>NC_091794.1:60195000-61395000 GCF_041296235.1 Equus asinus
CGTCCTCTGCCTGCCTGGAGTCTTGTTAGAGAGAGAAGCCCCGAGAGAAGAGCTGTAACATGAGGGCTCTTCAAGTGGTGATTTCAGTCTCTGTGGCAACATGGGCATTCACAAACTGTCCTTCTCTAATATTCTTTCCTGGCCTCATCTTGGCCCTCCCTAACCCCAAGGCATTCTATATTCCAGATACCCAAATCGCTAAGTTATGTCATGCTGTTTCTTTTGCCTGGAGTGTCCTTAGATTAGAGTCCTTGTTCTTGGAGTGTCTTTCTCCACCTTGCAAACTCCTATTCATCCTTTTAAAACCAATTCAAAAGCCCATAAGTAATAACTCATACCTACTGAGTGTTTGCCATGTGCCAGGAGTTGTTCTGAGCCCCTCACTTGTATTAACTCGGTGGTTCTCAAAATGTGGCACCCTGTCTGCCAGCATCAGCCTCGCTCAGGAGCTGGCTAGAGACAACTTCTAGAGGCTCACCCTAGACTGCTGAATCAGAAACTGATTCACAGCAGTGGCTTAACACGCCCTCCAGGTGATTCTGATGCTCACTCAAGTTTGAGAACCACTATTTAAACTCACCGAATCCTGACAACAGTCTTGGGAGGTAAGTGTAATTCTCCTCATTTTGCAGCTGAGTCTGTTACGGCATAGAGACGTCAAGTGACTGACCCAAGGCCACTGTCTTCACCATGAATACCTACTACGCAGGGTGTGACTCGTTCAGAATTATTTTCCTCTGTAAAGAAATTCCTCTCGCCTCTAAACGCCGTCTTTCCTGTGCTCCCAAGTGTGCTGGATCCCATCTGTCATCTCGCTTCACTTTCCGTGATTATAATAAAGAACTGTGGGTCTCTGGTTGGCCAAGCCCAGCGAGGTCCTGGAGGACAGGGATGCTGCAAGTCATTGGTCCGAACCCCCGAGCCTGCTCTGGAACGGATGCACAATGGACATTTGTTTAATGAATGAAGAAAGTGAAAGAATCCCAAGGTTTTATCACCACTTTGCTGCAACAAAATCAGTTTGAAACTGTTTCCAGGATTCTCTAAGGAGCGAAGATTTATAGATTCACCGTCTTGTTTCGCTGCCTTCTGGTCACCAAGGATAGTTTTTGTGAGGAAAATCGGCTTGGGCTCTGCTTATGTTGCCTGCGGAGTTAGACGGACCATTGCAATTCCTTTCAACACCGATTGGCCATACTGAGTATTTATTATGTGCAAAGGACTGTGAAAACTCAGGGGCAAATTTAATTGTTTTTTTACTATAATTGACTAATATTGCAATTAATTCAAGCCCCAATTCCGCTGGTTTCTCTTTCACATGGGGAAGATTTCCTGTGTTCCCCCCTTTCAAAGTGCTTTTGTGTAATTTTTCAAAAGCTGCTGTGGACCCTCATTTGAGGGTCCTATTTTCCTCTAACTGGAGTCACGTCTCACGAAGTGAAACAGCAGTGTCAGCACGCAAGACGGTCTCAAAGGGAGGAGTGATGTACCGACCTGCTCAGGGTATGTGGGTGGAAAAAGTAGACTAGGGAAGGGTTGGGTGGGGTGAGGTGGGAAGCAGCCTTGTTGACCTTCTCTGTTTGACTTTGCACTCACGATGATCCTGCTGTGGCCACCGTGGATCTCATCTTTTTCAGAGAAGGAAACCAAAGCCTAATATTAACATATTTGTAAAGTCTTAGAGCTGGTAAGCGGCATGTCTGAGATTTGAACCTGGGCCTGCTGCCTCCCGAGGTCATGCTGTTCTTTAACCAATTTCCTTGATCCCTTGAGAGGGATGGCGAGGGAGGCCCAGTTCAGGGAGGGCTGTAATTCCTCAAGCCGAGAGGTCAGGGACCAACTTTGGCTCCTGCTGCCTCCCGTCCCCTCCCTCTCCAGTGACTGTTGAGTCCTGTACACCGGTTTCTGCTGGATGGGTTTTGAAAAGAGCAAACACCATACAGAGCTCTCATCCCTCAGTGCTCTGTCTTATAAACCGTCCTCTGAGTGCTTCATCTTATAATCCTGGCACTGGGCTTTTGGTATTAGTGATGATTTCAGTGCTAAAACATATTTTCAGGCAGAATAATATGTTTCACAGCAATTTACAAATGATCATATTTATAACCGAGTTCTTAACTTCTTGGAGCTTTGTTGGAAAGACTTCCTATTTTGATGTGCTCTGCTGCTTCTCCCCCATCTTGTCCCATAAGCCTCCTGCCCTGAGTGGTCTCCACAGAGTGATGGCAGACCCATCACACTGTGATTTAGTCCTGATGCCAGAGGAGGACGAGTGCTGGTGGTGATCCAGCTCAAGGTCAACTCCTCCTCTTTTCTTTGCACCAAAATGCAGCAACACTCACTGTCATAATGAAGCCGGGTTCCTGACGGTTGCTGTAAACGTTCATTAAGAACATGATTACCCTTTGACCTTGTTCCCAATACAGACACAGGTGAAAAAAGTTAATCTTGTTAATTTGCTGTTTTCTTGTTTAAACAGAGGAGTGATTCAAGGGTCACAAGGATTTGTGAGCTTGTTTTGCAGAAGAAAAGAATGCCTTTAAGGAAGTTATGGTCACCAGATAACCAGCCCCCAGCTGCCACTGAGGTCCAGGAGTCTGATTGCCCAAGGGCTTATCTGGAGTGAAAGAAACACAGATTTCCCTTTTGTTTCTCTGAAACTCCTCTTCCCAAGGCCCTTAGCTCTGTAAAGACCCCCCTGCTTTCTTCTCTTTAAGGTGGATTTGAGAGAACCTATCCTCCTGCCTTCTCATTTTGGCCAATTTGAATAAATCTTTCTCCAGCTCCGAGCACCGGTGTCTCAGTGATTGCCTTACTGCACATCCGCGCACGAACTTGAGATTAAGAGGTTCGATATCAATAATACAAGAGGGAGAACATCAGTCCTATACTGGGAAATTGCAGTGAGATGCACAAACTGCCCAGAGAATTCAAAGTGAAATCATTATATTGTCCCTGTTTATGAAAGCTTTACTTTGCATAAATTCAGTATACTTTCTTTCTTTCTGAAATGGAAACAACTATAATGACACAGTATATTTTGGATTTTAAAACCTGAATTTTTTGTGAAGTATTTTTGTGTTTTTAAGAGTTAATCTGTTATGATGTGATGAAGCAACTTGAGACGTGACAAAAATATTGTTAAGATTGATGCAAGCTAAATGAATGTGAGAGTTTGAGTATAAGATGAAACTACCATTTTTTCTTAAATTAAATGACATTTGTTTAAACTCAAATTAACTACATCACTCATAGGTGACTAAGCACATAAGGCCCGAGATTCCCTGTGGATTCTGTTTTCTGAACTGTGTGGAAGAAGCTCTGCTCCTAAATTCAGGAGCCTCCCCTGTGGTGAAACGTGAGCTGAAAATATGCATCTATGTTCCGTGATGTCTGGTGAAGGAGCCAGGCTAGCAGTTCCTTGCTTTTTTCCTTTCTTATTTACTTTTTTCCTCCCTCTTTCTTTTTTTAAAAAATATATTTGCATGTTTACAATGTAAGCTATGCACTTCTTTTCCACCTGGAGCTGGAGAGAGTAAGAACAAAGATGGCCTGCGACCCAGCTAATCCACTCCTCCACACCTAAGAGAAATGAATACACGGCTCACAGAAAGATAAGAACAACAATGTTCATGGTGGCTTCACTAACGATAACTTAAAACTGAGCACAACCCTATGTCCATCAGTAATAAAATAGATCAATAAACCATGGTATGTTCTTACAATGGAATATCATACTGGAACGAAAATGATCAAACTAATGATCTATACAACAACATGGATGAATCTCAAAAATTACGTGAAAGAAGCCAGACCCCAAAGGATACGTTGTTTGATTTCATGTATATGAACTTTAAGAACTGGGCAAACTTATCCATGGTAAAAGCAGCCAGAATGGTGGTTACTCTAGGGGGATGGTATTGCCCGGGTGGAGGTATAAGGGGACCTTTTGGGGAGACGGAAATGTTCTAGATCTTGACCTTCCTGTGTTCCAGGAGTGTGCACATATGAAAAACTTAACAAGCTGTACATTGAATATTTGTGCCTTTACCACATATAAATTATACATCAATAAAAATATTAAAGAAAGAAACAAAGAAAAAGCTGTACCAAGAAAACCTACCCATTGATGCTTTACCAAGAAGTGCAGGGCTACAATAATTCCAGCATTTTCTTTATTAAGGAGCAAATTGTGGTGGGAAGTGGGCCACACTGAGCATTGTTTTATATACTTGGCATCGTGGTAGCACCTTTATTTCCTCTGTCAATTCTCACTCCAACCTGGGAGGTATGCAGAACAGGTGTCTACCATCCCTGCTATAAAATGCAGATTAATTAGTCTGAGGTCACACTGCGAATAAATGTCAGAGTTGGAATCGCCTCGGGGATGTGTTGGCACCAAAGTGGGTGCCCTTTCCATTCTGCTCAGCCACTTGCCAAGGCAAACTTTATTTGCAAATAAAAGTAAACAAGCAGAGGGTAAAACCCTCTCCAAACAGCAGCAACAACGACAAAGGGTGGGCTCGTTTTCATTTGGCCACTTTGGGTGGATCACCAGGTCCTCCGTGTACACACATACTTGCTGAGATTTCAGGGCCCAGGGGGCTGCCCGCCACCCAGGAAACCCCTCCCAGGGCTGCCAGATAAAATACAGGATGCCCAGTCAAATTTGAGTTTCAGACAAACTATGGACACATTTTTAAAATATAAGTGTGTCCAAAGTATTGCATGGAAGACACTTACGATGAAAAATTTTTTGTGATTTATCTGAGATCCAAATTTAACCGAGCAATTGTGTTTTTATTTGCTGAATTTGGCAACCTACCCTGCTCCTGTCCCATCCATTCCATGAGACCTGCAAGTCCCAGAGCCTTTCATTTCATAGTCAGAGCTTAAGCGTAACCACAGAAAGCCAAGCACACACAACGAGCCCGTGAAAGTAGCTTTGATGAGGAAAGAGAGCTGCCGAGCTGGGGCTCCAGGGTACAGAAAGAGATCTCGTAGGGAAATTTTACACCAAAAATTTTGTCCTGTTCATATTTTTGCTAAAAGATCTCTCAATCTCAAGAACCAGGGGACGAAAAGCTCCCCCAGCTTTGTCAATGAATGAGGGAAGACAGAGTCCTTTGCATTTCTGGCTCGTTCGTGCAGCGTTCGAGGCTGGGAGGAGGAGTGGAACACGGGCCCTCTCATGCCCTCACAACGTTGTCGCTCTGCCATTTCCACTTGGTAATTTGATAGGGAAAATGAAAAGTCTCCTCAAAATTGCCAGCTACCAGAATAGCACCAGTTACAATTTTTGAATAATCAAGTTTTTTTGAGGAGGGGATTGCTTTTGTGGAAACTCTAGACTGCTTCTTCTATAGATAAAGGATTTGTGTGAAGGTAGTCAGATGACTCTGACGAGCCCCTCCTGGGGGAGGGAATTGTTAAAGGCACTAATCGTTCATGCACAGGACTTTTATGAACCAGAGAAATCTCCGAAATTTTTCCATTTAAATTCAAGAATCTCATCAACTTGCCCAGGTGTCAGATGAGCCACAACGACACAGTTAAGACTCTCTGCTTCTCCTGCAGGTTTCCCACGATACTCCAGGGCCCAGGTCCTTTCCTTCTGCTGCCTCGACGCTTATTCTCAGTAGCTAAACAGTCTTATTCTTGAGAGCTACGTGGCTTCGATTTAAACGCAGCAAGACTTTTAAAACGAGACACAACCTGTATACTGCATGAGAGGTCACAGTGAGCAAAGTATCTTCCCTACTTGAATGTTATTAAAACAAAACTAAGATGCAGAGAGATGGGCTCCCCTTCTAACTGAGAGTCGTTCTAAATCACATCTCTGAACGTGGGCTCAGGCGACAACGCAGCAGGCAGTCTTTGCTGCAGGCTGGGGTGTTACTCCTGTTGATTTAAGGAACGAGATGCTGGGAGTTCTCAGTTCCTGAACTGGAGTTCTCCTCCAAATGGCCTTGGAGCATATTTACGGCTGCCGAGAGCTGGGGTGCTCCACAGGAATGCTTGCCATTCCAGGGGGGCCATCATGCCCGGAGTTATCAACCCGCACCCTCACGAGGTCGAGATTCTGCTGTCTGTTTTCTTATTCATTAATAGATGTTTGTTGAGCACCTGCTGTGGACCAGCCCTCTTCTGGGTGCTAGGAGTACAGTGGTGAATGTGAACAGGCTCCTGCATCCCAATCGTGAAGGAGCTCACATTGCAGCAGGGGAGACAGACAACAAACCAGTGACTAAGTACGTGATGCCAGACCTTTTCCGTCTACCGTCCTCTAGCACCGTCCTTCTGTGCTTTCAGTTTCTGCTCAGTTCCTCACAGTTCAGTCTCTTTTTATTCTGTCCTTTGTTTTAAATATGGTGGGAGAGAGGAGGGGAACATTCGGTCTCTAAAGAGAAACAGTAAACCGTAAACATTTGCTCTTTTCCGTCTTCCCTGTTCGTAGTGCGTGCATGCTGGGTGTGCTATGATGTTTGTGCATCAGTTATAATAGCTTTTATCAATTTTTCGAGGGGCAAGAACTTCTACTTTTTTCCATTAACTTTTATGACTGAGGGCCAAGTATAGAACAAAAGGGCCAATGTTGCACAGAGAGGGGCAGCCAGGCTGAGGAGGCGAGCGCTTCCCCTGGTCCTGGCGTTTCTGCACGGCGAGCCCACCCCGCCGAGCCATAAGTGTGTCACCCCTGTGCTTTCTCAGTCTGCACAAAGGATTTAATTTCTGCAATTTTTCAGAGCTTGTTTGTCTGGCTTGTGTCTGGTCTGCACCATTTGGATTGTATGAGGTTGTAAACTCCTGCAGGTAGGGATCTTGTCTATTTTTATTCGTTTTGGAAAGGGTCAGGCCGGGGCTGAATGCTCTGGGAGATAATGAGCAATCAGGAGTGGAAAGGCAGGATGCAGACACTCAGGCCCTTCCTGACGAAATGGTTTGATTTGTCCAGGTCCGAGGCCCACCCCAAATCAAGGCAGAGGAAAGAGCACAATGCATGGCCCAGTGGGAGCCTAAACTCAGAAGAAAATGACAAAAAAATCCAATTATGAAAGCATGCAATCACTGTGATTACAAGCGTGAAAAATACGGGTGCCTAAGTGCGAACACTGGGCAGGGTGCAAAGCTGGGAGAATGTTGTATTGGAAAGGGTGAGTTTGGGGGCAAAATGCCTTAATAATTTTGCTCACATTTTGCGGGGCTAAGGGAAGTTTAGTGGCACTTGGCATTTTTCTTAGGTCAGGAGGACAAGCCTCTTGCATTCATTTGCGTCCTCTTCTCCTCTATGCAGAGAACAGAAACTAGCAGTTCTTGACACCATCTGTGCAGCAGGCCCCTTACACATGTTCTGTCACTAAGCATCTCGACCACCTTTTGAGGTGGAACCATTGTTACTACCATCATCTCCTGTTTTCCCATTGTGTAAATGGGGAACCGAGAGGTTGGAAACATTGACTGAGGTCACACAGTAAGTAACTGGTAGAGGCAGGATTCAGACCCAGGCCATGTTAGTCCGCAGCCCCGCTCTTCACTCTTTTACTACGCAGCCTAGATTTGGGGCAAGCTTCCTGTCTCTGGGACGACAAACGCTAGGAAAACCCTGAATTTCCTCTTCCTTTCCCCAGCTTGGGTCTGTCCCTCAGTAAGGACAACCCATATCTTCACCGCTAATAGACTGTGTTTCCTATTCAGCTTTGGTTCTCTCTCTTTCCCGGACATCGTCCCTCCCATGATCTCTCCCTGGACACCCATCTCTGACAGTAAGTGTAAAGGTACTTTTAATGAAACAGAGTTTTGCATATTGCCTCTTTCCCCTTTCAGATGGCCATGTTCATTTGTGTCACAGCTGTAACCCACACAGAGGCATCCCATTCTGTGCTGAGGGGCCCGTGCTCCGGATTAATTTCTAAGATGTGGTGTCGTGAGCTGATGCTCATTTGATATTCATCAAAGGACTTGGTTTCGTGCTCAGCCGAGGTCTGAGGGGAGAATTCCTGACATGAAAAATGGGCTGAGCTTCACTAGAACTAAACACTCTCCCCTGGGGCTTAAATACACCTCATTTATCACACACACATCTCAATCTCTTGGAGAGGGGAGAGGATTGTGCAAGTTTGCACTCTTAATTGTACAATTCAGCCTGAAGCCAGATGAGTGGAGCAGGTCGCCCCTGGTACTTCCTTCAGGCTGATAACTCTGTGCCCTCTTTGGCGCACCACTTGGCATGTCTCTTGGAATTACAAGAATTGAGGAGTTAGTGACTGAGATTTTGAAAGAGTGCTAAGTATTGTGTGGAACAGAGAGAAAATAAGAAATGTCCAAATGCCAGATATGTTAGTGAAGGGCACTTAGCTGCTGCCCCGAACCTGTCGCTTGTCACTTCTGTCTAGCTGTTGGAAGGGAAGTGGAGTCAGTGGTCTTGCCTTCGAGCACTCTAGTCTTTACTCTTGGAGAAAGGGCTTAATATGGAGATTCTGTGCCCTTCTGTGTGGTTGCCTTGTAAACATCTCCAACTATGATAATTATGATGGCCGAAGTGTAGAATTCACAGATGTCTTCACGCTTTTTCCGGCATTAAGCAGTATTCCTGATCCCATTTAACTGGATTATTTGTAAGTGAGTATGATAAAATGCTAAATGAAAACCTTTCAATTAATAATATAATTAGTTTTGGCTGGACATATAGTCAGAGAAGCAAAAAATAAAGAATAAGTAAATAACTACCCCAAATAAAACCTTCCAGGCTGAATTTGGTAAAGCATAACCACTTGTCAAACTATGGCATTAAGTTTTTTAAAGCATTATGTATATTTACCTCATACACAATAGTGTTATTAATTTTAAATGCGATCTGGGGCTAAATTAATTATTTTTCCTGAAACAACATAATGCTTTCTCTAGTTAATATAATTAACTTCACATTGGGCATCCAGGCATTCACATTGGAGTGTCAGTTATGCAATCTATTTTCTCTGCTCTTTCTGTGGCAGCTCAGGAGGCTGTATCTTGACTCCCTCCTCACATGGCCAGAAACTTGGCCTCCACAGACCCCGTTTCAGACAGCGTTGAGAAATGAGCTGGGCTTACAAGGGTGGACTGCTCCTAGTGTCAGAAATGTCCTTTAGTTCCTAATGAATTTACCGACAGAAGACCTTACTAGAAATAAGTTATTCAAATTTGTGTGTGAGAGTAAAATTCTAAATAGTATTTTTTCTAGGAGCCAGTAGATGCATAACTAAATGTAATGGTCTGGAGAATAAATATTTTCCCTCTTTCATTCAATAATAATGAAGATAACCATAACGCCAACAAAAACAGTAATAGTACTTATCACTGATTGAGTTTGAGCTCTGATCCTACGCTATTCCTAGCGCTTTACACATACTAACTCAACCCTCACATCAGCCTATGGAGTAGATACTGTTATTATTCTCAGTTTTCAGATGAGGAAACTGAGCTACAGAGAGCTTAATTAAGATCACATAACCAGGAAGGATTAACACGCAGACAATTGTGTCCAGCAGTCTGGCTCTTCAATTCAACGCCTCGTGCCTCCATTCAGCAGGGACATGAAGCTTTCATCCTTAATTGGATGTTTGAGCGAGTTCACATGGGCACAGACAGATATCAAGGTTTCCCCTTGCACCTAACTGTTCCTTCTCTCCCTGTTCCTGTCTACACAGTTGTTCTGATTACGATAGTAATCACACATCAGCTCAGAATATCTAGAAAGTACTGAAGAGCACAAATACGGAAAATCACCCATAATCCCAACACCATGCACTTTCTAGTTTTTGATTGGTAGACAGATAAATCAATAGAGATAGATCTATGTAGATGAGCACACAGGTGTAGATAGACAGCTGCAGATGTGCACGTGGAGATATACAGAGATATGAAGGAGGCTCCATGGAACAGTGTCTTTGTCTGTTTGTTTACCGGGATATTTCAATTTCCTAGAAAAGTGCTCGGCACAAAGTGGGGGCTCAATAAGATTTGTTAAATGAGTGTAGATAAATAATTCCCTTACTTCTTCCAAGAACATTTATTGCGAGCCTTCTGTCCAGACGCTGTTCTGGGCCGTGGGCTTTAGCAGTTACAGACAGGTTCCTCCCTCATGGAGCTCATGTGCGGGGAGTGGCTGACAGTAAACAATAACACATGTTTGTGTGGGGGGTGTGTGTGTGTGTGTGTATATATTATGCACACACATACATCAAATCATGATAATGTCAAATGGTGAAAAGTGTCATGATGAAAAATGCAGCAAGGAAGACGGTGGGGGTGCAGGTGGGGCGAGTGGTCTGTGAAATATAGAGCTAGCGAAGCCCTCATGAGAAGGTGCCATTCTGAGATGAGACCTGACATTGGTGAAGGGGGAGCCACGTGGATGTCTGAGAAGAGCAGGCGGGGAGACGCCAGCGAGAAGGCCCGGAGCAGGAGTGGGCTGGGTCTGTGTGAGGAACGTCTGGAGGCCAGTGTGGTGGGAGCAGAGTGAGCAGAGGTGGGAAGAATGATGAACACCAGGAAACACTGGGAAGCTGGGGGTGTCAGATCATGTAGGGCTTTGTTGGACCACTGTAAGGGCTTTGTCTTTGACTCTGAGGGGACAGCAAGTCACTGGAGGGCTCGGCACAGAGCAATGACATGAAATCACTTAGGGTTCAAAGGATCCCTCTGGACCCTGGGTTGCAAGTAGGGCATGCAGGTAAGGACAGCAGAGTAAGACCAAAAAGGAGGCCGTGGCAGTGACCCAGGGGAGAGAGGAGCCAGGGGTAGGTGGTAGCAGTGGGGGAGGTGAGGGACAGTTGGAATTTGGGTATATTTTGAAGGTAGAGCCAATAGGATTTGCTGACAGATTGGATGTGTGGCAGTAGAGGAAAAGAAGAGTCAAGAACGATTCCCAAGTTTTGGCTTTTGTGACTGGAACAATGGAGAAATATAACTGTCATTGAGACGGGAATGCTAGAGGAAAGGCAGGCTAGAGGGGAGCAGAGATGCTGGAGGAAAGGCAGACTCGGGGGGAGCAGAGATGCTGGAGGAAAGGCAGGCTGGGGGTAGTGGAGATGCTGGAGGAAAGGCAGGCTGGGGGGGGAGCAGAGATGCTGGAGGAAAGGCAGACTGGGGAGGAGTGGAGATGCTGGAGGAAAGGCAGGCTGGGGGCAGCAGAGATGCTGGAGGAAAGGCAGGCTGGGGGTAGTGGAGATGCTGGAGGAAAGGCAGGCTGGGGGGGGAGCAGAGATGCTGGAGGAAAGGCAAACTGGGGAGGGGTGGAGATGCTAGAGGAAAGGCAGGCGGGGGGCAGGGGGGAGCAGAGATCAGGATTTTGGTTTTGGATGTGTAAAGTCTAAGATCCAAGCAGAGTTGCCAAGTAGGCAGTTGCATGTACAAATCTAGAGCCTGAGGGAGAAACTGAGGCTGGATACAATGATGTGAATATCTAATTACAAAATTTAGATTATCTTATGAATAATATGGTAATCTACTGTTTTCATTTTACAATGTATTGTGAACATTTTCTCATGTGGTTGAACAAAATTATATATATTTAAAATGAAAATCAATCAAACACTTAAGGTTAAGAACTACCCTAGAAAACCCCATTTGTTGTCTTGTTTAATCCTCACACAAACACCATGGTGTAGTTATTTCGATGCTCATTTGCAGATGAGGAAACAGGCTTCTGTGGAGTAAAGTGACTTGCTCAGGGTCATCACCAGCAAGTGGGAAGATAGGCTACAAACTGATTTTCTAGGGCTTTTTCTCCCAGACCACCATTGCTTCTAAGGTAACATTTCCACTTTCACTTGAACTATGACAAATCCACAGAAAGTTTATGGCAGTTAAGTGTCTGTTAAGTATCTCAGGATGTTCTCAAAAATAGAATCTATAATGGCACACTCTATGTATCGCATAACACGGTGCTGTGCAATTTCGACCTAATCTGATCATTTGCGGACGGCATAAATTTCACATAATGACGCACATACACCGTGGTCATCAGTTCCTCAGTGTTACATAAGCGCATGGTTCACTGTTATCCTGGTGGCCTTGCTCTTTTTTATCCTCTTGGATCCTGGCTGAAGGTCAGCGACTTTTCTAATCCCGAGGCACTAAGAGTCCGCTGATCTGAGCTGATGACCCGGAGGGAAATCAGTGCTTAGTCACAGGGCTTCACCTTTTGAAATCCCTTAAAAGCCCAGGGGCAATGGGTCATGGGAGAGGATGGGGAAGGTGTGGGGTCATTACAAACTCTTTTAGAGTCACGGAAGTTGGGCCTCTGATGTCCCTTCTGAGTCATTAGCCCGAGGCCTGTGACATCATAGGGTGCTGGAGAGGGCCCTGAGGAGAGGAGAAACAGGCAAAAACCAAGGCAGAGTTATGAGTTCATACGGAACAGCGTATGAGCGAGCACTGGACGAATGCGTGTTTTTCTTCTGCAGTGCAGGGGGCCACGCTCATTTTTAATGCGCACCAACTGAACGAACCTGATTTCGAAAGGCGGTCTGCAGGCAACATGTTCTCCTCTTCAGGCTAGAAGATGCTACTGCTAGGCACATTCATATGAAATAAGCCCAAGATTTGTTTACTCAAAAATAAACATTTTTTTTGCCAAATCATACAAGGCATTTTCCCTTTTGAGCATTGTAGGATGTGCTGACCTTAAAAGGCTCCTATTTTACATAGAGCTTATGTAGTTCTTTGTTGATAAACTTTACTGAGTCCGTGGTCTAAAACAGAAATAACAAGTTCTACTGCTTCTCAAGGACTTTTCACTCACCAGTCTCCCTGAAACTGAACTAACTGAAAAACTGACTCATTTGATCCTCGTGGGAACCATGTTTCACTGAGGGGGAAGCTGAGCTGTGTTTTCCCGTCTGAGGCCAGAGGTGGGAAAGGGCTCCTGGCAGTCTGCCCCAGAGCCCTGCTCAAGCTCTCGCTCCAAAAAATGGAAAAAATCCCATCAGAGATAACTGATTGTAATCATTTCCACAGGCGTATGCAGTGTTTTCTAATTTGTGTGAAAACCTCTAGCCTTTCCCAAGGGACTCCCAAGGAAGTTACAGAGGTCCGAGCTGCTATAAGCTGTTTGTAGTGACCGGAGGTAACACGAGAGAGGGGAATGGAAGGGCATGGGGGGAGGTGAGAACACAAGGAGATGGGCCCCTCCTGTGGGCTCCAGGTCTGGGCTCTGGCTTTGGGCTCCTGCTCTGGTTTCTCTGCTGTCCTTCTCCCAGCAGGGTCCAGAGCACAGTTCTCTCTCTCCCTATCTCCTGCCTTCCCCAGCATGGCCCCCATAGGAGAAATGGCTTGTATTACTCTGGACAGCTGTTGGCTGATGAGGGACAGAAATGACCAACAAAAGTTAGGTCATGACCTTAGTTTTCTTGTTGTTGGTGGTTTGATTTAAGTGAAGGGATGATGTGGAATAATCAAGAAAAACTCTCAAGCCTCATTTTCTTTGTGGTTTTTTTTTTTTTTTGATGAGGAAGATTGGCCCTGAGATAACATCTGTGCCAATTTTCCTCTATTTTATGTGGGACACCGCCACAGCATGGCTTGATGACCGGTGCTAGGTCCTTGCCTGGGATCCAAACCTGTGAACCCCAGGCCGCTGAAGCAGAGGGCACAAATTTAACCACTACGCCACCAGGCCAGCCCCTCTCAAGCCTCATTTTGCCAAAAGTTTTAAATTCATCCCCAAGGAGATTCATGGTGGCTCAAAGGATGAAAAGATTCATTGTTCTAAATCTGTGCTGTCTAGTATGGTAGCTATTAGCCACATGTGGCCGTTGCTCACTTGAAATGTAGCTAGTGCAACTAAGAAACTAAATTTTTAATATAATTTAATTTTAATTAATTTAAATTTAAAAACTGACACTCATTCAGGTTTTTGGTGTTTTTTTTTTAAGAGTTTTAGCATCTGACCCTTTCTCCCTTTTCTGAGTCCATTAGGGCTGCTATAGCAAAAATACCCTAGACTAGATGGTTTAAACAACGAGCACTCATTTCTCACCGTTCTGGAGGCTGGGAAGTCCAAGATCAAGGTGTCAGCAGATTCGGTGTCTGGTGAGAGCTCTCTTCCTGGTTCATAGACAACCATCTTTTTGTTGGGTCCTCACAGGGCAGAAGGCGGGAGGGAGCTCTCTGGGACCTCTTTCATAAAAGCACTAGTCCTGTTCATGAGGGCTCCACCTTCAAGAACCAATCCCCTCCCAAAGGCCCCACCTTCATACTGAGGATTAGGTTTCAACAGGTGAATTTTGGAGGGGCACGAACATTCAGTCTATAGCATCTTCCACCTTCTCTCCTTTCATCATCCTTGAAGGTTCCTACATCCATGTTGTTCATAGGTGTAACACTGTCCCAGCACACATGGCTTCCTTCCCCCAACACTCCCCTGTTCCACTGTAACTCCCACGTGAGCTGAAGTGTCCATGGGATCTCAAACTCTGAAACTGCTTTCTCCCCCCGGCGCCTTTGCTCTGCCTCCTTATCCCAGTTAGCTCTACTCAGTGTCCTCACTCCTGCCTCTCGCTCTTCAGCTCCTCTCATATTTCATATTGTCTAATGTCTCCAGGCTGGTCATCTTCTCTTTCCATTGAAATATGAACTTTACAATCCCAGACTGAACTCATTATATTCACCCCCCAAGCTGCTGTCTTCTCTACTCACTAAAGGGCGCTTTGTCCACTAACCTGCCCTGCTGGAACCAGGATGCCACCTTGTCCTTCATACTTGTTTTAAGTATGTCTAGAACAACTTAGAAATGTGAATCAACTTTTTCAACTGTAAATTTTATGAAGCTAAATACAGATTAAGTATTTCTGATGGAAATTTAACACCCAAATTGAGTGTGTTTTAAGTTTAAAATACCAGATTTTGAAGATTTAGTTGTGAAAAAAAGAATGTAAAATATATCATTAAGAATTTTCATACTCATTACATATCAAAATGGTAGTACTATGCATACAGTGGATTTAATGAAAGATATTATTAAATTAACTTTACCTGCTTTTTTTACATTTTTTTATGTGGCTACTAGAAAATTTTAAATTACATGTGTAGCTTCATTCTATTTCTATTGGAAAGGGCTGCTCTAAAACTTCCTATAATTTATTAATTAAAAAGTATCAAACCATATTCTAAGCATGACACAGGTTTTGGTGATTTTTTAATAAGTGAAATTGCCGAAGAGAAAATAAGAATCTTGTACTACACACAATGCAGTCATTAGGTTGTGAAACACTATCATACAGAAAGCAAGAAATGGAATTCTTGAGGGTCTCATAAAAATATTAATATTTCGCCATTTAGCCCAAATACTATGACTTCCTTTTCCACCTGCGTCTCCAATTGAAGTTCCCACTCAGTGTAGCATGAGCCTCTTCTCAGACCAGCCAGAGGATCCGCTGTGGGAACTTTTAACACTTTTATGAAGAGGCAGCAAGCATCTATTCAAGCCTGGTAACAGAATCCGGAGTCTTCAGAACAAGCGTGGGGGGGAGGTGAGACAGGCGGGTGGGGGAACACACGCTCATGCGTGCATTCCTATTTCATGACTTCGGCCCTGGAGACTTTGTTTCTTCCACTTCACCATCCCAAATAAAACACCCACAACATCACAACACACCAGCGGCGTCCCGCCAACTGAGTGGGCAGTTCAACGAACTCCCTCTTGCTGCGACTGGGGAAGACAGAGCCAAGAAGATAGAGGCGTTCTTCCTAGGACCTCCTTCTGACACCACAGCCCCTCTGCTCCCACCCGCTCCTGTCTCTGTAGGGTTTCATCTGCTGGAAAGTCCAGAGACGTGTTGCTTTCTGAGCCCTCCTTTTCTAGGCGGGTAAAAGACACGTCTGCAGGCACTTGTGCAGCCAGGAAGGAGATTTATTTAGAACCCAGATGTGTACTCTGTGGGGCCAGGGATGATAAAGTCACACATTTGACTTAATTGCACATTTGACTTGTGCTGCACTGTGTTGCATTGTTTGCATGGAAAGCCCAGAGATAGGGAGCTCTGGGAGCTGCTTAATTTCTAACTTGAAAAATAGGAGCCTCTCGGGTTCACGGAAGGCAGTGAGTGAAAATCAGAAAGCTTGGGTTTCATTGGTGCCTGACTGCTGATGTCACCCAGCCCCCTGTGACTCTATTGTCCCAGCAGTAACTCGGATATCCCCGCCCCTTCCGAGGTTGAGGGGATATTATAAACAACTTTAAAGGAGTTCTGGAGGACACTACCGCTTTGAAAAGTGAAGGCAGAATTTGTTATTTTTTGTGGTCATCATTTTAGTCTTACCTGATGTGTTTCTTGTGGAAATTGGCTTCAAAGAGCAAAAAGTTTTCATGCTCATGCTCACTCCTTCTAAAAATGGTGCATTAAGTCAGGCTTCCATGTTTCCTTCCTCAGTGATCTCTAACTTAGGGGTCACAAGTTCTCTAGTATGAAATACCAAGCATTTTCAAATAATAAAATAATAAGGTAATATCTGAGGCTCTGAGGGCTCAAAATCAAATCCCCCAAATGTGACTGTCGGTGAATATAAAGTAACATGTGCTTTATGCGGAATACTCCCCAAATGAATTTTAGTCGTGGAGCTCAATTTACCCCTTGACAAAATTAGCGGTTGAATT
The DNA here is from genome assembly GCF_041296235.1 of Equus asinus. Classification (NCBI taxonomy): domain Eukaryota; kingdom Metazoa; phylum Chordata; class Mammalia; order Perissodactyla; family Equidae; genus Equus; species Equus asinus. Next base: position 60,211,637 of record NC_091794.1, read on the forward strand.
CTAAGTTTTGAGTTATGGGGTAAATATGATTTCGTTTAGTTTGATTTGGTTTTGTTTCCTTGGCCACGACTTTGCGGCAGTGTTTCAATTAACAAGGACCTTTCAGGGAGTCGGCGTACTCGGGGCTAGTTGTTTTCACAAGAAGGAGCTTTGAACGCGAATGAGGAGCTGGCCATGCAGGGTGGCCATCCCTGTCACCTCAGCCTCAGCGTCTGTCCGTGACCTACCTCCCAGGGGCTTCTGAGGGCCGTGCATTAACGACTGTGAGACTGAGTTAGAATCTAAAGACGCGGGTCTCATTTCAATGCTGGCAACTCATGTAAGTTAAAATAGTAGATTCTTTGGTGATATATCACGCATTCTGTATAAAATATTTAGATATTTCCAATCTGCATATGTTTCTTTGAAAATGATGGCACAAATGTGAATATAATCTTAAAAATCTTTAAACAAATTACACTTCAGGATCCATTTGTATCATATATTATTAATCTTTTGGAATGAAACATGAGTCCCTATAAATCAGATCTAACAGACACTAAAATATCAATCTCCTCATCAAATGCATTATCCCAAGGCGGCCAATTAGAAATGCCTTCGATCTTTCTCCCATCTGACAACATAAATGCATAATAACTTGTAGCCTAGATTCTTGAATGGAAATCTTTCATTTGGATGTTGTGTGTGAGCTAGTATTCTTCTTTTGCTGGTTGGAAATTTGAATACAAAACATATTGAGTCAAAGCAGGTATGTCACAAGTTATAATGCCTTAGTTTTTCTGGAACTTAGTAGGGATGAATTGAGTGCTGAGTTGAATATTGAATGAGCCATCCATGTTCTCTCTTGGGGCTTCGTTCTAGCACTCCTTGGGTTCTTCACCTGCCTTCCTCGCTGCACCCTAAGAGTGACGGATGCTTTTATCTCAGTGTTCGGACCAGACGATTTCAGGCTTAAACGCTTTGAAAGACGTGACGACGACAGCTCCGTGGTGGGCAGCCTCTAACACCCGCAGAGACCCCTGCCTCCCCGTACTCACGCCTTGTGGAATGCCCTCCCTCTGAGTGTGGGCTGGACCCAGGGATTCGCTTCTAACAAAGAGAACATGGTAAAAGTGATGGCATGCCACTTCCAAGCCTGGGTTACACAGAGACCACAGCCTCCTGCTTCCCTCTCTGGCTCTCTTGCTTGCTCACTCTGATGGAAGCCGGCCTCAAGGTCGTGAGCTGCTCCACAGAGAGGGCCCTGTGGCCAGGAACGGAGGGAGGCCTCTGGCCAACAGCCAGCAAGGAACCGTCATATTGGGAGCCTGCCACCATCCTGTGAGGTAGTTTGGAAGTGGGTCTTCCCCCGGCCGAGCCCTGAGCTGACTGCTGCCCAGGCCAGCACCTCGTCCGTCAGCTCATGACACACCCTGAGCTGGAGGAGCAGCTAAGCCACAGATGGATTCACCCTCCCCAGAAACTGTGAGATAAATGTGGTTTTAAGCAACTAGATTTTGGAGTAATTTGTTACACAGCAATAGAACCAACCAATTGACCTAGGACACTTCTCATAACAATGTATTAGCTTGTCTGTGAGCTGCCTGCGGCGAGGCGCTGGGTCTGGTTCACCCTGTGTGTCCGGCACCTAGCGTGCTGCCTGGCACAGGGCAGAAGCTCAGTGAATGTTTGTGAAAGGAGGGAAGGAAGAGAAGGAGGAAAGGACAGAGAGAGGGAGAGGAAGGGAAAAGGTAGGCTTCTGTGAAAGAAAGGAAACTCAAGCTGACAGAAAGCTGAGAATTAACAGCTGACCGCCTCAAGAATAGTCACTCAACTGACAGATTTTACCTCCACTTCTAATTAACTTTATATTTGGTGGATGGCTTAACAATTGCTGGGAGCAGAGTCTCCCCCTGGGTGTGTGCTGGAATAATCTCAGAGCTGCTGTCCAGCCGTGAGTGCAGGAGGCTGGACCACCGTCCTAGACGGCTGGTGGCGAGCCCGGCGTGGGCGCCACCTCGGGCTGAGGAGCCCAGCCAGGCCATCCGCACAGGGCGGTCCGCAGCTGGGCCTGGTGCACGCAGCCAGTCCGGCTCCGGGTCGTGAGGTGCCCGTGGGGAGTCCCTGCGGCAGGAGCCACTCCGGGAACAGGGCCGACAGCAGGAAGGGGCCAGCTGTTCCCAGGGGGCTGCCCAGGACCGGCCAAAGCCTCTCTCCTGTGTGGGGGCTGTGTCCTTTCCATGCTGCTCGCCTGGAGCCTGGGCGGCCCAGAGCTTCAAGGAACACGGAAGAGACCTGTGGAGTGTGACCCTGAGGGCAGAGCCTGGCTGAGGTGTGGGTGTTCCCGGGAGACTTGCTAAAGGGGAGACTGCCAGCAGCCGAAGGGGTTGTCCCAGTGTCTAGCGCGGTTCCTGCCACTAAAGTGTCAGCTACTGTAGAAAGGTCCACCCCGGGCCGAGGACGCGGGGCGATGAGCTCTGAGCTCCTTTTCAACTGTGTGCACGCGGTGTGGATGTGCTACTGTGACATTTGCTGAGGCGCCGTTCCCTTCCATTTGCTGCCTCCCCGACCACCTCTCCCCATGACCATCCCTTTCAGAAGCTGGCGCTGCAGTATTGATCTGCTCTGCGTGACCGCGACACCACAGAAAGCAGATGCCACCTTTGGAGAAGAGAAGGAACTCTGGGCATAAGTAACAGCTTTGGAAGAATCCGTGATGGAGCACAGTCTGTGTTCTCCCAGCCCGGGGACAGCAGCCTGCAGAGGACAGGAGGCTGCTGGATGCTGACATGGGCTGACAGGAGCCCTCGGAGAGGTGTTGTGGGCAGGTCAGGGGGACAGTGAGTCTGAGGGCAGAAGTGTCCCCGGGGAGGCAGCAATGTCTCCCCAGCTCCAGTCCCCTGGGCCTCACTGAGGACCTGAGCTCAAACGGCTGGTAGGAAGCCTGGGCAGGGCAGCCTGAAGCAGCCCAGCGCACTGCAGGGAGCCACAGAAGGTGCCCTGGGCCCTGGAGAGAGCAGCAGATGCTGAGGGGGTCCCCGTGGTGGGACCTGTGTGGAAGGAGACACTGGCCCTGGCACTGCACCAGTCTCCTGGGACAGAGGCGCAGCCCCAGAAGGACAGGGAGAGACCCTGAATTGCCTGAGATTGTTTCACGCACCCAGTGGAATGAGGGAAGAAATAAACAGAATCAAGCTCAGTTACCAAGAAGTAAAGAACGTCGAGGTCTCGCACAGTTCGGTTGATGGGGCAAGGCTCTTAGACCGCCTCAGAGCCTTCCATTTGTCAGGAGGGCGCATCAGAGGACTTAGGGAGTGAGGGGAGCTTCTGCCATAACCCCTGGCCCCCCACCTCCACGCAGGCTGGAAGAAATTCTCTGTGTGAGTCCAGAAGTTTGTACTCCCAGTTAAAGCCTAACTGAGGATTAAAAAGTACAAGGACACCAAGGAGCGGCGAGGAAGGGGATGGTGCGGAAGTGCTAAGGCAGAGAGCAGCGGAGCTGGATCAGCTGGCGGGTGCTGGGAGGCTGCAGGGAGCTGGCCGGCGTCCCTCCAACCCGTCTGCAGCGCCTCCGAGCCTCTTCCTGAGAAGCCCACACTCTCGCGGGACGCAGGACCTTCCTTCTCGTCACAGAGCTTCTGCTTGGCCCTGACTCTTCTGTTCCATGGGATTCCGTCTGATTTCCTTGCTTACTCAGGAAGCATGAGAAAAGCTCAGGGTTGCCAACTAGGAGAATAACAAAGGCATTGTTGTGTCTGCTCTGAGGTTTTTGAAAAACTTCAGAAGCTTTTCTTTCTTTTTGTTTTTAAAAATTTTATTTTTTCCTTTTTCTCCCCAAAGCCCCCCCCCCCAGGTACATAGTTGTATATTCTTCCTTGTGGGTCCTTCTAGTTGTGGCATGTGGGACGCTGCCTCAGCGTGGTTTGATGAGCAGTGCCATGTCCGCGCCCAGGATTCCAACCAATGAAACACTGGGCCGCTTGCAGCAGAGTGCGCGAACTTAACCACTTGGCCACGGGGCCAGCCCCCAGAAGCTTTTCTTATGAGAGCTTGCGGGCTAGTTCAGGTTTTCATTTCCTTTCCATACTGCTTGATTAAGAACCCAGCTGTGTGCTGCCCAGTGGCTGAGCGGTCAAGTTTACGCACTCTGCTTTGGTGGCTCAGGGTTTCGAGGTTCGGATCCTGGGCTCGGACATGGCACCACTCATTGGGCCATGTTGAGGCCCCGTCCCACATGCCACAACTAGAAGGACCCACAGCTAAAATACACAGCTATGTACTGGGGGGATTTGGGGAGAAAAAGCAGGAAAAATAAAATCAACAAACCCTGTTGTGCCCCCACCCCACCATCTGTTAGCCTGTTTGTCTGAGTCCGTTGGTTCACCAGGCGCCTTCTTTGGCACACCGCACATGGACCACAGTGTTCCAACCGCCGTCCCACAGCCTGGTGAGGGCAAGGGCTGCGCCTGTCACCCCGTCCCCAGCACGCCCGAGTGCCAGGGACACGGCAGGCAATTCTCTAATTCAGCCAGGCCTCCTTGAACACTTCAGTAGACTTGGTGACCCAGGGTCTCTGGCACTACACACGTCACATTCTCCTGGAAATTTTGGTAAATCAAAATGTGCGTCTCCATGGACTTATGTCTTAGCTTCTGAAGTGCTCTGGTTTCTGCTCGTCTTCAGGAGGCAATGGCAATGAGGCAACTCAGAATCCCAGTTTTCCTTACTCCACCTCTCAAGGAAAATGCTCTATAAGCAAAAATCTAAATGCACTAAGCATATTCCTTTCCCAAGAAGAATTCTTCCCCCTGAAGAAAATGACCTCTCTTAACTGATCTGTTTGATCAATTCAGCTTTTAATCTCATTTATTTAAAATTAAAAAATGAAACCACTTGCACTTGTGTTTACTCAGCAGTGAACCAAAGTTTAATTATCCTGACGTGGTCACTGTCCACCAAGGGTTTTCTGAATAAAATGATGGCAGACACAGGTAACGATAATATCAAAAATAACAAGATAAGCACCCAAATGTCGGTACATGTAAAAGAGAACATTTAGCTCTGCATTTGGGAAATAATTTGAAAAAGATGAACAAAATTCCAAGTGATCCTTGTCTTGAGCCGGGAAGAAACTTCAGAAATTCTTTTAGCCAAACCAACAGGGCTAAGTATACGTAGGAAATAATAGAAAGACCAAGAAATTATAGAGAGGAGAAAAGACCTCAGTAGGAAATGAAAACTAAGGAAGAAAAGCAAAGAGAAGAAGCTGGAGAATTTGCGGTACAAGAGGTGGGGTAGAGGCTCCCCAACAGTCGCCTCGAGGCCACTGATGATCTTTTCCTCATGAGAAGGGACTCATGAAACAAACAGGTGTTTAAACAGGGAACTTCTGTGACCTCCTGTGGCTTCTTAATGGGACTGTTGATGAGTTGGTGGTCCAGTGTGGTGCGGGACCAGAGACAGGGAGCGTAGTCTCTGTTGCAGTCCCACCATTGGCTAGAACGTGACAGGAACATACTGCTTCCAGATTTCTCTACTTTGTTTTTCTCCCACTTGCCCTAGATAACCTCACAAGGGCAAATTAGATAGTACCTCCACAAGTGACCACCATTTCTATTAGTCAACGTAGTATACTGAAGTGTTTAAGAGTTCAGGAGCTGTATAACCAAGCACAAAGTACTTAGCCACCCTGTGTCTCAGTTTCCTTATCTGTAAAATGGGAAAATAGCAGCTACCTCATAGGGTCATTGGGTTATTGTGAGGTTTAAATGAATGAGTAGATGTGAAGTGCTCAGAACAATGTCTGACCTATAGAGTGCTCAATGCATGGAAGCAGTCATTATCACCATCGTTTTCACCATACCATCATCAATATCACCACCATTACCACCATTACCACCATACTGTGCAAATGCAAGGGCTGCAAACTCAAATGCTGCCTCCATGGGGCCAGGCAGGTAATGGAAATGAGACAAGCAGCAGGTATGCAATAGGGAGTGAAGGAGACTGGGATCATTTACAGAATGCATGCTCCTCCAGCATAAATAGTACAGTTTAAAAAATTAAAATCACTCTGCATGCCATAATGAAACAGATCTTAAGTCTGGATTCCTTCACATCAGATGTCACTTTATGACCTCTGGTGCGATCTAACCAACAACGTCTTTAGCAACATCCTTATAGTAAACACCAGAATAAATTTTTTCTATGGTTTCTCATAACACGCTTTAGTATAGGCTGATATCATCATCTAGTAAAAGTCATTCTGCCTTCAGGGGGAGCATCATAACAGAGTCAGAGGCCTGGCTTGGTCCAGAGGAGGGTTTGGGAGGCTCCAGGGGAGTGGGAGGACTCTGTAAATACTAATTTTTAAGCTGAGCTTTTGAAAATGGAAAGACCCATCAAGGCTGGGTACCATGAAAGGCAGCGCCTCCACCTTCACTCAGCGGAGGCCCCCATCTGGGTCTGTGCCCTGTAGGGAATCACATCCATTCCCATGGATTCAGTAACAGTATGGAATTGATGTTAATGACTCCCGCAGCTGTTTCTTCAGACCACAGCACTGCTCTGACCTTCAGACACAAGTATGTAACTGCTTTATAGTTCTACTTATGCAGATTTCTCAAACCTCACATGTCCGAAATGGAACTCTTAATTTCTTCCCCCAAATGTTCCTGTATTCACGAAACGACACCACCATCCTCCCAATCACTCGGACCAGAAAGCAGAGAAGAGTCCTGTTTCTCAATCTCTCGTGCCCAATTCACCAGCAAGAATGTCAGTTCCAGTTCCAACATGTATCTCAACTCTAACCACTGCCCAGGATCTCTGCTGCCGCCACCCTAGTCTGATCGCCAGTCTCTAGCCTGGGCTTCTGCAGTAGCCCCTTGTGTTCCTGGCGTTTTGTCCCGCACCCTCCAAGCCATCCTCCCAAGCTAAGTTCTTTCCCAGCTCATGGCCTTTGTATATACTGTTCCCACTGTCTGGATGTTCTTCCATCCTCTCTTGACTGTCGCCTCATTTTTAGGTCTCAGCTTAAACGCCTCAGCTTCAAAAAGCATCCCCCGCACACTGCCCTGAGCCCCCTCTCAAAATCCGTCTCCTCTTGTGACTTTTCATCTCAATCCCTTGGGTTTTTGTTCTCTCTTTTGTAGCCCTTGTCACTGTCTACATTCTTTTATTCATGTGTTTATTTGTTTTGTTTGTTTGTGCTGTGAGGACAGGGGCCCTGAGTATCCTGGTCTGTTTTTCCAGTGTCCAGAACAGCATCAGCCTTTGGTGGAGAGATGGTCCCTATATATTTCCTGAATAAAAAATGGGTAAAGAAGGGACCGGAACCATCCTCACTGATCCCATTGTTTCTGGTTTCGTTGACTCTGCCCTGTGATCCATCCTGCACACATTATGAGAATTTCCCCTGGAAACCTCACAGAAGCACCAAGTTAGTTAAAAGTATACAGAGCCATATGAAGTGTGAGCAAATTTAAAGGTCACTACTTTGAAGAGCTAGAGAATAATGTTTGGAAGAAAAATACCACTCAGCACTGATGGACAAGGTCTCTCAATTAATTACGTGAATCTATGAAAGAAATTGAAGGCTGGAAATTGCTGGATGCTGTAAGTGCTATTTTGACTAATCTTCTCACAGAGGCGATAAAATACATTTCTGTACGTAGTGTGCTAACTGGTGCATGAGATTCTTATAATATGAAACCAAACAAGCCCAATTCTATTGGTCCTCTAACTGTCCGATGGGTCAGTTTCTCATTTCTCACAAATCCCTGAAAGACAGAGGCATCTTCACAGACTTGTAAGGAGCCTGCAGAGGACTCAAGCCCAGGAAGATGCCCTTTTCCTCAAACAGCCAGCGACAGACAGTGCCCCAGCTCACTGCCAGGGCTGATTCCCAGGGGTTGAGACCTGCATTTTCGGCTGAGTTAGATGTGACTAGAGGTCTCATTTCTCCCAGTGTTACTTCAGTGTGGGCCCTGCTGCTCCTGTCTCCACACCTTCCTTTGTCACATTCCAAGGATCAGATGGTGCTTTTTACCTGGTACTTGAGGCTAAACTTCTCTTGATTTTTCTTTGTCTTTTAGAGTTATTAAAATTTGTATCACTTTTTTTAACTTTATAGGTAAAGCATAAAGAAATACATGTTCCATATTCCAGGACTTTTTTTTTGCATCTTTACATATTTATGCACATAGACTTGGAATACTGATTATAAGAGATGTACTCTGAAAAGAAAATAATATAGTTTAGGTCCTTTTTCTTTCCCTGTCTTGACTGTCTCAGTAAGGGAGCTGGGTTATCCTCTCCCTCTATGACTCCACTCACAAATTTTAAGACAGTGGCATGCTGACAAGAACAGAACCAGGTGGGCAAGACGTCTGAAAACATCTGCTGAAAATTCCTCTGCTGAATTAATGTAAGAGCTATAACTGGAAAAAAAAATATGTTTTCATAACACTAATCAACTTCTGCATTTTCCCTAGACTCCTTCTTATTTGACTGCTTAAGTTTTGATGATTTTCATAGTTAGCATTGGATGATCACTTATTATAAAGATAATTTATATATATTATTTTGTTTAATCCTCACACCAGTGCTAAGGCTTATTATACTTGCTTTTTAGAAAAGAAAATTGATGCTTAGTAAGATTTCTCCAGAGTATAAAGAATTTAAGTCACGCCATCATAATTCGAACTGCGGTCTTGGTCAACTCCAGACACTGTCCCTTGGTCTCCAAGGCCCACTCTGCTGAGTGAAGGGCAGCTGTTCCTCATTTGTTTGGAGAGATGGTGTTCCTGCTCATTTATTCCTTCATAGACTTTAATGTGACCACAACTTGTCATGGACCACATATACATCAGCACTTCATACATTACCAAGTGCATTATTTTCTCTGAGCTTCTCTCCTACCACGTCAAAAATAATGAACTGTGGAGCTTAAACTGTAGTGGATTTGCTTTATTTCCCTTCAGGCGTCTGCTATAAGAGCTTTTTGCTAATAACTACTCCAGACCATATAATTAACTCTATGAACATGAAAAATTTATGTATGAGACTGTGACAGGCACAAATACATTGCCCTTAACTTGGGTAGGGTAAATACTTAATGTTCACTTAGTTTAGCTTGCACTCTTCCCATTTCTTCCTTCAGAACAATGAGCTGGTTCCAAAAATTAGGCTTAATGAAATTGGGTTTGTTTTAATTCAGTTAGCTCTACGGTGAGATGCTGTTCAGGAGCACAGCATGACGTCCTCATCGATTTATTTTCCTTTCTCTTTTTATCTCTGTCTTTTCTCTTTTCCTTCCCTTCTTTCATATAGAGGCTGGAATCGATCATTATTGTTTTCTGTTTCTGGTTCAAACTAGGGTTGGGAGAGAATATTCCAATCCTTCTGAATCGGTTGGTAAAGAGTTCAGGCCTCAAGTTGTCCCCAAGCGCACCAACCACCACAGGCCCAGCTATGGCCCTGACCCTCTATCTGTCCCCTATCCAGCAACTAAACGGACAAGCCCTGCTCCAGCACAGGGCTGACGCCAACCCTGCTTCCAGCAGAGTGTGTTCCAGCCGAAGGGGATGATGCAAACAACTCTTCACATTTCCATTCCCTTGAGTCCAGGGATTTCAAACGGAACCTTCTCAAACTAAAACATTTTTGTTTTGTGGGTCACAATATATTGGAGATACCAAGCCACAAACCATAAATCTTTAAATTCAAGTTTTGTAATCTCAAATTCCAGGGTTCTTGAGTCTCAGGGAACTTGAGTTTTTCCTTGTGTTAAGATTACATCTGAACAAAGATAGGGTATTCTTTATTTTCAATTATACGATAAACTTAGAGAATTAAGAACTATAATAAAAAAGTAGTCAAATTAAAAGGCAACTTTAAAACTGATACATTTATTTCTGAAACATCAATCCATTTCTTTTTTTTTTTCTTGAGGGAGATTAGCCCTGAGTTGACATCTGTCACCAATCCTCCTCTTTTTGCTGAGGAAGACTGGCCCTGAGCTAACATCTGTGCTCATCTTTCTCTGCTTTATATGTGGGACGCCTGCCACAGCATGGCTTGATAAGCGGTGTGAGGTCTCCAACGGGGATCCAAACTGGCGAACCCTGGGCTGCTGAAGCGGAACGTGAGAACTTCACTGCTGCACCACCAGGCAGGCCTCTTAATCCATTTCTTTAGCTTCAAAACAAACACTATTAATGTAGTGAGGAGTTTTTCCCTTATCACCAGGAAGAGGAGAATAAAAAGCCTTCTGAATCTGATTCACTGCCTGCTGAACACAGCATGCAATTAACGTACAAATGAATAAAACAAATTATGCTGTTTATTTGTATGTATTTCTCACTCCAGAGAAGATTTTAGGCAGGTTATTGTTTATTACTGGGGAGAATGCCTAGGAACGATGTGTTTGAGTCTGTTCAGCCTGTTTAGAATGTGAGCTCTGGGAGGAAGGGGCCATATTTCGGGGGTGGGGGACATGCATATGCTAGTCGGTGCCCAAGAGGTAGGTTTTCCATTTTCACCTCGGAGGATGGAGAGTATTTGGGGGTGGCCAGCAAAACAGGGCGGGAGAAACAAAAATTCAGACCAAAGAAATCTTTTTGCTTAGTATTCAAGAGCTGTGTGAACTTTATAGGTTATTTATCTTTCAATGAGCCATGGCACCCTCCCACGCCCCCTTAATTGACTCTGTCTGTTTCTGTCTCTTTCTTGAGCAGGTGTTGGGCATATCATGTTAGATGCAGACATGGTTGTCTTTCTGACTCAGTGGAATAATGGCATACCCTTCTGGTGGAGGGTGAGGCCCTTTGAAGGAGGGGGGAATTCTTATGATCAATCATCAAAGAGGCCAAGCCTCAGAACTCAGATAACTAACCTTGGACAGGAGAGAGCAGGGGCACCTCTCTGCTCTGGGTCTCCCCTCTGGGTCTAGAATTAGAGGGGAGCAGAGGGCCGGACCTGGGCATAGGACATGACGGGCTCTCAAAGCCTCAGAGCGTAAACATACAGCCCAATCCTATTTAGTTGTATGCTATTCTCTTGGTTTCTTTTTTCTTTATTTTTAGTTTTCATCTCTTAGCTAGTATTAGTGTAGTCCATGGACCAGATCAGAATCACCCAGAATCACCCCAGATGTACCCAAGCAGAATCTTTGGGATTGGGACTTTGTTATCTGATATGAAATGAGCCCTCTAACTTGAGATTCACTGCCCTGGTCGTTAGTGAAGGCTTGTTTAAATATCCCCGTCTTCGCAGCTGTGCTGAGCAGATTTTAGGTACATCTGGGGTTACACACGTGGCAAAAATGTTAAGAGGGAGCACCAAGTGTCGAAGCCCCATGGGTAAGGGGGGAGCTGTCGATGGCAGCTAGCAGTAGTTTCTGGAGGAGAAAGCGGCTCTCGGCAGGGAGGGAGAGAGCGCAGCAGAGAAGAATCAGGGCCAGGAAGCTCAGCGGTCCTTTTCTAGGAGGTAAATTTCCTTCCTTTTCCAACCTTAGAGAACAGAGTTTGACTTTATTGAGGGAAATGGTCCTTTTCTTTATGATCCTAATATTATTTTGTGATTCGAATACGTGGCTCCTTTAAGAAGATAACCAGAGAAAGCCAAACTCAAGGTACAATGACACAGATCTCTCTAATAAAAAGAAGCTTCGGGTGGGTGTCTCTGGTCAAGATAAGCACCGATGAAAGAAGTGAAAGGAGGCAAGGAGGTGAGTTCCTCGGAAAGGGTTTCCTCAGGCCATTCTAGGAAGACGAGTCTGATCCACTGACCACCAACGATCAGGGGGATTCAAGACTGTTAGCAAATTATTGGGAAGGGAAGTAACAACGTGGTCTCTCAGCTGGGACATTAACTGTTAAAAAACATGGAGAAGAAGCTGAACATGTTGAAGGAGCTCACACTCCAGTAAGAAGAGGCGGTGGGCACTTTTCCACTTACAAGTTCTTCGTTTTCTTTGACTTGGTATTTCTTGATTTATATGTTGAAGCAAATTAGCCATTATGGTGCTACTACAAATAAGTAGCCTTTTTGTATAGTCACTGGTGATTTTCGCCTGGGCTTACTAAATTCCCCAAGCCTAACGATGCTGGTACCTGACCCATGGTGCTTTTGATGCTGTCAGAACAGCATCGAAGTCAATCAGCCAAGGGAGCCCAGGAGGGAAGTTCTCAGGCAGAGGAAGAGCCAAATGGGGCCTTCCCAGAAGCCCAATATCCGCCTGTGAGCTGAGGACACCGAAAGCTCCCTGATCTGGGAGGTCAGTTCACTGAAGGAAGTTTCTCTGTAGCAGACAAGCTGGCTCTGCACCCTCTCCTCTGACCTCAAGTCCCTGGGGAGACTTCATGGGGTTGTCATAAACTCTCTCATGCCGCCTCATCTGCTTACAGCCGTCATGTAGGGGACCCCTGGCCAGAAGCTGAGCTGTTCCAAGACCCATGCTCAGAGTGGGCCAGCAGCATCAGCATCCCCGGGGAGCCGTTAGGACTGCAGAATCTGGGGCCACTCCTCAGGCTACTGAATCAGAACCTGCATTTTAACAAGAATCCTTAGGTGATTCATGAAAGTTTAAGAAGCACTCGCCTAGGGTACAGGAAAGATGTTTCCAAGCTGTGGCAGTTAGAGAGCTCCGTACGTGGAGCCCATTTTATGCAGGAAGATCTAAGTTCACAGCCTGAAGGTAGAGACTGAATGAAGGGGGTGAGGTAGGGGGAGGCTAACGCAACTCTCTAACAATGAAGGAGCCTGTGAAAATCAGGCTGCGTAGAAGAGTTTTCTTCCTTAATGGTAGGTGAACTGCACTGGCCCAAATACTCAATGATTTATCTCTGGGAGAAGCACCTGCGTGTCTGCTGCCATGGCTCCCATGCAGGCGATCGGGAGGAGCGCCCCTTGCGCACCTCGGGGTGTCGGGAACATCTGGAAGAGAACTGAGCCTGGAAGCTAAGGCCTCTGGACTCCTCCAGAAGTCCCTAGTAGTGTCAATCAGTCCCAGGGTCGCTTGGCCTGGTTGTTCATCAGAAACACCCGGGAGCTCTGGAGGCTCCAACCCCCCAGCCCCGCCTCAGACCAGTGAAACGGGAACCTCTGGGCACAGGGATCTGGGCAGAGGTGTTTTTAGAAAGCTCTCAGGTGTGTAGGTCAGGCTAACTAGGAACTGGGAAATGACCAGCGTGTCACAGAGACCACAGGGGCGAGGGAAGGCAGCATTTAGATGCGCTCCTGGGCAACCCCAGGGGACGGAGGTCTGCAGTGTAGAAACACTTAGAGCTGGGGAGACTGAGGCACAGCGCAGTACAGGCAGACATGGGGCTGTCCACGAGGAGACCTGCTGTGAACAGCTCAGCGTCTTCTGGCACTTTCCCTTGGGTTGAGAGGATGGGCGATGCGGCTTACGGTCATCAGCTTTTCCAGCTGAACATTTTAATTCCTTTTGGGTCTCCCGAAACCTGAAGTGTTGTCTACCTTCAGTACCACCTGCGGTGTTGGCAGCGTAAAGGAAAAAAGAAATGTAGCTGTAGAAGGAAGTTCGGCTTCACCCGCATTCACACTTTCTGTGAATTCATGTGTTTGTTTGGAAAAGGGCACTATTGAGGGGCTCTCCAGGCATTCCAGGTGGTACCCCTAGAGACGTTGAGGGCAGCCGGGCTCAGCAGGGAGCATGGGGGACGTGGTGGGTCAGGGAGCAGCTGCCAGGGCAGCTTTGCTGTGGGTGTGGGATGGAACCTTCCTGACGCACTCGGTGGTGTTTTTCAGGTTGATGGTTGTGACCCACTAGTTTGTCATGAAATCTATTTTAAAGGTCACGTCCATTATTTTTAAGCAGGATAAAATGGCACAGAATGGACTAGAATAGAAAACATCAGAGCCCAGTGTCCATCCCGCACGTAAGGACAATCACTGTTTTGTGAAACTGTTTCATGGTATGTGTGTGTAAGTGTGTCTGCACTGGTTTACAAGGGAAAATGTATTTCCTTCTGTGGTTATGGTCAAAGCACTTGAGAACCACTGGATTACATTTCTTTGCAGCAGAATAAATCATACATTTTATTGGACACAGTCTGTGGGTGCAGCACTGTGTGGCATTGTGAGACAGGCCACTGTGAAGATGGGGCACAATCTCAGCCTGACAAAGCTTAGGGGATGGGTGGGCTTTGGGAACGACAAGCATAAGAGGAGTGAAGGTATGCCAGCATGTGAACTGGAGTTCAGCGCTGTGAGTCAAGCCTCGACTACAGGACAAATTCAAAGACGGTGTGGTCAAGGCAGTGAGAACTGAGCTTACCGCCATAGCTTACCCTTCGTGCCCACCCCAAACTTGGTCTGCGGTCTGATGGGTTTATGTGCCTGAAAAGAGCTTGACCCATTGTCTAGATCTGTTTTTTATTTTATGTTTCCTTCATTGAGAGTTGACAACTTTCTACCAGATTTCAACCCTATGCATTTTCCATGAATGTAGGTATGTTACTCTAAGAGAAACTAACCCAAGTATGTTAAATATATATCTATAAAAAAATAGCAACTTTACATTACAAAAGAAGTTTTGTATTCCTTGTACATTGTCGAGTCTATAAGTGCATTTCAAATGGTTAAAGGGTGGAAGGTCTCTTTTCATTGATTGCCATTTGATAAAATCAAGATTTCTCTAATTACTCACCTATATTTGGGATGGGGGGGTGTGAGGTATCGGGGGGGTCTAATACTCTCCATAAGAAACAGCAATGACAAAAGTGAGATATCCTACTAGTACGTGTCAGCAAAGTGCTGCTGCTATCTTGGCAGCAAAGATGGCCAATAAAAAGTAGCAGTAAAGGTCTGGGCAGACACCCAAATTCTACACCTCATTTCCTTGCCTCACACGCACTGACCTGGCTTCTCAGCTGACATCATTGCAGCCTCACTGAGGATGCAGGTGGTAATTCTGCCTGCAGAGTCCCTCATTCGTTGGTTGTCTCTGATGGCCCTGTCGAGGTGGCAGGGAGGGCACACAGGCTGGCAATGGGAGGGAGGCACCTGCAACTCTCAGGAAAGGAGATTCCTGTAGAGGATGGCAGATTGTGGTGGTTTTCAAAGGCATCATATTCTGAAAGAGGGGTTATGGGGGTTTGGTGTCTAATAGAGCATTTTTTCTCCCTTTCAGAAGGAATTCTGAATCCCTGCTAAGAACTTCAGGGATTTTAGTCTTTTCGCTTATCCAGAGTCAGTTGCCATCGGAGTTTTCCTTTTACTTGAGCTGAATGCTTCTTGAGATGGACGTTTCCACTGGGCCCCAGTGAAGGATGGTGCGGAGTCATGCTGACTTCTGGGCAACAAGACATGTACGATTTTTCTGTCGATCCCTCAGAAATGCTTCTGTTTCTAATATTGAGAAATAATGCCTCCCCTAATTTCCCCTGGACACAAGCCATGATACTACACAGCACTTTAACTGCAGAAATTGTTTTTACATCCATAATCATACTTGATGTTTATGATAGCCTTGAGAGAAAAGCTGAGCAATACGACCTCCCATCACAGATGAGAGAACAGAGACAGAGACTGGAGAGGAGTTCCCCTCACCTTTAGCGGAAGAGGCATGCCATGAACTAGCATCACTTCTTTTGAGGACCCCGAGCAGAGGGAGGACAGGCAGTCATGAAAGCAGGGGTGAGGCTCCTTATCCCTGGAGGGCCTGAGCTCCCTACCCTCCGCCAGACCCAGTCAGTCACAGGGTCCAAAGACAGGCGAACGCATCCACCCAGGGCCCCCACCACTGGTTCTGGGACCCACAGTAGGACATGCTCAGGTGCCCGCCTGAGTAGATGGTCAGTAGACGAGGGGCACAGGTGTTTCTGTAGCTGAAATGGGCTGGCCTTGAGGCCAGATTGGAGTAGGCAGAGCTGAGGGGAGAGGCCACAGTGCCACAGGCCCTGCAGCCGCAGAGATGAAGCTCAATCCTGGCTCTGCCACTTGTTACCCGCGAGGCTTTGGGCAGAGCACATCACCTCTCTGAGCCTCAACTCTTCTTCTCAAACTGGGGTGAGAGTCACCATTCAGGGTTGTTGTGAAGATCAGAAATGTGCACATGGTAGGTGCTTAAATCATTGGGGAGAGGATGTTATTACTATTACCTTGGGCCCCAACTGGGGAACACTGCTCTTGGGATAAACCCTGTGGCTATAAACATTATTATGAGAGGTAAATAAGACAGTCCTTATATTCTAGGATGTTAAAAAAGAGCGGTTATGGAGCAAAACATTCTTAAATATTTGCCAAAATAGAGATGACCCATGCAGATACCTGGGCTATGGTATTGAGGCCCACTCTCCATGGGCAAAGCTTACGGTCATTGAGGGTAGACCAGCCCGCCTGGGCCATCACAGCCCTGCACTTCAAGCCTGAGCCAGGTTCCGCCCCCTTTCCCACCTGAGCTGCCTCCCTGCCCCTCAGCATGCCTCCTGCGGGGAATAATTTTCCCCTTCTGGGAGTTCTCCGTATTTTGATTACATCTTCTCGGAGGCATGTGTTACAAGTTTTGGTGCTGTGGTGGTGGTGCCACAGTCAGGCGACTCAGGAGTGTCCGACCCTGCCCGCGGCACGGCCCGTTCATCCCATGACGCCATGAGGGGCCAAGGAGATCGAAGCTCAGGACGAGGCCTCACTGCACTGACAGCAAGCAGACTGCTCGCTCCACTGCTAGCAGGGGATTCGCTGGCAGTCCCAGAGCAGAATCCTGGGGACAAGGACAGAGATCGAAAGGGTCTGCTTTCTCCTCCTTAAGTTAACCTCAAAATTTGCCACACTCTGGAAGGCTTAAAGAAATGGGAGGAAGTGGAAATGCCAACAAAATATGAGTTGATTGGCTTCCCAAGAGAAAGTGGGCCACTGCTTTTAAACTCAAAAGGGAGAAAAGAGACTTCTGTGCCCACGTGCAAAAGCTTCGAACACACAGCCATCCTGCCCACCAGCAAACTGGCAGACTTGACCCAATTCGCGTGTCCTGGAACTTGATCAGTCAGATTTGGGCCTCCCTCCCTGGGGGCAGGCAGTGAGGGGAGGCGTGCAGAGAGAGGACCTTCCCCCATCGCTGGAGGCAGCAGCACTGTCACCTAGTGGCTTGTGCCATCACTGCTGGTGTTCATATCATCTTCCTGACCAGATTACAAGCCTCCCAAGAATAGGATCTGCTGTTAGTTCATACTGCACAGTGTTTGGAACAGAGAAACAGACCATACCTCAAATGTGGATCAGGATAGAGGAAGAAAACTAGCATTTATGAAACACATGCTATGATGCTGTGCCAGGCACTCAGCTCTATCACTGTATTTAGTTCTCATGACAGTCCTTTGAGGTAGGCATTGCTGTCCCTTTTGCACACGTGAGGCTGGGTACTTACCTAAGTTTACACTAAGTGGGGAGTGTAGAGTTTGAACTCAGATCTGTCTAATTCCAAGGCTTTGCTCTTTCCACTCACCATGCTGTCCTAGAAGCTCCCAGATCAGGGTGAGCTGTACCAGTGACCAGGACCACACGGACGTGCCCTAGGACCTAGCACAATGGCGAGAGCGCTATGGATGTGCTATGGCTCCACGAGGTGGACTTCGTCAGAAGAGAAGTCAGGGGTCCTCTGGTGCCTGTAGGCTCCCAGGGGAGGAGGGAGGTGAAGGGGAAGAAGGAACGTGAAATAGAAGGAAGGGTGAGGGAATGAGAAAAAAGGAAGACTGAGGGGAGGAACGACCAAGACAGGACAAAAGAAGAAAGGTGGGGAGAAAGAGGGTGAAAGCGAGTCAAACTGAGTCCTCAGCTCCCTGAGTCCAGTCAGAAGCTCTTGTCTCTCTTGGTAGATGGCTCTAAAGCCAGCACCCTGCTCGTCAAAGTGGCAATGTCCCCTCCCTACAACCTCCAGCCTCAGTGTCCCCAGATGATGATTCATTTCCAACTAATTTCTCTATATATAACAAAACTTTCATTCTAGAGGAGGAGTTTTGAT
Source organism: Equus asinus (assembly GCF_041296235.1). NCBI lineage: Eukaryota > Metazoa > Chordata > Mammalia > Perissodactyla > Equidae > Equus > Equus asinus. The sequence goes on from NC_091794.1 coordinate 60,229,605, forward strand.
GTCTTAAAGAAGAAGTAAACAATTTGAATAATTTCTGTGCATTTTAATGCCATGTGAAACAGTTAGTGAGATTGGCAGCAAAGGCAAAAAAATGAGACAATACTGGTGATAGTAATAGTGGTAACGTAAGACACTGATTTTTACTTGCCTACCGATTCTGTAACACTGCAATACCTTCTCCCTGGTGCTTATGCCTAGTCCTTCCAGTCAGTGGCCATAAACATATACTCTAATCTAATCTGCATTTACCGCAAAAACTTTCTGTTTCAAAATTATGGTCCTTGGATATCATCGTGTGAAACTTGCTTATAGCTCTGGTTGTGACTGATTTGCTATGTATCGACTCACCAAACCCCACAAGTGGTTCGGCTAACTGGGCTCCCCAGGGGTGTGTCCTTCCTTCCTTCCTTCCCATTCCTTGTATTTCTTTCTCAAGGTAGAGCACTCTTCAAAAGAGAGAAAAGTCTCCGAGAGAAGAGGACTCTCCTAGAATCTCCAAAAAGCACCACCAGGTTTAGCACTGGAAATTTACCAGGATCACATATGTACAAATAAATTATTCTCATTTTTTCATTACTATAAACATCAGCAACCAAATTTGCTTAATCTGTGCCATCCTGAACATGTAAAATCTATGGATCATCAGAATTAAGCCCCAAATTGTCTTCAAGTTGCTGTCATCTGTAGATGAGCTTAAAAGAATTTTGGTTGTCACTCCCTACCGATTATGAAAGTAATTAAATAATAGCCAAGATCTTAGCACTATGGTTAGCAGTATTGTTACTCTTAAAGATGTCCTAGATAACAAAAATTAAATTAGACAAATAATTACAGTTCCTTGGTTTGTAACCAATGTTTCTGATATTTTACCCCTAAGTAGATAATCACAATCAGTCTCATAAAAATGACATCTCACAGCAAAATGTAAGATGCACAATGTTGGCCAAAAGGATGTCAAGCAATTATTTCCATATCTGTGTAATGCAAAAAACCCACTTTATGGCATTCCACTTTAACAGATCATATTCTGTTCTGTGAAAAGGCATTTGTGCTCCTTTCTGATCTAATAAAAATTCTGATTCATTAGCTAATGTTTTATAATAGGCTCATGTTATAAAATATCAAACAACAGGTGAAATGCTGAAAGTGAAGGAAAAATGGAAGCCCTCCCTTGAGGCGTCTTGATGTTAGCTGAAAATGACGCCTTCCAAAGCCTGGAGATCCTAGCTCGGTTATTCCTTAACTGGAGGCCCAGAAAAGTCTGGATATTCACAGATTAATGTTCTATTTTTAACAGAAGTTTCAAGGATGTACTATGTGCTAGCCAATGGGCTAGAGGTAAATAGAGCTGTAGCCCTCCACTGCAAGGAACTCCCAGTCTAGGGAAAACAAGACATGGAATAAATAATGTAATCCTACACAAGGATGATGCAGGAGTCAGGTGGTAAGTGCTGCAATGCACGCGTGTCTAAGTGGTGATGCAAAGCCTCTCTCCTTGGATGGAGGCAAGGGTGCAGATGAAGCAATGAAAGAGGTGAGGAGAAGAGGCGGGCCAACTCCCAGAGAGGAGGAGGGAGCTGGAGCAGGCTCTTGAGGTAGGAGGAAGAGTTTTCCAGGTGAAAGAAGAATAAAAGGAAGAGCATTCCGGGAGGAAAGAACAGCCAGGGGAAAGCCACCAAGGGTGAAAAGAGCAGTGTGTTGGAGAATCTACCAGCTCCTGAAGAGGGCTGTCGAGTGCAGAGGAGGGAGCTCCTGGAGTCGTGTCTGTCGTGGAGCCTTGGGGTTTCCTCCTGTGAGCAGGGAGTCATGTGATCAATGTGCTCCTGGAAGCAGAATTCAGTGATTCAGCAGCAGGCTCCAGCATGGATTTGGAGGAGGGGGCAAGGCTGAGTCGGTCAGGGAAATGATCAGGAGGAAAGTGTAAGATCTTAGAACTTGGAGAAGAGCGTCTGGAAGTTGGGGGACACCAGATGGACTTCCAGGTTCAGGTGTAGAAGTTCATGGGATCCACAGCGAGTTCCATGGTGTGGTGGGGAGGGTCCCCAGGCTCAGGAGTGCAGGCGTTGATATCAACCCTGATATCAGTTTCCCTACATTAAACCCAGCATATATGGGGTTAAAACCAAAACACTCATTCCCTGCTTACTCCCTGGCTTCCTGGCTCCAGAATCCACTATCTTCCGTGGAGACCGAGACACCAAGGACAAGCACCTAGATTCATTCTCTCCTTCCCGCAAAGAGATAGAGGCTGGTGGGAAAGCTGCTGACCAGCAAGGTCACAGGCTCCCTCCTCTCTGCAAGTAGTCTCAAGGCCAAAGACAGTCTGGTGGGAAAGCTCTGACCAGCAAGGCCACATGCTCCCCCTCCCCTACCTAAAACCCCAAATAAAAACTCTTCCTTTTAGCTTTTCGGGGAGTTTGGGATTTCAGTGTTAGCTGCCCTCTCTCCTTGCTCAGCACTGTGCAATAATAAAATTCCTGCTTTCTTCCACTACACCTGGTGTCAGAGATTGGCTTGCTGCACAACGGGTGAGCAAACTCACTTAAAGTTGGATATCAATTTGGCACCCCAGGTGGGACAATGTCCCAGGTAGACATCTTGCTTGTGGCATCCCGGCCTCTGGCTAAAGGCCTCTCTTGGAAGCTGTCCTGCAGCTGCCTGAGCCCCTCATCTCAGGGACAGCCCCAAGCAACTGGCTGCTAGCCAGACATCGTTGGCCCATGGTGCTTTTGCTTTGGTGATGGAAGAAACTAGGTTTAGGACTTAGGAAGACATCTCTTGTAAGTAGCTGGTAGTTTTTGTCTTTGTCCTTGTGCTACCTTTTCCAACAGGACTGGCTGGAAATAATGGGTACCTGGCAGCCCTGTGGGCTCCATTTGTTTTGAAGTTGAGATGCCCTGGCCAAATTTTGGTAAGTCTCTCAGGTGTGCACAACCAGGGTCCCTTGTCCTTGCTCATTTGGGAATATCTGTACAGCGGATCTTCATTTGTTGGGCGCCCACCGAGTGTAGGACACAGACTAAGGTGGGACTGGAAGCACTTTAGTTTTTGGTTTTGGTCTTTGTTTTGGCTTCCGTTTGTGGCCAAGGGTTTTTGGGAATGTGTGCTTCTTTGGTATTTGTTGTTGTTTGTCTGTTTGTCTTTCCTTTAAAAAGTGTTAACATGGGAGGTGCCACATCTATTCCACCTAACAGCTGCTTGGGAAAAATTTTGGCTGATTGGTCGACCTATAGTTATAAGCCAATGTCTAAAGACGGATGATTTTCTTTTGTAACACCACATGGTCACAATATTCTTTAGACTCCAGAGAAAAAAATGGCCAAACAATATATCCTTAAGTTAGCAAACTTTTTAGAGAGCTCTCATGATAAACAGCTGTTTTATTGGTACCTATAAAACTACCAAATTAAAAGGAAAATACAATGGCTAGTCTTAAGAACTTAATCAAACTTGGGGTCTCAGCTTCTTCTCATGGTCTTACAGACGCTAATGAAAACATTAAGTTAACAAAAAGAAATTAGAAAAGGAAGAGTCACAGGACTCATCCCAACAGGATGAAAATCTTTAACTAGCTATTAAAAGAAAAATGGGATAAATAGAACAGATATAAATAAAGTTAAAACAAAGGTTTTAATAAAACACTGCCTAAGGTTGGATAGGCTAAAGGGACCCCCTATTGGCCCCCCAACATTAAAGAACATCAGACAAACCTGTTCTATTCACCCCAGTTTGAAAAATTTAAAAGGTCGGGAGGCAGAAATTAGAGTGAGAAACCTGACCAACAATTGTTTGGGGCAACAGTTAGGCTACTAAGAGTAATAAGACTATAAAGATTAAAGTGTTTGAGCTAATATTGTATGAAGAGGTTATGTCAACTTTACCTGGATGTTTGCTTTGGGAATAAATGTTATGTCTAACTGGGAATGCTTCCCCTACACAATACTGTAATACCAAAAGTTGTTAATGGAATTCTAGCGTAAGTTATAATTAAAAGTATAAGAGTTAGTAAGATAAAGTTTTGTAAAAATTGATATACTTAAATGGGCCAATTTCAGTTCACCCAAACTGATGTATGCAATTGGAAAAGTCAGCTGCAACAATGGGGAGACTGTTTTAATCTTTTTTTTAATTAAGAATTTATTATTTTTTTCCTTTTTCTCCCCAAAGCCCCCCAGTACACAGTTGCATATTCTTTGTTGTGGGTCCTTCTGGTTGTGGCATGTGGGACGCTGCCTCAGCGTGGTTTGATGAGCAGTGCCATGTCCACGCCCAGGATTCGAACCAATGAAACACTGGGCCACCTGCAGCAGAGCGTGCAAACTTAACCACTCGGCCACAGGGCCAGCCCCTACTGTTTTAATCTTTTGAGGCCTCTAAATAAAATTAGAAATACTTCGCTGCCTCTTTAAGAGAAAATAATTAAATAATTAAACATACCAGCAGCTGAAGCCAAATCTGCTGCTTTTGTCTACTGTCTTGCTGAGCTTCCCAGCAAGCTGAGCTTCTCTTCAATTCCCTCAAAATTCCTGATCTAAAATTGAACAAGTAAAAATAAGTCAACTTTTGAGATAATTTGGAATTGTAATGGCCATTCTAGAAACCTGTTTCAGAAGAGGATTCAAAATCTCTCATACTGGAATGGAGTCTTTAATTAATATGCAAAAACTTCTAAGAGACAAAGTTATTGAACATGATATAAAATGATCTATGATGAAGGAAAGCCTGTTTAAGTTTGCTGGTTTGATTTAAAATAGACATGTCCTCAAAGTTATCAGCATTGGCTGTGATGCAGACAGACAGCCTGGGTTTACCGGTCAAATGAGCTCATGCCATCTCTGCTACAGAATTTATCAGCAAAACTAATAACTCAGTATAATAGTTAATTTTGTTTAACATCTCGTGAGGTTTTTGTAGATGATCTAAATATAATTGTTAATAACAGATTAAATAAATGTAAAAAGATAAACGTTTTTGGAAAAAGTTCTTAACAATAATTGTATATAATATGATGTATGTACTTAAAACAACTGAAGATGATAGTTAACTGCTGTAACGTCACATGAAGTTTTTAAGAATAATTGTTAAAACTGGATAAGAGTTGGGGCTGACCCCATGGCCAAGTGGTTAAGTTCACGCACTCCACTGCAGGCAGCCCAGTGTTTTCTTGGTTCGAATCCTGGGCGCGGACATGGTACTGCTCATCAAACCACACTGAGGCAGCGTCCCACATGCCACAACTAGAAGGACCCACAGCGAAGAATATACAACTATGTACTGGGGGGCTTTGGGGAGAAAAAGGAAAAAAATTCAAAAAAATCTTAAAAAAAAACTGGATAAGAGTTTTAAGTACAATAATTATGTTTTATAGTCTGCATACTTAAAAAACAGCTTCTAAAATCTTTTTAAAAACTTAAACTTTATAGCTTTATTAAGGTAAGTTAAATAATAACAGTTTGTTGGGTCTCTAGGTCATTTCCACATAAGATAAAATATTAAAGGTTAACTACTAAGCATATATTTGTCTGCCTTTGGTTTCTTATATCAAAGAAACTGAAAAGTGCTTAGACTTATTGATAAACATGTTTTATATATGCTGAAGAATTTTCTATAAGAAAACATATATTTATAAAAGGTCTGTATACAAGAAAAATAAAATGTATGTTTTCAGTAAAAAGATAAAAATAGAAATATTTTTGTTTCTTGAGTTAAGAAAAATAATTTTGTTCTAAAGTACTGGTACAAATTCTGAATGTGAAAAAAAACAACAAAAGGTTTGTGAAAGTAAAACCCTGTAAAATTTTGTGCATAGTCAAGTTAGCTAAAAGTAAATCCAATGAAGTAAATAAATTTATATGTCAAAAGTCAACTGGTACAAAATTAAAACTTGGTCTCCTCTTTCTTAAAAGGATAATTTTCCTAAACTTTTAATCTGCTCTTGATAAAAAGATTATAAAATTTTTTTAAACTATTTTAACTCTGTTTCCCCTTGACTGTTTCTCTTGTCACTTTGAATGGATACCTGAACATGGTTTCACAGTGAGCTTTGTTTCCTATCTGAACAAATGTTTTAAAGCTTTTGATATTTTTGACAAGCTTCCCCCCCTCCCCACACATGCAAATATTCAAATCCTGAATAAAAGCTCCCTGCCCTGGAAGAGGAGAGAGAGTTTCTCTGGAGATTTTCAGAGGGCCCCTAAGACTTCTCGGAGAGATTTGCTCTCTTCCTCTAAGAAAAAATGCTGAATTAATTAGGCTTGTTTGGCACGTTAGACTACATGAAAAGCATTGTCAAATAAATAATGATAAATTTTCTTAAATAACATTATGTAAATGAGTGTTATTAATATAAGTATTTAAAAAATTATCTAGAATTCTGATCTGTCCTGTCAGCCATAATTCTGGTTATTATCTCAAAATGTTGTATAGCACAGAGATGATCAAATGCCTTCATTAATTACCATTTTTGAATGTTTTGTTATTTGCAGACAGTTGCTATTTTACTTTGATGTTTTTGCAAATGTGTTTCATCTTCAGAGAAATTCATAGGAAAGACTCTAACACTCAAGAATACAGGTTTCTAATAAACTCTGAGATTATAAAGGTAAACTAGATAAAAATTACAGAACTCTAACAGAAAAACTGATGACCTCACAAACTGCTGATAGAAGATTAAGATCAAGAACCAATTACACAGGACAGAATAAACTAATGAAGTTTATTATAATTTTTATGGCTTTTTGATTGAGATATTGCTGAGTTTTGATGTTTTGTTTTTTTCCAGTTTTAAGAAAATCTTTTTCTCTATTCTCTTAAGGAACTATGATTTATAGCAATTTATAAACATAATTCAAACATTTATCTTTTTCTCCCTACCTGAGCCCTCCAAAATATAAAAACTCCTGATGAGTAAATATTCTTATTCTTATGACAATATGATTGTTTACATAAGTCCAATAAGAATCTGTTCTTCTTATAACAAGACACAATTAAAAACACTGGTTATATTACCAAGGCTTTGATTAGAATGTCATATTTGAGAAAAACATACAGACTCGGATATGACAAAACAGCTTTTGAGAAACAAAGGTTGACATTCTAGAATAAAGCCACTTAGAAATATTGGCCTGGTACCTTGCTTATGGGTTTCCAGTTACCTGGTAAGGTTGAGCAAAGACTGTTGCTCCTTCTGGCAGGTACAAAGAGCCTCAATATTTTGGGAACCTCATGAAGAGAGGAATTCACCCAAATCTGTAGGTACTGCAGGCAGAATCTGATGACAAGTTCTTGGTCTGGCTTTCCTGGCCTTGAGAGGCCTTTAAAGTTCAACCTGAGATTGCTTATGAGGTTCCAGCAAAGCAGATTTAAAAGAGCCTATATAATCAATTACTATCCTTGCTGTACTTATGTAAATAATTATGCCAAATTTATTAAAACTAGAATTATTTTGCAAACCAGTTAGTCTTAATTTGACTACGTCTGGTAAAATTGAGGGTGATTTTAGAAAAAAAGATTATGTTTCAATAGAAACTATAATACATATATGTAGATTTTGGTTCTGTCAATTGTCTTTAAGGTTTTTGTTCTGTCTGTTAGCTGGACTAGATCCTAAGTCTTTTAGTCTCCTGAAACATCTGGCTTCAAACCTTCAAATAACATTTTCAGGGTTTTTTCCCCATCATTTTCATTTGGAGTTATTAAAAACTAAATCTGCCCTTTTTCTTGAAGCCTTGCAAATTAAAGCTGGAGGACTTAATATAAACTTAAGAGAGATTCATGTCTACTGCTGTGTAAGCCACTCAGAAAGCTACCTGAGTGCCTGATGACACCATCAGAGACATTTCACACTGCAAAAGGTGCTTCGACCCTGACTTCTAAGAATCTTGATTGGCTTCCCCCTGGGCTCAGAAACTGGTTTGTAATTTGCTCCAACCATTAACCCTGTTTTTCTCTTTTTGCTTCTCTAGAAAAACTTCTTATTAAATATCTGGTTACTTACTCACATGATACAAGCCTAACTTCGGGAGCCCACCAGCCTCATCGCCTTATTAAAAGACTGGTTCAATGAGATGAAAAATCTATGCCCCATTTCAGCAGGAAGTAGCTAGGTTTGTCACTGAGCCAAATCCCTCAAGATTGAGGGATGGACATAAAATAGGGGGGAATTGATATCGACCCTGATATCAGTTTCGCCTACACTAAACCCAGCATATATGAAGTTAAAACCAAAACACTCATTCCCTGCTTACTCCCTGGCTCCCTGGCTCCAGAATCCACTATCCTCCATGGAGACAGACACTGCCAAGGACAAGCACCTGGATTCATTATCTCCTCCCAGCAAAGAGATACAGGCTGGTGGGAAAGCTGCTGACCAGCAAGGTCACAGGCTCCCTCCTCTCTGCTAGTCTCAAGGCCAAAGATAGGCTGGTGGGAAAGCTCTGACCAGCAAGGGTATACGCTCCCTCTCCCCTACCTAAAACCCCAAATAAAAACCCTTCCTTTTAGCTTTTCTGGGAGTTTGGGATTTCAGCATTAGCTGCCCTCTTTCCTTGCTCAGTGCTGTGCAATAATAAAATTCCTACTTTCTTCCATTACCCCTGATGTCAGAGATTGGCTTGCTTCACAATGTGTGAGCGAACTCACTTCAGGTTTGATATCACAGTGGAGTTGTGAAGAAAGAGGCCAGAATGGGAAACTAGGAACCATGATTTCTGTTGAGGGTTGACTTCCATTTATATGAGGAAAAAGCCAAAGTTATTGAAAAAAAATCCATAGGAAAATTGAGGATTAAACTAACATTTATTGGGCAGCTTTTAGATGCTGGGCACAGTGCCAGGCAACCTCATAGGCCTTTTCTCTCCTACTCCTCACAATTGCCATGACGTCTAGGAGCTGTCGTTCCTTCCCAGACACAGAACCAGAGGCTCAGATAAACTGACTTGTCTGAAGCCTCACAATTCACAATGGTGAAGCCGTTTGTCTGACAGGTCTGTGTGACTCTGAATCTAGGCTGCAAGGGACACTTAAGGGGAGGAGAAGCCTCTCCCTGGGCCCGGTGTGAGGAGCCCACAGAATCATTCTGTGGACACATCATTCGTTTGTCACAAAGCTGGGAGCCGGGCATTCGCTGGTCAGCAAAGTGACTTGTCCATGGTGTCGCTCGTCCTCTTGGCTCTGCGTCTCTATTTCCCTGACCTTGTGCTGCCACAATTGGGAATGTCTTTCTCTTCTAAAGTAAAGAGAGGAACACACTCACTACACCAAAATAAATTCCAGAGGGATCAAGGACTTAAATGTAAAAATGTGAAACCTCAAAGGTTTAGAAGAAAATTGGGTATTTAAAAAAAGGATCCGAAAGGGTTTTCGAAGCATGATCCAAACTCCAAAGCCTGATACATTTGGCTACCTGAAAACCAAACATTTCTGGAAAAGCATAATTTGCCTCCCACCTGATATACAAAAAGATAATTTTCTTAATACATAATAAAGAGCTCTAACACATCAATACGAAAAGGCCAACAACCCAATTGAAAAACGAGCATATTCACAGAAATCTGAGAGAAAAAATCAAGTGAGTTTTAAATATGTAAAGGATGCCAATTAAAACTTCATTGTGATACCACTTTTCACCTATCAGATTAGCAAAGATCAAAAAGTTTGATACCACTATTCATTACTAGGGTATGGGCAAAAGGCATTCGCAAACACTATCAGGAGGAGTGGGTTTTGAAGCTAGCTTATCACAGAGTAATTTGGCAACATGCATGGAAATTTTAAATGGACATTCCTTCTGACCATGCAATTTTACTGCTAGAAGTTTCTCCTATGAATATACTTACACTTGTATATAAAAATGCATGCATCATGGTGTTCAGTGCAGTTGCGTGTGTGTGTGCACTCACGCAGAAAGGAATTAGGAACAATTTAAATATTCATTGATCGAGACCCTCAAAGTCAATTATAGTGTAGCTACACAAAGAATGTTCTACTAAAATGAAGGAGGCAGGTACATGCTGAAGTGACCTGATTTCCAAGACATATTTTTAAAGAGAAAAAGCAAGATGAAGAACAATGTGCTTGTTGTGTCAGTGTGTTGTGTGCATGTGCACAGTGGCGTGTGCAGACTGTCAGCAGGCAGAGAAAGCTGGTCACAGTCCGGGCTGGAGGAACTAGTCACAGGTGGGGGAGGGAGATTCCTTGGCTCTCTGCACCCTTTTACACCGTTTGAAAACGTTCAACTGTCTGCACTTATTTCCTCTTTCAGAATAAAGGGAGTAAAGAGGGCCAGAGCGGGGAGCCAGGCTGCCTAAGAGGGCTAGGACTGCAGGAACGCGACCCGGCGGCCGGCACCTCCTTGCCGCTCATCCCAGGCCAGCTTCCAGGCTCCCTGAGGCTTTACACTCATAAGGCAACCCCACAAAGGGTGGGCTAAGGGACCGAGGAAAAGACCAGAAGGGATTTCAAGACCTGTTTTACATTTAGGCCTCTCACTGGACTTGGTTATGGAAACTAAGAAAAGGACAATTAATCATAAAATCCGGGGGGCAAAACGGCTCTCCCCAGGGGAAGTCGCCAACCATATGCAGTACTTGTCATGTTCCTCAACCTCAGGACGAAGCAGTTTTCATAAAGATCAAACACAGCTTCATGACTACTTTTAGACTTTACCAAATGGGTTTATATCACAACGGCCACATTTTCTGAAAGGAGAACCAAGCCTCTGGGTCTCACTGTGGCCTGAGTACCCGATGGAATCAGTGCATTTCCAGGGAGGGCAGAGGTCGCTGAGGCCGGAGGCCTCGACCCCACGCGGCAGGTGGAGACCTCGCTGCAGCCCGGAGTTCTCGGCGGAAAAGCGGCACCGCGCACGGTCGGGCCTGACCCGCTCACCAGGAGCGCGCCATCCCGCTGCAGACCCGCTCCGGGTCGGGGCACTGCGCAGGCCGGCGGGCGCACGGCACCTGAGCCTCTCAAGGGACAGGCTGACAAGGATTCCTCTTCGTGGAAAGAAAGTGGATGACTAAACTGGGTGAAAATAGTTTGGCGAAGGAATGGGATCCTTGTGTGAAAGCAAGAAAAACTTGGCATCAAACTACTTATGACCGACCTTTTTACTCACATAAAATTTCGTTAGTTTCATATTTTAAAATATACCATTCAAATAAGGGAATTGCCACATTTTCTAATTAAGAATCCAAACATAAAGCCTAGAAACAACCTTTTTTTTAAAAAAAATTAAACTCATTTTAATTAAAAAACTCATATTATTCATGGCTTATTTTTTTAAATAAAATTCGTCGAGATGTAACTGATCAAGACGACGCGGAGTAGGAGTCATATTTACACGTGGGGAATCAGAGAAAGGCTGCAGGGAAGCCGTTCCGGCCTCAGCCGCCTGAGCTTGGCGGGTCCTGAGGAGCAGGGAGAACGCAGAGCCCCGCTGGCGGCCGGGGAGGGGGCAGGTGTGGACCCCCGCCTCTTTTAATGTCGTCCAGCTCATCCCAGCGTGTATTACAACACCAGACTGTCGGGAGAAGTTTGACCCCTGCTGCCGAAACTTGGTCCCCAGGGGATTCATCCACGCTAGGCTTTCCGGATGTCTGGATCTCAAGGACGAGAAAATGTTCTAAAAGAATTTGGGGATGGACATAAGGCTGCTAACTTTTATTTGCCACATTAGGACATTAACAAACATGCGAACCAAAGGCCCACGACCCGTCTGCTCTCATCACGTTCCGTAACTTAGAGAAGCCTTTAATGCTACCAAAAGTGTAAGAAAATACTCTCCCTAATTTGCTCTCATTTACGTAAAATTAGATATGTGTCTATATGTAAAAATATTTTTAAAGTTATCTTCAGAAGGAATGAAGAGATATTCTTTTACACTGGATGGTTAGCTTTAAAGAAGACCTCACTCTGTTCTAAGCTTTCGCCTTCTGCCACGAACCATTGAAATCCTACTGAATCAGCCGGGACCTGTGTCCGCTGATCGGGTTCCACTGATGGGCACACCTGCCCTGTTTCCTCCTTTCCTCAGCTGACTCTTCTCTGCTACCTCTGAATACCACGCCCACACAGAACTGTGCTGCCCATTATTAGCCTGTCTACGGGACAAATGGGGCTAAGTGTTCAGAAAAGAATCTCAGGAGGGTTTTAAAGAACTGGTTAGAAAATGTTTTGTTTGCAAAGCCAAGTTAATCACTTCAAGGCTTCCAGGAGGAGCTTTCCAGTGCCGGAAGATCAATGGCAGAGGAGGGGTCCCTCTCCAGCAGTGCCTGGGGTCAGAGCCACATCCACCACCAGCAAGAACCTCTTCCTGGGCTGAGAGTGGCTGTACTCAGGGTGAGGATGACGTCCAGTATCCTTGCCCTTTTCTTTAAAAACAGCTTTAGTAAGAGATAAAGGGCACACTCTAAAAGAGGAGCGCCAAAATAGTAACCCAGAAGCAGGAATGCCAGGGGTTTTGCTGCAAAGCCTGTAAGGCCTGCAAGCTTTGGGAAGGCCTGTGATGGCCCCGGGAGGACAGAAGGAAGTGAGCTGAGGTTTAGCAAAAGTGCTGAAGGACCACTAGAAAGGCTCAGGGACCACAGAAGATGCTGTGAGCGCTCACTCACTCAGCAGAGGTTTTTCTTGCGCCAGGCGTAGTCTTAGGGGAGTGACGGAAGAATGGTCCCTGCTTGGGGCAGGTGACGTAATGTGGCTGGGAACAACCAGGAGCAAAGCTTCGGCTCTCCTTTCGAGCCCATTTTTCTTCATTAAGGACAAGGCTCTCAGTGAAAATGTCAGAAGAAATGGTTCAAAGTGGAACTGAGACCCAGCCCTGGGGGCAAGAATAAAACAGCCCTATGACCATATAAAAGTCTTGGAAGACTTCAGGATCATCATCTATGAGCTTAGAGCTCCAGACTCTAGAACCTGTCAAGGGTCTGGGAGAAATCCCCATGAACGAGAGAAGTGCCTGAAGGGCAGAGACAGGCACATGCTGCCCTTGTTTTTCTTAAATGAGAACAAACGGGACCTGGAAACTTTACATTCGTCAGTCTGATGCAGAGTTCTGGACCAGTGAGACGCTCTTAGCAGAGAATGAGGCGATCTCATAATTAGCCACCAGCATGGATAAGCCAGACAAAGCTAGTCCTTGTTTCTCCCTTTTCATTGTTTTACAATGAAGTTGTGGCAGACGGGACATAGTTTTGAAGAAAGCAAGTTTTAAATTTTTTATGTAACTACCCCAGAGTCTCATTTTCAGAAAACTTAATCTAATTATATTTGGGGAAAGTCAATGAAATTTCATGATTTCAAAGTCATTTGGCAATTAAAACTTGGTTTCATTCAGGATTCTTTTCTCTGTTCACTTCCTTTCCCCTGTGGTTGATTATAAGCTCTGAGTTTACGCAAATGCCAGAATTGAATAAGGAAAGGCATTTACTGCTACATCTTAATCTAGCCTGGTCTGGACTCCCTTGAAATATACAACTGACTGAAGATAATCAAAGGACAGTTGCATCTATGTCCATGTCTGCTAAGAGTCTCTGGTCTGGTCCTTCCACTGCCTTCTATTGCCTGGTCCACACCATTCTCTTTTCTGGTGTTGCACCTGCAAAAGTGAGATGGCTCCATCCTTCAGCGCCCTTTCCCTTGCTCAGCTGAATTTTCAATTTACTTGGGACCCTGGGAGAGTTCAGCTGCTCTTCCACTTTCCTCTGGTGCTACAGAAGGCTCAGGGTAGCCCCTCAGGGCCCCTCTGTCTAGGAGCCCCTCACAGCTCTCTCTACCACCACACCATCCCCATCTCATGCCTCTGGTGTGTGAGACCCATCTGCAAGGAGCCTCTCTCCCAGAGTGCCAGCTGAGCAGCGGGTCCCAGGTTCCTTCTAGTCTTGGATCCCTAAAGGTAGAGCTGAGTCATCTCCATCCTCTTCCTGACTCGACCTACGGCTGGAGGCTGGGGACCAGCTCCTTACCCCCAGCATCTACTTCTCTTGCTTGTTTTCCACTTTCTCCTTCCCCTTCCAAGCTCAGAGTACCTTCATTTTGCATCCATATGAGGAGGACCGAGGGAAGTGGAAGGAGAATGGGGACTAACTCTGTCTGATCTCAAGGCATTTTAAATCTTTTTCCTGCCTTTTGATTTTTTGATCTTTAGAATCAAGAATTTCATGTTTGTGTTCCTGGTTCCACAGCTCCCTCGAGGTATCTGACTGGCTGAGTGCGAGGTAGTCACCAGCAAACAGAAGGTGCAGCAAAAGCAAGTTAAAACCTCGCCGCAACTTCCCAGCTGGAAAAGAACTCACGACAGAAAAAATTTGGACAATACAGAAAGGCAGACTCATTCCCTCTTTAGATACCAAATGTCTAGATATACTAGATTATACAGTAGAGAACTAATATAAATATCAAACACCTCCATTCAAATAAGGCAAAGACTCACCACAAGGACTGTGGAGTCAAGTGGCTCTGTAGCCGACTGAACAACTTGCTTGAAACTTATTGAATTATAGATCAATTTCTCCCTGGGAGGAGATCTCTAATGCTGTGCCGTGCAGTTGTGTACTGTACTGCATTCTGTTCAACAACTCCATTAATGATATTTCTAAGAACTGTCGATGTAAATAATCCATAACCAATCTATAACTCAAAATTGGGGTGAATTTATTATGAGTCAGATCTGAGGACTAGCCTGGGGCCTTCCTTCCCCAAGGAAGGAAGGGCATCAAAGAGGTGGGGATGTACAGAGTGATTATAAACCATCAAAGAGCAGGTATCACATATAATTGGAGCGTCCCTTTTACAACAGTCGTGAGATTGCCTAGCTGACACAGTGATTCACACAGCAACTGATGGACACAGCAGGCAGCAGGTCTGCGGTCTTGAGCTGGGTGGTCACAGCAGGTCAGCAATCCATCCCCAGCCTGGGGAGAGATGCTTCTCCTTAAGGAAATGTGATGTAGGGGAAGTAACATCTTTCTTTACCTTAAGGGGCATTGTTCTTGCCTTTGGGCATAGGAAATACTTAAAGCAGATATATAATGCATGCTTGGTGGCCACGTCAGCCCCTTTTTGGAAAAACAAGGTCAGGTTGAATTAGTTTTACACCAAATGGCTTCCTCGTATACTCCAACATAACCTATTGCCTTTCATTTATCAGAACAGAGGATGTGATTATCGAATTTGTGGTTGGCACACAGCTGGGAAGGGGAGACCAGCTGCAAGAGTAGGCTGAGACTTACTTGATGAAACTCAATAATAATTATGTCTTGTGGTTATAGGTAATGTAATAATGTCATAACTATGCTATCGAGGTGACTCAGCTAAATACTAATGAGGCACCAAATTCATATCCTAGAAGACTTAACCTTAGTAGGATTATGTGCCAAGAATGAGAGATGACAGTTGGGAAATCTGGTGGATTTGGGGCTGTGTTAATAGAAGACCAGTGTCCGTAAGAAGTAGTCATCTCATTGTAGTGTCTGCTAGAAAACTACATCTTTCTTGAGTTCAACCTCCAAGTGTTTCAGTTTCTCCTCAGCAGCATTCCATAGCTTCTCACTGCCCCGGAACAGAGCTCAGACTCTGAGGCAGGAGCATGCTTGGAGTGTTTGAAGAATGGTGAGACATGGCGAATGGAGAAAACAGTGCTAAGAATGAGGTTGAAGAAATTGCCAGAGGCCAGACCTGGTGGAGTCAGAGGAGAATTTGGGGTTTTATCCTCAGGGTGATGGGAAGTCATTGGAGCTTTGAGCAGCCTTGTGACATGATGCGACTTGTATTTTAAAAGGGTCGGTCTAACTGCTGAGGAAGGGAGATTAGTGAAAAGCCAGATGCTTGAGGATGGTAAGGAATGGCAGGACTGATGAATCCAACAGGCATCAGCTTCTTTCTTCACTTTGTTTACAGTAGAAAGAGCCTCTTGGTCAGCAAGTTTGCCTGCTCAAGTTTCTGCTCTCTGGGAGGATTGTCCTGTGAGCAGCCCCACAGTGACAGCAAGTCCACCCCCGCTGGTATCAGCAAATAAGGCGGATCCATCTGTCTTCTCATCCTATGCATTCTGGTCTGGGATTTCCTCGAGGGCTGACACTTCTGTTGTATTGGCTTGAGTAGTCAATGGAAGCCCCTATTTATCAGGCTCAGGGCTTCTCTGTTAATACGATTTATGAGAACCTTAGTGGCCTGACATTTTCTTTCCTGAGAACTCAGTTTATTACCAAAATCCAAGATGAGAGTGTGTCAGATCTGCTGATTCACTGCATTGTGAAAGACGATGGACAGAAAGGCCGTATCTGTGAACCTCAGGGTCCTGTCCTCTACCTCACCTTTCACACATGGCTCACTGTATGATGTCTGAACAAGATATTGGAAGGTAAGGGTGCTTTCCCACACAAGGCAGTAAGTACCCTGGGCCACTGATCAAAGCTTGGTAGGGCTCTTCACAAACCACTCACAGTGTGGTCTGAGATGGGGCAGCAGCCAATTCTACCTTTTGTAATGGCCAAATAAGATGCTACCAGAATGCTCCTCCCAAAGATAACAACTATGAACTCTGGACAAAATATAAACAAGAACTACCTGAAGGCACTGAAGAGCACACAAAGGAAGGTGCATTCTGGAGAGTGTCGGGAGAAGCAGTCTGCTGTGGGCCCTGAGTGTCCCTGCATGGGCTTTCTGTGTGTGCCTTGCATAGGAGGCCCTGACTGCTCAGAACCTGGGCGTTTAATCAGGGTTGAATTGCAGTGAGCAATCTTGGGGGGTTATATAATGTCTCCAAGGGACAAAGAGCAGGTTTGTTAACTGCTTAATGTAAACGAGGTAGATTCCCCAAGGTGAGTGTTCCTCTTCTATAATGCAACTGATGTGTGTGCACCTGGATCACACATGGTGCTCCATGGACACCTGGGCCCATGGAGTCATCCATGTGGGACTTGGGGGCAAGGGAGATCAAAACTAGCATATTGTTACTCATGATGCTTGCTGTGTCATGAGTAATAAAGCCCTTGTTTCTGACCCATGAAATAGTACAGGCTTACTTATTGGCTTGTAAGTAAGGTAAAATCATATTCTGAGCCTTAACAGAGGAGAGCTGACACCTGAGAGAAGGGGATGGTGCTTGGTAGATTCCCGTGTTCATGGCCTCTAGTGTGACAGCAGGTCTCAGTCTACATCATGCGGAGGGGCAAGGACTCTGATAGAAAGCTTGCAGTTCTTCTGGCTTAAAGACTCAGAGGGCAGAGTTTGGGACAACCACACCCACTGGAAAGTAAGAGGGAAATCACAGAAGTGAGAGACCCAGAGGGAGGAACTATAAATTCTGTGTATTAATTCTGCCCAAATGTCTGGCTAGCCTCTGAACCATGAATTTGCAGGGTAGACTCCAAATGACCCAAGAGAGACTAAAATTTCAGAAATGAGATTACAACGTCTGTTCAAGAGACCGTGTTTGCACTTTGAATTCAATTAAGTTAATTGCCTACTATAACAACAACAAAAAAACTCTTTGGAGAACCATAATCGCACTCAGAGTCTCTACAACACAACATTTACAACGTCCAGAGTATAATCCAAAATAACTCAACATGCAAACAGGAAAATATAACCCATTCTCAACATAAAAAACAACCAAGAGAGAATGACCTTGAGATGACCTAGATGTTGGAAATAGCAGACAAGGATTTAAAGCAGCAATTGTAAGTCTGCTCAAGGATGGAAAGGAAAATATGCTCATAATGAATAAAAAGAAAATTTCAACAAATAATTAGAAACTATATGTTAAAAAAAGATGTAAATTTCAGAGTGAAATAAGACAATGTATGGGGAAATAATCACTAGATGGGCTTAACATGAGAATGGAGATAACAGAGGGAAAACTCAATAAATTTGGAGCTAGATGAATAGAAACTGCCGAATTGAAATAAGAGAGAAGGAAAGATTTAAAAAAATGATTAGACTCTCAAGGATTGGTGGCTAATATTCAAAGGTCTAACATATATGTAATTGAATGTGAGAGAAAATATACTTTGAAAAGTAACAGCTGAAAATGTCCCAAATTTGATGAAGACATTAATTTACAGTTTCAAGAAAGTCAGCAAACTCCAAACAGGGTAAATATGAAGAAAATCATCTCTAGGCCCATTATAGTCAAACTGCTAAAACCAAAGATACAGAGAAAAACTTGAATGGAGCCAAGAACAAATGATACATTATTGACAGGGTAACAACAATTCAAATCAACTAATTTCTCAGTAGAAACTGGGGAAGCCAGTAGAACAACGTCTTCAAATTGCTGGGAAAAAAGATTTCAATCAAGAATTCTATATCCTGCAAAAACAAAGACAAAATAAAAACATTTTTGAAATAAAAGAAAACTAAGAAAATTTATCACCAGCTGACCTTTGTATAAGAAATGCTAAAGGAGGTTCTTCAGGTAGAAAGAAAATGACACCAGATAAAAAAATCTCTGAGAAGGAATGAAGAGTGTTGAAAATGGTGAATATGTGTGTAAATACAAAAGATGATTTTTTTCTCTTAATTTCTTTAAAATATATTTCACTTTATAAAGTAAAAGTTATAACATTGTCTTGAGGGTTTAAAACTTATCTAATCTAAAGCATATGGGGTGGCTATAAATGGGCCTATATATTTGCAAAGTTTCTACATGCAGTGTTAAAATATTAACTCTAAGTAGACTATAAAAAATTAAGAATGTATATTGTACTCCTTAGAGCAACCACCTGAAAAATAATGCCGTGCTATAGCTAAAAAGACAATAGGTCAACTAAAATGCAATTTTTTAAAAAATGCAATTTTAAAATGTCCAAATAAGACAATAAGGAAGAATGAATGATCAAAACAGAGGGACAAGCAGAAAACATAATCCAAACATAAATCCAACATTATCAACAATTACATTAAATGTTAATACACTAACCATTCCAACTAAAAGGCAGAGGTTGTTAGAATGAATTAAAAATCAAGATCCAAATATATGCTGTCTTCAAGAGATGCACTTTATATATAAAGGTAGATTGAAACTAAATGGATGGAAAAAATTATACCATGTCAACAGTAAGAAGGAGAAGGCTGGGTGGCTATTTTAATACATATTAATACCAGACAAAGTAAACTTTAAGACAAAGAGTATTGTCAGAAATAAAGTGACACATTTTAAAATGATAAAAAGCTTAATTAATCAAGAAGACATAACAACCATAAATATATACATCCTAATAATAGAGCTTTCAAATAACTGAAACAACAATTGAAAATTAGAGAGAAATAAATGATTTCACTTTCAGCAACTGATAGAACAACTAGACCAAAAAAATCAGTTAAAAATATTATAATGTACATTGAAGGCCACCAATTAGGAAGTCCAGCCTGTCCAACTGACCATGGCTGTGTTCTGGGGGCATCTTTCGAATTTAACATATGGAAATAAGTGCTCAGAATAAACTAGATGTGTCCATTATGGTACCAACCACACCTCTAGTTCCCTCTCATGGAAAATGGCCCATTCGTGACCCTGCTGAAGAAGTACCGAGGAAGTCACGTTTCAGCATCATGAGGATCCATTCCCTGATGTTAGCACCCTTGTGCCCTGAAAGCTGCTGGGACTAGAATGGGCACCTCCCTACAGGCATTGAGATATGTATCCGCTCACCAGTGTTCCAAGACACATGGCATCAAAGATTCTTCCTGAACAGAGATAATGGTCATGAGCTAGGCCTATCTGATGCTCTCTCACAGAAATTTTAGCTAAGAGATACTGAGAAAGTGAGGTTGTTAGGAGGGAGAGCTGGAGCTGAAAAGATGCATAGAAATGTCATGGCAAAGAGGGTTAGGAGTTATGCGTGATGAATAAGCGGATGCAGTGTGATAAGCAGAAAACCACATGAAAGAAGAAATGAGCAAGTCAGAAGTGCGGGAGCACAGGGTTGCTGAGTGTCACTGTGGAGAAGCACCCACTGTTGGTGGCTGATGCGCCCACTCCTGCTTCTGAGGCTGAGTTCTGCTTGGAGCTGCCTATATCCACCTCAGGGAAGAACTGCTTGTCCTATGTTTGTTTTCCTTGGATTCCCAAGACGCTCTTGTCATTCATGGTCCAGTACACTACGGATATCCTCACGGCAAACCCCGTCTTACTTAAGGCAATGCAAGGGGCCCTTTGTTTTGTGCAATTAAAAAATCGAATTAGGCCAAAGTTATTAATAAAATTTGGCTCCACTCAGTGCTCACCAACTTTAGTAGTTGGTATTATAATTTTAATTTGGTGAAGACATTAATTTACAGATTCAGGAAGGTCAGCAAACCCCAGGCATGATAAATACAAAGAAAACCATCCCTAGGCACATTGTAGTCAAGTGCTAAAAACCAAAGACATAGAGAAAAACTTAAATGAGCCAAAGACGCATGACACATACCTTAGGCTCTCACGTTATGCTGAAAGCTTACACTCCTTAGTGTAGAAATACTACATGGGAAACATTTGCATTTCTTAACATATAAAATTTATTTTTTACATGTGGAACAAGAATTCACAAGAAAGCAAGAGAAGCTATTTACTTAATTTCTAAATCTTTCTGAAGTGCTTTAAATAATCGTATCTACTTCTTCTTCCTAGGTCTATGAGACATATTTGTTTGGAAAGAGACTTGTAACAGACATGTGTTTCTCAATAAAGTACAACAATTAAAACAGCAGCATGGCTGTCGTAGTTTATAAATGAGAATGGACCCTACCTAGAACTAGACCCATCACTTGCTATGGAGTAATCATGGCTGTTCCACACAGTTTAAGAGCTTGGGCGCTCAGGTAAGACAAAACTGGATCTGGGTCTCAGCTTTTCTACTTATCTACCCACGAGATATCAGAGCAGTTACTCTGAGCCTCAGTTTCCTCGTTCATAATACAGGAACGATAGTAGTATCTACTTCACATGGTTCCTGTGAGGATAAATGAGACAAGACACGCAAAGTGCTTCACATCGCATCTGGCTGTAACGAATCCTCAATAACACTGTCTCTGGTACTCTTGGGCACACCCAGCAAATGAAGCTTGGTGTCATGATTTTAGGCATTGCACCCTCATAAGCCCTTGCCTAGAGGAGGAAAGGGAGAGGAGGAATGAAGAGATGTAAGAGTTAGAAGAAAGGCTAGGTCTGATTGCAGTGGGGTCAACAAGAAAACAAGCTCCTTTGGCTCTCACTCTCCAGACAGGATCCCAGACGGGTCTGTACTAAGCCTCTCAGGGCAGAGACTACTCTTGTCTTTACAGCTCTTGAGCATGGTAGTGACCCTGGCCCAACAAATGTCAGTTGAATGAATGAATGATATTGCGATGAAGCGCCATTGCAAAATGGCTATGACAGTGAAGATCTGGGAGAAAGTCCCAAAGCTAGCAGAGCCCAGGCAACGGGGGGGCCTCTGGCCACAGACTCCCACTTGGAACCAGTTAGGAACTTGAGAACTCTGCCAGCCAAGTGATGTGTGGCATTGCCTTAACATCCTCGGCACAAAGTGGGTGCTCAGTAACATCTATGGAAAGGACAAACGCGTGAATAAATGGGGCATCCTCTGAAAAACCTGCTCATCAACATCCTTAAAATGTCACCGATTCATGGAAAACATATGGGCAACATTTCCTGGCGATGGATGGAAATTATAGAACAAGGACCTAATGAAATACCTTTGTACTTATCTATTATGCATCCAAATTAAAGTGCATTGCAATATAGGCCAATTTAGAAAATACAGTTTGGCCTCCCAAAGGCTTGAGAGAGCCCAACAGTTGCTAAAGACAAGATGAACTTGAATTATTTAAATGCAAATACTTGTCTATCCATCGAGCTCAAAAAGATGCTGACACTGCAGCATCCAGATTATGATTTCTATTTTCTATTAATCCTGACTCACATTTCTGATCAGGCCCCGAAAGCACACCCAATTCTTGATGTATTTTCACAAAAGATATGTACTGTTCTGAGTAAATGAGAGCAAATGTGAAAAAAATGCAAAATAAATGGTTCCAGTTCTTGACAATTGTTCTACGGGATGCTCCTCGGCTTTAAGAAGTAGTGATAACGCATTGGTGAAGGAATTCTGGAGAAAGAGCTCTACATGTTTGAGATGCTATAAAAATCACTTTGTTTCTCTGTAATACCTGATACAAAGCCATTTCCATAATGACTCTCTTTGTGGTTGTTCTAAAAGCAGCATGAGGTAGGAGAAAGTCAGCCTTGGGCTAGAAATGCAAATTCCTGTTATTATAAAAATACCGAAAGATTGTTTGGGACCCAGAAAAGTCAAGCTCTGCCCAGGCTATAATAACAGGAACCCAAATGGAGTTGCCACATGCAATGTTCCTGATGCACTTCTCCCAATATTTCACAAAAAGCCATTACCATGGCAACGTAACCTTCAAGCACACACAGAAGAAACACCTCAAATTCTTTCTTCAGAATGGCACAGATCTCACACAGGATCAAGGCATTTGTTTAAAAAACACTTCTCTAATGCTATTTTTAATGGCTGAAAGATAGATTTAGGAAGTATGGGGGCTCAATGTACAGACAGAATAAAGATTAACCAAGCACATGAATGACTGATACACATTTTCACAGTTTTAAATGGCTTGAAGTTCTACTGTAATGATGTAAGTAAATGCAAATCCCTGTATACTGATCAGAGGAGAAGTTTAATGAATGCGAGTGTCATTTTCTCCCTGAATGCCAAAGGATAGAAGTGTTTCCATTTTATGCTTTTTCAAAAGGGACTCCCAACCCACTCCAGTCGTTGATCCTTCATAAAGAATCTTCTTAGCAACCACTCACCTATGTGCATCCAGCAATGTGGGAGGAAAAAGAACTCATTTCCCACGTGAGTCCCAAAGCACGAAAAACGAAGAAGGATTTAGAAGTCCTTCCGCTTCCGCTTGGCACATCAGCAGCACCATCTTTTAATAAAAGTAGAGCTGATATCTCATAACCCAGGCAGCTTCCTCTAGAGCGTAAAGTCTTCTCAGATTTGTCAACTTAAAACCCTGAGTCCCCGCGTGAGCTCAGTAGGCTCAGCCAGTGAGAGGCCCGGACACTCAGAGCCCTTCCAGCAGCCCGCAAGCCCTGTTCTTCAACGTCGGGTGTTAGTGGGAACTCTCTTGGGAGCCTGTGGCTCTGTTGCACAGGGAAGGGCTCTGCAGAGGCGGGTGAAGGAGAGTGCCTGTGGAAACTTTTCACATCATTCTGAGACCCTGGGTTCTCAGCACCCTGCCTTGCTATATACATGGTTTGAGTTCAGTCACATCAAAGGTTCATTTAATATACACTCAAATTCAACAAAAGGCATTGGTTTGGAAAAGTGAAAGGAGGAGAAGTAATTCAAGCCATTCTGTTGGTGACTTCCTTCCTTCCTTCCTGGTGACTTGCTCCTGTTCTAGGAGGAGCATAAGGTGGGGGAGTCTGCTGTGTCCTCCGTTGAGCCCGGTCCCTCGTTGCTGACACAGGGTGAGCACCTCGCTGGGTTTCCCCGATCCGGAAGTTCATGGCCTTAAACATAAGCTGACAGCTTCACCTGGGCTTCAACAGCATCGGAAGGAAAAGCGGGCTGGGAGGCGGCACGTTGCCTCCACGTGGAGCCTTCCCGAAGGAGTTTCAAGGGCAATTTTGACCGCACCTGGTTCTCTCCGTACTCATTGACTTCGGAGCATGACTGGCAAGTAAGGTGCATCTCCACTACTTCTAATTCTAGGATGTGTCAGAGGACCCTCACGTTCTTGAACTAGACTTTCTGATTTCTTTAAAATGCTGTTTTAATTACCTGAAATGTAAAATAAAATTTAAAAATATCCGGCTTATAAATACAATAAGGCTCAAAAGTTTTGTTTGCAAGTTGGCTGTTTGGAACTCAGAACGCATTTTGCTATAAGAACGATGTTATAAATGGTGCAAAAGCTATGTGAATAGCTCACATACATCTTTGTTTGGAAATTTATACAACTGCAAAGGAAAAACAGACGGAAAAAGGGGAAAAGGGGATGAGAAGTGAGCGCAGTACCGTGGCCAGGCGCACTAGCGCCAGGCTGGCTCTTCCGAAGCCAGCGCTCTCTCCCCTCGCCCGTTGACGCCCGCGTCTCAGTGGGTTCCTCCGCCCCGCCCCGCAGCGCGGGGTCCCGGAGCGGTTCCCGCAGCCCGTGCTGGGACCAGGCGTCATCCGCCCACGTGCTGCCGCCGCCCTGGGAAGAGCTCGGTTTGCTCCGCGGCGGCTCCCCCGGGTGTGAGCTGCCCGCACCGTCCAGCCTTTGCACTCCTGGTGCCTCTGCGCACACCAGGCATCCTCGAGAGGGACCTCAGCGGTCTTAACCCAAGCACGCCCAAGACAGCAACGCCGGTCCTCATGGCATTTGATTTAATGTGAAAGGAAGAAAAGGAAGGGTGTGCTGAAGGGAAGGGAGCTGGGGAGTTCCTCCCCCCGCGCCCCGACACCCGCTTCTTTCCTCGGCCAGTCCCTGTGCTGGTCCCGCTCGCTCCCCTCGGTGTGATGGTGTCAGCAGCGAGAGGCAGAGGGGGCTGCAGGGGCGAGGACAGAGGCTTCCTCGGGGCTGGCCCCAGCTGGCTGGACCGACCTCCTGGGGGTGTCTGTGGAGCAGCCCCAGAGCAGGAAGGACAGAGCGACAGTGGCAGCTTTTCCAGAGACTTCCTGGGGCTCCCCTCAGCCCTGCCTCCCCGCGTCCAGTCCAGCGTTCTCCACACACAGTCCCGCCGGGTGGCCTCTCACCTTCTAGATCTTCTCCGCGATCTCCCAAATGTTCTCTGTGGGAAACGGTGGGAGACTGTGGATTGTACACAAGTGAGAAGGCCCAGAATCTGCGTGGGCCTGCACACTTTCTCAATCTCAAGAAAGGTGTCCTTGAATAAAATGTATTTGGGGGAAGAAATCGTATTTCCTGACCTCTTTCAGTGCATTTAAGCACATACCAATTGCTTGCACCATTCATTCATTTATTCAGTTAATAAATCTTTCGTATTTAGAATTATGTTACATTCTGAGAATATTTTCTGGAATTTCAGATAGTGCATGTCTATAATAGGATACTTAAAGTTTTCAATGAGTTAATCTTAAGTGTAACTGCCATTCTAACTTTGTATGTGAGGTCAAGTTCTTAATACAAGCTGTTACTATAAAGTTTTTAACGTTAAAAAAAAAAAGAGAAATTAGCTTTTTGTTTTTGTTTAAGGAAAATGTCCTGCCCTCCAGGAGCTCACAGGTTAGTCAGGGACAGGAAATAGTCAGCTTGAACAGGGGCAGCCTTGTTTCTCTTCAGTTGTTGACAAACCAAGTCCTGCCTCTCAGTGCAGCTGGGCCACAGCCACGGAGCCTGCAGTCGACTGTAGGGCTCCCCGGGCCTCTCCGTGCACAGCACTAATGGCCTGGAGACTCCTCAGAGTGCGTACAAAGGGCGTATGATGTCTCTCAACACACCTTTTCTGGAGTGGACCCAGCTCTGCTCCTGCCTGGAGTGAGCGTGCTGGTCCTGTGTATGTACAAGGATGGTCACGCAGTTGGGGAGAGACTTTATGACCAACATTAAAACCGGACTTCATCAAAGCAGGCTGCATACTCATTTCTTTGGAAATCCTGAATATTAACATGGTACTAACAATTAAGCCCTATTCCTAAGCTTTTCGTTTCCATCCATCTGGTTAAGCACTTGACTACCAGGGTATTTGGAACAATTTGAAAAAAGAGAGAGCACAGGAGAGAAGATTCGCTAGGAAATGTTGATGAGTAGAACATTTCGTTTTCCTTTTCTTAGCCTAGTCTAAGAAATGGATGTGTGGACGTAAGCCAGGGCTATTTGAGGGGGCCTTTTCCTCAGGGTGCTTGAGCTGTGTGAGTGAAGTCATGTGTCTGGGCACCCCTAGGTCTGGCCCTGCATTCCAAGCACGTGGTGGGATCGTTCTTTGCTGCCCATTTTAAATTAGTTGTGGCCACGTGACTTACAAGGCCAATAAGTAGAGGTGACAGGCCTCACTTCTGGGCAGAAGTTCTCCAAGCCAGTGCACCATTTGCCACATGGACAATGTCCCAGCAGTGGCTGCTTGCAAGTAAGGGGTTACTTACTTGGGTTGCAGAGTAAGGACAATGCAGAGTGAACCCCCAGGATGAAACGCAATGTGAGTGAGAAGTAAACCGTGTGCTCGAAGCCGCTGAGGTTGGGGGGCTGTTGCTCCTGCAGGACAACCTGAGCTTCAGTTCTGACAGACAACGTGTGGGACAGGAGAGCTGCTTCTGCCAGGCTGGCTGTGTGGGAGTCACTGGAGGTGTCTGTCGTTTATCTTTCTAAATCATTCCGTTGCTCCTCCGCAATTCATCTTTTAATTTCAAAGCTCTTGGCTATCCTTCGACTTCTTATAAAGGAGCATAACTTTATTTCTTGATCTTCTGCTGTCGCCGTTGTTGTGCTTGTTTTTGAAGCAGTAGCAGGTGTGCAGAGGAAAAAGGTCCAGATGGGGATTAGAAGTGGAGGCCCTTTAGTGGCTTCCTGGCTCTGCCATTAGCATTTGTGTGATCTCGGAACAAGACATTAGTGTTTGGGGGCCTCGGTGTCCTTGTCTGCAGCACAGGAACTTGGACTAGAGCCCAGGTGGCAAAGAAGCATCCTGTGATGAATTTTACCTGGCCCTGCGAGATCCTGTTCAGTCCACGCAGAGGTGGGTTTTCCCCCTTTTAAGTAAACCATGATAGCATAAAATCTATTTGTCAACATTATAATTCAGAAGAATTCACATAAAAACCTAGCTTCCTCTTGCTTTCTTCCTCTTCTACATGCATTCATTCAACAAACATGTGCAGAGTGCTTACTAGGGACCATATAGTCCTCCAGGCCCCGGGTTTACAGTTATACGCAAAACAGGCAAAAAACCCACACCTGCCTGGGGTTGACATTCTAGAGGATTTCCAGCTTCTCTTGCAAATTTGGAAGATCTGGCAACGTGGGGCCCATATTTCAAGCCACCAGGGCTGCTGAGAAGCTAAGGAGTAGCTTAAGCCTGGGCACCGGCCCCACGTCTGCAGGCTTCGCTGCACCCGCCTGGCCCCTGCGGGTGTCTGAATCTGGGATGTGTGTACTGAGGGACCTCCCGGAGTCTTCATTCCTAACAGCCATGATTCTAAAACGATATGCAACAGAAAATAAAAACTGAATATTTTCAAGTGTGTTACAGAACATCTTCATCTTAATACTGTTACGAATTGTATAAACTGAGCTGTGGATGTAGGTAAAAAAGAAATGGCCTCTGCCCTCTCTCTCTCAACCCCGCTATCTATCACTTGACCGAACTCTTCCAGAAAGAAAGAAACATACCCAGCATCCTCTGCGTCCCCCTGGCTTCCATCCTGCTCCTTTCCTCTCTCTGTCACTGCTCTCCTTCCGGCTTTCCATTCTGGAGATGCAGATTAGCTTTGTAAATAACCAGGGGTACGTATAGCTCAGGTATCTTAAATATTTAACGACTTATCTAAAATTCTGGTTCGCCACTTGGATGGAAATTAGCATATCACTTTAACAAGATTCTGGAAAGTCCTCTGTTTGCTCTGCAATGTTATTTACTGACTACATCATTGTTCTCCTTCACAGTGAATCCAAGAAGGCATGTGGGTGCAGGGGATGGTTACATGTTTCAGCTCCAGCAGGAAGGGGCTTTGCGGGAAACGTGTGGGCTGGTAGATATTAACAAATTATTTGCAAGGTTATTGTAAGTCATCTGTGCTATAGCCATTCTTTTCACTTCTCTTTTCTTTTCTTGTTCTTTTGCTCTTTCTCCTCTCTTCCTTAGGTGGGATTGTAGATGAGTCATCTTTTTGAGTCATTTTCTTATTAAGTAGCATTGTTAATGGTATCAAGGTGGCAAGAAGTAAGACAGAACACCAAAGCTATTACCACACGTATTAATGGATACATACACACATATCTCCACCCACGGTGCACACACTTATGTTCTATTACTCAAGCGGAAGACAATTAAAAGGTCATTTTCCTCTGTAAAAATTTTCATCTAAAGGTTGAGACGTAGTAAGCCAAGTTTCTGCCAGAGCAAAATTTTATAACCAAGTTATAAAAGCTTGAAAGTAGCAAGACACAATGGAAACCCTGACACAATCTTAATTACATTGTCACCAGACAGTGTTAAAATACTCATATGAATGTTCCTTTTTAATCCTATGAATTCGTCCTGTAGATGTGTCTAGAATTATATTTCTAATGTCTGACATGCCTATCCCACCTCTGAGCAAAAGAATTATTCTAGTTTCTGGATCAAAATAGGTTCTTTTCAGTCAAATTTCTAGAAATATCTCCCTGAAGCTGAAAAACACCACCAAATATTAATAGGAATAATAATAAAAATAATTCCAATTACTACCATTTATTGAGAATGCGCTATGCCTCAGGCCCTGTGCTAAGTGTTTACCTGCCATATCTCATATAATCCTCGTGATTACCCTAAGACATGGTCCTTCTGTGGCTCGTCTCCATTTGCCCCTTCAGGTCCACCCTCCATCTTTCTTAACCCTGCTCTGTGCCCTGGACACTGACCTTTGCAGACATCGTTGTCATAGTTCCCAGGCCTTCTGATTCCGATGGGTTCCCAGAGAGGGAGGAGAGTGAGGTCTGAGCATTTATTCTCCCAGCTCTGTCTCTTTGGGTTTCTGTCACCCCACATCCTGAAAGGGGCCTCTCCCTTAACCACCACACTCTCTTCAGTTTCTGGTAATTCCTCGCTCTCCTCATCCCTTCGGATATGGGAGTTGCTTGGGTAGCCCCAGTATGCTTTCTCATCCTTTGCTGAGTCCTCTGAACTCTGCCTGTACTCTCCTCATTAGTCTCTTACTAAAAACTCTCAATTACTTGGAGTGTGTCATCTATTTACTGGACTCTGAATAATACAGTACTATCATTTCTCCTTTACAGATTGAAAAAAATTTTGAGGCTTTGACATGTTACGTGACTCGTCTAACATTGCACAGCTAGTAAATGTTAGAGTCAAGAGTCGAACTGGATCTCGGTCAGATCTTATCCAATATGGCGCATGGTCTGTAACAGAATCCCCACTGTGTTGGTTTTCTGCAAAGATGTCAAGAAAAGGATCTGCACTTCCAGCCCAAGAAGAGGAGCTGGTTTTACTTTACCACTGTTGGCCTGGGCTGTGTTGGTTTTCTAAAGCTGCTTGGCTTCTCTGTGCCTCAGTTTCATCATCTATAAAATGGGGAAGATAAGACTTGCTCCACTAATTGCTCAGGATTCTTGTAAGAATAAAAGTAAGACAACAGGAGTGGAAGGACCTTAAAAGGATGTGGATGCTATGTGAATGTAAGTTATTTTCCTTGGATTATACGACTTGTAACAGTGTTAAGAGGTAGATCTCTCTATGTATATTTATGTACATGTGTGTGTGTACACCTGTAGAGGGTATGTCTTATTCATTCAGTAGGTTAAAATACCATTGTTCTTCCACGCTAAAGACCCTTTGCTAGGGTATCTACTACTGTTTGTCCATGGTTCAAACTTGTATACATTCTAAATATTAAGATCTCACATTTACATTCAATCTTTTATTTTTTTGAGGAAGATTAGCCCTGAGCTAACATCTGCTGCCAAACCTCCTCTTTTTGCTGAGGAAGACTGGCCCTGAGCTAACATCTGTGCCCGTCTCCCTCTACTTTATATGTGGGACGCCTACCACAGCATGGCGTGCCAAGTGGTGCCATGTCCACACCCGGGAGCTGAACCAGGGAACCCCGGGCCGCCGAAGCGGAACGTTTGAACTTAACTGCTGCACCACCAGGCCGGCCTCATATTGAACCATTTTTCAAAGTAAGAAAATTTCCTTCACCATTGACAATTCTCTGTGTAACAAGGCATACCTATACATTTAGAGAATGTGATTATATAGACATGACGATATATTTTATAAAATGGTTTCATCACACATGAATAGGTAATGAGGAACTTTTTTTCTTTAAATTGGGTCGGTTTCTGTTATAGCTGAGATACAAAATACATAATAGTGATGGTTGAGATAAAAAATAAATAAAAGTTTCTGTAAGGGATAGTGAAAAGATGGATTCCACTCTTTCTATCAGTTGGGAGGTGGGTAGGCATTTGACAATATTCTGGGATGCTGCTTAGAGTGGGAATCAGTGAATCTAGAAAGCCTCAGGTTGTGAGGAATTCCAGGACCCCTCCGTGAGCAAGGTACTCCCTACTGTGGTGGTGGCGGACGGGGGGCTCCCAGGGAACCTCAGTAATTTGGCTGATGTCACATCGTCAAGTAGAAGCAAAGCCGGAGCCCCTGAGTGCACCCTGCTCCCAGCCCACTCTGCTTACAGATGGTCGATGGGTCCCACTGGACCCCCACTGACAAGGCTGCTGGCCACAGCTTCAGGAGGTGAAAACGGGCGCTCAGAGAGCACCACTGGGATAAGCCTCACGTCCCTGTGGCTAGAGTTCTTACAATTCTTTGATATTGGGAACATCACATACTTGTTTGATGTCTCAATTCTCCTATCAGCAGAATATGTACCGGCGTCCTGCCTCTTGCTTACAAGATTCCTGAAGATTTTTTAGAGACCCCAGAAAGTGTTGCCACAGAAAGATGAAGGACAATTAATTCTTCGTATCTTGAGCTGGAGCTATCTGTGCACTTGTCACATGCTCCTAATCTATGACCAGCTTTTAATTAGACAAGGGGCATTTCACTTTAATGTCTTTGATGCACAAGATTCTGGCTCAGGGCGGTGGGGGCTCCACGTCCGTGGAGATCCTGCTCACACTGCTTTCCAGCTGGGCAGGCACACTGAGGCAGGAAGGCAGACCGGCCAGGAGGCTGGCCTCAGGGGTCAGGCAGAGTGGCTGACTTTGGACTGATTTCCTTTCTGAGCCTCAGTTTCCTCGCCTGTAAAATGAAGATAATAACACCAACCTCAGAGGATGCTGAGAGTTTTAAACAGAAGAGATGTATTCAACAGTGTGCCTGTATGTAGTAAGAACCCGGTGAGTGTTCACTCCCCACTACATTTTTGACATAGCACTTAACATATTATATAAATTTACTTACACTTTTGCCTCTTCACCCCCACCTCCCGCTCTGCCCCTCTGGAGATCTGAACTGAGCGTCGTATACAGCGGTGCTCAGGAAATGTTGGATGAACGAATCAAGGGAAAGTATAAGATGTGGCCCTGCCCTCTAGGAGTTCACTACCAAGTTGGCGCCTAAGACATTTACCTGCCAGATAACTAGTAATTACACATGGCGGAAAGAGAGTGGCATGTGAGCTGTATGCACCGAGGCAAGAGAGCCGTTCTGACCAGATGGGAAAGGAAGACCACATGGAGACGGGAGCTTGGAGGCGGGCAATGCTCAAACAGTGTCACTCCACACTCTGGTCACTCCAACACTGGCGCTGTGTCCCCTCCACTTTCTCCGTGTCAGTTTGGTAGGCAGCTGGATTCATTTCCTGTTGCTGCTGTGACAAGACACTCACTGGCTTAAAACAACACACATTTCTTCTCGTACTGTGCTGGAGGTCAGAAGTCCCGAATCAGTTTCATTTAGCTGAAGCCAAGATGCAGACAAGGCTGGCTCCTTCTGGAGGCCCCAGGAGAGAATCGATATCCTGGCCTTTTTCAGCTTTTATAGCTTTTCCGTTCTTTGACGCTCGGCCCCATCCTCCCTTTGCAAAGCCAGCAGTGTGACATCTTCAAATCTCTCATGCTTCTGTCAGCACGTCCCCTTCTGTCTGACTCTTCTGTAGTCAAACATCCCTCTGCTGCCCCTTGTAAGGACACTTGTGATTACATTTAAGACCTACTCGGATAATCCAGGATAATCTCCTTATCTCAAGATCCTTAACTGAATCACGTCGGCAAAGTCCTTTTCACCATATAAGGTACCATTCCCAGGTTCCAAGAACTAGGATGTGGGTGTGTTGGGGGCCATTATTCAGCTTACCACCGTAGCCAATAAAACAGGGGACAAGAGAAGTGCCTCCCAGACTCTTGGATTTTTTCCAGTCCATCTTAATGTTGAATTCAGTGAATTAATGTCGACACACATCCTTGTCATCCTGTGTCTACCATTAATTAGAATCCGCTTAAATTCTTCCATGGAATTTCATTTGAATGTATGGATTTGAGCTAATGTGGTTTGCTACTGATGCTGTGGAAAAGTAAGATAGTCAATATTTCCTAAGAAATAGTAACGTAGCACTCACAATGAGAATAGACAACTGTGTACTGGGGCACTTTGGGAAGAAAAAGAAGAAGAAAAAAAAAGAATAGTCACATGAAGCAAAGAGACCCAGTCAGAGACCCTGCGGGAGGAGGGGCTCAGGAGACACACGGCGGGGAGAGACGGGCTCACAAAGTGAGCCAAGGCTCTGGGGTTCCTTCTGGATGGAGCTGGACTTGTGGCTGTTTCTCTTGGAAAAGGCAGCTGCTGACACTCCCCCTTCCCTGAGAGAAATGTCTACAAAGCACGGGAGAGGGTCAAATGAGCAGTAAACCTGCACCCTCTGAGCTTATAATAATAACCCTGTTTTTTCAAAGTAGAGTTTGGTCCACTCAAATACACATAGAACCATGGTCATCATTATGAGATATCTGGTATTTCCACAATTGGTTTTTGTACACACATGCTTTGGGGAAATTTGATTGGTTTTAGCATGTTAAAAGTCTCCTTTCTGGTACTCTCATGGTTCAGTCTTCATGCTAATGGCTATTCGAAACCTCTGGGAATTTGTCTTCTTCAAGGTAAAGATGTAGCCCCATCTTCTGTTTTAAGTTTAATATCCATGTCTCCTGCCAGAAGTGATTTCTACATAATGTGGTCACAATGCCTGGCACCTACTTTACTCGACGAGGACATCCACACTGCCAGCTGTCACATAAAACCATCTCAATTCTGCTTAATACTGTCGCTGAGCTCTGCCCGTTCTAATAGCATCATGTTTCCATAGTTACTAATGCATTTCCAGGGGGGAAAAGTGTAGAGCAGGTTAAAATTAAAGATAACAGGAGAAAAGTAAGTAGCTTAAACTGTGTGGTGGGTGGGGCTCTCCAAAGTCCACCAGGGCACGGCTGAGGACGCGGAGCCTTGGCTTCTGAGTGGAGAGCTGTCAGCAGGCCGCAGAGCTTCAGGTCCGCACCCCCTGACCCAGTGAATGCTTAAAAGGAAGGGACTCAGTGCACAACTGAGTTACTTATAGTGGATAAATGGGGCCAAATAAAGGTGTGGATGTCCCCAGTCACAGTCGTGTTTCTGAATCCCTCTGGCCTGCACACGGGGGTTGGAAGAGCTTCCGAAGGAGCACCTTTGCCTGTCCTCTTTCAAGACCCATCACCTTCCTAGGGCCGCCTTCCCGTCCATCACTCAGCACTAAGGGACCTGCAATCCTGCTGCCGTCTTGCTGGCCGAGCCCCACTTCCTCACCTGGGAGCTTGGGGCACATCAGGCCAGGCTGCTGTGCATGGCCAGTCCTGTCCCACTCCCTCTGGCTGCTCTCCTTCCAGGCGGGCCCCTCACCGCCCCTCATGGCTCACCTGTTCTCCCCACTCCACTCACCCACCACCTGTCCTTCCATAGCAGGACGCAAGCCCACCTTCTCCTTGACTCCTTTGTGAGAACCCTGGTCAAAATTACCCTTCACTCTCCACCCTCCCTGCACACATCCTCTTCCCGTCCCCTGTTGGGTTATAGGCATCAATTGGGTTTGCTTTTCCCACTCACGGCTTTCAGGCCTCCTCTTCGCGTCCCCCCTTTTCCACTGGGTGATGGCTTCTAGTGAGGCTATGTTGGCTCAGTTCCACACCTTTTCAGTCACCTTTCTTAAAACACTTTCTAAGACTCAGCCCTGCTCCTTCTAAAACGTCAACTGCATATTTAATTCACATCTCTCTTCTCTTCCCATTCCTGACCCTACGCTAGTCAAGTTGCTAGTGGCACATGAGAGTGGACGAGGAGGCCTTCCGCCCCTCAGACTCCTCTCCCCGTCTTCCTTGCGTGCTTCTTCTGGCGTTGGTTCAGGAGGAGGAGGGAAAGAGAGAGAGAGCCGGTCTCTTTGCTGCTCTGCCTGTGAAGCATCCCGCTCCTCCGCATGTGGGGCCTAACTACTGCCCTGCTGGTTTGGAGCTCAGAAGGTGGGCCCTTTACGAGATTGGCCTGTTGACCCCCGCTGACAGCTTCTTCCCCACTCCTCTGACGAGGACTCGCCGGCATCACCCGGAAATCTGTAGCCTCAGTCTCATCTCTTTGGCCTCAGTTTCCAGGGCCTGCAGGCCCAGCTGGGTGCTGCCTTCACACCTCTTTGTGCCCTTTCTTCATGCCCTTTCCCTGTGTTGTACCAGCCATCTCTCCCCTGACCCTTCCTTCACACCCTGGCAGCTGCCAGTGGCTTGCTAACTGTCAGGATGGCACCATTGCTGCGCCTGAGTTTGAGGCTGGTGGACGGTTAGGGCAGGTTTATGAGGGATTCTCCAGGAGGCTCCCTCTAGGCTCTGGGGTGGGAGGAGAAATACTCCATCCCCTTGCAGGGGTTAGTGAAAGGAGGAAAAATGGGGGACTAACCCACAAGGAGACCACTCAGACTCTCCCTGGACAGCTTCTCTCTATTAATCTGGGGTGGGGGGGAGGTGGTGGAGAGAGTGCCAGATCTGATTCCGCTGAAATCCTGTCTCCCAGCGAGCCCTCAAGAGGTAGTTGGCCCTGGTACCCGGCGGCTGCCTGTGCGGAACTAATTTCATTCCCTGAACACTGGGAACTGCACCAGGCGCCCGGCTTTCTCTCTAGTTCCCGGAACTGTGAAGCCCCAGGCTTCTGCTCCTGCATGCTCTGTCTTATGACACTTGATAGTCAGGTTGACCACAAAGATGGCAGCAAGATTGGGGGCTGCCGGCCTTCTTCTTGCTCCTCCTTTCGTGAGCACAGGTCAGCTACCTCCCCTTTCTCTGGTGCTGACCACAAGGATTGGGTGAGTTGGGATCTGTGGTTTATAAAATTCAACTTGATATATTATCATAATTCTACTGAGCAATCTACTTTATATAACTTACATGGTTCTCAATTCATTTAAGCAATTAAGAAATTGTATTTCTTTTGCCTTATGCACAGGCCCTACCCAAGTGCTACGCACATAATAGTCAGGGACTTGACAAGGATATGTTGACTTGAATGAGGGACAATATGAGCCATAGACCCCAGGAGCTGGTGCTGTGACAATCTGTGGTGGCTTCCCACTGCCGCATAGAACTAGAGAGGGACCACTGCAGGAAAGAGGACCACAGCCTCATTCTGGCTATAAAGTTGTGTCTACCTGATATTCCATAATCATGCATTGCATGATGTTTCGGTCAACAACAAACCACACAGATATACACAACGATGATCCCATAAGATTAGTACCATGTAGCCTAGGTAGGTAGTGGGCTACACCATCTAGATTTGTGTGAGCACATCTGTGATGTTCACACAATGACGAAATCGCCTAACGACTCATTTCTCAGAACATATCCCCATCGTTAAGTGACGCATGACTGCATTAATTCCGTTCATCAAAAACACAAACAATCCAGAATTAAAATCCAGATTTCTAGTGTCAGAGAAACGAAACATTCGTATGATTGAATGCTTGCCTTTTATTTTTTTTAAAAGCTCTGTCTCATTCTGTTTATTTATTTATTTTTTAAGATTTTTTTATTTTTTTCCTTTTTCTCCCCAAAGCCCCCCAGTACATAGTTGTATATTCTTCATTGTGGGTCCTTCTAGTTGTGGCATGTGGGACGCTGCCTCAGCGTGGTTTGATGAGCAGTGCCATGTCCGCGCCCAGGATTCGAACCAACGAAACACTGGGCCGCCTGCAGCGGAGCGTGCAAACTTAACCACTCGGCCACGGGGCCAGCCCCTGCCTTTTATTTTTTTTAAAATGATTTGCTTGCAACTCATTATAGTGCCAGAGACAATTAGGTAAGGCAAGAAATAAGTAAATTGGTAGTATTCCTGAAGAAATGTCTATTTTCCAATTTTGAAATTTGGAGGTGAGATTTTTTTGTTTTTCTCTTTGGAAGGGAAAAAATAGGAAAAAATAAGGAATGAATCCCAAACTGAAAGGAAAAAATAACTTTTAGTAACAATCTGAAAGTTAATGCTGATAAATCCTCAGGATATATGTGTGTTGCAAGTTTTTATGTTGATACCCCGTATTTCCTAAATTCTAACATTTCATCAATTAAAAGTGTACCGTCCATTTAATAATAGCTGTTCAGGACAAAGAAACATGACCACAGTAATCTTTGATGTGGATTGTAAGGTACTACCTAACACTAACATGATGGATTTAAAATGTTGAGACTTTAAGATCAGTGCTTTAAGCCCTTCATTCAATCCTCTTAACAGCCTGTAAGAAAGATATTGTCATCATCCACATTTTACTGATGAAAAGCCGGCTCCGCATCAAAGATAGTCTAAGAGGCAGAGCTGGACTTGCACTCAAGTCTAACCAATACAGTGAACAGCGGCAGGTTAGAAGCCTGGAGGACTTCATCATTATCGTCACAGGCCTATCCACCCGAGATCTGACCATTTCTACCACTTCCATCCCTATCTCCCCAGTTCAAGCCACCTTCACCTCATGAAGATGACTGCAGCATCCTCCCAATTGGCCTCTCAACTTGAGCTTGTACCCCTGAAGGCCATTATCCACCCAGATACCTGAGTAATCCTTATAGAGCCTACCTCATATCACATCTCACCCTGAGCTCAAAATCCTGCAATGGCTCCATCTCCCCGAATTAAACCAAAGTCCTCATCACAGCCCCCAAGGCCCTCCCGATCTGGTTCCTGGCTGCCCTTCTCCCTCCCTGGATCATTTCGGCCTCATTGGACTCCGAACTGTTCTCAGATGCAGCAAGCACACTCAGGGCCTTTGCACTCGCTGTTTCCCCCAGGTACTCTCTCACCTTCTTCTGCCCTAATCAAAAGTTATCGAAAAACATCCCTGCTCCCCCTCTTTAAATAGCCCCCTCCAGGACTCTCTGGCCCTTGCCTGCTTCTCTTCACAGCAGCTATCACCTCCTGATACTCTAAACATTTGTTTGTTTGTTTCTCTTTCTCCCTTTTCTAAAAGGTAAGTTTTTAAAAGGCAAAGACTCTATGTTGTTCACTCTCTTATCCTCAACACCTAGAACAGTGCCTGGCACGGAGTGGGTGCTCAGGGAGTGTTTGTTGAATGAATCCATTAATTCGAAATCACATTAGTCTTAGTAGTTAAGAATCCGTATATATGGGCATGCTGTTCTGCTAAGAACTATTTATCCTGCACAATCCTGACTCCATTCTGCACAATCACAGTTAGATATAAATAAGCTATAATTCCAGTAGTTCAATAATGGGGCATGTGTCCTCTCACTCCTGCTACATCATGGCTGGAATGGTGCACGATATTTTGGTAAGAATGTGGTCTGTCAACGAGCGCCCTGAGCCGGTGTGGCTCCGCCTCATCTGCCCGTCTGCACTTTGCTTGGCCTCACAGGGGCAGGAACAGCCTCGGGACAGCCTCAGAGCCCTTAATTCTCTCTTTGTAGTTGACTCTGCACTACCAAACTCAGATTCAATTTTAACAAAATTCCTCTTGTTTGAAACCTAAATGAAGACCATTTAATCACTCTTTTGAGAAATACATGTGCTGGTAAGAGGAACTTTTTAACTAAATAAGTTTCTATTCTTGTGAAGGCAGAACAAGAAGAAATAATAAAAAGTTTTCAAATAAAAACCATTTCCTATTTTCATAAAAATGACTTGTTTCATTCTTATAATGAATGCATATAGTCCCTGCATGGCTAAGCCCGGAGACCACGTCTCGGTCCACGGAGCATTTCTCCTCTTCCTCGTCCCTCGTGCTTTGGTTGGCTGGTTGCCCATCTTGAAACGGTGCCTGGATTGTCCCTCCAGCCCTCCTTGTCCATCTTCCAAAATGCACAGGAAGCAGGTAAGAATCTCAGGCCACATACTCAGACGTGCAAGAAATATAGCATGTTAGAATCTTTCCATAAATTAACTTAATTTCAACTCACAGACCCTCTCCCGCCAAGCTAACAGGAAACTTAACTTTCAGATGATACTGGCTCTCTTCTTGCTTCCTCCATGTGGCTGGGGTTGGGCCAAGGTCCCAGGGGCTTACACTCCCGAGGCATCACGGAATCCCTTCCATCATTGGTCATCTGTCCACTGTGACCCCAGAGATAGCCTTTGTCCCAGACCACATGGTTTTTGACTCTGCTACTCTCAAGCCACACAGGGCGCTTCATAGATCTTGGGAACCGTTGAACCCCTGGCTGGGGATCCGGTCTCTTCAATACCACAGGGCCACTCCCTTTGTATCCTGTCAGATGCCATCAGAAAGCAAGGCTCATGGGGCCACAGACCTCCCCTGGAACCTCCTATTCAGCAGAATCTCAGCTTAATCTGCGAAATGCCTTTTCTCTCAAATCTGACTCTCTTCAATGGGCTTCGGCTTTTGGAAACACAAGGGACACTTTTCGCAAATAAGAAAGCATAAGCTACTTGCTTGAATGAAGAAAAGAAAGTGGAGAGATGCAGGTTGAAACCACGTATGTTAATATCTTTAAATGGTCCCATCACACCTGCCCAACTGCAACCAAACCAGATAATCTCTTCTCTGTTCACACGTCTCAGAGGAAAAAGTTTCAGCTCGATGTGGGCTGGAGGAGTGGACCTGGACTTGGGGTCTCAAGTGGCCCTGCTGCCTGGGTCGTTGTGAAATTCAGAGCCTCAGGCTGCTGCAGCCATTGAGAAAAGACCAGAGTGGGACTGGATGTGAGGGGAAGACTCAGCCAGCTCCATCTGTGCATCAGGTTCTATTCAAAGTCAAGTCATTGAAAGAGTTTTGGAATTGTCACATCAATTTTTCCATTGACCAATATGATCCTGTGAATATTATTTATCCATATAAGTAATTCACCCCTAAAGCATAGTTTGCATGCAGGTATTCTCTTTCTACAACTTAATCTGTTTACCACCATAAGAAATGTAGTTTTATAAACCGTCTTGCTTTCATTGTCCCTGTCTTTGTAAACGATCAAGTGGTAACTCAGGGATTAGCATCTTATTCAGCCCCACATTCTTAACAGAAAACCAACAAAAACAAAGAATCAAGCAGTCCCTGTGCAATCCCTGCTCTGAGACCCTGCACACAGCTGCACTTTCCTCTTCTGGAACAACACAGTGCATGGCCAGCAGACGTTTCTCAGTGACGTTTGCACACTTTGATGTCTGAACAAGACAAATGGTACAAGCCTCTCCATTCTTGTCTTTACCCTGTCATTTTAGTTTTCTTTTTCTTATTGGAATCCACGTCATTTTGAGAATCACCTTCATTCTTTATTGGTACAAGGTTGGGTGTAAGTAGATAGAATAGAAACCATGCGGGACAGCAAGGATAGGTCAGGCTCTTCAGCAGCCAGAGTAAAAAACAGACAGGATTCCTGCTCCGAAGGAAAGAAGACTCATCATGAATGCGAAAAAGGTAAGTCTTGTAGAGAAAGAAGCCTGTACAGAAAGCCAAGAGTATTATATTGTATACAATCCCACAGAAGCTTTTGAAGCTTATGGAAATTGGGTCATTCATGCATCCAGTGTTCCATCCAACAAACCTTTATTGATCACAACATGCCGGACACGATGCTAGGATGGAGGATGATTAAAATATGAATATTCTACAACAAAGACAAAAGTTTAAAAAAGGACCTATTGTAATGATATTACTGTATGCTCATAGAGCCTCATTTATTCTTGTCCCCTTGTTATTGATATTAATGAAAATTATAATGGATAACAATTGGCACTTTACGTACATTATCTCGTGCAATCTTCCGAACAACTCTAGAAACAATTGCCGGGTGCATCGTACAGATACGGGGGCACAGAGAAGTTAAGTCATTTGCTAGTAAAGACAAAGCTGGGCAGACAAATGCTCTACTACCCTCAGCTACTGCTCCACCACGCTGCCACGAAGCCATTCACCACTCCAACTCCACGTTTCGTGTTTGCACCTTAAACACACACGCGTACTCCTTGCTGGACTAAATATGTATGGCAAATACTTGCCAAAAGTCACCTTTGAAATTTCTGTTATTCCCTTGAGCTACACATAAATTTAACTATTAACACCTTAAGATGTACTTATTCTCTCCTCAAGCCAGATTTCTAATAGCGTGAACTGCCAAAAATAAACATACCAGCCGCTGAACTTTACCTCACCCTGCGGATTTGGGGATGAGCCCTGAGCTCCTGAGCAGACGGTTTTTGAACCACTACACTGCTCCAGTCCTTTCTCTGCTCTATGATGAAGGACGCAGAGCGCCTGCGCCATTCCACTGCCTCATGACAACAAGGGAAAATAGGGCCCTGCCCAGAATGTCACTTGTCAAAGTTAGGTTTCTTTCAGTCCTGAGTCACTATTGGCATAAACATACACTGGTCACTATAGCAAAAAGTTGGCCAGAAGCTGTCTGAACTTACAATGGAAACCTAAAGCCTGGTATTTTGGACTGCACAATATGTCATTAGGTTCTCTTCTTGTGGCTCAGTTGCTATAACTGAAAATGGGCATAACACTACTTGCTACTCCCTTTCAGATATTATTTTCTCAAGGATTAAAACAATATTAATTAAACTCTTTCAATCCCCCAGTTTAAGTGTCTACATGAGGCGATCAACATAAAGTAAGATTTTAGTGGCGTAGAACATTATCCAGACATTCTGATAATTATGTTTGTCTTTTGTCAAATCCTGTCCCTAAGGTGGTGTCATCTCAAAATAAGTATAGACCAGGCTAATATCCTTAGCAGGAATGACCACCAAGAAAAATTATAAACTGACATTTTATGAATGTTTCTATTTCTAAAACTAATCATGGTTAAAGGTCAAATACATTGATCAGTGGTACTGTCACATGATAGTGTTGCCTTCCTGCTAAGAAATGAAACTGAAGTGCACTCATTAAACTCATCACATGAGCTTCATTAGTGGAATCAGGCAGAGTTCATTAGTGGCAGAAACATGCAGACTTCATTTGTTTATTTTTCTTTCCTGTCAACAAGAACCACGTTGTCATTGCTGTGTTTGCCTTAGGAAATGTCTCCTCTGAGTTAGAATACAGACCCTGTTGGCAATAATTCGGTGCACAGCAGGGGTGGTCCCGTTCTTTCCCTTCCTGCCTCCATGTACAAGTAGAAGGGCTTGATCTTCGCCAGTGGCTCTACAGGCACTGTCCTGTGTTTGTAAAGATGATGTAACTGAGGTGACACACACGTGGGGTTGTCTAGCCCGGTGAGAGATCCGTCAACAATACCCTCCCGTTCCTATTTTAGGACTGCTTCCTCCACCATTGCATCCCAGACCATGCTTTGCATCATCCCAGCTCTACAGCTCAGAGTGGTGGCACAGTCCACCATCAGCAAGATCCCAGGGGGGTCGTTTCCTCACTTGCCTCTTACTCAACTGCCGCATCCCTTACAGCCTCCAGGAAGCAATATCTGGCCCCGAGAGACTGAACTATAAGCCAAGGTTGAGTTTTAACTCTTGACTCTCCTGATTTCTGAATTCCCAGTGAATCTTTCCTAATTCACTTTGATCTGCGGCCACTAATATTTCTCCCTAAATTAGATGGAATCTGGTACTTACTGCTCATATGTCTAGAGAAGGTAACTAGATTTAAATGATTTGGGATCAAGAGTATCATCGTCAAAGCCCAATATCTGGATAGTGATAGAAGAGCTGTGGGTTTTGGAAGGGGATGGAAAGAACTGAGGCGCACCCAGCTTCCTTTCTTGGTATGTGAGAGAAAACTTCACAGAGGACGACTGCATCAGATTCAAAACATTTGAAAATTTATATCAGAATATGCACAAATTTTATGAAAAAGAAGAAAAGCTTCTTTGTGATTAAAACAAAATGACTGGACAACCTAATGGCTTCAAGAGAATAATATTTAATAGAAGAGTTCAGAAAAAGGATTTCACAGTCCTGCCGGAAACTCCTTCCTCCCCCCTCCGGAACACTGCTGTGACGCCGTGGATGAGGCAGGGACCCTGCGAGCTCTGCGACGTGCGGTGATGCCGCCGAGCCTGTAGCTACACGGCCGCCCAGGCACCCACCGCCGCACGTGCTGTGAACCAGTGAGTTCTTACCTCGCTGACTACAGTCAGGAGATTTGGGGGCAGACACATTCTTTGAGCTGTGGGAATTTTAATTACAGCTTGATTTTTATGGCTATCCATTGATTTTCTGCTAATCTCCATCTCTGAATCTCCTAATTTTTACTTAGGTGTTGAAAGAAAAAAAGTGCAGAAAGGAGTATTTCTGGTAGATGCAGTACTGAGGGGCCTAAGGAACAGAGCAGATCCAGGCCGCAGCTGGCGTTGCTGTGATCACCAAGGCCAAGAGAAAACCGCTCTAAATTCTCACACTCGAGCTACACACTGTTGGAGAGAATTTGTATTCTGATTCAGAACCTAAACTGCGGCCTCACACAGAGAAGACCCCCAGTGGCCTGCATCTTCAGTGGCCTCGTTATTCCTCCTGCTCTCTTGCCTCATCTGAATAAGTCTTAGAAGCTGGAGGAAGTGATACTTTGGGGTTCCTTTAACTCTCCCCTCTCTCGCATAGCGTATTTGCGTCGAATGTGTTAGGCTGTTTAATGGTCCGTGAGAGAGATTCATGTCCTAATTCCTGAAACTTGTGAGTGATGTTACCTTACATAGCACAGGGGGCTCTGCAGACATGAGTAAGCTAAAGATTTTCATGGAGATATTATCCCAAGTCATTGGGTGGACCCGCTGTGTTTGAGTAGTCTTTATAAGGGGAGGGTAGGAGGACCACAGTGAGAACAGGGAGATGTGAACACGGCACCAGAAGTTGGAGAGGGGCACTTGAAGATGGAGGAGGGACCACGAGAGCGCAGAAACGCAGGTGGCCACTAGAAGCTGGAAAAGGCAAGGCAAGGAATTTCTACCCTGCAGCTTCCAGAAGGCACATAGCCGGCCGACACCTTGATTTTCAACTTCTGGCTTCCAGAACTGTGCAAGAATAACTGTGTGTTGTTTTAAGGCACTAACTTTGCGCTAGTTTGTTGTAGCAGCAAAAGGAAACCAGCACAGTGTGAAATGTCCAGCTTTGCTTCCGAAGGATACTTGCTGCCCCCCTGTCAACCACCTCTTGTTTTGAAATTGGACCACAGGAGGTCCTGCTGAAGCGTGCAGGAAGCATCTGGTGGAATCTGGAGGCCTCAGCAAACACACACTGGCTTCCCTGGTTACGGAATGACCCTGTGCTTCTATGCGCTGAGAGCCGGGCCTCCTGATTTCCAGAAGACTGCCTTTGGGGAAATTCTATTTGAGTGAAACTGAAACCTTAGGACGTCTTCCTTGGAATTGATAGATAAGCCATTAGTGATCGAGAAGCTGCATATTAGACCACGGATTTCCCCACTCCCACTTTCTATTTGAGTCTCTTTACAGTAGTTTATTTTCTCTTCATTAAAACTGAACACGTTTTCCATCAAGATGAGAACTCTCTGGAATTGGACTAAGACTTCTTCCAAGCATTTCCAGTCTTTGTAGTAAATGCAAAGACTCGTCGTGCAAAAGTCTTGTGCATGTAGAGAAAGGAAGTAGAGTAGCAGTGAGTCAAAAGGTCTATTTTCATCAAATGCCTCAGAGAAACTCTTTGCTGGTTCTTGAGTTGAGAGGGAACTAGCATTCATTAAAGCCATGTTATCTACACAGCTGATTTTTCCTTCTTTTCTTTCTTTTTTTTGGTGAGGAAGATTGGCCCTGAGTTACCATCTGTGCCAGTCTTCCTCTGTTTTATACATGGTACACCACCACAGCATGGCTTGATGAGCAGCGTGTAGGTCTGTGCCTGGGATCCAAACCTGCAAACCCTGAGCTGCTGAAGTGGAACACATGAACTTAACCACTAGACCATTGGACCAGCTCCATATCTACACGGTAAATTTTTATAACGAGCTTGTTACTGTGGTCTCAGGCCGAAGATACTAGCAACAAAACCCAAGTAACATAAAAACCAAGCTTAAAGTGGAAACTAATTTCAAAGAAATGGAAAAGAGGGTGCTTATTAGCATATGTTCTTCAGGAAAAAGCTCGCTTTTGTTACATAAGAGCTCTGTTAAACCAGATGTGCCTTCCAGTCAGACAAACCCAACGTGGAGAACATGGTGCTTGGAACTTCCTGAGGCTGGGTCCCTTCGGGGCCTCTGCTGGAAGACGGTAGCCCCCGATACAGAAAACGTCTCTTGCTAATACTACTATCATGTACAGTTGCCTTTATGTTTAAACCTGCTAGATTAAAAAAAAACCTCGATAAGAGTATACCAAAAGAGAAATTAATTGTATTATAAGTAGTTAGTTTTGTCTGGATACTCAACTTGAAACCTATATATCAGGTTTGACCTTTCATATTTCTTTAATGCAAGAGACTTCAACTGTCACCACGATCACCTTTAGAGATGACGATCTCACAGGAGTTGCTGTGTATCAGCACAGTCATTCTCTATTATTCTAATAAATAGGTTAGAATTTTTTAAAAAAATGGTTCAACAGCAATTTTTTCTCCTAAAACAGTAAGCATGACCACGAAATGCAGGAAAGGAACTAGAGCGTGCTTCTGTTGTTAGGCAATCTTGCTATTCTGTATGGAAACGTCTAGACCTTTACTTGGAATTGCGTCCAACTCGAGACGACGTAAAGGAGATGCATGCACCCTAGGGAGGGTTTAAACGAGAGTCATAATTCCAGTTGGGAATCAGAAAATGAGATCTAAGAGGAAAGGACTGGCACCATCCTGGAAATTAAGAGGCTGAGTCGTAGTAATGGTTTTCAAGTACC
The DNA here is from genome assembly GCF_041296235.1 of Equus asinus. Taxonomy (NCBI): domain Eukaryota; kingdom Metazoa; phylum Chordata; class Mammalia; order Perissodactyla; family Equidae; genus Equus; species Equus asinus. The sequence continues at coordinate 60,274,566 of NC_091794.1, forward strand.
GGAAGCCTCCTGAGGCACAGAATTATAGCTAGCTCATTTTCATCTCTACCGAGGACAGGCCAAGAAGCTTCCAATGCAGCTGGAAAACAGCTGAGTCAACTGAGGAAGGGATTCTGTCATGGTGAAAGGTTTTTTTTGACTCTTGGGTGGTTTGTCTGCAGAGCAGGCAGGCCAGGTGAGCAGGTGCTGGGACCAGAATGGGAAGGACTCCCCGTGCCTGTGTCAGCGGAGGCTGGGGTCCTCAGGCGGGGCAGTGCGTGCCTCCTTGCCTCACGGCTCTGCCCATGCTGTCTTGCTCCTTAATCCTCTGTCTTCATTTCCCACCCTGACTCAGCTGTTAGGGTCCGGACGAGAGTTCTAAAAAGCCTCACCTCATTGCTTCCTCCGAGGAGTTCAGAGCTTAATGAATGATTCTAATTCTTAGAAAGAAGAGCCAAATTTTTTTCATGACTGCCGTGAAAAGACATTACACAACATTTCTTCAGAGGCCTTCACAAGCAGTTGCTGCACAGCACAAAGTGGAAAAACAGGACAGATTTCTCATGAGGGCTGGACCAGATGGCCTGCGCCAGGGCTCTCGGAGTCCTCCCTAGCTGTCGATTCCAAGAAAAAAAAAATCACTGCTGGGCTTCTGTTTCGGTTTTCAATCTGAGTAACTGAAAATCAACCTGCAATGAGGGTTTTTAAATGCATTTTGATTTTGACTCTCAGAAGCAAGATTTCAAAGTAATCTCTAAAGGCTGAAGGAGACTAAAGTATGTGCACGCTGAGTGCCCAAATGAGCATTTTGTATCCAGGGTTGACAGGCAGCTCTGTCTGATCATCTGTGCCCGGGGTTTAGGAGATCTCTTTCTGAGACACCAGTTTTTTAGGAACTGTGATGCTAAGCACACCATCATCTGCAGGTTCATTTATGTCCAGCTTCAGAACACGTGCAAGCAGAGAGCTGTGGCGGGGCCCCTCGGGGTCCGCACGACCCTGCCGGAGAGGAAGAAAGCCAGTCTGGCCCTCAGTGCACAGCAGGGCCTTGCCTCTTCTGGAGAGAAAAGCTTGAGCTGCAAAGTGTGCACATGTACAGAAGGGAATTGTTCTTTCTAGAAGCGTTTCAAGCGCAGTGCTTCTTTCTGTGTTGAAAAATGGGGCACGAGCAAGAAGCTGCAATGTAAGCTAAAGAAGCGTAAGGAATCTCGCGCTTGGAGGCAGGAGACCTGAGCTTGGCCTCGACCCTCCCATCAGCTCCCTGAGTAACTCTGACCCGGAACTGGCCATTCTGTAGAAAACAATGTGACTGCATCTGCGGTTCCCTCATTGCTAACAGCCACTGCTAACTCACTCATTTCTAGTGACCACATAGGACTAATACTTCTCAATATTGAAATGGAAATCAGAAAGACATTTTTTTTGCCTTAAATTATTCAGTCTCCATAACTCTATTTCCTAATTCTGAAAAGAGTAGAAAACTGGTGACAGCAATGTTTTGTAAGCATACAACACGATTAATTTACAACATCAAATCATTTTTTATTATGTCTAATGACTATCAGAATGGCTTTGAAATTCTTGTAGAAAAAGTATGAACTGATGCTTGTGAATTCAATTCTTCTCATAAAGGGTTTTTTTTCTCCTAAAAGGAGTTTTGAAGAATACTCAAAGAAACCAAGAGTCTTATATTTTGATCAGATTTACTGGACCCAAATCTCATACTGTTCAAGAATTAATATACTAATGATAGATTATGAATTTGATGAAATAAATTTGAAAAATCAAATTTATTAATCTGATTTTCCTTTTGAAAGTAATGTGATTTTTTTCTCCTTTTCTTAGAACACTTCTCAAATCACCACAAGCTGAAATATTTGCAGAAAAATTTAAAAAAAGAATTTCTATAAAACGAATGCACTTCTAAAAAGGGTCACTGAGTGGATTTGGGATTAAGGACTCCATCTGTAGCAACCCAGTTGACGACTGCAGCTAGAAGATGAGCTGTTTCTGGAAGCACTTTGGATGGATTCCTTTGCTTCCACACGTGTGCACACATACACACGTGCGCACACACAATTCCAGAGCCGTGGAACTGGAACCACACTTGTCTAACAGCTTCCGGGGGCCTCCCTCCCTCCTACCATTTTCTCACCATCCCCTGGATGCCAGACTTCTGGCTGGGGCCTTGCAGAGGTGGAATAAACTCTGTGAGATTGAATCAGTACCTTATTTTCAGGAAGGTTTCTCCACCTCCCCATTCTCACCATTTCGTTTTGGGAAGAGAGGAAAGCCCACACCCATGGGTGTCGGTGGAAATGACAGTGGTATTCTTAACCGAAAAAGAAAAGAAAAGAAAAAAATTGGCAATTAAATAACCAAGCTGCTCTCTTCTCTGGACTAAAATCAAGTATTTCTATTTGAAACACAGCCACAGAGCTGGCTCCTCTCCTCTTCCTCCTCCTCAGCCCACCTAGTGCCTCCCACTTTTCCCCATACAGAGGCTGGCACAGGCGCACGCGCTCACACACACACACTCTCGGCGCCTCTTACGTAATCGGCTGACAAGATTGATCTTTCATTTCCATTGCTTTGATTCAAAATCTGCCCACCACTCGTGGGAGGCAGGGAATGGTGGAGGAGACGTGAGCTTCAGTAAAGAGGCTGTGTAAGGAGTGGCATGGAGAGACATCTGGTTTGAGGCTCCCCCTGAAGTCTTGATTCTCTATAGGAAAACAGAGGGCTATGGAATTCAACATAAATTCTCTTATTTCAAACTTACTGCTCTTCGATTTTATTTTGGAACAACTGCCAGATTAATCCTCCCTTAAGAGAACTTTGTAACTGGACACCCTGTTCAAACATCTATAATAGTTCCTCCCCTGCTCACGTTCACTTTATGTCTAAATGGGTGACCCTGACAGCCCACGTGCCACAATCTGACCCCTCTCTCCCTCTACCAGCTTCTCTTTCCCCACTCCCTGCATGGGCCCTCCATCCTCTTCTGATGTTGCTCTCCACCCCGTGCACGGACCCTCCATCCTCTTCTGATGTTGCTCTCCACCCCGTGCACGGACCCTCCATCCTCTTCTGATGTTGCTCTCCACCCCGTGCATGGCCAGTCTATCCTCCTCTGTTGTTGCTGCCCCTCCCTGCACAGTCTTCAGGTCATGCTGCTGCCCCTGCCGCAGTCTGCTCTCCTCCTCCTCTTGGCTCCCCTTGGTATTTCTCTTTCCTCAATACCAAGCTCCATCGACCTGTCTTGTGAAACCTCTCCCTGACTCCTGCACCTCAGACTATAGCAACAGTTATTCTTTGTATCCTTAACTTACTGGCCTTTTGGCAGCGATATCTAGTCATGTCAAAGTGTAAACACTCAAGAGACCACCCTCACTCATTTTTTTTTATCCCCAGCAATTAACATAGTGTCCCATATGTGTACTCATTCATTTTCCAAGCATTTATTGAGTACCTTTATGTGCCAGGTGCCAGGTTAGACTCTAGGGTTACAAAGATGAAGCACCTGACCTCAAGGTGCTCATGGACTAATGGGGAAGACAGATGCACGGAGATAACAGCAACACTATGCAACCGATCATTCCCATACCAGATGCAGAGGGGGTGCTAAAGAGCAAGTATTTACTGCCTATGGGGGTGGAACCAAGGAAGGGTTCACAGAGAAGGTTATGCTCAAGTTGGGTCTTGGAGGGTGCCTAGGAGTTTGTCTGACAGATCAAGCAAGGTAGTAGAATTCCAGGGTAGAAGGACCAGCATGGAAAATTACACAGAGGCATAAAAAACCAAGAAGGTTCAGGGTACTGTGAGCAGTCCTCGCTAGCAGACACCTCTGATAAAGCAGGAGGTTAGAGGTCAGGTGAGAGCAAAGAATGGTGCCTGGATGTGTGACAGAAGCCAGAGCATGAAGGGCCTCAGGTGCCGCGTTAGGTAGTTTGGATTTTGTCCCCTGAGCTACTGGGTGACGTTGAAAGAATGTGGGAATAATGTCACGATCTGAAGGTACCTAGTGAGTGCTAAAAATAATGATGACAATAACTTGATTGTCCTTTAGTGGATGAATGGTTACTAAAAAATAAAACTGTGGGACATCCATACCATAGAATACTACTCAGCAATAAGAAGGAACAAACTATTGATGCAGACAATTTGCATGGGTCTCAAGAAAATCATACTTAGTGAAAAAAAAGCCAATCCCAAAAGACTACGAACTGTACAATTCCATTTACATAATGTTCTTGAAACAATAAATTGTAGAGATGGATCACAGATTAGTGGTTGCCAAAGATTAGGGGTTGGGGAGGAGGAAGTGGATGTGGCTCCAGAAGGGGAGTACGAGGGAGACTCGTAGTGAGGGAACAACTCTGATTCTTCACTGTGGTGGTAGTTACACATTTCTACACGCGATAAAATTGCACAGACATATAAACACACACACACGTGAATACATGTACAAGTGGTAAAATCTGAATAAGTTCTGTGGATTGTCCCAATGTTAATTTACTAGTTTTGATGTTGTGTTATAGTTAAGCAAGGTGTTACCATTGGAGAAAATGGGATTAAGGGTACATGGACATTCCTTGTACTTTTTTTTTTGCAAATTCCTGTGAATCCATAATTATTTCAAAACTATTTTAAAATGATAACAAAAATGGTACGGTGTGGTTACCCTAAAAAACTGAAAAAAAGAGCAGCTTTTGGTGGAATTCAAAGGTTACTGCTCAGACAATTTTCTTCTTGTAAAGAATTCTCTTAAGAACTTCAAGGGATGTTTTATGTAAAATATACAGCACCAGGTTATACTGATATGGATGTATATGTTTCAGATAAAATTTTTCTCAATAAAATTGGCTCCATAAATATGCAAATTGTTCTAGAATTAAAGTAACAATTTCAGAATGGGGTGTAGCTTAGTACAAATATGCTCAATTCTAAATGATAAAACTCTGGGACCATGTCAAACACTAATAGCTGGGTCATTCTAAAAAGTTACCCAAAAACAAACTAACAAATCTGGCTTAACTTCTGTTCTGAGTGACTTGGCTTCCTTAGGATGAAAGGTTCTTGAAAGCGTCCACGTCTAGCATGTATGGCTGCAGAGTGTACATCAAACTCCAACACAGTGTGACGAACTCTGAGATTAAAACACACACAAAACTAAAATAAAGGAACTCTCAGGCGTTAACAAAGCACAAGTACAAAAACTGTGAGCAACAGAATAGTCCTGTGTTCTTTACTTACAGGACAGTCCCCAAGATGATTGGGGGGTGGAATCTTGTTCTCCTGGGCTGACAGTAGCATTCGAATAGCAGATTGCGCTAGTGGATTTTTTCATTTTCAGCCTTGAAACAATACCTAATTTTATGCAAGACTCTTGCACAATGGTGATGTGAATGTAATAGTGGCTTTGAGCATTTTATTCTTGCAGAATTCAAATGTTTCACACAAGTGTATGTTATTAATTTTTTCTAAAATCCCAAGGTCATGAGTTCTTGATTAATGAATGGCCATCATAGACTATAATGTGAGTTGGACTTTAAAAATCCTAAGGAATTATATGAGTAGAAGGCACTCTATTCATTTATCAGGGGTATATGTCCCTAATGGCCAGGTAGCACCTGACAGCAGGGTTGGAGCCTGAAAGACGGCCCTGAGAGGGCAACAACAAGTGGCAGATATGGGCACAATAGTACTCATGGCCCAAGATGTAACCATAATCCTGGAAGTGGAGCAGAAATGGGAGCCTCAAAATGAATCAGTTAAGTTGACCTAGGCATGACCACCCCCAGCCCCTGCCAAATATAGCCTTCATAAGAATGTTTCACAATAGATAATTATTATTTGTTTGGTTTTTTTTCATGGTCTCTTTCCCCAACCTGAATGTAAGCCCTAAATCTAGCCTGGTTTCTGCACCTTTGTGTACCCAGTTCTAGTAGGGTTCCTGGTATAGAGTAGGTGCTCAACAAATATTTGTTGACTAAATGAACACCTTTTCACTTTATAACACTGCGTTTTGACAATTAGAGTGATAGACACTTGACAAATTTTGGTGAAAGCTATGAACCATCTTCTCAAAAAAATGTACGGAAGGCAATATTTTTGATCTTCTATGGGATTCATGGATCCTAGATTAAGCTATGCCGATGGAAATCATTTTCAAGGATGAGAATATTATTATAAACACAATTAGTCACTGACTTTCCTTTCTAGTTCCTTCAGGCATTCTCCTGATTGTTTACTCAAACCAATTACCTCCCCAACTCTATGACATTGTTTTTTGTTATTTGTTATAATTAATAAATAGTCCACACATGCACGTTATACTTTACTGACATCAATGACAAAGAAAAGGAGAATTCAGCTAAAGGAAATATTTTCATCATTTTTGATAAAATGTATAGCTCGTCTCTTTCTCCTTCCTGCCTCTGTCTATCTGTCTGTCTCTCTTTCCAGCCTTGAGAAAGTCTTAGTGTACATTGGGATAATCTCATAATCTCTTTTATAAGGGTCACTCTGAGTAGAATTTGAAAGAGAGAGGGGTTAGGTTATACTCACACACACAAAACCAGCTGCTTGTCACAGATCAGCGGTTGATAATAAGAGGGGGAGTGGAGAAGAGGTATCTTGTCTAGTCATCAAAAACAACAAATAACTCAAAGTTTACTGAAGACCCTAGGTGGCTAACTTTTCGGGAGAGAAGAGCTGTCCTTACTTGACAGTAATGAAAGACGCCCAAAGGAATCTTACTTGCATACCGAGCTTTTGGTAAAGAGGGACAATAATCACCCAATCTGAATCTGAGCTGAGCTGAAAATATTACCAGAAAAATCTTAATGGAGATCTCCTGCCATCTCAAAGACTTCAGAAGACCAAACTCTTCCAATACAAAAGTTCACAAGCAACTGTGAAGTCTGTCACAAGAAATGAGGGGTGTTACTTTTTATTTCTTCTGGTTTACAAAAAGGAAAAACAAAAAACAGCTCATAGTGCTGCTAAAATGCTGGAGGCCACGATTCTAATCATCTCTGTGGTCTGCCTTAACCCTGAGTGTCCCACTCCTAGGGGCCTGCGGAAGGCAGCAGCTCGTCTCCGTCTCGGCAGCTGAACTGCATACAGAGCAGCGTGGTGTCCACCGGGCAGGGGCCGGGGGTGCGCCACAGCAGCAGTGACAGAAAATGCCAACGCACTCGACACTGCAGTCTGAGGTAGCAAACTGTCATTGTGGGGCCCCACTCTCCATCGACTCACACTGCTGACACTTCAAGGGGTCGCCTGGAGCCCAGCTGCTCACACTGTGCTGCAGCTAGGACAAAGAGCTTCAGCTCTGGTTTTTAGTGGCTACCCCTCACAGCTTGCTTTCTTCATGGCGCAAAAGTAGATCGAAACAACAATGCTTGGCGTTTTTGCAATGAGAAGCTTTCCTGCAACTCTGCAAAGAAACTTTTTCAAGGGTAACTTTTATAGATATTGGTTTAAATTTCAGAAAACCCACATGGAAACAGTCTTAGGTGTGCATTATTCTAATTGCATTAACTTCCTTCTATCCTAAAACTTGGTTCCTAACAAAGATGAGGGATAGTTAACGTAAATAATTGAGAAAATCATATTTGCAAATTAGAGTAAACAAAGCCTTTGGAAGACGCATCATTAGTGTCTCTCCTGTACATGAGCAAACGCTTTCAGAGACTAGAAGCACCATAGTTTTAAAGAAATAAAGTTGGAAGGTTCAGCGCAAAGCAGATATAACAAGGAGGCAGGAGTCACATAATTGAATAAGGAAATTTTCTACTTATCAAATTTAAGTCATTCCCTATTAAAGAGAGCATCAACTATTACCAGGAAGATTTCCAACTATGGAAAACAACATGGAACAGGAGGGAGCTTAAACACGTATGAGGAAACTAGCAGTATTTTAACAATTGACTTTTTCTCCATATTTCATGGCAAGGTCTACGTTGTATTTCATGCAATAATTCAAATTTAAATGTCAGTGTTCAATCTAATTTACCACTGTAGGTGTTTCTTCCTGCAACAAAACTTTCTTAAAAGCTCTGCATGGTATTTGTTACCTTTGTCTTTCAAAGATCCGTGAGGATGCAGTACTAGAAGGGAAATTATTTTTAATCGTATCATCACAGAAACTACAGTCCATTATAAAACAACACACACACATTTGCTGTTGAAAGGCTACCGCGATCTCAGCACCAGTTCCCAGCAGTTGTCTTATTTGCTGCAGACTGGCATTCACACAGTTCCTAAGGTGTCCGTAACACTTTAGAATACACAAAATGGGCCACATTTTTAAAAATCCTATACACACACAACACAACACAACACAACCACCTTGAGATTTCCACCCTCCTAAGGAGCTATTTTAGAGACACCTGAGAATTCAAAATTAAGCACCCCGCCGATGAGTAAGTCACTTTTCGAAACCGATGAACTGTCTCCACTGCACCTGTACAGAACATGGAAAGCCCAGACAGAAAGAATCTTACATCCATACCTATATTTCATGCCAGTCTGCTTCGCGGTGGACTCTTTGAGAGAAATGTGGTGCTGAGGGGTGAAGGTCCCCAGGCTGCGCGCGATGATAGCGACCGTGCGGAATTTGGCCCGGGCTGCGTTCACCACATTGGGGGCGGTGGAGCTCTGCTTGCTCAGAAGTCGGTCCTCACCATTCCGACTCTTCAAATTGTGCTCTGTGCAGGCTATGGAGACTTGCATTGCTTCCCCGGGCAGTGCACAGTCCCTCTCAGAACGCCAGAACACAGGCAGTCACGGAGGTTGAGCAGTTGGAGGGTTCTGCTGGTCTTTTCACCCCTCCTTGCTCCCCTTGCCGGGGATGCCGTCAGAGGAGTCCTCGCTGCCTACTTCCGAGCCGGGAAGGGCAGGGGTGGCCGCGGGGCAGGACAGAGTCCGGGGCACCGAGAGAAGTAAGCAGCCAGCCCTGAAGTTGTCACGGCAGCTGGAGCGCGGATCAGGCTCGCAAATCTTCGCGGGCAGTAATCTCGGCTCATTCAACAGCCAAATCCGTGCGGTCGGGAGGCTGTCGCAGACGCTGAGAGCTGAGCATTCGTGCTGACTGCACGCAGCCCTGCCGGGAGCCGGCCTGCGGCGTCTGAATGCGGGCTCGCTTCTGGGCGATGGCTCAGATCCACGCAGGCATACCGCAGGATGCGCCGCCAGCACCCTCTGGACCACAGGCAGGATGCTCAACTGGCGCGTGGAGCATCCCAAGAAGCAGCTAATCTCGAGCCTGTGCCCGGGGACCTGTGGTCTCCATCCACTCCGGCTGTCAGGTCCCTCCCCGCCCCGCTCCCGGAGGATGTGGGGGCTCTCAAGACCCCTCCCCACTCATTCTCAGGCGGAAGCCTGGATCCTGAGCCCGCAGGGACGCGGGTTTGCAGCTGCACGGAGGAGCAGGCGGGTCCCTTTAAGGAGCTCCCTGCCTTTGTGTGCGACGGGAAGGCGAGGATCGCTTTCGCCAGACTCTCGCTGTAACAAAATCTGGAGGGCTGCTCATAAAAAGGGCTCTGCCCAGACTCAGACCAAATCCTCCTGCAGCACAACAGTTGGAACTGGGGGAAGGCAGAGTGGGGGTGCTTCTGCCACGAAACATGCCAGTGAATTGACACGTGAATACTCTGTGACTGGCTTGCTAACACGCAGCTTGAAATGCCTGTTATTAGCCTTGCCAGGGTTCCCCTTTGCGCGTTATTTCTCAAGCAGATAAGTTTGAAGTTTCCTGAAAAGCCACAGTGCAGCCTTTTGGAGTCAGGACTGCTAACTTGCTGCAAAATCTATTCTGTCTCCCAAAGGAGGGGAGAAGGCAGCAATTCACCCAGAGGGCAGCCGCACTAGGTGAGCAGCAGGTCCACATAATTGCCCAGGAAGGCCCAGGAGGGTGACTGGAACCGCACACACCGCCCACTGGCCGTCTGAGGCCAGCTGGTGAGGACAAGCACTGTCTCCAGGTCAGAGGTGGGCAGCCAGACCTCCCCGTCCACTCTGAATCCACATGAGGCAGGAACATTGCCTGGTTCAGTGTCAGGTGCAAAGAAACTGCTTAATAAATGTAGCTGAACCAAACTAAGCACCGATTGGCCATTAACAATTCCTCTCTCCATTTGAAATCTGTGGAAGCCAGACTCCTTTCAGAGATTACTTACAATAAAATTGTGGCTTCTAAAAAATCAGTTTTCTAAACATGATTCCCAACAGACACTGCTGTCAAGCAAAAAGGAGCAGTGTTTAAATCAACAATGTTTGTGAGCACCATCTCTGCACTAGGCAATAGGGAGAAATATGAAGAAAACATGAAGCACTGTCCTCCTGAAGGAACTAGCAATCTGGGTGGGAAGGAAAGCATTCATTCTTAACACAGTTCATCAGCAGTGTGGGAGGCACGCTACGACGTGTCCGAACTAGTGGTCCAGACGCTGAGTTCACTGGAGGTAAGCAGCATTGTGATTACAGGAGCTGGAGAAAGGCCTTTATTTCCAGTCATTCCCCACACTTCTACTGGGTCCCTGTTAGGTACCTGGTTGCTTGTTGCCAGGGGTCAAGGATGGCTTAGACAGAGGTTAGACCTCAGGGAGCTTGTGGACTGGACGCCCAGGCAGCCCTCAGAGAGGGGCGGGACTTTGCCTGGGGCACGAATTTGATGAGCAGGAGAGAAGGGAGGCCGTCTCCCCAGGGGCTGGCAGGTGTGGGGAGGACACACGCTCTGGCTGGCTCTGTGTCTGACCACTTCCTCCCAGCAAATGAAGTTGTAGGAATGAAATTTTCAAGTGTAATATGTGCCTGTTTTGAATTCTATTCCAGACATGAATCTTAACATTTTATAGCCTGCAAATAAGGTTTAGTCGCATTGTGGAATCTCATCCATCATGGAATTGCCCTCTGTGCCCTTCCCACTCCGGACTTTGAAAAACAAATATACCACCTACACTTCAGTGGTGGGGAAGAAACTTTAGGAGGGGGTGAGGGCTGTAGAAAGGGACAAATGAAACTGGGGTGTCTTCCTTTATACCCCCAGCTCCCAGGAGGGGTTCTTGAAGCATATCTTTGTTCCCTGGAATAAATAACAGTGGGCAGAGAGGAAGCAGATTATTAGAACCTTTATTTTTTCACACTAAGCTGGCTCATCGGAGATGATCAATGTGATTCAGGAAGAGAGTCAAAGTGAGAAGAGGAAGCAGTGGGAGGAATCAGAGGGAACAGCTCAGAAAAGGGAAAAACAAAGCAGCCTGGGAGGCAAGATGGAGCATGGTGATCACCACGCGGCCAGAGGGGTCGGGAGCCAGCGGCTCCGGCACTGGGGGGAGGCCTGTGGGAAGGTGGCTCAGGGCTGAGGGAGGGGTGCTGCCAGTTCTACAGGGAGGAGGGAGGCGTGGAGAGTGGGGAGATCTGGACACTGCTAGTCCAGTGGCTTTCAGGTTTGCCAAGAACTAGCAGAACTGTGCAGGAAAACATACCCAAAACCAGGACGGGGAATAGGTTATCAGAATAAAACACGCACAGCAGAGCTCCCTGAGCCACGTTTTATCCCCCTAGGACCAGGCAGAGTGCCTTGTGCATAGCAGGCCCTCACTCTATAAATAATTGAGAGAGGGAGATAAGGAAACAAAGGAAGGAAGGAGGGAGAAAGGAGGAAGGGAGGCAGACGGGAAGATGCCAAAATCTTGGATAAACTTGATTCCTTTAAAAAGAAAGAAAGAAAGGAAATCCTGCCCGTTCTAGTTTTGCACTTAAAAGGAGGGAATAATTGTCCCACACTCACGTCTGCACCTCTTGTGTATAGACCAGTGGCCCAGCCTTTGGTACATCAAAGTACTGAGGCCAGAGGAGCGCTCGGAGCGCCAGCCTCTTTCTTGCTGCCCACGGTGCACCTTTTCAGATCCGACGCCAGAGGCTTTCTTACAGGCAGCCAGCAGCTCGGTGACTTTCCCCAGCCCTGCTCACCCTTCCCAGCACTAATGGAGCAGCAGGTCTCAGGAGCCCGGAAATTAGGTAACAGTTGGCTGTGAGAACGCTCATTTCTAATGAGTTTGTGCTAACAGGCCACACGCTAATTAAACTGGGGAATTAGATTTGGAATCTGTATCCTTTCATTGTCACACAATAAGATTTGGAGGAATTCTCACTGTTATTATTTCAGGCTCAAATCAGGCCTACAATGAAGATTAGATGCAGATGCAGATATAGATGTAGATGCAGATGCAGATATAGATATAGATGTAGATGCAGATGCAGACATAGATGTAGATGCAGATGCAGACATAGATGTAGATGTAGATGCAGATGCAGATATAGATGTAGATGTAGATGCAGATGAAGATGCAGATATAGATGTAGATGCAGATGCAGATATAGATATCGTTATGTGTTGAATTGGGTCTGCCCCAAATTCATATGTTGCAGTCCTAACTCCCAGTAAGCATCTCAGAATGTGAGTGTGTTGGAGATAGGATCTGTAAAGAGGTAATTGAGGTAAAAGCAGGTCATTAAGGTGGGCCTTAATCCAATATGGCTGGCATCCTTCTAAGAAGAGGACGTTAGGACGCAGACACACATAGAGGGAAGACCACGTGCAGACACAGGCAGACACAGCCATCTGCAAGCCAAGGAGAGAGGCCTCAGAAGAAATCGACTCTACTGACACCTTGATCTTGGACTTCCAAGAATTTGGAAGCTTCCAGAATTGTGAAAAAATATATTCTGTTGTTTCAGCCACCTGGTCTGTGGTGTTTTGCTGCGGCAGCCCTAACAAACTAATACAGATATAGATATTGTTTGTTTTTATTTTAATTCTTATATTATAGGTCAATAGAAACTATTGGAGCCCTCTAAAGAAGATGCCCTTAAAAGCCATTATTAGACCATCATGAATATCATTATTGTCCACTGTGCACACCCTAAGCCAATGTTACAAATGTGCTCCAAAGGACAGCCCCAATGACAACTCATTTACTCCCTCCCACAAAGTCAAAATGCCCCTTCCCGGTGACACAAGAAGTCGTGCTTTTTAAGGAACTTCTACTTCTGTCCCCTGTTTTAAGTGATCTCCTTATTTTACTAGTTTCCCCTTTTATGGGCTTGCTTCCTGCTGAGCATCCAGGAAGCAGCAGCCGCAGAAGTGTCCTGAGGAGCTGGAGAGAGATATGCGCCAGCAGCCAAAGGCCCAGCGTCCAAACCCAGCTCTGTCACTTCGCCTGTGACCTCAGGTGAGTCGTTACAGCTTTCTGTGCCTCTCTTCTCTCACCTGAAATATGAGGGGGGTACATATTTATTTCCAGCATCCTCTCTTGTTCTGTAGACTCGAAGGTGCCTTTTCAGAGCTATGTGGAGGTTGCAACATTACACACACCCAAATTATCACTGACGCTATGATTTCGCCTGAGGCTCAGCTGGTCTCTGTTCATTACCTGATATTTGGAATTCCTTGACATTAGTGTCCAAGGGTCATTGGGCTGTGGTGACAGGGATGGTCAGGAACAGACCATGGCTACTTAAGCCGATCTTCTCGTGCTCATCTCAGTCTTCACGGTAACGGGGAAGGACTCTAGGTGCGGGCTCAGCTGAGCTGCGTGTGGATCTGCTCAGTGTCTTCCTTCCCCTGTGCATCGAGCAGGATGCCTCACCTCCCTGTCCCTCAGCATCCTCATAAAAAAATGGTGCAAGAACGTGCCTCTCCGGATGATCCTGGGAATTGCATGACCTAGGGCTTAGCCCACAGTAAGCACTTGATAACTCCTAAGTATCCATCTCATTTATTAAAAGCAGGGTTGTTAGAAGTCATCAATCTCCTCTTAAATAAGCTCACCTGGAGATCTCAGCAATTACAAATAGCAGTGACACTTAAACAACACTTCCTATATCCTAGGAACTCTTAACAACACTTTTCATGTGTTAACTCGCTTAATCCTCACACAACCCCACAGGGAGATGCTGTGTTATCAGCTCCCTTCTATAGATGAGGAGAGGGGAGACACAGAGAAGTTATGTAACTGGCCCAAAGTGCACAGGCAGGAAGCTGCGGCCCCAGGATCCACCTGGGCTAGCCTGCCTCGAGGGACTTGGTTCCTAACCGCTAGGCCTGCTGCTTCTCACTACAAGGACTTCCTTGTGAGAAGGACTTTGAGAGGTGCCATTTTATGAATATGATTTAAAAGAGGCCCTATTCTTATTATGAGTCAGGGAAAGAAATTCAATATTAAAAGTCTAAAAATTTCAGAACAATGAAATCATCCACGCTTGGTAGCTTTCAAGTATGCCTTTTATCAATCTTTTCAAATACTCCATAATACTTTAGTTGCTCAAGAAAATTTTTTTTCCAAGTTACCTGGCAAATTTCTGATTGATTCAATTTATTACAAGCAAAGTCAGAACCAAGTGCTTTTTGCTGAGTCCACTTAGAACTTACAGTTTATATTGCATTGGAAGCCACAGCCAGCGGGGGCCAGGAAACGTTCAGTTACACATCCAGGCAAAACCGGATTCATTCAAAACAGGAAAGAATCTGCTAATATCTGAAGAATTTTAAATATGCAAGTATACAGATGGCAAGCCACTTTCTGTGCCAATCATTTGTGATTAAAAGAGGAATTGTTAGGGCGAGAGTTTGCCAGAGATTCTTAATACATGGGTTTGAAGAGCGCTTTATTATACTCTGACAAATTGAACCAGCCATGAAAATTAGCATGGGCCCCCATTTTCATGGGCACAGGTTTTGGAGTAAGAAAGAAAGTAAAATTGAGAGGCTAAAGTGGAAATACTCTACGTGCTGCTAAGTAGATGAAACTTCCGGATGTCTACCCTTCTGCTTCCCTGAAGAAAAGTCTCCAGAGAACCCCACCAGGAAACTGTGACAGGCTCAACATATGTTTTCTCACACCACCACCTATGTGTCTAAAACCAAAACATAATTATACTGTAGTTAAGCTTTTCAATTAGCAAGTAAACTATACCCACAGCCACTGACAAATATTTCCTTAATTTGAAATTTCTGACACATCAGATGTATCAGCACAATTTCCATTATTTATCCATCACTTCATGTGTTCAAGGCAAGGTGCCGTAGTGCTACAAGAAGCAGAGGTGGAAAAATGGGAAATTCACAATTCAGATTATTTTGCTTAGGCCTCTTCATGGTAGGTCATTTCTCACAAACATGTCTGGAAACTGGACAAAGAGCTGGAAGGAAACAGGGACACATGGTCTGTTGTGTTTTTTTTTATACAAATATTATTAGTTCTTCCTAAATTATTAGCCATTAGTATAATTTCTGCCATTGCCTTATAATAGAACAAACTGGTCAGAAATATTTGCCACGTCATTGGATAAAAGATTTTCCTAAAGAGCTTAACTCACAGAGAATTTGTTTTCAGATATAATTAGAATTACTATATTTCATCCAACTTAGGATACCATTAGCCATAAGATACATCATTATTTTGTATACCACTAAAATAAAAATGGTGGCCAATAAATTACTACAGAATGCTCTTGTTTTATCCCTTAAGCTTTTTTATTTTAAATTTATTGAAAGAGTCTTTTTAGACTTAGGTAGACTTTTCTGCCCAAAATTTCACTCTTGTACATATATAAAAAGGAAACTATAATGGGAATAAATTGGTTAAAGTATTCTCAAAATGTGTTCACATTCAGAATTTGATGCTGCTGGATGTTTTAGTCAGTCATCAGTGTCCACATCTTTGCACACAGTCATCCTTTCTGTTGGTAATGCAACACTTTTTAAAAAGCATGCTCAACTATTCTTTCTGGGATTTCTTTCCCAAGCTGTTGATACCCACTCTGAAAGTTGTGATGCACACTTCCAGGCACTGACAACCTCATCATGGTGGCCACCTAAGCAGCAGCAATTAGAAATCATGTCACAATTTCAGCAAAGGAAAAATGTGTGCTTCAAAGAATGGATGAACTATGGTGATTTCTAAGATAGTATATTACGAACTCTTATTTCATGGCCATTTAAATCTAAAATACTGTGGAAGGAAAGAAGGATGGGAGGGAGGGACGGGGGAAGGAAAATACTTTTGAGCACCCACTATGTGCCAGGCATTGTGCCAAAGGCTTCTGCATGCATTATCTCACTCCAGAGGAAAGGGAGGGAAAGAGACAGTGTCAAGATGGTGGTGTAGGCAGACTCTGAACTTACCTCCTCCCATGGACACAACAAATTTACAACTACTCTTGGATCAATTAGCCCTGAGAGAGAACTGAAAACTGGGTAAAAATTACCCCTGCAACAAAGGACAGTGCTGACTGAGGTGGGAGAGCAGAAATTCCTTTTTGGAGAGAAAAAAAAGCCACCTTCACAAGCCACGGCACTTCCCAGCTGGCCAGGAGCTATCCTGAGGTGCTCAGCCTTCCCTGGAGGTGTGAGGGATCTGAGCAGGAGAGCATTACCTCTATAAGAAGCTTTTGGACTCAGCACAACCAAGACAAGTGTCATACTATCAGGCTTTGCTGGCTATTAACTACAATGAGGAATACCCCCAGAAA
This sequence comes from Equus asinus, assembly GCF_041296235.1. NCBI lineage: Eukaryota > Metazoa > Chordata > Mammalia > Perissodactyla > Equidae > Equus > Equus asinus. Next base: position 60,291,090 of record NC_091794.1, read on the forward strand.
AGATCTCGGACACATGGAGAAAAAAGCCAGCTCTTAAAGGGCCCATGCACAAATTCACCCATCTCAGAAAGCAACCTAATATCACCAGAAAGAAAGGTTCACAGTCCTTTGGTGAAAAGAGACTCACCTGGTAGGATCTGGGTGCATCTCAGTGGGAGGTGAGACCTTTCCAGGGAATGAGACACTGGTGGCAGCTACTGTTGTGACCTATTACAGGTGTGCAGACACAGATGCTGGCGGATGCCATTGGAGTTCTTCCCCTGGCCTGTTAGCCCAGGGGTCTACCTCACCCCCTAGAGCACCAATTTAATCCAGCTCAACCAGGGCAAACAGCCTGCCTTAGGGACTGGCTCCACTCAACAGCAAACCCTTGGGCAACTTGTTGTCCTGCATAGATTGGGTGCTTGATACCTCTGCAGCCCAGCAAGTGGGTCTGCCTCTGCAGGGAAGGGTGTGTATGAGGAGCCAGTGGAGTGTGTTGGGCATTGGTGGAGTGTGTGGGGCCTCTGCAGTGGGGCGACTGGCTCCACTTCAGTGAGTCAGGGCATGTGCATGGGGAAGGACTGTGTTGATGGAGTGTGTGACCCTACAGGCAGTGGGGCTTGTCAGCTGCAGCAGACTTGTGCTTCTCAAACAGCCTCATAAGGGGATTGTCTCCATCTTCCAAAGCTTGAAACAATTGGCTGCTCTTGTGCCTGGGTCCAGCCCCACTCAGCTGCAATCCTCAGAGAGCTGACAACAGGCTTGTAGGCAGAACCATACAGCAATTGTAAGCCCTTGAGCCTAGCAAACAGCCACACTAGGGGCCTACTCACTTAACAGAAAAACTACAACTGGAATGTACTATTAGACCTTGCAGTCAACTGTGCTAGGGCTCCTCATAGCCAATAAAGTGACGGAAGGGACCATAGCAGCCACACACAGCTGAGCATTACAACCAGCTGGCCAGAGGGACATCCTAGACTTCCTGGATACCTGCAGAAGAGCAACCCTGCTAGAACAGAAGGACAGATGTAGCCCACACACATGCTACTCCTGGAAAATTTGGAAGTGACGACGGGGGGAAGCACACTGCTGGGCCTCATAAGGCATCTTCTACATAAGGCTACCTTTCAAAGATTGGGAGATGTAACTGACCCACCTAAAACACAGATATAAGCACAGAGAAAGAAGCAAAATGAAGAGGCAGAGGAATAAATTCCAAGTAAGGGAACAGAACAAAATCCCAGAAAAAGAACTAAATGAAACAGAAATAAACAATCTACCTGACCAAGAGTTCAAACAAAAAGACATAAGGATGCTCACTGATCTTGGGAGAAGAATGGATGAACTCAGTGAGAACATCAACAAAGAATAGGAAAATATAAAAAAGAACCAATTAGAAATGAAGAATACAATACTGTAAATGAAAAATTCATGAGAGGGGAATCAATAGAAGAGTAGATGATACAGAAGGACGGATCAGTGAGCTGGATGAAAGACTGGAGGAAACAACCCAAGTGGAACAGATAAAAGAAAAAAGAATTAAAAAGAATGAGGGCCATCTGAGGGACCTCTGGGACAACATCAAGCACATCTGTATGACAGGTGTTCCAGAAGGGGAAGAGAGAGACAAAGGGGCAGAGAAGCTATTTGAAGAAATAATAGGTAAAATCTTTCCTAACCTAAGGAAGGAAATAGACATCCAGATATAGGAAGCACAGAGAGCACCAAACCAGATAAACCCAAAGAGGCCCACAGCAAGACACATTCTAATTAAAATGTCAAGAATTAAATAGAAAGAGAGAACCTTAAAAGCTGTAAGAGAAAGACAACAAGTTACATACAAAGGAAACCCCAGAAACCTATCAGCTGACTTTTCATCAGAAACCTTACACTCTAGAAGGGAGTGGCATGATATATTTAAAGTGCTGAAAAGAAAAAAACCTGTGACCAAGAATACTGTACCTGGCAAGGTTATCATTCAGAATGGAGGGAGAGATAAAGAGTTTTCCAGACAAGCAAAAACTGAAGGAGTTTATCACCAAGAAACTAGCCCTACAAGAAATGCTAAAGGGACTTGTGTAAGTGGGAAGGAGAAGACCACAAATAACGATAAGAAAATTATCAAAAAAGAAAAAGCAATAAAATCACTGGTAATGGCAAATATACAGTAAAATTGGGAGATCAACCACCTATGAAGACAATATGAAAGTCAAAAGACAAAAGTACTAAAATTATCAATTTCCATGATAAGAGGATAATGAATACACATGCACAAAAAAAGAGGTTAGATATGACATAAAAAACATAAAGTGTGGGAGGAAAGGAGTAAAAGAGTAGAGACTTTGAAAGAGATCAGACTAAAGAGACCATCAACTTAATATATTGCTATATACATAGATTATTATATATGAAACTCATGGTAATCACAAACCAGAAACCTATAATAAATACACAAAAAATTGAGAAAAAGAATCCAGACATAATACTATAGAAAGCCATCAAACCACAAGGGAAGAGAGAAAGAGTAGAAGAAAGGAACAGAGGAGCAATACTAAAACACCCATAAAAAAAGTAACAAAATGGCAATAAGTACATAATTATCAATAGCTACTTTAAATGTCAGTGGACCCAATGACCCAATCAAAAGGCATAGGGTGGCTGATTGGATCAAAAAAAACCAAGACCTATAGTTATGCTGCATACAAGAGACACACTTTAGACCTAAAGATACTCACAAACTGAAAATGAAGGCATGGAAAAAGATACTCTGTGCAAACGGCAAAGAAAAGAAAGCTGGGGTAGCAATACTTATATCAGACAAAATACACTTTAAAACTAAAACTGTAACAAGAGACAAAGGGCACTACATATTGGTAAAGGGAGCAATCCAACAAGAGTACTTAACACTTGTACATATCTATGCACCCAGCATAGGAGCACCTAAATATATAAAGCAATTATTAACAGAAATAAAAGGAGAAATAGACAGTAACACAATAATAGAAGGGGACTTTAACATTCCACTTACACCAACGGAAGGATCATCCAAACAGAAGATCAATAAGGGAACACAGGCCTTAAATGACACATTAGACCAGATGGACTATAGTAGATAAATACAGAACATTCCATCCAAAGACTACAGAATTCATATTCTTTTCAATGCCCATGGAACACCTTCTAGGATAGATCACATATTAGGCCAAAAAACAAGTCTCAATAAATTTAAGAAGATCAAAATAATACCAAGCATCTTTTCTGACCACAACAGTATGAAACTAGAAATCAACTACAAGAAGAAATTCAGAAAAGCCACAAAACATGGAAATTAAACAAAAGGCTACTGAACAACAATTGGGTCAATGAAAAAATCAAAAGAGAAATGATAAAATACCTGGAGATGAACAAAAATGAAAATGTAACATGCTAAAACTTATGCAGTACAGCAAAAGTGGTTCTAAGAGGGAAGTTTATAGCAATACAGGCCTACCTCACAAACAAGAAAAATCCCAAATAAACAGTGTAACAGTGCACCTAAAGGAACTGGAAAAAGAAGAATAAACAAAACCAAAAATCAGTAGAAGGAAGGAAATAATAAAAATCAGAGCAGAAATAAATGAAATAAAGACTTAAAAAACAAGAGAGAAAAAGCAACAAAACCAAGAGCTGGTTCTTTGAAAAGATAAACAAAATTGGCAAACCCTTAGCCAGACTCACCAAAAAAAAAAAGAGAGAAAACTCAAATAAATAAATCAGAAATGAAAGAGAAGAAATTACAATGGACATCTCAAAAATACAAAAGATTATAAGAGAATGCTATGAAAAGCTATACACCAACAAATTGGATAATCTAGAAGAAATGGACAAATGCTTAGAATCATACAACCTTCCAAAGCTAAATCAAGAAGAAATAGAGAATTTGAATAGACGAATCACCAATAAAGAGATCAAAACAGTAATCAAAAACCTCCCTGAAAATAAAAGTCCAGGACCAGATGATTTCCTTGGTGAATTCTACCAAACATTCAAAGAAGAATTAGTACTTATCCTTCTCAAACTTTTCCAAAAAATTGAAGAGAAGGAGAAGCTTCCTAACTCATTCTATGAAGCCAAAATTATCCTGATACCAAAAGCAGAAAAGGACAACACACAAAAAAAGAAAATTACAGTCCAATATCACTGATCAATATAAAAATCCTCAACAAAATACTAGCAAATCGAATACAACAATACATTCAAAAGATCATACATCATGATCAAGTGGGATTTATTCCAGGGATGCAGGGATGGTTCAACATCCACAAATCAATCAATGTGATACACCACATTAACAAAATGAAGAATAAAAATCACATGATCGTCTCAATAGATGCAGAGAGAGCATTTGAGAAGATACAGCATCCATTTATGATAAAAAGTCTAAATAAAATGGTTATAGAAGGAAAGTATCTCAACATAATCAAGGCCATATATGACAAACTCACAGCTAATATCATTCTCAATGGAGAAAAACTGAAAGCTATCCCTCTAAGAACAGGAACCAGACAAGGATGCCCACTTTCACCACTCTTATTTAACATAGTATTGGAAGTCCTAACCAGAGCAATCAGGCAAGAAAAAGAAATAAAAGGGATCCAAATTGGAAAGGAAGGAGTGAAACTGTCACTACTTGCAGATGACGTGATTTTATATATAGAAAACACTAAAGAATCCACCCAAAAACTTTCGAAAATAATAAATGAATACAGTAAAGTTGCAAGATACAAAATCAACACAAATATCAGTTGCATTTCTATAAACTAACAATAAAGTAGTAGAAAGAGAAATGAAGGATACAATCCCATTTACAATTGCAACAAAAAGAATAAAATACCTGGGAATAAATTTAACCAATGAGGTGAAAGACTTGTATACTAAAAACTATAAAACATTGTTGAAAGACATTGAAGAAGACACAAGGAAATAGAAAGATATTCTGTGCTCTTGGATTGGAAGAATTAATATAGTTAAAATATTCATACTTCCTAAAGCAATCTGCAGTCAATGTAATCCCTATCCAAGTTCCAACAGCACTTTTCACAGAAATAGAAGAAAGAATCCTAAAATTTATATGGAATGACAAAAGACCCCAAATAGCCAAAGGAATCCTTAGAGAAATGAACAAAGCTGGAGGTATCACTCTCCCTGATTTCAAAATATACCATAAAGCTATAGTAACCCAAACAGCATGGTACCTGCACAAAAATAGACACACAGATCAATGGAACAGAATCAAGACCCCAGAAATAAAGCCACACATCTTTGGATAGCTAATCTTTGACAAAGGAGCCAAGAACATAAATAAAATGGAGAAAGGAAAGTCTCTTCAATAAATGGTGCTGTGAAAAATGGACAGCCACATGCAAAAGAATGAAAGCAGACCGTTATCTTTCACTAAATATAAGAATTAACTCAAAATGGATTAAAGGCTTGAATGTCAGACCTGAAACTAGAAAAATTCTAGAAGAAAACATAGGCAGTACACTCTTCCACGTTGGTCTTAGCAGCATAGTTTCAAGTACCATGTCTGACTGAGTAAGAGAAACAATAGAAAAAATAAACAAACGTGACTTCATTAAACTAAAAAGCTTCTGCACAGTGAAGGAAACTATCAACAAAATGAAAAGACAACCTAACATTTTGGAGAAGATATTTGCAAGCCATATATCTGATAAGGGGTTAATATCCAAAATATGTAAAGAACTCATACATCTCAATAACAAAAAAACTAAGAACCCAATTTAAAAATGGGCAAAAGATCTGAACAGACATTTCTCCAAAGAAGATATACAGATGGCCAACAGGCACATGAAAAGATGTTCATCATTAGCTATCAAGGAAATGAAGATCAGAACTACAATGAGATATCACCTCACTTCAGTCAGAATGGCTATAATTAGTAAGAGAGGAAATAACAAGTGTTGGAGAGGATGTGGAGAAAAGAGAACACTGCTGGGGGGAGTTCAAACTGGTGAAGCCACTATGGAAAACAGTATGGAGATTCCTCAAAAAGTTAAGAATAGATCTACTATATGATCCAGCTATTCCACTGCTGGGTATTTATCCAAAGAACTTGAAAACACGAATGCATAAAGATACATGCACCCCTATGTTCACTGCAGCATTATTGACAATAGCCAAGACTTGGAAGCCACCTGTGTACCCACCAAGGGACAAATGGATAAAGAAGATGTGGTATATATATATATATATATATATATATATACAATGGAATACTACTCAGCCATAAGAAATGATGAAATCCAGCCATTTTTGACAACATGGATGGACCTTGAGGGTATTACGCTACGTGAAATAAGTCAGAAGAAAGTCAAATACCGTATGATCTTACTCATAAAAGAAGACGATAATAACAACAAACAATCACATAGAGACAGAGACTGTGTTGGTGCTTGCCAAAGGGGAGGGGGGGAGGGAGGAGCGAAAGGGGTGATTAGGCACGAGTTTGTGGTGATGGATTGTAATTAGTCTCTGGGTGCTGAACATGATGTAATCTACACAGGAATCGAAATATAATGATGTACACCTGAAAATTATATAATGTTATAATCCAATGTTACTGCAATAAAAAATAAAAGAAACGATATGGAAAGGGAGGGAAGAAAATCAGCCTTTGTTAACTATCTAAATTAATCGGGCTCTCAGCCAAGCGTTCTGTAGATGGAGTTGCATAAGCATTCATCTTCACCCTTGAGAAAGTAAAAAGTGAATCAGACTCCAGAAGAACTTTCCACATAAAGTTACCCTTGCCCAATGGTGCTGAGAAAAATAAGCAACCTGAAAGTCTTTCCAGAAATAGACTAGAAACAGAAAGTTTTTCCAGAAATCACTTTCCAGAAAGTGAATGGGTTAAAATTCACTTGTTTCACTTCAGATTGTTGGTCTTCTCTATTCCTACACATTCACTCTACCTCATAATATCTAATACATTTTTATAAAAGATGCATTGTCTCACTTTATTCTGTTCATTTTCAAAGAGGAAGTTTTGTAAAAAGAGCAGATCTACGGACCTATGGATTCCTTCTCATTTAAGCCCTTCCCTTTGGCAGATCACAGAAAGTGGATGTGGGAGGCCCCTTAGGCTTTGTTACCTTTAACCTCATTTAGGGACTATCAGAATCAGGCTCTCACCTTATGCTCTACCCAGTAGTGTACTGTCTGAAGTTTTTATAATGCACAAGGATTAGTCTTATAAGTAAAATAAAATACAATTTTAAAGTTATTTTTTCATTATAAATTTATCATAAATTCATCTAAGGGGAAAGAGGGACACATAGAAACAAGAAGGAAAAAATGCCATGCCTTCATCCAGACTTCAAATTTTTAACATTTTTGTCAATATCGTCTTGGTTTTCACCTTTTTTAGTTCCTTGTGCAGTTTTGTGGTGGTGATTATTGACGTTGCCATTGTTTTATGCAGTTGAATGCTTTTCAAGAGTTATGCTATCATTTTGCTTTTGTTCATTTGTGTTTTCATTTTTGTCCATTACCTATCTTAAAGTCAATTATTTGGCATCACCATGCATTGATCACCACATCAACTGCATTTTTCATTGTTCAGTTGACACATTCTAGACCCTGTTAAGGCAAAGAGGTGGAGGACGCAGTCCCTTCTCATATCACCCCCTCCCTGGCTGGGGAGGGTGCAGACATTCACTGATGACTAGCTTCCTACCCTGTATGTCAGACAAGTGTATAGTTGACACACACTCTAGAAGAAGAGGGAGAGACCACTGAGGGGGGCAGTTAGAGAAACTATGGTGGTGTCAGAGAAGATCTGGGCATTAGGACAGGGAAGAACTCAGGCAACAAAAGAGGGTGGGGGAGGGAGGCTACACCCAAGTGGAAGCATCTTTAGCAAAGATGTGGAGGTTGAGGGGCCTGTTGGGGAATAATGAAAAAAACAATTTGGATGGAGCCTTATTTGAAAAAAGAATTTCCATAAGAAACGATACAAAACAATTATACATAAACCAACTGGCGTCTGCTGAGGACAGCCTGGAACAAAAGTCTGGGTGAAGACGCCCTGCTCGGGGCAGTTGAGGGAGGTTCAAGATGGAAATTCATCAAGGATTCTGGCCTAGGGTGAGGAGTGTAAGCAGTATTTTTGGAAGGCTTATCTGGAAGCCAACAGAGTGGCCTGGAGGTAAGAGACTCAGGAAGACCAGTACGAGTGTGCTGGAATCAGCCAGCCATGAGGCAAAGGCTGCTGATAGAAGAATGACACTTCTTACTGCCAGTTCTAATAGAATGATGATGAGAAACGTCCACAATGCACCATGAGCTGAAAAAAGAGTTCACAACATAATATGTACAGCATGAGCCTACTTTGACAAAAGCAAAAATTATCTATCTCTGCAGAGAAACAAAGGGATATACCCAAATATATTGGGTATACTGGATATACCCAAATATTATCAGTAGTTACCTGTGGGTGGTGGAACTCTAGGTAATTTTTATTTCCTTTGTTTTGATAGTATATGATTTTCTGCTGTGAGTACACATTACTTTTGATTATAGAACAAAAAAAGTGTTACCTAGAAAAAAAGAAATGATGCTTGCAGCAATGAGGAGCCTGTAGGTGTACTTATCATGGAGGGAAGACCATGCACCGTGCCCAGGACATGGGATAAATGTCACTAAGCCAACTCAGCTTTCTTTTCAACAAACAAGTATCCAGGAGCAGATTATCCAGGATGTGACCGTTAAGCTTTGCTGACTGATGTGGAGAAGAATTTAGCAAACCAAATCACCATTCATTTATTTTTCTGTAGATCTGATATGGCTTCTTGCTGGCGAGGCAGGAAAGGAGTGATCTGACTTGCTAAGGACAGCAACAATTCAACATGGGACATTAAATGAATTTTTGGTAATAGTGACCATGAATTCTACCAAGCTAAACCTGGTTGACCCTCCCTAGAGCTGGCATCTGCTAAAAGGAAGAGAACTATGTAAGTCCATAGTCAATCAAATTCTTATGTGCTGAGTTCCTTAGGAGAAAATGACATGTCTCAGTCATCAAACAGGTGTGCAGAGAGGTGCTTTATTAATTCCTGTTGACTGAATAAATGACCAACCTGTGGGATAGTGCCAGAACTGGGTGGAAATCTGCTATGTAGAAATTGAATCAGTACGTTGAATATCTGAGACATCTCTCATCATTGCGCTTTGTCCCCAATATTGTGCATTGACCCCTTGCCCTCCCTCCTACCTATTTTTACATAGTTCCATGGTGATGAAATGAGAGATGGGAGTAATGCAATGTAGTATTTCTGGTAGATGTTGGGAAATATTGGCAGAGGAGTAGGAATGAGGAGGGGACTGGGAAAAGAAAAAGAATTTTAGCTAAAATCAACTGTAGGGAAAGTTCAGCAGAGAAGCACAAAGCTTGAGCATAGTCTGCTGACTGAACCCCAGGGGAGGTGGTTGGTCAGTTTGGGGAAAAGGTCAGTTTGTCAGTTTCCTAGTGCTATCATCACACATGATTGCAAACTTGTGGCTTAAAACAACAGAAATGTATTCTCTCACAAATCTGGAGGCCAGCAGTCTGAAATCAAGGGTCAGTAGAGCTGTGCTCCTGCCAAAGGCTCTAGGGCACAATTTAGTCCCTGCCTTTTCCAGCCCTGGTGGCCATCTGTATTCCTTGTGACTGCGTCACTCCAGTCTCTGACTCCACCTTCAAATGGCCTTCTCCTTCCTATGTTTGTGCACATGGACTACTTGGGAGGTAGAAGCAGCCATGACACAAGAAGGAGGGAAGCTGTGAGGTGTGCAAGCTATGGAGGAAATAGCTAGGCAGTGACAAAACCCCAAGAAATGTTTGGTTGGTTGGTTATTATTTTTACCATTTTCCTAATCAAGAGTACCCCCAAGTTTTTTAATGGATACCTTTCTTTTTGATAAAAGCTTGAAACATTATGTCAGCAGAGGTACATACTGGAATCTGGTAGTCATAGCATTATGTGTCCAGGACTAGAGCAGCTCAAGATTCAGTTGGAACTTGAGTTCCAGACTCAGTTATGAGAACAGAGGATTCCAGTCCTAGGACTCAGGATGAAGTCAAGGAGCAGGGAAGGACATTAAATCCAAAAGGAATGAGCTCTTCCCATTAAAGAGGAAGCTTGGAATCGGGTTGATTTAAGACAGTCGTCAGGGGATCGATTCAGCAAAATGGTCAAAGTGGACCAGTCTCTAAAATGGAAGGATAATTCTGAAAATATTGAAGTATTTGATTTAGTATTAAAAGATATAACACTGCATAAATCAATATTCTTAACACTATGTTGTTGGGATTATAAAATATAAAGATATATATGTATATGTATATATATATAACAGGACAAAGGATGGGGAATGAATGGAACATGGAACTATACTTGGACAAACTTTCTGCATTTTAACAGAAATAAGTTAATTTTATTCTAAAGTAGATTGTGATAAATTAGTTACTGTAATCATTAGAGAAATCAGAAGAAAATAACTCAAAGAAATCACTTTTAAAAATCAACAAAGGAATTAAAATATTTAACAGAAAAGAAGGCAATCAACAAAAAAGTAAAAGTTTACTGGAACTACTAAATGAATTTTGCAAGGTCACAGAATATAAGATCGATATACAAAATTCAATTATATTTCTATATACTAGCAATGAACAATGCAAAATTAAGAAAACAAATTTATTTGCAACATCAAAGAGAATAAAATACCTAGGAATAAATTTAACAAAAGAAGTGTAAGTCTTGTATACTGAATACTACAAAACACTGCTGAGAAATTAAAGATCTGAATAACATTTCTGTTCACAGATTGGAATAGTCAATATTGTCAAGATGGCAATTCTCCCTAAATTAATCTAGAAATTCAATACAATCTTTATCAAGATCTCAATAGGTTTTTTTTGTAAAAATTGGCAAGCTGATTCTAAAATTTATATGGAAATGCAAAAAACTTAACCAAAACAATTTTGAAAAAGAAGAGCTATGTGAGAGGACTTATACTGTCTGATTTCAAAACTTACTGTAAAGCTATAGTAATCAAGAGAGTGTGATATTGGCAAAGGATAGGCGTGTAGAGTAATGAAAGAGAACCGAGTTTAGAAATAAGTCCTTACATTTCTGGTCTACTGATTTTCAACAATGGTGTCCAAAACAATTCAACTGGAGGGGGGATAGTTGCCAAAAACGGTGCTAGTACAACTGGATAGCCACAAGCAGAAAACAAAAACAAAAAAGGAACTTAGACCCTTACCTCACATCCTACATAAGAAAGATCGACTCAAAATGGATCATAGATCTAAATTTAAGAGTTAAAACGCTAAAATATCCAAAAGATAACATAGGAGAAATCTTTATGAACTTGAGTTTGGCAAAGATATGACACCAAAAGTACAATCCATAAGGAAAAAAAGAATGATAAATGAGACTTTCTAAAAATGAAAATCTTGGGGCTGGCCCTGTGGCCGAGTGGTTAAGTTCACACGCTCCACTTTGGCGGCCCAGGGTTTCACTGGTTTGGGTCCTGGGTCACGGACCTAGCACCGCTCATCAGGCCATGCTGAGGCGGCATCCCACACGCCACAACTAGAAGGACCCAAAACCAAAATATACAGCTATGTACTGGGGGGCTTTGGGGAGAATAAGAAGAAAAAAAAAGATTGGCAACAGATGTTAGCTCAGGTGCCAATCTTTAAAAAAATAAAGATAAAGACGAAAACCATTTCACTTAAAAATAAATCATTAAGTAATGTATAGACAAGCCATAGACTGGTTTGAAAATTTATGAATCGTATAGTTGGTAAAGGACTTGTATACAGAATACATAAAGAATGCTAATAACTAAAAAAAAGATATACAGCCCAATTTTTAAAAAATGGATGATAGATGTTAATAGACAATTCACCAAGTGAAATAGGCAGATGTACAAATGGCTAACAAGCACATGGAAAGGAGCCCCGTCTCATTAGTCATTAAGGAACTGCACAAAAAACCACAGTGAGACACCCCTATACTCCCACAAAAATGGCTATAGTTTTTTAAAAAGCCATTTAATAGCAAGAGTTTGTGATGGTGTGGAGAAACTGGAAGCCTCATGCGCTGGGGGTGAGAAGGTCAAACGGTACAGCCACTAAGGAAAATAGTTTGGTAGTTTCTTAAAAAGTTAGGCACTAATTTACCATATAACCAAGGACTTCCATTTCTAGGTATGAAAACGTATGGCTACATAAAGACGTGTAAAGAATGTTCATAAGAGCATTATTCATAATAACTAAAACCAGAAAATCATCCCTATGTCCATCAAACGGTAAGGGGATAAACAAAATGTGTTATATTTCAGTGATTCTATCCAGCAATTAAAATGATGGACTACTGATACACACAACAACATGCATCAGCCTCAGAAACATCAGGCTATGTGAAAGAAACTGGACCAAAGGCCACACATTACACAATCCTATCTTTATGACGGGTCTGGAAAGGCGCATTTATGGAGACAAAACAGATCACTGGTTGCCTGGGACTGGCAATGGGAACAAGGATTTAACTACAAACAACAGGGGGAAATCTTTTGAGGTTATGGAAATGTTCTAAAACCGAATTTCGATTATGGTTGTACAATTCTATAAATTTACTAAAATCTTTAGGTTATACATTTATTTTGGTGAATTTTATGGTATATAAATTATATCTCAATAAAACTGTTAAAAAACAAAACCAAACGAAGCATGACTTTGCTGAGACCGGAGGTTTTTTTTTTTAAGCCCCAGACTTCCCTTCTTGTATCAGAGGCAGAGATTGGAGGTCTGAACGTAAAATTTATTATAAACCACAGTAGACAGAGGTCAGAGGGCTGGGAAGTCTCTGAGAGGAGTATGAAGACAGGCTCGGGAGGAACAATGAGTTTAGTTGCTGTGAGGTTCCCCAGAAGGGACTGTGCATCCTCCATCACAGGCCTGGGGTACTGGAAACCCTAACTAGGTTGAGGGAGAGTCCAAGGCATCCCAAAGAGGATCCACCCGGGTGCGGCACTGGGTCACGCGGGTCTCCCACACTGCGGAACAAGGCAGCAAGGCAGCCAAGGCTCCGCAGGCCTCCAGGGCATGCGGGAGGTGCAGCGCGAGGTTTGCAGTCCAAGATTCTGGGTGCAGCAGAATGCCCCAAAACCAGGCAGGACGGCTTTGGAACACACAGGCACCAGGGGGGCGAGGGACAACTCAGAGGAGAGCAACTGGAACCTGAGACTGGCATGACGATCAGCTCCGACAGGGAGCTGGAACTTTGAACCAACTGGAATGTTTACCCAAACTCCTGTTCAGGAAATGGATGAGTTACCTTGAGCGGCAAGTTATTGCTTCTTCCTGCCCTCAGCAGGACTAGGGGCTTGAGAACCAGAGGAGGACAGTCGCTAAAATCTCCCTTTTCCAACCACTGACGGACCTTTGCAGGATTGGAGGGCTCCAGGCGAGCTGGGGGTCTAATCAGTCTCCTCTACCCTCAAGCCTCCCAGCCTTACTTGCCGGGAGGAGCATTCCGTGGCCCCCAGTAGCCAACTCTTCTGGGTTTAAAGGGACCCCCCTTTCTTCGATTAGGAAGTCTCCTTGTCTCTGTCCTCTGGAGGGTGACTCAGGTCTTCTTAAGGGGGTCTGAGCAGAAGGACAAGTTGCCCAGAGATAACGGCTCGGGCACCAACTTCTTGTCACTGGAATCTTCTCACTTTGAACATCAGGCAAAGCCCTGAGCCGCAGGAGGCGCTGCCAGGGAGATGAAAGGGTTTACTTGTGCAGTAAGCGCCCTGAGTCACCGGATCCCAAGGGCCCAAGAGCAGTGCTTCGTTTTAAACCCCAGGTGTTTCTAGGTTCATTTACAGATCAATTAACCCATTTGTAACTCCTTAAGTGACATTTTAAAGTGAGAGATCATTAAACAAAAATCAATTGGAAGCTTAGTCACTCCATTTCCCTGCTAGTCAGAGTGGCTCGTCTGTGTGAACTGCTGTTGTGCTCTCTGTCCAGAGAGGTGCTCGCCGGTCCACAGCCAACACTGTTATTCAGGCCCAGGGCTTGCTCACTCCACAGCACGGCACGGTATTTATAGCAATATGGTTGTTTGTTAGAAAAGCTTTCATGTGGGGGAAGGGGAGAGAGCATATCTGGATTCCTAATGCTTTTGGCTTGGAGCTTTTTCCTTTAATTGAGTAGGAGTTACTTAACGTTATACATAGGTAAATGAGAAAATGTGATCCTTTCAGCAAATGATTGCCTGATTTTAATTTCCCTGTAATCATTCTTAATTGTTAGCTGTCTTCTGAAATTCAAAAGGCTGTCACATGGAGGGAGGATGTTGGGAGTGTCGTTACATAGGATAGAAACGACCAAGGGGAGCTGGCAGCCGGCAGGTTGGGGGCATTGTAAAGAGGGACTTAGTGACAATGTGGGCTGTTCCACAGCACATCAGGCTGCCCAGCTGGAGAACGGGTAAGCATCCTGTCAGTGCAAGTACTCAAACTGTGGCCACAGGACCAGAGGTCAGTACATAATGGAGAAGAGAGAGGATTTACTTCCCAGAACGGTAGTTGCATTTGATGACCTCTTTCAGGTGATAAGGAACCGACAAGTGCTTAGATGACATGGTTTGTTCTTTTGGCATGTCCAACATCTCTTCTCCCTTCTTCTGATAGCAGCGTCCTATTTTCAAGCAGGATAGACCCCATCCCAGGCTCCTGGTGTGGGACCAGTGCAGTCAATGTGAGAGTTCCATCACCAGGTCACAGTGACGGACCCAGGATGGTGATGTGACCCCAGTCAGTTCAATATTGCTCAATCCTGCGACTTTTATTGGAAAAGAGAAACTCTCTTTCTTCTGGACTTGTAGCAAGTTAAACCTAAAGTCACCTAGGGCCATTACAAGGAAAGAACCTGCTTGAGAATGAACTGGAAGGTCTTTAGGTAGACCCTATTCTCTAGTGGCCCCATCTCCTCGTGGCCTCCTCCAGCAGGTGGTGTCTGCCCTTTCCTATTCTGGTCTTTATCCACCATGTTACTGTGACTCAGCTACTTGGTGTCTGCCTCCACTGCTTCTGGGACTACAGACTGACTAATTGCACACTTCCTATTCAAATTCCCCACGGAAAAGACCTTGACTGCACCAGCCAGTCACCGTGCACATGATATACCCAAGTAAACTATGGCTCTCACACTTGGCCACCATGAAAGGCTGTCTTTGTGTCAGGCCCCGTTATGAACTGAATATTTGTGTCTCCCCTCAAATTCCTATGTTGAAGCTCTAACCCCCGGTGTGATGGTCTTAGGAGGTGTGGCCTTTGGGAGGGACTTAGGCTTAGACAAGGTCATGAGGATGGGGCCCCACGATGGACTTAGTGTCCTCATAAGAAGAGGAAGAGACATCAGAGCTTTACACTTCTTTTGTACGCAACAATGTTGTAGATGTGGAAGTTGTCCTCAGAATGCGGCTCTGGCATGGACCAGATCCCTCCCCAAGCCATTGCCAAAGTCTTTTCCAATTTCAGGTTTCTACAATTCCTTGTTTTCTTTTTAATTCTCTTTCAATTGTTTTGTTTGGATTTTTATTGTTGATAAAGGAAGTTACCAAGCAGGGGGCCTCATACATTCGGCTCCTTCCCTCACCTACTACCCAATGCTTGTCCCACCAAGGCTTTGGGCACCAGATTTTACAAGTGAACAAGATTGAACAATAAAACCAAATCTGGGACCCCCAGGCTCGTCTGATATGGCATGGTGATTCGGTTAGGTCCTGGCAGGAAAAGGAGAGTACACTCCTGGGTCATCGGAGGAGAGATGTTGACAAGGTGTAACGGGGTGTCCCTTACAGGGAGGATATCCCTAACTCACGATGCCTCAGGTCTAATAACAGCTGGGTCTGTTACCACCTCTAGGCCTGAAGGGACATTGGAAGGAATGGCTACCAGAACCCAGAGACAGAGAGGGCTGAGCGAGGGCCATCTACAGAAACTGTGAGCCTCAGTGGAGGGATATGGGCAGCCCCCAGGGAAGGAGCTCTGGGAATAAATACCACCCCCCCAACACCATCTCTTGCCAATTGGCTGAACTCAACTGGAAGCCAGAGGCCACAGGAACACAGAACAGCCTCCTGAGGGCTCAAAGCAGGGTAGAAAAGGGTAGGGTATAGACCTGGAAGGGTAAATGGAAACTGTTCAACACACACCTGGGGGAAAACAGTAGTTCAGGTCCATTTTCCCTCAAGTAGGCAAAAACATCTCAATACAACGTGGGCCGCCAGTTCGTCTTTCTTGCAATAGGCTGATCCAGTGCTGCTTTTGGCATAAAAGAGAAGACGACGCCCGCTCAGACAGTGAGCACCCACTCACTGGCGGGACCAGCCTGCCCTGCCTGCCTGGGGGCCACCACTCCTCTGTTAAGTGCACAGTGACCCTGGACAGGCTGGACTGATCTGTTGAGCCACACCAGCCGTAAAGGCCGGGCTGCACCGCCTTCAGGCACTTCCGAAGAGACTTTGGAATAGAATGCTTCCATTCCTTCAGTCAAATATCTAATTTTAATCAAAACGTGGAGAAATATTATGTTTCAAAAGTCGGAAGTGAAAAATATTATGGAAAAGAAAGGCCAGGTTTCTGAGAGCAGTGCCTTGCATTTTAGATTAAAACAGGAGTACAATGGTTCTGAAAACATAAAGCTTTTTCATTTTTTAATTTAAAATTAATCCACTAAAACCTAAAGACACAAATTCACTGAAATCCTTCAAACTCAGCAGGCCGACTAAGGCTGCTTTTTTTCCAGGGAGAATCTGATGTGGGAGAGAAATCGCATGAGTCTCTCACTTATTAAACAAATATTGACTGAACATCTCCCACATGCTCGGCACTGTTCTAGGGGCCAGGAACAGAAGGAAGATTCAAATATAGACAAGATCCATCTTTCCCTTAAGCAGCTTAAATTCTGATGAGATAGACAGAAATAAGAACAGCTAACCACAACACAAGGCAGAATGAAATACATGCTCAGAGAAGCTCAGGAAATTTGGCGGGTGGGGCACGTCAAGCTGAGATTCATTCTACCTGTGGGGGAAATCAGAGACGGCTGCATGGAGGAGGTGATGCTAGCTCTGGACTTTGGAAAATGAGCAAGATATTGTTAGAAGTCCCAGGAGCCCACAGTTATATAGATAAGACAAGGACACCTTTAGTGAACAGAGACATGGGTGCATGAAGTCTTGGCAAATGTAGACCAGAGGGGCAGTGTGGTGCAGCTGGATGGGACGATGAAAGACGACGTCAGAGGGAGATGGAGCTGAAAAGAGGTGTTGAGTCAAATCATAGGGAATCTTACATACCAGCTTACTTAACTCTCTTTGGGTGTAACAGGGACTCTATGGGGTGCCATATCTGCTTGGGGTGAATGTTAGATATTTTTTGTGGTTTCGTTTTGAGCATTACAATCCACAGCAGCTCTATCTTGCTGCCTCCAGTCTGTGCCCCATGTGTTTCCGCGACAGTGAGATCCATAGTGCGTTCATCCCTTTGAGCCACAGTAAATCACTTCAAGCAGATGATGTTAGCCGCCTCAAACTGTAAATAAGATCTGGCTCGCAGCGCCCTCCTGGACACTGGAAATGGTTCAATACCCCCCAGACAGAGGAGCCGGAATGAAAGTGGTTCGTTGGAACAAAGTCGCCTATAAATAGCTGTAATGGGCCGATAGGCCACATTGCTAAAAGGCCCTCCAACTAATAGGCTGGATGTTCCGTAAATCAGCGCGAGAGCAGAGGGGGGCCCGGTGTCACCCACACAGCCCCGGCGGCAGGGAAAGAGAGGGCGCTGCTAATTAATCTCCGCGTCCTGCCATTCGCCGCAGTGTCTCTTCTACCAGGGCAAGTGGGATTAAAAATGAAAAGGGAGAATCAGTCGGCTTCCTTTACAGGCTGTGTTACCTAACCCCAAAGGCCAAATCAGGAATTGCTTTGGATTTTGATGTTAAAGCAGCCTGGAGGATGCAAAGGAGGCTGCACGAAATCGGATCGACCAGTGCGCCATTAACTCCAACCGCTAAGGGAAGGATGCCGAGCCCCCGCCCAGCTCTGAGCAACTATGCTTCATCTGCTCAGGGCTCAGTTAACAAAACAGGGCCAAACAAAACGTCACACTTTCGGCGGTGAGCCTGTGTATCTAAATATCAAATACTGGGACGCCCTTGGGCAGAGCCCACGCTGAGACCTCACGCCGGCCTGGGAGGTGTTGCAAACGTTCCTGGACCGGAAGCGGTTGAGCTCTGCAAGCACCGCTCTCGGTCTGGGCAACTGCCGCCCAGCAGCTGTGAAGACAACGCTGGGGCCCGTCTTCGCCCCAGCGACAATGGTCCCCTCGGGACACAGCATTCGGCAGGGGATCTGCAAGAAGCAAATGGCCTCATTCCTGGGCCAGGGCCTGACCTTGAAGTGTCATCAGTGTGTCTCGGTCTGGGCTGGCTGCTGAGGGGCAGGCAGCAGAACAAGGTCTTCACTTGGCCAGAATATGCCAAACAAATGCTTCATGTAAACTACATTTAGCCACTCTTTGCTTTTTATTTTTACCATTTTATGTTTTTCAAAGTAATAGTGACGACTATTTGTCAAACCTCTTTATAAACACCTCTTGTTACACAAAAATCATGAATTCACTGGCTACAGGAGGCATTGCACCCTTACACATCGATGTCCAGAGGCAGGGTGAAGGGAAGGTATGTGCCTGTGTCTCTTTTTTAAGCCTCGATTTCCCCTCCTGTCTCATTGCCTGGGAATGCGTCGCGTGCCCACACCTAAACTAACCACGCGGCCAGGGGCACGAGCCTCCTTGTGTGGCTTAGACCAGTGGTTCTTAGACTTGAGTGGGTGTTAGAATCACCTAGAAGTCTTGTTAATCCAGATTACTGGTCCTTTCCCCAGAATTTTGGATTCAGTGGGTCTGGAGTGGGGGCTAAGAATTTGCATTTCTAACAGGTTCCCAGGCTGCTATTAATGCTGTGGATCCACATGTGGAGAAGGTGACATGGGCAAATCAAGGCTCCCCCTTGGGGCAGGGAAGAAGCTGAGCCTCCCCTTAAACACATGGCTGCTTGGAGGAAAAGGAACAAAATCAGGCTTCCCTTAGGAAGGAGAGGGCTGGGTATGTGGCTGTTGAATGGCAAACATCAGAGTCTTCTGGGTTGGAAGCTGCTAAAACCTGAACTTCTTGACAAAGAGGCAATCTTTTATGGTCTATTTGATTCTGGCTTCTTGCTCACCTGGTTAACAGCACTCGACTCTACTGCTCCCAATGAGCCCAGGCTAGGACAGAGGCAGAGCTGATGCTGGAGATGGCCAGTGGCCCAGCAGCATGGGATGGAGCCCAGAAGACCCGGGGAGGGAGCAGGTACCAATGCTCACCAGCAAGTAGCACCAGCTCTGCATCTCTGTCCAGTCCAGCGTCTTGGGGAAAGTACCTCCACTCTCTGAGAAAACGTGATAAAAAAACAAACAAAACAATCAACTAATGATTTTGCACTGCCCCTTTCAACTGACATAAGCCAGATTTCACAAATACAAGCCTGGTGCGGCAACCTGCCTTTTGTGTCTTCTGTGTTTGTGCAATAATACCCAAGTATTTAATTACAGTTATGCTGTGAGCCGGGCCAAATATTCCTGCTCCATCAGTGTTCTGTGAGAACACAAGCCATTCACTCATCTGTTAATTTGGCCTTTTCTTGGCCGCTCCTCACAAGACAAGCTGTGCTCCCTGCACACTTCTGATTCTCGTTGGCTTAGGGTTTAGGCTGTGTTAGGAAGGGATACCTAGGGCCATTTAACAGAAGTCAGCTTGAGTGACTGCCAGCTGAGCTCTCTCGTTCAGATAGCCAGCAGTCAGGACATGAAGGCTTACAGAACAATATGAGTTGGGAAACTGTTGATTCTCTCGTGCATAAGACCCCTCGAGGCTCCAGCACTGAGACAGGAGTCTCC
The DNA here is from genome assembly GCF_041296235.1 of Equus asinus. Taxonomy (NCBI): domain Eukaryota; kingdom Metazoa; phylum Chordata; class Mammalia; order Perissodactyla; family Equidae; genus Equus; species Equus asinus. Next base: position 60,311,120 of record NC_091794.1, read on the forward strand.
CCTGAGGACTTTGGGGTGGGGATGGGGAGCATTATCAGCAATGCATCTTGGGCACTCAGCTCTCCACAGCACTCACCGCCAGGGCCCTGGGTATTTTCCCCATATATTTGAAGTGAGCCAAGAGGCACTTCTAATCTATTTGCCAGTTCTGGAGAACCGTTACTTTGAAGATAGCCTCAGTAACTCCATATATTGAAGGGAGAGAAAATAGATTGTGTACCATCCTAACACTGTCTTTCAACCAAAGGATATCAATGGCTTCAAATAGAGTGCTGTCAAAGACAAACCCATTAGCTGTGACTTTCTCCTGTAGATTCTGGCAGAATTTGAAACACCAAAAGAATAAACAAGAAAAGAATAAAAGTGTTGGCTTATCAACTGTACACAGTGTTGTTCTACTTTCCACCCAGCAGGGAAACAGGGGGAAGAATATACTGATAAGAGGTAAATGACACCACTTTCAGTTCAGTGATTTAGTTCTGTTATGAATAATATTAAGCATTGTGCCAGGGGAGAGATCCACATGTGCCTTGTTCCCTGCCCGGGCACGTTTCTCGCGTAGAAGATGCTGAGACAACGTCCCAGGAGAGTGTCCTTGGCTGGACCGCTCAATGGTACTCTCCGTCAGGGGAGCCAGGTGCTTCTCACCTGCCATGCCTAGCGTGTGAGACTTTTCCATTTCCTGGGGGTCATGACTGCCCAGGAAATAGGCCCAACTCACCAGCACTGAGGAAACTGCATTGTCACCAGAGTGGGCCAAGGCAGAGTTACGTGGAGCAGCCAAGCCCGGAAGTGACACCTCCCTCCTAAGAAGGCCATGTGAAGAAGGCTAGCTCTCGGTCTCTAGCACAGCTTGGACTAACAAGGATTCTGACGGATGCTCAGCAGGTTTTTACCTTCAGTATAATCAGATCAGATGAACTTTATAAATCTTTACAGATGGGCTTAAAATATGGTTAGCAGCCTAAATTTCAATTTCACAGAATACCTAATGTCAAGGAGCACACGTACAGAAATTTTAGGCCCCTTCTTGCTGTTTGACTCTACATTTATATTTTGGAACACATGAATAGATTTTTCCCACCAGTGTAAATCCACCTGGTGAGAGGATGGGAATCCCTTACTAAATCATCCGCTGAGGCTACCCATTCCTGGGAGAGGACACCCTCCTGGGCCCAGACCCTGGGATGTGGCCTGATGGGCAAAAGCCATCAGCTTTCCTGGGAACACTGACAGCTAATCTATCCGGGGGCAAATATGTTTCCATATTTCTGCCAGTATTATAGCATATGCTCACATATTCAACGCAATTTCTGAACTCTCAGAACATCTTTCCTTCCTTCTTTCTTTTCTCTTCCAGGGCAGAAGGGTGGAGCAGAACACATCCCCACCTTAACATAGATATGGCAAATCACAGATGCAAGTTAGAGGCCTTGCCGCTGTCCTCACCCAGCATGAGCTTTATTGTTTTCCAGCACACAAGTTTAATCGCTTATGGTTGGAAGGAAGAAATCACAAACATAAACGAGTGTCATCAAAGAAAACAATTGAAAATGCATCAAATTTCGTTAAGAGGAGTTTACTCAAATGCATCCATAAGGAAAGTGTTGAATAACGTTTCTCTCAGGTGACCCCGTTTTAGGGCAGACGACTGCTCCCTTGTGTACGCCTGTCCCAGGTCGAGCTCTGAGCCTAAGGACGAGCCTGGGTTTGAAGGTGGAGACGAGTCTCAGCCCTGAGCAGGTCGGAGGGCTGCCGATGTTGGGGGTGAGAACAAGGCACAGCTGTGGGCCGGTGCTGACGGGAGAGCCCAGAACCACGCAGACAGAGGCCAGGAGTCAGCCCTCGTGCCACCCAAGAGAGCGCAGGACAGAGCACCAGGGAGCCAGCCGGCCTGAACCGGGATAGAACAGAGAAACGTGAGCCCAGAGAGAGGCAGGCCTGGACGGTGTGCAGAGTGGCCCCTGGGGCCATGGGAATTGTCATGTGCCTCCCCAAGGCTGCACCAGCCTGTTCCAAGAGCGGAAGCTCTCCCCTTGAAGTGGTTTAAAGCCTCTGCTTTACAAATGGGCTGTCCCGTACAGATACTGTGAATCTTAGAATTAACCATGTTCCTCACTCTCCTCTGGGCACCAAGAAGCTCAAAGCTTAATTTTTTTTGCCATCTTGCAAAAGTTCTCTGCACTTTTTGTCGTACATTTCTCTGTACTAACTTTAGCGCTGGTGTTAATCCTGGTCCTATGCTTACTATTCGCCCACCCCGCTCAGAACCCTTCCTATATTTCTACTGGTTCGCTTCAGTATTAGTAATAAGGACAATTAGGCAATGAAGCGGACTGACTTTCAAGCGGTTTGTATTAAGTCAAGTGCTTTGGCTAAGTCCACTGTTTGGAACTCAGAACATATTTTACCATAGAAATTAGTTAAAGGGTCCGTCTCACACAAGCCCATTTAAACTGGTACTGTAAACCTACTCCAGTATCCTCTCCGCCGGCCGCGTCTCCTAGCCTCAGCTTCCCGTCTGGTGCTTACTAAGTTATTCATTAATAATCCAGATTCTTCAGTGAGCTGGATACCTAATTTGAGTTTCTATTTTTCATAAAGGTCCCTCTCCGGGTACCTTCCAATTTCTTAGTTATGCATCAAGGAACGATGTGAGAGAAAGTAGGCTTAAGAAAAATCTGTGCAGATAAAAGAAAATGTTAAAAGAAACCCAGCTCCATCATACATTCAAAAAAGTGCTCATCAATTTCTACCGATAACTAGTCCTTCAAGGAACATTCTAGTCAAATGACATGAAGGCCTTAACTTGAAGATGGCCCAGGTGCTGCGAGAGGCCTGACTGTGGCATTTGTCACCCATTCATCCTCAGGGTGTTTTGGCTCACCTGGCTGAGAGGGTAGAAATTCTATTCTTACATTGTCCCCGGAGCCCACTTATTCCTGGGAGAGGGCACCCCTCCCAGGTCCAGACCCAGGAAAGGGCCAGACAGTCAGAACCATCAGCTCTCCTGGGAATGCTCACAGCTACTCTATCCAGGGGTAAAAATGAGAATGGCTTCTCACTGATGGTAAGTACCCCTCATGCAGATGCCCCACCATATACTCGGGAATACTACAATTTACAGAGTGGGTGCAAAAAAGCTTGTTGAATGAATAAATGGTATTAGCTGGAATTATAGGACCTGGAAGCCAAGGACCATATGACACACAAAAGGAGGAGGGGGGAAATATGGAGGAGGAAAAAAATTGTGAAATCTCTTTTTCCTGAACAAAAGCTGGCTTTGGGCAAATTTATAAAATAGGCTTTGAGACAGAACTGATTTGGATCCTGACTCCACCACTGGTAAGCTCTCTGAACTTGCTGTCCTCCCTCTTAAAGGAGGACTGACCCTGTTGTGTTCCAGGGCCTCCCGCTCCTGGGTGCACCAGGGCCTCCACTTCTCTCTCCTCAAAGTTTGGATCTCGCCTCTCTCTTACGTTGTCAGTTTCTCCCTCCAAACTGGATCATTCCCGACAGCATTCAAAGATGCTACAGAGCCTCCCATTTTAAAGAAAGCTCTCCCTGCCTGCGCATCCCTCAGCTGCCAGGCTATTCGCTCAACCACAAGAGGCCCTCCCAAGGTTACCAATCCCTCTGAGCAAAGTTTCCCCAGCCCCATTCAAACAGCCTTTGTCAAGGGCAGCTCCTCTTACTGAGATGTTACAAAAGCAGATCCCCCAAAGGCTAAGGCTCCCCATTCTATAGTGTGGAGCCAGTGCTGAGAAACGCCTGCTAAACTAGAGGTTCTGTTTCCCAGTGACTCTTACCAGCCCCACAACCACATGTGGCCATCGGACTAGTTCTTGCCAATGGGCAGGGACCAGATCATAGAAGGTCTTATAGAGCGTGAGAAGGAGTTTAGATTTTATTCTAAGATTGATAGGAAATCACTGGACTGTTTTTAGCAAGATCTTCTTTCTCCTTGAAACTGGAAGCTCATCCTGGGGCGGGGGGGGGGGGCGGGGGGGGGGGCTTCGCATTTACTCTTACTTCTTCTCTCTTACTATGGTAAGATCTGTGCTTGGCCGACCACTCCTTAGCTTCCCAGGTCTCTGGTTAAGGCCATCTCCACTAACTTACCCATTCACACAGCGTGCCTTCCACCGTCTGTCACTCTAACTTATTTTTTCTCCATAGCACTTATGACTGCCTGACCTTATATCATATTCAAAGTACATCAGAATCGCGTGAGCACTTGCTAAAAATACAGATTTCTGTCCCAAATTCCCAGGAACTCAGGAGGTCCAGGAAGGTGCCCAGTAATCGGCATTTAACCAGATGACTCTGATCCACAGGTCAGTAGATGGACTCCTGGTCCATCAAAGAGGTGCTGCCCTCCACACTTGGCCCCTGGGAGGCAAATGATGATTCCCAAAGAGGAGGATCCTCTCTTTTTGGGTTTGTTTTTTTTAAGTAATTTCGCTGATTTTTTTTTTTCTGGGAAAAATTCGCCCTGAGCTAACATCTGTTGCCAATCTTCCTCTCTTTTTTTTCCTTCCTCCCCAAAGCCCCAGTACATAGCTGTATATTCTAGTTGCAGGTCCATCTAGCTCTTCTTTGTGAGCTGCCACCGCAGCATGGCAACTGACAGACGAGTGGTGTGGCTCCGTGACTGGGAAACGAACCCAGGCTGCTGAAGCCAAGTGTGCCAAGCTTTAACCCCCAGGCCCTCAGGACTGGCTCAAGGAGGGTCTTCTCTGTAAGGGAAGACTTCACCCCATGGGACAGTACCTGGCTTAACTAGAGGAAAAGAGCCAGCTGGCTGGGCAGCTTGTTTCTCTAGAACATTTCTGAATTATTCCAACTGCACAATTCCTGTTCCTAAAGCCCTAAAGTCATGATGGAACTTTGCACACATCACTTTACCTCTGTGGGCCTCCATTGTCACTTCTGTAGAATCAGATGACACTGAACTAGGTGTTATCTTTGATCCCTCTCAGCCCCTGGGAATCTCATCCACAGGCACCTGTTTACAGCACTTGCACCCTTAGCAATAACACACAATAAGAGGCAAACTCTGAGAAACGGAGGGGTTTGTTACAAAGGGGAAATGACATCACAGGCCCTGGAACTGTGCAGCAACTTCCTGTGGCACCAAATTGCCAGTTAAAGAAAAGTACTTTCAAGAGCTGAGTCTTGCACAACTGCCAGGAAGTTCTGAACATTTAACCATAAACATTTCTGTGCTTGCAAATTCTAAGAACCTGGGCACTTATAACCATGACAAAAAAAGGACATAGAAGGAAGCCACCCCAAGAGAAGAATTCAAGTAGACGCTACATTGCAGTTTGTAAACTTCACAAATGCTCAAAACTCTAGCTGCAAAACACAGAGGAAGAGAGTATCACTGTTGCATTGATTACAGCTTGTCAAATAGTGCAATTTTTGTTAAGGCATTCAAGGGAGAGAAATAAGGAGGGGAGAAAAGATTCTCCTCAAGATGACAGCATCAAGACAATGTAGGTGGGGGAAATAAAAGAGCTGAGAAATAGCCATCACCTCATTTAATCAGAAAGCATTTGTTGGGCCAAGTTCTGTGCTAGGAACTGGAGACACAAAGATGGTTAGAAAATAGTCCCTGTCTTCAAGGCACTGAGAACTGAGGACAGACAACGGCAATGCAGGCAGTGGTGACACAAAGGAGGCTGTGGTCCACTCTGCTGAGGGAAAGGCCATGGCAGGTTTCCCACAGGAAGTGGTGCTTGAACTAGGACTTGAAAGATGAGTAAGAGTTTGCTGGGAGTATGAGAGAAAAATTGCCTACGAGGTACGGAAAATAACATGGGAAAATATTGATTATGTATTGTGTTTGTATTTTTCTCTTAGCCATTGAGATCAGCCCTGAATATGGCTTGGCTTTGTGACTTACTTTGGCCAACAGGATGAACCGAAGTGATGGTGTATCAGTTCCAGGCCTGGCTCTCATGAGGCTTTGCACACTTTCAGTGCTTCTCAGACCTCTGCAACCACCATGTGAACAAGCCCGGGCTAGCTTTCTGCAGGATGAGCAACCACGTGGAAGAGAGCCATCCTAAACCAGCCAGTCCCAGCCAGCCTACCAGCTGACTGCAGATGCGTGACTGAGCTCAGCCAAGATCAACCTGACCTCATCAAGAACACTAGTTTTTCTCCTAGTTAAAGCAATAATAAATGGTTATTGTATTAAGCTACTAAATTCTGGAGTGGTTTCTTATGCACCTATATATAACTAAAAGAGGTCCTTCCAACTTGAACTCACCGTTTTACTTAACAGGGTTAAGAAAAAGAAGAATGAATCGAATCCTAACTTAACGTAGTAATCAGCCTCTCGCAGAGTTTCCATTAACTCTTTGAAACCATCGTTGTTTCCTTTAGAGTCCTTCAATAATGCAGTTCTCATGCCCTCAATCAGCATCACAGACAGCTGAAACAAGGCTGCAGAGGAAAAGAAAAAAAATCTTTTCTTCCTACTGCTTCTGTTCATCAATGCCCGCCACATTTATCACCTCCCTTGCCTGTTCCTGATCAAACACAGCAATGAAATCAGTTATCTTACAAAGGCAACCTCCCAGAAGAGCTTCATAAGCAAACAGGAAAAAGTAGTATTCCTTTTTCTCACCCAAATGCACTCTGTGATAAGACACAATATACGTAAACGACAAAACATAAGCTGCGGGGTCTCCTTCACCACCTGTGTTGACTTTTAGTTTGGATGGTGCCTGCTTTTGATGGTCTCACGCAGCCTCCTCTCCTGCTGCCTGACTTTGAGCACAAATACACACTGCAAATTTTCCACGACTATGTTAAATTAAGCCCAAGTGGCCCATTGAGACAATTTAATCATCTTCGTGCCCAGCTACTAAGAGTGATTTTAGAGGATTCAGGTACAGCTTCATCCCCAAGGATAGCTCCCTGTGGTCTCTGTATTTATGCGTCCTACTGGAGCATTAGTCCCTTATCCCTGCAGAAATCACAAAATGCAATTTTTCTCTTCTAGAAGAGAATGTGAAATTAAACAAATACTGTAAATCTCCTCTTCTCCGAGCTTGATTAGTATAACCTGTCAGTTCTGATTCGGTATGAACAAGGAGCCTACCCAGAGAATACAACATCATGATCCTAAAAGTCTGTTTATTCAGTTCTGTGTTGCAAAATGCCTTTCTCTGGGCTGATGAAAAAAAAAAAGAGTATTACAGCCCAGTGAGCTAAACAAAGAGCTTTGTTAGCGGACCTGTCAGTCTGTGGGCAAGATTGTCAAGAAGGTGCAGTTTGACCCTGCTCTTGTTCACAAGTTCAAAATACTCTGTTATGCTTCTTGTCATTCAGCTTTCAGACAAAGATGGCACATGGGACACAGCATCTAATTTAGCTCCATCCAAAACTCCACTAAGTTACAGGATGGGGACTTTTTCCCTTAAAAAAATACGTATTATAAAATTGCATAGAACTAAATACACATACAAGTACATGTAAAACTGGTGAAATCTGAATAAGCCCAGTGGATTATATCAATGTCAATTTCCTGATTCTGATATTATACCATAATTATGCAAGATGTCACAATTAGGGGAAGCTGGATGAAAGGTATATGAGATTTCTCTGAATTATTTCTTCTAATTACAGGTGAATCTAGAATTACCTCAAAATAATGTCTAATTTTAAAAAATAAGCCTGCAAACATGGGAAGAAAAAGAATGGGTAACATCAGTAAACTTTGGAAACAATCAAGCAGACGGCCATGAGATGACTGTCTTAGCCAACCGCAGAAGCCATCCTGCGAGCCAGCAGTAAGGAAAAGTCGAGAAGCAAACTTATTTAATGACAGAATCTCCAAAAGGTTTGGGAACTGGTAGCAACAGACCTCCCTGGAAGTGGAGTGAAGAGAGGGCAAAGGTTCACGCAAGTGGGATCTGTGACAGCTCCTTGAGAAGAACTGAGACCCTGAGAGCTCTCCTCCCTCCCCACCCTGAGATCCTGCTCCTCTCCCTACACACGGCCAGAGCTGGGAGCTGTGTCCTCGGAGATGGTACAGCAGAGAATCTCATACTGGGGGCTCCTACAGCAGATGAGGGAGGAAGAGCCACGCTGAAAATAGCAGAACAAAGTCAACGAATGGCTATGACCAGTGAAGACCCCTCTATCACTTTCGCCTTCTTGACTCCCAGAACCTTGACAGCCAAGTATTTACTCTCCAGGCTGGAAACTAGAAGAATAATTTTGGAGGAATCTGACTAGCCCAAGAGGAGATTCATAGAACTATTGACATTGGGAGCGTATCAGTCAGGGTTCAGTCAGGAAATCAGAGCCACCAAAAGTGTTAGGGGACCAAGGGGCTCACTCTAGGAATTAGAGCTTGCGCAAATGTAGGAAGAGCTAGGGAAATGGAAGTCTGGAGGAAGGGAATCAGAAGATCAGAGAGAGTTACTACCCACTGTGGTAGACAAAATAGTGGTCCCCAAAGATGTCCACATCCTACTCCCCAGAGCCCATGCATATGTGACCTTACTGGCAAAAGGGACTTTGCAGATGTGATTAGGATGAGGATCTTGAGATGGGAGATTATCCAGTGTTATCCAGATAGGCTCAGTGTTAGCACAGCAGTCCTTATAAGAGGGAGGCAGGAGGATCAAAGGGAGAAAAAGGAGATTTGAAGACAGAACCAGAGGTTGTAGTGATGCATCTTGAGGGTGGAGGACAGAGCAGGAGCCAAGGGCTGCAGCTGGCCTTGAGAACCTGGAAAAGGAAAGGAGGTGGATTTCTCCACTAAGGCTCCAGAGGAAGACACCTTAATTTTAAGCTTTTGACTTTGAGAACTACAAGAAAATAAATTTGTGTTTTTAACCACTGTGTTTGTTGTAATTTGTTACAACAGCCACAGGAAATGAATACACTCAGGACAGCTTAAAGTGTGGGCATGGATGGAGCATATGGGAAATTTTCAGAAAGAGTGTGTGGTTGGCCACCCAACTAAAATAGTGAATGAGAAGCCCACGGCAGGTCTGTGGAAGCTATGGCCTCTGTGGGAACTTCGCTCAACACTTGGTGGCTTGAGGACATCCTTGGTCAGTGGGGTCAATAGCTAGGATGAGAGCCTGGAGCCCACTGGGCTATATATCCGTGTCTATATGTCATCGTCCCCAATCACTGTGATCTCTGAGAGTAATGGCTCCTACTTCACCTCTGCTTTCCAAATCTAATGCAATTTCTCTCTCAGCCCAAGCTAATCATACAGCAACAAGGATCTGGGTAAGGTAATTCCCAGTATTAAATAGGAGCAGTAATGCCAGTGTGATGAAACACACCAAGCCCTGGGGGTTTCCCTACAAAGGGCCCAGATAGCCCACCCCCAGCAAAGATCAAAGTCGACAAGCCTCACCCATACGTTTGGAGTTTCCAACCAAAGTTTTAGTTTCTCAGTCTTAAAAATAAGCAGACGTTCAAGGATGATCGAATATCTGGGGAAAGCCTTGAACAAGAAAAATATGTCAAAACACCACAATCAACATCAAAACAGAAAAAAGCGACTTGGAAGAAATAGGAACCATGCATAGAGAAGAAAATATAACCCAGCTACAACAACTAAAATCATTGGTTTATTTAGAGGGTTGAGAGAAAAATGTTGCACCCGTGAAATACTATTAATAGGATGCTTTAAAAAGTGAACATTTAGGGGGCTGGCCCCGTGGCCAAGTGGTTAAGTTCGTGCGCTCTGCTGCAGGCGGCCCGGTGTTTTGTCATTTCGAATCCTGGGTGCGGACATGGCTCTGCTCATTAAGCCAGGCTGAGACAGCGTCCCACATACCACAACTAGAAGGACCCACAATGAAGAATATACAACTATGTACCAAGGGGCTTTGCGGAGAAAAAGGAAAAAAGTAAATCTTTTTTTAAAAAAAGTGAATATTTAGAACACTAAAAAAACCTTTTAGAAATTTAAAACATGTTATCTGCAATGAAAAATCACTGGAATAACTGAAGGGTAAATTTTAGGAAATTTTTCAGAAGAAAAGTTTAAAAAGGAAAGCAATGGAAAGGAGAGAAAATATCAGACGAATAGAGAACCAGAGCAGAAAGTCCCTCATCGGAATAATAGGAGCAACAGTGAGAGAACAGGAAAATACAGGGAAAAAAATCAACAAAATAATTTAAGAAAGTTTCCCATAACTGAGGACATGAGTTTTTCCAGATCAAAAGGATCTGGCCCACGGCGCACACAGCACAACGGATACAAATCAGCCCACACCAAGTGACTTGATCATGAAATTTCAGAGTATTGGAGCCAAAGAAGAGATTCTATAAGCTTCCACAGGTTTAAAATTAACATCAACAACAGGCCAGATACAAGGGTTTATAAGAATTGCCTCATACTTTTTCATGGAAACACTGGAAGGTAGAAAACTAAAGAGAAATGTCCTCAAAATTTTGAAGCCAAATTATTTCCAACATATAACTCTTTATCCAGCCAATCCATCAATCAACAGGAAAATCAGGACATTTTCAGACATTCAAGGTTTAAAACATTAACCTCCCAGGTACCCTTTCTAAGGCCCTGGAAGGTTTATTACATTGACATGAGGGAATAATCCAAGAAAAAAGAAAACACAGACTACCAAAAAAAAGAGGAGATCCAACATAGGAGTGTGATGAAGGGACTGTCCCTGGTGACAGGAAGGGAGATGCTAGAATGACAGCAGAGGCAGGCGGGTAGCCACCCGAGGACGGCAGTGTGACCCAGGAGACAGACACTCTCCCTCAGTGGGCTTCAGCCCCACCATGCTCGGAACCATGTTCTCCACCAACAAGCACACCAAGGAAGAGACACCTCGGACCAGGAAGCAAGGGATCCAACTCAGAAAGCAAAGCGTATTCCCAGGATGACAGCACAGGTGCTTCCAGGATGTGATCTGTGAGAAAGACCTCGAGAGTATGCGGTCTATAGGGGATAATAGAGTCCTCAAGGGATGTCTCCAAGGACAAAGTAGAGCTGACAGATTGCCTGATGTAATTCACCTTGTAAAATATAGTGTTGAGAGGCTGTTGGAAGGCATGGGAAGAATTTTCAATAGGTATCAAGAAAACTAAGCAAATTTTAAAAGGCAATTATTACTATTAGAAAAAAACAAAAAATATGAAAACATAACCATAATGCACTACACCATTGCTGTTCTTGGCCAACTTCTAACTGCCAGCATTTGCACACAGCAGGCTGGAAGTGTCGAGGAACTGACATTCCTTGGGAGCAGCCTTTAACATATTTCTGATAGGAGCTGGTGTATAAACACCCCAGTTCCCTCACCCACTGGTGGGATGACACATGTAGTGTGTTGCACACCATTTCCCAGGGTGCCCCTCACTGGGTTAGGCTCCAGCCACCCACAGTGGTAACCACTTGACAATGCACCCTGCATTGTTATCTCACCTTCCTTTGATGACTCCCCTACTTCCCCGTGGATGTTTCCTGTGCCTCCCAAATAGACTACTGGTACAGAATCCTGGTCTCAGGGTCTGCTGTTAGGGTACCCAGATATGACAAATTTCAGGGAATAAAAGTTGCACAGGCATAACAATGTTAACACTGAATATATATTTAAAATTTCTAGTATAATTATATGAGAACAGGAGAGGAGAAGCAGAGAGGATGGTGACAGAAGAGAGTTAAGTCTTCATTTCCCATGTTAGAAACTCAATAGATTCTGCCTCAAATTGATTAGTCACATATTATTTAAAAGCATGAAGATCTAGAAATGCAAGAATGAACAGCTTAAATAGTCAAAAGTGGTTGTTTCAGGGAAGAGGGGGTCAGGAGAATGGAGAGGTTGGAATAAGAAGTTGCCATATTTTGATACATAAATCTTTTAATATCTTTTGACTTTTTGATGGTGCTATTACTCTTAATAGCATTACTACTTGCATATACTTTTTTGATATAATTTAGTTGAGAGAAAAAGAAAGAAAAGTATGAAGGAAGGAAAGAAGGGAGAGAGAAGAAGAAGGAAGTTTAAAAAGGAGAAAGATAAAAGAGGTTGGCTCTCTTAGAAATGTCAAAATGGGAGAGATCTCATCAAGATGGCAGTGTAAGCAGACTCTGAACTCATCTCCTCCCATGAACACAACCAGGTTAAAACTATTTTTGGAAAAATTACCCTGGATAGAAAACTGAAAACTGGATAAAAAGAACCCCCATAACAAGGGACAGTCCTGACTAAGGCAGAAGAGGCAGAAATTCCTGCTGCAGAGGAAAAAAGCCCCCTTTAGGAGCAGTGGAGCTTCTCAGCTGGCCAGGCGGGAGCCACCCTAAGGTATGTAGCCCTCCCTGGAGGAGTAAGGTCTGGAGTAGGGGCCAATACTGCTATAAGCATCCTTCAGACTCAGCACAACTGAGATGAGGGTCATACTGTCTGGCTGCACTGGCTATTAACTGCAGTAAGGATACCCCCAAGAAAAGCTATTGGTCGAAAGCTGAAAAGACCCAGGTCTGAAAGGGCTCAAGCACAAACTCACCATTTCAGCAACCAAAAATCACCAGAGAGAAAGTTGACAGTCCTTTGGTGAAACAAAACTCACCTAGTGGGCTCTGAGGGCAGCTTGGTGAGAGGAGAGACCTCTTCAGAGACTGAGACATTGGTGGGGGCCATTGTTCTGACCTGGTCCAGGCGTACTGACACAGACTCCAGTGGACACCATTGAGGTTCTCCCCTTGGCCTGTTAGCCCAGGGGTCTGCCACACCCACTAGAGTACAGATTTAATCCAGTTCAGCCAGGGCAAGCAGCCCACCCTAGGGACTGGCCCCACCAAACAGCTAGCCCTCAGGCTACTTGTCAGCCTGCACTGACTCAGTGCCTTGATCCTCTATGGGCAGGCAAGTGTGTCCGCCTCTGTGGGGCAGGGCCTTTGTGAGAACCAGGTGAACTGTGGGGGGCATTGGTGGAGAGGTGGGGGCTCTGCAGTGGGGTGTCAGGGTATGCTCCAGCGGGTGGGAAGTGTGCATGGACCAGGATTGTGTTGATGGCATGTGTAGTCCTGTGGAGGGTGAGGCTTATCAGCGGCAGAAGACTTGTACTTCACAAATAGCCATAAAAAGGATCAGCCCCACCTTCCAAAGCCTGAAAAAATTGAGTGCTCCCATGCCTTGGGCCAGCCCCACTCAGCTGCACTCCTAAGAGAACTGAAAACAGCCTTGTAGGACTGAGGCCTATAGCAACTCTAAACCCCTGAGCCTAGTAACCAGGTACACTGGGTACCAGACCAATTAAGAGGAAAACTGCAAGAGGAGTGTGCTGTTAGACTTTGTAGCCAACAGTGCTGAGGCTCCCTAAACCGGATTTACAAACAGCTGGCTAGGGAATAAAAGACTAGACTCCCTGGGTACCTGCAGTAAGAGCAACCCTGCCACAGCAAAAAGACACAAGAAGCCCACAAAGAGGTCACTCCTGGAACATTTGGATTGGTGACAAGAGGGAAGCACACTGCTGGGCCTCATAAGGCATCTCATACATAAGGCCATTTCTCCAAGATCAGGAGACATAGCCGACTCACCGAATACATAGAAATAAGCACAGAGAAAGAGGCATAATGAGGAGACAAATGAATACATTTCAAGTAAGGGAACAGGACAAAACCCCAGAAAAAGGACTAAATGAAACAGAAATAAGCGACCTACTCGACAAAGAGTTCAAACAAAGTCTCCTAAGGATGCTCACAGATATTGGGAGAAGATTGGATGTACACACTGAGCTCATCAGCAAAGAACTGGAAAATATAAAAAAAGAACCAATCAGGAATGAAGAATACAATGCTGGAAATGAAAAATTCACCAGAGGGACTCAATGGCAGAGTAGAGGATGCAGCAGAATGGATCAGTGAGCTAGAAGAAAGACTAGAAGAAATCACCCAAGCTGAACAGAAAAAATAAAAAAGAATTAGACAGAATGAGAACAGTCTAAGGGAACTCTGGGACAATATCAAGCACGCTAACATTCAGATTATAGGTGTCCCAGAAGGAGAAGAGAGAGACAAAGGGGAAGAAAATTTATTTGAAGAAATAATAGATGAAAATTTTCATAACCTAAGGATGGAAGCAGACTTCCAAGTACAGGATGTACAGAGAGCTCCAAACAAGATAAGCCCAAAGAGGCCCACGCCAAGACACACTATAATTAAAATGTCCAAAATTAATTCTAAAGAGAGAATCCTAAAAGCAGCAAGAGAAAGACAACAAGTGATGTGCAAAGGAAAGCCCATAAGGCTATCAGTGGATTTCTCAGCTGAAACCCTGCAGGTGAGAAGAGAATGGCATGATGTATTTAAAGTGCTAAAAGGAAATAACCTAGAGCCAAGAATACTCTATCCATCAAGGTTGTCATTCAGAATGGAAGGAGAGATAAAGAGCTTCCCAGATGAGCAAAAATTAAAGGAGTTTATCACCAAGAAACCAGTTCTGCAAGAAATGCTGAAGGGACTTATTTAAGTGGGAGAGCAATGACCACAAATAGAGATAAAAAGAAATTATAAAAAAAAAAAATCCAAAAAAAAAAACAGGCAATAAAATCACTTGTAAAGGTAAAAATATAGTAAATGTAGCAGATCAACTACCTGTGAAGATAGTATGAATGTTAAAGACAAATGTACTAAAATCATCTATTTCAATGATAAGAGGGTAATGGATAGACACACACTAAACAAGAGACTATATATGATTCAAAAAACATAAAACATGGGGGGAGGGGAGTAAAAAAGTAGAGCTTTTAGAAAGAGGTCAAGCTAAAGAGTCAATCAACTCGATATAGACTGTTATATACATAAAACATTATATAGGATCCTCATAGTAATCACAAATCAGAAACCTGTAATAAGTAAGCAAAAAAGTAAGACAAAAGGAATCAAACATATCACTAAAGAAAGCCATCAAACCACAAGGGAAGAGAGCAAAAGAAAAAGAAAGGAACAGAGAAGAACTACTAAAACACCTAGAAAAAAAAAGTAACAAAATGGCAATAAATAAATATTTATCAATAGCTACTTTAAATGTCAATGGACTAAATGCTCCAATCAAAAGGCATAGGGTGGCCAACTGGATAAAAAAACAAGGCCCATGTATATGCTGCATACAAGAGACACACTTCAGACCTAAAGAAACTCACAAACTGAAAGTGAAAGGATGGAAAAAGATATTGCATGCAAATGGCAAAGAATAGAAAGCGGGGATAGCAATACTTATATCAGACAAAATCGACTTTAAAACAAAAACTATAACAAGAGATGGAGACGGGCACTACATAACAATAAAGGGAACAATCCAATAAGAAGATATAACACTTGTACATATCTATGCACCCAACATAGGAGCACCTAAATATATAAAGCAAGTATTAACAGAAATAAAAGGAGAAATAGACCGTAACACAATAATACCAGGGGACCTCCACTTACACCAATGGATAGATCATCCAAACAGAAGATAAATAAGGAATCACTGGCCTTAAATGACACATTAGACCAGATGGACTTGGTAGATAGATAGAACATCCCATCCAAAAATGACAGAATACACATTCTTTTCAAATGCACATGGAACATTCTCCAGGATTAATCACACATTCGGCCACAAAACAAGTCTCAATAAATTTCTTTTAAAGATTTTATTTTTCCTTTTTCTTCCCAAAGCCCCCCAGTACATAGTTCTATATATTTTAGTTGTGAGTCCTTCTAGTTGTGCTATGTGGGATGCTGCCTCAGCATGGCTTGATGAGTGGTGCCATGTCCATGCCCAGGATTCCAACTGCTGAAACCCTGGGCCACCGAAGCAGAGTGTGCGAACTTAACCACTCGGCCACAGGGCCAGCCCCTCAATAAATTTAAGAAGATTGAAATAATACCAAGCAACCGTTCTGATCACAAAGGTATGAAATAGAAATCAACTACAGGAAGAAAATCAGAAAAGCCACAAAAATGTGGAGATTGAATAAAATGCTACTGAACAACGATTGGGTCAATGAAGAAATTAAAGGAGAAATCAAAAAATTCCTGGAGACAAATGAAAATGAAATTACGACATGCTAAAATTTATAGGATACAGCAAAAGCAGTTCTAAGAGGGAAGTTTATAGCAATTCAGGCCTACCTGAACAAAGAAGAAAAATCCCAAATAGACAATCTAAAAGTGCACCTAAAGGTACTGGAAAAAGAAGAACAAACAAAGTCCCAAATCAGAAGAAGGAAGGAAATAATAAAAATCAGAGCAGAAATAAATGAAACGGAGACTCAAAAAACAATAGAAGAAATTAATGAAACCAAGAGCTAGTTTTTTGAAAAGATAAACAAAATTGATAAACCCTTAGCTAGACTCACCAAGCAAAGAAGAGAGAAGGCTCAAATAAATCAAATCAGAAATGAAAGAGGAGAGACTACAACAGACACCTCAGAAATACAAAAGATAATAAGAGAATACTACAAAAAGCTATATGCCAAAAAATTGCATAATCTAGAAGAAATGGATAAATGCTTAGAATCATACAACCTTCCAAAACTAGACCAAGAAGAAGTAGAGAATTTGAATCTACGAATCACAAGTAAGGAGATTGAAACAGCAGTCCAAAACCTCCCAAAAAATAAAAGTCCAGGACCAGATGGCTTCCTTGGTGAATTCTACCAAACATTCAAAGAAGAGTTAATACCTATCCTTCTCAAACTCTTCCAAAAAATTGAAGAGGAGGGAAAGCTGCCTAACTCATTCTATGAAGCCAACATTATCCAGATACCAAAACCAGACAAGGACAACACAAAAAAAGAAAATTACAGTCCAATATCACTGATGAACATCAATACAAAAATCCTTAACAAAATACTAGCAAATCGAATACAACAATACATTCAAAAGATCATACATCACGATCAAGTGGGTTTCATTCCAGGGATGCAGGGATGGTTCAACATCTGCAAATCTATCAACATGATACACCACATTAACAAAATGAAGAATAAAAATCACATGCTCACCTCAATAGATGCAGAGAAAGCATTTGAGAAGATACAGCATCAATTAATGATAAAAAGTCTAAATAAAATGGGTACAGAAGGAAAGTACCTCAACATAATAAAGGTCATCTATGACAAACCCACAGCAAATATCATTCTCAATGGAGAAAAACTGAAAGCTATCCCTCTAAGAACAGGAACCAGACAAGGATGCCCAATGTCACCAGTCTTATTTAACAATAGTATTGAAAGTCCTAGTGCGAGCAATCAGGCAAGAAAAAGAAATAAAAGGGATCCACATTGGAAAAGAAGAAGTGAAACTGTCACTCTTTGCAGACAACATGATTTTATATATAGAAAACCCTAAAGAATCCACTAAAAAACTTTTAGAAACAATAAATGAATACAGTCATGTCGTGGGATACAAAATCAACACACAAAAATCAGTTGCATTTCTATACACTGACAATGAAGTAGCAGAAAGAGAAATGAAGAATACAATCCCATTTACAATTGCAACAAAAAGAATAAAATACCTAGGAATAAACTTAACCAAAGAGGTGAAAGATCTGTACCCTGAAAACTATAAATCATTGTTGAAAGAAATTGAAGAAGACACAACGAAATGGAAACATATACCATGCTCTTGGAGTGGAAGAATTAACATAGGTAAAATGTTCATACTTCCTAAAGCAATCTATAGATTCAATGCAATCCCTATAAAGTTCCAACAACACTTTTCCACAGAAATAGAACAAAGAATCCTAAAATTTATATGGAACAACAAAAGACCCCCAATAGACAAAGGCTCCCTAAGAAAAAAGAACAAAACTGGAGGTATCACACTCCCTGATTTCAAAATATACTGCAAAGCTATAGTAAACAAAACAGCATGGTACTGGCATAAAAACAGAAACACAGGTCAATGGAACAGAATCCAGATCCTAGAAATAAACCCACACATTTATGGACAGCTAATATTCGATAAGGGAGCCAAAAGCCTACAGTGGAGAAAGGAGAGTCTCTTCAATAAATGGTGTTGGGAAAACTGGACAGCCACATGCAAAAGAATGAAAGTAGACCATTCCCTTACACCATGCACAGAAATCAACTCAAAATGGATTAATGACTTGAATGTAAGACCCGAAACCCTGAAACTTCTAGAAGAAAACATAGGCAGTACGCTCTTTGACATTGGCCTTAGCAGCATAGTTTCAAGTACCATGCCTGACCAGGCAAAGGGAACAAAAGAAAAAATGAACAAATTGGACTACATCAAACTAAAAAGCTTCTGCACAGCAAAGGAAAGCATCAACAAAACGAAAAGACAACCTAACAACTGGGAGAAGATATTTGCAAACCATGTATCTGATAAGGGGTTAATATCCAAAATATACAAAGAACTCATACAGCTCAACAACAAAAACACCAAAAACTCAATTAAAAAATGGGCAAAAGATCTGAACAGAGATTTCGCCAAATAAATATACGGATGGCCAACAGGCATGTGAAAAGATAATCAACATCATTAGCTATCAGGGAACTGCAAATCAAAGCTACAATGAGATATCACCTCACTCCTGTCAGAATGGATATAATTAATAAGACAGGAAACAAGTGTTGGAGAGGATGTGGAGAGAACGGAACCTTTGTTCACTGCTGGTGGGAGTGCAAACTGGTGCAGCCACTATAGAAAGCAGTATGGAGTTTCCTCGGAAAATTAAGAATAGATCTACCATATGATCCAGTTATCCACTGCTGGGTATTTATCCAAAGAATTTGAAAATGCAAAGGCACAAAGATACATGCACCGCTATGTTCATTGCAGCATTGTTCACAATAGCCAAGACTTGGAAGCAACCTAGGTGTCCATCAAGGGATGAATGGATAAAGAAGATGTGGTATATACACACAATGGAATACTACTCAGCCATAAGAAATGATGAAATCCAGCCATTTTTGACAACATGGATGGACCTTGAGGGTATTATGCTAAGTGAAATAAGTCAGAGGGAGAAAGTCAAATACCATCCTACCTCACTGGTAAGCAGAAGATAAAAACGACGACAAACACACAGCAATGGAGATTGGATTGGTGGTTACCGGGGGGGAACGTGGTGGAGGGTAAAAGAGGTGATTAGGCTCACATGTGAGGGAATGGACGATAATTAGTTTTTGAGTGGTGAACATGATGTAATCTACACAGAATTCAAAATTATTACGACGTACATCTGAAAGCTATATATTGTTATAATCCAATGTTACTGCAATTTAAAAAAATTAAAAGTTAAAAAAAATGTCAAAATGTTTTACGGCTGAAACAGCCTTTCCTCAGCTGGACTGTAACTCCTTAATCCCAAGGCTTGTGTTAAATCCAAAGCTAGGCAAATCTACTATAGAGAACCATGAAGTCATTAAACTTGTCTATTGTAGAAATATTTTTAGACGATGAAATATGTCTAGTAATTCACTTCATAATCAGTAGTGTGTGTGTGTGTTTCTCATTCTCTCTCCTTATTTTCCTCCTCAGCATGTTTTCCCTGCAGCTATTAGCATTAAAAAAGTACCTCTGACTCCTGAAGTGTTTTCCCTCCACCCCCTCAAGGGCATTTCCATCTTCTTTCTAAGCAAACACCCTCCCTGAGGGGGCAGACAGAGCCCTCATGGGTTGGAGTGCACAGGATACAAAGTCGACTCCACAGAGGCTTTGCTTTTGTGAAACCGACATCCTAAGGAGGAAACTGATAATAAACAAACAAAAAACTAGATACTTACCAATTACAATAAATCCACAAAAGACGTAAACAGTGGGATGTGATCCAGAGCAAGGGCGAGAGGACTCACCTGGACAAGGTGCCGAGCACCGCCTCTCTGAGGGTTGCAAATACCTTGGAAGAGCATTCCAGAAGCCTCAGCCATCAGAAAGGCTTTTTGACGTGTATGAGGTCGTGGCCACCATGGAGCCATGGTGGCTGGGGAAGGAAACCCAGCTGGGGGAGAGGAAAGCAGCCGGGGAGGAAAGAGGATGGGCACCAGGTCAATCTACTCCACAGTCTTGCTAAGCTAAGGACCGACTGACGACTGCCGACTGCCAAGGAGCTCCCGGGAACAGCAGCTACCACCTGGTTACCTGCTTACTCACTTAGAAGCACAAGTTCATCTTTTTATCTTTGCATTAAGCTTTAAAGAAAGGCAACCAAAAGAAGCATTTCCCCAACAACCTCAAAACACCCAGGAAAGGAGCAGAATGGTACATGTTTGTACACAAATTCATTATGCATTTCACATGCAGTACAGTGTCCCTTTCCTGCCAGAGAGAACTGATTATTAGATAAAACCCTCTAAATTTATTACGTTTCCCACAGCCAGTATTCGATTAAAAAGCTTGTTTCTCAAGCATCTTATCTCTGAAATGGGAGTAATGATCTGCTCGCTTTTTTTCCCCCAAAAGTACTAAAACTTAAGGAAGCTTTAATTAATTTTGTACCTGCCTCAAGTCAAGGTCTTGTGTGACATGAAAGCGAAGTATTATTGTAGACATTTCTCACAACAACCTGGTTGTCGGCTAGCTAGTGGGTAGGCTGAGCGTTCATGCGTGATTTAGTATCTCAACATATTGTTCATTTCTCACAATTTTAGACCTCAAGCCAGGCTGTGCCAGTGAGCTGCGTCAAACACACAAAAAGCAAAGTCATTTGGAAAATTACCACGTTTTTCAAGAGTCAACTACTGGAAATTGATGAGTAACCACAAATTGTCAGTCTAAACAATTAATCTAAAAGGTGCAAGACTGTAAAAACACGAGGTTATGAATCTAAAAGCTCTAAGGCAGAGTCATTCGAATTCCCCCAAACCCTCTGTCAGAGTCGGAGACTGAGCAACTGTCTTCAGGTTTCACCATTTGCCATTTCGTAGGGGCCAGCAGTGCCCGCGAGTTCCCTCTGGGCCCGTTACAGGGATCTGCGTGTTCTGGAACAGCCTCCATAACTCCCTGCCTTGGTTCACCCAGCCCAGACCCTCAGCTCACCTCTCAGCTGCATCTCTGGCCTCCACTCTCCCAGGCCAACAGTCTCATTCATGCACTTGTCAATCACTCAGTCAGTCAGTCAGCCAGCCTGTTAGTCAGTCAGTCATTTCCTTACCTAGTCTACAAAAATCTAACTCCCTACTCTGAGCTAGGCATTGCCCTAGGAGTTGGGGATACCGTGGAACAGGACAGAAAGGCCCTGGCTCTGATGACACTCATCCCATCATGGGGAGGACAGACAGGAAACAAGTAAACTGTGGAGAAGGTGGCGTAGGAGGTAATGGGATCAGGAATGACGGGAGAATGGGGTGCACTTTAGTCTGAGTAGTCAGGGAAGGCCTCTCTGAGGAGGTGACATTTGACCTGAGACATTGAATGATGAGAAGAAAGCAGCCACTCAGAGGGATTAGATAAAGCATTGCAGGCAGAGCTGGATGCAACAAATTTCCAGCCTCCTAAGGCATTGTTTTCCTAAGTTACAAAACAACATGTGGGTGGGTGGGTGGGTGTGTATGTTAAAAGTCTGGGAGGCTGTTCCCCAAGTATCAACAGTCATTTTCTGGGGGGGGTAAGAACATGGGCAACTTCATTCTCTTCTTTACATTTCTTACAATTTCTAATTATTCTACAATCAACATTAATTACTTATGGAATAAAAAAGCAACTATTCTGAAAAGTTCCACTTTCTTTCTTAAGAACAATAAAATATAAATTCAGAGAGAAAATGACCATTTTATCCATTTGGTAAAGCTCATTTACTTAGACCTTTTAAATTCACAATCTGGGATAATTCCAGACATACTGAACTGGTTTGCCTTGCTATCATCTGTGAAAATAAATTATTTGGCAGTTAATTCAAAGAAAGTGATTAGTCCAAGAAAGGGCTACAACCAATAAAGTGTTTTCAAGCCACTCTCTTCTAGGGTTCCTGTGCCAACACCGTTCGTCCTGACCACAAGCAGTTGTCCACACCATTCTGTACACACGCTCGGCCAGCCTCTGCCTCCAGGGCAGCAGCTGCACTGAAAACAACGGCACCGCAATTCCATAAAAATGCTCTTGTAACTCAGCCTTTCACCGGATCTTCCTTGAGTCTTTGTCCAGTTTGGGGACTGCGGAGGAGTTTTGCTGTGTTTGGTAAAATTAGTATGTTGAAAACAACTAAGATGGCATCCATGTCTTATCATAAAAGTCAGAATCCTACTATCAGAGCAGGTAAGCAATTTCGGAAACCAGACACTTCCAGTTTCAGGCAGGTGTGCGTGAGGAAGACAGAGCGCTGCAGTGGCCACGGAGAGGCAGGCGACGGCCAGCGATGGGCACGCACACAGCAGAGGGTTGGGAGCTGGGACGAGCAGGATGTCTGCAAGACACACCCACGGAAAGGATGTAGGTTCAGGCTGCACAAAGCACCGGGTGCGGGTGCGGGGTGATCAGGAAGTGTGAGGTTTGAAGGCACATTTGCATCTTAATCAACCTAGCAGTTTCTGGAGCACCTCTAAGGGGCCGTTATGGCACCCGTGGGTTCGAAGTTCCCACCACAGTCTCAGACTTGTGGCCCCCAAACTTGCCTTCCCCTCGAAGTCATCTGGAATGTTTCTGAAAAATAGGAGTTCCTGGACCCCGCTCCCAGAGACCACTGTTCAGCAGCTCTGGGTTGAGGTTTCAGAATCTGGGTTCTTCCAAATCTCCTGCAGGGGAAGCGCCATGTTGGGGAGGCAGAGCTGCAGAGGACAAAGCCAGCAGGCCCTCGGGAGAGCCCTGCATGCCACAGCAGGTGTCTACAGACGCTGCGCAGCGGAGGCACAGAGCCGCTGCCCCTCACTCAGCAAGCAAGCTCTCCAGCACGAGGAATCTTCTCGAGAAGAGCTGGAAAGCACTTGGCATAAGGGACACGACATTTCCAACCTGGCTTATCAGAATCCCATGGGGGGTGTTGTTTGTTTCATTATTGTTGTTGTTGTTTACTGTTATTATTGTTTTAATATGGAGCCCCAGGCCCCAGCCCAGACAGCCTGACTCAGGATGTCTGGGGTGAAGCTCACCAATCTGCATTTTAAGCATCCCCAGAGAGTGGGTTCGGAGTAACCGCTCTAGTCTAGCAGTCCTCAAGCTTCCGAGTGTGTGTCCTTCTCAGACACCGATTCAATAAGCAGCTTCCTGACCCCACCTCCAGAGATTCTGATTCGGTTGGCTGAGACCCAGGAATTTCTATTTTTGACAAGCAATTATCTCACAGAGAATTCAAGGATGGCCCTTCAGAAACCCTGATCCTGAACACGGCCCTCCCATCTCTACCTCATGCCACCAAGCGAATGGTGTTCTGCAGTTTGCAGAAACTTTTCATTCAAAGGTAGAGAAGTAAAGACTTTACATTAATATCTTTTTAGTATATGCTGTGGTGAGCATCTGCCATGGCCTTATTGCTTTTCACAGGCTCCAGGCAGACCTGTCAAAAAGGCTAAAACATCCGTGGGCCATCAACCTCAGGCTTGACCTGCACTGGGTAAGGCCGTCACCCAGGGAAGCTGCATGTGGCCTGAGCTGGAAGGGAAAGAGCAATTCGTAAATGAAAAGGAAGGCCAAGGTTAGGGTACCTTGTCAGGTACTGCTTATTAGAGCAACATGAGACTATAGTAGACAGGAGACAAAGACTAAGATGAGGCTTTAAAAACAGGAAGAAGTAGGACACAAATTATGAGGTGGGCTGAGAGTGAAAGCTGTGGACACCGGGTGTGGACAAAGCAGGGCTGCAAGGTGTTCAGTCTACTGATGTGAAGGCCAAGTGGCCTAAAGGGAGCAGCCTGATTAAAGAAGGTGAGTGACAGTCAGGAGCCAGAGAAGAGAGACCGCTGTGCTGATGAATTTAGCAGCTGCACTTTCCTCCAGCAAGTGGCATCTTCTCAGGCGTGACTTAGAGTCGTGCACTGAAGGCTGGTGGTCAGAGTGCGGCACTCAGCCCTGCACAAGCCCAGTTTCCTGGGCCCAGACATGTCGAGACATGCGCTTGCTGCTCTCGCTCGTTGCTGATCTGGTAATTAGTCACACGAAGAAATTAAAAACTAGAAAATCAACATCTAGTGGTTCTGACTTAGAGGAAGAGAATGAGAAGGGATCAAAGACAATACTAGTTACATTTATTTCTACATATCAATAACCTCTGGTGTTTGTTGGCATCTTGTGTGAGTTTGGATGCCGAGTCTACTTTCTGAGAGAAGCACTAACTCTGTTTAAATCGAACTCCTCCTCCCCCACACTTGCACTGGGCAGCTAAATGTGGCTAAAGCAAAATGCATGACCGTATTGACTGAACCTCCTTTAAATTCATGACACGGACATTGAGGGACCCTTAGTAGCGCCCAGAAACCATAGTCTGCTTCTCTAGTCCTTTCACTCCTCCTCTGCCCACCTTGTCTTCTTTCTTCAAACCTTCAAGACACTCAGCCATCCCCGATCTCAGCCACTGACCTGCCCTCCTATTTCCCTGAGAAACAGAAGGCGCGGGAGGGTCCCACCCCGTCTCCGTCCTTCCTGCGGAGATGCCCATTCCCTCTGCCATCTCCTGATTGCTCTGGATGAACTGTCCTGCTCCGAGTTAAGGTCAGCCCTCCACTCTCCTCCTGTGCCCTATCCCCTCCTGTGTACTTAGGGAATCTCTCCAGCACCTCTCCCTTCTCTCTCCTGTGGTGTCAACCTTCCCTTCTCTACTGGATCTTGCCCATAAGCATGCACACACATTTTGCCAGAGTTGATCACACTCTCCTCCTTAAAACACATTCTTCATCTGGTTTCCAGAACACCCTACTCTCCTGATTTTCCTCCTCCCTCACTGACTGTTCCTTCCCACTCTTCTCTGCTGGTTCCTGCACCTCTCCACAACCCCAGGTCCCATGCTTGAACCTCTTCTCTTCTCTGTCCACACTCACTCTCTCAGTGATCCATCCACTCTCAGGATTGCCAATATCACCTATGAGCTGACCCCTTCCTAATTTCTATCTCTAGGCCAGTTCTCTCCCCTAAACTCCAGAATTATGTACCCAGTGGCTCACTAATATCTCTGCTTGGATATCTAACGATCATTTCTGATTTTACAAGTGCAAACTGAGCTCCTGCTCTTCCTCCCAACTCCACCTCCCCCACAGGGAAACACAATGCTACCCTTCCAGCATCGCAGGCTTCAGACCCGAGAGGCTTTTGCTCATTCCTCACATCCACTCAGTCAGCAAATCCTTCTGGCTCCTTCTTTGAGAGAGACCCAGTGTGTGACCGCTCCTTGCCACCTGTGCCTCACTGCCCAGGACACCTCACTCTTCACCTGGATCACAGCAGAAGCTCCCTCTGCTCTCTGAGCTTTGGCCCTGCCACTCCTCATTTGACTCTCAGTCCAGTGTCCTAACACACTCCCCCTACATGTCTTCCCACTTCACTCGGGGAGAAAGCAGAAGGCCTTATAATGGCCTACATGGCCCTACACGATCTCATCCCTCTCGTTACCCACCCTCTCCCTGCAGCCTCCCTGCCTCCTTGCTGGTCCTTCAGTTCATCAGTCACGCTCCCGCTTAGGGCTCTGTCCTGGCTCTTCTCTGCCCAGGTCTCTGTGTGGCTCGCTCCCTATCTCCATCAGGTCTTCCTTCAGTTGGCATCTTCTCAGTGAGACCTTCCCTGACAGCCCTGTCTCCAGCTGCAGCCCCTCATCTTCCACGCCCTCCTCCCTGATTTACTTTCCTCTTAGCACTTCCCACTATCTACTACACTACATGTGCAAATTATTACTAGCATTATTACTTCGGTACTCTCTGCCACCCATATAAGCTCCACAGGGCAAAGATAGTTACCTGTTTTGTTCACTCCTGTTTGTACCCAAAATGGTGCCTAAAACAGTGGCTGACAGATTTTAGTGCAGAACTGTTTTTTTTTTTTTAAGGAATGGAAGAGTTGCACCTTGAGATTTCAGACTTCTGCAGAGCATGGGCAGCCTCGAGAAGAGACGATACTCCAGGTGAAATACCACAAGGCCTCCTAGCTCAAGGAGAGGAAGTCAGAAAGGAAGCAAGCCAGAGAACCAGGAAAACTTGAAAGAAAGCTTTTTTTTTTTACAGTTTTTGTGTTTTTCTGAAAATCGAACACTTTTGTATTGTGATTTGGTTTTTATAATGGTGACTAAGGTATTTCAGTATTTGTGTATTCCTACCTGCCCTTCATCCTCCCCAAATGGTTTACAAAACTTTGGTAATTGTTAGATTTTATTTTAAAAATTCACGGTTACAGATGAAAATTCCTGTATGCTTGGGTAAAACATTACTGTCTCACTTTGAAATGCAAAATGAGCCTTGCACTTCTGCCTCCGGGGGCATTCGCAAAGACGGGAGAGATAACTCTATCCGTTCTTCCCACGTGGGCTTCTGTTTGTTGATGGGTTGTAGAATTTCTTGGCTGTGTCCTTGCCCTCTTAGCCAAGCCGAGGTCTAGGAGGAATGTAGGCCCCGTGAGAAGTTGTGTTTATTTTTGTGGAATAAGAAGCCGGAAACTCATTGACCTCCTTACATAGAGCATCAGGCTAGAGGCCAGTCTGAAGGTCCAGCTTCCCTGGCTTTGAGATCCAAATTGGAAGTACTAGTAAGTATTCAGGATCTCTTTGTTGAAAGGTAAATTAACATTTACCAGAATTCAGAGTAGTTTGATCTATTTTTAGCTTTGTTTGCGTATGTTCACCACTCACGTACATCAAATCTACCTTTCTACTTAACGGGGGCGGGGGCGGGGCAGGGTGAGAGTGTGGACAAGAGGAGGACAGGAGGCAATCATCTGTCTAATCTCATAGTTGCAGGTACCTTTGTTTACTATTAGCAGAAGCCGGTGGTATTACTACCAGCTGTAACTTAGTATTTATTACTAGCCTATGAACTAGAAATCATTTCCTTCCATTCTTTCTCCCTTCCGTTCTTTTTCATATGATGGCATTAGTGAGTAGCTATGATCTAATATTTGGAAATCTACCACTTTCCCTCCTTTTCGCCACTTCTTCAGCAAATGGCTTTTCATTCGCATATTCATATTCCATCCCAGGAACAAATTCTTCTCTAACAGTTAATTGTGGGAAAAATATCCTTTCCTTGGTGAGGAATACATCTTTTAAACAACCTACAAATGGGTACTGTTGTCATAAGCTTCCATACTTCTTCAGTAGGAGATTTGTCCCAAAGTCTTCAGAGCACAGCTTTCAATAGGTAATTTCTTTATAAATATGTAACCCTATAAGACATGTGCGAACATATGGCAGTGCAAACATGATAAAGTTTAAATAGCCCCTGAAGTCATTTGTTGGACTGAACTTTAATTAAAGAGTTCATTAAGGTCATCATTATAAGAAGACAAACCGGTAAAGAAAACAGTTCTGGGTGCTGAAGGGAAGAGCTGCGGCTGCTGTCGCTGTTGCTGTTAGTGTGTTGGTCCGTATAATTGCTTGCATATCATTACCTATGTCCATAAAATCATTCAGCTCACAGATTATAGGATTATTACCAAATGACTTGCTTCGAATAGCAAATGAATATAGCAACTTCAATTGATTCTTTTACAATATTGGTCATTTGTTGGATTAAATCAACAAGTTCTTTTGCTCTTAAGTAAATAAAAGAAATAAAATCAAGTTAAATGATATTAAAAACTACTGTGAGACTGAGAAAAGAGTATTTAGGAGTTTTAAGACTCATAAGGGTGCCCCCTAAAGTCAGAAAGAATGTCTTTAGATTCTGTGACTTCTTGGATTAGCTCTGATGTTAAACCCACATCTTACTGTAATACACAGCATCACCTGGGGAGAAACAGCAAACAGGAACGTTTTCTTAGAGCATCACTTGGCAATACGCCAACACCACATTCCACTCTTTTACTCTTCTGTTACTTAAGCATCTCTAAGCTGTCATCACAAAAACAAAAGCCAAGAAATAGAACCATGTGAAAATTGTTTTCTCATGTACGATAATCTTTGGAGCCCAGGTCCACAAGAGCCTCTGAGCGACCATGACACAATGGAATACGTGTCTGTAACAGGAAATGTGTTTTCTCCCATCTTGGTATGTTTTTTCTTCGTCTTGGTAAATAGTACCGTTAGCCTTCAGTTGTTCAAGCAAAAGCTGTAGCACTCACCCTTGTCGCTGTCTCCTCAGCTCTCACATCCAACCCATCAGCAAGTTCTTTGCACAAACAAAGCACATCTTGACGCCGCGCCTTCTTCCTGTCTCTCCTACGCCCACCCGGCCCCAGCTGGTTGTTTCTCGGACAGACTGCAGCAGGTGGCCTCGCCATGCTCTTCTCCAGTCCATTCTCCAAGCAGCAACGAAATGACCACTGGAAACAAGTCAACTCGTGTCTCATCCGTGCCTTGAAGCCTTCACGTCGGGGCACACAGGTAAAGATGGTGCTTAAACACACAGAGTGAACTTTATTCCCTCCTGAAAGCCCATTAAATCGACAATAAAATGACTTTTCAAAAAGCCATGAACCCACAAGCACAGGGAAAAGAGAAAAGGAAACCACTATGATAAAATTCTGGAGGCTGGGAAGCAATGGAAAGTGTGAGAACTGACGGCAGTTTGAGAAAGAAGTCCTCTAAGTTGGCATGGGAAGGCCAAGAAACAACCTGATTTACACTGTGGAACCCTAAAAGGTTCAGAAAAGGATGGCACTAGGTGCCTGAGGGAGTAGGACATACAGGGGTATAAAATGAGGAACTTAGCACAAAGTTATTGAAGGCGTCCCTTCCCCTCTACGTGACTGGGCAGCTGTTCTCTCTTCCACCCGGTGCCAGCAACAGACCCGGGGTTTATCTCTAGAAAGGATGAAATTGGGCCTCTGGAAGGGGAAGCACCACGCACCGCTGAAGGCAAGGGTACCATACAGAAAACTGAGGGAAGTGAAGGCCTGCAAAGGTGGCTGAGACCTCCCAGCTGTCTTCCCAGGCCTTCACTCTCCAGAAAGGGATGGGAAAAACTGACTGGGGAATGTGACCAGTCAAGAGAAAAGACCTAAAATGAGTAACATCAGGGATTCTCCCTCAAAAAATCTCAGCCAGATCACCCTTGGAGTGACCTGCTTGGAGTTAACAAGCCCCAGCCACATGCTCAAAGTTTCCAGTCAGCTTTCCAGTCACCCACCCTTAAATGTGAGCAGAGGACAGAGCATACCACCTGCTTAAGGAAAAACTAAGGAGAAAGACAGAGACAAATAAAAGGGGGGCCATCTGAAAGAAACAGAGAACTATGTGGAGGGAAGAAATCTTGAAAAAGAATTTACTAATGCTTTAGAGATCTAAGAGAAAATGAAGAGAAGGAAGAATAGGATGCTGTTTCTTTTCTTTCTTTTTTCTTTTTTTTTTTAAAGGAACATTCAGAAAACAAAAAATAGGCTTTGGAAATTAAAAACAGGATAGGTGAAAAGAATAACTCAATAGAAAATTTTTGAAGGTAAAATTGAAGGCATCTACCAGGAAGATAAAAAGACAAGTAGATGCTAAATAGGAGAAAAAGCAATAAATATTAGACAAACAGTTCAGGAGCCCTCACATTTCAATTATAGGACTTCTAAAAGGAGAGAAGAGAAACAGAAAACTGAAGGGAGGAAATCAACCATGAAATAATTTAAAAACTTTTCAGGAAAGAAGGATTTGAGTGCCCGGATTGAAAAGGCCCACGGAGTGCCCAACATAATGGATGGAAACAGGTTTGCACCACAGCCCATTCAGTATGAAATCCCAGCTTACTGGGACCAAGGAGTAGATCTTAAAGGCTTTCAGAGAGAAAATTTAAAACAAGTTATATGCAAAGGATAAAGAGCCAGAATTGCTCCAGACAGCTCAACAGTAACACTGGAAGGTAGGGACAATGAGGCAGTGTCTTAAAAATACTGCAGGCCAAAGCCTTCTGATCTAGAAATCCATACAGCCAATTGTCAAGCAAGTGTGGAGACAGAATAAAGATCTATTTGGACAGGTAGGATTTCAATAACTTTACCTCCCATGAATCCTTTCTCAGGAAACTATTGGAAGATATGCCCCAGGAAAATGGGGTACAAAACCAACAATGGGAAAGACATGGGATCGAGGATATCAGTCCAACAAGGGAGCGAGGTAAGGATGAGAGCGGGTCTGCAGGCACAGAGGTGGGCCCAGAATGGAACAGCCCAGAACTCAGGAGAGCCTTCTTCCCGAATTCGAAGCTGCCAGCATCCCTGATATGAATGCACACTTTCAGAGGCTATTTCAACACCTGAGGAGGAGTTGAGGTTGAATAAGGGATACATACACAGGAAATATGCTTAATTCAAAAACAAGATAATTATTAATTCCAGGAAAAGCAAAAGGTTGTGAGGATAAGAAAAGTTGTCCTGTGTGATTACGAGTAATCACAGCTCAGCTATGAGTAGTGTCTGCCTGGTGGTAATAACGTGAGTATTGAAGATTGCGCTAACGAAACCAGAGATAAATCGATCTCAGGAGGATGGGAAAGGCACACTTGTGCACAGGGCAGGAGGAGGAAGGAAAGATAAAATATCCCAAACCGTAAACACAGGAGGTGCCAGCACATCCGTGCAGGGCAGACAGCAGTGTTCTCCCCGCAAGGGGAAATGGGAGAGACTGCTGTTTCTCCCAAAGGACCCACAGATCTAGATGAATCTCTAAAGTATGTGCATGCAATTTTAACTCAGCTTTTTAAATTAAATACGTCTTTTTACCAATATACAATATACCTACAGAAGATTGCACAATCATATATGATTCTCACAAATGAACACATCCTCCGTCTACCACCTGGATGAACAGAGGACTTCCCTGACTTCCTTTTCTGAGAGACCACTCCCGACAAGCACTCACATCTCATCCCACTTGTTACTTCACAGCACAAGGTGTGCTTGTGTATGTGCTTCGATGTTGACTTGTTTGTGGTCTCTCTCTCCCTCTCACACATAAATGCCACAAGCCAGTCTCCTTGTCTTTGTTTATAGCTGTCTGCCCAATACCACTGTATAGTACACACGGTAATCTCTCAATAAATATTGCTAAATGAAGGAATAGATGAACACAAGGCCCTAAATAGGATTAAATGCAACACCATAAAGAATTAAAACTGGGGGTCCGCCCGGTGGCGCAGCGGTTAAGTGTGCATGTACCACTTCGGCTGCCCGGGGTTCGCCGGTTTGGATCCTGGGTGCAGACATGGCACCGCTTGGCAAGCCATGCTGTGGTAGGTGTCCCACATATAAAGTAGAGGAAGATGGGCATGGATGTTAGCTCAGGGCCAGGCTTCCTCAGCAAAAAAGAGGAGGATTGGCAGCAGATGTTAGCTCAGAGCTAATCTTCTTCTTCTTCAAAAATAAAATGAATTCAAGAATTAAAACTGGTAAGGACTTCATGTAGCTTGTGGTTAATTTCAAACTTTGTGATGAGGAAAGTAGGTATCAGAAGAATGGCTATGATCACTGACTTGCCCGAGGAAATATACCTGGCGAGGGGCAGAACGAGGACCCTGACTGCAGGCCAATGTTTCCCGTGGCGCAAGCCTGCCTCAAGACTGTCTGCTCTCAGCCAGATTAATTTATAATCACCATAATATTCCATAATGTCTGACATTAAAGAATGAAGTGCCCACACTCAAATTTTCATAAATTGTAAAAAAACCCTTCTTTCCCTTTCCCTCATCCCAGCTTCTCTTTTCTATGTCTACTAGCATTGGCACAAAATCTGTTATGAATTCTGTAATAGTGTGCAAGGCATGCTAGTGCTTTCTAGGAATCGTTTGGGCTCGTGCTGTTTGGATGTCAGGTTTATGTCACAAGAAACAGGTCTGTGATCCTATCTTTACAAGGTGAGTGTTCAGCATAATGACTGAAACATAACTAAGTCCTCAATAAATAAGCATTAAATGTTGAATGGAATGTTTTCTTAGATTACACCAACTATCACATTTTGGGACATCAAATTCCTGCTACATAAGGAGGTGGTCATGTTTTAAAAAACTTACTTTTTAAATTATAAATTGCAGAGCTGGCAACATCCTGCCACCCAGCAGGGACCTCTGGGCACAGCCGGTGTTTACCAGCCCCCAACGGAGGAGATGAGGGATTCCCACAGTCAAAGCGGGACAGTCTTTGCTCTCGCCCACTGTCTCTTTCTTTCGTACCTTTCCTACGTGCCCTTTATTTCAGATCTCCAGCGCCTTTCTGCTTTCCTCACCCCATCTTCCTGTCAAATTAGGGAATGACCTTACATCATTTTGCTCCTCCACTGATTACACTTCAGCATGAGTAAATGCGGAAAACATAATTGTGCCACGCCTTCTAGCTCCAACTGTAGAAATAAAAATTGTCTCATTCCTTGTTAAACAGGGTTTCAAGCCTCTCGCTCAAAGAGATTTGTCCAGGGCTGGGCCCCCTGGGAGCATTTCCCCATGGAAGCAGGGAAGAGAGCTTGTGGGCCACAGTCCAGTGCCCTCTCCCTGAATCCATGCTGGTGCGGCCCTGACTGCCGCTGGGGTTCAGGCATGCTGTGGCCCATGGGTGGACTTCCCAGGAGTCTTGACATGAGGAAGTGACCAGCCTGTAAAGGAGAGTGTGGGCACAGACAGAAAACTCCTCTGAGTGGAGGGAGGAACAGTGGAGGTAGGAAGTGGAGGGCCACACAGTGGCCATCACTGAAGTTCTTCTCTGGCCCATCCCACAATGACTGCAGCCTGGGTCTGGGGGAAGAAGGACCTGGAACTGAACCTGAAAGAGCCGTTTCACCAGAGACTCTGAAAGTCCCTGGAAAACCTCCAACAGAGGGCGACACAAGGAGGAGAGGTCGTTCTCCCTGCTTCCCATCTCTTACCCTAGTGTGTTCCCGCTGGTTTCTACTGGGACATGAACTCAGAAGAGGCAGGCTAGAGAGAAGCAGGAGGAAGCAGCAGATGCCATGTGAACGCCAACCAGGCTTGTTTATGACCACACATGAGACACATTCCAGGGCCTTCCAGAAATGCTTGAGGAGAACCTCACAGGGGCTGGGGACCTGATGGAGACAAAACTATCAAATGTTGCCGTCATGTTCAAAAAACATGATGGGGCTGGAGACATATGGCTTTTGTGAACCATAACATCCAAGGTTTTAGCTACCTAACACCTCCCAGCCAGCACTTGCTTCTTATCTCCTATCCCTGTTCCCTGAGGACTGTGTGCTGCCTGAGGGTGGGGCCAGCTGTGCCTTCTCACAGCACAGGGACTGTCAAGGAGCCAGTGATCAATCAAGATGGGAGGGGTGGGCAAATGAATGAACAGAGGAGTGGAATCCAACCACCTTGGTACAAGAAGTTATTGCACAAACCCTTAAGGGAGAGGACTTTTCTTTTAAATATTTTATTTGTTTTTTGAAGAAGCTATGTGATCTTTTCTTTCTTTCTTTCTTTCTTTTTTTTTTTTTTTGCAGGGAAAGTTTGCCCTGAGCTAACATCTTCTGCCAATCTTCCTTTTTTTTTCCCTCTCCCCAAAGCCCCCGTACATAGCTGTACATTTTAGTTGTAAGTCCTTCTAGTTCTTCTATGTGAGCCGCTGCCACAGCATGGCCACTGACAGATAGGTGGTGTGGTTCCATGACTGGGAAACAAACCTGGGCTGCTGAAGTGGTGAGAGCACTGAACTTTAGCCACTCGGCCATCAGGGCTGGCTCAGGAGAGGACATTTCTGATGTTGAATTTCAGTTTAAGAAGGTAAGTTTAAAACTATCCTACCAGTTATCAGCCCCACTTCCGTGTCTTTAGGATCCCATTGCTAAATGTGCAGTTGGTTCCCAGATCCGTTGCTGACTTGGTGTCTCTTTCAGACCTTGAACCATTGACGTGACAGAAGGGCTGGAGGGGAAAGCCATGTCTGGGCAGAAACACTCTGTTCAAGGAGGTCCCTCCTTAAGCCCAACTTGCGGAAGAAGCCCTGAAGGGGGATGGCTCCTTGGAAGGGTGGTGCTGGAGTTTGGGGTGAGAACTGGCCACTGTGCCTCCTACTGGGGGCCCTGCTCCCATTGCGTGAAGAGAAGAATCATTTGGTGTAGGAGTGACCTGGGTTTGCGCCCAAGCACTTCTATGTCATAACTGCGTGACCAGGAGCAGATCTCCTAGCCTGTTGGGTCCCCTGTTCCTCCTTTCCTGAAACTGGATGATAATGCCTGTCTTACCTGCATCATCCACTGTCGAGTCAAACAAGAATCATATGCGAAGTTGCCTGTAAGAGATATATATGCATATCATCCCATTCTAGGCCAGGAGTAAGATGGGAAAAGAGAATTCCCACAGCCATCAGAAAGTCTTTTCCAGTCTTTCAGAATTGTCACACTTTGTATGGAAATATTCCAAGAACCATTTTTCCTCTCTAAGTCAAACTTTTAGGGCGTATTAAATACCATTTAGAAGAAAGTCCTTTGCATTTTTCTTGAAATTAGTTATATACTTGCAAATGGCCAGTCATTCCAGCACTAAATTGAAACAAATTCATGTTGTAAAATAATAAAAAGACCTCTTTCATTGCGTGAACTACTGATCACTGGATTAATGGCCTTCACTTGTTCACACAAAGACCTAATGGATCATTTTTTTTAACAACACTGTAACTAAGCAGTACTCAGATTTTGGAAACCATTAAAATTATAGAATAACCCCAAAGTGCTTGATCCTCCCTGTAGCTCTTTTTATCTAGAGTTGGGATTCATTGTTTATGTGCTTTTATTTCTATGCAACCCCTGCCAGCTCCAGGCGCTGGGTTGTTCTCTCTTAATAAATGTCTATCCTTTATGCCTGCGTCTCATAGTCCACTTGGTTTGATTTACCCTCAAGTCAAAATACTTTCTTGATCGTTGTGCACAGAATTAATCAACACCGACAGGACTATTCATGGTGCTTATCCCTCACTGCAGAGAGAGGAAGAGCACTGGGCTGTCAGGGCTCGGCTGCAGGGCGTTTTCTGAATTTGGATGAAAGGATCACCCCCAAAACATGCAAAGTTCTTCACAAGCTTTTGGAGATAAAGTTTTCCCCCACCTGGCCCTGGAGCCCCTGTTCCGGGCAACTGGAGATGCCCAACTCCCTGCCACCTGCTTATCTGATGGGACATTAGACCGGCGTGTTTCAGAGCCCAGGAACAGGGGCTCATCAGCCCCTGGAGGAAGAGCAGGCATATTAAATGATGCACTCCATTTTTATATCAACCATAAATACCAAAGCAGTTCCGGGACTCATGCATTTGTAAAAGGAGGAGAAGGGAATTAGCGCCACACTCTCTGCATCGCTGGCACCCAACAAAGGGAAGTGTTGCTGGTTTTCTTTGTTCGCATCAAACTATGGTGGAAATTCAATGATTTTTAAAAACAACAAAACCTTTTCAGGATGGATCGAGTCATTGGGACAAGTTTATTTTACTCAAGTCTGCAGAAACTCATTTTTAAACTAAGAAAATGGAATTCTTCGTGTATTTTACTCCAGTTTCCTGATGGTATATCTCAAAATACAATGTGACATGAAGCATTAAGCCATATAAACTTTTGCTGTAGCTGTTGTTGTTTTAACCTATCTGGGACGGAGAAGCCAGGGTGATGATAACCATGGCACCCAGATTAACAGCACAACCTCTGGGCTGCAGCTTCTACAAATTCATCCAAACTGGAACCAAATTCTTGCTCTGCTTGCTGACTCTAAGCAATATCTTTGCACTTCTTCTTAACTAGTAATCCTTGCGCAATCTGTTTGACTTGCAGGAATGCTGCTGCATCATTACCTTGGGCTCGAAATGTTTTCAGGCCTCTGCAGATGTCAGCCGCCTGCCCTTGACACTAATTCTATCTCTGCAGCTTGCGTTGCCATTGTCAACAAATGGTTCTGATTATGCTATTCTGGTTCCATTCTGGTGGAAAAGAAAATAAGCCCCTGGACAAATAAGCGTTTGATCCTCCAGGTTCGTCAGGCAAAACCTGAAATCGCTTCGTGTTGAGGACGCTGATGGGAACAGCTCAGGCTTTGAAGATAAATGGTTCTTGACTTAAACCCCTGCTCTACCACCTTCCAGCCGGGGTGCCTCCCAGCAATTTTCTCAGCTTCTCTGGGAGTCAGTTTCCTTATCCATTAGAAGGGTAACGACACCTCATGTGCCCAGTGGTGGGGGGGATTAAAAGGAGGTCAGCAGCCAAAAGCCCGTGTCTGGCACTGGGAAGGCCTCATCCAGTCTACCTCTCCCAGCTCAGCCTTCCCCAGAGGAGATGACTCTGCACACTCACGCACGGGGTCGGCACTAGATAATCTTCCTGAGCAATGGCTCAATCATCCATTATTCATTCTGGTTTGGCCCTAAACCCAAGAACCAGATATACAAATATATCTTGTTTAAATCCAGCCACATCCCCAGTGCCCAGAACTGTTCATGAAACATTTAGATGCTCAGAAAACATTTGATGGGTGAAGAAATGGAAGCACAAGCCCCAGGACACCCGAGGCTGCTTAGAAACATGGCACGCCTGTGTCCGCACCAGCGTGCTCGGGGCCAGTCTGCACCAGCCAGTGGCTCTTACCGCCCAGGACCTTCTTTAATCTTCGTTCCATATCCACCCTCTTCCCTACAGATACTAGAAATTTCCAATTTCATCAACAACCAGTCAGAGTCTGATCTTCACTAAGTAGCTGGGGTTAACATCCAGAGCTAACCAAGTTCCAGCCTAAAATAAATAAAATTTTATTTCATTGCCTTATTGGCTAAACTAGGATATTCAAAATGGTCATTAGACCCTAACAGAAATTTGAGGACCTCCAAAGGCCAGGAAACCCCAAATTTATAGCCACACTCCATATGCAAAGGCTTTTGCAGAAGCAAAACCCCAAAATACATTAGATTGAACCATATGAAACTGTCACATATGCAGGTCAAAATGATCAAATGTCAGTAATTTCATACCGTTCAGTCTGGTAGCTCAGTGAGCACCAGCAAACAGACCCTGATGCTTTACTCTCCTTCAGAAGGAGCGTGACCACTTCACCTGTCTCCTTGAAACATCTTCCACGGTCACCCATTCTGCATAAACCCTGCGGCCAGCACTGCAGGCCATTCTCATCCCCAGCCCAGCCTCTCTCCCCATTCCCTTCTTCCTTCTTCCCCAGCAGCCTGAGTGCCAGCACAGCCACTGGTCCTGGAGCAGGAGCACCCATGCGCGCCCAACCTCAGGGCCTCCGATTGGCTGCTGGTCTGTGTGGGATGGCCTTCCTGCCTCTGTTGGCTTACAAACTGGCCCTGTACCTGGAGGGCAAGGAGAGACTGAAGAGAGAGGCAGACCACTGCAGACAGGTAGGGGGCGGTTCTTCTAAGCAAGGGAACTGACGTAGGAGGCTTGTCTTGGGGGGCCAAAGATGAGTAGATTTCTGACCCCCTGCCAGAATCTCAAAAGTTTACATCGAGGCCTTAACTGGGTTCACTCACCTCCACGGTCCAGATGGGTGTCAACAACACTTCACTCTCTCAGGGCTGAGTCCTTGAAACAGCTCCCACAGTGGGAACGTGGGCAGAATGTACATTCCAAGGACACGGGAGGCAGCGAGGGGCCTCTGATTGCCCTGCTCCCGCTGGCGGGTCAACCAGTGGACACATCCTCTCAGGGACCTCCCCCGACAGCCTCCACTACCTCTCCAGTGCTTCCTGGTCTTTCAAGATGCAGCTGAGAAGATAGCACTGCTCCTAAACTTTTCCCAAGCCCTCCCACCCACCCCAACCCCATCAGAATGTACCTCTGTTGCCTTAGTGCTCCCATAACCTCTGCCTGACCTCCACTCCAGCACTTCACATAACATGTCCTGTGTTATGTGGACATCTAGGTTCCACTTCCCAACAGACATAAAGCTCTATCAAAGAAGAAACTCAATTCATTCCCCTTGTGTTCCTGGCTACTGAGCACAGTAGCCAGCACATAGCAGGTGGTCACTAAATGTTGATTGAATTGAGCACCGACTGTGGGCCACAAACCAACTTTCCAGGACTTATGCCTTGCTCAGGATCAAGGTCAAGGACATGGGTTTTGTTTCACCCCCGCCCCTGCCATTTAACATCTGAACCACCTTCTGGGAGTTGCCTAACCTCTGTAGTCCCCCTTTTCTCATTTCAAAGACAAAGAGCCTTCACTTCTCAGAGTTGTTAGAAAGGTTGAGTGAGACAGCGTAGGAGATGTGCTCCCTGCAGTGCCTGGCGTACAGTAAGCGCTCAGAAATGAGAATGTGTGGTTCACTCCTCTTACAGTAATTATGAGCGTCTCTTAAACAATTAACTGACATGTAATGCATTTAAAGAAAGACTGACACCAGAGGCAGAGAGAGGAACAGACATTGTCCCAGAAGCCTGTACACCCTAAGATACCGGAGTTTGAAGATCCCGCTAATGGTGGGCAACAGCCTGATGTGTTTGGTACAAACACACCAATCCCACCATCCCCAGGTGACAAGAACGAATCTTTCAACCTTTATTTCTTGCATCCACTGGGATGATATGACCGGATCTGAGCATTTGAGAAATTCGAGTTTGGCTTCAGCGGCGCTATGAGTGCCTGTTGATTGTTCCCTCCTGCCTCCACTCGGGACGCGGCAGGGTGGTCCTGGGTCTGCCAGCCTGCAGCTGGGCGCGGAATCTTTCTGAGGGTGCCCCGCCCTGAGTGCTGCAGCAGGGAGCCGCAGCTTTAGGCTGACAGGAAGAAATGGGGGCAATGACAGGAAGCTTGGGAACTTTGACTTTTAATTAGGCTTCCACTTTTTGTCTCGGGTGGGCATAGGTAAGGGGTGCTGCTCTTTATGTCTTACCAGATTCCCCCAAAACAAAGATGAATGACACAGGCCGCAAGAGTTTCCCCAACAAGCCGCAGCCTGCAAGGAGAAAGGTGGAAGATCTCCCATTTCCTGCAGAGGCTGTGCAGAGAGGCGGCCACGTAGCAGCCTGGCAGGATCTTCCAACTGATTAGACAGTGGGGCTTATGAAAGAGGAGGAGGCTGAGGGGCCTCTGAGCTACACTGTCGGGTAACTAAGGTTATACAGGCTGAGGATGGCAGGAGGCTAGCCCTGACCCTACCCCACTCTCGGCCATCACCCAGCCCCACTGCTCGTGCTTGCTAAGGAGCTTTGAAGTCCGGCCTTGGTCCCCCTGCTGCCGCACTCGCCATAGCAAATCCGTCTCCAAATGGCACTGCGAGTGCTTTCATCGTGAAACCTCACTCTGCATTCCTTAGAAGGCTTCCACAGCTCCCCCACTGCCCTACGAGACAGTCACAACTCCACACCGTCTCCGGGGCCCCAAGGTCTAGCCCTTGTCTCCCTCTGCAGCCTCGCCTCTCATCACCTTCCCTCTTGCCCTCTCCATGTGACACACACTTTCAGAGCTTTGCCCTCTCCATCCCAGGCCTGCACCCCTGCTGTTCCCTTTGCCTGGAGTGCTCCCCTGCCCTCTGTGCTCACCCTTCAGATCTCAGCCCAGGCATCACTTCCTCAAAAAGTTCTCCCTGATTGGGTCAAACTTCTCCCCAATAAACTCTAAGGAGTATCATCCTTTGTCACCTGGTGGTGGGTGCAAATTTACCATTGTTTGTTTTATTCTGTCTCTACTGCATCCCTCCAACGAGACATTCAGTGCCCGAGCGCCCTGTCAGTCTGCGTCTGCTCCACTGTGGCTGCCTTGAAAGCTGGGCCCGGTGCCTGAGCATAGGGGGCGCTTCATAATTAACTGTTGATTGTTGAATGACTGAAGGAGAAACTGCAGTTTATTTTTCTTTCATAAAAAAATCTGCCACTCCATCTTTCTTAGTGCCTGAAATCATCCCTTCGTAGGTGGAGGACTTTCCAGCCTTCGAAAGAGGTCGATAAAACGGAACTACTCCTGGGAAAGATTAGAAAACTCTCTGCTCACACTTGAATGGCCAGGTGAGGAGTGCTGCCTCCTCCACAGCATGCAGCAGCCTCTGCTCTGCACCTCCTCTCTCTCCTACATCCACACGGAGGGAATAACTCACCACCAGAATTTGGAACCAGGAAGCCACTTGACTCTCCACAAGAACCAACATGGTTGGGGGTCATGAATTTCCCTTACAAGGCCTCCTCACATCCAGAAAAGAGCCCTGCCAGCACGGCTGGGCCTGGGAACCTGGAGGACAAAGCTCCCTGCAGCCACGTCCATCAGCACCCCTCTCCGTCTGATCTCCCTCCCTGATTTGAGCTGAGAGCCCAACCTCTTCCTCTGACTCCAGCCCAGCTCCTCCTCGGAGCATCTTCCTGGGAACAACTCTGCTGAGCCTGCTAGATCTCAGATGAGAAACTCCACTGGGAAGCCTGCCACACGCTTGGACACCATCTGGGACTGTCACACAGGCACAAACGTATCCCTGAGTTTCCTGGAGTCATTAATTTCCTTTGAGTAATTACTACAGAATTAAGAGGAGCATCGAGGTAGGCAAGCCTATTGGCCATGAGCAAGTAAACTCACTTATCTTTCCATTCTGGCCTCATCTATTTGACCTTCATGGGAGCGTGACAGGATAGCAGAGATCAGTCAGCCCTTTGAGCGCCTTTGCCACAACAGTGCTGAGCTGGTCCCCCTGTGCGTGCACGAGTGTGGCCCCTGGGGTTGTGAAGCCGAGGGAGCGATTCTAGAATTGTCATTTCCATGAGGGCTGGAAGGCATCTGCCCCCTCAACAAGATCCGGAAGAATCACCAGCTGATTACCCAGAAATCCAACCCATTGCATTGACTGTATGTCTGAAAATAATGCATGTTTGCATATTCCAAATATTACTCATTGCAGATAATTGCTCAACAGATCAGAAAGTAATAATTGGCTGGAAAATAGGCTGTAAGAAGCCTTGAAGACAATTTCTAATCAGTAGTTCATTTTGTGACTCTTCCTTATTCTCCCCCTTTGATTTGTAGTCCTCAGAATAAGGTATTAAAAAGTACAACTTCAGTGGCCGTGACTTCATTCTCGTCCCTGACTAACCTCACTATTGTCTTCTGCGTGGACGCAAGACGTGCCCCACTGCACCTGCTTTTCTCCACACTCACACTGCCGACCGCCTCAGATCTCCCCTTGTTTGACATCAAATGCAGCCTGACAGCTGAGATTTCATTATCATTCAAAAAGGAATTTTGCTTTTCTTTTCTAATTTTTAATGTTTGAAATCTCCACTTTGCGTTTGTTCAGCCCTGCTTCCTGGACCAAATCTTGGGGAAAATCAAACTTTGAGGCACGCATCCACTCGTTTCTCCACCTCATGTCCTCTTTGAGCAGGTAAAAAATAAAAGGAATTTGACAATGGAAAGGAAGTTTCCAGAAGGGCAGCATGTAGTCGAGGGAGACTGAGGAGCAGTTCCAGATAGACGCTCCTGCCGGGGCTGGTCCTCGGCCCACCCACACGGCCCTGGGGGAGCAGAAAATGCACAAGGGCGGGGATGGAAGATGTGGCTCTTGGTCTCACTGCTGGCTTTGAGATTTCAGGATGGTCTCTGCGCTCAGTTGGGCACTGGGTGGGGTGCCATTTTAGTTGGTGTGGCTTCGCCCAGCATGGTGCCTGGCACACAATGGTGATCAATAACTGTCTTTTGAATGAGCAGATGAATAAACAACGTGAGTGTTTTGTAAATATTGGGCGTTATGACCTCCTGTTTTCTCTAGTGCTGGCTGGGCCAACAGCTTCCGTCTCCTCTAGCCCTCTCATCTCCAGGAAGCACAGGCAGAACCCAGGGGAACTGCCCAAATTTCCTCTACTACAAATGCAGCCCTGCTCACTGCATAGGAGTGGGAAAGCAGGAGCACTGTAAGTCAGGACACTAGGAAAACTAAGGGCGAAATCTGTACACAGTCATGTGCAGCTTGAATTTGGTTCTTGATCTAACCCTCCAGAAAAAGTGAAATATACACAAGGGAAAAGGGAAGGACAGCTGGCTCCATGGAGCATGACGAGGCACCAGCGCAAAGCAGGGAGAGCAGGGGCGGGCCGGCCCACGAGCCGCCCTCCTGAGCAGCAGCCCCTGCTCACCAGCGAGGCTCAGCCGTGCCTCCCTGTCTTCCAAGTCAATAATCCGATATGACTTGACAGTTGCTTGGTAAGCATCCGTGATGAATCCAGACCATTGCAGATGTCCTGCGGGGAAAGGGGAAATCAGCACAATCTACTGATGATTTAGTAGTTTTAAAGAAATAACAGCAAGGTAACATTTTTAGGATCCTTTCTCAAGAAATTTTCTCTAATGTGGAATATAATCCACTAGTATGAAATTGGCTGTAGACTACATACTTGTGTTCCAGAAAGCATCTATGTCAGTGTGAACTGAAATGCATGCAGTCTATATTTTGTCCAAAATATCAAAACCATATCATCTATCATTGTTATTGAGGAAACATTCGCACAATCTTTTTTATCTTCAAAGGGTCTGCTCTTATACTATGGTTTATTGACATGGATGTTGGTTTGTTAACTAACATAAACATTTACATATGCCATAGCCCCTCAAGATCCTCTCCGCAAAGGAAAGCAGTCTCCCTCATTCTGAATAAATCCCAAACAAGATACCCGTAAACACAAGTGCAGTCTATTTCCCTGCCACAGTGCCTTTGCACATGCTATTTACTGTGCCTAAAATGCCCATCCCAATCCAACTCCAATTCAATTTCCACATTCCTTCCAGAAGCCTTTCCTGGCTCTTGCCTCTCTTTCCAAGCTAAACTGTGTACCATTAATACTATACACACTCTGATTATGACACTTATCACCTCTAAACGTAATTGTACACACATTTATTTCTCCACTTGACTGTTTCTTTAGAAAAAAGTTTAAAAAACAGAATCTATTCCTCTATCAGCACTGAATACATGAATAACAGTGGACAATTATCTGCAAAGGAAAGGCTGGAAGAATACCTGCCTCTTATGTATTTTTGTTACTGTGTAGTCTTGAAAACTATACACCTGAAATCAATATTCCAAGCTGAGATTTGTTGTTGAGTCCCATTCGTTGTCACTTCTAGTTGGTATGAATAATGTGGTTTCAGTATAGAAACTTTGCCTTGTATCCACAGTCACGTGCCACACGATGTTGTCTCGGTCAGTGAGGGACCGCATAAGTAATGGTGGTCCTGTGAGGTTAGCGCCATGCAGCCTGGGTGTGTAGGAGGTACACCATCTTGGTGTGTGTGAGCACACTCTATGATGCTCACACAATGGCGAAATCGCCTAACAACGCCTTTCTCCACACGCATCCCTGTTGGTAAAGGACACACGACTGTGGAGCGTGTCCCTACATAGTAAGAGAGTGGCTGACTCATGTGCCCACTGTGCCCAGCGGAGGCTCCTCGGACAGCGGACTTACCCAGAATGCACGTTTTGTTCTCTTTGCTCACAGCACGGAATTCAGCCCATCGTCA
Organism: Equus asinus; assembly: GCF_041296235.1. Taxonomy (NCBI): domain Eukaryota; kingdom Metazoa; phylum Chordata; class Mammalia; order Perissodactyla; family Equidae; genus Equus; species Equus asinus. The sequence goes on from NC_091794.1 coordinate 60,354,586, forward strand.
GCAGGCGCAAGTATTTTTTCCCTCCTCATTAACATAAACACTCAGAGCACAACACAGAAACCCTTCTCGCTGGCTCCGAGTTGTCAGAGATGTTCTAAGCCAAGCGTGCTAATGACTCAGAAGGGGCATTCGGAAATTTGAAAGCTCTTCATGGACGTGATTTCTGCTCTCCCCACCTCCCCCTCCTCGTCTGTCAAGCCCTCCTTGTTATTTTTAACTCCACATGCCCACAGCTGTGCTTCAGAGACAGCCCCGCTGAGGCAGAGGCGCAGCCGGTCACGGGCTGGGAAGCAAGACCTGGGACGCACGGCCACGAAAAACAGAGCATGTCACAAAGGGTCGGAGCGGGGAGAGGAGGTGGAAACACCCTCAGAGAACAGAGCTTCACCGAGGCCGAGGACAATCAACCCACTTCCCACAGCCGGGTGCAGGAGGAGCACTGCCAGCCCTGACGGAGGAGCTGGACAAGGACTCAGTACGCAGGCCTAAGGCTGCTGGATGTCTTGCCCACCGGTCTCTGCTAACACTCTTAGAGGCCACCACAGATCCTGACCTGCACCAAACCTCCCAGGCCAAGCTGGCCGCCCGCCTCCCTCCACCAGGCATCCCCGGGGCTGCGTTATCTTAGAACTTCGGAACTAAGGGAGCAAATTCCAGGCCGAAAGAAGCCAACTCATTTGGGAATATCTTCTTTTTGTGGCTCTTCTTGGTACCAGTTTTAACCTCATTTCACCCAAATAAAATTGCTTGCTTTGCTGCCATTCAGTTCTTACTAAGCAGAAATGTTTCTGGCTGTCACACCTTCCTAAAGCGAGCCTGAACCCTCCGGTGAATGGCACCCCTTGGGGTGTTGGAAGACCCTCCTGGGCAAAACCAACACAGCCCGCGAAGCTCTCCCCTCCCCTGCTTTGTCTTTTCGGTCATTTTCACACGGGCGCAGTGGACATGGGCCCTCCTCTTCCACTAGGTTTTACAGATAGTGTCTCATGTAGGAACATGAAAGTGTGACAGCTTTGTATTGTTCATGTTTCACTTTTGTATTTCTGAAATAAATGCGTATCATGTGGGGTCTCAATAGAAAACAGATGGCCCACTCGAATGAGGCCCTCCCCTCTAGGTTATTCCTTGATGCAGAGGAATTATAACGGGCACGGCGGTAGCCAGGACGAGAGCAGCAGAGAGGGGAGTGGCTGCCAGAATCAGGTTGGAGAGAGTCATGTAGAGAGGCTGGCACGAGTTCTTTGTCAAGGACTTGCAGCCTCTGGTCAAGGGATGCAGTCAGCCTATGGTGATCCCTGCACGGAAGGAGTCCGGGTCCCCCTCACTTTCCTTCCCACCACAGGGGCTTCCCACTGGCCACACCAGATGGGAAGGGCTCCCAGGTAGGCCATGCAGGTCAGCCTCCTGGGGCCGAGAGCAGGGGCCAGGAGAGAGAGAGCGGATCTGGAGAAGCAAAGAGTAGATAACTGGCACAAAATAGAAACTTTATTTTTTAAAATTAAAATTTAATACTTTCTATCACCTAAAACAACCACAAATTCACAGTTTGAATTTCTTAATTTGCAGCCCCTTCAGGGATAGACAATGTTTTAGATCCTGAAAACTTCCTATATACTCTTTGCTAAAAATCAAGGGAAAACAGAAATTCCCGAGGATTTCCCTTGTGTAAGTCATTTGTTTTTTCCAACACACTTTTTTCTTTTCTTTCTCCAAAAAATAAAATATAAAAGGATTGAAATCTAAAAATATCAGAGCGAAGCTTTGCAATTCACATGGCCAACCATAAAACACTTAGATAAAACTACGATTCTCCTTCCTTTCCATCGTTTCAGTAGCATTTATTGAGCAACTACTACACCCCAAGTATCCTGTAATACACTGAGATGCAAAGACAAATGTAAACAGACAAACCTTGCCTATGTTGGCTTAATCACAAAGAGGGCCGTTGGGTAGGGACGTAGTCTTTGTTTGTTTCAGGCTCACAAACAAAGGGGCATCCTGAAGTGGGACTGGCGTCAGCTTGGTCTGATTTGGGGCTCATTGATGTTTGCAAGCTTGTCTCAGTTCTTCCTCCTCACAGCGCTTGTTTCCATCCTCAGGAAGGTTCTCTTTGTCGGAGGGCGGGATGGGATAGGAACCTGAGAACCAGAGCCACACACTCTGGCACCACAAACCCAGAACGAAAGTGATGTCTGTGTGTCACAACCACGGCCAAGGTCTGGCTTCACTCTGATTGGACAGGCTTGAATCATCCAGAACCAATCCCTGGAGCCAGGAAAATGGAAGCTTTGATTGACGTTGGTCAGTGAGAGCCCCTCGCTTGTGCTGAGTCTGGAGCCAATCCAACCCCACAGCCTGATATTGGAGGAGGGGCAGATCCCCCAGGGACAACCTGAGGGCTATTGGTGAAAGAAAGCGGAAACAAATGACAGGAAAGCACCATCACAAAATAAAGACACAAGCAAAAATGCTCCAGAAGACAGACAGAAGGGAGTAACAAACTCCCCAGACGGGCTGGGCAACATTCTACCTGATTCTTGGCGGAGGGACAGGATAGGATAGTGCACAGTAACGTAGTAAAGTGGAGAAGGGGATCCTGGCAAATACAACAGTGTGTGCAACTGCACGGAGGCATGAAGGAGTACGGCGTGTACTAGGAGCAATGGCACGTTCAGTGTGGCTGGGTCACAGGGCTTGAGGAAAGTTCCCGATTGCAAAGATGTTTGGAACCACTTTATGTAATGGCAAGAATTTGGGGCCTTATCCTTAAAGGCAGTAAAGCATTTAGTCAGGGAGTGACAAGATCCGATCCATATTTTAGAAAAACGATGTAGAACAATGTAGAGAGCCGGGCTTAGAGGAGGGCCGAGTCTAGAAGTCAAGAGAGCCGTTCAGAGGCCATTGGATTCAGAGGCAAGAGATGGCGCCTAAGTGCAGAGGAAGGAGAGGGTAGTTTGGAAAGAAAATTAAGTGTTAGAATCAACTGGACTTGATAATCAGTGGACTTGACCAAGAAGGTACAAGGGGGAGAGGAGATGAGAATAACCGAGTTTACTTGGGTACTGACGAGGATATTCTACCTGGTTGTTATTATTCACTCTCATATTTTTCATGCAAATTCATTTTTTATATTTATTAACAGCACAAAATCAGCACACAGAATACTTCGGTTTAAATTAAAATAATTAAAAATTCATACCAAGGCAGATTAAAAATTTTTTTTAATATCTGAGTGACTGGATGATGAACACAAATATAAAATCAATATAACTTAATCTATAAAATTTAAACTGAACATAGCAGCTTTGGAATTTTGCCTTCTATTTCAAAATGTTCTTTCTCAGAATCCCTGTTCTACCTCAGAGCTGGAAAAAACAAGATTAAGAAGTCCTTTTTATGATTATCTTTGCAAATGATTTATAAAAGTCACTTAAATATGTAATTATCGATTGTCTAGGCATTTAAGAGACATCTAATTTTGATGTCATACGTATTGGCTATTTCACTGAAATGTTTTCTCTTTTGTCTGAATACCACCATTTAAAAACCTAAGAAAATGGATTGACATCTATTTCAAGGTTATCAACCTAGCTGCCCAATTAGCATGCCCTTATTTCTACTCAAATGGGTAGGAGTGCAGAATTTATGTCAGTTCCAGACAGAGGGAAGCATGTCTTCTATACGCCAATAACTTGGAGACTATCTATAAGATATCATACATGCAAAACCAGACTACAAGAAGAATTTACCAAGCTCTGAGTCATGACCTAAAATGGAATTGCCCACCTAGGAAGTAAGTGGATGGGACCCTGAGCTAAACTTGTAGACATGGCAGGTGCTAGAGAAGGGAGACGCCGCGCAGCATCCAGTGGGAGAGCAAAGCTCAGTGCTACACCACCTGGGAGGGGGTGGCTCCTAGTAACACAGTAAATGCGACGGTTGGAAGGAGGATAGTGCTCAGCTAGACTGTAAATGCAACAATAAGCATAGAAATGAGCTGTTTGGACAGCTGAAGTTTGTGGCTCCGTGGTGGAATTCAGCAACAGAGGATGTCCCACTGACAACTCGGTTTCTGCTCTAAATTCTTTCTTTTGCCCTTTGCCCAGACCTGAAATATTGGAGAAAGACCCAATGACTTCAGTTTGGACCTTCGTGCCATTCCAGCAACGAGTGCAAAGAGAGGCCCCTGCAAGCATGACTAGAAAACAAGCGCTGTCTAGATACGGAATCACAGAAATTTAAAAAGAGGATCTGAAGAATTAAAGAAAATGGTCTCCTGTGAAAGGGGCTTGCGGCAAAGATGGAGGGCAAACTTTAGAGATCTCTAATTTATAACTTCAGAAAGATTTTAAAAGGTATTGTATTTAATAAAAAGAAAGAAAGAATCTGGATTAAAAAAATACTTTCTGATAAAAACTAAAATTCCTGAATTCAAATATTGTTTAAAAAGAAAACTTCAGAACAGTGGGAAGCATATTATCTCATGAATGCAAATTTTAAGTTTTATTTAAGTTAGTAGAAGCACAAGAAAAAATCTGAAAGAATATGCCACAAACTATTTAAAAATTATGACCAGTTTATGAAAGACTTTCTTTTTCTAAATGGTACTTTTCTGTATTGTTTTAAATTTCATTTACTATTAACATGTATATTTTTGAAAATGGAAGATAATAAATCTCTTAAAGTCAAGCCTTTGAAGAATATTAAATAACATGGAAAATTTTATTAAATAAAGCAGGTTGTAGAACCATGCATATAGCATGATTTTAATTTTCGTAAATTTGTAAATTTTGTAAATTTGTAAATTTGTAAATATTGATAGCAAAAAATACTAAAAGGAAATCCACTAAAATGCTTAGAGTAAATAATTTCTAGGTGAATGAATTGTAGGTGACATTATTTATTTTTCTACATTTTCTAGAATTATGACATTTATAATCAGAACAAAAACTACAATGAGATAAGCCATAAAAAGAGGACCAAGTAATGCCTTGAACATAAACCTGTCTATGGAAATTGGGAAAAGACTTACCCCAGTAGGTAATGCCCACAGAAATTCATACGGGGGTGGGAGCAATTCTTCCTCAGAGAAACAGTGTGCGAAAGGACGTGGAGCAAAAAGAGAAGGAGTATTGTATTCAAGAAATGTCACGTAGTTCAGCATGAGCTTGTGAAGTGTGAAGGAGCGAAACTGATGAGAAATTAAGCTATAAGCTCGGGGCCCCAAAAAGGGGAAGGTACGCTGTGCTAAAGACTCTAGAATTGAATCTGTAAGCCAAGGAAGCCACTGATGGATTTAAAGTAGGAGAAGGGGCCTCAGCCCTGTGGCTGAGTGATTAAAGTGCTGTGTGCTCCGCTTTGGCGGCTTGGGGTTCACGGGTTCAGATCCAAGGCAAGGACCTGCTCCATTCACCGACCATGCTATGGAGGTGTCCCACGTACAAAAAAATAGAGGAAGATTGGCATGGGTGTTAGCTCAGGGCTAATCTTCCTCAAGCAAAAAAAAAAAAAAAAAAAAAAAGAGGAGGATTGGCAACAGATTTTAGCTCTGGGTGAATCTTCCTCAGAAATAAATAAAAATAAAGTAGGGGAGTGACACAGTTTGACTGGTGTTTGAAATCACTGGCTTCACTATGGATGATGGAGTAAAATGAGGGAAGACAGATCTGGCCTTGCAGGGTTAAGGTAAGAAGTAATGAGGATGAAGCCAGGTTGAAGAGGTCATTAGGAAATAGAAGAGATAGCACTTAATAACTTACTGGATGTGTGTGGCGGTGAAGGATGAGTCCAGCAGCATGCCCAGGTTTCTGTACCTTATGGTATTCTACTCCAAGAAATAGGGGTGGAGGGAGTGCAAGATGCAGACTGGGGGTGGGGCAGTAAAGGAATAATTCATTTCACTCCGGACATGCAGAGTTGAAGTGACTGTGGCTCATCCATGTAGAAATCTCCAATTGGCAGATAACGATAACAATATGGGTCTCAAAGTCAGAAGAGACAATGGGACCAGAGACAAAGATTTCAGAGCTATGAGTTAGAGGTTACCTACTACAGGTAAGGGTGAGACAACTCAAGGGGCACGTATAATAGGAAAAGGATAGCCAGCTGAGTGGGAGCTCTGAGGAGGACGGCTTTAGACGTCAGTGGTGAAAGAGAACCCGGTCAAACAGAATTCAGAGAAAGAGTCAAAGATAGTGAGATGAGTCAGGAAATTGATGTCCAAAAGTCAAGAGAGGTGTACAAAAGGGAGGGAGAGTTCAAAGGCCAAGTAAAACAAGGCCAAAACCTCTCTTTCGGCTGTTAGGAAACGCACACATCCCCTTGCCGAGGGCAGTGCTCCTGGAGCGATGGAGGTTGGAAGCTGGAGTGCAAGGACGTGAGAGGCTGGATGGAAATGAGAAGGTGAAAGCTGGTAGGACAGGTAGGAATGGGACGGGGCAGCAGCTAGAGGGAGCAGAGTACAGAAAGAGGGCTTTCTGTTTTGTTTTTAAAAAGGGAGACACTTGAGCAGGTTCGCCTTCTGAGGGGGCAGAGACAGAGGAAAGGAACATGGAAGAAAGGACATAAGAGATGGCACCAGGCTCTGGCGGGGCGAGGTCCACAGCACCGCCTGGGAGAGGGAGTCTGGCTTTGAACAGGAGGAGAACCCACTGACGACGTAGGGGAGGGGGAGAGAAGGGAGTAAGGACAGGAACTGATACAGATAATGTGGTCGATTAAAAAGCCAAATTTTGGGGGATATACAGAGGAATTGTGTCTAGTTTCTTTACAAACAAAAAGGCAAGATCACTGGATAGGAGTCAGGGAGTTGGGCCAAGAAGGGAGCTTGAAAAGTGGGACGAAACATTGAAGTAGCAAGTGAAAACGAACTGGCAGGGTCAAGGAAAATGACCGTCAGGCAGCAGTGTGGCCCCCACTGGGGCTGTTCATTGGAAACTTGAAGCCCATGGAGGCAAGATGACATGATTTTTTCCCTCCATGATGCTCAGCCCTGCACATGTATGGATGCAGAGAAGAGGCTAGATATTTCTAAGGCTGGGAATTTAGAACTTGGGATTTGCAAGGCAGAACCACAGGGTAGGGAAATAGGGAAGGTGTCAGCCCAGAGGTTGCAGAGATGGACCTTGTGTGCTTGGCTGGCCAGGGGAGAAGAAGCAGCCCAGGCTCTGTTGATAACCGGAGATGCTGAGGTGCGGGAGTGGGCCTGCCGGTGGGACAGGTGGCAGTGAGGGGAAATAGACTCTCGGAGCCTAGAAAATCAGAAGGAGCTCGACCCTGAGGCCTGAGAAGGTCACGTGAGCTGTGGAAGAGGTTTGCCAGAGTGGGTGGAGTGTCGATGCAGGTCACGGAAGATAACCTGTGGGGGCTCATGGGGAGTGACAGTATGACATCTGGACGTGTAGTCAGGAGTCCTGGGTTTTGATTTCAGCCCTGCCACTTCTGTCTGCATGACCTTGAGCTTTACCCCCATATTCCCTGGGTTTTTGTTTCCTCTTATGAAAATAGAGATAGGAGGCACTGTGTATATGAAATAACGTGTGTGAGCGTTCCTGCCACACGGCCAGCATCCATTCATATTGATTGGATCTGGAGGCATGGCACAGGTGAGCGTCGGGGCCCAGTGGCTTGGGGGAAGATGGCCCCACCAGTTTGGGAGAAGGGAGCAATGGGCTGGGGAGAGCAGAGACACACTGTGACAGCTTCCCCATTTTGCTTCAAGTTGACCTTACTGCCCTCAGGTGATGGAGGCAAAGCGGAGCTGCCCTCAGAGATATTTTGGTCACACGAGTCTGCAAAGGCAGACGGCTTTATTGCACTTGATTTATGAAGACTGTTTAAAAAATCCAGCTGACTTTGTTCCCAAACACCTGTGTTCTAGAACCCAGGCCCTCCTACCCACTCCAGGCCCTCGCTCCATCAATTATCCCCTCCCCCCAGAGCCTCCCATTTCCCCATCTTCACTGGCAACTCCTCTTTGGCCTCCAAACACCCCACAGCTCTATCCGGTCTCTCCACATCCTCATGAACCACACTCCAGACCAGAACAGAGCTGGGCAGAATCTAAGGTTCTCTCTGGGTGGAAGAGGGACCTGGAGCTGCAGCAAACCTGGCAGGAAACAAGGTTGGATGGGAGGTGGTTGCAGAAAGGAGGCAGGAGCTTGACAACAGAAAAACAACCATCTTTCTCACCTGTGTCTAATGTAAGTCCTCTCTGCCTGAATAAATCCTTGACTGACTTGAATTCTTTAGGGCACTAAGGGGCACAAAAGTTAAGTAACTTGCTCAAGGTTACGTAGAAGTCGTGGCCACATAAGGAAGTCTAGGTCAATAGCATCTTATATGGCTTTTACACTTAGGCTTCTTCTCATTTCACCACATAGTAACCCCGAGAGGTCCAGCTGCCACACCCAGTTATGTTTGTTACCATTTAACAGATGAGGAAACTGAGTGTGGGAGACAGGGTGATTGCTTTAGGTCACAGGAGATGGCGGGGTCAGGAGCCCAGGTTCTCCACTACAGATCCCTGCCACCGGGCAGACAGAGACCAGGGGAGAGAAGCTGGCATCTGAGGCAGCGATGGGCAACAGCAGGGGTCCGGGAAGGGCACAAAGCCAGGAAGGCTGTCAGGTGAGCCCGCGGGGCAGCTGGGTGCAAGCTTGGCCAAGATGAGTCCAGTGCTGAGGGGGTCTCTGCTCCTGCACACACAGACACTGGCACTGTTTACTTCAACGGTTAGCTCAGGATTTCTGGAGTGCCCTTGTTCTCTTTTTTTTTAAGGTATACTTTTTGGTGAGGAAGATTGGCCCTGAGCTAACGTCTGTTGCCAATCTTCCTCTTTTTATTTTTCTCCCCAAAGCCGCAGTACATAGTTGTATATCCTAGTTGTAAATCCTTCCAGTTCTTGATGAGCCATGCGGAGGTCCGCACCCAGCATCGGAACCTCGAACCCTGGGCTGCCAAGCAGAGCACATGAACTTAACCACTCAGCCATAGGCTGGCCCCAAGAGCTCCTATTCTTGAAGGCAGAAACACATCCTCCAGTGGGTGTGACAATCCCACAGGGATGGCGGGTCTGGGCCTAATAGCACCACTGCCCTGAAGCCTGTGGCCGTGACTTGGTCTGCATCTTCCTCTTCATCCTTGGGAACTCTGCCCTTTGAGACTTACCTCCCAGCCCTTCTCACAGCGCTCCCCTCCTCTTTGCTACTGCCGTCTCCTGACTCTCCCTGGCTCTCCATCACCCAGCTCCACCCTCATCGTGGGCCTTCCTCAGGGCCTCACTCCTTTCAGCTCTGTGTGTTCTTCCAGATGGTCTCATCTCACTCCATGACTTCCAATGTTATTGTTAAAGTATCTTTCAGCCAATTATTGCAGCGTTAAAAAAATATTAAAAGCTGAAACTAAAATTCTTCTTTAGAATGAAACTGTCTTAGTTTAGGAAGATACCAGATTGGATCACTTGGTTGGGAAACGGCAAGATCTAGGGCTAAATCTGGAAAGAGAGGGCAGAACATAAGGAAGACTGAACTGATTTTCTTAAGAAAATGGGAGAAATTCTGCAAGCGAGGGCAGAGAGAAGTGCTCCCAAGAGGAGACGTAGAGTGAATGGCGGCAACTCGTGCCTCACTGAGCTGGCAGAAACGGCCGAGGGCTCTTTCAAAAGAGGGGTATCCCCAGGGCAATGTTAAGTTATTTGTGTATCTGCAATGTAAAGCCCCTCAGCTCCCCTGATGGTCAATAAATTCTGCCAGCGTCAAACTACTGTGTGAGCCTGTTTGTATGAAACGTCTTCCCCGAAACTAGGACAACGCTGACTCCACATCTGGACAAGTAAGGTACACAATAGGGCCAGTGCCCGGGAGGTCTGGACAATCCACACACGGAACTCATTTAACGAGAGGCTCCTAAATTCTTAGATATTCTGTGGGGAGTATTGAACTTGCCATGAGTGCACAGGGAATAGGGAGCTTAACTCCATCTTGTATGGGCCTTAAGAAACATGGAGAGCCTACCTCGCAATAACAAAGTTAGTAATGTTGCTTATGGTAAACACTTTGAACAATACTAAAAAAGTACAAAGAAGGAGTACAAATTAACTATAATCCCAACCCCTAATACAACTATTATTAATACTCTAGTGTATAGCTCTCCAAGCTCTTTCTTAGTAAAACTTTTCATATAATTTAATAATCTTTCATATACTCCAATCCTCTCCCCCCAAATACTAGATCCATCTTTTCAGATTCCTCTCTCTTGAAAGTCAAACTTGATATGTCCTAAATTGAGTTCAACATCTTCACTCCCAAGTAGAATTCCTCCACTCCTACCTCCATGCCATTCCTCTTTCAGTTGATGACAAGACGCCCTTTGACTCACTAAGCCTTGGAGCCATCTTTGATTCCTCCTTCCATTTCTCCCCCTACAGACAATTAGGCACCAAGTTCTGTGAGTTAAGCCTCTGAAATGTTTCTCTGATTCACTCGTTCTTCAGGTACCCGCCACCTTGACTAGCTTGCTCATCCACGCCCTCATCTCTTCATGACTAGACTTCTGGTTAACCTCCTCCGTGGGCTCCTTGCCTCCAATCTCTATTCTTTCTAGCCAGCTCAACATATTCCTGTTTAATTGATAGTCCCCAAGTAGAGCATTATCAAGTTACTCCCCTACTGGAGACTGGCAATGGCTCCCCATTGCCCAAGAAAGTAAGCACCAACTTCCCACCCTGGCATTCAGGATTTTCCTAAATGTAATCTTTTCTCCATCAAGTTGGATTACCAAATTACTGCCTCAAACATAGTTCATTATTTTTCCCTTCTAAACTTCGTCTCTCTGACTCTCCTTCTTTTGATGGTTCACCCATATGTTACGGGCTGAATTGTGTCTTCCTCAAATTCATATGTTGAAGTTCGAACACCCAGTACCTCAAAACATGACTGTATTTGCAGATGGGTCCTTTAAAGAGGTGATTAAGGTACAATGAGGTCACATGATGGGCACTAATCCACTATTACTAATGTCCCTGTCAGAAGAGGAGACTATGAGGCAGAGGGAGGGACATCTACATAAGGACACAGCAAGAGAGCAACTATCCACAAGCCAAGGAGAGAGGCCTCGGGAGAAACCAAACCTGCTGACGCCTTGATCTTGGACTTCCAGCCTCCAGGACTGTGAGAAGATAAGTTTTTGCTGTTGTTTTCTGTTGTTGGGGCTTTGTTGTAGCCGACCTAGCAAACTGACACACTGCCCTTCAAGGTCCCTCTGTCTCCACCTTCTCCATGTGATGTTTTCTGTCCTCTCTCGGGACCTGTATGACACTCTGTTGTTGCTTATTTGCTCTCCTGTGCAGAGTCTGGAGTCTGCCTTGTCCCCCACAATAGACATACCTTATTCATCTCTACAGGCATCATTGTGCCTAACTCAGAGCCTTGCAAATCGTTAGCTATTCAAAGAGCACACATTGGAGTGTGTTAAAAGGAATTCTACTGCAGAATAATTCAAGTATTACTGTATTCCAAGAAAGGAATAAAATGAATCAGTGTAAGCAGTAACAAAAATGTCATACATTTTCTAGAAACTCTCTGGTACCCAGCATTTTCCTCTGACATCGAACATCCAAGGAAAGAAAGTCATTAGGCAAATCAAAATGTCTATTATTTGAAAAGTTAGATAGGTCAGTACCTCTCTTCTCACAGTGTAACATGCTTCAAGCCCGTGGCTCGTCAGTGCGGCAGAGAGAAACAAGCCGTGGTTCATAAGTCGGACTGACCCGGTTCCACGCCCGGCTCTGCCATTGACTAGCTACACGCCCACTATCAGAGCAGTTCACCTCTCCGACTCGCTTTCCCTATCTGTAAGATGGAAACGTCCGTAACTACTTTATAGGATTGCTGTGAGGGGAGAATTAGAAATAAGATTAGAGAACCCGGGCTGGAAGCCAGCTTCCACCGTGTCTCAGCGGAGTGACCTCTGACAACTTACTGAATTGCTCTAAGCCTCAGTTTCTTACCCATAAAAGCGGGAGGAGGACAATAATCGTTCCAAGCTAAAAGGCTGATTTCTTGGGTACTTGAAACAGTAAATGTTCAATATATGTCAAGGAATATAATAAGTCAATATTAAAGTGCCTAATGCAGAAGGTAGTGTGTAGAGAATATCCATTAAGTAGTGATTTTATTATTATTACCTGCACCAGGAGGATTTACATCAAAAATACAACCACCATCATGAGGGAAAAGTAGTCTTTTATTATATGCAATTATGAAGTTTCTAAGGGAGGATTCCAGTATTTGAAGCAATTTAATCTTCTGCTGAATGAAAATAGTTTTGAGCTGGAACACTGACAAAGCAACATGTAACCTCATCCCTCTCCACGATTCCGTGGGCGTCTGCACTTCCTCCTAAAGCAGCCTCAACTCTACGTTCTAAAATTATTTCTTGCAAGGGTGGACAGAGACATAAAGCTCTCGATGAGACTGGCTCAGCTCTGGAACACATGCCTTCCCAGGGAGCCCAAAACGGGCCCCTCCCCCAACCTGACACACACGCGCGTGGCTGGGCCCTTCAGCGTGAAGCCACAAGAGGAGTCAGCCAGAAAAGTCCCAGGGGCCCAAACCAGGGAATAAGAAAGGATATGAAATAATTTCTCTTTTACTTTATAAAGGTTTATCTCTCTCGTTCTGGAATGGGGGAAAAAAGCATAAATGGCCTATAATTTTTTTCAATGGTTAGTATTTACATATGGTTTTTGGTATTAGCATAGGACTATAAAATCTCTTCTTAAATCTCTACTATTTTGAAAACTCTACCACATCAAGCACATAATAAGAGCATAGTGAATATTCCTTGAATTTCAAAAAATCAATAAATTTAACCAATCATTTAATCAACAAATTAACATCTATTTCAATGACTTTAGTAAAAATAAAACCTTAGACGATCTTGGTGATTCTCAACCAGAGTGGGACAGCAGGAGTTCATCACATTATCTGGTTAAAAAAGTGACTAATGAGAAATTTATTTAGTCAAAAAACATTTATTCTGGATCTATAATATGCCACATACATAGGCTTTCAAAAAATGAAGGTAAATCAGATTCTCTATCCTCTCAAGATTGAATAGCAAAATCCTCTTCCAGTTCAATGGGCTCTCAATGAAAAGAAAATTCTGGCAGGCCTCTGCTCCCTCCCCGCCACTTTCCTCCGTTAGACAGCGGGACGGCTTGGTCAGAAGGGGAAAGCCAGGGCCTTCTCTGTTGTGCCGCACCTCCTCTGCTCCCCACTAGGACTTGGCAGAGTAGCTTCTCAACTTTGCAGAGTAGAATTTCTGAAGCAAAACCTCAGAGTTGCGGAACACTGGAGCCAGAGGGCATCTTACAGGTCTCCTTGCCTCGGGGTTCAACCCCATTGGTGGTATATCAGCGCACCTGGGGATATTTTTCAAACAACCTTCACCTGCCCCCCAGGTTAGGCACATCCTGGCTGGGTGTGAGGGGTGAAACACACCCGCAGCACTATTCCTAGTTGAGAGTCACTGATATGGTCCAAGGTTTTGTTATGGTCCATGGGATCGTCAGAACCTTGACTTGGATCACAGTGGAACCTCAAATCCAGGTCTCCTTACTCCCAAATACCAAGCTTTCTCTCGCCTGGGACCCCAACGTGAGCTCTGGCGAGTCCGGCGACTGTCCTAAAATTGTATACAAAATTTGGACATGTCCACATATGTACATTTAACTGGGGGGGATCCATGGCTCTGTCACAGATTCTCAAAAAGATCCATCCCCTGCCCCCCAAATTAAGAATAGTTAAGTTCAACTTTGCATTGGTTATTTCCCAGACAATTCTACAAAATGTCTGGGTAGAGTGAGGCAGGATTGGCCGTGTATGATTGGGCCTAGAACCCCCACCTGATGTGATTGGAAGATGGCAGTATGAGCCCCACTCTGTAATAGCCCCCAGTGCACTCCCAGACTTTTGCCTGAGAGCTCCTTGCAGGCTAACTGATTTTGTCCTCTTCAAATCCAGATGCCCCCAGAGGAACAATGTCAGTCATTATCACACAACAGAGAGGAAGTCATCCTAACACTTCCAAAATGCTGTGGGGGAGCTGCAGGTGGATGTGAAGGATGGCGAGGAGGCAGAGAGACCACAGGCACTTCATGCACCAAGGAATGGGGACAGCTTCACAGAGAAAGGGGCATGAAAAGAGGAGGCAGTTGGGCCTCAAATACCCAAAGCACCCCTGTTTTTCTTTCATGACAGTCCTGAAGGGTATAAATCCAAACCCACTGCAACAGATCAGAAGCCTCATGAGCTGATCATCTGGCTGAGACCTCTCTGAGCCCTGCAGCCTCCTCCATCCAACAAATAAATGGATAAGTAAATAAACAAATCAATAAATCACGAGACAGCCAGAGAAGCGCCATGTTGCCCTGAAGGATCCCACCTGGAGATTTGAGAGGTTGGATAACTAGCATCTGGCACAGTTAGCTGGAAGCTGGCACTTCTTCTAGAAATGAGAGTTCACTGACAGATGCCCCCTCCTTGGCAGCCCTAGCCACATGGCTTCCCACTGCCTCTTTACACGCTGCCTCGATGGCTCCAGGCCTTCTGCTCTCACTGGGCCACTGTGAGAACAAGAAGGTCAGTGGAAGCAGCCACATTTGCTAGGTATCAGCTCCACTTCTGGACCTCACCCACAACTGACCTTAGGGGCAAGTTGCCACCTTTAAGGGACAGACCTAAAGAAAGGGTTGGCAGATATGCGGGTTTCTGATTTGCTTTGACTTGATTCTGATACTATGTGCTGATACTTTGACTATATGCTGAAACAATCAGGGTGTGAGGGGAGGGTCTGTCCCAGTTCTTAATGGGTAAAGAAGCAGGCCGTCCTCTGAGGGGAGAATTTTATTTTGTCGAGCGCCAGAGATCCTGCTGAAGATAGCCCCTCGCACAGCAGTCCGTGCAGCTAAAGAGCTCCTCCTGCTGAATTCCCATCAAGGAAGCAGCTGCAAAAAGCAGCTCTTCTTTCTAAGCCCTGCGTGTACTGCACTGTCAGGCACGTGTTTCTAATTCCTACCCGGGAACAGGCCACTAAAAATCAATGATTGCTTCAAGGGAGCAAAGATAGAAATACCAAGTGTTGAGTTCCTCAAATTATGTTCAGTGAAATTGGAGACAAGAAAGTTAGACTTGAGAAATATCTTTGTTCCAGAATGGACAATGCATTACTTAGGGTTCCCCAGTGAATGAGAACCCACAGGAGAGATTTATTATAAGGAATTGGTTCACACAATTATGGAGGCTGAGAAGCCCCACAATCTGTTATCTGCAATCTGCAGACCCAGGAAAGCCAGTGGCGCAGTCCCAGTCCAAATCCGCAGGGCCAAGGACCAGGAGAGCGGATGGTGTGAGTCCCAGCCCGAGGACAGCGGAAGACTGACGTCTCGGCTCAACAGGCAGGCACAGAGCAAATTCTCCCTTCTTCCGCCTCTTGTTCTGCTCAGGCCGGCCACTGACCGGATGCTGTCCCCTCAGCAAGGGGGAGGGCAATCAGCTTTACTCAGTCTACCAACCCCACTGCTAATCCTTCCCAGAAACACACTCACTGACGCACCCAGGATAATGCTTAACCAAATCAAATATCTGGGCACCGCTTGGCCCTGTCAAGATGACACAGAAAATTTACCATCACATAATGACTTGTTGCACTCAGTTCTGTGGAGTGTTAATGCTGAGTGAGACTTCATAATTAATGCTCCTGTTTAAAGATGGGGAAACTGAGGTCCCTGGAGAGGTTGAGAGACTTGACTCAGGGTCTCACAGACGTTTGACAGTAGAGCTGGAGGTAGAACCCCGATGGGCTATGCCATTTTCTTTCTTACTGACCCCTGGATGATAATTGTTCTTATTACTCAAACAATTCATCATCCATTTCTGGCATGTTTCACAGTTTTTATTCATTGATCACAATGAGGAAAAGTCCCACTTCCAGAGGATGTTTTTTTCCTGTTTTTCAGCTCTTCTTCCGTCACCTTGCTATGTCCCCCCTCACTCTCTCGCCTCTCAAACACTCAGCCATCTTGATGGCAGTCTGCCCCCACAGTGAAGTCAGGGCTGCACTTCTGAGACACAGCAGATGCGCTGTGGAAAATGCCGAGTTTGTTGCCATAGAACCGTCAGCCTTTGCGGCAGCGGCTTGTACTCAGGTCCCTGCCCCTCTTAGAAGCTGGCAGTAGTGGATTGAGGCATCTGACACTCAGATCTTCTTCCACGCTTTTCTCTCCCTCCAGAGAAGGAGCCTCTGCTAGACAACACTTGTCAGTTGCTTTCAGTGGGCCCTACATGTCTTTCCCTAGCTGCAAAATGTTTGAGGTCCATCAGTGAATAAAATATCCTAATCAGTTTCTGAAGGAACTTGTGTAAGACAGCAAGGACCTTCACATCCAGAGGCGTTGGTGAAGGAGTGTGGGGCTATGATAATAGGTTGGAACCACTCTGTCTTGAAAAGCATCAGATGCCCTCGGAGCTTTCCACGGCTGGTAAAACCCAGACTTAGAGAGTATTCCCAGCCTCTGATATCATCCTGTGGATTTCCAGATCCTACCTCAGTCCTTGGGCCTGAGGGTCTTATCTCCTTGTCTTGTCTTCCTATAAGACTTCACAATGACTGCCTCAGTTTACCTAGAAAGGCTCCTATCTCCCCTTAGTGACTGCTTGCCACTGACCGCTAGCCTGGATGTAAGTGCCCAACCACATTAGCTGTCTTAACTTCCTTTAAAGATGCCATTCAAATTACATAACAGGGCCATGCTTAAAAATTCTGTTATGAAACTGCACTGTCCCTCTGCCTGCCACTCCCCAGAGTGGACTAGAGTGTGTTTGCTCACAGCGGCTTCTGATGAATGCAGATACCGAGGAGACGCCAGGTGTATGTGTGAACCTGCTGGGCACCAAATGCTCATCTTGTTCTTAGTTCAAGGATCTTTCTCAAAATTTCTTGGAATCCTGTATATACATATATTTTTAAATTACACGTACTGGGCATACTGCCAAGAAATACAATCCCGGTCTGCTGTGTCCAGGTGGAGCGGAAATGCATTTGAAAAGTGTTTGTGATGAGATTTCTTGTCGAAGAGCCTCCTGTCTGGCACCTCACATCCTCCGACATGTTCTACTCCCAGGAGTCTCCCGAGACTTGTTCAGACTGAGTGAGTATGAAGACCCTGGAGCCGTCTGCAGTTGTGAGGGGAGCTTATGGAATGGAATCCACCAACGATTTGGGCATTTTTGTCATTGATTTCAAAAGGAATTCCAGAAACGGATTGTCCAGAGAGGACACTTGGTTGTGTACCCAAAGACTGCAGGCTCTGTCACGTTTCAGCTCTCGGCAGGGTGCAGGGAAAATGGAGGCCCTGAGATCAACACTCTGAGAGCTCGAACACGCCCACGGGGGCTCCCTTGTGACTGGTTCACTTAAAGCAGAAAACGTTATGGAAACATGGAGAACTGGCTTCAGGGAGGAGATATTTCACATTCTTGTCCTTTAATGGGTCTGATGATACACAATTGCATAGAATAAGTACTGCCACTAAATGAAAAGTATAAATCTGTTTCCCTCTTGCTGTCCCATTTCCCTCAAGGAGAGTCTTTCAAGCATTCTGCTTACAGTCTGTGCTAATTTCTCCACAGCTAAAGGACCACTGCGGAGAAACCTATATTTAAAATGTAGTCATATGGATTAGGATTCTTCAGAAAAGCTACTATTCAATGACATTTATAGGGGAGAGAAACCAATTTAGACCATTCTTACTCTTACAATGCTGTTCCTGGAAAGGGTGTCATAGGCCAAAATGATATAAGTGGAAACTGATGTGTGTGTGTGTGTGTGCGTGTTTGTAAGTTTCTATGATCTGATGCTCAGCTTTGATGAAAATGGCCCTAAGAAACATATTTAGCCAACCATAAATTTTTATCCCAGTGTAGATCATGTAAAAGTAAGGACAACATAATTGGACAAGCACAAAAACTCTGAGCAAATAGCCTGCAACAACTTTTGCACGGTAACTCAGGAAGTGTCCTGGCAGCCATGTTTTGCCCAGTTCACCCCCAGAAAGCAGCATCTTCTCCTCACCCTAGTTTGGAGAAGAAATTTAGATGATCAGAAAACACAATGTGCTCAGATCCAAGAGAAACAAGAAGCTGGCACCTTGTGAACAGAGAGGAGCCATTCTCGAGATGGGACAAGCAGCCTCCAGCAGTAGAGGGAAAGTGGCCTCTTTGGAACTGTGACTGATGACGACACTGTGCTAACAAGCACTTTGAACAGAGACTGAAAGGAAAGGCCAATTAGAAATCCTCAAATATCCCATGTAGCAGAACAGCTCAAGAAGGGGCATCCAGACAGGACAAGGACAGAAACGGTGGTCTTAGGCATCCCTGCCTGAGGGGTGTGCCCGTTCCTTCTTGAAGAGGGACACACACCATTGTTTGCTGTACATAGTTAGGCTTAAAATCACTGCACATGGTTTCCGTTGTATAGACCGGGTTCAAGCATATTCAACCAGTTCTTTTGGCTCCTTCCTAAGGGTCCCAGCACAACCTCAGAGGACGAAGATATTGGAACTGAATGCAGCTTATTCATCACTCGTCTGGTTCACTCAAGATTCTGACTCTGAGAGTGAGCTCACTAGGGAAGTGTCATTCCTCACAAAACATCACCTGCGGGGCTCATTTCTGTCTTGGGGTACTATTAGATACAAATGGGTAATATCAAGACTTCAGTGTATATAAATCAGTCCAACAATGTAGCATGATAATAAGTCCCGTAAAATTGTTTCATGTGACACAGTACAAAGCATCCATAGAATGCTCATTCTTTGCCTCATTTACACTGGAGAAGAAATGACAGATGACACAGCCCTTCATCAGAGTCAAGGAATTAGGTACTTCTTCCAAGAGGATTTTCATAGAAATGTGGAAAAGGTAACCAGGGTCCCACGATCCCTAAGAAACTGACCTGGGAATTCATGTGTACCTGCCTTCCATTTCTCAATACGAATTTCTGTGGAGCAAGTTTCCACATTAGAGATCAAGCTTTTGGTGACTCTGCTGTCCTCAAAAGAGAACATCTTGCTGTTTTCTTGAGCTGATTTCTCATCAGCATCACTAGCTTCATGTGCATGTTGATGTTACGAGAGGCAAGTATACCTCTAACATTCCATCATTCAATACATTTGGATATATGCATGTTGTATTGCCTGAAATACAGTAGGCACTAAATTTATATTTGTTTATTGAATGAATAAATTAATGACTAAATATGGTATGTACTTTGCAAGACTCTGTGAAGGATGTGTAAGTGAATAAGATAAGAATGACTATATATTAGAGATTCTAAGACACACCTTTTTGTATTTTCACATCTGTAAGCTGGAATGCTTCTTACAGAAGATAATCTTTTAAAATTACGATAGGGAGTGTGTCTCCTTCTTAATGGTGCACAAATTAATGGTGCATCTTACAACTGATGGTATCTTTGATTTGATGAATATCTTATGTCACATCTCTAACTGAGAGGACATGGCTTGTGCACAAATCCTGGACTTTCAAATATATAAAAAAGCTTAGAGGGCATCTTGTCCAAGCTTTCTCATTTAATAGACATCAAAACTGAGATCCTAAGAGGTCATGGCCCAAATAATTCAGCTGTTCCACAAAAATGCCACAATTAGAGTACTGTTTTCCTGACTCTTGGCTGAATATATCACACCACATCAGTTTACACCATAAAAATTCCATAAATAATTATAATCTACCCGGATTGTTTTTTCTTTCGGTTAAAAAGATATTTGGTTTAAAATTGGCTATTTGTTTTTACCAAACAGATCTTATACATTTCAATGAGTTTTTCTTCAAAGTAAGCACCTTTGAAAATTATGTACTTTTATTCTATTGATGTTATCATAGCACAAAACCTCTCTGGGGTTTGTATGATGCCATCTTCAGAGAAAGTTTATGTTAGAAAAGAAAATGAATCTTTTGCCTTAGAACAGCAGTTCCATTACTTCCTAGAGCACGTTTCAGAAATTTGCCAAAGTGATTTGATTGTAACAATGATTGTGTTGCCACTGTGTTTAGTGGGTATAGGTCGGGGACAAGCTCATGCCTTATCTTTGTGGATGGAAATCCCTTCTTTTCTATCCCCTACTCTGTTGGTCCCTGCAAAGAGCCTCACATGCCACCCGCTGCAGACATCCCAGCCCAGGTGGACATCCCTGCCCACACATCCACACCTTCACACCTGGCCTGGGGTGTGGCCCACCCTCCAGGGAAGAGATCCACAGGAGAGGCTGTGCAGGCCCTGCAGGCAGGAAATTCTGGAATTCTGGGTATGCAGGGAGGGTGGTCCAGAAAGGAGGAGCAGCTGGGTGGGCATGTCCCTCCGGTCCCTAGGAATCTTTGCTCTTTTGAGGTCAGAGTAGAGCGCCGGGCTGCCTGGGGCGGTGCTGGTCACGCTGTCCCGCAGGGACAGTCCAGAAACCAAGAAGTGCCTGTGTCCTGGACACCGCAGAGGTCCTGCCAAACTAAACCGCTACAAATATAAACTGCTTCATAAAAATCCCAAAACGTTTGCACAAGGAGTTTCATGAAAAGCCCAGTCTTCTGGAAAAGCTTTATTAGGAAGAGAGAAGCTTAAATGGAATAAAGATCTCACCATAAAATTATTGAGCAATTTATTCACTCCACACAGTCTCTCTACAAATTAAAACTCTACATTTAGTTGAAAAGGGTATCTGTGCAACAGTGCAGTTGCCACAAAAGCAAAGAAACTATTTGCTAATAGATGAGATGTGAAAGCCCTTTAACAGATTTAAAGCCACATAAGAAGTACAAGGATTTCACTGAATTTCATTAATTCGGGTTGTTTTAAAACATACTGTGTTATTGCCTACTTGTCTACATATTATTTTAAATTTTTCTGGTACAATGAGGAAAACAATATACTGCCATCATTTATTTTGGGGTGACCTCTTACTTTTTAATCCTGCTCTGTCACTGGCCCTCCAGAGCTGCCACACCATTTCTTTATAGGTCCTTCCATTACTATTTGTTTTCAAACGCATCCTCTGCTCCCCCTTGCCTGTCAAGGCTGAGCCCCCCATGGCCTTTCCGTGTGCTAAGAACTGAGTGTGGGCCTCCACAGGCCGTGGGCCTTCAAGGCAGGAAATACGTGCCACCTCGTCTCCATTGCTTCCCACATCAGAACACTGACAATTACTTTGATACTACACTTAAAAGTAAAGCCCAGCATACTATTGCAATATTATGCTTTCTCACTACTTTACAATTTCTCTTGGCATATTACCTCTGTCAAGTAAGGCCATTTCCTTCTTTCGCTTAGGACATACTCACGTTCACTGAATCTGCACATGGGAAAAATGAGGGACGAGAACTCCAGCCAGAAGCCCCAGATTCCCATACGTCAGTTCCCAGCCTCACAATGGGCTTCCTTTTGCACATGAACACCCCCTAAATCCCTCACATGCCTTCCCGGGACCAGGAAGGGAGGGTCTTGTGAGAACATGGTAAACAAGGCCCCAAGTCAGCAAGATTATTCAAAAGTGAGAACTGATCATTTATATTTGAAAACCAAAACAAAGCAAGCTCGGAAGTACAAAAGGGACTTAAACTATAAATATAAAGTAATGTTAAAGACAAGTATAAGTAAAAACATTAAATATAACAAAACATTTGCTCAGAAGAGGAAAGGTGAACGCAACACAGCAGACGTGTGGGGAGTTGTGTCCGTCAACAGAGTAAACTCCACGCTGGGTTCTGCCAGGAGGAGTGTTAGCTCAACACAGGACGCCCGAAGCCTTACTGATGGTGGAGAGGCCACCTCTTCAGTCTCCTCTCTTCTGCTCCTCTAACTCTGTCTCTCCCTTCTCTTGAATCTCCAGGCTGAGCCCAGGGCAAGACCTTTGGCCTGCAACCTGCGGGTACCTCTGACCACACACAATGCTACATGCCTGTGTCCATCAGTGACCAGCAAACTTGCCCGTCTGTCTGTCCTTACAGTCCACTTTACAGTATGATGCTGTAGGCATGTGTTTGCTCTCATCAGGATCTCCTTTCACATCAAAAGGGTTTTGGGCATCACCCCAGGATCAAAATTAAAACAGTGGTATGGCTTTTCAACGTTTTCTGCTTAAGCGTGTCATTGATTTCTATTCAGAATGAGGGTAAAATTCATTTTATTTATTTTTCCCATATAATATTTATTAACCTATAGTGTATTTTTCTCATGTAAAACACATCATAGCTTCTTTACCGATCTTTTGTGTTATATTCACCTTTTTTCTTTGGGGCAAATAAACAACTCACACACCAGGCATTATGCTAGATACCAAGAAGAGAAGATAAACAAGAACATGGTCCCTCTTCAGGTAGCTTCAAGTCTGGTGAGAGATGGTCATATGGGGAGGCACAGAGCATATGTGAGATGGGGCAGAAAAACGGTCAATTCTTCTCAAGAGAGCCGCCTCACTTGTGAAGCCTAAACTTTCCTGGCTTGTACACAGAATGACATGGGGATCCAATGGGGCACCACATGTGGAAGCACTTTGAAAAATATAATGCTCTCTCTCTTCTGGGGCACTCATCTCACATTTCCTGTCTCTCTTATCTGGTCACATCTAAACTGTAGAGTTGGGCAAACTGTCAACAGCCAAAGCAGAGGTAGGGCAAGCCATACTTCATATCCCACCAGATCCCCAGATTAACTCACTGTGTTTAGGTCGTCGATTCTGCAAGGCAGCCCTCCCTGCAGCCAGCAGGCTGAGAGTCTGTTAGATGGGAGAAGGATAGTACACAAGACTCTGCAGGCTGGACACCCAGCATTGACTTTTGCACATTAGTATGCATCAGCATCCTACGCCTCAGCTGGAAGACAGGACAACGAGTGATGAATCACCTTGTAGATTATAAGGTCGTGTGCGTGCTAAATGAATCTTTGTACCATGGCATCCACGCAAGATTTGGCCTTGATTTATAATTCTCTATAAAGTTTGCCATTGCTGCAAAAGGGTAATAAAATAACAAGATAAAGTTGAGTTAAAAGTACTTCTTCATC
This sequence comes from Equus asinus, assembly GCF_041296235.1. Classification (NCBI taxonomy): domain Eukaryota; kingdom Metazoa; phylum Chordata; class Mammalia; order Perissodactyla; family Equidae; genus Equus; species Equus asinus. The sequence continues at coordinate 60,377,719 of NC_091794.1, forward strand.
CAAATGTCTACACCCAGCAAAAAGTTATGGCTGGATCTGAATAAAGACAAAAATCCATATTTCTCCTTCCCTAATCATGGGTTCAGCTGGTGCCAGAAATCTGCTCATTGTGGTGATTTAATCACTAAGACTAAATAATGCTTCTCAGTAACTTGAAAAATAACCGGACATGCAGAAGAGCGTATATCAAAATGCTCTTGGGGAAGGAACATTCTGACATCTTCTCCATAACAGAGTTTTAGTTACCAGTTGCTAAATCAACCCCACTACCAGGTTGCCACTTGATCCTTAGTGATCGTTGTTCCTACTCTTTCACCACAGGCTGACATGGTGGTTGACCCCCGCCCACACTATTTGACTTGGCTCAAGGTAAGGGGACTTTGTAGAACTTTTTTTTGATGCAAAATAATTCTATTTTGTCTCAGCCATTGCATCAATGTATCCATAAATATTTCAGTGTGTATCTCTAATAAGAATGTCCACATTAAAAAAAAAGATTTCCTTAGAATAAATTCCTAGAAGTAAGATTGTTGGGTTATATTCTCATTTAAAACCTTGCAGGATATTACCAAATACTTTTCCAGAAAGTTGACACAAATTTACACCCCCATCAGGAGTGTGTGACGGATCCCTCGTCATCCATAGAGTGTATTTTTTTTTTATTGAGGTCATAATAGTTTATAACATTGTGAAATTTCAGTTTTACACTATCATTTGTTAGTCAGCATGTAAGTGCGCCCCTTCACCCCTTGTGCCACCCCCCAGCCCCCTTCCCCTGGTAATCAATGAACTGTTCTCTTTGTCCATGTGTTTGTTTATCTTCCACATACGAATGAAATCATACAGTGTTAGTCTTGCTCTGTCTGGCTTATTTCACTTAACATACCCTCAAGGTCCATCCAAGTTGTTGCAAATGAGACGATTTTGTCTTTTTTATGGCTGATTAGTATTCCACTGTATATATTTATCACATCTCCTTTATCCATTCATCTGTTGATGGGCACTTAGTTTGCTTCCATGTCTTGGCTATTGTGGATAATGCTGCCATGAACATAGGGGTGCATAAGTCTCTTTGAATTATTGATTTCAAGTTATTTGGATAAATACCCAGTAGTGGGATAGCCAGGTCATATGGTATTTCTATTTTTAATTTTTTGAGGAATCTCCATACTGTTTTCCATAGTGGCTGCACCAGTTCGCATTCCTACAGCAGTGTATGAAGGTTCCCTTTTCTCCACATCCTCTCCAACATTTGTTATTTTTTGTCTTAGTGATTATAGCCATTCTAACAGGTGTAAGGTGATATTTCAGTGTAGTTCTGATTTGCATTTCCCTAATGATTGTGATATTGAATATCTTTTTGTGTGCTTATTGGCCATCTATATTTCTTCTTTGGAAAAATGTCTGTTCACATACTCGGCGCATTTTCTGGTCGAGTTGTTTGTGTTTTTTGTAGCTCAGTTGTGTGAGTTCTTTATATATTATGGAGATTAACCCCTTATCAGATATATGATTTGTAAATATTTTCTCCCAGTTGGTGCATTGTCTTTTCATTTTGATCCCGGTTTCCTTTGTCTTGCAGAAGCTCTTCAGGACTATGCAGAATTTTTTTTAATGTCATAGGTCATTTGAAAACCTAAAAATAAATTCACAAAAGCAAAGACAACCTTATGGATGTTGAGTTTGAGATTCTCGAGTGGATCTTTCAATGCAGGCTCTTCTACTGAATGATGGAGACGTTGCACATCTTCACTGTCCAAGACAGTGGCCTCATGTGGGTGTTGAGCACTGGAAATGCAGCTAATGCTACTGAGGAACAAAATTTTAATTTTAATTTACTTTAATGTTAATTAAGTTTAATTTAAATAGCCACATGTGACTGGTGACTACCACAGTATGAGTCCTGTTTTCAAATATTATTGAATAAACCACATCTAAACTTAAAATTTTTATTTATTTATTTATTTATTTATTTGGTGAAGAAGACTGTCCCTGAGCTAACATCTGTGCCAATCTCCCTCTATTTTGTATGTGGGATGCTGCCACAGCACGGCTTGATGAGCGGTGTGTAGGTCCCGTGCCTGGGATCCGAGCCCACATTCCCAGGGCCACTGAAGTGGTACATGCAAACTTGACCACTACACCACTGGGCCATCCCCTAAACTGAAGCATTAAAAGCAGTTTTCTAAACTACCTGAGTATAATTTTCCTGCAATTAGTTGCGAACTTCAGAGCGCCTGAGCTTTGCAAATTCCAAAATTGACCTTGTGAGATGGTTTTCCTTGTTTTCCTGATCTTGTTTCTGTCTTAAACAAGTGTCGATGGGGATTCCAGCTTCCTTTGGTTTAAGTTTGAAGCAGCTAATCAAATGAAGGCGATGGAGTTGTTTTTATTCATCTGGAGCAGCCGAGTGGGCAGTTCCCAGACTGTTCCAAGGTCAAACTCTTCGGTGAGTTTTTAACTCAAGGGTAATCGGTACTGAAGATGTTGAGATGCCGGCTGGCAAATGGCCACACTCTGAGTCACCAGCAGGAAGCATCTGAAGGGATTTCACAGACACCACACATCTGTGAGAGACGTTAGCGATCTCCTTATCCTTTTAAAGCAAGAGACTGCGTTTTAATAACATCTGTGATTCTCTTCAACCTGCCTCTGAATTGCTGAAGATGCAGCTGGATGTACAATGAAAATAAGACAAGAGTCCTCTCAAGACAGTCAGGAGGGAGGAGAGTAAAGGCAGCGAGGGGCGGTTTCCTCTGAGGGCTAGTTAACCTTTTTAGTGTCGAGCATAACATTTTGTGTGTAGCAGGTGGTCAAAGTTATTAGTTGATTGTTGCCTAATTGATCGACCTAAAATTGGAAAGAACAGCAGATTCACATAATACACAAAAATAAACAGGTGTGATACTATTGCTACTGTTTACTCTGTCTTCCTTGTTCAAAAACATCCAGTATAAATATCTAATTTAAATGTGTAATCTATTCTGTTAGGCTTCAAGCAATGTTTAGAAATCCACTCTATGATTTCCAGGGGTGAAAGCATTTCAGATGTGAGTTTTTCAAAGGCTTCTTCCATGTGCCCAACATGGAAAATCAAGTACCCAAGTACAGTGTTCTAAATATTTCTTCTAAGGTTTTTTGAATTCTTAGAAAGCCTTCAATATCTAAATCAAGAAATTCAATGTGATGTCCACTCCTACGTTCATTCCAGCATTATTTACAATAGCCAAGATCTGGAAGCAGCCTAAGTGTCCATCAATGGATGAAAGAATAAGGAAGATGTGGTGTATACACACACACACGCAGAGACAATGGAGTCAGAAGAAAGAAAGAAATCTTGCCATATGTGACACCATGGATGGACCTAGAGGGTATTATGGTAAAGGAAATAAGTCAGAGAAAGACAAATACTGTATGATTTCACCTATGTGTGAAATCTAAAAAACAAATGAACAACCAAACAAAACAGAAACAGACTCACAGATACAGGACACATACTGGTGGTTACCAGACGGAGGAGGTGCGTGGGGGAGGAGGTCAAATTGGTGAAGGGGATTAAGGGTTACAAACTCCCAGTTATCAAATAAATCTCACCGGAATGTAATGTACAGCATAGGGAATACAGTCAGTCATACTGTGATTACTTTGTACCGTGACAGGTGGTGACTAGATTTGTCATGGTCATCATTTCATAATGTATACAAACATTGAATTGCCATGATGCACACCTGAAACTAATAGGATATTGTATGTCAATTGTAGTTCAACTTTAAAAATCATATCATATCTAAGAAAATTATGAGTAGTTTTTTTAAATATAGGCAGTCAAAGCACACAGTTGCTTTTACAGATAAAAGTTGGAATACCTTGCCGATAATTCACTCCTTTTCATCTGGGCTCACACGTACAGATATTTTGTAGATAGTTAAGTCAAAGACCAACCATTTTACGAAAAGTGTGAAGTCACAATGCTTTGCTTATATGGACCAGCCTTCACAAACCATGCAGAAACCCACATGTGGGTAGAATTAAAACATTTTCAAAATGTATAGGTGGCTGTTTATGTTCAAAAAGAAAATACGAGCAAATACTGCAATATTATTTAGATCTATAAGCAGCACGAAGGAGTCACGGAGGACAAACTTCCTCTGGTTGGAGCCCAGCGCGCCGTGTCAGGGGCTGGAAGTCAGCTGACATTCTTCTTCCTGGTATCAGTCCTCTTGGTGGGCAGAGGGGTGTGTGTGTGAGTGTGTGTGTGTGTGAACACATTACTCCTTCTTTCAGTTCAGTCATCAATAAAAGGGCCGTTAAAACCAACGTGAAACAAGAAAGACAGACCTGCAGCAAAGGGCACAGGCTTCTTCAAGGACAGTAGAAGGTAGTGACCAATGTGATGGAGGTGACGTGGGGGCTGCAGCCTCGCGCCCCTGGACCCCTCAGAGCCTGTGAAAGAGGAGGCACGGGCCAGCCTCAGAGGAAAGCTTGAGCCGCTTCAAGTAGCGTTTTTGAGGTTACCCTGAGTTAATAAATTGAGGTGACAAGATAACCGCCTCAGGAATGCAAAGGTTGGAGGAGCTGCTTTAAGGCCGGACAGGGGAGAAGGGTTGACAGCGCAGCGGCTCTCCTAGGACCCTCTCTCGTGAGCCAGAGTGCGGTGACCAAGGTGATCCTGCAGCCGACCTAGGCCCAAGCAGGTCAACATGCATCCCCCCTCCCAGATGGCCCCTAACGCACGAGTGGAAATGAAAACCAGCACGCGAGGAGCGAAGCCAAACCAGCATGCATCCTGAGCATCGGGCCCCCACACCGCTCCGTCCCAGCCCCCCGCGCCACTGCTGTCACTCACGCCTTCGAGCCTGTCACCTGGCTCGCTGCAATAGCTTCCTACTGGTGTCCTACACACAGCTCTTCCACAAACACCTTTTTGGATGTAATTTTGATCTTGTCACTTCTTACTTAAGTAATCCTGTGACAGTTTTTATGGCCAGATTCTCCAGTAATCTATTTCTTTCCTGCTTCTTAACCTCTTCTTCCAGCACTCTCCTCATCAAGTGTGACTCCATTTATATAAAATTCTAGAAAATTCAAAGGTTTTGCGGGGAGCAAGAAGGAAAAGGAGGAGGAGAAGGAAGATGAGAAGAGTAGCTGCCTGCCCGTGACTTCCTGCTGTGTATGTGCTTTGCGGTTATACCGTTATTTTTCTCCATAACCCTATGGGATAGGTATTGCTATTTCCATTTTACTGATGAAAAAATGCAAATGTGCAGAAAGGATAAATAAGTTGTGTAAGTCACTCACTGAGTAAGCCTTAGAACCAGTATTCAATCTATATCTGTATCTTAAACTTGTTTTGATAACCATCACCTCTGGGGCTTCAAATCTATTATTCCCTCTACATGAAATGTTCTCCCAGTCTTAGACCAATCTTTGAACTCTTATTCATCCTTCAAAACCCTGTGCATGAATTGCCCATTCCTCAAAGTCATTTCTGACTCTCAAGAGAGCATTCATCACTCACTCTACTACATTATGACTGCGTTTTAAACTGCAATACTGCATGTATCACACCAGACTCCAGTCTGGTTATCTGTTTGACATGGCTGTCTCCCCCACTGGACTGCTCTTGGAGTTGCTTGAAGCCAGGAGCCTTGTCTTTCCTGGTCAGTAACTGGCATACTGCTCGGGGCACAACTGGTCCTCAGTCAGGCTTTGTTGATTTGAGCAATGCTACTAAGCAAAGAGAAAAGGGGTGGCTCAAAATCCTTTGGTTAAATTCCTAACCAGAATTTAGCAAACCATCCACGTGACTGTTGGCAGATCGCTTAACCTTTTCAGGCCTCAGAAAACTTGTTTGTAAAATTACGGGGTGGGGGAGGGTATTGAATGACCACCCCATCTCCTCAGATTCTGAACTCCTGCTCACTTGCTCTGCCTCAGAGGGCATGTGGAGCGAGGACCGCTGGAATCAGAGCAACATGAAACGGCGTTCGTATAATCACACCGGCTGAATAGTTGATGGAACTTCGCTGTATTAAGTGGGGCAAGTGGGGAGACACTAACCACCTTAGAAATAAACCACGTTATGAGTTTTTAACGAGCTCTTTATTAAAAATGCATTTCTCTCCATGCTAAATTAACTAGCTTCTAAAGCCAGTGTTTCCCTCCCTCCCTTTAGTGAGTGAGATTTCTGCTCATTTCAGTCAGGTGATTAAGCAGCACAAGCAACTTGGAATGTAGACCGACAGAGGACAATGTCCCTCTACACACAGAAGTCAGAGGATTTCGGAGCAGGAGGGGAACGAAGAACCAGAGGCACGGCTCTAAGGCACGGAGGCGGCGCAGCTCAGCGGGGGGTAGTCACTCCCAGTGGCAGATGACTGGCTGGCTGGAATCTCAGGCCCACGGTTCATTGCCACACTAGCTTATGACACATCTGTCCCCACCCGCGTGATCACCGGAGAGTGTGGTCCACCCACGTAGGTCGCCTCACCACAATCCGCTCCCCTCTTCCCACACCAGGAGCACCTGCCTCTCCTCTGTTGGCCGGGCAGCCCAGGAGGGGTGGTCTGAAGCCATGACATCAGCCAGCTTCTCCCATAACCCGATCCAGTCAGCGGTCCAGAAGCGGACAGGGAACCCAATCAAAACCAAGGAATCAACAAGAAGATGGAAGTTCCAGGAGAAGAAAGCTCCTTCTTTCTCTCTTCCTTCTGGAAGGGAGTGAGAGCTTTCGTTAGCCATCTTGAAGATGAGAGAAGAGCTTGAAGCTGCCGCAGACCCGGCCTTGGCGCTGAGAGTGGAGCCCTTACCAAAAAGAGTCACAAATGCAGGAAACTAGGTCCTGTCCACAGCGTTTGTATCTTTGAGCTACTCTTTCCCGAAATCTTCCTGCCTCTGAACTTTTTAGTTGCATGCGCCAGTAAGTTTCGTTATTACTCAGGCTAGCCTGAGTTTGTTTTTCTGTCACTTGGAAATATACATACATGCATCTGATAGAGATGATCTATGATAGTCAAGGTTATATATAGAAGAGAAGCATTTTGGTAGAATGCATTTTAATTTTTTATCTACATAAAGGCCCAGATTTTTCTCCAGGTTAAGTTCAGAACAAGAGTCTGTATCTGTAACCTCACTACAGATCAGACTGATGAATCCCAATGCTTATTTTAGATCCAAGGTGTCTCAAAAAAGAACTTCAAAAGCGTACATCTTAAATTCTTGAAATCTATTTTTAATTACAATTTTCTCACATCTACAGTAGCAATACACACATATTCAGAAATTAGGAATAGAGAAAGGGGAAAAAATCGTCCACATTCCTACCACCTAAAATTGCTAATATTTGGTTGTGTTTCCTTCTATTCTTTTTGCTGCGCTTTTAAAAAAAATTTAATTGAGTCCATTCTGATTAAGTACAATACTTATTTGTCTTGATTTTAAAAGTGAACTTTATATCAGTATGAAAGATTTACTTAATGTGGACATTCCCCCCCATGCACACACACATACACCCTCCAAGCAAACAGAACTGCTGAATAAAATATAACAAAATAAATTTAGAAGCAACTTTAAGGCCTAGAAAGGGAAATCTCCAGGTGTGAAAACAAAGGGAGCACCAGATCAGGAAAGCAGCCAGCAGGTGAGGGGCGTCTTCCTCCCTCGCTCAGGAGGCAGAGAGGCTGGTTCGCGAGGCAAACGCAGAGAACGCCACGCACGCTACTGTTGCTGCTCCCGCTTTACACACATCACCATTAGTGGGAAGTCCTTCTGTATTCTGGTCATAGGTTGGGCCAATTTAAGTTTTCAACTACGATTTTTTCTATTTTTCTCTATGTTCACAGGTAGAGGGGAGTCCAGAGACACTGCTCAGTGGGCAGCGGTCCAGTTGTGTTAACTAGGATTCAGAATTCACTTTTAAGTTTCCCTACACACGTACGTGGGTCTTTGCTTTCTTCCAGCACGTCTCTGTGTACAAAGTAAGCGATGCCTCTCCCTCTGCTCTTGCTGAGGTTGACCACGGCCTCATGTCCCTAGCTCCACGTCTCCTCTCCGTCCACACCTCACTCGACCTGACAGCAGCACAGCACAGAGTCCACCTCCCGCCTCCTTCACGGGCTCCTGCCCCCATGCTCTCGCTTCTCTCCCACCTTTCTGAGCGCTCACTCAGTCTCCTGGCTGATTCCTCCTCATTCCTCCTCCTGCTAACAGAGCCTGGGCTGTAGTCTTGGCTCCTTCTCTTTTCTGTCTACACTGTCTTGGCTAGTCTCACGGCTTTTCACTCTCATGATAGGCTGACGACTCTAAGGTTTATACGTTTATATCTTGAATATAAGCCTCCATCCAGACCTCTCTGTGAACTCCAGACTCTTGTCTACTTGACACTTTCCCTTTGTCGTCTAACAGGCATTTCCCCATATATCCAAAAGCCAAGCTCCTATTCTTCCTCCCACCAGATTTGCTCCCCTACAGTCTTACTCATCTATTTAAGGGCAGCGCGACTGTCCCAATCACCCAGGCCGAGGAACTTGGAGTCATCTTTGACTATTCCTTTTATGGCACACTAGATCCAATTTATTAGAAAATGCTCTTGACTCAACTCTTCAAATCCATTCAGAATCGGATCACTTCTCACTATTTCCACTCCAGCTCAAGCGACGGTTACCTCTTCCCAGGACCATTACCGTAACTTCCCGATCAGAAACCCTGCTTCTACTTTTCAGTCCATTTTACAACTCAGCTGTTGGATTGATCCGTTATTCATTCCATCATGATCCTGTTAAAACAGAAAGTCTACTGAAAAATACATCAAATCACGTCACTCTCCCACTCCACTCTCCAGTCTTCTCAGTCGCACTAGAAGCCAGCACCTTTTCACTGGCCTACAGAGATCTGCTTGACTTGGCTTCTATGCAGTAAAGTATTAACCTTGACCAAAGAAAGGTTTGGCCCTTTGCCACAGCTCTTGGGAGGCAACCTCTATGTCCTCAGCATGCTCTGCCCGACAGGAGAATCTTTGTTTACCTGGCGGCCTTGCACCTGCCTGACGGTCCATGCCAACTATGCTGTTTGTGGTGGGGGCCTTGGGCCACACGGAATCAGCTCAACTTCCACGGGCTGGAGACCAAGGTCAACCATGCAAGGGTTCAGTGTGTCTGTGTGGCCAGCCTCCAATAAAAACTCTGGATGCCAAGACTCAGATCAGCTTCCTGGTTGGCGACACTCTTCCCTGTATTGTCTCACATTGCTGTAGGGAGAACAGGGCTCCCCACGTGACTCCATTGGGAGAGGACCACTGGAAGCTCTGTGCTGGTTCTCCTGGGCCCCACGATAGGCACCTCTTCCTGATGCCGATTTGAGTGTGCATTTTTCTGCTGAAATAAACTGTAACCTAGCGTAAAGGCTCTGCTGAGCTCTGCAAGTCCTTCCAGTGAATCCCTGAAGCTGCGGGAGGTCTGGGGAACCTCCTGAATGTGCACTGTTCTCTGTTGGCTTCTTGACGTTACTTCTTGCTCCTTCACCTTCATTTGCTAAGCTCTTGCCACACTGGCTTCCTTGATGTTTCTCCCTTACATGCTCCCAGTCTGGGCCTTGCACATGCTGACTCTCTCTGTGGAGCACTCTTCCCCTAGAAGCCGTGGGATTGTCCGTTCCACCTCCTTCAGATCTTTATTCAAATGCCATCTTCTTGGTGAGGCCTTCCCTGGTTACACTCTTCAACACTGTGACTGTCCCTGACACATATACTCATCCTCTTTCCATGCTTTGTGTTTCTGCAGAGGACTTACCTTTTCTGAAATGTTTCACACTCTATTAATTTAGTTGGTTTATTGGCTACCTCACCCCGACTAGAGTAAAATCAAATTCAAGAAAGCAGGGAACTCAGTGTGTTTCATCCACTGTGGTGTCCCCAGTGCCTGGAACAGTGTACAACATGGGTGAACACTCAGCATAGCTCCTGAATGAAAGAATGAATATGTGTGTGTGTCAGGGAGGAAACAAACTAAATAGTTCAACAAAGGAATAGATACAGCACCAAAAACATCAAGATTGATTAGTGGTCATACAAAATAACTTCATAAAAAGAGTGCCACCAATGATTTATAAAACGTGGTTTAGTATATTTGACTGCCTGAATGTGATTTTACATCTTCTAAGAGAATGTGTTTTGGATTGCCCAACAATTTAAAGGGGTCATGAGACGTAACAAGGAAAATAGTTAACTCATACAGGACATCCAGGAACCAAGGATTGGTGACCATGGAGTCAGAAATGGAAGGTTCTTGGAGAGGAAACAGTTGCGAGGAAGGAGCAGAAAGAAGATAGCTGGACTCTGTCCGCCATCATGGAGTCTCACCCAGGCAATTAACCCCACTGAGCGGAAGAGGGCCACCCCACTCTTGTTATTGCCAAGTCCCACTAACACTGAGTCAAAGAGGTCAGGGTCTTGCCTGAGAGGTAGAACGGGGCCAGACTCAAGTGGGAAACCCCACAACGACCTAATGACACCACCATGGTACTGTCCTGCAACTGCTGACCCCACTGAAGAGCTCCTCAGTTACAGGCCAGGTCTGAGCTAGACCAGGAACCAGAACTCACAACCGCCCATAATTACTGAGTAGAGATGGAATCCTTTAGTGCATTTAGGGTCACTGAGGAATTCCAACAGGAGGGCTGACCTTCTAGACTTGTCCCCGACCTTTTGGGAGATGACACCCAGGTGTTGTAATGAGATGATGCCCCTCTTGTAATGACATGGAAATGGAAAATGACCCAGAAAAGAGTAAACTAAGAAGGGCTCTACCCAATGGGATCAGTGGGCAGGGGGTAGGGAGGGGAAGAGCTTGTGGTGGGAAGGGGTGGAGAAGGAGAGGCCCATGGCCCCATAATGTGGGTATGTAAGCACCGCATCTGAGGAGAAACGGGGCATGTGCACAGAGTGAAAGCCCCGAGTGTCGTGTTCTGGTCACTATAACCCAGGACCCACTACACACAGGGCCGGACTGTGGCACCACAGAGAACTTTCTGGAGGAAAGTACAATGAAGATTCTGTGAATGGAGGGAAGTAAATGAGCAAATCAAACGTGAAACAGGACGGATGTCTGAGGAGAAACAAAAACAAAGTGGGCTTATGACATGATGAGGAGTATGGCAGGCAACTTTAAAGGATCCTAAAACCCAAGACCTAAGGACCATTTCCTACGAGAACATGCCGTCCCCAGGAGCCGCTACCCGCAGATGAGGATGCTGTGGATGAAGAAGACAGCAAGTCAGCAAGTGAGCGGCAGAGAGACCAGGGTGGAGAGCCTGGCGGAGCGATTCCCTGTGTCCAGTGACCCTCCAGGTTGTCTTCCGGTGAACAGTGAGGGCTCACCTGTTATACTCCTGCTCAATTATCCACTTATGCAGCAAATAGGTGCTGAGTTCTACACTAGACACCACCTTCTGGGGTGCAGCCCTTAACCACAGGGATGAAATCCGGAGCTCTCTCAGGCTAGAGAGGGACATTAGAAGAATAAAGGAACAGGAGTGCTGGGAGGGAAGCGGGCCCCAGGGAAGGAGGCGCCCGGGCTTGCACGGCGTCATTCAGGAAGCGATCAGCCCCCGCGTGCAGAAGGACAGAGTGCTGCAGGGTTTCACAAGCATGCGGACTCGGTGACCCTACAGACCCTCGAAGCCGAAGCGACAGCTCCGGCCCCGCCGCCCTGTGCGCCTGCAGAACCTCTGTCTCATTCTGCCTGAGCAGATCAATAGGAACATCACGGAGGCAAAAAGACTAAAGACCGTCGGGTCAGCACTCCCTGGTCTAAAAGCATTCCATCTGGCCCCGTGAGAGCCCACGTTTCCCGGCTGCTGGGGCCTCGCAGCTGCTCCCCCTTCCAGCAGCGGGCTTCCCGGACCCACGGCCGCAGCCGCTCCTTCTGCCCTGGAGCCAGCTGCGCTCGGCCTCTCCCTCCGGCGGGGGCTGCAGTCTCCTGGGCTGGCCCCGGCCGGCTTCACGGGGCCGGGCCGCCTGCGGTGCCCGAGCGCCTGGCCTTCCCGCCCGCCCTCTCTGCCATCAGCGCGCAGACGGCCGCTGCAGGCCCTGGAGACTCCGAAGGCGCCACCGCCAGTGCGCCCCTCGGCCGATGTGCTCAGCGGATGAACACAGGTCGCTGCGTTTATGGAGGTCGGTTAGGCCCGTATGTCTTTGCGATCCACCTCAGCTTTGGACCTTAAGTTCCAGTGAAGATGCGGCGGCCCTGGTTGGGTAGCGGTGAACTCGCAGCCTTCGACGCGGAATTGCTGGCTGTCACCGGGAGACCCGAGGCCGCGCGGAGCAAGTGCCTGGCACTGCAGCGCCACCTCCCGACACGAAGCGGGCATTGCAGCTGGTCACAGCCGCCTTCCCCACCGACCCTCCTCCGCGTGCCAAAATTAATCCCCGCCTGCTCTGCTCCAGATTGAAGGAAACTAAAAAGACACGACGACAAAATACGACATGCGATCCTAAACTGGATCCAGTACTAGCAGAGTAAAAAGATTGCTATGCAGGGCATTACTGCGTCGGCTGACAACAGTGGAACACAGACGCAGAAGGATAAAAGTGTCAGACGATGTAAATTCACCTGAAGTCGGTCATCGTGCTGGGGGCATGTGGGAGAATACCCTACTATTAGGAGGTACTGAGTGGGAAGGGCCGTAACGTGTGTAACTTACTTTCAAAGGCTTGGAAAATAAACTGGAGGTGGGGGTGCGGGGAGCCAGCCTGTAAGGACCTGGGCGAAGCTTACAGCAAATGGGCGAAATGTAAACAATAGGCCGAAGAGTAAAGTGCCTACAGATGTTCTTTATGTTACTCTTGCAACTTTTCTGTACGTCTGAAATCACTTTCAAGTGAAAAGTATTTTTGTAATAATCTGGTTTTGAGAACTAGATAGGTTGTCTTAAAGTAGCTCCCACCTGGATGCCCTCCATTAGAGGTTCATTTCTTTGGATATGACATATTTTGCAGACACTCTCAAGCCCCCCAATTTCAACTAGGACAGCTTTGCTTTCACCTGTTTGGAGAAAGTGTTCTTCTGCTTCATCGTTGTTTGAAACACTGTCCTAGAACGTATCTTCGTCTGAACACGGGCCCGCATCACCAGACGCGTGATTGAAACGTGAGGGAGGAGCAGGTGATAACTAGCTAAGGGCAGGCAGAGGGCTCGCTGGATGAGCGGGATCACCGCACAGTGTGCAGCGGTGTCCCGGGACCAGTGAGCACGAGCCCCAGATACATAGGAGGAAGGGCACGCTGGCTCGTCCACCTCCCGATGTGGTGCTGAGCCAGGCCTGCAGGCTCACGGTTCTAACGCTCGGCCTTCTCCCAGGGAATGCCGACAACACACCCCTTCCAGATTCGCTGCATCCGCCCCATCCCAACTGTGCGGCAAGGGGCCTGCCCCTGAGATGGCCCAAAGGGCACCAGCAGAACCTTCTCCAAGGGAAGGCCGAGCGGGCGAGCCGTCTGCCTTTCTTTCCTCCAGCAGCCTCCCAGAGGTCTGTGGTGCGGCTCAGAGTGCCCTGTGCTTGCAAACTCCTGCACAGAGAACGTGTTCTCTCCCAAATATCTATCTAACATCTCCGCCAGTCAGGGCTTCTCCGAATCCCGACCGTAAGTTCTTGCTTTTCTCACTATAGAAAATTTCCCATGTGGTATCAAAAGAGAGTCTTATTCATTTTCACAATCAAGAGAAATACACTGACAAAAGTTCCGGTCTAGGGCCATCTGGGTGAAGTTTAGATGTCTTCTGTCTGCGGTTCAGGGACTGAGGGCTTCATGTTCTTTATCAAATAGCGCCTCCTCGTGGCACCAACAGGCCCTGCAGGGAAATTTAGGACGAGCTGTTTTCCTGAGTAAAAATGTAATTTGACTTACGCGTATTTGCTTTTTGGTCAGAAAAACCAGGTCTCAAAATGCTGATTTTTTTTTTTATATGAAACCCTTGTCAACAATTTCTACGTGAGAAAGCGCGGCTTCATATCACTCAGTGTTGCTCTCGAGGCCTGAATTTCCAATGTTTTCATTATGCTACGTAAACAAAGGAACTTTCCCCCTGGAAAAGCACAAGTGGGAATTTCAAAACAGAATGAAAATATCTAAAATCCAAGTGGCACTCACCTCTCACTCTTGCTTAAATTTTAAAGCCTTTTCTATCTAAACTGACGTTTTTAAAATGTGCTTATTTTAGAACTTGTGTTCCAGCCAATAGGAAATGAATCTTCGGCCGGTTCTGAATGGGCCCCTTTCCCGGAGCCTCCCAGCCCCGCGCCAGCAGCCTATCCGGGTTTCAAGTAATCACATAGGTTCTGAGCCCGAACCATCTGCACGTCACCCCCGTTTCTCCAGAAGTGTTCACGCTGGAGAGCGACAGCAGAGGGCTCAGAGCAAATTAGCACAGACCCCAGACTGACCCAAATCAGGCCAGTCGGAAATAAACCACATAGGCTCTTTTTTTTTTTTTTTTTTTTTTTTTTGAGGGGGAAATACAACCCCCTGCACAGGGAGCACTTTTTCTAGGCTTTTCATTTTCACCGTCCGGGCCATTGGACCTTTTCCGTCAGGCCTGAGTGTGTCACGCGTTTCATTAAAAAGCAGGTCATGGGAATGCATCCCGAGGGGTTTTTGGGGGGAGGGGGGTTGGGAGGATGACAGTGAGTTCCATTTAGGAACAAAAGTAATCTTCAACTTGCACACTGTATCATGGAAATTAGGAAAGCAGAAAGGCCAGAGGAGGACGGCCTTCCCTGAGTGCCCACGACACGCCCCTTTGCACGAATAGTGTTGTCCTCTGAGGAAGGTCGTGACTCTTACTTTATAGACAAGCAAGCGGGCGACCAGAGGAGTAGGGAGGGAGGGGCTGGTCTTCGAATCCTCCAGCTGGGACACCACATGCTCACTGTGACAGAACCCAAGGAAAGGTTTTCAGAGCGAAAAATACTTCCTGCTTGTCATTAAATCTTCACTTAGAGATCAAGGAAGCCTCTACCCTTCAATGAATGCTTTCAAACACTTCACCCAGCTGTCTTTGAGAAGAGCTGGGAGTGAGTGAGCTTTCTCTCCAGCTTTCCCACCATCGTCTTCTGTTCCTTCCCTCCTGCATCCCTGCACAGCCAGCCTGCAGCACCGCGCGGGGCCGTGACACCCATGCTTCCCGCTTGGTCCAGGCTGGAACCTTCCTGCCCCCCTTCTCTGTCTCCAGGGCAGGCCGGGTGGTGTCCTGGTTCTTTGGAGGTCTGCGCCTGTTAACTTAGATTCCACACCTCCATCTTAATAGGGGCCTTGGAGAACTGACACCTCCAGTCCAAGAAATCCTGACACTGTGCAAGCTGGTGGGAGGTTAGCCCTTTGACTTTCCTTCTGTCTCAAATATTTCTGTTCTAGACACAATAGTAGGCACTGAAAATACACAGATTGATAAAAGATGATTTTTATCTGCATTTTACACCATTTGGAGAGTAATGCATTCCAATGCTTCATAAGGCTGTTTTGATTAAATAGGAGCCCATGTGTGAGGTGAAAAGAAAAACAAAACACTTTCTCAACAGATCCTAAGGATATATTCCAATAGGAGAAGCAGAAAACTTGTAAAAGCAAGTGAGGAAAGGAGGGTGAAATGCTCAGAATTGTGCGAGATTCAGTTTGTAGGGGCTTATTTTCTGCCGTTCTCCCTTTTAGATATATCATTATCCAGGTTTTCTTTCAGTCTCTGAAAGATGACGAATGGCTGATCCTAGAATTGCCTAGGAAGGAGGTGGAGGAGGGAACTCTGCTCGCTGGGCTCCGACTCCTGCTGGCAGGCAGGGAGCTGAGCACTTTCACATACGTAACTTCATTTATAGTTTAAGACACAGTTGCGAGGTAAGTTGAATTAGGCCCACTTTACAGATGAGGAAACTGAGGCTCAGCAAGGTTAAGTAACATATCATGTTTAAGATACAGGAGAGACAGGGGCATAGAGCACTACTAATAGGGGAAAGTGAAGTTCCCACAGGCTCTCTGGGGCTTTCTTTCAGCCCCACAACTCCTGAATGGATGCACCCCAATCAAGCAACTCAATGTATTGAGCACTTTCTAAGCACAAAGCATGGGAAGATTACAAAAGAGTATAGGCTCCTGTCATTGTCTTCAGGGTGACGACAGCATTGTTTTGAGAATAATACACACACAGATAACTGACAATCGGACGTGTATGGAGCCAAGGCACGTCCTGCTATGAGAGAAAAGGAAGAGACTGTGGGTTGGATTTGCCTAGGCAAGAGGGACGTGTAAGAATATTCTGGGTAGGGAAAGTAACGAAGGTGAGACTGGAAGGTTTGGGGCAGGGATGAGGGCCAAGTGTGCAGAGCAGAAGGACTGAGGCAGATTACACAGCAGAGCGACGGGGTGGGGGGGGGGTGCCGGGAAAGCAGACGAGAGCAGGACGGGGACGGTGGCCGGATCTCCAGCACCCCAGGAGCAGTATATGGGGGGGCGCACGTGTGTGTGTGTGTGTGTGTGTGTGTGTGTGTGTGTTGGGGTGGGGAGACTGGGCATAAATATAGAGAGTGTAGAGAAAGCATTGGACTGGGACCCAGGGGGCTCTGGTCCCAGCTTTGTCGCTGGCTGGCAACGCACCTTCAGGCCGGTCACCTAACATCGCCAAGCCTCAATGTTCTTCAGCTGTAAAACCAGGAACTGGAGCAGATTATCTCTGAGGTCTGTCCCATGTCAGTAACTCTGAGACCTCCCCCACCTCTCCTTTTCTTCTTTTATTGTCCCCTCCCCACCTTCAACTCAAGGCTATAGAAAATTTTGTCTTTGGTTGGCAAATAGCATAACTTTTTTGGGGGGAGGGGGAACAATTATTTAATTCCAGCAACCTGGACAAGCCCCGCCACTGAAAAAGAACAGCAAAATCTGTGTCATCATTATTGGGGAATTTTTAAAGCACAAATAATCTCAAACTGATCAATGTGGTTTCTATTAAGCCAGTATCATTTCTTCTACCATCCACCCACTTGCTTTTGCTGAATTAGTATTTGATGCAATGCCACGATTAATATTAGGGGCTGCGGAGGAAACAGCCCTAGGAACCTCACTGTTGTGTTTACTAAGGATATTTTCAAGGATGCTATTAATTACACAAAGAAGAAGAACCACGAGAGAACATTCTCTTTGATCTGCAGGTCAGGAAGAGGTGTGCCCTTACCGAGCACCCCTGGCTGGCCTCTACCTGCAGGACTCTGTGACCCTTGTAAAGAGCTCCATTTCCCTCTTCACAATTTGGTGCTGCTGGAAAGCACAGAGCCAAGTTCAGGTCCGAATGCTCACATGTGGCACGCTCCCTCCCCGGGCTGTCTTCCCACTCTGCTCTCAGGCTTTCTTAGCCTCCTTTTTCCTTCTTTTTTAAAATTTATTTTTATCTTTCTGAGTTATATACATTCGGGCACCTCAAATACCTCTGGAATCAAGGAGGTTTAAAAATCAATAAACACAAATAAATAAGTACCCTGTACAACTGAAAGCTTCGTTTTCTAGACCGGGGTCAGCAACTATGGCCTGCTGGCCAGATCCAGCCTGCCACTTGTTTTTGCATGGTCTGCAAGCTGAGAATGGCTTTTACATCTTTTAATGGTTTGGAAGGAAACAAGGAAAAAGATTTGTGGTATGCAAACATCATATGAAACTCACGTCAGTGTTATAAATAAAGTTTTATTGGAACCCAGCCACACCTGCTCATTTGCTTGTGGTCAGTGGCTGCTTTCACCCACAACGGCAGAGTTCCGTAGTCATGGCAAAGGTGGACGTGGCTGCAACACCAGAATAGCGACTCTCTGGTCTTTTGTGAGAAAAGTTTGCTGACCTCTGAGCAGCCCTTCATTTGACATCTGCTTGCGTTCCTCCTGGCTAATGGTAGTATTACAAGACCGCTTCAAAGCTGGGTGTTCGCCACACCCTTGCTCCGTCTAGACATTTTTTGTGCTTTGTCCATGAAACTTCCTCTTGGTGTGCTTGACCCCTGACCCCAGCTCGGATTTACTGTCTGGCTCAGAGTTCAATGCTATGTAGTAGAGACAATTAACTTTTAGGCTTGTAGGACTGCCTGAAGGACCCTCTTAGATGACTATTTCATAGACAAAATGAATCCACAAAGAACTTCTATTTTTGCTGAAAATTCTAAGCAAACAGAAGGATCTACACAGCAACTTGGCACTTTTTCCACCACGTTCAATTTCCTCCAGTTTCTTTTCAGCTGATGCATGTGTTTGCATATTTACTGATTTTTTCCTCCCCTGGTGCCCCTTAGTTAGAAATATAACCAAGTCTCCATGGAAACACAACATAATGCTCTTTCACAGATGATCGAAGGACCCAAGCAGCTGGTATTGGGCTGAAGGCTGCAGTGGCATCTGACCAAATTAGGAAGAGAAAACAGCTTATCCGTCTCTCCCAGACCGCTCAGAATTCTAAAGCTCAGCGTGGAGACCTACACAGACTGTAAATTACTGTGGATTTTTTTATTCTTTCTTTTCCTTATGAGATTCTTCTATCTTATTCGTTTGCATGTTTCAGCTACAGGGGGCTTTCCTCCCCTGCCGCTGGAATGATTGACAGAGTCTACAGCATAAGCAGGTGGGCAACCTACATTTAGTGAGTGCCTACTGTGTGTACGTACCTTATGTTGCAGCTGGCCCAACAGCACACAGTCTGCAAACCGGAAGAGCTGGGATTTGAACTCTGGGCTGGTTACCTCCAAAGCCATTCCCTCCCACTACACTTGAAGTGATGCCATTCAAAAAGGACAACATGGCAAAGGCGGGGTGAGCAAGGTGTTTTAACATAGCCGGGGGCTTTGAGGGGAGGTGGAAGTCAAGGAAAAGAAGTCAGAATGTGAAGGTTACGTTTACAAGATGTCAAAGTCAAAAGCCAAGCTGGGGAAGAACTGAGTTCTCTTCCCCCCAAATCCCTCCCTAATGCTTCAAGGAGGCCGTTTGACGGGCCGGCCCTGTGGTGTAGTGGTTAAGCTCGGCGTGCTCCACTTCGCTGGCCTGGGTTTGTGGGTTCAGATCCCGGGCGTGGACCTACACCACTTGTCTGCCATGCTGTGGCAGCATCCCACATATAAAGTGGAGGAAGACTGGCACAGATGTTAGCTCAGGGCTAAACTTACTCAAGCAAAAAAAAAAAAAAGACGTTTTCAATAACGATAATTAGTAAGTGCCTTGAAAGAAGAATAGAGGAAGTGCTATGGGAATTCGGAGAACGGAGACTTGCTTCAAGTTGGGGGAGGGGTAGTGGAGGAGTTGTCAGGAGGAGGTGGCCAAACTCAGCAAGCTCACTGTAAGTCAAAGCCTTAGCTGTTTCCTGGGGCCAATTACCAATTTAACTGCACTTTTCTTTCCTCAAATTATGATCTGGGAATGTCAGTCCCCTAAATCCTATTTCTTACTCCTGTGATCCCCTGGCACACGCTTGCCCAAGAGCCTGCCTCTGTGAGCAGACCAGGCATCCTCAAGGTCGCAGAGCCTTGCTCTCTGAGGCGTTATGCAGAGTCACCCCAGACCTGCACTCAAAACCAGCGGGGAGCATGGGAGCTGCACGGGTGCCTCGAAACAGGCTTGGGGGGACTGCTCCCCACAAGCAGGTGGGCTCCAGGCCCCCAACTTCAACTAGGACACCTGTGCTTTTACCTGTTTGAGGAAAGTATTCCTCTGCTTCATCACCATTTGAAAAAAACTGTCCTAGAACATATCTTTGTCTGAACATTGGCACACATCACAAGATGAGCAATCGATGCTCAAACCAGGGCTTTTGAGAGAAAGCAGCAGTCCTCTGAGGGTTTACACAAGAGTCATAGCAATACCACTCATCCTGTGACAAAGATGCAAAGACAGATTATTTTTTAAAAAATGCAACAGTCCACCGCACCTGACCTATATTCCACCACTGCCACCCCTGAAGGTCAAGAAAAGCGTGGAGGAGAGAGCGAGAGACCCTGCAGAGGCAGAAGGAGGGGGCAGCTCCTTCCTGCTGGAGGCAGATGCTGGAAGGTGGGCGAGCAGTGTGGGCATCGCCTCCTCCAGCCCAGGGTCTGGAGCCTGGGTTCTCTCAGAAGGGTGGTTAGATTCTTCCTAGGCTGTATTTCTAAAGCATGACAGGGCGGGTTGCCTAGGTTGAGAGGCCCCATACGCCTAGAAGAGTTCACGCCTCTTCTGCATGAGGCCTTGGTTGCAAAGAGAGTCCCTGTGATATATTTTGCACTCCAGAGAGGAGCCATCTCATTGCAAATTGTTTTATCAACTGAATAGCTGAGAAACTGGAGCAGTAGCCACTACGTTAAAATGACCTTTAGATTATAGAGAAATGAAATCACTGGGGACATCTTGTCTGTGCAAAAGCAGTCTTGTTCTGTCAAGTAGGAGTTTTGACTTGAGCTGAGACAACTGTTCTTTACCAATGCTAAGCTGTTTCATCAGTTTTTAGCACCCCTGTCCTGCTCAACGGCTGTGGACCAGCTTCCCAGGCTCGTCAGGGAAGCACATGGGCAGGCGCTGCCATGACCTGGCTGGGCGCAGACACGTCTTAGAGGCTGACCAGTATCGCTCGGAGGAGGAACGACACTTCCCATCTCAGAGCAATTTGTAGAGGTCACATATCCAACCCCCCCCCACCCCCCCACCCCCAGAGAAAACTTCTCCCTTTCGTTAATTTTTCACAGAATAATGATGGCATTGGACGCTTAGAGAACAACCGATAATTCATCTTGGGCTACACTGATAAAAAGTCCTGTCATTTAGAGAAGAACTTGCTCAGTTTCATGAACTACTTTATTAGCCATTAGCACAGACCACAGGATTCAGGCTTAGAAGAAAATAACAGCCTTGAGGCCCAGGCAGCATTTTAAAAATCCTCCTAACTTATGAATTCCCTTAAGAAGAATACAGTCTCCGTTCTTGACCATGACCCACAAAATCACCCCCCCTACTCAAAGTCAAAGACATTTCTACTGGCAGCGCACGGTTAGGACCTTCCACAGGTGAGCCTGATTACCTTTTGAGCAAGGAGAAAATAGACAATTTAAAGCTCGGAAAAATGAGGCAGCCCAGGAAGGGGGGCTCACCGAATGCATTTTTCTTTTCCTGTATGGCATTTGTTTTGCTATTTCAATCATTATTTCTTTGATAACAACAGCCTTCGGCTTCAGTGTAGTGCCCTGGCTGGACGACGTCGCAACCAGCAAGTACCTGTAAGCCATGCCCGTCTCCGCCCTGGTGGTTTCCTGCAACGAAATCCCATGGACATGTAGGAACTTCTCCAGGCACCTCCGCTCCACTGCTCCGCTGCGCCCAACAGGCCCGCAGGCTGCCTGAGGCGGAGGCTTGCTCACCGCCAGGTGCCGTCTGCATTTCAGAGCCAACTCACCGCACTTGGGCAGCCCCAGCTTGGGGCTGGGGATGTCTGCACAGGCAGGTTTATAAAGATGCATGTTTCAAAGACCCAAGAAAGCCAAGCTAATGTCACAGTACTTAGCTCTAAAGCTGGCTATATCTTCCTATGACTGACTTGGGTTGTCTGGCTTTGGTGTGTCTCTGAAAGGGATCAGCTTCTTTTCCTTAGATGTCCCTTATCGTTTTTGAATGCGAGCAGACTCCTGAGTCCCTGGCAGACTGCTGGTTACACGTCTCTGCCGAAGCCCATGCAAAAAGAAGCCGACGAAGGCCAGTCACTGTTCTCATCCTGTACCGTTAGCAAAGTCAAGCCTAAGAAACTACGTATTTGCCCCGGGAAAAAAATATGGGCGCTCTTTCCCATGTCTTTCTATTTAGGTAAAAGGAAATATTTGGGTGGGATAGGGGCCAACGTTCTGTTCTCATAGGACCATAAGGCCTTGGGGATGATTCATGAGAGTGGAATGAGGCCTCTCTGAGTTATCAGATACGTTACTACCAAGTAACTTACACACCAGCGACGTGACTCATTTGGGTGAAAGGTCCACTGGCCCTCCCCTTCTTCAGACACTGCTGTCAAATGATGGGAAATATCAACAAGGTGGCTGTAAAAGGCAAAGAACCCACACAAATGTGCCCAGCTGATTTCTGACAAAAGTGCAAGAGCAATTCAGTGGAAGAAAGACAGGCTTTTCAACAAATGATGCTGGGGCAACTGGACGTCTGTAAGCAAAAGCAAACAAAAACAAATGAACTCTTAACTTAAACCTCCTATTTATACAAAAAATTAACTCACAGTCATCACAGACTTACATGTAAAACTATAAACCTTCTAGGTAAAACTTAGGAGAAAATCTTCGGGACTTCCAACTAAGTGAAGAGTTCTTAGATTTGACACCAAAAATACAATCCACAAAAGGAAAAATTAGTAAGTTGGATCTCATCAATATTTAAAACCTTTGCTCTGTGAAAGACTTGGTAAAGAGCATGAGGAAACAAATTACAGACTGAAAGAAAGTATTTGCAAACCACATATCTGACAAAGAACTTATGTCTAGAACATATACAGAACTCTCAAAACTGAACAATAAAAACATAGACCATCCACTTAGCAAGTGGACAAACGATATGAACAGACATTTCACTCAAGAGGATTTGCCGATGGCAAAGAAGCACGTGAAAAGATCTCCAACATCATCAGCCACGAGGGAAATGCAAATTAAGTCCACAACAAGATATCGCTGCACCCCGTCGGAACGGCTGAAATAAAAATGGCAACAACAGCAAAAGCTGGCGGGGATTCAGGGAAACCTGATGAGTCATAAATTGCTGGTAGGCTTGTAAAGTGGTACCACCACGCTGGAAAAGAGGATGACAGTTTCTTATAAAACTAAACATACCAACCTTACCTACAACAGAGCAATTGTACTCTTGAGTATTTATCCCAGAGAAATGAAATGTATGTTCACACAAAAACCTGTACACAGGGGTTCATAGCACATTTATTCATAATAGCCAAAAACTGGAAACAACCCATTTTTTACAGTGAGTGAATGGTTAAACTGTGGAACACCCATACCATGGAATACTACTCGGCAATAAAAAGGAATAAACTTTTCATACAAGCAACAACTTGGATGGATCTCAAGGGAATTATGCTGAATGAAAAAAAGCCAGTTCCAAAAGGTTACATACTGTATGATTCCATTTATATCACATTCTTGAGTTGACAGAATTAAAGGGATGGATAGTCGATTAGTGGGTGCTAGGGGTTAGAGATGAGAAAAGGGAGGCAGGTGGCTGTGGCTATAGAAAGGTAGCCAAGGGATTCTTGTGTTGGAGCTGTTATGTGTCTTGACTATGGTGATGGTCACATCACTCTGCACATGTGATAAAATTACGTAGAGCTAAATACACACACACACACACACACACACGAGTGCATGTAAAACCAGTGAAATCTGAATAAGATCAGTGACTTGTGTCATCGTCAGTTTCCTAATCGTGATATTGAACAATAGTTATGCAAATATCATCACTGGGGGAAACTGAGTGCACGGTATATGGAATCTCTCTGTATTTTTTCTTACAACGGCATGTGAATCAATAGTTCCATGATAAAATAAAATTAAAAATTAAAAAATAAAAACTTAAATAAAAGTAAAGAGGTTAAAAAAAAGCAGAGACTCCTCGTATAAGGGTCCTTCCGCCTGTGATTCCAGCTGTGACTCGACTCTGTCCATGACTCCTGGACATGAACGATTCATCCAGTCCAATGGGCTTCCCACTCGCATCCCACCCTTCACCACATCTTTGCTCACATGGCTTCTCCCCCACCCATCAACTATCCCCTCACAGCTCCCCTCCTCTAGGAATTCCCCCCCCCACCCAACCCGGGATACAATCATTCCTCAAAATTCCTCTTGCAATTCACTTCTCAAGCACTCACTTGACACTTCTAAACTGTTTCCCAAACACTTGCAGCCCCCTGATGATTTCTGCCATATTTTTGTACCACTTGTACCATTATTTATTTACTGTTTGGAATTAATTTGCTGTTTTCCTACCTAAATAAATTTATTTCGTGCTGTGAACTGAATTTTTTTGTTCCCTCCGAAACTCCTATGTTGAAATCTAGTCTCCAAGGTGACGGCATTTGGGGGCTGGGCCTTTGGGAGGTGATTAGGTCATGAGCGTGGAGCCCTTAAGGAAGAGACCAGAGAGCTAGCGTGCTCTCTTTCCGCCGTGGGAGGACACAGCGAGAAGACTGCTGGCTGTAACCCAGCAAGAGGGCCCCACCAGAACAGAGCCATGCAGACTCCTGGATCGTGAAATTCTCAGCCTGTAGAACCAGGAGAAATAAGTGTTGGTTGCTTAAACCACACAATCTATAGCGATGTGTTATAGCAGCCTGAACTAAGACATTGAGCAAGGAAACAGCATATTACTAGCATCATAAATAGAGAAACTTTACCACTTGTAGTAAAATAGAGGGTAACCTGTAAGAAGTAAATACGATGAAAATGGAGACTATTATTAGATGGCAGCTGGACGCTGCTGGTGTCTAAAGGCTCTACACCAGAGCCCTTCCTCTTCTTGGTTCTCGTGGAGGAGGTTAGAAGGTATTAGAGAGGGGTTTGTGATATTTTAGCACAAATATGAGACTTTCTTTTTTAGGAAATCAGAACAATTGAAAGGAAGTTGAAACAGGAATATACCACTTTACAATGTGAATTGAATCATTTAATGCCCCATCCGTGTACCCACTAAAATCATCGTGTCTGCCAGTGGTACTATACCCACTTTGGGAAACACAGATTCAGCACATCTTGTCCCAGATTGTTGGACACCTGCTCCTTCCCCTGCGGGTGCACATCTGACGCCCCCTCGAGGCTCCCCACTCTCTGAGGGGAGGGGCGAACTGTATCCGGTATAAACGTGTAACCTCCCTAATAATCAGCATGGGGTTTTGTGCACTATCAATATCTCACAGAAGTTAGTGGTTTGGTTGCTTGAATTTTAAACTCCCCAAAGCTACCTTTCCTCTTGTCAGTCTATTTCCATTTTCAGCCCCACAGCCAAAGCTCTGAGTCTCAAGGGAGAAACAAGAGCTTATAGAGAGAAGGCCAGAACAACTAGAAGAGGAATCACGCAGTCAGGGGAGTTAGGAGGAACTCACATTCCCGAGTCGGGTTGTACCTCCTGTGCCATCACTAACACCAACAGTTGAATGTGATGGCATGAGCCGTGGCAGTGGTTCCTGCAGTGGGAGTTCCCGCCAAGGGAGAAATAGAGGTGAACTAGAAAAGCAGTCGTGAAAACTGAGACATGAGCCCTCCTCGACCCATCACTCTTTTCTGCTCTCTGGGTACGGAGCCAGGCCCAGGAAGGGAGAGAGGGATGAGAAAGCAAGTTTTCATCTGAAACTCAAGTTTCTTTTCGTAAAGTTCTAAAAGTTGATCACCATCATGAAAGGTCCCAACTTGAAGGTGGGGAGTAGAAACTATATTTATGAGGGAAGTGTTAGTCCCTTTGGCTGTCAATGCAAATTAAAACTAGTTTTAAACTAAATGTACAAGAATGTAAGAAAAGCCTCTGAGCGGCCGAGGGGCAGTTAATGTCTGTCTTGCTGCCTATAATTACCATATACTGTTCAGAATCTTTCAATATTATGCAACCCCAGGGTCAGCAGAGCGTGGGAAAAAGTGACAAGGCCATCGGATGAGAGAGGCGCTTCCTGCCACGTTCTGCTGACGGGGAGTGAGAGGCCGTGGGACCCAGAAGTCACAGATAGAAGCTTCTGTAGCTCTGGGTGGTGACCAGGCTTTACCCACACCTGTTCAGCATTCACAGGCAACTGTGGGTCCTTGGGCAGGTCTTGACCTCCCTGTCCCCTGAGTTTCTTTATTGGCTCAGACTTAAGTAACATCTAAGATTCTTCTAAGTCTGATGTTCTGTGAGTCTTAAATACTAGTTGGGCTAGACATTCTACAGAGAGAGGACCCTTCCAGTTGGCTGACGAGACTCGGATTCAGTAAATTACTAGCTAGTTCTCTAAGATACCAAGCCCTTGGGATGGCTGCTATTATTTTTGGAATACACCAATCACTTTTATAGCCTGGTTTTAAATTTTTCTTGGCTAAGGAGGTGACTTGTTAAACACCATACCCTGGATTTATGGACATAACACAGTCACCTAAGAATTTCTCTGGCCTACAATTGAAAACTGAGGCGGGAGCTGGTGGGGCTGGGAGGGTGAGACTGCGTTTCCACGCCTGGGCTGAGGAGTGCTGGTTCCCCCTGAATGAGTTGGGACAAGGGACACCAGACCATGGTTCTGAGCCTGTCCTCCTGTTCCGGTTATTTATGGGAACTTTGTCCTCTTGCTCCTGCCCAGGTGTCTGTTCACCAGTGTTCCGCAAGTGATGCAGTGACAGGCACACAGTCACCTGAGATGCCTGCCTCTGCCCCCTGGGAACCATCAGTGGGGTTTCTCCTCCTGTCATTGCCCCCTTCTCTTCACCTTTCCCAGAGCTACCTTTGGATCTGGTGCTATGTGGTAGGCCCAGGTGTGTGTCACATCGACACAACCCACAAAGCAAACATCGCCCTTGCCCGTGAGCTCACAGTAGAGTGGGGAGAGACAGTAAAGCTACGAAGCAGGGTACTACGAGCTTTGGTGGAGACGAGCAGTGAGGAGACGCCCGTGCCAGTCTTGGGGGTGGAGTGGAGGAGGGAACCTCAGCAGCAAAGGAAAGCGGTGGGAGGGTGGAGGGAGTTCTTTCAGAAGTTCGCAGTCAAGCAAGAAGCCCAATCTTGAAAGTCTCTCTGTTTATTGTCTATCAGCTTTTTTCAGGCCAAAATTTCTCCAGGAATAGAATAAAACAGTCACAGTAGAATAAGGGAGGGGACCCATTCTACAGTGCATGGGATTATAGCATGGCACTAACGGAGGGTCCCCGTCAGGCCTGCCTCAGCTCCCGCAGGCGGCGCCTCCCCTTGCTCTGGCTCATTTACCTCTTTGCCTATCCCCGCTGCTGGAATATTAAATAATGTTGCTCTACGACATAAAAACAACCCCTCCCCAATGTATAATTGTCGAATTTCTGACATATGCATACGTACATTACAGCCTTGCTTTAGAAAAAAGGAAGCATACTTAAGGGTGATCAGGTCTATGGGTCTCTTTCTTGGCCTGTAAAGGGCTTGTGGGCAGGGCTGGCCCTTGGGGCTTCACTGGCATCTCCATTTATCCCACATTGACCCACATCCACAACCAGAAAGCATCTCTGAGTAGAGTTTTGGCATTTTCAGCAAAAGCTCCCCCCACTACTTTGGGTGTGACTCTCTTGCTTTCTCTGCAAAAGGTCCCAAAAGATGCCAAAATTTATCCTTTAGTCTGAAGCTAATACAAAGGAAATGGCTAATGGGACCCAGATGTGCAAAAGTACACCCTGTGGCCAGGAATGCCTTGAAAGACAGCTGTTGGGGGCGCAGGGTGCCTTGGAAAAGAGGTAGGGGAGGAGAAGCGAAGGTGGGAGATGGGGCTGTGGTCCTATTATATAGGCTTTGCACTCTTTTTGCAAATAATATTGAGCCATGGAAGGTTTGAGATCAGAGCAGTATTGTGGTCACATGCTGTCGCATCATCACTGAAGTAATGCTTCCAGGATGCTGAGAACACGTCCTCCCCTTATCCCAGTCTGTGCTGGCCTGGCTCACAGGAATTTCCATGGAGAGGGGGTGGAGTGTGGTAGAAAAAGCATGGCTGTGAATCAGGTTCGAATCCTGCCCCTGCAGCACACTAGTGGATTGACACTAGTGGATTGAGACTAGTTGGCGCTGTCTGAGTCCCAATTTCTTCCTCTGGAAAACACACCTCACCATATGACCTCATAGCCTTGTTGTGAAGATTAAAGAAAATATGGTAGTTGATGTACCTGGCACGGAATAAGTGGCCCAATAAATGGTGGTTATTGTTATAGTATCTGCTGCATTGCCCAACTCCAAGGACTGCCATCAACACTGTACTCTGGTGTAGTGGCTGTGCCCCCTAGTGTTGCAGTGCACAGCATGCATATCTGTATGTGGCTGACCTGGACAGACCTAGCAGGCCACAATTTTCAGGGGATTTAAATGCTGTGGGTTGTGTGACTTCAAAATGGATGAGATGGCTTTAAATATGCCTTTCTTCTTCTAAAGGGAAGTGACAGATTATCTGGGTAAAGTTGATTTGTTCTCCATCTGGCAAGAAATCCCGCTATAACTCCTTCAACGTCAACTCGGAAAGCAGATTTGAAAGTTGCAGAGAATCCCACACCTCCACGGTCACTGCTCGTGCTCTGCCACAGGGCTCATCCATGCACCTCCACATTCTTCTTTTGGGGTCTAGAACTTGTCAGCGACAAGGCTGGGAGGCTGGGAAGCAGAGTAGCATCATGAGAAGTAAATCTCAGCCACAACAACAAGGCCTAAGAATTTATCGCTTCGGTTTTGTGGTACAATCTCCTGCGGAGAGGTCTTACTGGGAGCGTTCCATCTGAGCCCATCCACCTGTTCCTCATCTTCTAGGCACTGAAGAGCAAGCTGAAAAATCTAGGGTTCTAGCTAGGGCTGTAAAAAGTCTTAGAAACCAACCGGCTCATTTCTCTTGTTTTGCAAATGAGGAAAGAAACATCCAGGTCAATCGGCAACATTGAGTCAGTTATTTTAAGGAGGGGGGGGGAGGAGGGGGGAAGTGCACGTTTCCAGGACAGACAGAAGGCGGTTGAAACATTTATCCGTCAACATCCTGCTGTGTGATGTGAGTACTCGCTGAGTTTTTAGTTTCTTCCTCAGAAAAATGGGGAAAACAATATTACCTTTGAAGAGTTAAACAAGCTCAATCAGTTTACATATTTTAAATCCCAAATCTCCCACAGTGCCTCTTGGAACGTCATTTCACCGTATAATCGTTGTAAATGTTTAATCAGAGACCAGAGTTCCAAGCCAAAACGGGTGGAAAACTGGCCCACGGGGAGCCCCACTGTGCCTCCGCTGGGGGGCGAATGAACAGCTCGCTTCGCTGACTTCATCTGTGACAGAATGTTCTTTTTGGCTGGGAAATTTATAAACTCCTGAGTCCAAGCGTCCCGCCAACATTTGGAAAAGTTGAGTTCTATGCAGTTTGCTGTTCTAAAATCTCTAAGGATTATTCCCAGATCAACTTCAACTTGAAGCCATTGCAGTATTTGCACTTTCCCAAACGCATTCAAATGTGAGTTCGAATAAAGTGAGAGCTGCATTTTTTAGAGGTCATCTTTGTAGGAACTCTGCTAGACAGACCACAGGCAGGAATCACAAATGAACAGCAAGATACCAGCACCGAGCCCACGCCTGAGACCTCAAGTCAGAAACCATGTGCTCTGCCTGGGTCATTATTCAAGCAGGATAGATTTATTTCCATTCCTCAGCAGAGGATAGAGAGCAAATTAGATGAGAAGAGCTGGTAGGGGCAGGCACACTGACAGCAGCAAGGAAAATGTACAGCAAGGTGAGGATACGGAAAAAATAATAGAGGAGGAGAAAACACAGGAGCCAACATTTAAAAATAAAACAGCAAGGGGCCGGCCCGGTGGCGCAGCGGTTAAGTTCGCACGTTCCGCTTCTCGGCGGCCCGGGGTTCGCTGGTTCGGATCCCGGGTGCGGACATGGCACTGCTTGGCAGCCATGCTGTGGTAGGCGTCCCACGTATAAACTAGAGGAAGATGGGCACGGATGTTAGCTCAGAGCCAGTCTTCCTCAGCAAAAAGAGGAGGACTGGCAGTAGTTAGCTGAGGGCTAATCTTCCTCCAAAAAATAAAAAAATAAAAAAAAATAAAACAGCAAAAGGAGGCCTCTAATTCTCAAGGCAAATAGTTCTAGATACCTTGATAGTCCTTGAGGACATTTTACCAGAGCACAATCGTCGACATTTATTAAGATAAACTAGGCTTGTCAAGTTGTTTCTTTAGGTTTAAAAAGTTAAAACAAAGCCTTGACACTTAAATTAGAAAGTTTCAGGTATTGGGAAAAATTGCTTGAGTGAAAATTTTTATTCTCTGACAGGCAAGTAAGGCCTAATTGTGAATATTTTATGCATTTAGAAATCTTCTCCCTCCCATCCTCGTGGACATTTTTCCCATTTCTAGCAACGTGGTGGTTTAGCTGACTCCTAGCCTAAGAAAAGGGCAACTCGAGCTGCGGCACATGACACAGTTCTCTCCCCCTCTGCTCTCCTCCCTGCCGCCCTGCACATCCCACCAACTCCTGCACAGCCCTGTGGAAACCCAGTTGAAATGGCGCATTTTCCCTGGCACTTCTCTTCCCTGTCTCCCCTGCTCCTGGCAGAAGAATTACTGCTTATCTCTATTTCCATAGCCCTTTATTCACACTTCCGATATCGTACCCATAAATCTGTGCTGTAGTCTTGACTTCCCTGAAAAGACTCCAAGGTTATTCATGGTGAGAAGCCCATCTCACACATCCCCATAACCTCAGGACTGGAACAGAACAGATGATCTAACTTCTTGAATGAATTTCTGTTTTATTTTCTAGTTTGATTGTTAGAAAGTCTTTCAATATTACATATATGGTAATAAACAAGCGTCCTCGAATTCTGAATATTGACTTCATTGGAAATTCATTTAACTGAAAATACTTGAAAAATGCATTTAAACTTAATGCTTCTCTGCCATTTCTTTTGGATGAATGGCCATCTGGAGCCTGAAATATTGTAAACAGATTTAAGCATTTAATATTTTGTTCAACAAGCAACTGGTGTTTACACAGTGACATCATTCAAATTGCTAAGCTTGGAGACAGAAGGAGCTGAGCTTTCGATGCACCCACTTGTGGAACTGTTTCTGCTGACTCTCACCTCCCTATTCTCAGAGGTAGTTAAATAATTCAACAGCCCTGTTGGACAGCTTGTTTCATACTTAATGTTCATTGCTGTAAAGCAAATTAAACATGAAGATTAAGCTACAAAATGCACTCTGGACTCATTTTTTCTAAGTGAACTATTTCAAATGGGAGATATTTATAATAAAAAAATCTGTTGAATATAAACCCAAATTTCCTTAGCCAATTTTTCCCCAAATTCTTCCCCATTCCACGTAAAAACCTGCATGCATCTTGTTTGAGGATCGTCAGACAGAGAAGGAATGCCAGAACATCATCGATGACATGCAGTTTTATTTAATGATATTACATTCAAAACCAGGGTGTATCCTGCTGCTGGGAACAGTGACTGGCTTATCCGTCTTCAAGAATCCTATAGGCACATTATAGAAAAACATGATCACATTGTTTGAACGAACATGCTGTCATAGAAACTCCTCTTAAAAACACACGCCAAGCCAGTCTTGAAACAATGGAGTGAATTAGTGAGCTCTCTCGGCTCTCAACAAGCGCTCTCTGACCTTTGTTTCCACTGGCCTGATCCTGCCTCACGAGATATCAGCCCGCGTCTGTGGCGCCAGAGCCTACAGCTGTTCCCATGGGAAGGGACAACCTGCTGTCCTGCGGCGGCTCCATCTCACAACTGGATGGAGGAGGGATGAAACACAAGCTGCAGAGAGGCAGTGGTTCATCCATCCATAAGTGACCCTTGGGGCAATAGAAAAACTCAGAGTGAGAGCTGAACAGTCCCAGATTGACATAAAGAAGGCTGTGTTCCAAGGCCCTGCTAAGCTGATCTCAGATCACCATCTACCAGTTTCTGAAGGGCCACAGCCTTCTCAGTGAAACAGGAAAGTGAGTTCCAAGTAGAGAAGCCAAAAGAGACGCACCCACCATATGGCAAAGGCTGCCAGGCTCTGAATGAGCAGAATGCTGAAGGTGAAGGAGCGTGTTGGCCTCTCCCTGTTACAGGAAACGGTCAGACTCCACCTCAGCACCTCCTTCACTCGGCTCTGACAGGGCTCCATGGCAGAGACTGCAGTGTTCACCACACCCACGTCTCTCTCCTCCCAGGCACACATTTGGGCACAGTTCCAAGCCTCTCTTGCAGTTCAGTATGGTCCTGTGACTGTATTCCAGCCAAAGTCACTCTGCCTTTTCATGCCACTTACACGCCCGACCTATGAAGTACCCTCCACTCAATCCTGCATACTGTCTTCTGCTGTCCGCTGGATTGATGTCAACACTCAGCCACGGGCCAGCTTAGAAAACAGGGGTTGAAGATGACCAAACTTTCATCAGCCTGGCTCCCACTTGATGGGCCTCCTCCCCTGCTTGGACTTACATGAGTAAGAAATAAAAGTTTCTTACGTCAAGTTGCTGAGCTTGCAGGATTTAGCAGCTAAAGCTACCTTTAACAAAACCGATGGACTTTATTTTGTAGAGGGCATTGGCCTACACCTTTACTATAGTAAGCACTCAGGAGCCCCTCCTGGCCTGGGAACCAGAGCCAGATATCTGGTATGGAGCCCAGTTTAATTTCCTGGTGACTGAAGAAATATTTGGTAAGTTTCTGTTTGCAATTAGGTTGCAATATGCATACCAATGCACACAAAACTCCCAATTTCTCTTGCCTTGGAATAGGGATTTTTCTCCACAACTGGAAGATTGACACCCGATGACATTTCACATAGCTAGGGAGGCTTCTGGGAAAAAGAAGCATTGTTTCAACTGTCATCTCCATAGAAACGTGAGCAAGTGCTCCCCAAAGCTATGCTATTTCCTCCTCCCATAAAGCAAAAGCACTCAATACAACAGTGAAAACTTCCAGCAGGACATTAGCACTTGCCACTTAGTAACAACCAGAAGCTAAAATTGGAAAGCCCAGGGCAGCTGTTGTTGTCTGATGTTTGCATCCTCTCAGAGCTCATATGAGAGGGAAATGGCCAAAGACTCTGACTTAAACCTAAGAGCTGAAATTGAGCTAAATTCATCTAACAGAGGGTGCCTCCTGGGGGCCTCCAGGGCCTCTGCTCTTACACAGCTTTTTTGATGGAAATAACTTCCATGGGAGAGAAGCCTGAAGAAATATTGAAATTCACAGTCCACTCTGGTACACAGCCCTTTGCTCTCCATCCACGTGACTTCATCCCCATCCAAGCCGCTCCTTAGCCTCCCCCCTCCCTTTGCTACACATGCGTAGGGAAAAACTCAAGGACCTCAAAGGGGGAGGGGAAGCTGTGACTCCCACATCCCACACCCCACATGAAGGAACTTTATACTGTGATGGAAAGTGAAAGGAGAAATTACTGAAGTGACGTCAGTGGCAATCAATAATCAAACTAGGAGAGAGAGTGTTCTGAGGGATTAAGAGGTGACAGCTGCCTCCCAACCACCCAAGTTCAAGTACTGGTTCTGTCGCTTACTTGAGTCTGAACTTGGGCAGAGCCTTCTCTAAGCCTCAGCTTCCTCCCATAAAGTGGAGATAATAAAAATAGCCACCTCATGCATTATCAGAAAGGATTAAACTGAATAATCTAGGGAAAATGCTGGTCTATACTAAGTATTCAATAAGCAGTTGTTGATACTCTGGAAAGAAGACAACTGTCCCAGTCTTTGTCAACATACCCAGGAAACCCTGTCCAGGATCTGGGAAAGAAGAATGGCTGCACTGACCCCATGTTTACCAGAAAAGCAGATTAGAGGTCACCCTGCTCTCAAGCCATTTCCTAGACTGAATTAGAGCTGACGTCTCAGGAGAGAAGGCAATAGAAATAACCCAAGAGCAAATAGACAGACGGTGGCTTAGAACACACTGAGTATTGTCACATATGTTCTTGTATCTAATCTTTAAAATCCTAGAAGATAGATAAGACAGATGTTTTATTTCCACCATCTATATGGAGAATTAAAGTTTGGGGAGGGGACACGATTTGCTGAAATTCGCACAGCCCGCCAGCCATTTTAAACCCAGGCCTCACTAGTCCAGGACTGGATCAATCCCCTGCACGCGGAGGGCGGACGCCGACAGACGGTTGACCCTCGTTAAGCAGAAAGGATTTTAAATGAGGGTGTAAATGAAAATCCTAGAAGAACGGGGTTTTAAGTGAAGCAAGGAGGAAGCAGCATGTCAAGACCACTCTCTGAGGGTTGGGAGCTTCCCAGGCTCGGGAGCTCATGGAGGGAACCCAGCAAAAGGACAGTGTGGAGGCCAAACACGGAGGAAGGCTGACAGCTCTCCAAAGGGTAGGGTAATGGCGGCATTTGCTGAAGGGCCCTGTCTGTGCCTTCGCCGCTGTGCTAAAACTTCTAGATATGACTTCGTTTAATCCTCCCGACCCTGTGAAAGTGCAATGCTGTTATTCCCCTTTTCCAGGTGAGGAGCCTGAGGTCGAGGTCACAGTGTGTGGTGGGATCAGGATGCAGACCTAGGTTGGCCTGGCATCAGAGCTCCTGTGAGTCCCACCCAGGTTTACGTAGTCCCTGAGGCTTACAGAGAAGGCAAGATGCACCCCGTCTCTCATTGGCTAATACCAGAAGCACACAATAAGCCACAGTGCAATATAAAAAATTAATAAACTAAGCTGTATAAAATACTATTAATCCACATAAAATGAAACTAAGCTGTATAACTATGGCTAAATTTTAAAATCACAGCATGATGTTACCCCACCAAAGGAGAAGCAGAATATCCAGTACGCAGAGATGGAACAGAAAGGCTGAACTTGGAAAGGGAGTAAAACAGCAATGGCTCAAACAGGTCAGCTGGAATATACTTGAGCGTATTCAGCAGAGAGGCAGCCCAGGGAGTGTTTTATCCTCTTAATGGGAAAAGGAGAAAGAAATAGTCAACAACAGACAGAAAGTGAATAAGCAGACAGTGGGACATGGGGAGGACTTTGATCCAATGGGCCTTGCCGGGTTCCTCCCTGTCTACCACACCTAGTTCATGTTACACTCTAGTTATCTATGGCGAGAGCTCCTTCCTGGAACAGGCTTTCTATCCTAAATTCCTTTAGGCAGTTAGGGGGATGGTCAAAGTTTCCTCCTGAGTCTTTCATTCTTAAAAATAATCAAGGCAAAGGGACACATTTTGGGGTGGCCAACTCTGATCCCCCACATACGGATGAAATGAAATGAATATAGAAAGCCCTGGGCAGAGGTCATGATGCTGTATAGGTGCTTGATAAATGTGCAGGAGGTGAAATGAACAGTCCTTATGTACCACCTTCAGGATTTTTGTTAGATGTGAGTTCCACCTCTACTCATATTTGGTGAATATTTTCTTTTCAATTAACTCACTTATTTTAAAACTTAGCCTTGTCTCCTACCATAATAGCCACAAATACATAGGTATGAGGTGTACGTTATACATTTCCTCCTAATATTCATGAAAATAAAAGTAAAATCATTGAGAGATTTAACGTCCACATGCCCTCCAAAACCATCTCAGGTACAGCTGGTGTGCCAAAGTTTGGGAGACACTGAAAGTGTGTAAAGAGCCCTGGATGTGGGACCTGGAGACCCAAGGTCTAGGCTGGACGAGCATGCGGGCCACCGTCTTGAGGCAAGTTCTCCCAAAGGAAAGTGGGAGATAAGAACTCATGCTTTATGTTGAGTGACGGCACATGAGATGATGAAGGTGACAACATTTAATAAATAGGGACATTACAAACTGAAGATGTTTGTGGGACTCTGTCTCCTTCTATTAAAGAAAACTTTAAAAAAAATCAAACATGTCTGGCAATGGTCAACCATTTACTAAAATAATACACTCTGGAAATCAAAGAGAATTTTCTACTGCTCCTATAACTTCAAAACAAAGCATCAGCTCGTCTCCTTTTTCTTGCAGAGATAACAAAGTTGCACAATCTCTATCAAGGTCAGTGAGCAGGAACTCAAACTCTGCCTCTCTGCTTTGGCTTATGGTATTATTACACCACGTGGGCTCAGAGCTGGAAAGAGCCCAAGAGATCACCGCGTCTAGTCTTCTCATCATACAGAGGAGGCACTGAATTCTGGAGAATTTTAAAACCTTACTATGGTCATGGAGCAAAATGGGATTCAAATCATGCTCCAAGCCCCTCAAGCAATGCTCCTGCCATTACACAAGCCTGTCCCCTAGTAAGACAGAGGACGTCAGGGGAAGAGGAGCTAGAGATGCTGTGCTCTGTATAATCCATTAACATCCAGTTGGGAAAGAAGCCTGTAGGCAGGTCAGAGTACTAAGACGTGGACACTACCTTCAAGGTGTCCACGGTCCTTCAGAAGGAACTGGACACACAACAAACATGGCCCAATTAACAGGAAAATAAAACCGAGACATTGCCTCAATTTTCCCAAGATAATCCAAAAAGCAGTAATAGGGATGGAGACTGAAGCAAGCCCTGTGTATTTGGCTACTACTGTGGGAGTGGGTGTGCCTGCCCAGGGATGTCACTTCCAACTCCCCACCCTGGGGGTACAGCTGCACAGGGCAGCTACAGCCTCATGGTCCTTCAGTCAAAGGACATCATCATCACAATTAGGGACCAGGGCAATCCTACCCCTCCCCAGAGGCTGCTGGTGGGATGCTGGGAACCTTCTCGGGCTACCTAATTCCTATCCTGTGGAGATTCACTGTTGCTCCTCACCCAGTCATTCAACAGTCTAAGATTTGCACTAACACTCAAAACAACAGAACAATGAGTGAGGAAGCAATCTTTCTAGCATACGTCTAAAATCATAGTAAACTACACAAAAACGTCCTCACATTCTAACACCTCTGGAAAGATACTTCCATGTGACTTCTCAGATAAACATTCCAAGAGTTATGGTCTTAAAGAAAGAGTGCCTGCTCTAAGAAATAT
Organism: Equus asinus; assembly: GCF_041296235.1. Classification (NCBI taxonomy): domain Eukaryota; kingdom Metazoa; phylum Chordata; class Mammalia; order Perissodactyla; family Equidae; genus Equus; species Equus asinus. Next base: position 60,414,441 of record NC_091794.1, read on the forward strand.
GTACCATCTTTTAGAAAAGGAAGAGCTTTCTCCTAATAGGAAAAGAATCTAATCAATAGAATTTTCTAAGAAAGAAAATGGTTTAAAAATTTAGAGTTATTACATTGTAGCTCATGTCCACCTCTCCTGACTCTGCCCCGATACCATTTTACTGATGCCATCCATCATGTTCTAGGTCACTAGAGGAGGGCAAGGCTGGAAGGGGACCGAGATTGATGGAGTGTGCAATCCACGCCAAATGTTTTACCTCCTTTCATGGAATCCTCATAACAGTCTCTGAGCTAGGTATTCTTACACTCATTTGAAGAACGAGAGTAGAGCCAGTACACTCTAGAAAGGGGAGGCACCCCTAATTTTGGTAGGTCCAATAACAGTCTCAGGATAATAACAAAGGCCTGGACCATGCGTCAGGAACTATGCTATGGAGCTTTATATAACAATGGTGTGTGCCAGGCCCCGTTCCACGTGCTTTACTTACTAAGTCATTTGACCCTCATAATAACTCTGCGGCATTGGTGCTCTCCTTACCCACCTTTAATAGCTGGAGAACGAAGTCACACAGCCGGTCAGGGGCAGAGCCGGGGGTTTGAACCCAGCAGCCTGGCTCCAGGATCTAGGGCCTTAACCCCCAAGCCAATCGCCTCTGTCAGGCAAGGGGCCCGCCCAGAGCCACCAGCCAGTAGGTGACACTGCTGGGATGCAGCCTGCAGACTACAGGATTCCAGAGGTGTCTTCTTCATCACCGACACTTCCACCAGCGCTTCTCTTTGCCAAAGCTAACACCTGCACTTGGTGCCCTGGACTCCACCTTCTTCCTCTTTGGGGACTTTGCTTCACTATCTGTGTTACACACTTGCTCTATCCATTGGACTCCTCCCTTCTGCCCCCAAACATCTACAGATCTGCTTTCTCCTACAAATTTCTCCCCAGACCCTGCTGCAGACTTCAACTGTCATCCTCTCTCCTCCCCTCCATTGCCTCTTCTTGAAAGACAGCTACACCCTCTGCCTCTCCTCCATGCCTGGTCCCTGTCCAGCCCCCGTGTCTCTGAAGTGGTCTCCTCTGCTCCCATTCCCCTGGCCACGCTCCCTGCTCCAGCCTGCAAGAACCTTTCCAAGATGCTTGCAGGAGCCTCAGCAATAGAAGCAGCTCTCCATTTCCATTCACACTTTCATACATCTGTGCCTCTGCTCACACTTTTCCTTCCACATGGAGTCCCTTCCCCAGCCCCCGTCTCCTCTTGCTCAAGTCCTGCATGTCTTCCATGTCCAGAGCTAAGCACTCCATCTGGAAGCACTCACTCCTCCTCCAAGCTCTGTTATGATTTCTTTTCTACAGCACTTCTTTAAGTACACGTCTTATCTCCCCTAGGCTGTACCTAACCTGAGGGCAGTATTCTTAGCTAACTCATCTTTATGTGTCACTCACAGGTAGTTGTAGAAAGAGGACACTCCAGCAGTGGCTGTTCAGTGTTCATTCCCTGACCGCAGGCTTGATTCTCAACAACCACATCCTCCTGCGGAAACTCAAGGCAGAGGTTGCTAAGTTCCTGGATCTACCTGCTGCCCTGTTGGCAGGAACGGAGTCCACCAAAACACCTTGGAGAACTGCCTGTCCTCACACGGAACCACATCTGATCCCCTGGAAGCAAGCAGAAGGAAACGACTTCTAGGAAGTCAGGGAGTTTTGACAGCAGAGAGAGGAAATATTAGAAATGTGGCCCTTGTTAAGAAGAGAGATTTATTAAGATGGTAGAAATCACCAGGAAAATGCTATAGCTAAATGTTCATTCATGCGTTGACTTGTCCTCCTAAATGTCCCCAGTCATTTCAATTTACTAGGTTCCGTCAGCCATGGTTTGGAATATCAATTCTGCTGGCATTTCAAAGCTCTTTGTATTCTATCCCCAAGTCACTTGTCCCCAGGAGCATGGTGATCGTATGAATCCCCAAAGTGCCTCTGTCAGAACACACAACGGTCTCTTGTAAACATTAGTGGGGCACAACAGACCCTCAGCTGTCAGGTGCTGGGTGAAGAGGACATTTCTGCCAGATATTTTAAGAGTCACCTCATCCTTAATCATTTTCGTAAGCCTTAAAGACATCATGCACGAGGCCGGCTCTGTGGCCGAGTGGTTAAGTTCACGTGCTCTGCTGCAGCGGCCCAGGGTTCAGATCCTGGGCGCAGGCATGGCACAGCTTGTCAGGCCACGTTGAGGCGGCATCCCACATCCCACAACTAGGACGTGCAACTAGGATATACAACTGTGTATGGGGAGGTTTGGGGAGATAAAGCAGGAAAAAAAAGATTGGCAACAGTTGTTAGCCCAGGTGCCAATCTTAAAAAAAAAAAAAAAAGACATCATGCACAATATAGGCTCATATCTCAACCTGAGAGTTTGAAAACAAAGCACATTACTCTTTTCAAATCACTTGTACATTATCTCATTTAATTTTTACAAGAGTCCATTAATGCTATTAGCCCTCTTTTGTGGTCAAAGAAGTTCAGACTCAGAAAAGTTAATTAACTTACCCAACAATTTGCTTAACTACAAAACTCAATGCTCTCGATTCCACATAAACACTGTGCATATAGAGAAAGCGATGAGACAGGTGCTCTCCAATATTGCCCGTAGAAAGATACACTGAGAAAGCAACTGCATTAAGAATAAATATGTATGTGTGTGTATATATGGATATGAAATATTATATGTATAATAGTCACCATTAATTTCACTTCTAGAAATAGAGCCTAAGAAACTACCCAGAGATACGATTTTTAAAAATTTGATATAAAGACATTTATTGTAATATTATTTATAATAATGACAAATTGTAAACAAAATAAGACTGGCTAAGCAATAATATAATCACAAGACATAGTCCTTACAAAGAAACCTTTAAGTAGTTTTTAAGAAAATAAAATAGACTGGCATAATGTTATGCGGGAAAAAAAGATAGAAAACAGAATATATAGTAAGATTCCAATTCAAAAGGCTGGGGAAAAGCACATGAAAATATTAGCAGTGGTTCCCTTTTCTTCTGTATGTGTTCTATTTTCAGAATTTTCTACCAAGTTCAAGTGCTACTTTTGTGATCTGAAAAAAAAATGTTATTTAAAACCAACAAATAATTTTTTTTAAAATCATATCCATAGTTAACACAGAAACAAACTCCCTTTGCCTCCAACTCCAGGGTCGGGCCCCTGCACCAACCTCCCTCGCTATGCAGACAAGTGAGCCGACATATAAAATACTTCAGAAGCACAGGGTCATCGGGCAACTCGGTGAAATGGCCAATCCGTCAGCACGAAGCAAACTACACTAGAAGGTTTCATATGCAGACCCGAGTAGACGCAGCCCCACAAAGGGGGCCAGAACCACTCAGCACAAGACTAATGTGCGTTCTCAGTTCTGCTTCCTGCAATTTTATTCCTTAAATATACCAGGACTGCTGGACCCCTCTCTATCTCTAATGCTTTCTTCCAATCATCTAATAATACATTTTGTTTCAGATGTAGGTTATCACTGAATCTGGGCATAAGACAATTCCCAAATCCCTCTTGAACTAGAACTAACCTGCTGCAAAATATTTTCATTCCATCTTCTCAGAAAGGAAATTGTGTAGAACCCTCTAGCAATTCCGTATTGAAGGCCATTAACCAACGGCCCACAACATTCCTGCCCGTAGCAAACGTGCAAGGCCTTCAAGGACTCTTCAGTGGGTTTCATATTCTGTCCTGTAAGTAAGGTTTCACAGCTGGGTACACTTGTTCATGTTTTATATTACTCATATTTCTCCTCTACACACAGTGCTCTAAGGGAGATACCACTCTTGGGCCATGCTGTTGGAAGAAAGGACAATTGGAAGTCCAGAAAAACTTTCTGTAACTTCTTCGCAGGCAACATCTACAAATGCAAGAAAAACGGGCAGCTTGGGGAATTGCACGTTCTATTGCTAATGCTACAATTTGAAGGGATCGCACCATCGGTCATTGTCATCGTCCCCATAATCTCAAGGAGTTAAATGAAGTAGGTAGTTCCAACACCGAGGTGTAAAGAGGAAAGGAGCTGGTGATGAGCACAATTTCCTTTTGCTGAGATGCGCATACACAGAGCTCTGCAGTAAATCTAATTCATAAATGGACTCAGCTCCAACGGCACATGCTAGTTTCCTCCCGCAAACAATCATGTCGCTAAAATAAAGGGGGAGGAGACATTTTTAATTTTTGTTGTCATAAGATAGACATGACCTTCACTGTTCTTTAACACACTCACTAAACCGGAGGCACATAAGGCTATTGCAAAGCAATGATTCATAACATTGCCCCACGGATCAGCACGGAAACGATTAATTCCGAACCATCTCTTCTGATTACAGGACAAGTTGTTATTGTTTGAGTAAAGTGGAAAAGAGGGGAGATCTGTTTTGCCGCAAAAGCTGCTGGCTAAAGCTGGTTACCTTGATTAACATTCCCCTTAGCCCTGATGTTATTCCAATGTCAGCAGTAATTTCATGGTCCTATGTTAGAATCCTTTAAGGAATGTTTTTGATCTAGAGTAAGTAAAAGAATATATGATGGAAGAAAATCATTTATCAAGGCTTTCCTTTGCCACTTAACTCTTTCTCCAGCAGCTCTTGAACAGCAGCTTTAAGACCTATAGATGTGAGGTGCAGGCCCTCCCAGCACGGAGAAGCCTGTTAAGGCTTCCTTTGACTGACCCTTCTCCTTGGGTCCTTCCTCCAGATACCCCAGCTGTAGGCATAACAGCTTACAGGAGCTTCAGACAAATCACTCTGGCCATAAACAGTAAACGTGCCTCATAGAACATTTCCAGAAACTTCATTTTATTCTACTTTTTAAATGTTGATTTTTAAATAGTGGCCTAGATTTGAAAATACCCTCCCTTTTTTTTTTAATGCTGAGAAAGATTCGGCCTGAGCTAACATCTGTTGCCAATCTTCCTTTTTTTTTTTTTTTTTTGCTTGAGGAAGATTAGCCCTGAGCTAACATATGTGCCAATCTTTCTCTATTTTGCATGTGGGACGCCACCATAGCATGGCTGACTAGTGGAGTGTGTCGGCGCCTGGGATCCAAACCCATGAACCCAGGCTGCCAAAATGGAGCACACCAAACTTAACCGCTATGCCATGGGGCTGGCACCCGGAAATATCTATTTTATTCCTGCCGTGGAAAGGGGAAAATGGAAGTTCAGGCATTTTGAAGTTTGTAGTCCAATAAGTTGTTTAGTTTCTTGTAGTGTTTTTTGGAATTAGAAATATAAAAAGGAGCAGCTCAGAGCCTCCCAGGATGCTTTGATAAAGAGACCACATTCCAGAATTTCCTTGCTACCCACAATCTCTACAGAAGAAGTTTTCCATACTTTGACCATTTCATTGGAACCACTTTTCATTTCTAATGGATTTTTATTACTATTTAATGAAAATAGTTACTTTAGGCTTTATTTTCACAGTAACTTTCCTCGCAAAATTATCTTTAATTTCTAAGAGATTTTTTATAGCAATTATAAGGAATAAGCATTCTTGAATTTTAGGATGCCAGACACTTTCAACTGAGTACATTTTGCCTTATAACGATGAGATTTGTGAAATTACTCCTCCTCTGCATTATTTGAAGCTGGGGCTGAGAAAAGCACTGGGAGAAAAATCTATTGAAATTTGTCTTACATTTACCTCTTTTTTTTTTTTTTTTAAAGATTTTATTTTTTCCTTTTGCTCCCCAAAGCCCCCCGGTACACAGCTGTGCACTCTTCGCTGTGGGCTCCTCTAGTTGTGGCACGCGGGACGCTGCCCCAGCGCGGTCCGATGAGCAGCGCCATGTCCGCGCCCAGGATTCGAACCAACAAAACACTGGGACGCCTGCAGCGGAGCGCGCGAACCCAACCACTCGGCCACGGGTCCAGCCCCCCCTTTTTTTTTTTTTTAAAGTGCCTTTTCCTCTGAGGTTGTCTGTCTTAGACAGGGGCTGACTCGCATATTAGCGGTCAATGCGTTCTTCTCTGCACCCCCAGTGCCAGCACGAAACTCTCATTCAAGTTCAAACTACTCAACTGTACACTTTTCAAACAGGAGACACACAAGTCCCTCCCTCATCCCCGAGTTCCCAAGGGAAGGAAATGCAGTCTTTTGTCGGTGCTGTTTTGGAAGGGGGCCATTTTCCTGCAGTCTGCAAACTCCAGATTTTTACTTAAGCCAGATCTCAACGCCATCCTCCTTGCCGTCAGCTCTGAGCTGTCTACTGCCTCTTTACAAGGGGTGTTTTCTGAATAACAATCCGAGGAGCATTATTTGCCATTTTCACCAAGCTCCTGCTCTTTGTGGTTACACATTCTGCAGTGTCGATCATTCGTAAGGCAATTGGAACCCTTAAGCTCTCCAGCAGCACAGGAAAAGAAAGAAGGCATCCACTCTGGAGAGCACGTCTGGCGTCTCCTACAGTCGCGCGAGGAGGGGCAGAGGCTTACCTGTGAGGCATGCCTGTGGTGGAGGCGGTGGTGTGCTCGCAGGACAGCTCCCAGAGTTGGAGGTACCAGTTCATCTCCACTTCGCGCACCAGAGCCAGCTGCCGTGCCCTGAGCTGGCTTTGCTGGGAGGGCCCGAGGCTGCTGTCTTTCCCATTTTCTGAGGCTTTCTTGGGAGATCTGTCTTTGCTCCCTATGGAAAGCCCAGACTGCTTCCTTAACTTGCTGTTCTCTTCCGAGATCTGACTCCCTGCTACCCCAGTCCGGGCTGCCAGCATCCTGGAGGTTCCCTCTGTCTTTCACAGAAGACTCTGAGTCACTATCATCAAAGTAATTGGAATTGATTTTCCTGCTTCTGCCTCCCTCCTCTCCCCTGTCCTCTCTCGTCCCCTTAACCTTATCCCCCCGCAAAGCTGTAATTGAGCCAGGTCTCCCGGCCGCGGATGAAAGGCTATCTCTAACTTTCCTGAGCAAGAGCGAAGGTGGCCACTATCTGTCATATCTCAGAACATGGAAATTTTAAAAACAATCCCCAACAGCTTTGTAATGATGAAGTTTTTCAGCACTGTTTCTTCTGCAAAGCATGGACTTCTGCTTCATTTAATAATAACTCTGAACCTCAGCTCATTAGGGTTTGGTAAATTATATCCGATCATCATGTTAGAGTTACAAAAAAAGACACCCAGAGGCTCATCAGCCATTCTTAATTAGAGTCCCTTTAGAGTTCTAAAAGTTTTAATGTGAATTTCCTCAAATAAATTTAACAACATCAATGCGAAAGAAGGATTTTTCCTTTTGTGTAAACCTAAAATAATATTTTCAACTTATTTCGTCATCCTTTGGGAGAGGGAAGCTTTTTGAATGTCAGTGAACTGCATAACATGTAAAATGCTCTTTCACTCCTAAATCCTGCTGTAAATGATTTACTTGGCCCTCTCAATACTGCCGATGGATGGGAGCATGAGAATCAACTTATAATTGAGGAGACTGAGGCTAAAGTTGGAGTGAAAAAAATAGCAGAGTGAGAAGAAGTGGTAAGAGCCCACGTGTGGGTGTGGATGTGGATGTGGGGGGTGCATGTGCCCACTGCACGTGAAGACCGGCTCTGAAGATGGAAAGAAAATGCAGTTAATGGTCCCTGTGGTTCCCATGCATGGGGTTGACCCACACATGCCCACCGACCTGACCTCTGTCCTAGCTTGGGGACAGTGATATCAGTGCCCATGTAGGCATCTACCACAAAGTTCTTAGGGGACTCACTAAGCCCCCCATTCCCTAATCAACGCCAGTCCCTCCTGTGTCAACTGCTTCATGTCGGCTGCACACGAAGAACTCAGGACGGTTTGTGAATTGCTCTATGCAAGACCATAAATTAAAAAGCATCGAGGCGGAGCGAATTCTTATAGCTGCTGTGAATGGCAGGAGAGGAAGGAGAAAGAAGAGTGAAAGAGTTCTTAAAGAGTTAGCTCTTCTGGAAAGCATTTGATGTCTTTGAGGATCTCCAAGGGCTTTTACTTAATCAAAGCCAAGAACGAGGGGACAGTGGATCACAGCACATGGACTCTCTCATATTCAGGGGAAAGCTATTTAATATTAGGATCCAGGGTAGTCTAGGATTAGAACCATGACCACCAAGCAACGTGTCACCTGAAACACCCATCAAAGGGCAAGGAGGCAGCTGCTACCCAGCACCAGGCCTGTCCCACCTGAGGCTGTGGGGGCTTAGGAACCTTTAGCACCAGCAGCTGTAGCCCCTCCAACTCCCCTCCCTGCCCTCCATTCCTTGAGTCATTGAAGAGCTCTGGCAACGTGGGATCCATAGCAACAGGCTCCCCAAAGTGTAGTCTCTGGGAACAGTCTCCTCGGTTTGGTACCGTTGTGGGTGTGTCCATAGGGGCTCTGCAGTGGAACTGGAAGGGGGTCTAAGTTCATTCAGCCAAGGGGGCTGCATCCTCCCCGGCTTGCCTCTCTCGGGAGGCAGTGCCGCTGTGTTTCAGAGCTCTGCTCTGGCGTCGGACTGCTTCTTTTTGAATCCTAACTCCATCACTCACCTGCTCTGTGATCTTAGGCAAATTACTTACCCCTGTCACGCTTCGGTTTCCTCATCGATAAAAACAGGGATGATTATCTACTTGTGGCAGCTTTGAAAGACAGCCCTCAAATGCTTTGACATCCTCTCATTGAAAGGTGTGGTCTATTTCCCTTCCCCTGAATCTGGGTGGGCTTCTGACTGCTTCAATCAGCAAGATATGATGGAAGTGATGCTATGACTTCCACAGCTTATCAGAAAGGCCAGGCGGCTTTCACCCAGCCCCTCGGGATGTTCATTCTGGAGGAAGCTAGCTGCCATGTAAGGAATCTGACGACCTCGAGATGGCCATGGTGGAGAGTCACATGTGGGTGCTCTGACTGTTAGCCCCAGCTGAGTTCACAGACAACTATCAACAGCAGCTGCCAACTCTGTGAGCAAGCCACCTTGGGCATCCGGGCACAGTGGACCCTTCAGGTGACTGCGGTCCCAGCCAACATCTGACTCCAATTGCAGGGCACATCCCCAGTGAGAAAGGCCCACCCCAGCCCTTCCCAAATTCCTAACTCACGACACCGCGATGTAAATAAGATGGTGGCTTTATTACCACCAATTTCTGGGAATACTTATTGTGTAGAAATAGTAACCAGAATGTTCCTCATACCCTTATTACAAACGTTTAGCAAAATATGTATGAAATACTTAGAACCGTGTCTAGCATATATTAACATTTAATAAGTATGAATATTTACTCTCTAAGTTAGATGCTTATTGCAGCACTAGAATTCAAACTTTCTGCTTACATTTCCCTTTTAAAAATTTGAAAAACTCAGCATCAACTTAAACGTTTTAAAATATACATTTTTCATCATAAATTTAAATAGTTGCAAAGGATGCCTTGTCCAGCATATTGTAAGTACTGTTTTTTTGAAAATAAAGCTGTTACATCCCTATCTTAAGTGTATCCAATGGAATTTAAATCCCATAGCTATTTGATATCTATCATCATCCATTTAAAAATTCATGAACACTCTCTTCTTCAGCAGTCGAAAATTTTACCTTCTTCCTGAACTTGTTTTTCAAGCGCATTTCTTACTCAGAATTTTATTCTGATATAAAATATTTGTATGCTTGAAAATATTTTAGATGTCCCTATCAAATAATTATCTGCAACAAAAATATAAATTAAAATGTTAAATTATTATTTTCTATGTGCATAAGACTCTAAATGTTATAAAATCTTAGGGATTGAATTATCATGATAATTATTACTGGACATAATTGATCAAAATTGTATTTTCTAAATTTTGGAAAATTATTGCTTAACATAAAAAGTAAAATTTTATTGAAAATGTATCTCTTAATGACATGGATGGTTCTGTGATTTTTTCTTTTCTGAATTAGGTCAGATATCCATAGCGTAATATTATTCATTGGTAGAATGAGACAAGATTCAGTGTCAATTCTATTCTCCTTTTTTTTTATTTTTAAAGATACATGTTCTGAGAAACCTTGTTCATATAGATAAGCTAATGGAAGCAGAAGACTTTTTTATTATAGTAAAGTTATTCAGTTCCTTAAAAGTCTTCTCAGATATATATATAAATCACAGTGCTGTGTCCTTTAAAAATGGTGTGTTAATGATCTATCCGCCGACAGCTCTGAGATGGGGGGCCTTTGGAAGGTGGGGACAGAGGAGCGATGTGTGTGCAAGGGCCGACTGCTGAGCTGGAGCGCTCTGTGAGGCCCTGGGAAGCAGCAGGGAGGGCAGTCTGGGGCTGCTGCAATGGTCCCTGAGAGAGGATGGCGGCTTAGACCAGGAGTGAACGGCGGAGGTGAAAAAAAGGTGCTCAGGGTCTGTGTGCATATTCTGAAGGGGGAAAGGACAGAATTTCCTAGTGACTTGGTGCCAGGAAAGCAGTATAAAGGAAGGAGAGGGGTTGAGAGTAACAGGAAGGACTTCAGCTAGAGCCGCAGGCTGAGCACCACGTGGATGCGGGAGGATCAGGTCTGCTGCCGGCCTGGGGTGTGAGCAGAGGGCCGCTTCTGTGCTGGCTCCCGTCCTCACCACTTTTGATGCTCTTGACTTCTTCCTGAGGATCCAAGTTTCCATCCATTCTCAGTTCCTACAGTCTGAAGAACTTCCCTGAACGTTTCTTACAGATCTACTAGTAACAATTTCTCTTTTATCTGAAAATACCTTCATTCCACCTTCATTCCTAAAGGGCGTTTTCTCTGGTTTTTTTCTCCCATCACTTTTGACATGTTTTTTTGTTGTCTTTTTTGCTGGATATTTTCGGTACTTTCTCTGTATTTTTGGTTCTGATCAATTTGACTATGATGTGCCCAGGTTGTCTTTGTATTTATACCTCTCGGGGTTTGCTGAGCTGCTTAAATCTGTATGTTTCTGCCTTTCACCAAATTTGGGGACATTTTGGCCCTGAGTGTCACAGTTTCTCTCCTCTCCCCTGGAACTGTAATAATGCTATTGAAGCTGTCGACGTTGTTTCTTATGTCCTCGAGGCTCTGTTCAGATCTCATTCTTGTTTCTCTCTTCTTTGGATTGGATAACTTTATCCATCTCTCTTCAAGCTCACTCTGTCATCTAGATTCTAAGTGCATCCAGCGACATTCATTTCAGATAATGTATTATTCAGTTCTGGAATTTTGGTTTGGTTATTTTCTATAGTTTTGTTAATCTGATGAGGTTTCTCATCTTTTCATTCCCTGAAAGCGTGTTTTCCCTCATTGAGCATAGTTAAAGCAGCTGATGTAAAATCTTTGTCTGGTCTTTCTCTCTCTAACCATTCCAGACTTTTATCCCATCTACGTACCTGACTGATTGATTTCTCTTAAACAGAAAATAAACAAATGGAGGGAGGAGGGTGAGAAACCTGCTCTCATTATACCTTCCTTTGCTCAGCATCCTTCAATGTTTCCCCTATATCAGAGGAGAATGTTGAAACCCATCAAATGGACTTTAAAGACCAGTCACTGTCTCCAGTCTACCGTTTCGGTTTCCTATCCCGCTGCTTCTCTGCACACAGGGTGTGTTTCGACTAGATTGCTTCACTCCTGGCTCCTCACGGTCCCCTGAAGTGCTTGCTAGTTCCTGCGGCCACATCTTTAGACTCCTTTCTCTCTCTCCCACATGTTTTCCACCCATTTCTCAATTCTCTTACTGAAATCCCAGGCTGTCAGAAGGCCCCTCTGACCCTGACAGCCTGAAAGGAGTATTTCCTCATTCCTTTCGGTCCCTGTGTCTGAACTAATTGAGGTGCGTTGTTCCCACGCAGCTTTGTGACAACTTCTTCACTGCTGACCTGGACTATCTCTGCTCCCAGTATATGGCCTGCCCTTTCGTCTGCCCTGAGTCCCTCTCCTTTGCACCCCTTTCTGAGGTACTACCTTTCACACACACCTTCAGCATCCTACCCACTGGATCTTCCCCCTTCACTACCAACACGTGCTCTTGAAGGCCAATGACAGGGCCAGGAACCTGAAAAAAAAGGTTTTGTTTTGCTTTATTTCTAGAAGCTTCTATTTAGATAATAAAAGAGAAAGAACATAAAGTCCTGAAGTGGGAAAGGAGACTTGATTACATAAGTATTATTTTCCTCCTCCCCCTTCCCTCAGGCCAAAAAGAAATTTGAGGCTGGATGAGAGGATTGGCGTGGACTTGATTAGGGTTGAGATGCCACTGGGCCCTATCTGCTCTGCATCCAAGAAGGCGTGTGAGTGGGAGGGAAGCCATGGCTGAGGGAGGTGTTTGGCCATGTGGGCCTGAGGGGGACCTCCCTGGGTCCTGCATACCAAGGTGACTACAGAACGTGTTGTGAAACTGGGACACTTTTGAACATGAAGAAAGGGCTATTAATAATAATGACATAGAAACAACAGGCAAAAACTGGCAATGTTCCCCCAAACAAGAGGCATAGTCACTCTCACATCCCCCCAGCACCATGTGGAACGGCAGCCAAAATGTTTCTGTAGCAGTGGTCCCTCCCATCAAAAGACCTTTAGAGAGAGAAGCCAACAGCTGTGGAAGCTGGGGTTGAGATAAAGGGGATGTGAAGGGCCCTGATATAAGAGAAGAAAGTCTTACACCAGGAGGACAAGAGCCCTGAACTGCAGGCCTGTGAAGACCAAGGGCAGTCGAGACTTCTCCCGTGGCCAAGACAATATGTGAGACCCCTAGAGATTTAGATCACCCCAAGGAGAAGGGAGGCATGGGAGCATCTGAAACTGAGTTTACATTCACAAGTGACTGTTTATCTTGAATTGGGAGAATTTTTGTTCTGCTCTCAATAGAAATGGTTTTGTGAGCTGGACACTGAGGAGTAAGTGATGTTTTTGTATTCCTGACTGCCGTGGCTGTGGAACATTGAAAATTGTTTTCAACCCTCCTCCTAAGACTATCGATACTTTTATTAGTTTCAAGCAATGAAAGAGGAGACCTCACTACAGATTTCACACATGTCCCCCTGTGTCCTCTGAACTTGGGAGAACATAGTAGCACCATCAGGCCATTCCTAGGTAGTGAAACACACACATCAGCAGACATGGGCTGTGACCATCTGCATATGGTCATGTATGGGCTGCAGATGCGTATATGGACCATGATGAGCAGAGCTTAGAGGGAGGAATGTGAGGATGCTAACCTCCAAGTCTCAGTGTGGAGAATTTGGAACCAGAGGCTTTTCTAAGTGAGGACACTATTTCCAGCCAGAATAACAATATTTATCACAATAACTATACCCATGTAGCTAGAGATTTGAATCATTTTCACGTGTATTCTCATTTCATTCCCCACTTTTAGATGAGGAAATGCAGGCCCAGAGAGGTTGCATGACTTGCTCCACTTTGAGCAGCTTGGAGGGACTCAAAACCAGATGCTGTGTTTCACTGTCCATATCCCTTCCCTGACCCTCAATCGCCAGTTCAAGGACCACCACCCGATGCCACGGGAAGGGTCCTTTCCAGCACCAGTAACCTGGATTCTAACCAGGAACAAACTCTTCACACACTGGCTATTTCTAAAGAGGGCAAGTCCTGTCACTCTCACTCTGTGATGCTAACGAACAGCACACTGGCTCTTTCCCCACTAAGGCAGTGGGGTTTTTTCTTTACCTTCCCACTGCAAGGTTGGTTTCTTCTTTCTGGTTAACTCGCTAATCATGAGCTACCGTGGGTCATCTTTATTACGTTTGAAATCCTTAACGCTCTGTGGCGAGTCACTTTGTATTTCCAAAGCATTTCTGCTGCTTCAGGATGCTACATATTGCTTTTAGATAGTCATCATCGAAAGAAAATGCGGTTCTTCTTGATGGACTTTAGAACTTGCTGTTTATAAAGCACGGAGCAACCCCCTCTGAAAATATTTAAGTGTTTGGCAGATAAGGAAAACACATCAAGGCTATCAATGGAATGTGTGCTGAGGGCCAGGCCAGCCCTGCAGTCACAGCTTTAAGGAAACATCAAGAAAAAATAGTACCTTGTATGAGCCTTCAGTAGCCTCTTCCAGAACCTAGAGACTTAGATATCGCCTACGTTTCCCCCGTCTCCTCTCCTGTGAAAGAGAAGAAGCTCTGAGCATGATCTCCAAAAGGGAAAGCAGAGAGTGTGCAAAATGGGAGGTAAGTACTTCCTTGTTTCTAAAGGGAGACAAGTTCTGATGATGGTCAGGCAGCCAGGATCAATGACATTTTGTGATGTTACAGGAAACACTTGGGATGTCAAACCAACAGGAAGCCTGTCCCAACCACTGCCCTTTATTGCCATAATTTACTCAAAATTGTTTCTTTAAAACTTGAGAGACCACTAGTTAATAGACTTGGAGGGCACTTCCAATTCATAAGAACTATTCTGGGGTCCGATATCTAAATCCACTCTTCCCTGGGTGGAGTATTGATGCCGTGACGCTCTTGGTCAAGTTTCTCTTTGGGTCTCGTTACCTTGGTTCCCATCCTCCAGGCTTACCCAGTCTAATCACTCACAATAAAAATAACACCCCAGGCTCTCAGTGTGTGGGTTGGTATGAATTCAAATATGCCTTCGGCCCCACGCTGCAAAGTGAGTAACGGCCCACATTTCTGATGGGTTACTCTCACCCTTTGCAGACTAACACTGTCTCGCTACCTGGTAGAAAAAGTGACTCCATTTCCCACCCATTCCTGATCCTTAGGAATATCATTGTATGTAAGACTAAACCAATTAAATATTTCAAAAAAAGTTCACATTGATGTTTTCCAGCACGACCATCACAATGTCTCAAGTTAAGGGGAGAGTCGTTAATAAAATCTGCAAATATTATGAATGAGAAAGTAAATGGCAAAAGTAAAACAAGACATGTATTTAAGGAAGTGGTTGTTTAATGAAAAGAAAGCCTGAGAGATCACTTAAATCTGGGGCAGCAGACATAGTTTAATGGGTTTTCACATCTGCCATCATGGGTGGATCCAAGCTCCGCTGCCTACGAGCTGTGTGACCTGGAAAAGTGGTTGACCCTCTCTGAAAACCAGTGTTCCCATTGGCACGAGAGGGAAATACAGATTACAGTGTTTCTATGAGGGTTACAGATACTGAGTGTAAAGCACCTGGGAGATATGCTCAATTAAACTAGAGGCATTATTGTGATGCCAGTCATTGTTATATTATTTACATTTTAGCACCTAGAGTATTTTTTAAATGTGTCAAATATTTGACTGTAATAAATGAATATGGAAGAGTTTGGCCCAATTTTTTTTTGGCCCAATTTTTTTCGGAGTCTAAAAGCTGATTTATACTGCTATTGCCTAGTACTCATGAAATTGAAGACATGTCAACAGGGAGCTCTTTATTCCACAATGCCTGGACCTGATTTAAGACACAGTGTGCACAGGCTGATTAATTGAAAGGAGACTGGGAGCACAGAGATTCCTCTATAAGTATCTGAGGCACCTTAAGAGGGCCAAGGTGCTGCGGCTAGCTAGGACATGAATTAGAAGAACGCAGGAGACAAGAGCAGGGGTCAGCAGGCCTGCCCACACCAGCAATGAGGCAGTAGGAGGAGACCTTGACCCTGACCCCAACCTGCAGAACTGTAAGGGTCCTGGAAAGGCTAGGGGACACTGTGGGACTTTCAGTTGCTTTATGGGATGGTGATTTGTTTTCTTTGTTCATATTGATTTTATCAATGCACAGAGAGGGTTTTGCTACTCAAAGTGTGGTCCAAGGACCAGCAGCATGGGTGGCACCTGAGAACTTACTATAAATGCAGAATTACCCCAGACCTACTGAATCAGGACGTGCATTTTAATAAGATCTCCAAGGTGATTCATATGCACATTGAAGTCTGGGAAGCACTTGTCTGCACATCTCGGGAGACTGTGTCTGTGGAGGGGCTGAGCAGGGTGGAGAATGCAGAACTTTTGAGTAGTACAGAAGCAACAGACCTGGAGAGGTCTAGCCACTTTCCTAAGTTCACTGGAGCCTGTCTGATGCCAAACCCCTGCTCGGCTCTTTCCTTATTGAGCAAGAGCTCTTTAAACACGAGCTGGATGCCTGCTGAAGAATACATATGCTCTGTGTATAAAATTTGCTTCTGATAAATGGTGATTAATAGGATTTACAGATTTTCCCAGGTGGCCTAGGGGTAAAGCAGGGATGGAGACTCAACCCAAGGCCAGTGAGCTCCCATAAGCACCACAGAATTCTCTTTGTCTCCAACCCTCAGCCCCTCTCCCGGCCTTGAGCTCCGCTCTGGGCCATCAATGCTGCTTCCTGCTTCACAGAACCTGGGATGTTCCTCCTCTCGTCCTGATGCCCAGTGCTGACCAGCATCCTCTACCAAGCTCTGACACACCACATTTAAATTCTCCATGGATTTCTTCTGTGAGTTATAACTGAAAGGTGGGTGTGGAATGCTGCCACTAACAGTGTTTGACAAATTTTTCAGACTCACAACCCATTTTCTTCCTTCAATATAATTTTCCAAGGAAAAAAAGAAATAACCAAATTCCTGCTAAAGATAGAAAGCTTGATTCAGCAAAGGATGGTGTGATCCTCTAAGCAGATATGCTGCCCATCTGGGACTAGAGAAGCCATGTGTCATCTTAGCAAATGGGAGTGAGGCTGTGGAGAGGCAGATGGTCTTTTTCAGGGGAGTGCTGCGATGGGGAAGAGGGAAATAGGATGATGGCTAACGAGAAGTAGGCGTTGAGGGAGCATTCTAAAGATGGGAAAGACTTGAGCAACTTTGACTGCTGGAAGGAAGAGAGAATCCCGGATGAGAGACAGGCTGAAGATTATAGAGAAAGAAGATGACAGACAGAACAGGTCCCCAGGTAGATGGCGGCGTGGAATCCAGAGTGCAAGAGACAAACTGGTCTCAGGCAGGGGCTGGACAGTCTGTTAGAGTAACAGGAGAAAGATGGGAGGAGGATGGAGGCAGATGCAGAGGGTTAGGCTGGAGGGAAGGCAGTTGAGGAGGTTCCTCTGTTCTCTCTGCAATGTAAGAATGAAGGGGTCTCTTCGCTCCTGGGGATGAAGGAGTCCTTGGAGAGGCCGTGTGCTTGAGGAGAGTGGACGTGCTCAGTCACTTTCCAGCAGGAAACAGATGGCACACTCAAAATAGTTTCACTAAAGAAAATTAATGAAAGGGTGAGTCCAATAGACATGGGCTGGGCTAATGGAACAAACAAGGAAGGTGAGGCTCCCAAGAACTAGCAACGATGAGCAAGACGAAGGAGGGGAGCCCTTGAGAGCTGGAGCCACGAAAGGGGAATTGCCCAACAGCGACTTAGTCAGAGGGGCTCGGCAGTGCCAGACCCACGTGAGGCATGGAGGAAGCAGGGAAATAGGTGACCCAACCTCTCCGTCCTCTTGTCCCCGGATTCTTCTGCTGGTGCCTCCCTTGACAAAACCCAACAGAAAGCCAGAGGGCAAGGAGCCAGATGATGTCGCCTGTAGAGGTCAGACAATCAGGGCACAGAAAAAACACCAGTGGAGAATCGATCCACAGGAGAAACAGCAAATAACCAGCACGTGGAGAATGTCTGAAATGGGCCCTGTGGAGGACAGATCAAAGAGCTGCCGAGGAATGGGGCCTGCCTGGGGTTGGAGACCGTGAATCACAGTGGCGTTTCTTAGTGCAGGCCTGTGGTTGTCTCCTGGACAGCTCAGCAGCCAGGTGTCAGCAGAGAGGAATGGGATGGACTGGTTGATCCAGAGTCGGGGATTTTCAGGCAGGTGGGATGGAAGCACAATGGGGGTGAGAAAATTGGCACTGAAAAAATACGTGATGGACAGTGCTGTGTGAGATCTGTGAACAAGAAATTGAAAAGAGGAAGCTGCCGATAGAAAAAAAGAAGGCCAAGTCTTGGATGCCAGGCCCAGGGGTACCCTGTTGTGTTCCTCAGTGGTCTCTTAAGGGTCAGTGAATCTCTGGGGGGACAGAAGGCTGAGATTGATACAGGGATTTAGTTCTGCTCGCTAGGCCCCCTGTCATGGGCATCTCTTCGGGTTGTGTTTGTCTGTTTATGCCCGGCACATCGTTTTTCGTTGGTAAACAGCAACCCCTTCCACATAGATATCACTGGACTATAAACCGAAAGGCCCACCTGGCCCCTCTTATATTTGTGGCCATGTCATCCAGGCCTCTGTATTTTGAGCACTGTGGTACGCTGTGTACCTGCTACCATGTACTCATCCAAGGAGTGAGCATGTTATCTAACGAAATCCCATTGCAGCCCTTCCTCAGGATTTAATAGATGGACATGGGGAGACAGGGCCTCTTCCTATTGGATTACGAGCCTAAATCGGCCAGAGTCCAGCTTGGCTCTCAGGAAGAGAAAGCCTATCAAAGCAGAAGGAAAACAATAGGCCAACATTCAAAACGATGGACAAGAAGAGCTGGAAGACGTAGAGAGAAGCAGCTCTGACAGTATCGTTTGAGCCCCTGGTCCAGCCACGCATGGGTCCATCCCTTGGACTTCTGCTTTCATGAGACAATAAAATCCCTTTTGTGCTTTTGCTGGCTTTTACTGGAATTCAGCTGGTTTTATTTTCTGATGCTTTTCACCAAAAGAGTGTTGAGTAATATAACAGTCTGGACATGTCAGAAATGCCTCGGTTGGCCCTGGAATTGATCATTCAGAAATCCACGCAGGGTTTGGGCTAAACCTCCCTGGACTGTCCTCATCTCCCGAAGGGTTCAGGCTGTTACCCCCCTGGGGCCCCTCTGCTCTTCTACTCTCCTTAGGCCCAGCTCAAGGGTCATGCTGCGTGGAGGCCACACGGGCCACCCAGCCACCTGTGGTCGTTCCCCCTTTCACCGTGGAGCTGATGCGGTCTGGCGTCGAGCAGCTCGTGAGTGACTGATAACAACATGAAGAATCACAGCCTCAGAGACTGTTCAGGCCCCATGCAGCATCAGTGTGTGGTTAGCGGGCCAAGCCTCTTAATTTCACAGATGGGTAAACTGATACCGGGGGGCCTAAGAGACTTGCCTACATATAAAGCAGTGGAGGCGGCAAGGGAAAGGACCTAATATTTATTGAAAGAGAGCTTACCACGTGCCACCCTCTGTGCGCTTTACAGATGTTCCTTTGTCCTCCAAATCATCCTGCCACAAGGGTTTATCAATACCATTTTCCAGAT
The DNA here is from genome assembly GCF_041296235.1 of Equus asinus. Classification (NCBI taxonomy): domain Eukaryota; kingdom Metazoa; phylum Chordata; class Mammalia; order Perissodactyla; family Equidae; genus Equus; species Equus asinus. Next base: position 60,433,589 of record NC_091794.1, read on the forward strand.
GAGGACACTGAGCATTACGGGTTTGCAATAACTTGCCAGGGACAGGTTAATGGCTGGGCTGGAATCCATGTCTTGGTCTTTCTGCCCCCAAACCTCCCAGTCTTTTTAAATCTCCCCTGTGCCAGCTCCCTATTACAAAGATAGAATGAAAATCTGAAGAAGAATTATAATAAAGCTGCAATTTGAAAACATCTCATGTTGGTACTGTCTGGGATACATAGGAATATATGGGATATGTAAGCCATAAAATATTTCTACTGGTGACCTTTGGGGAAATCCCTAGCACACATCATGGCCTTAAATAGTGAAATTTGTTACAAAACTCCAGGCTTCCAAATAGCTTTTTCCATTATTTCGATGGAATAGGAAGAAAAGAGAAAATAGAAGACTCTTTCACTGTCAAAATAAAATGGAGCCAATTTCTGCCAAAGCAGTTACTCCTGGACTGTCGAGTTATTAAACTAGAGGCTGTTATCGAAAAGGCAAGCGTTTCATTGTCTTCATTTCAGCAAGAAGTGCTTAGGAAGCTCAACATAGCAGCAGAGGAAAAGGTCCTTCTTCTGAGCACTGTGCAAAATTCAGTTTATTTGAAAGAAAATAGCGCCCTCTCCTTGCAAGAGCTGTAGAGCGTGCACAGCAAACAAAACAGGATGATCCATCAACCCTGTGTCCCCCTGGGCCAGGGCCCACTCACTTTCAAGGGCGAGCCAGGGCAGGCACAGGCTCCCTGCTCCTCCAACTCCAATGGCCTAGGGTCTTCAATGTTCCCACTCCTGTTATTGTTATTTGTAGTGACGTTTATCGAGCACTAACCATGTGCGTGTCTTATGCTGAGTACCTGGCATGCATTTTCTCATTTAAATGCCACAGCAGCTCTATAAAGTAGGTAGCATTATTATGTCCATTTTACAAAAGAGGAACTTGAGGCTTGAGAAAGTTAAGTCACTCGATTGAGAGAAAAACCTGTGCTTTGTGCTTCCTGGTGAGTTGGAGTGAAGGCATCTCCTCAGGCCCCTTGGGAGAGAGGGGAAGGGAAGGGAAGGAAGCTAACTTTTTAGCCTATACTGTATCCAACACGTGAGGCACTTGATGTTTCTTGTGTCTCTCTTCCTCACAATGAGCCTGGTTTATATAAACAAGCCTGTTTTTTATGAGAGTTAACTAAGAGAGAGATTAAGTAAGCAGGCAACAGCTGGTATATGGTTGAGTGATAACCTGACGCAGGTCACCTGTTCTAAAGAGCCCTCGCTGAATCCACCATGTGTGGGTAGATGATTTAAAGCCTAGCCCTGTGATCGTAGCTTTACGATCGTGAGCAAGTCCCCGAACGCTGGTTTCCCCACTCTTAAAAGGGAATAATAATCTCTCCTTAAGCAAATTGAAGGTCAACTAAGATAACGTGTGGGAATCTTTACTACGCTCCACTTTTCCACACACACCTCCATCCTCTGGTTTCTGCGGCACCTGCTTGCAGCTCTGTCAGGGCTTTGCTGCTCAGCAATGCTCCCTAGTGGCTTGTGTGTGCGGGGACTGTGCTGTGAGCCCAAGGGGGCCCACGCATTCTGCAGAACTCACATCTTGGGATGAACCAGGCACTCGCCTGTTGTTTGGTAAATGTTGACTGTTGAAAATCTCCTGCTGTTTGAATCATAGGGACTGGACACATCTTTGCAAAGTCCTAAATCCCTTAAGGGATCATTTGAGCTGCTGCTCACCTTTGGGTGACTTTGGTCTCTGTTACTTCAGAAACCCTGGCCATAAATTCAGCTCCCTCTTTAAAATCCAAACTTGCAAAGCAAAGCTCCCCTCAAATATCCGTTATCATTTTCCTTTGAAGAGCTACCTCCTCCAGCAAACTCTGATTAGATTTTATTTTTTGAAATCCCATTTTCACAAAATCACTCATGCCCACCACTGTGGCGTTCAGCCACAGTAAGAATCAGGCAGTGCCAGAGCCACAGATCTGCCCTTCTGGTCCTCAAACCAAGTATCCATGGCCTCTCATGCATCAGGTTGGTGGGAGCCACACAGCTGAGAACCCCGCTGCACTGACGGAGCAGTGACCAACAGCGCAGCTTGGGCGGGGCGGGCATTGACAGAGTGTCATTTCACAGTGTGATGCCTCAGTCAGTACCATTGTGTGTGTCTAGCGTTTGGATCAGAATGTTGAGATCGGCATTGCTCTTGAGCTAGGCCTTTACCAATACCACAGAACGTAAGAACAAAAGTTCTCAAAGGATTAAAAAGAATACAACATGGTTCGCTCACAAGACATACAGTTTCACACTGGTTCAGTGGTTCTCCAAGTGTGGTTCTCTGACCAGAAGCATCAACACCACCTGGAAACTTGTTAGAAATCCAAATTCTCAGGACTCAGAATCAGCATATTGGCACCATTCTGGTGGCCCAGTCTCATGTCATCCTACAGGACAAACACCAGGCAAACCAATAGAAGCTATCTGCTCACCAAGATGCCCTTCTAGAATCAGGACTCTGCCACAGAGCCCTGGAACAACCCTAGTCATGAGTCCTGAAGCTCCTGGACATCTGGTCAACCCCACGCACAGGGATGTGGGGGTGTAGAGAGTTAGAGAGCACCCTGAAGGGGAGAAACGGAGACCAGGGCCTATGCTAGACCCGGTCCAGGCTCAGAGCATCCTGCTCAGATGACACTACAGGCCCCAGCTGGAACTAAGCACTGGGAGGCGTGGCACTTAGAGAATTTTGAGGAAGATATTTCAAAGCACAGGAGCCCTTCAGACTATGTGGGGTAGGGGGGGTCTCGGGGGAGAGGAGCAGTGGATGGCATGGGGAGCCCTGCTTGCCCAGGTCTAAGGACAGTAATGCTGTTGGCTTCTGTCTGTACAGACTGTCTGCACTTATGGATTAGAACCCGCCTCTACTGCTCCCAGACCAGTCTTTGTAGCTTCCACACAGCCCAGCATAGCATTTTTCACGGAAGCAGAGGTCAGTAAAGTTTGTCAATTGCTCCACACATAAGTCTTGTTTTTAACTAGAGAAAAAAGCATGGTATTTGTGGTCTAGACTGACCTCCCTCTCTCACTGTGGAAGCTTGTCTGAATCACAAGTCATCACATCAAGGCAGTAGCCCACCTGAGACCAGGAGATTACCAATCAGGTCTTCCTGACTCTGATCACCTGTTCTTTTCACTATACCGTGTTGCTTTGGGACCATCAGAAGTTATGGAGTCCTGAATTTGGGAAGGTGGTTTAGGTGGAATGCAAATAGGGTATGAGAGAAGTCAAAAAAGCTCTCTGGCAGTACAAAATCAACATATAAAAATCAGTTGCATTTCTGTACACTAAAAACAAACTAGCAGAAAGAGAAATCTAGAAAAATATCCCATTTGTAATTGCAAAAATAAAGAGTAAAATTCCTAGGAATAAATTTCACCAAGGAGGTGAAAGACCTATACACTGAAAACTTTAAGACATTGTTGAAAGAAATCAAAGAAGACACAAAGAAATGGAAGGATATTCAGTGCTGATGGATTGGAAGAATTAATGTAATTAAAATGTCCATGTTACCTAAAGCAATCTACAGATTCAATGCAATCCCTATCAAAATCTCAATGTCATTTTTCACGGAAATAGAACAAAGAATCCTAAAATTTATATGGAACAACAAAAGACCCCAAATAGCCAAAGGATTCCTGAGAAAAAAGAACAAAGCTTGAGACATCAGCTTCAGTGTGATGAAAGCTGTAGTACACTCCCTGATTTCAAAGTATACTACAAAGCTATAGTAATCAAAACAGCATGGTACTGCAGAGAAACAGACACACAGATCAATGGAACAGAATTGAGAGCCCAGAAATAAACCCACATATCTATGCACAGCTAAAATTTGACAAAGAAGCAAGAACATACAATGAAGAAAGTCTCTTCAATAAACGGTGTTGGGAAAACTGGACAGCCACGTGCGAAAGAATGAAAGTAGACCACTGTCTTACACCATGCACAAAAATTAACTCAAAATAGATTAAAGACTTGAATGTAATGCCTGAAATCATAAAACCCCTAAAAGAAAACATAGGTACTACATTCTTTGACATCAGTCTTAGCAGTATCTTTTTGAATACCATGTCTTTGGGCAAGGGAAACAAAAGGAAAAATAAATAAATGGGAATACATCAGACTAAAAGGCTTCTGCACAGCAAGGGAAACCGTCAACAAAACAAAAAGACAACCTACCGATTGGGAGATGATATTTGCAAATCATATATCCAATAAGCAGTTAAAATCTAAAATATATAAAGAATTCACACAACTCAACAACAAAAAAATGAACAACCCAATTAAATAACGGACAGAGGATCTGAACAGACATTTTTCCAAAGAAGATATACAGATGGCCAACAGGCACATGAAAAGATGTCAAGCATCTCTAATTATTAGGGAAATGCAAATCAAAACCACAGTAAGATATCACCTCGCATCTGTCAGGATGGCTATTATCAAAAAGACAGGAAATAACAATTGTTGGAGAGGAGAGAAAAGGAAACCCTCATACACTGCTGGTGGGAGTGTAAACTAGAGCAGCCACTGTGGAAAACAGTATGGAGATTCCGCAAAAAATTAAGAATAGAAATACCATATGATCCAGCTATTCCACTGCTGGGTATTTATCCAAAGAATACGAAAACATTAATTCAAAAAGATATGTGCACCCTTATGTTCATTGCAGCATTATTTACAATGGCCAAGCCATGGAAACAACCTAAATGCCCACGGATGGATGAATGGATATAGAAGATGTGGTATACATACATATAATAGAATAATACTCAGCCATAAAAGAGATGAAATCTTGCCACTTGTGACAGTGTGGGTGGGCCTTACACATATTACGCTAAGCCAAATAGATCAGGTGGCAAAAAACAAATACCGTTTGATTTCCCTCATACGTGGAAGACAGGAAACAATAACAAACACACACAGAGGACAGACTGGTGGTTATGAGAGGGCAAGGGGATGGGGAAGGGAGAAGGCACACAGGGGCACATTTGTATGTCGATACAAACTAGACTTTTGATGGTGAACATGACATAGCGTATACAGAAGTCGAAATATAATGATGTACACCTGAAATCAACAGAATGTTATAAATCAATGTTACCTTAAAAAAAATGCTCTAATGTGATTCCCTGACTCAGTACTCACCTTAGTAGTGGGGAGTGTTTATTCAACGTGTACAACATTACTGTTATACGAGAGAAATAAGTTCTAGAGATCTGCTGTCTAATGTCGTGCCCAGGGTTAGCCATCTGCTGCTGTGCACTGTTAAACACGTAGATGTCACCTTAAGTATTCTTACCACAAATAAAAGCACTTTTGAAGGTGATGAATATGCTAATCCCTTGATTGTAATGATTGTATCACAGCTGCAGCATATGTCCAGGCTTATCAAGTTGTATATATAGAAAGGCGCAGTTTTTATGTCTCAATTATACCTCAGTAAAGCTGTAAATAAAAGACCAGTAGCCACTGATAAATCTTCAAAACAAAAAGGTCTCTGGTAAGAATCTCTAAAATAAAGGGTCTACAACCAAACTGTGGCTACAATGGTAGGGCTCCTCTCCCCTCCTCCAAACTTGCCCTCATTTAGACTGGGGTGGCTTTCAAACAAATTATTTGACCCTCCTCCCACAGAAGGTGGAGTCTAACTTTCCTCCCCTGAGTACGGGCTGGCTTCAGCGACTCACGTCTGATAACCTGAATGTAACAAGAGAGACACGTGCTGTCTCCCAAGGTGGGTTAGAAAGGGCAGTAAGCTCACTCCTGGCTTGCTCTCACATTCACACTCTCGCTTGCTCTGTCTTCCTCTCTCCTCACCTTGGGAGCCCTCCTCCAACCTATGAACGAAGCGCGGCTACCCTGAAGCCACTTTACTGGAGAGAGCACATGGAAATAGTGAGATGCCGTGGCACCAGTTGTTCCAGACCTCATCTGTCTGAGTCTCCCCAGCATCAACCATCAGATATGCGAGTGGAGCACATTCAGCTAATTTCATGCCTCTGCCTTCAATATGCCAAAGCTGACATCAGACAGATCAGAGGCAAGTGACCCCAGGCAAGCCCTGGCTAAGTTTCAGATTCGTAAGCAAAATATTGTTGTTGTTTTAAGCCACTAAGTTTTGAAATGGTTTGTTGACACAGCAATGCATAACTAGAACACAGCCCAAACCAAAGGAAGCGAATGATACCTATAGAAAAGTAGCGGGAACTGGCAAATGCCAGCACTTAGAGGAGTGGTTTTCAGCATCTATAGATGCTATATTTTTGCCTCTTTACCCCAGTAAAGGATATGGACGAGTAGACAGAAGACCTCCCTGCCAGGCATACAAAGAAGGCAGTAAAGTGGGGGACATGTCAGCGCCTGTTAGAGTTGCCCATGAAATTTGAATATTTTATTCTCAATGAGATTTTCACATGCAGATCAAAATTACTGTGAAATTAGTCAGCCTTTTTTTCCCTCAAGGACTTCTCTCTTGCTGGTATTTTTATAGATTTTTGGGTTGGAGGAAAATTTTACTTTGTGGTCTATTTATGGATGTCCCTGTTGATGTTGTTTGCTTATTCTGCTTGGAGAATTCATAGATTTTACACTCTAGGATATTCTCTGGTGTTCCCAGGACCCAACCTGTTGCATCTCACGTGGCTTCTGCTCTCTACTCAACCTTGTCCTGCTGATGCCTCTTTTAGAATGACCGGCTCTCAGTGTTGGTCTCCCTCCTGAACTCTCTCGAATCATTCAACCACTCTGCCCCGTTTTTTTAAGTCTTGTCTCAGTGTTGTGCCCATTCAAACCCCCAGGCCCCTGCTCTGGTCCAGGACCCTGGGCTTCTGTCCTTTTCTACCATCACCACTCTCCTGGCCCAAACCCCCTTCATTTCCTTTGTGGGTAATTTTAATTATCTCCTAACTGGTTTTCTTGTTTCTAGTACCTCTCATTTGAAATCCAGACACTGTGTTGCTATCTGACATCTCTCTCTGCAACAATTTCTTCAAGTCACCAATGCTTCCAGAGTGAAGTTCAAGCACACGATAGCACAAGACCATTCATGATCTGGCTGCTCTCCTCCTCTTAAGCCTCATCACACATCCCTTCTCTCTCCATAGCATTTTTTTCCATTAACACCACTCTACATGTGGTTTCCTAAGTACACCATATTGTTTTAGGCTCCTTTGTGTTTAAAAATACTGCTCTCTCTCCTCCCTACCCTTCTCACCTCATAATCACGTGTGGAAGTCCTGTTTATCCTTCTCAACGCATCTGCGCTCTCGCCTCTTCTAGGAAGGCTTCCCTGAACCCTCCAGAAGGAGTTGCTCTCTCCTCCACCCTGCACATGCTTCTATTGCTGCACATGTCACAGAGGAGGAATTTAGGTATTTGCAGGTCAGCCTCCCCTCCTAGACCATGAGGTCCTTGGGAGACACTGTCCTCTTCCTCACTGTGCCCTGCAGCCGAGCACAGAGCCATCTGCCCCAAAGGGGCTCAATAAATGTTTTTTCAATTAAGTGGGACAGAATAAAATGAACAGCCATTCATTGGGGGGGCTACCTGAATAACAGACTAAGTGCCCTTGAGAAAACAGCCTCTGACAGCTAGCCAGGCAAACCTAAACTTATAAAGTTTATATCACAGTAACAAAACAAACCCGATCAAAAGCACTGTGGGAAGTGACTGAGCTGATTCTGTCAGAGATGAGGGGATGGAGGCCAACATAAACCGTTGTGAGAGCAAGTTTGGTTAGGTTCATAGCTCCTGTCATTCTGGTTGGAGTTACCAGCCATCGTGAATTACAAGAGCCAGAAAGTCATGTCTATCTTGTCCATAGCTCTGGTCTGACCTTTTCTTAGATTAATACTTCTGACTTTAATCTTCAAACTTTAGTAAAAATGGAAAGAAGTTGAAATGGATCCAAAGAAGAAAAATTAAAATTAGGTGTAGAAAATAGGAGTGGTAAGAAAACATTAAAGATGTTCAAGAACCAAGTTCACTTGTAGGAATTAAGCCTAAGAAATTAACTAAGAATTTGCACAAAATGTTTGCTACAATAAAGTTTGTAGGAGAATTTTTTAAATTGTGAAAATATTGAAAACAACCTAAGCGATCAAAATAGGAGAGCATATAATTGAACATCCGTACATTTGATAGCCAAGGTGTGGAAGTATAAATATGAAATTATGTTCAATGATATTGTTATTGAAACATTTAGATTATAGTATACATAGTACAGTTTGGTTTTATAAATTTACATATGTGTAAACATGCATGGAAAAAAGTCTGAAAGAAAATACAGCAAAATGTTGGCAGTAATTACATCTGAGAGTTTGAATAATAAATTTTGTTTCATTTTGCTCATTTATATTTTCTGTTTTCTGAAATCACCATGTGTTACTATATAATTTTTTTCAATTAAAGTCAAATAGTGAAGATTGGCATGATTTGGCACCAGATATAAAAGGGAGACCTCTATAAACTTGGTTTCCCAGGAGCATAAAATCAACCTGTGGGTACATCAGACATAAGGCCAGAGGCAGGCTGGGGGGAGACGCCGAGATTCCACCACGCACGATGAAGAGCTTAATCTTTATTCTGGAAGCAGTGGGAAGCATTGAATCTTCTTTGTTCAGAAGAGTGACTTGAACACAATTGTTATGTAGAAAAAATATTTCATAGATGGAATTGGGTCTGCTGGCTAACTGAATTGGATGGAAAGAGGAAAAAGCGGAAGCCGATGTTTCCAGCTGTAAGGTTTGAAGCCTGAGACCTGGGGCCGACAGTGACGGCTTGGACGGGTCTAGAGAGAGAGAAGGAGGAATCCGGAAACGCATAAGGAAGGTGATGAGTAAGCTGGACTCGAGCTGCGCTCCAGCAGTCGAACACTGTCCACTCTGGGAAACTTGACATGGATCTTTTTCAGAGGAAAGACTTTAAAAAGAAAAGAGAGAAAGAGTGCCTGTACCTGTGAAGCTGACACAATTCTTCTAAGCTTCAGATTTCCTAAACCAGTATTAGATTTTCGAGGTCACGTTTAGACGGTTAAGTTTGGACAAAGACTAAACTGAGTCTCTGAAGAAAGCCCTATCAAAGTATCAGAAGATCCGAGACGCACATCCGAGAAGCTTCGCCCGCAGATTGCGGCGGAAGTGTCTTGAGTCACTGTGAAGCGCGTCCTAGAGCATGCGCGGAGCTCGGCAGGTTACAGAGTTCGTGGTTCCTGTGACTCGGAGCTGCTCGTCTTGTTTGAAGCTGCTTCCTAACCGATGTAACCGCGGTGAAGACAGCAGGGAGGCGCGGCTCTGTGCAGGGAGGGGCACCGTTAGAGACGCCACTGTTCTTCCGTGCGAAGCTTTGTTAGAGTTTCAAATTTTATTTCCAGCTTTATTGAGGTATAATCGACAAAGAAAAATTGTATATATTTAAGATGTACCTTGTGATATTTTAATATATGTATATATTGTGAAACGACTACCACAATCAAGCTAATTAACACATCCATCTCCTCGCATAGTTACCATTCATGCGTGTGTGTGGCGAGAACGCTTAAGATCTACTCTCGTAGCACATTTCGAGAATACAACACAGCGTTGGTAACTATCGTCACCAAGTTGATCCCCAGAAACTACTCGTCCTGCATAACTGAGAACGTGTACCTTTGGCAAAGTTCTTCCCGGCTGCCCCACAACCTCCATCCTAATCTCTGCTTCTGTGATCTCCACTTTTTCAGGTTCCACTCCAAAGTGATATCATGCAGTAACTGTCTTTCCATGGGCAAAAGCATTTAACTGAATCAGATTTGAGTTTCTGGACACACATCTCCCCTCATCCTTATGGTATGTTTTTTACTTTTATATATTTTTAGAGATTAACAAGTCTTTCTGTCATGCTTGTGGGCAGTAATGTCATAAAGTGACATGATGACCTATCAACACATAGAAATGCTTATCATTTACAAAATATTTCCACAAAACCTCTGGTTACGTAGAGTACAGTTGTATTTCACTATTTTCAACCGAGAAAACTGAGGTTCAGAGCCAGCGAAGCCTACAATCCCATTCATCCAGGATTGGAATCCAGATCCCTTACCTCCAGACTCCCTGCTCGTTGCAATATACCAGAGCCCCCACCTTGCTCGTGGGGTCGTGTCACAACAGTGAAGCTCCCAGTTGTGGGCAGCTCCAGCCTCCAGATGGAGGTCCACGGAGGAGCTGGGTGGTAACAGGGCCTTGAAGCGCTTATGTGGCAGCTGGGACAACATCATGCATTTGAAACATCTCTCCTGAAACGCAGCTGGTGCAGGGCCAGGATTTACAGTTCGCATCTTTGTAGCTCACCTAGAGAGCCACACTCAGAGACGTGTCCTCCTGCCCTATGCCCTCGACGCTGGGGAGGACTTGACCCTTATTTTTTATCTCCTGAGGGAATCCAGGAGCCTCCTTAAGACAGAGGTTAGAGTGGATCCATTCTGGAGGTCCTGCTCTAGCCATGGCCTAACATGTATAACATCTCCCACAATGATGAGTACTGTTCTAAATGTTGCTATAAATACTACAAGCAGCCACTTCTTGGCACCCAGTGAGCACTCAGGAAGGCTTACTGTTCGCCAAGCGCAGAGCCAGCCTTTTACATGCATCACCTCCACAATCTTAGGAAGTCTGGCAATGGCCCCCGTTTTGTACAGATGAGAGGCATATCTGGGGGACATTAGGTAACACTACTCACGTCACAGAGTTTGAAGCCGTGTGTGTCTCACTCCAGAGCCTGGAAGGCCATTGCAAGATTTGTGACTGACTGCTAGCATCGTTGGTTTCCGGTGGAGCAGGCTTTCTACTAACCACATCTCTTTTCCTCAAGCTGCATCCCTCATCCTGCCTAGAAGCTTCCAATTTTAGTTTGCCTTTCCCTCCTCAGGTCCAGGGAGATCACTGAAGTCAATGCATTTCTCAGGCCCCTCCTACTGAGCATCTGTTGGATCACCTGAAAACTGTAGAGAAATTGTTCAGTACAATGGCGTGAGCTTGGGATTTCTCACAAGAAGATCGAGGTTTGAATCACGTTTCTTCCGCCTCAGGGCCCTGAGTTGGCTTTCTAGTGGTAAACTGGAGATGAGAGTAATTAGTCCTGCCCTAGAGTGTGTGAGGATTAACAAAGTAGTGAGATGATGGGTGTACACGTGCATTGTCACAATACCAGTGCTGCTCGGCGTGACAAATAGTTGATGTCGTCTGATAGCTTGCTAAAGGTTTGAGACTTTTTTTCGAAATGTCAAAGACATCTATCTTCTAAAAGGTATCCATTTTTAAGATTTCTGGAAATCCTTTCGTCCATGTAATTTTAGTTATTGTTGTTCAGCTTTTACATTATTTTACGCTTATAGGCCATAAAACTTGTCTTACTGATAGGGGACTAAACAGTCTGATGTCTGGGATTGTAAAGGAAAATGGCACTTTATAGAAGCCATTTCAAAGTTTACCTGACAGAAAGTGCAGTTGCCTGCCCTTATCCTAAGAATAACTTTTTTTCTAATTATAAAAGCAATATGTGATTATTTTGAAAGATTAAAAAAAATAAAGAAGACAGTGACAACCATCATGATACCACCCTCCTGCAGTAACCACTGCTGGCCGCTGCACCCTTCGCCCCTTCTCTTCTTCGTTAGATGTCACATGACATCTTGTGGAGATTATACCATGTGTGTGCAACTCGTGGTTCTCCTTTCCTATATTACAAAATCGTTTAAAACCCTAGAAATATTTTAATGGTCATATAATATTCCTACAAATGAATTTTCATAATTTATGAACCATTATCCCACCGACTATGTTGATTTTTCCTTTGTATCCATCCATTTTATTAACTTCTAAATTCCTAGAAGTGGAATTATGAAATCAAAAGGTCTTAATTCCTATTTGCCACCAGATAGGTTCTAGTTTCAATTTGCTACAAGAAAAATAATTATATCAATTTTCACACCAATTTGAGAATGCATCTCTTAGAACACTCTAACCAGAATTGAGTATGCTCATTTTTAACTTTAACTTGCATAATTTGATATCTGATTTTATTAATTATCAGTAGCTCCTCTTACTTCTATGCTCTGCTCATTCATTTTTATGTATTTCAGTGTTTTTAACTGATTTGAATGAATTTTCTACATATAACGGTTATTTAATCATTTCTCTCTCATGTTTGAGTAAAGAGCTTCCCAGACTATTATTTTTTCCTTTAGTATTATGTGCTTTTCTTAACATTAAGAACTTTTAATTTTTATGCAATCAAAACTAGTGGCATTTTTCGTGTAATTTCTTCTATTACTTTTATTTATATTATTTATTTATTTTATTTTTAAAATTTCAGGTGTATGTCGTAATATATTTCAAATTCTGTGTGGATTACATCATGTTCACCAGCAAAGACTAATTACAATCCATCCCCACACACATGCGCCTAAACAGCCCTTGGCCCTCCTCCCTCTCCGGCAACCACCAACCCAATCTCTGTTGCTACATTTGTTTGTCGTCGTTTTTATCTTCTGCTTATGAGTGAGATCATATGGTATTTGACTTTCTCCCTCTGACTTATTTCACTTAGCTTAATACCCTCAAGGTCCATCCATGTTGTCACAAATGGCCGGATCTCATCGTTCTTATGGCCGAGTAGTATTCCATTGTGTATATACACCACATCCTCTTTATCCATTCGTCCCTTGATGGGCACCTAGGTTGCTTCCAACTCTTGGCTACTGTGAATAATGCTGCAATGAACATAGGGGTGCATGTATCTTTATGCATTTGTGTTTTCAAGTTCTTTGGATAAATACCCAGCAGTGGAATAACTGGATCATATGGTAGATCTATTCTTAATTTTTTTTTTTGAGGAAGATTAGCCCTGAGCTCACTACTGCCAATCCTCCTCTTTTTGCTGAGGAAGACTGGCCCTGAGCTAACATCCATGCCCATCTTCCTCTACTTTATACGTGGGATACCTACCGCAGCATGGCTTTGCCAAGTGGTGCCATGTCCACACCCAGGATCCAAACTGGCGAACCCCAGGCCACTGAGAAGCAGAACGTGCAAACTTAACCACAGCGCCACCAGGCCGACCCCTATTCTTAATTTTTTGAGGAATCTCTGTACTGTTTTCCATAGTGGCTGCACCAGTTTGCACTCCCACCAGCAGTGTACAAGGGTTCCCTTCTCTCCACATCCTCTCCAACATTTGTTGTTTCCTGTTTTGTTAATGATAGCCATTTTGATGGGAGTGAGGTGATGTCTCATTGTAGTTTTGATTTGCATTTGCATGATAATTAGTGATGCTGAACATCTTTTCATGTGCCTGTTGGCCATCTGTATATCTTCTTTGGAGAAATCTCTGTTCAGATCTTTTGCCCAATTTTTAATTAAGTTGTTGGTTTTTTTGTTGTTGAGATGTATGAGTTCTTTGTATATTTTGGATATTAACTCCTTATCTGATATATGGTTTACAAATATCTTCTCCAAAGTATTAGGTCGTCTTTTCATTTTGTTGATGGTTTCCTTTGCTGTGCAGAAGCTTTTTAGTTTGACGTAGTTCATTTGTTTATTTTTTCTTTTATTTCCCTTGCTCAGTCAGGTAGGATGCTTGAAAAAGACGCCCGATTTGAAAATGACTCATGTCTAAGAGCATACTGCCTATATTTTCTTCTAGAAATTTAATGGTTTCAGCTCTTATATTCAAGTCTTTCATCCATTTTGAGTTGACTTTTGTGTTTGGTATAAGGTAATGGTCTACTTTCATTCTGTTGCATGTAGCTGTCCTGTTTTCCCGACACCATTTATTGAAGAGACTCTCCTTTCTCCATTGTATGTTCCTGGCTCCTCTGTTGAAAATTAGCTGTCCATATATGTGTGGGTTTATTTCTGGGCTCACAATTCTGTTCCATTGATCTGTGTTTTTGTGCCAGTACCATGCTGTTTTGGTTACTATAGTTCGTTAATATATTTTGAAATGAGAGAGTGTGATACCTCCAGCTTTGTTCTTTATTCTTTTTTGGGGTCTTTTGTTGTTCCATATAAATTTTAGGATTCTTTGTTCTATTTCTGTGAAAAGTGTTGTTGGAAGTTTGATAGGGATTGCGTTGAATCTATAGATGCTTTAGGAAGTATGGACATTTTAACTATGTTAATTCTTCCAATCCAATGGCACAGAATATCTTTCCATTTCTGTGTGTCTTCTTTGATTTCTTTCAACAATGTTTTATAGTTTTCAGTGTGTAGATCTTTCACCTCTTTGGCTAAGTTTATTCCTGGGGGTTTTATTCTTTTTGTTATAATTGTAAATGGGATTGCATTCTTCATTTCTCTTTCTGCTACTTCGCTGTTAGTGTATAAAAATGCAACTGATTTTTCTATGTTGATATTGCATCCTACAACTTGACTGTATTCATTTGTTATTTCTTAAAGTTTTTTGGTGGATTCTTTAGGGTTTTCTATATGCAAAATCATGGCATCTGCAAATAGTGACGGTTTCACTTATTCTTTCCCAATTTGGATCGCTTTATTTCTTTTTCTTGCCTGATTGTTCTGGCTATGACTTTCAATACTATGTTAAATAAAAGTGGGGAAAGTGACCATCCTTGTCTGGTTCCTGTTTGAGGGATAGCTTTCAGTTTTTCTCCATCGAGAATGATATTAGCTGTGGTTATGTCATAGATGGCCTTTATTATGTTGAGGTACTTTCCTTCTATACCCATTTTATTCAGAGTTTTTTATCATAAATGGATCTTGTCAATATCTTGTTATATCTTGTCAAATGCTCTATCTGCATTTATTGAGATGATCATGTGATTTTTATTCTTCATTTTGTTAATGTGGTGTATCACGTTGATTGATTTGCAGATGTTGAACCATCCCTGCATCCCTGGAATAAACCCCACTAGATCATGATGTATGATCTTTTTAATGTATTGTTGTATTCGATTTGCTAGTGTTTTGTTGAGGATTTTTGCATTAATGTTCATCAGTGATGTTGGCCTGTAATTTTATTTTTTTGTGTTGTCCTTGTCTGGTGTTGGTGTCTGGGTAATGCTGACTTTGTAGAATGAGTTAGGAAGCCTCCCCTCCTCTTCAATTTTTTGGAAGAGTTTGAGAAGGATAGGTATTAAGTTTTCTTTGAATGTTTGGTAGAATTCACCAGGGAAGCTGTCTGGTCCTGGACTTTTATATTTTGGGAGGTTTTTGATTACTGTTTCAATCTCCTTACTGGTGATTCGTCTATTCAAATTCTCTATTTCTTCTTGATACAGTTTTGGAAGGCTCTATGATTCTAAGAATTTATCCATTTCTTCTAGATTATCCAATTTGCTGGCATATAGCTTTTTGTAGTATTCTCTTATAATCTTTTGTATTTCTGAGGTGTCCGTTGTAATTTCTCTTCTTTCATTTCTGATTTTATTTATTTGAGCCTTCTCTCTTTTTCTCTTGGTGAGTATAGCTAACGGTTTGTCAATTTTATTTTTCTTTCCACAGAACCAGCTCTTGGTTTCATTGATTTTTTTCTGTTTTTTTAGTCTCCATTTCATTTATTTCTGCTCTGATTTTTATTATTTCCTTCCTTCTGCTGATTTGGGGCTTTGTTTGTTCTTCTTTTTCCAGTTCCTTTAGGTGCACTGTTAGAGTGTTCATTTGGGATTTTTCTTGTTTGTCGAGGCAGACCTGAATTGCTATAAACATCCCTCTGAGAACTGCTTTTGCTGTATCCCATAGATTTTGGCACGCTGTATTTTCATTTTCATTTGTCTCCAGGTATTTTTTTATTTCTCCTTTGATTTCTTCATTGACACAGTCGTTGTTCAGTAGCATTTTGTTTAATCTCCACATATTTGTGGCTTTTCTGATTTTCTTTCTGTAGTTGATTTCTATTTCATACCTTTGTGGTCAGAAAAGATGCTTGGTATTATTTCAGTCTTCTTAAATTTATTGAGACTTGTTTTGCGGCGTAATATGTGGTCAATCCTGGAGAATGTTCCATGAGCATTTGAAAAGAATGTGTATTCTGTGATTTTTTGATGGAATGTTCTATATATATCCACTAAGTCCATCTGGTCTGATGTGTCCTTTAAGGCCAGTGTTTCTTTATTGATCTTCTGTTTGGATGATCTATCCATCATTGTAAGTGGAGTGTTAAAGTCCCCTACTATTATTGTGTTACCGTCTATTTTTCCTTTTGTGTCTGTTAATAACTGCTTTATATATTTAGGTGCTTTTATGTTGGGTGCATAGATATTTACAAGTGTTATATCCTCTTGTTGGATTGTTCCCTTTATCATCATGTAGAGCCTTTCTTTGTCTCTTGTTACAGTTTTTGTTTTAAAGTCTATTTTGCCTGATATAAGTATTGCTACCCCAGCTTTCTTTTCTTTGCTATTTTCATGGAGTATCTTTTTCCATCCTTTCAGTTTCAATTTGTGAGTCTCTGTACTATGAAGTGTGTATTTTGTTTGCAGCATATATATGTGTCTTGAGTTTTTGTCCAATCGGCCACTCTATGCCTTTTGATTGGAGCATTTAATCCATTAACATTTATAGTGGCTATTGATAAATATGTATTTATTGCCATTTTGTTACTTTTTTCTGGATGTTTTCCTAGCTGTTCTTTGTTCCTTTCTTCTTCTCTTGCTCTCTTCCCTTGTGGCTTGATGGCTTCCTTTAGTAATATGTTTTTTTTCCTCTTACTTATTTATTTATTATAGGTTTCTGGTTTCTGATTACCATGAGGTTCTTATAAATATTCTATGTACATAGCAATCTATATTGAATTGATGGTCTCTTTAGTTTGACCTCTTTCTAAAAGTTGTAGTTTTTTTACTCCTCTCCTCCTACATTTTATGCTTTTGAAGTCATATCTAATCTCTTGTTTTGTGTGTGTCTATCCATTACCCTCTTATCTTTGAAATAGGTAAGTGTAGTACTTTTGTCTTTTAACCTTCATATTATCTTCATAGGTTGTTGATCTGCTACCTTTACGATATTTTTGCCTTTACCAGTGATTTTATTGCCTTTTTTGGGATAATTTTCTTACTCCTATTTGTGGTCTTCTCTTTCCCTGTTAAATAAGTCCCTTCAGCATTTCTTGTAGAAGTGGTTGCTTGGTGATAAACTCTTTTCATTTTTTCTTGTCTGGGAAACTTTTTATTGCTCTTTCCATTCTGCATGATAACCTTGCCAGATAGAGTATTCTTGGCTGTAGGTTTTTTCCTTTTAGCACTTTATATAAGTGATGCCACTCTCTTCTAGCCTGTAGGGTTTTCACTGAGAAGTCCATTGATAGCCTTTTGGGCTTTCCTTTGTATGTCGCTTGTTGCCTTTCTCTTGCAGCTTTTAGGATTCTCTCTTTATCTTTAATTTTTGACATTTTAATTATAATGTGTCCTGGTGAGGGCCTCTGTGGGTGTATCTTGTTTGGTGCTCTGTGTGCTTCCTGTACTTGGATGTCTGTTTCCTTCCATAGGTTAGGAAAGTTTTCAGCTACTATTTCTTCAAATAGATTCTCTGCCTTTGTCTCTCTCTTCTCCTTCTGGGACACATATAATACAAATGCTAGTGTGCTTGATCTTGTCCCAGAGTTCCTTTAGACTGTTCTCATTCTTTTTAATTCTTTTTTCTTTTATTTGTTCAGCTTGGGTGATTTCCTCTAGTCTTTCATCCAGCTCACTGATCCATTCTGTATCATCTACTCTGCTATTGAGTCCCTCTAGTGAATTTTCCCTTTCCAGTATTGTATTCTTCATTTCTGATTGGTTCTTTTTTATATTTTCCAATTCTTTATTAATGTTCTCACTGTGTTCATCCTGTCTTCTCCCAATATTAATGAACATCCTTATGAGTTTTTGTTTGAACTCTTTGTCTGGTAGATTGCTTATTTCTGTTTCATTTAGTTCTTTTTCTAGAGTTTTGTCCTGTTCCCTTGCTTGGAGCATATTTCTTTGCCTCCTCATTATGGCTCTTTCTTCTTTGCTTATATCTATGTATTAGGTGAGTCAGCTATGTCTCCTGTTTTTGGAGAAGTGGCCTTAGGTAAGAGATGACTTTTGAGGCCCAGCAGTGTGGTTTCCTCTTGTCACCAGTCCCAATGATCCACGAGTGACCCCTGTGTGGGCTACTTGTGTCCTTCTGCTGTGGCAGGGTTGTTATTACTGCAGATACCCAGAGAGTCTAGGCTTTCCCTCCCTGGCCAGCTGTTTGTAAATCAGGTTTGGGGTGCCCCAGCACTGTTGGCTGTAAGATCTAATAGCACACTCCTTTTGCAGTTTTTCTGTTAAGTAAGTAGGCACCCAGTGTGGGTAGTTGCTAGGCTCAGGAGCTTACAATTGCTGTGGGCCTCAGGCCTACAAGGCTGTTGTCAGCTTTCTTAGGATTGCAGCTGAGTGAGGCTGGCCCCAGTCATGGGACCACCCAATTGTTTCAGGCTTTGGAAGGTGCGGCATATCCCCTTTGTGGCTGTTTGAGAAGCACAGGACTTCCGCCACTGATAGGCCCCACTCTTCTCAGGTCCATGCACTTCGTCAACACAGTCCTGGCCTGTGCACACTTCCTGATCCACTACAGTGCACCCAGCTGCCCCACTGCAGATGCCCCCACACTCTCCACCAATGCCCCCCAACAGTTCACCTGCTCCTCACACCGGCCCTGCCCCACAGAGGCAGACCCACTCACCTGCCTGTAAAGGATCCAGGCACTCAGTCTATGCAGGCTGACAAGTAGCCTGAGGGCTTGCTGTTGGGTGGGGCTGGTCCATAGGTTCAACCTACCTTAGCTGAACTAGATTAAATCTGCACTCTAGTGGGTGTGGCAGACCCCTGGGCTGACAGGCCAGGGGAAGAATGTCAATAGCGTCTGTATAGCGTCTGTCAGGGTTGGTGTCAACACGCCTGTACTAGGTCACAACAATGGCTGCTGCCAATGTCTCAGTCTCCAGAGAGGTCTCACCTCTCACCGAGATGCCCACAGAGCCTACCCAGTGAATCATGCAGCTTTCTTTCTGGTGATTTTAGGTTGCTCTCTGAGACCAGTGCATTTGTGAGTGGGCCCTTTAAGAGCTGGCTTTATTCCACTTATGTCCTACAGCTTTTCTGGGGCTATTCCCTGTTGCAGTTAATAGCCAGCAAAGCCAGAGATTATGACACTCGTCTCAGTTGTGCTGAGTCTAAAGGATGCTTATAGTGGTAACGCACCCCTGCTCAGGTCCCCACTCCTCCAGGGGGTGCTGTGTGTTTTAGGGTGGCTCCTTCCTGGCTGTGAAGTTCTGCGGCTCATGAAGGTGGCTTTTTTTCACTCCAGAAGGAATTTCTGCCTCTTCTGCCTCAGTAAGGACTGTCCCTTATTGTGGGGGTTCGTTTTATCCAGCTTTCAGTTCTCTCTCAGGTGTAATTTTTTCCAAGAACTGTTGTAACCTGGTTGCATTCATGGCAGGAGGTGAGTTCAGAGTCTGCGTCCACTGTCTAAGTTTAGGAAAAAACTGTTTTTTCCATCCTAAGATTAGACATTTATATTCATCTGTATGATCTTTAGTTTCATTCTTTTATAATCACTGAAAAGTCACATTGGCTTATTGCACCAAGGAAAGGAGGGAGGTCTCAAAGAGACAAACAAGCAAATTGATAAGAAAAATAAAATATATATATATATATAATATATATATTCAAATTCTTGGCTTTGAGTAAAAAAATAGGCTTTTCAGACCAAAGTAGAAACAGCAATCTCCATGATAGTTGTTTCGGGTTTTTCAAGAGTTGCACATTTCAAGAGGTGAAAGCTGGAGGGCTCGGAGCAGAGATTTTAAACTCTGAAGAAGAGAGCAAGTAAGCACGAGTGAGCTCTCAGAGGGCCGGAGGGGAAACAGGAGTCCCCTCTGGCAAGGAGGAGCTGGGCGCAATGGCAGTTGCCCAGAGACGTGCACAAAGGGAGAGCTCTCTGAGGGCTCAGCCACTCGAGGCCTGGGGCCCGGATTGGCCGCAGCAGAATGGAGGCGGCAGCATCGTGGATTTGGGGACAGCACTCTCCGTGTGGCCTGATGGGCTGGCAGAGACCTGCGTGCTTCACGTTGGCCCCTGAGAGCCAGGCGGACAGTCCTGGAAAGGTTCAGGCCGCTGGGGCAGGGCCACGGCCCCGGCAGCCCATGGCGGGGCCAGCGGACCAAAAGGCCAGCCCGAGGCACGGGGTCACTGTGGTCAGGGCAGCTCGCTGTGGCCGCGAGGACAGGGACGCCCAAGCACCGCTGTGGACAGAAAAGCCACCGCCGCTGGGACCGCAGCCTAGTGGCGCCGAGGTTGACCCACAGGGGACTCGCCTCGAAAACCCAGCCTGTCACCGAGGCCTGAGCCTCCACAGGAGCCTGGCGGCCCAGGGACAGGGAGAGGAGAGGAATCAAAGCCCCGAAAGGTGGAGGGCCTCTGACCAGGGAGCGGTGACCGGGAATTAGCCAGGTGAAGTTTTCTATTCTTGGAGCAGACAGGGGCTCATGGGCCGTATTAATTACTATACTTAATATTGCATGATTCTATATAAATATATAGAATACAAATACACATATAAAGGTATAAACTAAAACGATATATATTATAAACACAGATAATATCTATATACCTCCTTTCCCACTGATTGGGACGCCACCTCCACCACATGTAAATGCACATGCGTATATTGTGTGTACTGACATCTGTGTCTGCAGAGTTCGGTTCCATTCATCTGTCTACCAGCCTAAGATGATATTTAACATATTTGGGTCCAGACACGTGCTTGCTTAGTCTTGCAGCTTTCGTTTCCTTTGACTCACATGCCGTATTTTCCTGCAGGACTCACCCTAGAAGCTGCCCCCTCCTTAGGTCATATCAGTCCTTCAGGATCTTCCACTGTCACATCATCTCCACATTCCTCACATATCTACTAATCGAGAATGTTCAATGTGGTGAAACTGGCTTTTGCCAGACCACTAGACCCACTGTGTACATCTCCTCCCGACCTCATATTCAGTGATGGCACATTAGTACCTTGAAATTGGCCACAGTGGGAGTGTTTACACCACGAAGTAAGCGAATGCTCCAGATCTGGACCTCTGTTTTCAGAGAGCCAGTTTACAGCATGGCGTGGATAGACTGCCTCTGAAGGCGCCTCCAGGCTGGGCGGTCTCCAGCGCGGCTGACTGTAACACAACCAGTAGATGAAAAGTCTGAAATGAGCAGAACAATAATGGACACTTAGTGTTATTGCATCAACACCCAAATAAAAACGTGGTTTGAAAATACGTCACCCAAGAAATTCTGAGTCCGGTCCTTTTTACTCTTTCTCTCCTTGATAGGATTCTTGCAAGTTACTAAAATAGAAATTATCTACATTAACGTCAGGTGGAAAAGAAAGACAGCTTTGACCTAGAAGAGTGTGACACTTTGGATTGTGAAGGGAGAATAAATAACGTTTGCTTGTGTCAGTCTCTGTTCCCGGGGATCTTGGGTTATTAAGTATAACTGCTCAAACAAATAGTACTTCACCCCCTGGGAGACCTGCTTCTTGTTACGCTAGTCCCGGCATGAGCTGTGCAAAGCCAGTTAGTCAAACAGCCTGCACCGAATCCAACCCTCTCCTGACTCCCCTGGAAAAGCCGAGGTCGGCCCCCGTTAGAATTGATCCAGACAGCCCTACCTATCTGGAACTCGGTGCCAACTAAAGGTAGTGCTGGGCCCTGGGCCTGTCCCCTGGTGGGGATGCAAAGAGCCTTCGGGAGGACCCCATCAAGGTGGGCCCCGGTCTGTTCAGTTTCCAGTGTTCCTTACTCATAATAGCCTCTGCTGAGGCAACTCCTTTAACCAGTCCCCCTTCATCCAGTCTCCTCTGGACCATGAATGCCCCCAAATTCAGCTCTAAAGTCACAGGCTAGTAGACCCGGAAAGGGTCTCAGGGATATTTTGCTCCAATCTTCCTTTGACACATGAGCCCCAGAGAAAGATGGTCACTTGCCCCAGAGTAACAGCCAAGCCCTGGCCAAGGCAGAACTAGAGCTCAGAAGTGCCACGTCCCGGGCCAGGGCTCTTTCCAGGGAAATTCTGCCCTTCTCTCTTCCACAGTCATCCTGGGAGGGGGAGGGACAAGTGGCACCTTGGGCAAGGGAGGCAGCATCCCTGTTACCTGTACACTACGCGGTCACAGGCTTCAGGGACCCCTAAATCTGGGAGAATGTCAAGGGTCTCCCAGAGGCTCGACTAATGGACAGATTTCACTGAATTTAATTTGTGATGCAACTATTCTTCTTAATTGATTGAGTCATTTTTTAAAACTCTTTCTGCTGCATCTCCCACATAATAACTGAATTTCAGCCACAAAGACGAGAGAATTTAATCAAAATATTCTAATGCCTCCTTTTAGAAATAATTTAAGAACAAATAAATAGGAAGGCTTATTTAACCCAACTGATTGAATGTATCTCTCAGTAGATCCTTCCATGATCCGGTAACAGAAAAGCAAGCAGAATCCTCCATTTAACTTTCCAGTGTAAAGAATAAACAGTTTCTAAACAACACAGACCTTAAGAAATCATTTTCGCCTCAAGCTAGCTAAGATTTAAAAAGAAAAAAAAGTTACAATACTTAATGATTTTGTAAATTTCTTTTAAAGCACAAATCATAAATTATAAGAACAGATTTTCGTGTGTGGCAATACAAACATTTTAATGGAAGAATAGTGGGTCTGTGCTTTCATTTATTTATTACCTGACTTGCGTTTGGATGATTCCCACTGTCTGGATGGGATAAGCTAGTTCACTTTTCTATCATATGTAGAACTGCCAGATTACAAGGCTAGACAGTATGTGTGTGAGAAGTCCCAGGGACTGGCTGCCTCCCCTTGCAGGTGAGAGGAGAGAAACACAGGAGTTCTTGGGGCGCCCAAGGTCACAGAGCTAATGAGCCTGGGGAACCCAAGGTCACGGAGATAATGAACTTCAGAGCAAGAAATAGAACCCACGTCTCCAGACTCCCCAGAATGTATCCTGGTGATCATTCTCACAGAGTCTAGAAAGCATCTCTGATCACCAATTTCTATGAGTTTTCATTAGATATGTGAAGACTCTAATAGTACTATTCTAATAAATGTTTGCTCCTCATAGTTACACACTCTTAAGGTATGTACGTGTAACATCAGAATATATATACTTTGTCAGTGACTCTCCCCATTGGTCTTCAAACTGTCATGGTTGTTGTAGAGCAGAGGGAAAGGTGTAGGACTCAGATGGGACCAGAGTTTGAACCCCAATTCTGTTTTTTAGGAGAATAGTAAAGTTGCTTATTTGATTTACTTAAGCCTTTGAGCCTCAATTTCCTCATGTAAATTGGAACAATGAGTGTTTACTTTAGTAAGATTAATGCAGAGCCCCTAAGATACCACCTAGATGTGGAGGGGCAGAGGAGAGAATCGCTTTTGATATTTGAAATCTACCCTATTTCTGGTCTGCCTAAATTTATTCATTCATTCATAAAATATTAGGTGCCTTCTATAGCCAAACGTTGTTTTAGATGCTGGAGATACGATAGTGAACCAGATGACAACATCCTAAGGGGCATCAGCCAGCAGGTGCTGGTCTCTGAGGGTCACACGATGAGGCTGGTTTTACATGTGTTAGGAAAACTGCCAACTGGACTCAGCTGCTACTCAGGGAATGAACAGCTGCTGCCAGGGTAAAACAGCCCCACTGGGATGATGCTGTCAGGAATCAGAAGGCAAGAAGAAAGCAAGTCCTTCTCCCTCCTGCAACCTCCAGTCTCCCTGTAGCACCCCCTGTTGACAGAGTCTAACAGAAGCAGCATCACCAAGCAAAGCATCAGGGTGGGTTTGGAGCATAAAGACAATATCTTAGCAACTGACATCGATACAGCCTGAGGAAGCTAATCACCTGGCTTCCTTTCCTCACAAGGCAAGGCAACTGGGCCTCAGACTTTCTATGCAAATAGGAGGAATACTCTCCTACTACTGCTTAGAATTCTACACCTTCTATTGTGAAACATCAACTACTCAAAACAGTACACACCTGTGTGGTTTATTTTTCAAAGGAAATATCTCTTTATGAGTTTGTTTATTCTGAAGTATTTTTTATTGAAGTATAGTTGACATGCAGCATAGTCATTTGACATTCATTTACATTCCAAAATGATTACCCTGATAAGACTAGTTACCCTCTGTAATCATGCATAGTTATTACAATAGTGCTGACTATATTCCTATGCCGTACATTACATCCCCGTGGCTTGTTTATTTTATGACCGGAAGTTTGTACCTCTTGACCCCCTTCACCTATTTCACCCTTCTCCTCTCCCCCCACCCCTCTGGCAACCACCAGTTTGTTCTCTGTATCTATGAGTCTGTTTCTGTTTTGTTTTGTTCGTTTGTTTGTTTTAGATTACACATGTAAATGAAGTCATATGATATTCTTCTTTCTGTGCCTGACTTATTCCACTTAGCAGAATACCCTCTAGATCTATCCATTTTTTTCACAAGTGGGAGGACTTCATTCTTTTTTATGGCTGAGTAATATGCCATTATGTATATATATATATATATATATATATATATATATATATATACACCACATCTTCTTTATCCATTCCTCCATTGATGGGCACTTGGGTTGCTTCTGTATCTTGGCTATTGTGAATAGTGCTGCAATGAACATAGGGGTGCATATATATTTTCGAATTAGTGTTTTCACTTTCTTTGAATAAATACTCAGCAATGATATTGTAACTGAAAGTTTGGTCTCTGAACCTGATGCCAATTCAAATAACAAGAACAGAGTCATGAGTGGAAAGGAAAGGCTTTACTTTGCCTGGCAGAGGGAGCAAAGCAAGGGCTAGTGCCTCAAGAATTGCTAGCTCTGCATTAAGAAACGGGTAGGGATTTTCCTTTGGGGTTTTGGCTAGGGGAGGGGGGCGCATGTAGCCTTGTTAGCCGCATCTTCCCACTGGCCTGCGTTTGGCCCTGAGAGGATGCTTGCAGGGAGAGGGAGACAAGGAATTCCACAGGTGGCTGTCCTTGGTGGATTCCTCTGAGAAGCTTCAGTTTCTTGATATTCTCTGGACATTAGTTTCTCTGTAAAAGAGCTTCAGGACCTGTGATCAGCCAAGACTTTAGTGGAAGCCCAGCTGAGGCCACCTGGGCTTTAACAATTTGTAACTTCTGTTGGTTGTAAAGCTCAGGGAGTCAGAGGTTAAAGAAATGGATATTTACATATGAGTGCAACTAAAGAAGCAGGGAGCTGGGAATGTGTGCTTTTAGTTTTTAACCCCATACATGCTGGGTTCACTGCAGGGGAATTGATATCAGGGTTGATATTAAGAGCCTGTGACAGCATTGCTGGATCATATGGTAGTTCTATTTTTAATCTTTTGGGGAACCTCTACTATTTTCCATAGTGGTAGCACTAATTTACATTCCAAAATGTAATCAAATGCCATGTAGGGAGAGGGGAGGAAGTGAGGGATTCAGAAAGTAAGAGAAGCTTGTGGGAAAAGAATTGGCAAAGAGATTTTAGACAATGACAGCTGAGAAGAACTTTGGGAGGAGAACCAAAGTCCCTGTGGAGGATTTCTCTGCAGGTTTCCCAAGAGGTAAGCAGACTCGCTGAGTCCACCTCCCTGCAAAGTCTGCAGTAACGTTGATCACTCACAGACGTTTGTGGACTTGGATTGTATTATTATTGTTGTTGTTGTTATTATTGTTATCAGAATAGGTAATACACACAGTGGTACAAAAGACAAAAAGGACAGAAGAGCACATTATAATAATTAAATCTTCCTTCCATCTCTATATCCTAGCTGAAAAGAATAAATAGATGTGTTGTGTCAGGGCTCATTTTCAGAAAGCAGAAGCCATCTAATTAGTACAAAGAAAATCATTCTAGATGTTAAATACTGTACCAGGTGCATTGGAAGGTGAGCAAAACGCGACCTCGGCTGAGTTTCCAGGACCGTCTCCCAAAGCTCAATACAGAATCAAGCCACCAGGAGAGCAGCTGCTCTTCACAGAGTCAGGATGTTACTGACTGCATAAGGCCCCACATTTGTCATAATTACATCAAACCGGGGCCAGACACTGGCACCTCAGCTGCAATTGCTGAAGAAAAACCAAACACACACCCACAGAGTGGCAAAGAGCAACCTCCAAAACACTGTATCCCACATTTTCATTGTAAATACAAATCCCAAACAGAATTGAAACTGCAAGAGAATCTGTGCAAGGGAGCTTTAGCCTTTCCACTTTCAAAGGGATGGGAATTGGTGTCGTGTGGGCTTCTGCACAGAATCCCTCTCCACGACAGCAGAACACATGAAAGGCACTAGAAATGAAAACCATAGTACTAGCAAAAATTTAGAAAAATAGGCAAAGGGACAAAAATCAGAATCTAGAAAGACATTCATTGATATATGAACATTTACTAAAGGATAAATATGGCATTTCAAAGTAGTGGGGAAAATATAAGATATTCACATAAACGGATGTTTGAACAACTGGGTAACCATTTATACTACTATAAAGCTACATCTTTCACACGCCACACAGAAAGAGAAATTCTGGATGGATTAATGAGCTAAATCTTAAAAAGTAAAACTATAAAAGTATAAGAATAAGCTGTAAGATAATATTTGTATTATCTTGGAATGGAAAACCCTTTTAAGTGAGCTACAAGCTCAGAAACCATAAAAGAAAAGAACCTGACACATTTGACTCCACAACATTTAAACCTTCTCTATTCTAAGTCCACCACATTGACTTAAGATGAGCAGTCTCCTGGGAGAAAATAGTTGCAACATACACAAGATCAATAACCAGCATACTTCAGAAATATGTAAAAATAAGCTAAACAATTCAAGGAAAATTTTACAAAGGATATATAGGGGCAATTCTCAAAAGAAACACAAATAGCCAATAAATATACTAAAAGATATTCAGCTTCACTAATAAGCGGGGAAATGCAAATTTTAAAAATGATACACCATTTCCATCCACTACAGTCACGATAATTTAAAAGATTGAAACTATTCATATAGAAAATGTCTGCTCTCACCACTCTTATTGAACGTTGTATTGGAGGGCTTAGCCAGTGTGAAACAGGAAAAAAAAGAAATTGAAATAAAAGAAGATTGGAAATGAAGAAATAAAACTGACTGTCTGCAAGGAAAGTCTCAAAGATTTACAAAAATCCTAATAGAGCTATAAGTGGGTTTAGCAAAGCTGCAAAATATAAGGTCAGGATACAAAAGTCAATTGTGTCTCTATAAATTAGCAATGAAAAATTGAAAACTGACATTTTAGATAAAGTTACCATTTATAATATCATCAAAAATTATAAAATAGAGATAGGGGCCAGCCTGGTGATGCAGCGGTTAAGTGCGCACATTCCGATTCGGCGGCCCGGGGTTTGCCGGTTCGGATCCCGGGTGCAGACATGGCACCGCTTGGTATGCTATGCTCTGGCAGGCGTCCCACATATAAAAAAGTGAGGGGAGATGGGCATGGATGTTAGCTCAGGGCCAGTCTTCCTCAGCAAAAAGAGGATGATTGGCAGCAGTTAGCTTAGGGATAATCTTCCTCAATAATTAAATAAATAAATAAATAAATAAATAAATAAATAAATGAAATAGAGATAAATCTAACAAAACATGGATACAATTTTATGCTAAAAAATCACAAAATAACGAGGAAGTTCAAAAAAGACCTAAGTAAATGGATAGATGTACTGCGCTCATAGATGGGAAGACTCAATATTGTTAAATATCAATTCTCTCCAATATGATCTATCAATTCAATGCAATCCCAATAAAAATTCCAGCCTGCAGTTTTGTAGGAATTGACTAGCTGATGATTTATATTTATGTAGGAAAGCAAAGGACTTAGAGTAGGCAAAATAATTTTAGAGAAACAAAGCTGGAAGATTCATGCAACCTGATTTCAAGACTAAAACTACAACAGTCAAGAGAATGTGGCATTGGCAGAAGGAAAGACATACAGACTAACAGAACAGAATGAAGAGTCCAGAAATAAACTTACACATATATGGTCAACTGACTTTTGACGAAAGTACCAAGGTGACACAATGGAGAAAGGGTAATCTTTTCAATAAATGGTGCCAAAACATGGTTCTCCACATGCAAAAATATGAACCTTAGCATACACCAGATACAAAAATGAACTGAAAATGATCATACACCAAATGTAAAACCTAAAACCATAAAACTTTTAGAAGAAAACAGAGAAAATTATTTGCAACCTTGGGTTAGGCAAAAATGTCTTAAATATTACACAAGAAACACAAACCACATAAGAAAAATATCAATAAACTGGACTTTATCAAAATTAAGAACTACTTCTCTTTGAAAGACACTATGAAGAAAACAAGAAGACAAACCACAGACTGGAAGAAAATATTCACAAAATACGTACATGGTCAAAGACTCGTATTCAAAACACATAAAGAAGTCTTTCAATTTAATAGTAAGAAACAAACAACCCAATTTCTAAAAGTGGACGAGTGATTTAAAGGGAGGCTCCACCAAAGAAGAGATACCAACGACAGAGAAGTATATAAAAAAAGATAAACACCCTTACAAATTGGAGAAATACAAATTAAGACCACAATGAGATCCCACCACACGTCTTCTAGAAAAGCTGAGATGTTTTTTAAAAAGAAGGGGAAAGGAAAAAAAGAAAGAAAAAAACCCTGACAGCACCAAGTGCTGTCATAGAAGTGGAGTAACGGGAACTCTCGTAGATTACCGGTGGCAGTGTGACACGGCACAACCGCTCTGGGAAACATTTTAATATTTCTCTTAAAGTTAATCAAACATTTATACTACCTAGAAACCCCAGTCCTAGACGTTTCCTTAAGTGAAATGAAAATAAACGTCCACAGAATGCACTGTACATGAATGTTTCTAGTAGCTCTGTTCGTAATAGCCAAAAACAACCAAACTGATCAGCGGTGAATGGATAAACAAGTTACTGTACATGCCTACAATGTAATACTACCTAGTGACAAAAGATTGAATTACTGACACACAACGTGGAGGAATCTCAAAGGCATTCTGCTAAGTGAAAAAAGCCAGATTCAAACACTTTCATGCTGTAATTTACATCGCACTCTAGAAAACTATAGCTCACGTCAATGGCTGCCCGAGGCTGAAGACCTGGGAGAGACTGGTACAAAAGGGACATGGAGGGACTGTTCCGGGTGATGAAAATGCCCCTCACGTCGGCTGTGGCCTTGGTTACACAGCTTTGTCCGCCTCGACAGAGCTCATCGACTGTACCCCTGAAGAGGACGTACTGTCTAGAACTTAGACCTCTATGAAGCTCACCTAAAAGAGTCTGTATGTACAGTATCACCTTTTTTAACTCTATACTTTGATAAGAATTTTTCTTGAAATACGTCACTGTGCTCTTTTTTCCCTTCCTGGTAATTGAACTTCTCTCAGTTCAGCTAGAGACTGAGGATTGTTTGAGCAAAAACACAGAAGGAAAGAGGGATTCAGCGTCAGGTAGAGGACTTCCGCCTGAGGAAGTTTCAGTCTACACAGAGAGAGGAAAGAAAGGAGGAAGGGAGGGACAGAAGGGAACAGGAGGGAGAGAAAGACAGCCTTGAAGCCAAGATTTATTGAGAATACCTTCCATTATTGTAAAGATGCCCTTACAAACCGAGGCTTGGCCAGCTCAGCCTAAACTTTCCAAATCCAAAGGTCCTGCAAAGGCGGGAGTCAACCCCTCCTACGGAGGCGGCGGAAACCTCTCTGACTGAGGGGAGGGGAGGGAAGAAAAGGACGCGAGTTGGATGCTCTGAGGGTCCGTGAGCTGCAGGAGAGGCTCCAGAGAACTCCCCGGAGATCGTGCTCCTTCGGCACAGCCAGGGCGCGCGGGAAGCCTCCCAGAGGCGCCCCGTTCAGCAGAGCGCCGCATCCACAAGAGCCGAGGAAACGGCTGAAAGGCGCCGCGGTGGGGCCTGCGCCCTGGGGAACGGCGGCGAGAAGGGACCCCGGGAAGGCTTCCGGAAAGATGCTGGGAAACTCTGACTAGTGAGCCTCAGCCCTTGGGGCGCTCGGGGGAAACGCCATGGAAGGCGGACTTCCGCTTTTTACTCTATACTTCTGTATCATTTGAACATTTTATTACAGTGAATATGTCTATGTTATTACTTGTCTAATTAAAACTAAATTTTAATTTTTAAAAGAAAAATCAGTAAATGCAGGAGAACAAAAATGGTGAAATTACAATCAAACATAATCCCAGCTTCTAGAGATAATCACTGTTCACATCTGGTGTGCAGAGTTCCAATATCATCTCAAAATATACTTTTATGTAAAAGTACAATTGTACCATAATCTTGTTTTGTAATCTACTTTTTCTTAATTACATGACATATCATGAACATTTTCATACATAATTTGAATCATAATAAGAAATGTCTGTTTTCAGTACAAACTTTTAATAAAATCTTGAACACTGACTGTACTTTTTTCATACACTACATCAAGAAAGTATTTCTCCATTAAATAGCCCTTAAAATGGCTGTATAGTATTTCATTGTGTTTCTATATCAAAATTTATTTAACTAACTTCTTATTGTTGCAATTTTTGGTGAGGATATAGCAAGTAAAAGCAATGCTGAAGATAAATCCTTTCATACATCTATAACTATTTCCTACAGATAAGTTTCTATACGTGGAATTATGGGGTTAGAACAAGGAAAAATCTTAGACTATTTAATATACATCATAAGTTTCTTTTCAGAAGGTTTAAACCAGTTTTCATCACATCGAATAAGAAAGCCCATTTCTGCATTTTATACTGAGATTTAACATTTTGTCTTTACAATAAGACCCATGAAAATAACGCCTCATCGGCGTCTTAGTTTTCATGTCTTCATGAATGATGCTGAGCGCCTTTATGTTTTCCTATATTCACTGGCTGTTTGTATTTCTTCTGTGAATTTCCTTTTCATTTCCTCTTCTCCTTTCACTTTTGAAGTTGGGAGGATTTATCATTCAGGTGTTTACAGAAGAGTCATGTAATTGATAATGCAAAACTCTGGTTTCCAGGGAAGTAGATGTTTCTCATGTCAATCCCGTATAAAATGCTGTAACATTATGTTAACTCAGAAAAACCCTTTCTGCAGGAACCACAGAAAACGTGATCCCGACGCACTGCTTTACATTGACTTAATGGCACAAGCCTAGCAGTGTTTTTAAAGCCAACATCAAAGCCCCTTAAGTGTTATCTCTTATAATCCTCTCTTAACTCTACAAGATGGGTACCGTCATGACACCCTGATAACAGACGAGGAAATTTAGACGCAGAAAGGATAAAAGTCTCAGGGATGATAAGTGATGGGACCAGGGTATTTTATATCCTTACACTGCCTCTTTTCCTGACCAAACTTTTGGCTTCTTCAAATGACTGTGCATCTGTTTGCTTCCCTGGCTAGAACGTATGCACCAAAAGTGCCCCCGTCTTCAGTCTTCCATGCCTTCTCCTCATCTCTCCATTTCCCTTTCCCCTCACTGGCAAACAGACTTCCCTGCTGGGGCCACAGCAAGAAATGAACAAGTACTTGGTGATTTTTCAAATTGACCAATGGAATCCTAACTCTTGCCATTAACTGCCAAAACGGACCTTATGAATCACCTTGTCCAACCCCAGGTTTTTACCCTACTCTGCCAGGGAAATGGCCACTTGCCATGAACAGGCACATAGAGGCACAGTCCTTCTCTCTTTTCCGCTATCCCTGTACTTTCTTTGGGAGCCCTGGGTAGGTAAACCTGCCAGCTGGCAGATTTTTAGGTCCTAGGTCCTAAGGCTTTCTGAAGGGTCGGCTATCGTCACCAGTTCCCTCTGTATCTTGGTTACACTGACCCAAAACACCGGCCTCCAGTTCAGCAGGCACCTGATATGTATAGTGATAGGGACAGTGACATTATTAAGTGATCAGGCTTCTAAATATGAGAAACATCACATGGCCCCATATTCCCCTGCTTTTGAAATGCAACATTAATGTGTTAAGGTCAAAGCTATGTATCCATTACTGGCCTTTAAATTAGAAGTCTGAAAGGAGGTTAGAGTTTGAAAATAAATTGAGTCAATTTGTTCTTATGGATATTTCATTTCTTTTGAAGTAGAAAATAAAGAATGCAAGAAAAATCATTTTAAAAAGGCCACTATTATTTTTTTTCCCAATCTTCAAGGCTTAGAAAGTCTTTCAGTTTGTGCTGTGATGGGTAGCATTAAACTATAGACGAGAAATGCAGCGGACACTTTGTGAGCACCGTTAGTGCCGTCAGTGTTCGCAGTCTGCCATCCCTCAATGATTCCTCCTGTCTTCTCTTGACTACTGCAGAATCACCATGTCTATCCATATGTGGTCCAGTGCAGCAGGCAACTACAGGAAGTAAAGGAGCAAAATACTGATGCAGAACAACAGCACCTCCTAATATGTGTGTTTTATTGGTGAAATCACAGAAGTTCTTTGAGCGCCTGTCATGTGCTGGTGCTGAGTGGGAACGCTTCTTCCCTCCTCCTGACTCCTTCCGAATTGGGGGAGCTCAACTAGTGTAACACCCTTGGCATCTCTCCTCTGCTGACTCATGCCTGAGGGGAGGTGGGGTGACACAGCTGAGCTCAGACACCTTCTCTGGCCCTTTCTTTAGGAGAAGATGCCCAGGGTGTGGGAATTTTCCTTTGCTTTCCCTTGACCCAAGTCTTACCTGGTCAGTTCTTCAGGTGAGGACGCCTGTCCCAGTCGCACATTGCTTGTGACTGAATGGGTGGGTCGACTGAACTCTTGGGATCAGATTTAGGAAACCCACCTGACTCTCACAATAACTTACACCCTCAACTCGGTGTTTTTTCTAATAAAGATGGCATTCTGGCTTCCCATTTGCTACTGTTTGACTTTTATCTTAATTTGTTATAAACCTAGAAAGAAGAGGGGGATATTATTTGTTTGGTGCATTCCCACTGACTGTAACACTTCATGGGCTTGGAATTAAAAATTCCCACACTGAAGATTAAGCAAGGTATGGAACTGAGGAGGGCAAAATGTTCATGGAATGAGGCCCTTGGTAGGGCCAGGAATTGTGACTGTGAGACTTGAACTTTAGTGGTAGGCAAAGCATTTTGATCCCAGTGATTTGTACCAGTTTACATTAAATAAGCTTTAGCTGCTGTGGCCTGGGCTAATGGATGGAAGGCACTAAGCTGGCAACATGGTGTGTCAACCTCAATGGGTGACTATGGCTTGCGGCGGCTTTGTCCATAGGCTAAAGACTGTTTCTGCAGAGGCAGGTCATCTCAGATTCTGTAATGGTGTTTTAAGTGCCCATTAGTAGGGCATTTATTACAGAGCAGGGCCATGTTTCAGGAAGGTCCAAGAGAGCCATAACCATAGACTAAAATGCAGCCTGATGCCAGCACTGCTTAGGGACATTAAAGATGAACAGAATCCTATTACATGTGGTTTCCTCTGCGTCTTTTGTTTCTTTTCTTTTTTTTTTGAGGAAGATTATCCCTGAGCTAACTGCTGCCAATCCTCCTCTTTTTGCTGAGGAAGACTGGCCCTGAGCTAACATCCATGCCCATCTTCCTCTACTTTCTATGTGGGACGCCTACCACAGCATGGCTTGCCAAGCAGTGCCATATCTGCACCTGGGATCTGAACCAGTGAACCCTGGCTGCTGAAGCGGGACGTGTGCACTTAACTGCTGCATCACCTGCTGGCCTATCCTCTGCATTTGATTACACTGACCCAAAGCATCAGCCTCCCAGTACAGCAGCACCTGATACTGTATAGTGATATTCAGAATGCACTTACTGAGCAGCTATCATGTGTCAGGCCCTCTACCAGGATCAGGAAATACGGAGATGAACAATACAGAGCTGCCCGACCTCAGAGTGCTCCCTTCCAAAGGCCCTCCCAGCACAAGATGGTAAGTGCTACAGTCACAGTGATGCTGGCCCTGATATCAGTTCCCCTACATTGAACCCAGCATATATGGGGTTAAACCCAAAGCACTCTTTCTCTGCTTACTCCCTGGCTCCCTAGCTCCAGAATCCACTATCTGCCATGGAGACAAACAGCCAAGGACAGCTACCTGGATTCCTTATCATCTCCTCATCCCAAGGTCGAATGCAGGCTGGTGGGAAAGCTCCCACCCGCAAGGCCACTGACTCCCCCCTCCTCTCTACAAGCAGCCACATGCCTCACAAAGCTTTAAAACCCCTCGCCACCCCTCTTTTGGGGGGACGAGGTAAAATGAGACTAATTTGAGGGCTCACTCTTGTCTCCCAGCTGATGTCACCCGAAATAAAACCCCTTTCCTTGTCATAAGCCTGACATTCCGGTTTGGCCCCTCTTGTGTGGTAGGTAAGGAACCTATGTTTGTCTGTGGTAACAATCTGGTGAGGCAGCCGGGGGCTCTTTCCCATGGCTCTGTGGCCTGCGGGCTGACTGGGATTTCCTGGGAAGCAGAGCAGCAGCTACCTATGTAATTTTCCCTAGGGACTGTCCCCAAAACTTTCTCTCTGGTCCAGCACTGCTGACCCTAGACACGTTTTCTCATGGCAAGGAAACAGATTCTAGTTTTGTTTGTTTGTTTGCTCTTCATTCTTGTGAGTCTACAGACTCCATCTGAAATATGGTTAAATCACCTCAGGGACACCCATGTACTTCCTTCTCCTCCTCTGTGATCCCTTCCATTCATGGAGGAGCCATCTGGGGTTCCTTCCATTCACAGAGGAGCCATCTGGGGTCCTTTTTGTCATGGAGGAACTATCTGGGGTCCTTTCTGTTTGCAGAGGGGCCGTCGGGGCACACATTCGGAGTGGGAACAGTTGTAGGACTTTCTACCCTCAATCTGGGAACCAGTTCACTGGTGTCTGGTTTTTCTGCATCTGTGTCTGTGTGTCTGTCTTTCTCTGTGTATCAGAATGGGAAACATGCTGTCTGTCCCCAAGCAGAGCCCATTGGGGCTAATTCTAAGTACAAGCCCTAATTATAGTCATTAGCCAATGTCTAAAAAGGGATGATTTTCTTTTGTGACACTGTACTGCCACACTATTCTTTAAACTCTGGAGAGAAAAAATGGCCAAATAATCCTTAGTTGGAAAAAATTTTTAGAGAGCTCTTATCATAAACAGCTGTTTTATTGGTACCTATGAAAGACCAAATTAAAAGAAAAATACAATGGCTAGTCTTAAAAACTTAATCAAACTTGGGGTCTCAGTTTCTTCTTGGGGGGGGTCTTACAGATGCTAATGAAAACATTAAGTTAACAAAGAGAAATCAGAAAAGGAGGAGTCACAGGACTCATCCCAATGGGATGGAAGTCTTTAACTAGTTATTAAAAAGAAAAGGTGGGACGAATAGAACAGACATAAATAAAGTTAAAACAAAGCTTTTAAGAAAACATTGCCTAAGGTTGGATGGGCTAAAGAGATCCCCCAGTGGCCCCCCAACATTAAAGGACATCAGACAAACCTGTTCTATTCACCCGAGTTTGAAAAAATTTTAAAAAGTCAGAAGGCAGAAATCACAGTGAGAAACCTGACCAGCAATTGTTTGGGGCAAGAGCTAGGCTGCTCAGGTTAATAAGACTATCAAAATTAAAGCGTTTAAGCTAATGTCATATAAGAAGGTTATGTCAACTTTGCATGAATGGTTTTTTGGGGAATAAATGTTATGTCTAACTGGGAATACTTTCCCTACCTAATGTAATATCAAAACTTGTTAATGGAATTCTAATATAAACTGTAATTAAAAGTATAAGTATTGAAAAATTAACATAAAGTTAACATAAAGCCTTGTAAAAATTGGTATATTTAAATGGATTTTATGTAAAATAATTAGATCTCTTTTGCCTGATTGTATTATAGATTATGTTGTGGGGATAGACATTGTGTCTCACTGGGGAGTATTTCCCGTGCCTGATATTGTAAGAACATATAAATCCACCCTTCAGGCTATGCTAATTACCATGCTAAAGGAAATCTCACTTTAAAATGGCCAAAATGGGGCAATTTCAGTTTACCCAAACTGATGTATGCTATTGGAAAAAGCCAGCTACAACAATGGGAAGCCTGTTTTAATCTTTTGAGGCTTCTAAATAAAATCAGGAATACTTTACTGCCTCTTTAAGAGAAAACAATTAAATAATTAAACATGCCAGCAGCCTAAGCCAAATCTGCTGCTTCTCTCACCTAGATTTGCCACTGCAGCTCCCTCGAAATTCCTGATCTAAAATTAAACAAGTGAAAATAAGTAAACCTTTGAGACAATTTGGAGTCGTAATGGCCATTCTGGGGAGCCTCTGTTTCAGATGAGCCCATGTTAGAGGTTACCCTTAAAAGAGAGGATTCAAAATCTCTCATAATGGAATGCAGTCTTTGATTAATGTGCGGAATCTTCTAAAAGACAAAGTTATTTAACATGATATAAAATGATCTTTGGTAAATGAAAGCCTGTTTAAGTTTGCTGGTTTGATTAAAATAGGCATGTCTGCTGAGTTACCAGCATCAGATATGGTGCAGACATACAGCCTGGGTTTACTGGTCAAACGAGCTCATATTATCTCTGTTACAAAATTTATTGGCAAAACTAATAACTCACTATAATGGCTGATTTTGGTTAATGTCTCATGAGGTTTTTATAGACGATCTAAATATAATTGTTGAGAACAGGTAAACTAAATAAATGTAAAAGGATAAATATTTTTGGAGAAACGTTTTAACAATAATTATATGTTAAGATGTATGTACTTAAAACAACTTAAGATGATGGTTACTGTCACATGAAGTTTTTAAGAGTAATTAATACATAATTGTTAAAACTGGGTAAGAGTTTTTGAGAACAATAATTGTGTTTTGTGGTTTGTATACTTAAAAACAGCTTCCAAAATCTTTTTGGTAACTTAAACTTTATAACTTCACTAAATTAAGTTAAATGACAAAACCTGGGTCATCTGGGTCACTTTCAGATGGGATGAAACACTGAAACATTATGGCCAAACATGTCTAAGTTTGTCTACTTTTGGCTTCTTATTACAGAAAAACTAAAAAGTGTTTGGGTCTATTAACATACACACCTTGTGTTTTATTACTATAAAGTAACATGTTTCTAAAAATTATAAAAGGTATTTGTAAATTTGTCAAACCACAAAGCTACTGTAAAAAAAGTTTGTAATTGCTTACTTGGTGTTTACTTAGAAATTAAGTTTTCCAAGGGTGAAAGAGTCTAATTAATATATGTAACTAAAGTTACTAACAATTAATAGGGAAAAATATTTATATTCAAGGAAACTAAAATATATGTTTTTAGTAAAAAAGTATAAAAAATAACAGTATTTTTGCTTCTTGGGTTAAAAAAGATAAGTTTGTCTAAAGTACTGGGACTAATTCTAAATATAAAAAAGTAAGTGACAATAAGTTTATAAAGGTAAAACTCTGAGGAGTTTTATGCCTGGTCAAGTTGACTAAGATTAAAGTAAGTGCAATTAAATAAATAAGATTTTTTTAAAAAAAGATTGGCACCTGAGCTGAAAACTGTTGCCAGTCTTCTTTTTTTTACTTTTTCTCCCCAAATTCCCCCAGTACATAGTTGTATACTTTAGTTGTGGGTCCTTCTAGTTGTGGCACATGTGACGCCACTTCAGCATAGCCTTATGAGCAGTGCCATGTCTGTACCCAGGATCCAAACCAGTGAAACTCTGGGCAGCTGAAGTGGAGCATGCGAACTGAACCACTTGGCCATGGGGCTGGCCCTAAATAAATAACTTTTAATTTCAAAATTAAACTGGTACAAAATTAAAACTTGGCCATCAATTTCTTAAAAAAAAAGATAATTTTCCTAAACTTTTAGTCTTCTCTTGGTAAAAAATGATTATAAAGGTTTTTTTCTTTGAGTAGTCTACCAGAAGGATAAGCATTTTATGTTTTCGCAAAACAAATTTCCTATATTGTTTCTGTCAGATCCCTAATCACAAATGCTAAGGTTTTTCTAACAGCTATTTAATTCTCTGCATTCACCTAAAATTATTTAACTGTCACTGACTTTAAGGGGATAATTAAATATTGCTTCATAGAGACCTATGATATTATATAGGTAAATGTTATTGATATAAATGTTTAAAAATTGTATAACATTACTAAAATTCTGATCCCTTCTGATTGTCAGCCATAATTCTCGTTGTTGTCTCAGAATGTTATGTGTCACCAAAAATAGCCAAGTTTCTTTGTCAATTGCCATTTTTAAGTCTTTTGTTATTTATAGACAGTTGTTAGTTTACTCTGATATCATCACAAATATGTTTCATCTTCAGAGAAGTTCACGGAAAGGACTCTGACATTCACTCTAGAATACAAATTTCTGATAAACTTTCAGATGGTAAAACTAAAGTTGGTAAGAAATTGCAGAACTCTAACAGAGAAACTGATGACTTCATGAAACTGCTAACAAGATTAAGGTCGAGAATCTATTACACAGGACTAAACAAATGGGTAAGACTGATTATAATTTTTATGACTTCTTGTTTAAAACATTGCTAATTTTTAAAAATATTTAGTGTTTTGTTTTCTCAGAGTTAAGGAAGTCTTTTTCTTTTTTTATCTCTTGCCAGCTGACTTGCAACAATTTGATAAAATTATACATTTGTAAAAAAAATTGAAACATTTATCTTTTCTCCCTATCTGATCCCTCCAGAATTTGGAAATTCTTATTAAGTATTCTTATTTTCATGGCTATATAATTGTTTACATAAGCTCAATAAGAATCTACTCTTCTTGTAACAGGGAACAATTGGAAACCCTGGTTATATTGCCAAGGCTTTGACTAGAATGCCATATTTGAGAGAAACACAGACTTGGATATGACAAGACAGCTTTTGAGGAATGAAAGTTAACTTTCTGAAATAAAGCCAGTTGAAAATATTGACGTGGTACCTTGCTTATGGGTTCCCAGTGATCTGGTAAGGTTGAGTAAAGAATGTCACTCCCTCTGGCATGTGCAAGGAACCCCAGGATATTTTGGGGGAACCTCAGAAGAGAGGAATTCACCCAAATCTGTAGGTACTGCAGGCAGAATCTGATGACAAGTTCTTGGTCTGGCTTTCCTGGCCTTGAGAGGCCTTTAAAGTTCAACCTGAGATACCTTATAAAAAGTTCCAGCAAAGCAGATTTAAAAGAGCCTATATGATCAATTGCTATTCTTGCTGTACTTATGTAAGTAATTGGGCCAAGTTAATTAAAACAACTTATTTTGTAAACCAGTGGGTCTTAATTTGGCTATCTTTGGTCAAAATGAGGGTGATTTCAGATAAAAATTTATGTTCCAATAGAGACTATAATACACATTCATGAATATTAGATTCTGGTTCCATTAATTGTCTTTGAAATTTTTGTTTTATATTTGTAAATTGGACTGGATCTTGAATTCTTCTAATCTCCTGAAATATCTGAAATAACAAAGCTCCAAACTAATGTTTTCCCTTTTTTTCATCATTTTCATTTGGAATCATTGAGAATTAAACCTGTCCTTTTTGCTGAAGTCTTAAAAACTGAAGCTGGAGGACTTGATGTAAACTTAAGAGAGATTCATGCCTGCTGTTGTGTGAGCCACTCAAAAGAAGGTACCTGAGTGCCTGATGACACCATCAGAGACATTAAAACTACCAAAGAGGGACTGGCCAGTGGTGCGGAAGTTAAGTGCGCACTTTATGCTTCGGCAGTCCGGGGTTCTCCAGTTCAGATCCTGGGTGCGGAGATAGCACCACTCGGCAAGCCATGCTGTGGTAGGCTTCCCACATATAAAGTAGAGGATGATAGGCATGGATGTTAGCACAGGGCCAGGCTTCCTCAGCAAAAAGAAGAGGATTGGCAGCAGTTAGCTCAGGGATAATCTTCCTCAAAAACAAAATTACTAGAAATCTTGACTGGCTGCTCTGTCCTGTTCCTGGGCTCAGGAACTGATTTATAATTTGCTCCAACCATTAACTTTGTTTTTCCTTTTTGTTTCTCTAGAAATACTTCTTATTAAACACCTGGTTACTTACTTACATGATACAGGCCTAACCTTGGGAGCCCACCTGCATCATCGCCTTATTAAAAGACTGTTTCAATGAGATGAAACAACCTATGCCCCAATTCAGCAGGAAGTAGCTAGATCAGTCATCACCCCAAATCTCTCAAGATTGAGAAATGAACATAGAATAGGGGGGAGTTGATGCCAGCCCTGATACCATGTCCCCTACATTAAACCCAGTATATATGGGGTTAAAACAAAAGCACTCTTTGCCTGCTTACTCCCTGCTCCCAGGCTCCAGAATCCACTATCTGCCATGGACACAAACAGCCAAGGTCACCCACCCAGATTCCATATTATCACCTCCTCCTCCCTGCAAACAGTGTCCCAAGGCCAAACACAGGCTGGTGGGAAAGCTCTGACCAGCAAGTCCACTGACTGCCCCTACCTCTCTACAAGCAGACACATTCATTACAAACCTTTAAAACCCCTTGCCTCCCCTCTTTCGGGATGAGATAAAATGAGACAAATTTGAGGGCTCACTTTCACCTCCTGGCTGAAGTCATATGAAATAAAAGCCCTTTCCTTGCCATAAGCCTGGCATTCCAGCTTTTATTTGGCCCCTCTTATGTGGTGCATAAGGAACCTATGTTTGTAGGCGGTAACAACAGTAGGCATGGATTGCCACGAAGAGCTGAGAAGGCATCTAATGCCAGCTGAGTGGTAAGACGTTGCTCAGAAAGCTCCCATGGAGAAGAGATGTGTTACCCGAGTCTTCAAGGATTGGAGGAAGATAGCTGGCAGAGAGACACAGAGAAGGAAGAGCTATTCAGGAAGAAGGATCCACCTTTTCCCCAAGGAGACGAATTTAGAGAATTGAAATAATCTAGCTAGAGGGAAAGGAGGCCACAAAGGATCAGGAAGGAAGAGTGTCAGGAGAAAAAGAAAAACAGGAAACAAGAACAGAATGGTGAAGGATTTTAGCAGGCAAATGGCACAATTAGACACATCTTAGAAAGAAGACTCTTGCTGCAGAGAGAAGCAGGGTAAGAGGGACAAAAAGTGCTGGGGCCAAGGGTATCTGACAGACTGGATGAATAAAGAGGAAAGGGCAGATTATTGAAGTTGGAATTGACACACACATGTATAAAAAGATAAATAAATTAATACACACACACACACACTATACTGGTTCTGTTTCTCTGGAGAACCCTGACTAATACATACAGGAAAAATAGTAAAATAGTTTGAGTCCTTACTCTGGGACCATTGGTATGCTTTGTAGTGACCTCCATTACTGCTGCCCCTCCCCTTTGGGAGAACTGCCGAAATCAGGCTTGGCTGTGTACCTAGTGGTACCCCTTCCTACAGGAGAATTGTACTTTCCCACTCCATTAACAACATAAGGCTTGCCCATGTGACTTTCTTTGGCCCATGACAAGAGAGTGGATATGACCTAAGT
The DNA here is from genome assembly GCF_041296235.1 of Equus asinus. Classification (NCBI taxonomy): domain Eukaryota; kingdom Metazoa; phylum Chordata; class Mammalia; order Perissodactyla; family Equidae; genus Equus; species Equus asinus. The sequence continues at coordinate 60,475,155 of NC_091794.1, forward strand.
GATTTGCAAGCATATGCTATTTTCCCTCTGTCACATGAACAGCACCACCTAGAAAGAGACCGTTCCTTCATACTGAACCCCAAAGTGAAAAGCACAGGGACTAGAGCTGTGGCTAATTTATAAGCACTGAGCATAAATGAGAATAAAAGATAAGCCTTGCTTGTTTTAATGATTTTACGATGTCCATTACGATAGGAAAACCAGCCTTAATGGACTGATACCATCTTAATGGATTATTGAACTAACGCCCTCCCTTGTCGCCAAAAAAACTTTATGAAAATTTTATATATATATATATATATATATATATATATATATATATATATATATAGTCAATGCAAATAACCAATAATCATTCTATAGATAAGAGAGATAAAATGTTTAACTGGAGCCAAGCTCAGGACCAGCCCAGGAATGCAGTTTCCACAAAGGAAGAAAGTGTTCCAGAGAAGCATTATTTTCAGTACAGTTTTATATCTTTTTAGAACAAAGAACGTACATCAAACATGCCCAGGATACATATTTGTGAAAATTTCAAAGAGATTTAGTTACAGATTAACAGATCAACGTGACCCTGCTGTTTGGGAGAGGAAACTTATCTTCAGGAGTACTGATACTGGCATTATAGGAGAGGAAGTGTGCCTTCTTATCTTCAAAGAATGTATTCTTTTACTTTGAGATAATGTTTCATGCACTCTTTATGGTTCAAGCAGACGCACAATGTATGTTTGACAAGCCATAAGTCGGGTTTCTTTAGTTCAGCCTGAATCAGGCTTAAACCAGAATGCTACCTCATATACCTCAATGTGTGAAAATTTCTTATCAATATATATGCAATTTCTGTATCCTTGGGCAAAGACTGTGTTGAACATGTGACACATACTCAATATTCTTGAATGCATTTTGTTCTCCATTCATGTATCAAGTCACTAGGGCAGTCCCTGGCAAGCTAGGTGTCTGGTTGCTTCAATGACAGAGTTAGAATCTCATGAACTTAATGCATGTGCAGTAAACCTATAAACCATTAATTCCCAATCCTCATAGGCAGCAATGGTAGCATAGGTAATTCTAAGGAAATAATGGAGATGCCATTCATATCATTCATTCTTCCATTCATTTGTTGAGGGAGAGGTAAGCCAAACCGCCAGGGCACTACCAAAATAATACCTATTGAACTGCTGTCAAATTCTCTGCTGCCTAAGGCTGTGATCTTCTTTGGGGCAAACAAGAGCCTGGTCAGGAATTAAAAAGAAATCCTGGAGAACTACATGACTAGAAAACTCTGAAAATCTGTAACAGGACATATTCTGGAGTTTCTAAAAGGATGCCCACATGGCCAGAAAAGACCTAGAACAGGAGAAGGCACGAGCTGCTCACCTCTGATTGACGTTGTCCTGTACAACCATGCAATGAAACTTCAGGCTGTCTCATGTAACGTGTGAAGTCTGAGGTGGACTTTCTCACACAAACCCCCTTGGCAAACGGTGAGAAACATATAGGCAATGCATTTAAGGAAATATGACCCATCATTAACAGACCACTAAATTACACTGACACAGACGTGGACTCTAGGAAGCGAGCTTAAAAATAAAAACAACAACATAAACAAAATAAACAAACAAAAGGCTGGTAGAAAACTCATTGTCCACACAGTACAGGTAAGACAGAAGCTACTGAATTAGTCCAGGAAGATTGCTAAACAATAAGCAGCAACAAGAAACAAAAACAGCAACAACAACAAATACTAGAGAGTGGAGAAACCTCATCCAGAGTTGTCACATTTTTTAAAAGTCCAGTTTTCAACAAAAAATTATGAGACATGCAAACAAATAGTAAAGTATGCCACATACAGAGAGTAAGAAAAAGTAGCCAACAGAAAATGTTCCAGAGGAGAGCCTCGATATTGGAATTAGTAGACAAAGACTATTATCAGCTATTATAAATATGTTTTAAAAAAAATAAAGGAAACCATGGCTAAAGAAGTAAAGGAATATATGACAATGACATCTCATGAAAATAGAGAATATCAATATCAATAAAGAGTGGTATGTTACAAAAAAATAGAAATTCTGGGGTTGAAAGTACAATAACTGAAATGAAAAGTTCGCTGGAGGTGATGTGGGGTCGGTGAGCCAAGGAGTTGAATGAAAGATTTCTTGGACTCTCAAGATCTGGGAGTAGTACTCTTTTATTTAGAGAAAAGTGTGGAATAGCATGGGGACAGGACCCACGGGCAGTCAGAGCTGCTGAGTGGGGACAGGACCCACGGGCAGGAGGAGCTGCTGCTGCCACCGCTGCTGCTGGGAACATGGGTGGAGAGTAAGGCTAAATTTAAGGCATAGGTATGCGAGTTATGTCTTTACAAGACAAAGGAAAGAATATGTAAAAAGAGTTGTTAAAATGGTATCAGTGCCGGTAGGGTCTGGTTATTGGGTGGTCCTATAACTTTTAGATAAGGATCAAACTGGATTAAGTAAATGGCAGAAGCCACCACTTAAATATTATCTTCAGCTAAAGACAAAGGAGGGTGTTGCAGGGGGAGGGTCAGTTACATGAGGTTGCCAGACAGTAAACAACTTAAGTTCTTGCCTTTGGTATTGAATTGATTAAGAGTTTCTAGAGATAAGGTCATCCCCCTTCTTCCTGGCACAAGAGAGGAGGCATCTTTACAGATGGAGGTTTCCCTTACAAATGTAAATGTTTCCCAACAAAGGGCAAGCAAACTCCGCTCCTCAGAGTTGCTTTTGTTAAAGGTAACCAGCCCCCTTCTCATCTGCAGTTTTAAAAGTAACCAGCCTAAAATAATCCTCATCAGAGGGACTCAACAAAAGACCTGAGCTGGCAGAAAAAGAATCTTTGAACTTGGAGAGTGATCAATATAGAATTTTCAGTCTGAGGAGCAGAATCAAAGGAAAATGGACAAGGCCTGAGAGACCTGTGGGACACCACTGAGTGTACCAACATACACCTAAAGAGTGTCACAGAAGGAGAAGACAAAAACAAAAGGGTAGAAAAACCCTTTGAAGAAATAATGGCCAAAGACTTCACAAATTTGGTGAAAAATATTAGTCTACTCATTCATGAACTGCAATAGAATAACCTGAAAGAGATCTATAATTAGACACGTTAGGCAAATTATAGAAAGGCAAAGACAAAAGGAAAAATCTTAAAAGCAGCAAGAGAATAATGACTTATCACATATAAGAGATCCTCAACACAATTAACAGTTAACTTCTCATTAGAAGCCATTGAACTAAGAGAACAGTGATATGACATGTTCACAGATTTGAAAGAAAAAGACTATCATCCAAGAATTCTGTATCCATTAAACTCTCCTTCAAAAATGAAACAGATATTAAGACATTATCCAGATGAACAAAAACAGAACTCATTGCTAGCAAATGCAACAAGGAGGGTGGATGAAATGGGTGAAGGGTGTTAAAAGGTACAAACTTCCAGTTATAAAATACATAAGTCATGGGGATGTAATGTACAGCATGGTGACTATATTTACTAATACTGTATTGCATATTTGAAAATTGCTAAGAAACTAGATCTTCAAAGTTCTCCTCATAAGAAAAAAATTTACAACTATGCATGTTGATGGATGTTAACTAAAGTTATTGTGGAGATCACTTGGCAGTACATACAAACATCCAGTAATTATGTTGTGCATCTGAAACTATGTTATATGTCAATATACCAATTTAAAAAACAATAGCAAAGATTTAGACTCTTTGTGAGATATACAAATGGCTAATAACATGTGAAAAGGTGTTCAATATCTTTAGTCATCAAAGAAATGCAAATTAAAGCCACGATGAGATTCCTTTTCACATGCACTAAAGTGACTAAAATCAAAATGTCTAATAACAATGCAAATGTTAGTGAGGATTTGAAGTAGCTAGAGCTCACACATGGCTGGAGTGAGTGTAGAATAGTATAGTCACTTTGGAAAACTGCTTGGCAATTTGTTTATAAGTAAACATCCATCTATCCTATTCATAACCCAACAATTTCACTCTTAGGTAGTTACCAAAGAGAAATGAAAATATAAGTTTACAAAGACTCATACAAAGAATGTTTAGAGCAACCTTTTTCATAATAAGTAAAAACTGGAAATAATCCAAATGTACATCAACAGGAGCATACATAAGCAAATTATATATTTATACAATGGAAAAAAACTCAGCAATAAAAATTAACTGTCAATACTCTTTCATGATTAGAAACAAAGATCTCGGCAAACTGAGAACAGAAAATAATTCCTCAATGTGATATCAGGAAAAAGACACAAACATTTACTCTCTACTTCTATTAAACATCGTATTGGAGGTGCTAGCCAAGACAATTAGGCAAGAAAAGGAAATAAAAGGCTTTCAGATGAAAAATGAAGTAAAACTATCTCTATGACATGCTCTTGTATATAGAAAATTCTAAGGAATCCACTAGACAAACTATTAGAACTAATGTACAGGTTCAGTAATGGGCCAAGGTACAAGACTGGTATAAAAAATTGGATTTATATCTGCAACTGTAATGAATAATTCAAAAATTAAGAAACAATCTCATTTATAAAAGCAGCAAAAGCAATAAAATGTCTAGGAAAAAATTTAACAAGTAAATATAAGAGGTACACTGAAAACTACCCAACACTGTTGAAAGAAAGACCTAAATAAGTGGAAAGACATCCAATAACTTAACACTGTTAAGATGGCAATACTATCCAAATTGATCTATAGATTAAACACAATTTTCATCAAAATTCCATCTGACTTTTCTGTAGAATGACAAGCTAATTCTAAAATTCAAATGGAAATGCAAGGAAAGGTGAATGGCCAAAACAGTTTTCAAAAGACAGCAAATTTGGAAGGCTTATTATTCTTTATTTCAAAGCATACTATAACTCTACAGTAACTAAGACAATGTGGTCCTGGCATAAGAATAGATATATAGATTAATGCAAAAGATTTAAGAGTCTAGAAATAAACACTCAATTTATGACCAATTTATATTTGACGAGTACCAAGACAATTCAGTGGTGGAAAGATTGGTTGTTTCAATAAATGGTGCTGAGATAAATGGATGTCTAGTTCCAAAAGAATGAATTTGGAAACCTACCTTACATCATACACAAATATTAAGTCAAAATGAATAGTAGATGCAAATGCAGAGCTAAAATTATAAAACCCTTAGAAGAAAACAGGAGTAAATTTGTGACCTTGGGTTAGTCAATGGCTTCTTAGATATGGTACCATGAAAGTCTAAGCAGTGAAAGAAATAATAGACAAACTGGACACAATTAAATTTGAAAACTTTTCTGCACCAAAGGGCATCAAGAGAGTGAAAAGATAACTCATAGAATGGGAAAAATATTTGGGAATCATGTATGTGTTAAGATACTGTCACCCAGAATATATAAAAAACTTTTTCAACTCAACAATGAAAAGACATGTAACCCAATTTTTAAAAGGGTACAGGCTTTGAATAGATTTTTCTCCAAAGAAGGTGTACACATAGCCTATAATTACTGGAAAGATGCTCAACACGATTAGTTACTAGGGAAATGCAAATCAAAATCACAATGAGAGACCACTTCACACTCACTAGGATGGCTAAAATAAAAAAGACAGACAATTGCAAGTGTTGGTGAGGATGTGGAGAGATTGGAACCTGCATACATTGCTGGTGGAAATGTAAAATGTTGCAGCCACTTTGCCGGGTCCTCAAAAATTTAGACATAGAGTTATGATATGACCCAGCAAGTCTACTTTTAGGTGCATACTTAAGAGAAATGCAAACATATTTCCACCAAAAACTTATACAGAGTGTTCATAGCAGTATTAGTCATAACAGACCAACATGGAAAAAAACTAAATGTCCAGTGACTATTGAAAGGTTTAAAAAAGCATAGTACACCCATGCAATGGAATATTACTCAGCAATAAAAAAAATGAAGTAGTTCGGGGACCAGCCCAGTGGCATAGTGGTTAAGTTCACATGCTCCACTTCGGCGGTCCCGGGTTCATGAGTTCAGATCCTGGGTGGAGACCTACACACCACTCATCAAGCCATGCTGTAGCAGTGTCCCAGGTACAAAATAGAGGAAGACGGGCACAAACGTTAGCTCAAGGACAGTCTTCCTTACCAAAACAAAAATGAAGTACGATACACACTACAACATGGATAAACCTTGAAAAATTTAACTAAAGCGAAAGAAGTCGTTCACAAAAGACTAGACATTGTATTCCATTTATATGAAATATCTAGAATAGGCAAATTCATGGAGACAGAACATAGATTAGTGGTTATCAGAGGGTGGGGAGAGGGTTAGATGGGGGTCACTACTGATGAGTACGGGGTTTCTATTCAACTAAAATTCTATTGTGGTGATGGTTGCAAAACTCTGAACACATTAAAAACCACTTAACTGTATATTTTAAATGGTGAATTTTATAGCATATGGAATATATCTCCATACAGCTGTAAAAAAGGGAAATTATGATTAGTACTGTAATGTAATCTGTATTGCCAGGCAACTCAAATAAAGGTTAATAGTCATTAAAAGCTATATTTATTAGTCAAATTGGCACTGGTTATGGAAAAACATTTTAATCATAGCATTTAATAATTAAATAGAACTCTAAATAGAAAGTTATATGTTAAAAACACGGAAAGTAAAAACTAAGGTAAAATAATGTTCTCATGAAAAGTATTTAAACTATAATCAAGTTTTACACATTCACACTTCAAAGACCCAGCATGCTTTGCTAGAGTAAATGTGTATGTTCTTAGTGAATATTTACATAAGAAAAAGTGCTTTTTTGATAATAAATTCCATATAATTTTGATTTAATTACCAAAATACTTATTAGTTACCAAATAACATAGTCATCCCAGAGGGCAGAGTAGAAAAGTGAAAATGTGAGTGCCAGTTCTCCTACTTGCTTCAGCACCATATTGTCTTGCTTGGTAGGCACTGAGCATCCTTACATCAGGACACACCCCTTCACGTAATATCAAATCTACTTAAATCTGAGTACATGCTGTATTAAATATATTGGCTATAAAATTTTGAAATTTTAAAATAAATTTGTTTTGATCCCTCTGGCCATGAATAACTGAATTTACAATTGGCTATGATTTCTCAGTAATCATTGTGTGAAGTGAGAAATCTGACAACAAATTCTTTTCTAAGTGAAACAAAATTTTTATGAATACTAAATGTAACACAATCAGGCTGCTAAATCTAGTGACCATTTAGTTAAATATTTCTTCTTTCTATTTTTAAGATGTTTTATATTTTTGACCCCATTTTTTCCCACATTTTATGCACTTTGATAGTCTGTGGGCTCTGGGTGCAGTGTTTCTAGTGTTTATTGGATATGCTAGTTTGAGTATACACGTGACCTTGTGCAAATCCATTAAATTATCTTGTTTCTGTTTTCTCATCTCTAAAATAAGACTGAGTAGTGTTTATATATGGCTGCTTTGAGGACTAAAGGCTATATTGCCTTAAATATTATTTAAATGGAGGATACATAGAAAATGTTTATTAAATTCAAGTTAATAATTGTTAATACTTTCGTGTGCCAGACATTTTGCTATGCACTAGAGATAACTGAATAAGGCATAGTTTCTTCCCTGAAGAGGACACCCTGCAATAAACAAATGATTTCGCTGTAATATGGCAGGTACATCAATAGAAAGATACACAAAATTCAAAGTTATTCCAGAACGAGTGACTAACTTTTACTAGGAAATAGGTAAAGCCAGATAGAAAAAGTTATACCAGAGCCGCCGTCTGAAACAGGAGATGAGATCTGAGAGGTCCATCGCAGCTAGATCCCTTGCGAGCGAATCCTCTCCCATTCAGTAGGTTGCCTTTTCACTCTGTTGTTTCCTTTGCTGTGCAGAAACTTTTTAGTTTGATATGGTCCTGCTTGTTTATTTTTTTTTTTATTGCCTGCACTTTTGGTGTGACGATCATGAAATCATTGCCAAGACCAAAGTCTGGAAGATTTTCCCCTATGTTTTCTTCTAGGAGTTGTACAGTTTCAGGTCTTACATTCAAGTCTCTAATCCACTTTGAGTTGACTTTCGTGTAGGATATAAGATCTAATTTCATTCTTCTGCATGTGATTATCCAGTTTTCCCAATGCCATTTATTGACGAGACTGTTCCTCCCCCATTGTGTCTTCTTGGCGTCTTTGTTGTAGATCAGTTGATCTTAGTTGCTTGGATTTATTTCTAGGCTCTCTATTCTGTTCCATTGGTCTCTGTGTCTGTCTTTATGCCAGTACCATACTGTTTTGATTGCTGTAGCTTTGCAATATAGTTTGAGATCAGAAAGTGCGATGCTTTCAGCTTTGTTCTTCTTTCTCAATATTACTTTGGCTGTTCATGGTCTTTTGTAGTTCTATATGACTTATAGAATTGTTTTTCTGTAAAAACTACCCACTGGGATTTTGATATGGATTTCACTGAATCCGTCGACCACTTTGGGTGGTGTACATGTTAGCAATGTTAAGTCCTTCAGTCCATGAACACTGAATCTCTTTCCATTTGTTTGTGTCATCTTTAATTTCTTTCATTGACGTTTTTAGTTTTATAGTATATAAGTCTTTCACCTCCTTGGTTAAGTTTATTACTAAGTATTTTAATCTTTTTGGTGCTATTGTAAATGGGATTGATTTCCTAATTTGCTTTTCAGAGAGTTTGCGGTTACTGTATAGAAACACAACTGATTTTTATACATTGATTTGTATCCTGCCACTTTCCTCGGCTCATTTATGAATTCTAACAGTTTCTTTATGGAGTCTTTAGGGTTTTCTGTATATAAGATCATGTTGTCTGCAAGCAGGGACAGGTTTACTTCTTCCCTTCCAATTTGGATGTCTTTTATTTCTTTTTCTTGTCTAATTGCTCTGGCTAGAACTTCCAGGCCTATGTTGAATAAAAATGGTGAGACTGTACACCCTTGTCTTGTTCCTGATCTTAGAGGAAAAGCTTTCATCTTTTCACCATTGAGATGATGTTAGCAGTGGGATTTTCTTACACACACTTTATTATATTGAGGTAATTCCTTCTATTCCTAATTTGAGAGTTCTTATGCTGAAAAGGTGTTGAATTTTGTCAAATGCTTTTTTCTGCATGTATTAAAATGATCACCTGATTCTATCCCTTAATCTGTTAAGGTGGTGTTTCACATTAATTGATTTTCATATGTTGAACTAATTTTGCATCCCAGGGATAAATCCTACTTGGTTGTGGTGTATGGTCAAATTTTACATCTATCTTCGTCAAGGATGTTGGCCTATAGTTTTTTCTTGTGGTGTTTTTGTCTAGCTTTGGTACCAGGATAATGCTGACCTCATAAAATGAGTTTGGAAGGATTCCTTCCTCTTCAATTTTTTGGAAGAGTTGGAGAAGGATTGGTATTAATTTTTCTTTAACTATTTGGTAGAATTCACCAGTGAAGCCACCTAGTTTTTGGCTTTTTTTTGGGGGGGAGAGTTTTGATAGCTGAATCAATCTCCATACTAGTTATAGGACTGTTATAGGACTGTTCATATTTTCTATTTCTTCATGACTTAGTCTTGGTAAGTTGTCTATTTCTAGGAATTTATCCACTTCTTCTAGGACATTTAATTTATTGGCATATAATTGTTCATGGTTGCCACTTATAATTCTTTTTATTTCTGTGGTATTAGTTGTAATGTCTCCTTTCATTTTTGATTTTGAGTTTTTTTTTTAATTTAGCTAATGGCTTGTCAATTTTGCTTATCTTTTTGAAAAGCCCTTAGTTCCATTGATTTTTTCTATTATTTTTCTATTTTCTATTTTGTTTATTTTTGCTCTAATCTTAGTTATTTCCTTCCTTCTGATAGCTTTGGGCTTTGTTCTTTTTCTAGTTACTTGGGATGTAAAGTTAGGTTGTTTGAGGTCTTTCCTCTTTTTTTGTTTAGTGTGGGTGTTTATCACAGTAAACTTCCCTCTTAGTACCACTTTTGCTGTATCCCATAAGTTTTCGAATGCTGTGTTTTAATTTTTATCTGTCTCAAGGTATTTTCTTTCTTTCTTTTTTTAAAGATTGGCACCTGAGCTAACAACCGTTGCCTATCTTCTTCTTATTTTTTTAAATTGCTTTCTCTCCCCAAAACCCCCCCAGTACATAGTTGTATATTTCAGTTGTGGGTCCTTCTAGTTGCAGCATGTGGGATGCCGCCTCAGCATAGCCTGATGAGTGGTGCCATGTCTGCACCCAGGATCTGAACCAGTGAAACCCCAGGCTGCTGAAGCCGAAAGCACGAACTTAACCACTGAGCCACTGGGCCGGCCCCTCAAGGTATTTTCTAATGTCTTTTTTGATATCTTCTTTGACCCAATGATTGTTCAAGAGTGTGTTGTCTAATTTCCACGTTTGTGAGTTTTCCAGTTTCTTTTTGCTATTGATTTCTAGTTTCACTCCATTGTGGTCACTAAAGACACTTGGTATGATTTCAATGTTCTTAAAATTTTACCTTTGTTAAGATTTGTCTTGTGATCTAACATGTGGTCTGTCCTGAAGAAAGTTCCTTATGCGATTGTGAAGAATGTGTATTCTGCTGCTGTTGGGTGAAATGTTCTGTACATGTCCATTAGGTCCAATTTGTCTATAGTATTGTTCAAGTCTGCTGTTTCCCTATTGATCTATCTGGATATTCTAGTTTTCTATGTTTTTAACCAAAGGAAAAGGTATAATGTGCTGAAAATACTGAGTGCAATAGCTAAAAATTTATTTTTTGTTAAAAGACATTTGTTAAAGAAAGCATAAATAAAATATTAAACATTTTGTAGAAGAAAATAAGATAAAGTTTGACTATAATTGCAACATATTTCGTGATCTGATTTGATAAAATCAGTTTGTACTACTTTTTAAATAGTACACATTGTCTTTAAAAAATAACATACAATTTTTTATCTTTGGAATTTATCCAACTTGCCTGGATGATTTCATAGCCCCTGAAACATTTTAGTTAAGAATTAGCATCAGTAATCTATTCTGCTTTGGCTTTCTGTGGCTGTTACTATTTGCAGCTATTTACACGTCCTGAGCATAGGGTCTAGAACAGCTGAGGATGGAATAGCTTATGTTTAAGTACTTAAAATGCCACATTTGGCAGTTAGTAGCTTTTGCTCTCACGGACTCTTCCTCTCCGACGAAAAAACGCATTTTTTTTTTTTTTTTTTGAAAATGATGTGGATGAGGATGGAGATGAGGATAAGGGGCAAATTATTGAAAAGAAAATTGTTATTCTATCCAAAACCATATACTAGCATATATCTGAATTCAGAACATCTCAAAAGATCAAAATAGACAATTTGCAAAAGTTATGCTTCACTTTTGAAGAAGAAACATACACAAGGAAGGGAAATGAAGGCGTGCTCAGGCTTTAGGACCCTTGATTAACCATTAAAGGATGCTCGCCCTTTGTTTATGTCCCAGAGGTTTTTATACACTGGAGCACTGAACCGCAGTAATTTGGGGATCAACAAAAGGGACAGCCAAAGGATTGGGGATCGTCTTTCTTTTGTAAAGGAAAAGCGTCATTGTGCGCCCAGGACTGTCTGAGGCAGAGTGATTTTAGGAAAGTATGCGAGATAGTTGAAGATTAGAAATTGCCTGTGTACCTCTTTGGAATTCTCAGTTTGATGACTACCAATCTAAATCATAACTTTTGTGAATAGGAGAAAGCTGGAAAAACAGAGGGGAGGAGAGAAGCAGAAAGGAAACAGCAATGGCTTAACTTCGCAGTAGGTTAGAGCCTAGTAGAAAGCTGCACGGGGAGAAATTCACGATACAGGGGTGACCAAGGAACGTGAAATGTCGTTGTGGTAGGTTTCTGAGATGGCTCCCAACGATCCTCACCTCCTGGTATTCATGTCCTCGGGTAGCGTCGTCCCTTTGAGTGTGCAGTGGACCTAATGACTTGCTTCTAACAAATAATACTACAGAAGTGATTAGATGTCATCTCCAGGTTAGATTACAAGAAGACTTTGACTTCTGTCTGTCTGTCTCTCCTTCTCTCTCTGACCTCACTCTGGGGGAAACAAGCTGCGCATTCTGAGTAGCTGCATTCAGAGGTCCTCAAGGCAAAGAACTGAGGTTTCCTACCGACAAACAGCCAGAACTGAGACCGGCCACCAGCCACACGAGTGAGCCTGGAGCGCCCCCTACTGAGGCGTCTGCAGCTCATCCCTTGATTGCAGCCAAGGCATGTGGCTAATCTGTGCCTCTATCCCTGACTCCAGAAACTGTGAGAATAACTGTTTGCCGTTTTCAGCTGCTAGGTTTTGGGGTAATGTGGTATGCAACAATGGGGGACTAGTACAGACACGATTATCTAATATTCTATTTTTAAGTTTAAGTGCTTAGTGTGTAACTATTATCAAGCGAAATACAAAAGACTAGTGTAGTGTCCTTACCTTAAGAATCAGTATCAGAAATCCCATGATTGTAGCACAAACATATGTAGGCACACACATATATACACAAAAGAAGATGAATTCAAAGAGCTGAACTCTCTAAGACTTTCCAGTTCTCAAAGGCACCGTTCCTCATGTTCAGTTCATCCCGATTTTCTCTCCAGGCTCACTTCCATTTCCCCCCTGCAAACACAGTGCACGCCCAGGCACACACACTGGAGAACCACGTTCTATCACTAACCAGGTTGACTATTGCTGTTGGATGGAGGCTAGGTAGTTTATGAAGCATCTGACACACAATTCACACTGTAATTCAAATTTGGAAAAAAATACCATTACATTGTTGTTTTCTATAACTACCCTGACTCATGGAAATTGATCTAATTAGTTCTTGCCACAATTGCACCAATGTTTTTTACCTATGAAATAGGATTACACATCTGTAGTTTTAAGAATTTAGTGAGAGTTAAAATGACTACAGGTTAATAAAGCTGTCTAGAGCTTCCCTTACAGCATATTTGACTTGTGATTTCTCGTTTTTGATGAAATAGCATTTGCTACCCACAGAAGGCATTCTCTTCTTACGAGGTTTCGGCAAGTGTCAGCACCTCTCATGGAGACAGACATCAGCCTTATATCCTGAGCAGAGATACTGATTGGATTATTTACTTTTTTAAAGATTCAAAGTATTGCAAGGTGACATTCGTACTACATATATTGTTCACTTAGGAATGGTTTAATTTATTCATACATTTGAACCTCTTCGTAGCACTGTCCTCATGTTCCTTGCTTGAACACTCATTGCTTTGTCCCTTGTTCTTTCTGACATTTGAGTAGCTCACATGGAGTCTGCCACATACTCGTCCTATACTGCACTTGTTACAAAAAATAAATAGTTCTAATCCTCAAATACATTTTATTTCCATTTCAATAAGATATGCTCTTGTTATAGAAGAATTTTCTCTTGTGAAAGTGTGTACTATGCACAGAATAAACCACATTACTCACACTTGGTCCATTTTTCCATTTGGAATATGCTTATATAGAAAGAGAATGTTTCCACCAAATAAAGAGCTGCCATAGATTTTATTCTGAACTAAGAAATCCACTATAAATTTGAGTAAATGCGGCTCTGATTAAATAGTCTCAGTGCTTTGTAGAAATAACCTTGGCTGATTGTTTTCCAGGGCGATCATTAAAGGACGAGGCAGAATGTTTGATCTGCAGTGTTACCGGCAAGTTTTGCTGGTTTGCTTCTCTCCATAAATGATCAGCCAGTGGGACTTCTGTGCTTGTGACAGGTTCCAAGCAACTCATCTCCATCTGACCACCAAATGGTATTTGTCATCAATTTGTCATCCTCTTCTCTTCATGTCTACTGCAGCGCTTTTCTTCAGATCCTCATTTCCCCCTTCTTTTAAGTTCAAACGTTTTATAATTTACTTTGAAATAATTTCAAATGTATACAAAAGTAGGCAGAACTCCCATACCCCCTTGAACCAGAATACTCAATTGTTAGCATTTTACCACATTTGCCCCATTCTGCCCCTCTTTCTCTCTCTCCATGTAAACATTTATATGTATATATGCAAACACCACATGTATATGTGTATGTATATAAATACAAATACACCTTAGTCATTTTCAGAGCCTTCTGAGAGCCAGCTGCAGAGGTGATGCCACGTGGTTACTGAATGCTTGAACCCTCTAGTGTGTATTTCTCCAAAACTAGACCATATGCCTATGTAACTACCATAGACCTGGTTTGGTGGGTTATTCAACATTGGTATAACACCAATATCAACTTCTCAGACCCCGTTCCAAGTCTGCTTACTGTTCTGCTGTGGCAGATCAAAGATGGCTGCAATAACTTTGCTATTTCTCCCACTGAGATGTGCTGTCTAATTCCTTTACTCTTGAATCTGGGCTGACAGTAATGATTGCTTACCAATACAGTGCATGGAGCCTTGAGCTGGAAGAAATCTGATTCCCTGAGACCACTACGCAGGAGTGGCCACATGTAAGCACTTTCTTTGACAATCCCACCTCAGCCCAGCCTTCAAACCATCCCTGCAAAGACTCTAGAAATATGATTGAAGACATATTGGTCCCTCCAGAACTCCCCACTTGCCAATGTTCAATACCATGTTGAACCTAAGAATTGTTCAGGCAAGCCCAGCCCAAATTCCTGACCTAAAAAATCTCATGAGATATAATGCAATGGCTGTTGCTTTGTGTCGCTAAGTTGTAGGTACCATTTTACCCAGAAACAGATAATCAAAATATCTCACAATGTCTCGTTTCTATTTCTACTCCAATATCCTAGAAATATGCTTACATTTAGTTGTCATGTATAATACACTCCTTCAATCTGAAACAATTTTTGAGTCTTTTATGTTCTTGCTAGTTTTGAAGAGAACAGGCCTCACAGCCTGGAGGATGGGTTTTAGCCTGACTCATCTGAAGAGTCCTCCTGGCCAGACTCAGATCATGCATTTTTGGGAGGAAAACCACGGAAAGGATGCTGTGCTCTTTGCAATGTGTCACATCAGGAAGCACACAATGTCAATTTGTCCCAACACTGGTGATATCAATTTTGATGACCTGGTCTTGGTGGTGTCTAATAGCTTTCTCCTCCTCAAATTCACAGTTTTTCCATTGGTAATTGGTTTGTAATTGATGGAGAGGTATTCAAGATTACAGTACTATCCTGTTCCTCAAACTCTGCCTACCAGCCCTCGTGTCTGTGGACCATTCCAACTGAATCAGCCTCATCTTATGGCTGTCAAACGGTGATGCTCTATTTCCAACATTTATAGGAATTCTACGGGAAGGAATAGCTTTCCCTTTCTCTGCCATTTACTTACTTGCATACTTAATAATATATATCAGCATACATCAATAGGTTTTATTTTATTAAATAGATGGTAATCCATTACTATTATTATTTTCATACTCAATTCATCCTCAGTTTGTCCATTAGAAGTCCCTTCAAACTGGTTATTTTGCCCTTTTGGGATGTCTTTATTAATTCTGAGGATTTATTTACTTTTTTGCACAAGATCTTTAAGGTATATCTTGGACCTTATATCCTGCCCCCATCTTGGAATCAGCAATTTCTCCTTTAATGGAAGATGATATTTAGAAAGTAAGCTCTGAGCACTTGGAGCATCATTGTTTCTGGCTTTCTCAGAATGAGGAAGCATATGTATTACACTCATCTAATATCTATCTGTGTGTGACATACACACACTATACACATATATACTATGAGTTCACACTGATGCCTCATATTATTATCTAACGTCTAACAGTTCTTTCAAGTCTTCTCCATATCGTGATCATATTATTTCTCCTCCAGCGCTGAGAAACTTAACTCAATGTGTTTATTCACTTGCTCAATTTGCTTATTTGTCTGATGTAACCCATCTCCCAGCACATAAACCAATTCCTCCTGTTGCCGCCTCTGCAGCAGCCCCACCTTCCAGACCTGCCATCTCATGCCTCTGTGGGGCTCCTCAACTCTGGCCTGATTCTTCCTGTGGCTCCGCAACACTCCCTCATTGCCCCATGTGTTTGGCTGCTGAACTGACTGTACCAGGAAGGAGAAGATGGTAGAAGAAGGGAAAATGTGAAGGGGTAGAAGCCCTCATTCTTTCTTCTCAAATTATTGTAATACTTTCTTGCCACTTCTACCCTGTCCTGATTTTCCTCCATCTCGTCTCTTTTTTATCCTACAAAATGAAAACAGACTCTTCTTCGAAAGAGTACAATGTGTAGTGACAGAAATATAAAGTTGGAAATCGACAATCCAAGTATGCAGCCTCACCTTTGCTCAGACTTCACTGTGTTACTTTGGTCCTTTACTTAACCTATCCAAGCCTCGGTTTCGAAGAGGGAAATAAGGCTTACTTTGCAGGGGTGTTGTAAAGCTTCAGATTGAATACATGGAATACCAAGGACATAACTGTAGTTGTTGTGGTGGTGATAATTATCACCATGAGAAATTTCTTTCTCTTCTTCTTCTCCTGAAAGCCCCCCAGTACATAGTCGTATATTCTAGTTATGAGTGCCTCTGGTTGTGCTATGTAGGATGCCACCTCAGCATGGCCTGACGAGTGAGGCCATGTCTGCGCCCAGGATCCAAACGGGCAAAACCTCCGCCACTGAAGCAGGGCATGGGACCACAACCACTCGGCCACAGGGCCAGCCCCATCATGAGAAATTTTAACATGATTCTGAAACTACTTTTAAAAACACTTCAATATGAAATTCAACAAAATTTTTTAAAAATATCTTGCAATAGGTCTCCTCATCTATAGGATAAAATCTAACCTCATGTCTGGCTTAGGAGATTCTTCATGAGCTGGCTCCCAGCTCACACCCCCAGCCTCACTTCCCAACTCTCCCCAGTTGTCACTACACTGCAGCCCACCTAAAGGCTTTGCATTTCCTTGACTTTGGCATATTGTTCTCTTTCTTGCATGTGCTATTGCCCCAACTTAAATTACTCTTTTCCTAATTCTCCAGTTAGTGTAAACCTTTACTTACCCTTCAAGATTCAGAGTAGGCTCCTCTCCTCTGGAAGCCTCCCTTGACCATCTCCAAGACAAGTACAATTAACCCTTCCGTCCACTGGAGCTTCACTGTGACTTGTGACTCTCAGGTGTCTCTATTGTGTACAGCACTTGTCATGACATACAGCAACTATTTATACACACACACACACACACACACACACCACATTTGCCTTACTAGGCTGTGAGCTCATTGAGGATAAATACTACGTCTTGTTTATTTTGATATTCCCAGGATGTACAGTTTTGGGCCAATAGTTTAATCTTACTGATAATAAACCTTCAATAAATATTGGCTTAATAAAAAATCCTTATAATGGTCATAATGTCCAGTAATGATTCACCATTTAGAACTACTAGCTATTCAGTACTGTGCTAAGCACTATCCATTCTTTATATAAAATAAACAGCATAAAACCCTGTTGTGTTCGTTCTAAAAAATCTCTACCCTATAAATTAGGAAATAAGTCTCAGCAGAGTTACTAAATTGGATAAGTTCACAGCTTCTAGTAGACCTGACATTAGGGTCTATTAATATATCTGTAATGCAGAAAATATGTAGCATATTGATAAATAAATGAAAAGTAATGGGATATATTGGAATATATGAGGAAGCCATTTGGTGTAAAACTAATTCGTCCTGATCTTGTTTTTCCAAAAGGGCCTGACATGGCCTGTTGAGCGTGCATTGTACAACTGCTTTAAATGTTTACTGCGCCCCAAAGACAAGGATGATGCCCTTAAAGATAGGGATGCAGCTTCCCCCATATCGGCATTTCTTTAAGGATAAGCATCTCTTCCTGGGAACTACGGATTAATTACTGAATTGCTGTGCTCACCTTGTGACCACCGACCTGCTGACCGCCCACCTGCTGTGCCAGCCAAGCATCTCTTGACAGTAGTAAAAGAGGTATTCCTGTCATATGTGATGTATGCTCTTTATTCCAAGAAGCTATATAAGCACTCTGTACACCCCACTTCTTTGGTGCCCTTCCTTCTTTGGGGAAGCCCCAGGCTATAGTCCTCAGATCTGGCTCATAATAAACTCACCCCAATTTTGATTTACAGATTAATTATGGATTATTTGCATCAGTAATATACATAAATACCACGTAAACATAAAGGTAACTATCATTTTAAAATAGGCTTGTCACATTTATTACGCACTGTATTTTCACTTTGACACAACAAGTCATTAAAAATAATGAAAGTATGGGGCTGGCCCCGTGGCCGAGTGGTTAAGTTCGTGCGCTCCGCTGCAGGCGGCCCAGTGTTTCGTTGGTTCGAATCCAGGGTGCGGACATGACGCTGCTCATCAAACCACGCTGAGGCAGCATCCCACATGCCACAACTAGAAGGACCCACAACAAAGAATATACAACTATGTACCGGGGGGCTTTGGGGAGAAAAAGGAAAAAAATAAAATCTTTAAAAAAAAAAATAATGAAAGTAAATGTTGAGGGTTTAGCTAAACCATTCCACAGTATTGCTGCCTCTGTGTCCATTTGTGTGGCCCAGCCACCTAGAGGGGCCTTGAACTGACACTAACCCCTCCCAAGAGCCATTCCCTAGACAACACATTCCCTGAGTTCAAGTAACTGTCAGTGTCTTCTGTGGCTCCCCAGCTGCCCTGCCTCCCAGGGCCTGCCCTTTGCACATCCCTTGGACAAGGCCCCATAACACTTTCAAAACCCAGCTCTTTTTCATTTGAATTGACCAATTTGGCCTTAGCCTGGGGAACCCCAAAGCACTCCACTCGTGGACCCTAATAAAGTCATGTGCCCCAGGTCCTGCCTGCACTCTGCCTTGACCTCCCCACACGGCACCTTGAGACAGTCCATGAACCTCCCCCAGGACCTGTGAGTAATAAACGTCTGTGTTTCACTTCCCTAGTTGTCTTTTGTTAAACCAAGGCTCACCCCAGGGCTGTACTTAACAAATGCTAACTGAACAAAGTCAGGGCAGTGCACCGTGTGCAGAGGGAATGTGCTCAACAGTTTACATGCGGCGACTCGTTTAATGAGTCACAGATGGGAGAGCTCCGCTTCAGAGAATCACTGGACGTCGCACAGCCGGTGAACGACCGAGCCAGAAATTCTCTGTTTTATCCGTTTCAAAGTTTACTTTGCTGAGCCACCTTGCAATCTTAGAATTTTCAAAATATAAACAGAGCCATGCTTTATATCCAAGAAGACAAAATATACTATAGATTTGGGTGTAAGAAAAAAATTAGATAGGAAATACATTTTAAAAAGAGAAATTGATAATGGTCTGAGGCAGGGTTCGGAAAACTTTCTGTAAAGGGACAGATAGTAAGTATTTTAGGCTTTGTGGGCCACAAAGCCCATCACAACTACTCAGTTCTGCAGTAAGAGGATAAAAAAGCTGAGGGTAATACATAAAT
Source organism: Equus asinus (assembly GCF_041296235.1). Lineage (NCBI taxonomy): Eukaryota > Metazoa > Chordata > Mammalia > Perissodactyla > Equidae > Equus > Equus asinus. The sequence continues at coordinate 60,494,604 of NC_091794.1, forward strand.
GAATGTGTCTTTATCCAACATACTTTATTTACAACAATAGTAGGTGGGCCATAGGTTGCTGAGCCCTGGACTAAGGAACTGGATATCCTTTTTTTCCCACTGAGGTCACATTGATTTATAACATTGTATAAATTTCAGGTGCACATCATTATATTTCACCCTGTGTAGACTACATTGGGTTCCCCACCAAAAGCCTGTTGCCATTGGTCCCCATACATATGTGCCCCTTTACCTCTTGTCTTCCCCACCTCTCTTCCCCCTGGTAACCTCCAATCTGTTCTCTATATGTATGTTGTTTTTTTTTTTATCTTCAACATAAGAGTGAAATCATATGGTATTTGTCTTTCTCCATCTGACTTATTTTGCTCAGCATAATACCCTTAAGGTGGAACTGGATATTCTTAACCATAAAAAATATTGAAAACAAACTGTTGAGACTCATATAATATTTCTAAGCCTATCCTCCAAAGGAGAAAGCAAGAAGTATAGGGATGACATGACACAATACAAGGAAGCAGAGTACAAGTGAGCCTCAAGACAAACATGAAAATGCCAAAAAGGGAAAGTGCCATCAGGCAGGTAATGTGTGGGATATTGTGTAAAGATACAGGCTTGATGGAATGAGTTCCTCAGAAATATGTGGTCACTAATTTACAGTCATTTTGAAATCAGAAGTAAATACTTTTTGTTACCGAGTATACATCCATGTAGAATTATTTTATTGTTAAACATATAATATTTTAGCATCAAAGAAATCTGTGAAAACTGTTCTCATACATATTGTAATAACTTAGAGCAATTGCTCTTAAACGTTAGTGTATACTAAAAGCACTTGAAATGCTCATTAAATATGTTGAGTCTAGAGTCCCAACCCCAGAGATACTGACTCAGTGAGTCTTGGGTGGGGACCCCAAGGTATTCTCATGAGGATGGTCCCAGAACCACACATGAGAAATTCTCAGCTAATGCAGTAATTACGTGCAATTCCAAACTGTTAGGTTCAGAAGCAGATATTCTCAGGTTTGAAGAGAGGAAGCAGATACTAGAAGCCGAGTGAGGTATATAAACCAATGGTTCTCAAAGCTACTCTATCAGCATCACCTGGGAACTGTTAGCTCTCCAAATCACAGGGCTCTAGCCTTCATCTAGTAATCAGTTACTCCTGGAGTAGGCCCCCCACCTTCTGTGATGTAACAAGCTCTCCAGGGGATTCTCACGCATGCTCAAGTTTGAGAGCCCCTGGCATTGCCAGTGTTAAAGAAGTAGCAGAAGTAATTGATTTCAGCTGAAGACTTGAGAGAGCAGCTTCATGAGAAAGGCGGCCTAGTCAAGAATCATAACTTGAACATCTTTTCATATGCCTCTTGGCCGTCTGTATATTTTCTTTGGAAAAATGTCTGTTCAGATTCTCTGCCTATTTTTTGATTGTTCGTTTTGTTGTTGTTGAGATGTATAAGTTCTTTGTATATGTTGGATATTAACCCCTTATCAGATATATGATTTGCAAATATCTTCTCCCAGTTGATGGGTTGTCTTTTCATTTGTTGACGGTTTCCTTTACTGTGCAGATTTTTAGTTTGATGTAGTCTCATTTGTTTATTTTTTCTTTTGTTTCCCTTGCCTGAGGAGACATGATATTCAAAAAGATACTGCTAAGATCAGTGTCAAAGAGCATACTTCGTATATTTTCTTCTGGGAGTTTTATGATTTCTGGTCTTGCATTCAAGTTGTTAATCCATTTTGAGTTAACTTTTGTGAATAGTGTATGATAGTGGTCTACTTTCATTCTTTTGCATGTGGCTGTCAGTTTTCCCAACACCATTTATTGAAGAGACTTTCCTTTCTCCATTGTATGTTCTTGGCTCCTTCGTTGAAGACTAGCTGTCCACACATGTGCAGTTTTATATCTGGCCTCTGAGTTCAGTTACATTGATCTGAGTGTCTGTTTTTCTGCCATTACCATGCTGTTTTGACTACTATCTCTTTTCAGTATGTTTTAAAATCTGGGAGTGTGATACTTCCAGCTTTGTTCTTTTTTCTCAGGATTGCTTTGGCTACTCAGGGTCTTTTGTTGCGCCATATAAATTTTAGGATTCTTTGTTCTATTTTGGTGGAAAATGTCGTTGGCATGTTGATAGAGATTGTATTGAGTCTGTAGATTGCTTTAAGTAATACAGAAGTTTTAGCTATGTTAATTCTTCTAATCGATGAGCGTGGACCATCTTTCCATTTATTTGTGTCTTCAATTTCTTTCAACAATGTCTTACAGTTTTCAGTATATGGGTCTTTCACCTCCTTGGTTAAGTTTATTCCTAGGTACTTTCTTCTTTTTGTTGCGATTGTAAATGGGATTGTATTCTTGATTTCTCTCTTTACTAGTTCATTGTTAGTGTATAGAAATGCAGCTGGCTTTTGTATGTTGAATTTGTACCCTGCAACTCTTCTGTATTCATTTAATATTTCTAATAGTTTTTTTGGTGGATTCTTGAGGGGTTTCTATATATAGAATCATGTCATCCACAAATATTGACAGTTTTATTTCTTCTTTTCCAATTTGGATACCTTTTATTTCTTTTTATTGCCTAATTTCTCTGGCTAGGACTTCCCATACTATGTTGAATAACACTGGTGAGAGCAGGCATCTTTGTCTTGTTCTTGTTCTTAGAGGAAGAGCTTTCAGTTTTTCACTGTTGAGTATGATGTTGGTTGTGGGTTTGTCATATATGACCTTTATTATGTTGAGGCGTTTTCCTTCTAAACCCATTTTATTTAGAGTTTTTATCATAAATGGATGTTGAATCTTGTCAAATGCTTTCTCTGCATCTGTTGAGAGGATCATGTGATTTTTATTCTTCATTTTGTTAATGTGGTGTATCGTGTTGATTGATTATCCAATGTTGAACCACCTTTGTGTCCCTGCAATAAATCACTCTTCACCGTGGTGTATGATACTTTTAATGCATTGTTGTATTTGATTTACTATTATTTTTTGAAGGTTTTTGCATCTGTGTTCATCAGCAATGTTGGCCTGTAATTTTCCTTTTTTGTGTTACCCTTGTCTGATTTTGGTATCAGGGTAATGAGTTAAATGATTTAGGAAGTGTCTCCGCCTCCTCAATTTCTTGGAAGAGTTTGGAAAGAGTAGGTATGAAATCTTTGAATGTTTTGTAGAATTCACCTGAGAAATCATCTGGTCCTGGACTTTTGTTTTTTGGGAGATTTTTGATTACTATTTCAATGTCTTTACTTCTGATTGGTCTATTTAGATTCTCTATTTCTTCTTGATTCAGGTTTGGAGGTTGCACAATTATAAGAATTTATCCATTTCTTTTAGATTATCCAATTTCCTGGTATAGTTTTTCATAGTATTCTCTTATAATACTTTGTATTTTTGTGGTATCCATTGTAATTTCCCCTCTTTCATTTATGATTTGATTTATTTGAGCCTTCTCTGCTTCTTTCTTAGTCTGGCTAAAGGTTTGTCGATTTTGTTTATCTTTTCAAAGAATCAGCTCTTAGTTTCATTAATCTTTTCTGTTGTCTTTTAGTCTGTCATATTTCTGCTTTGATTTTTATTACTTCCTTCCTTCTACTGAATTTTGGCTTCATTTGTTCTTTTTCTAGTTCTTTAGGTGTAGTGTTAGATTCTTTGAGGTTTTTCTTGTTTCTTGAGGTAGGTCTGTATTGCCATATAGTTCCCTCTTAGTACTGCTTTTGCTGCATCACATAGGTTTTGGTAGGTTGTGTTTCCATTTTTATTTGTCTCCAGGTATTTTTCAATTTCTCCTTTGATTTCTTCATTGATCCAATTGTTTTTTCAGTAGCATGTTGTTTAGTCTCCACAGATTTGTGACTTTTCCAGCTTTCCTCTTGTAATTGATTTCTAGTTTCATACCATTATGGTCAGAAAAGATGCTTGATATGATTTCAATCATCTTAAATTTATTTGGACCTGTTTTTGTTCTCAACATATGGTCTACCTAAGAATGTTCCATGTGCACTTGAGAAGAATGTACATTCTGCTGTTTTTGGATGGAAGCTTCTACATATATCTGTTAAGTCCATCTGGTCTGATATTTCATTTAGGGCCAATGTTCCTTGTTGACTATGTCTATATGACCTATCCATTGATGTAAGTGAGATATTAACATACCCTACTATTACTGTGTGCTCTCAATGTCTCCTTTTGGGTCTGTTAACGGCTGCTTTATATACTTGTTCTCCTATGTTAGGTGCATATACATTAATGAATGTTGTCTTCTTTGTGAAAGATCCCCTCTATTATTATTATTATTATTATTATTATTATATAATGTCCATCTTTATCTCTTGTCATCTTTTGGGGCTTGAAGTCTATTTTTCCTGATCTAAGTATGACTACACTCACTTTCTTTTGCTTGTCATTTGCTTAGAGTATCATCTTCCATCCTTTCACTCCGAACCTATGTTTTTCTTTAGAGCTGAGATGGGTCTGCTGGAGGCAGTGTATAGTTGGGTCTTTATTTTAAATCTATGCAGCCACTCTTTACCTTTCAACTGGTAAATTCAATCTATTTACATTTAGGGTGATTATTGATTTATGAAGGCTGCAATTGCCATTTTATCTTTTGTTTTATTGCTGTTCTCTATTTCCATTGTTTTTTTTTCCTTGTGTTTATGTCTACCATTTCAGTTCAGTGGTTTTCTGTGATGTGTTTCTCAGTTTCCTGTTTTTTTTGTGTTTTGCGACTCTGCTCTGAATTTTTGTTTTGTGGCTACTATAAGGTTTGTATCAAAGATCTCATAGATGTGTTAGTCCTTTTTTTCTTGATAGCATCTTATCTCCATTTGCTTATGCAGGTTCCATTCTTTTCCTCTGCCCCTTCCATGTTGTTGTTGTTACAAATTATCCTTTTTTGTATTGTGAGTTTGCTACTAAACTGAAGTAGTTATAGTTATTTTTGATGCTTTCTTTCCCTCTAGCCTTTATGCTATAATTAAGTATTTACTAATCTATTCTGATATAGAATTGTAATTTTCCCATTCTGTCCGTTGGTTTATCACCATTCTCAAAGCTTGTATATTTTTACTTTTTTTTGAAGTACAGGAGCACCTTTCAATGTTTCTTATAAGGCAGATCTAGTGGCAATGAACTCCTTCAGCTTTTGTTTGTCTTGGAAAGCCTTTATTTCTCTTTCATATCTTAAGGATAACTTTGCTGGATCGAGTATTCTTGGCTGACAGTTTTTATCTTTCAATATTTTGAATATATCATTCCACTCTCTCCTAGCATGTAGACTTTCTGCTGAGAAATGTGCTAACAGGTAGTGGAGGTTCCTTTGTAAGTTATTTTCTTCTCTCTGGCTGCCTTTAATATTCTTTCTTTGTCATTGACTTTGTATAGTTTTAAGGTGCGCCTTGGAGAAAGTCTTAAGCGTTGAGATAATTAGGAGTTCCATAATCTTCACACACTTGTATATCTAGCTCCTCCCCCAGTTTTGGGAAGTTCTCAGGTATTATTTCTTTGAATAAGCTCTCTGCTCTCTGCTTCCTCTCTTCTCCTTTTGGGACACCCATTATCTTTATGTTGCTTTTTCTAATTGAGTCAGATATTTTGTGTTGAATTTCTCCATTTTTTAAAATCTTAGTTCTTTCACCTGAATCATTTCTAGATTTCTCCCTTTGAGCTTGCTAATTCTGTCTTCCATATAGTCTGTTCTGTTTCTGGTGCTTTCTACTTTATCCCTCATCTCATTAATTGTCTTCTTCAGCTCCAGAATTTTTGTTTCTGTTTCTTTAGAGTTTTAATCTCTTTGGTGAAGTACTCCTTCTGTTCACTCATGTTATTCCTGAGGTCATTGAACTGACTTTCTGAATTTTGTTATTCATTGAGTTTCTTCATGACAGCTATTTTTAATTCTCTGTCAGTTAGATCATAATCTTCCTTGACTTCAAGTTTAGTTTCTGAAGAGTTGTCATTGTCTTTTTGTCCTACCATGTTACTGTAGTTCTTCATGGTGCTTGATGAGTTGTTCCTCTGCCAGCACATTTGTGGTAGCAAACACCTTTTTTATTTGGGTGAGGCTTTGTTTATTTTGGTTCTGAGCTGCTTCTGATGGTATTTGAGAGCCTTCACTTTCCACCCTCCACTGCCTCTGCCAGTGGCATCGTCAGTGCCCTGTTTGTGCTGTTTGTACCTTGGAGGTTGCTGGTTCCTGGCTGATTACAATGTCACTGCAGTCACAGGTGTCACCATCGGTGTCACTGGGACACAAGCACCTCTACTGCTTCTAGGGTTGCCTAGGTCATGTGTTCCCTACTGTGGTGGGGGAGGAGGAATGGGAGGCAGGAGCCAGGGTCACAGGGAACATTGAGGTTTGTTGGCTCTGTAGGAAGTGCTGCTATAGGTAGAGGGGGGCAAAGTTGTGAGTGCCTCTGCCGCTGGGGGGGACCAGGGTTGTGTCCTCTGCTGTTGCTGTAACCTGGCCTTCCATGAGCTGTCCATGGGCTTGGGTGCTGCTACCATGTGTACTGCCTGCACTGTTGCTCCCGGGTTACCTGGGGGTGCTGGCAACACCATTGCTGGGGGTATTGAGTTCATGGGTGTCCCTGCTAATCCCAGGGACCCAAGGTCTTGTATGCAGCCCCTACTGCTGGTAATACTGCTGTTGGGGGTGCCACTGCTGGGAGCTGGGTTGTAGGCACTGCTGAAGCTCCTGAAGCCTCAGGTCTCAGTTGCCACCTGCCACTGCTGGGGAAGGGGGAAGGGCTGAACTGAAAGTGCCACCACAAAGTACACTGGCACTGCCTCCTCTCCTGGGGGTATCTGTATTTGGGATGCAGCCCCTGCTGCTGGAAGGGCCAGTGTTGGAGGCACCACCACTGAGGGAGGGGAAGACGGCAGGATCACGGGTACCACTGCATTTCCTGAAGCCTCAGGTCAGAGACACCACCTGCCACTGCTGGAGGAGGGATAAGGGCTGAACTGCCAGCACGACTGCTGCTCCTGCAGCCTCTGGTCTCTGACATATGTGCTTTTTGGAACCTCAGGTTGCAGCACTGCTGCCGCTGCCAGGGTATCTCTCTTGGGTGCAGTTCCTGCTGCTGGAGGACTAGTGTTGGAGATGCCACCAACAGGGGAGGAGGAGGGAGCTGGGTCACGGGTATTGTCATGGTTCCCAGAGTCTCCCATGGTGGGCCACAGTGATTCCTGGCCCCTTGGGAGCATAGACTGCCTAGATTCCCAGGGCCTCCATTTGTGGGGGTTACCTCAGTTCCTGGGGCCTCTTAAAACAGATTTGGCCACAGATCCTGGAAGCTCTGGTCTTGGGAGCTACCACCACTGCTCCCCTGGTTCTACTGCCTCCAGGAGGTCCAGCCCACCCACCTTCAGATGTATAGATGTAGGGATCTCTCAGATGTTCTGGTGTGCTGCGCAGAGAGTCCTTTGTTGGTCTCTGGATGTCCTAGTGGTTGTAACTTAGAAGAGAGAGACAAAGGGAACAACTCACTCTGCCATGATGCTGACATCACGCTCTCCACCATTTTAATACTAATATACTTATTACTTACATTTATTGAATGTTTGTTATAAAGGCAGTCCCTTGCAAATTAGGTCATTGGATCTGTCAACATTCATAATATTTTGTTAAGCCATTTCACAAAGGAGAAATGTAAGGTTCATATAGGGGAAATGTTTACCCGTCATCAGTTGTATGTCACAGGCAATGGATATTGCTTGCTGTGTGATGAGTCTGTTATTTCCTTGAAATTGATAAGGAGAGTCTAGTTATGTATCTCAAGATCAAAACTTATAATAATATACTATTTACATATACCAGTCTGGAAGTGAGAATTACCACTTTATTGGGAAATGTCCAGGTTATTTCACACTGCACAACATGTGATATCCCTTTATAATGAAGTTAATATGTATTAAGAGTGTGTATATATCTTTGTAATGAAGCCTGAGCAACACATGCCAGATAATCACAGGGAAACATTTGACTGAAACTTCAAACAGGGTTTGATCTTTCTACTCCTGCAGCCTCCTTTCCCAAGCACCATGTCAACTATCCTTCCCTGGACCATGATAGAGATGGCCCTGTCTGAACAGGAATGTCCCTAATGTTTTAGGAATCAGTGATCTTCAAGGATGCGGCTGTGGACTTTACCAGGAAGAGTGGGCCTTGCTGGACACATCCCAGAGAAAGCTGTACAGAGATGTGATGCTGGAGAATATCAGGCATCTTCTCTCTGTGGGTGAGTCTGTCAACATTGATTTATTTATTCAACAAGTACCCAGAACTGTTTCCACATATCACCCTCCCCTCTCAGCCCTCACTCATCTTCTTTCATAGCACTGACAACTACCTGAAGGTAGTCTGTCCATTTCTTTCTTTCCTTACATGTTCTTTGTCACTCCACTTAGAATTCAGTCTTCCTGACCATAGTTTCAAGGCTTTGTTGTTGTTCTATTACCAGAACTATTTCTGGTAATTTCCAGAACTATTTCCAGAACAGTGCTGGACACTCGATGGATATTTTTTTAATGACTACACAATTTCCTAAGTAATTGTCCTTTTCTAAGCACTAAGCCCAGAGTTTGAGACAACAGTAGTAAGAATAGCAGGCAACATAAACTTAGATTGTTCTGGTGGAGCTTATATTTATTGGATTACTTTTTTAAGTAAAATTTCATATGGAGAAACATTAAATGGAAATATTTAATTCCTACCTTATTGGAAACACCGAGGATCTTTACTCAGCATGCTTGCTCACGTGCATACACAACAGAGCGCCTCAGTGCTTTGGCCTGGTGTCAGGTGTTCTTCTTGCTCTGCTCATGGGCCTACAAAGATTTCCTCCCCGGGTGTTCCTTCAATGTTCACTGTGTTGTTCATTGATATCCTGTCTTGACTTGAAAATTATGCATGGTTCTCCATACAGACTTCAAAATTCACGTACCTTTTCCCCGTGAACAGGGTGTTAGCTCTACAAATCAGATGTACTTTCCTACTTGGAACGAGGAGAAGAGTTGTGGAGGGAAGAAAGAGGATTCCTCTGGGGCCTGAGGCTGCATAAGCTCCAGGCATGTGTGTTCACTATGAGGAGAGGCCTGGTCAGTGAGGGAACAGGACCTTGGTAACGCCAACTGAAGATTTCCTTAAGTCAATGATGTCTTCAGAAAAGTTTCAAAGGCCAGTGGGGAAAAAATTCTCCATGGTGTCGTTATTCTCAGCATTTATCAATGTCTCTTTATTTAGAGTTCAAGTCCTTATTGGAGTGCAAGTTTTGTGTTGTGGTCTTTGCCCTCGTCTCTTCTCTTTGATGATTTCTTCTCTCATAACCTTACCAAAATCCCATCTTAACCTTCTCTTTAATTCTGCAAAGATTTTGTAATTGACAGTGGCCTACAACATGTTTCTACTCACTGGTGCATTGCTCCATTTCACATTCTTTCCCTGTGTAAGGGTCAGTATTTGAAATATATCCACATTTGCATCGCATGCTTTTCAACATTTTTGTTCCTCTAATGCTTCTCTATAAATTAATTTTTTTAATTACTTTAAGCAGAAGTGACCTTAAAAACCAGGAAATGACATGTATACCAGATATCTGCAGGAAGGACCTTCTAACCACACAGTCAATGGTAAGTTTCACTGAGGTGACCCTGGTCCCCTGCATTAGAGAGCTGGGAGTGGGATGATTATTAGTACAGCACGATAACGTGACTGAAATTAGAGTTGGGAGTAAGTGCTGTCCCAGCAGGAAGTTTTGCATAGTTGAATTTAGGCAAGAAACTAACCACAGCTCAGAGCTATAACCTGAGTTCTTATAAAAGGACAATGGCATAAACATGGCTTATATACGTAGTCTTTGGAACACAATAAAGTCCACAAAATAAATCAACTATACAGTCAAGATGCTACAAAGAAGAAATCTCTGTACATGGAAGAGAGTAACGTACTGTGTGTATGTAAATTCCATGCAGAAGACTTTTAACTGGGAACTATGAGGACTGACCAGCCTAGAATTCATATGTAGAGAAAAGAGCAAATGAGCATGTTTGGGCAATCTTTAAATGCCTCTCACCTCCTTGAATCAGCAGAAATCTCACACCGGAGAGGGACTCGTGGAATAGAATGAGTGTAAGGATGATTTCACTCACGGATTAACGGTGACTTCACATGTGTTAACTCAAAAGGGCCCAGGAGATCCACCTCATTAAGCTGTTGGACCAATCGAGGCAGCAAAGCTATGAAGAAACACCAAAGTGTCACCGGGAAAAGACCACAGATTTTCTCAAGGACGTGCAATCCAGGTAGGCAGACCAGATCCCGAGAGACAGAAAGGGATGGCCTGGAACCCTTATTTCAGGTCAAAGCGAGCCTGCTTCAGAGCCCAGGGGTGTGCGGAGCAAGCTCAAGATGAAAATCTTGCCTCTAACTTGGGAGAATCTTGTAGTCCTTTGCTGCTCTGCTCTCAGACAACTCAGAAGTTTCCAGGAAGAATTTTCATCTGAAAAGGTTATGAAGGGAGGTTTAAGGCCTTTGAGTTTAAAGGTCAAGAACATGGATCATTTACCAACCTTTTTAAAATTTAAAAGAAACATGCCTTTTGTTAAAGGAAAAAAAGTCAATCGATGCAAACATGTAGAAATTTTCCCTGATTCCTGCCCAATTTTTCCTTTTTTTCTGGACATATTCATTTATATATATGGATATATACACATATATAGTGCTTTTTACATAAAGGTTGGAAAATACTATGCAAGTTGTTCTATAATGGCAGATATATTTCCATTTTTAAATGACCATTTAGAATTCATTAATATGGATGCTTCATAATGATTTAAACACTCCCCAATTGATTAGCTTTTTTTTTTTTTAAGATTTTATTTTTCCTTTTTCTCCCCAAAGCCCCCTGGTACATAGTTGTATATTCTTAGTTGTGGGTCCTTCTAGTTGTGGCATGTGGGATGCCATCTCAGCATGGCTTGATGAGCAGTGCCATGTCCGCACGTTAAGATTGGTTCCAGTTTCTCAATATTAGAAACAGTTCTCTGTGAACTTCCTAGTATCTTTGTGCCTTCTCACAACTAATTCCGTAAGGAGCATCCACAGAAATGGAATCGCACTGCCAATTGATTGCGGTACTTAGAGTCAGAAGTGTAATTTGAGGCAAATGAGTAAGCCCCTGAGTCTTAGTCTCCTTACCTGGGAAAGACGGAAATATCTGGGCCTCAGGGCATTGAAAGGTTTGATGGGATAATGTGTGTAAAGCTCAAGGACAGGATTAGGACAGTGGACAGGAAATGGAAACTCATATCACAACAAGCAGAAACCTCTCTCATGGGTGTTTTCCAAATGTTCTACAAAAATTATTCTTTGTATGGTCCAAAAAATTGCAAAACAAACCCAAGACTGTTATTGTAAAAGGACATCCCCTCAGCAGCTCTGGGTAGAGTGACATGCCAGGTTCCAGCCCCCTCAGAGGGATCAGGGTATGGCTCTTGGATGGGGTCTCCCACAGTTGGCCAAGCCACCCTTACAAAATGGTCTCACCACCCTCCCTGACAGGTAGGAAGGTTTTCACATCCTCCTGACAGAGGAAGTGACATTCCCAGTAATAATACCAAAATAATTCAACGCCTACAGCTCCACTCTCAGCAAACACTTCTTGTTCATGAGATCTTTGAATGGCTATGAAGAGGAGAGAAAAAAACCAGACAATCACCAAGATGCAAAGGGAGAGGATGACTTCAAGTTCTGAGCTGCCTTGACTTTGAACCCCTTCCCTCGCCCATGCGGAGCTAGAGTCTATGCCAGGACGTCAAGGAGTCAGAAGCTGAGTTTTTCTAAAACAGACCATCTCTTCTTCAGTTTCAAAGAGGATGAGGGCTCAGAAATCAGTGCTCAAGGCTGGAACAGAATTCTAATAGAAAGGCTAATTTATATAAAATTTGAGTTCCATTTATGCTACCCACCGCTGCCATAGAATCTCCTAAAATACATCTCTGACTTGCCCACTCTGCTGCTCACAAGGCCCTCTCCATCTCTCCAGCCCTAGCAAATCCAACCCAGAGTGCCCGCATGACCACAGAGGCCCCCACTCTCTGATTCCTACCTTGACTCTCTCTGCTTCAGCAAACTCCTCACTCTTCCTGCATGTGCTCCCTGCCCACTCACCCTTCCTCATCCTACTCCTCTGGGGGGATCCTTCTGTCTCCACATCTCCGAACCCACCCATTCTTCCAGTCCACTGCCAGTGGCAAGTATCCCATCAGCTCAGCCTGGCCCCTCATCTCAACTTCCTCACCCACTGTCACCTCTTCTCTTTCTGAACATGCACATACATTTGTTGCTGTCAAACACAGGAGTTCAGAGCATCCAACTAGAAGATGTTTTCTGAAGGGTGGGTATGACTTATAATTTTGATTCAGCTTTGATTGCCCTTAACACAGTGTCTTGCGCATAATTCAGGCACAAGGAGTGCTCCCTGGGTAAATGCAAGAATACTAAGAATGTCCTGGCATGACTCTCCCAGAGTTTGGCTACCTGGCTGAGGGTTTCCCATACGTACGGGGTACCCAACTCCTCAGAGAATCCCTCCTCTTGTAGTGGATCCCTGTTCCGATGGCTCATTAATGCTGCCTATGCCAGCTTCCTGGAGCAAGTGATCATTACATCCAGACTAGTTTCAGAAATAAAGAAACAGTGAGTAGAAAAACCTTTTATTGTCCTTCTTTGGTCCTGGCTTTTATGAACAAGGTGAAATACTGTAACAGAAGATTGGAGTAATTTTAGCTGGAAAAAGTTAAAGTAGGTAGTTGAGGGAAGGGGTGAAAAACAAAATAAAAACTAGGAAATGTCCAGGAATGATGAACAGTCAGTGACATTTCTGTGCTGACCCAGGGTGACCTGCTGGCTCGGTCCCTGTACGTCAGGACAGTGATATCCTGCCCAGCTGGTTTCTGGGTCCTACTCTATGGTGATCTTGCTAATTTGGCAGGTGATTTTTTTTTTAACATAATGGGTATAGATATATAGTGGATATATCACCTACGGTGCTTTGTTCTGATTAAAGAGCACACTTATTACAGAAAATTGGAAAACAGAAAAAAATTCAATAGAGAAAATAAAAATACCCCATAATCACACCACTCAGAATTGATCTCCATTAACTCCCAACTTTCAGGGCCTTTGTATCTGAGTCTGGATCAAAAACGGACATTTGTGTTTGGCTTTTGGGTGACATTTGCATTGCACTGCTGACTCTACAACGTTAAAGCTGGAAAGACTAACTAGCTAGACAGCACCTCTAGTCAACCTTCTGTGTTTAGAGAGGAGAAGGAGGCCAGAGAGAGGAAGTGGAAGGGGTGAAGCCAAGCTTTGGTCTCTTTCCCTTCACCTTAAAATCGTATCTTTCCCTCCACTCTTCACCTTCAAAATATCTCTCAGCTTGAGCCTAATCATTTCCCTTCCTCTTCCATAGGCCCTCATACATCTTCTCCATGGCCCATAGAAAAAGCCACAAGGACCACCTCAAAGGCTAATATTTATTGAAGAGGATTATTAATACTAATAATCAATAACTATGAGAGACGTCCCATAGTTAGCCCATTTTTACAGATGAGGACTGAGCTGAGAGAGTTAGCAGCTTGGCTAAGATCTCTTAGATAGGAAGTGCTGAGATCCAGGATATGAATCCAGAGCTTATAATTCCAGAGTCTTGAACCAAACACTGTTCTATCTGGCCGTGACACTAACCAAAAAAAAAACGTTCTAGATCCAACTGATTTGATTTGTGTCTTAAACCATTACATACTTATTTAACAGTATGGAAATCATGAGTGTATAGCTTGATGAACTATCCAAAGGGGACACACCTGGCAACCAGTACCTACAAGCGATAGAACATTGCTGACTCTCCAGGAGCCCCCTCCTGGACCCAACCCCAGTCACTGCTTTTGCTTCCCCAAGAGTAACAAATATTCTCACTTTATTAGTTTTGCTTGTTTTTGAATTTCATTTAAGTGGATTCATACAGAATATACTCTTTTAGGTCAGGCTTCTCTCATTATGTTTATGAATTTCAAACATATTTACGAATGTGGCTATAGTTCATTTTTATTTCTCACAGCATACCATTATAAAAACTGTACCCTACTTTGTTTATCCTTTCTATCAGTGATGCACATTTGCATTGTTTCAATTTTAGAGAATTACCAAATAATGCTGCTCTGAACATTCTTTCACATGGTGAACACATGTAGGCATTTCTATTGGATCTTGACCTAAGAGAGGAATTTGGGCTCATGGAGTGTGTGTAAGTCCGTCTTGAGGAGATACTACCGGAGAGCTTCTGAAAGTGGTGGTAGCAGTTGACACCCACAGCAGGGTATGAAAGCCCAGTGACTCTCCATCCTCACCAACACTTGGTGTTGTTGTTGGTTTTTATTTTAATCATTGTGTATTGGTATCATCTCGTGGTTTTAATTTGCATTTGCCTGACAAGTGGCCATGTTGTGCACCTTTTCAAATACTTATTGGCCATTTGGTTGTCTTTTCTGTAAAATTCCTGCTCAAATCCTTTGCTCATTTTTTCTGGTATATTGTCTATTTTTTAAAATAATTTATGGTAGTTATATACCCTATATGAGGCTTTTTCCAGATAAAAAATGGCAAGTGTTTATCCCCATTCTTTTCTTGCCTTCTTATCTTCTTTAAGGTATCTTTTGATGAAGAGAAGTTCTAAATCGTAATAAGGTCCAGTTTATTCATTTTTGTCTCTATGTTTAGCGTACCCTGTGACCTATCCAAGAAATCTCCCTGCTCCAAGCCATAAAAATATTCTCCTGTGTTACCTACTAAAGATGTCATCAATTGAAATGGCCACATTTGGATGTAAAATCCACCTGGAATTGACTTTTCTTTATGGCATGAGGTGTCACAGTCAAGGTGAAGTTGTTCCCCGTATGGTATGGACAGCCAGTGCCCCGGGGCCATTTCCTGGAAGACCCTCTTCTCCCCACTGCTCCGCCTCCTCTTCTGTCACCAACAGATGTTCGTGTGTGTGGGTCTCAGGAGCACTCTCGTCTTCCTGCTTCTCCCTGTGGCTGTCCTTGCACTAGGACAGCACGCTGCCCTGAGGACTGTAGCTTTATACCAAGGCTTCATTTCTGGGAGTGGGAGCCCTGCAAGCTTGTTCTCCTTCAAGGTTGTCTTGACTATATGTTGCCTCTTGTATTTCTATGGAAACTTTGAAATTGGATAGGCAGTGTCCACAAGTGTCTGCTGACATACTTTATTGTGATTGTATGAATCTGTAGCTCAATTAAGGGAGAAGTGACATCTTAACATCACATAGCAAAAGAAACAAACAAAAGCACCAAAAAAAAAAAAAAAACTGAACCAAACCAAAGCATCATAATAAAAAACGAAGAAATAATAAATCGGGAAGACATATTGCCAATTCATGTCAGGAAGGGGCTCATATCCCCAATATATAAAAGATTCCTAGAAATTGCTAAGAAAAAGAACAGACACACAGTAGAAAAACTGGCAAAAGACATGAAACCACACTTTGCAGTAAAAGAGATATACATAGCCCCAAATATATGAAAATATGCTTAAGCTTAGTCATAGTATGATCAAATTGTCAAATCTGAAATGTGACAAAGCTAGGGGAGAAATGGGGAAGGGGTTCCCGCCTCCCTAGGCTCTTCAGTCCCACCAGGTCCAGCACCCTGAGGACGTACCTGACTGCAATGTGTGGGCTTGTGGGTCTTCAGAGGCTGTGGGGAGCTCAGAGGCTGTAGATAAGGCATCGTAAAGAACTCACCTCATAAGCAGAGCAGCTGGTGCAGTGCACATTCCAGAGGCCAAGCAGGGCTCAGGTGCAATCATTGTCCTGGGTCGTGCACACGGCCACATGTGAGCGCTGGGCCCTCGGCAGGAGACCCGGCCAATCCTGCTCCATGTCCACCACCATCTGCCCATGTTAGGAGGCCTGTGCACTTCTGCCCACCTGAGCCTACCCTCTCTGACACCCCATCCAGGGTTGACAGAGCCTGAAAACATGTCCTCATAGGCATAAGCTTAGGAAGTTCTGCCTTCAAGCCCTCTTGAGAATCTGAGGCCAATAAAGATGCAGAGAGTAACCCAGACCACAGGAGGGAGTTGGAATCTAGAAGATCAGGCAGGGCTCTGGCTTCCTTGGCCAAGGCTCAACCCCTTCCCTTCGGGTTTTCTTTGGAAATGAGAAACCTTAAGGTCCTAGGGGAGCCCTGCCTACCCCTCTCCATTTGGGGCCATCTTCCTGTTGCATCCTCTCATGCACAGGCACTCTCACACCGATTTCTCCTGTGTGGACCATACAGGGTCCCCAGGAAAGAGCAGACACCAGGGAAGTGACAACAGCCAGCGGAGAAAGCAGTCGGAGGCAGCTGTGCCATAGGCAGTAGCATCCATCCTCCTGGCTACATGCCCAGAAGGCCCGAGATGGACTGAACAATCCCTGAGGTTTCTAGGTGTGTACCTGTTCCAAGGGCATCCCTGGCCCAGCCTGGACCCACAGGACTGGGGAGCTGGAGTCCACTTCTGTGGGACCTGCTACTCTGATGAGCCCATTCTCCCCTTGTGTAGACATTGGGTAGAGGAGAGAAGACCTTGCTGGCCTCCTGTGTAAAGTGGAGTGTGTCCAGTGGGTGACTCCCTGGGTTCCATATGATGCTCACGAAGTGTCTGTGGCCCTTGGTTCTCCATCGATGACGTCCTGTGCTCTGAGCACCTGAGAAAATGCTTTCCCACAACCTAGAGATCCTAAGGAACTGAGACAGGCTTGGAGGCTTGGGTGGATGAGAACCTGGGATAAGGAAGAACATGCCAGAGCACTGTACACTGAGTCCAGAGTCCAGGGACAAGGCCAGTCCTTGTTGGACTCCCGGGTCCTCACTTGGCAGGAGAGGGGAATCATTGCTTGGCTGAGGTTAGGATGCCTCCTGAGAAAAGAGGACACCCAAGTGGAGGGACAGAAAGATGAGGGAGAGGGAGGCTCCTGAGGTTCCTCCCACGGCCTGGAAGCCTGCAGGTCCTGCTCCTTTACCCCTGGGACAGTGGGGAGCCTCTGCCTTGAGGACACCCAAAGAGACTTCCTGTGTGGTGGCTTCTGCCAGGGCTGCAGTGCTGGTGCTGGCCACCAGGGGGCAGGCAGCCTCCAGCGTCAGTGGTGCCCAATGAGGTTGGGTTTTCACTGTTGTCACTTCTATTGGGATGTAATTGCCACACAGCACTGCCTAAGTTAACACTGCTGTGTGGTACATTTCAAAATTGCTAAGAACCAAGAAGCTAAACTTCTCATCACAAGCAAACACTTACTTTTCTGTTTTCGGTGACGGATGTTAAGTGAACTGGTGGTGTCATTGCGCAGGCTGTGTGCATCCAGTCCCTGTGCTGACTTCTTAAACTTACACGGCACCCACTCAGCCTGCCTCAGCTGCTGGAGCAGCGAATAGCCGTGCAGAGGCCTTTCCGGCTGTCCCCCGCCTCAGAGAGAACTCCTCCTGGTACTAGCGGTCCTCTCCACAGTCTGACTTGGTGAAGAGCAGGAGGAGGGGACACGAGTTTCACAATTCTTCACTCAGCGACTGTGCACCGAGCACTCACCCTGTGCCAGGTGCTCAGGTGGGTCTAAGTGCAGGGCTGACAGTGACTGAGTGGTCCATGCCGGTCAGGAGCTCACACTCTGGAGGGGACAAGGACAAAAGCATGAAAGCAAAGACATGAGAGGGGAAAGAGCCAGTGCTGAGGGGACATTCAGGGGCCTGTGAGGGAGGGCCGGGGGTCACCGGGTAGGGGTCTGAAAGGCCTCACTGGGGTGACATTTCCTGGGACCAGAATGACAAGAGGGAGCCAGCCCTGCACAAGTCTGGGAGCGGCGTGTCAGGGAGAAGGCACCCCTGCTGTAGACACTCATGGGCAGAAGGGGGTTTGGCCAGAGGATGTGAGAAAGGTGGCCAGTGTGGCTGGAGGGAGCCTGGGGGGAGAGAGGAGGCGGAGGAGGGCAGGGCCAGATCCTGGGGCCTGAAATCACGGTTCCAGTGCCTTGCATCTGTAAATGGCAAATGCCTCATATCTCACAATTTTTGTGGTTGAGGAATCAGACATAGATTAGCTTGGTTCTTCTGCTCGAGATGCCTCAAGGCCGCGGCCGCGGCCTCAAGTGATGCTCGACTGGCAGAGAATTTCCTCTCAGGTTCACTCAAAGGAGTCGAGGTGCACTTTGGACTCAGAGCATGGGTTCCTTTCTGTCTATTGGCCTGGGCGCTGCCTCGGTTCTCTCCCATGTGGGCCTCTGTGTATGGCAGCTCAACACGTGTGTGCTTGATTCCACAGCTCAGGGACAGGAGAGAGAGAGAGACACGGGAAAGAGAGAGAGACGGAACTTAAGAGAGGGAATAAGAAAGAAGTGAGAGACTTTCTGTGTTTAAAATTTAGACATGACACTCGTCCACATTGGCTGTGTTCTATTGGCGAGAGCCAGTCACTAAGCACTCAGTGGTCACACAGGAATCTGTGAGGGATGTGTGTACCACGGGTGGGGATCTCTGGGAGCCATGGTGAAGGCTGCCCACCTCACAGATCAAGATGAGGCACTTGGTCTCTTTCTAAACAGAAGAGGAAACAATGGAGAGGTTTGAATCCAGAGGATGACAGTGTCTGGATTTCATTCATCAACCCTCTCCTTGTGCTGACATTGAAATGAGGCCAAGAGAGGAAGTGCCTGTTGCAATAGCACATTGCTGAACCCAGGCCTGGTTTGAGTGGTGTTCATGCTACATCCCTTCTCGTAATTCTTCCATCTCTTTGTTTGTGCATTACTTGCACTTGACACCACCTCACAGGTGGTATGGATATTATTTCATATACACCTGATGATGTCCCTAGCAAGTAGATTCTAGGCGGATTCCCCTTGGGCAGGTTTGGAGACTGGGGAGGCCCTGAGAGGCACAATGAGTTTTCCAGGACAGACAACTGGTAAGATAAAGGAGGTCTGAATTCTGCTCTGCCTCCTCAAAGCTGGGACCCTCATCACATTCCCAGGGAGCTGCTGCTGGGGCTGTGGAAGCTCCTCATGTAGAGTTAAGAAGAAGACATGGGGGTGGTTTGGGTAGGTCCGACTACAGGAAGCAGCCCAGGTAATGGAATCTTGAAAAAGTGACCTCACTTCCTTGGCAATAGACCCCAACAGATTTAGAACTCTGGTAACCAGGCAGTTAATTCTAGAGACAGACCCCTAGCCAGCTCATTGGACTGGAGACACTTCAGAGAACAACATGTCTGCTTGTTGTATCCCAGTTTTCAGAGGCTCTAGGCTCAGGAAAGCCCAGAGTGTGAGACTGTTGTGTTGTTGTGGACATCGGATCAAGCCTCATGGCCAATTTGGCAGGAGGTACCCAAAGGTAATGTGGGGCATCCCAGGGCAGCCCACTGTAGGGCAGGACACAACTCGGATCCCACCTGAGCAGCCCCATAGCCCTTGCACCTTGTGTGAGGGTTTGTGTGTGAGTGTCGGTGTGTGTGTGTACGCGTGGGCGCTGTGTGGGAAGGCAGCAGGTGAGGAGTGGGTCCCTCCTGGGCAGGAGGAGAGTGTTATGTGCTGTCAGCCAGGTGAGTCTGTCATATTCATACCCCGGGGCTTGGCTGGCAGCCTGAGCAGCTGGGTGCTGGGATCAAGCTCCTCTGCCCTTGTGTTAATCCCCAGCCTTAGAAGTTTCATCTAGTTCCCTCCCTGGTCAGATGTCTGTGCAGACGTCCCTCTGTGCCTGAATTAGGGAACAGAATTCCTCATGGGGGTGTCCCCCTGTGGCGATGTGCAGGCAGGCCCCTGATGCCTCCTGGCCCATCTGCCGGGCACTGTCTTTCCAGAACTCCACGCAGGAGACCTTTGAAGAGCTACATGATGGGTTCGACTTCTCTCCCTCCCTAGTCAAGGAGCAGGAGCAGCAGGCCACCAGCAGCATCCTGTGCCAGTCTGAGGTGAGAGCAGGAGCAGAGGGTCTCCCCGCCCACCACCCCAAGATGTTCAGGTTGGGCCTGGAACCCAGGTCCGAACCTGAGCACACCCCTGGTGCCCCCATAGGGCTTTCCCACTGAGTGTCCTACGGCCTTACTCCCAAAGGAGTCTGGGCCTCCTCTCCTCCCCAGCCAGCTGAGGGCTCGGGTGGAAAGACACTCTCCACATGTTTCTTGGAATCGTAGAGGAAAGGTTTACTGTTGTTGTCACTTCTCACGAGGCCATGAGGACCTTAGCATTTTGCTCCTGTTTTGATTGATGTAACTTCCCGGCTGGGAAGCTGTAGCACTCAGCGCCACTGTCCTTGCAGACCTGCTCCAAGCCTCACAAATCATCACACTTGCTAGGCTGATTACACACAAAGAGCATGGGCGTGGATTACAGGATTCTATACATTTCTCTGCACCTTGTCATCTCACAAAACACTTCAAATCAGAGCAGTTTGTTACGTGCTGTAAAACTGGTGAGTCTGTGATATTCATACCCCAGGCTGGCAACCTGAGCAGGTGGGTGCTGGGGATCAAGCTCCTCTGCCCTTGTGTTAATCCCGAGCCTTAGAAGTTTCATCTAGTTCCCTCCCTGGTCAGATGTCTGTGCAGATGTCCATCTGTGCCTGAACTAGGGAACAGAAATTCTCATGGGGGTGTCCCCCTATGGCGATGTCCAGCAGGCTCCTGATGCCTCCTGGCCCGTCTGCCGGGCACTGTCTTTCCAGAACTCCACGCAGGAGATCTTTGAAGAGTTATGTGTTGGGTTCGACTTCTCTCCCTCCCTAGTCAAGGGGCAGGAGCAGCAGGCCACCAGCAGCATCCTGTGCCGGTCTGAGGTGAGAGCAGGAGCAGAAGGTCTTTACCCCCACCCCCCCAAGATGTTCAGGGTGGGCCTGGAACCCAGGTCTGAATCTGAGCACACCCCTGGGGCCCTCACAGGGCTTTCCCACTGGGTGTCCTACGGCCTTGCTCCTGAAGGAGTCTGGGCCTCCTCTCCTCCCGAGCCAGCTGTGGGGTAGGGTGGAAAGACACTCTTCACATGTTTCTTGGAATCATAGAGGAAATGTTTAATGTTGTTATCACTTTTCACGAGGCCATGAGGACCTTAGCATTTTGCTCCTGTTTTGACTGATGTAACTACCCGGCTGTGAAGCTGTGTAGCACTCAGGCCACTGTCCTTGCAGACCTTCTCCAAGCCTCATGAATCATCACACTTGCTAGGCTGATTTACACATAAAGAGGATGGCGGTGGGATTACAGGATCCTATACATTTCTCTGCTACTTGTCATTGCACAGAACACATCAACTCATTGTAGGCCGCTCAGGTCAGGAGCTGAGGCCTTAAGTGACTTCATCATATTCCACAGAGGAGGACATTTTGCACAGTGATTCAGCCTTTCGATGCTGTTGGAGCTTGACATGACCCAATTCTGTTGCCATTTGAGCCAACACTGCAGGGCACATTTTAAGCGTGTCCGAATAGACTCTAAGTTTTCCAGGTCTGCCATGACATAGAACCGCAGATTGGCGGAAGGTCACTAATCATCTCTTTGCTCCTGTCTGTGGTGGGGATGTTCATTGATGACTCCCTGGGATAATGCTCTTACCTCAGGCTCTTAATGCACAGAGGTACAATTGTTCCTCAGGTCACAGAATGCCTTGAAGGTACTGAGTGTTTGTCATTCCCCTAAAAATCAAATTGTACTTTTAAGTCCAAAACCATTTTCAAGGCGGGCTCTCGTCCCTCTTGCACAACTTCCTGAGGTGCTGGGAGGTTCTGGTCTGAGCTCCAGACCCTGATGCCCCTGGTGGTTCATGGTGACTCCACTGACTCTGTGTCCCTCCTTGTCCACGTGGTATGCCAAGGAACCCACCCTGTCCGTGGCTGAGGCCCGCACGATGCGGACCCTCGAGGCAGGCGCAGTGCAGAAGGTGGTAGGCTGCCTGCAACCATCTTTCCACGGCAGATCCATCTCCGTCACCACCTTCCCGTGTGTGTACCAGGCCTTCTACCCGACCCCACAGGTCCTGGACCAGCTGCTCCAGAGGTGAGTGCCCACCCCTCCACAGCACAGCAGGGAGTCTCCTACCTAATAAACGTGTGCCTTGGGAACGTCCCCACACCTCTCTGAGCGTCACCTTGCTCATCCAAATAGTGGGGTGGTAAGAGGATGAACCTCACAGGGTCACTGAAGGAAATCACAGGAGAAACCATGGCAGGCACTTGCTTGGTGCCAGACTCCACAGAAGGGGCTGCTGCTCCTGCTGCGTGTCCTCACGCTTATAGCTTCAGTCCCCAGTGAGGAGACTCCCTGCCTCTCCCCTCGCTGGCCTGTGGCCTTCCTGAGTGTGGAAAAGTACATGAAAGCAAACTGTTTTCCTATTGGCAAGACAATTTAGCGACTCCATCTAGCTGATCCTGGTCCTTGTCTTCGGTGCGGCCAGAGCAGTGGTCTCTGTGGGCAGCAGAGGAGACGCAGGCCCACTCAGAATTCTGGGAAGGCTCTGGATGGGGTTCATTCATTCAATACTATATGTTAAGCTCCTACTACACTCGTACCCTTTCCTACACACTAAGGGTGTCCACTGAAGGAAGCAGACACTCTCCCTGGGGCTCAATTCTAGCCTGAGAGCTAGAAGCTCACTTCTGGGCATCATGAGTATTCATGCCCAGAGGACGTTAGATGTCACACCCTCTTGGCCTCCTCTAGATATGGACGCATCCTCTCATAGTCAGACCACGATGACAGACTTCAAGGACCAACTAAGACCATGAGTGGTGTTGGGTCCAGAGGGAGGGCCTCCTGTGTCCACAGAAGGGGCTAGGAGACCATGGGGACTGTGGCTATGGATGGACCGGCAGACCCTGGATCTCACGCCTCTTGGGGTTTCTGTGGGAGGCCTGAGGTCTGCGGTCTTCCCTACAGGAGGAAATGAATCAAAGAGACCTGTTCATGGGGTGCCAGTCCCGCCATGGGAAGCAGAGGAGAGGCTGGGCTGAGTCGGCCACTGAGAGACTCCTCGCTTCCACAGTTCCCTCTCCCTCTCCCTGCCCTCTGCACATGCACCTCTCCTAAGCACCGCCACTGGGGCCCAGAACAGTAGGTGGTGAGCAGCCTGGTCACAAATCTGCCTCCAACCTCAGTCCTGATGCTCGAGCGTGGAGGATGGGGCAGGCTATGTCCAGGCCCTTTGGGAAAAGAGTGTCAGGTGGAAGACCAGACTCACACAGGCTCTCTGTTAGATTGGCTGATGACCAGGCCTTCCAGTGCAAGGACAGCCACCCAGGGATTGGAGTGGCTGGTCCACCCTCTGGGGCTCAGGCACAGAGAAGGTGCTGTGGGAACACAGTGTGGAACAGCAGGCCAGGTCTGTGACTCTCTTCACACATGCTTCTCCCCAGTGTCCTCTCTCCCATCTGGGGCCCCCGGCCTCAGGAGAACTCCCAGGATATGTGGCAGATGCTGCGCCACTCCAGGATCAACCTGACGTTGGCGTATCTCCAGGACCTCTTGCCTGGCTCAGTCCTGAAGCACCAGGCCACCCCTCTTCTCATCCAGGTGGACCTTTTCCAGGCCACTGAGTTGGAGACAGAGGGTAAGGGAGACCGTAGGCTTGGAAGACTACCCCAGTGGGTGGGTCATGACTGGGGATTCATTGAAAGACAGTGGGATCTTTCCTGTTTGGGGAAAGGCACATGGAAAGCAACTTATGTAGCTGACCCTTTCTCTTTCTCCATCTCCTGCCCCAGCTCCAGCACTTCTGCCAGGTGCAGAGGCAGAAAAGGGGCCACATCTGGAGCTGGACGGAACTCCAGTTCTATTTCTGCCGTCACTTCTAGCGCTGGAACCGGCAGCAGCGCCCTCAGCTGCTCCAGACCCCGAGCGAGTGCCATCAGCAGCCCCAGCCCAAGTGCCAGGTCCTGAACTGGACTCAACGGGACCAAGGGGTCTGCTGGGATTTCCACCTCAGGCTCCAGTAACAGCCGCAGAATCAGCTCCGGTTCCAGAGGCTTCCCACCCCTGTCGAGTGACCGGGAAGAAGCAGCCCGATGGGAAGCCTAGCCTCATGGCCTTCTCCCCAAGGGAGGTGGCAGAACAGCTGACGGCCATTGACGCGGTGAGCACCCGGGCTCTCAGGGTGGGGTGGGGCAGGCCACCCCTGTGCCATCAGCTGGCCCAGACCTGCTTTTCCCTGTGGCGGTTCCTGTGACCTGGGTCCAAACCCAGCTCCACCACTTCCCAACCATGGGATCTGGGCAACTCCCCAGCCTTCGTGTTCCACCCTCACACTGTAGAGATGGGGACCAAGAGGCCCTGCTGGACAGAGGGGCTGAGCACATTGAGTGAAGTAGAACACAGAGGAAGCCTGGTGGGGCTTGGCCCGAGAGGTCGGGGAGGAGAACTCACTGTGTGCAGCCAGGAACTCAGGCGGCCCAGCCATCTGCTCGGGATGCTCAGCAGCCTCAGCATTTGTGATGCACCAGACGTGTACTTCACTAAAAGGGAGACAACCTGACAAAGCCCGTGGGTGTAGCTGGCACAGGGGAATGTGCAGCGGAATGGGGCCTGGGACCAAGGATGCTCAGGATGCAGGGAGATGCCCCCTTGGGAGGAGCCAAGCGGAGCAGCCCTCTGGAGCTTGCAGTTTGTGGGGGTGGGCTGTGTGTAAATGCTCCTGTCCTTTCCCCACCAGTCTGGAGTCCCGGGTCCTCCTGTGCTGGGTGCTCTCAGTGGAAGAACAATGAAAGCGAGGGGCTCCCACCACGCTGAGAACACATCCTCAGCTTCCTGAGCCCCTCCTTAGACCGGTGACTCCTGCTTGGACACTAAGCTGGGCTGTGGCAGGGCTGAGTGACACTCCCCCTCCTCCCCAGGAAGTGTTCAAGAACGTCGAGCCCTCTGAGTGTCTGACCTCCACCTGGGGCAAGGGAAAGCAGCCCGGACGTGAGAACGTGGCACCCACCGTCTGGGCCACAGTGGTGCAGTTCAACAGAGTAGTAAAGTGTGTCATGACGTCCTGCCTTGGGGACCCAAATGTGACGGCCCGGGGCAGGGCCAAGGTTCTGGAGCGGTGGATCGAGGTGGCCAGGGTATGCGGGGGGAGACCCTCTCCAGAGCCATGAAACTGCCCCTTCTCCTTGATCAGCTCTCAGGACTGAAGGCTGCACTCTAAGCCCCTGCACAGTCGCTAGGTCCTTCCTGTCAAGGGCACACTGACCTTGACTCGCATGTCCCAGTGGTGGGATGCTCACTTCCTCCCTGGCTCCTTCCTACTTTGAGCGAATTTCCTCCTCCTGGAAGTGTTACTCTTTGGTCCACCTGTGCCCACCCTGGCACCCTGGCCTTCTGTCCCACTCAGGAGGGGAGAGTGGAAGGGAGGGGGACTGAAGCCAGAGCGGACAGGGCTCCTGCTCCCCCTCCCAGCTCCTCCTCTCCCTTCTCAGGAGTGCCGAGCCTTGAGGAACATCTCCTCCCTGCACGCAGTCCTCTCGGCTCTGCAGAGCGTGCCCATACACAGACTGAAGAAGACCTGGGGGAAAGTGTCCAGGTGGGGAGGCCTCTCCACAGGAGGACCAGGGGGAGGAGGGAGCTCCCGCGTGTCTGCCATTGCCCTCTCGTCAGCTGGGGCTTCCTGGGTGGCAGTAAGCCCTGGGCACAGGGCCTGGGTGGGTGTGCAGTGTCCCTGATCCTCACTGGCAACTTAGGCCCCCAGTTCTGCTTCAGGAATCAGGTTCCCTGGATGTCACATAGTAGGTTGAACCAAAGTGGAGATTTTCAAGTGTTTGCCATACAGCAACAGAACTCTGTGCCCAGTGGAAAACCAAACTGGTCAAAATACAGCTGCTGCATAGAAAAGGGAGTGGCAGCCCCAGGTGACCAACATGAGAGCCCCCTCTGCAGTCCCATGGTGACGTCAGTGCTCAGAGGACACCCACGAAAATCCTCATTCAGGCAGTTTGGATTTTCCAGATTCTCATAGAGAAGGGACTTGCCCTTATGCCCCCTGCCCCATTATTCCTGAGTTTCTCCTTCCTCCTTTCCCCCCTCAGGAAGAGCTGCCGAAAATTTAAAAAGCTCTGTGATGAGGACAACTCCCTTAGCTGGGAGCTGCTCATCAAGGTAGAGTGGAGGCTGGCATGTGGAGGGAGAGGCGGGGTGTGGGGAAGGGGGAAGGGGCAGGATGTGGACGGTCATTTCTCACTTGGAGTTTCTGTGTACAATTCCAGTCTTCCCTGGATGAACAGGAAGATGGGGTATGTTTGGTCCATGGGCAGGTGGGGGAGGTGTTTGTGGGGTGGGAAGCCCGGTCATGGCAGGAAGTGGGGGTGTCTGGGCTGATCCCGGAGGGGATGCTGAGCTGGCCGGTGGAGCAGGGGCTGCCTTCCATTTTGGTCCACGCTGTCAGCACTTAGATTCTTCCAGGCTGTTGCATGGATGGGGTGGACGGGCGTATGTTTCTTCCCTGAAGCAGCTCAGTGTGTCTTTAGGAAGCCAGGCCCCCACTGCTCCTTCTGTCTTCACCACTTCTCCACGAAGAGGGCACACTGCCTGCCCTCGGGATGGGCACTGCCAGGCATTCCCCCAGGCCAGGTGGACAAATGGGCTGCCCAGCCTTGAGTCTGAATGACTGGAGCATGACAGATGTTTGTGCATGTGTGACTCCCCACTGGCCCTACCACGGTCCCTCCTAGTCTGTCCCTGTCAGGAACACTCACCTGGGTCCTAGTCAGCAGTAACTGGTGCCCAGGTGGCTTATGGGAAGTGTCCAGGAAACTGGTGGTGCTCAGTGGATCTTTCCTGAGTGGACCTCATAGGCTCCACATGAAAGAGAAACCGAAGTGTCCTCTCAGCCCCGCCCCACCCTTTCACGCCGGGTGGGGTGAGAGCCAGAACCATGTAGACCGTCACTGACGCTGAGTCCTCAGGAGACCCTGCGAGGTAGGGGGAGTTTTCACACTTCCCAGCTGAGGAGGCTGACTCAAGTAGGACAGGCGTTCGGCCCAAGGTCACACAGCGAGAGTGTTGGAGCTAGGATTGTTCTAGAATCAGAGTGTGCTGGAGGATGGAGTAGCATGGGTACCAGCTGACTTGGTTCAGACGTCCAGGGCTGAGGTCAGAGGGGCTGAGGAGAAGTGGGGTGAGGGGAGGATGGCCTCCTTGACCCTGTCCTCAGTCCTGGCAGAAGCAGCCCTCCAAGTTTGCCACCCTGCTAAGGACCCTGCAGAGAGGCCGGAAGAGGCAGCAGCAGCAGGTGAGTGCGCCTGTGGGGAGGGGCTCCAAGGTCAGAGGAGGGGACTCTGCCCTCCCAGCTGGGGGCTCCAATCCAGAGAGGGGGCCTTCCTCCTGCAGCCCTCCTCCTGTTGCCGCAGAGCCTGACACCCACCCTTAGAAGTGACCAGGAGGAGGGCCTGGGGAGCTGCAGCAGGATGGGTCGGGAGAGTGGAGGGGCCAAGGATTAAAGGCCCTGTGACCAGCCAAAAGCAGGCCCTGGGAGGTGACCAGGAGGAGTCTGGTGTTCTTGGAGGGTGAGGGGTGGGGATTGAGGGCTGGCTATAAAGGGTTTGAGGCTGCTCCGTGTGGGGACCCTGGGCTGGGCCAGGAGGCTGAGCATGAGGAGTTTTCAGGGGAGGGTCATGGGGACACCTGAGACCAGGGGCTCATCCCATCTAACCTCGATGGCACAGGGCATCGTCCCCTTCCTGGGCAGCATGCTAACTGACCTGATCATGCTGGACTCTGCCATGGAGGATTACGTAAATGTGAGTGAGCCTGGGTGCCAGAAGGGTGTGACCAGGTTGGGACTTGGGAAGACACAGTCTCAGCACCAAGACCTGAGTGGTCAGAATGTGGTAACTTCCTGTCATGACTGCCTCCCTGGCTTCCCTGTGGGCTGAGACAGTGTGCCCCTTTTAGGGATGAGGGAACGAAGGCTCCACGTGGAACCCGTCCCGGGTCCCCAGGCTGGCAAAGCAGCAGAGCTGCCCGCCTGCAGAGCTGCATGGGCTTTGTTGGAGGCGAGAGAGAAGTCGGCCTCCAAGTCAGGCAGCACACTGATGGAGCTGTCCCTTCCTGCCTGAGGACTCAGCCTCCCTGTCTGTCATCAGAGAGGCTTGGGCTACAGGGTCCTTGATTGTCGGCCCCCATGTCCTGACTTCTCTGGAGCCCAGAGCCTGGCCTGGGTCCAAGTCCTGTTTTCTGTCATGCCCAGCCCCCTCCTGGACCTGGAGCAGGGCACCATGAGAAGGGGTGCACCCGGGGGCTTGTCATAGCTAGGGGGCTCGTTCTGATGGACTTTTGCTGTCTACCTTCCAGGGCAATGAGATCAACCACGAGAAAAAGATAAAGGTGAGCAGCTGTGGGCTTCCATGTCAGGGAGGAGAGGGGTGTTGAAACCAGAGACACCGCTGGGCAGAACTCTCCTGGGCTCCACCCCCTGTGTCTTACATTTATTGAGAGTGTTGGGTGACAGAGAATTAGGAGACCCATCCAGTAGGGGGGTGGGGGCTGCGGTGGGCATCAAGCGAAACTTTGTGCAGGAGGGCCTTATACCCATCTCTGAGAACAGGTAGGACCTGCATGGAATTGGAGGGAAGGAGGGTCCCATGTGAGCAAGGACCCAGGACAAGTCCCCTTGCCCCACTCCTCACCCCCTGAAGACCCTGCAGCATCCCCAGCAGCCTCTGTCGGCATCGTGTCCTCTCTCTGGTCCCAGGAACACAGCGTGATGATTGAGATCGTTCAGCTCCAGGAGGCTGCAGAGAATTACAACCTAGAGCCCCAGGAGCTATTCAGGGCCTGGTTCTGGGACATGGAGCAGCTCAGTGAGGATGAGAGGTGAGGCCAGCCAGGAGATGGGGAGGAATGGGTGGACTCTCCCTGCTGGCCAGTCCGGAGAGCCTGAGTCCATGGCTCCCTTGTCAGCCCTGACCTGTCCCATGGCTATGGCTAGGGCACCTGGACTCCAGCTGCTGGGCAGATGCCGGGAGGGACACCTGGGCTGTGGATTGTGGGAGGCTCACAGGTGCCACTCTGTCCTGTAGCTACATCCTGTCCTTCCTTCTGGAGCCCCCTTCCTAGTTGGCCAGCAAATCTCTCCAGGCCCAGAGAGCACGGCCATCATGAAGCTGAGGAGGGAGTGAGTGTCCCGTGGTCATATGTCCTCTTCCTTAGCACTGGGAACCCAGCTGAGTCACTCGGGGTGCACGGGCCCCACCACCTGCCACCCTTCCCGGAGGCCAATTTCCATCTCTGTAGGGGTGAGAATCACTGCTTGTAAATAGTTCATGCCAGATTTGCAGACTGTTGTATTAAAGTCCTGTTTCTCTTAGAGCCTGGGAGTGGTGGTTCTTTCACATTCTGTGCTAATTTAAACGCTGTCCAGACTCTCAGATTCCTCACTGGAGTAAGACATTTTGCAATCATCCGATTATTGTATGTGGGAGAGGGGGGAAGGTGCAGCTCTTCCCTGGCTGCTGAAGGAGACCCCCAAGTGCCCCTCCTCAGAGGACAGGTCCGTGTCAGCATCGTGAAGCTGGGCCAGGAGCAGAGACAGCCCGTCAGACCCCTGAGATGGGAGGTCGAGGTGTTTTCTCAGGCCGAGCATCCACCACGGAAATATGGGGGGCCCTAAAGCCACCACTTGCCAGGCCCACTCTGTGCCCCAGGGGTGGGGCTGCCCGTCCACACTCTGGAGGGAGAGGAAACATTTCCTGCGTCTCTTGTGGACGTGTCTCTGGACCCCATGTTGGGAACTTGTAGTTTTCTAGTTCAGCCTCTGGAAACGCATCAGCTCTAAGTGGGGAAAACACGTAAGGAGATCAAACCGTGCGTGTGGAGAGGACAAGGCCAGGGGAAGGTCATTTGTGCAGGGACTTTGGGCAGGCAGGACCTCCCCTCCTCAGTGTCCCCCTGGGGCTCCATGCTCACCCTTTCCCTGGCCTGGAATCCTGCTGGGAACTTGTCCCCGGCTCCGAAGTCCTCTCCCTGCTCGTCTCCTCTCCAGGGGAACACTTGTGGTGCAGCCGTCCAGGCTCCAGCTGGGCCCCATTCCCGACACCCTCCTGCTCCCTGGGACCCAGGACCCCAGCCCCTGCACTTCCTTCTTCACTCTTGTCAAGTCAGAAGTCCCCTCAAGGCCCCACCCTCCCTCAGGTGCCTCACAGCCACTCCTCCCTGGCTGGCCTGATGGACCAGGATGGGTTCTGACAGGCGGGATAAGGGTCCATGTACCTGGCCAGACGAAACCCCCACTCGGTCCCTTGCTGACCAAGGTGACTTCCGGGTCTGTGTGGTGCTGACGTCCTTGGTCTGGGAGATCCGTCCGTCACACCCTGAGTCATGTTATTCCTGACTTGTCCTACGTTCTGGCTGGGCCCGAGCCCATAGACCTTTGCCCCTGGGATGGCTGTGCTCTCATCCACAGTCTTGTGCTGTGGTTACCTCCTGGGCTGTGTGAGCCATTTCTGTTGGGGGTTTGAAAGCTGAGGCTGAGAGGGGCAGGTGTAGGGATGTCCTCCAGGGGAGTGCCACCCAACTATGATCTCTGGGCATCCATGGACACGGCCTTGCCTGTTTAAATCCTGAAGGGCTGGCAGTATGGGTGGACAAGAGCCACTGCGCTGAGTTCACCCAGAGTCCCCACCCGGTGATCGGCAGCTCAGGGGTCACCGCCGAGTATTGTGAACGTGCTCCCACGGAAACACCCAGTCACAGCAAGACCCAGATGACTTGTTTAGCGGTTCAGAGCTCTCCCCTCTGGATGGAGGCTGCCAGTGGCCCTCAGACACACAGGGGGCCTGGCCTCTGCCAGCGTGGCCTTCAGGCTGCGGCAGGGACGGAGCACACATCCTGGTTGCCCATGGCCTCCCTGACAGGGCACAGCCATCCAAGAACGTGACTGGCTACACGGCAGACCATCCTTTACCTCCAAGAGCAAGAGAAGCGCCAGGACCCAGGGCTGAGCAGGGCCGGGGAAGGCAAGAGGTTTAGGTTAAGAGTCTTTGTGCGTATCCACTCATTTTGCCCTCAGAATAATTTGGAGTGTTGTGGGTAATATCCCAGGTTTTTAATAACGTAGAGGAAGCACAGAAAGGAGGAGTAATTGGCCGTTGTCACCCACACCATCTGGCCTGTCCTCCTCAAACCTGCCTGGGCTCTCTTGCTCCCTCACCTCCGCTTTTCTTGCCCGCAACTAGAATGCCTGCCCACCGCATCTCTGCCCCCTCAGAGAGATGGCTTACCCAGGGACTCCATCTTGATGCAGGGAACCTGTTGTCCTCGATGTGACCAGGGCCCAGGTCAGTTCCGAGTTGGTCCCCCTCCCTTGGCCGTGAGAGACAGAGAGAGCTCATGTGTGCCTGATTGTCCTACCAGATTAGAGGCTGAAGTCATGAATTTCCTTCTATCCCACCCACCATCAGGCCCAGAAACGAAGGAGCAACTGGAATCTTGTTGGATTGGGGGCACATTTTGTGCCAGAGAAGAATAGCGTCACACAGTTAAAGGGTCCTGGTGGGAGACTTTACGACGTTCTTCAGTGACACAAAGTTCTGCCGTGTAGTCTCACTAGCTGTTTCTTAACAAGCATCCCCCCAAGGCTGCTCCTGACCACAGAGAGTGGGAGTCAGAACTGGGCAAAGTTTCATCATCAGAACTCTTCACTGGTCTGTGGTCTTTTTGCCAAGAGAGTGAAATAGACCAAGGGAGACGTCCCTGCTCCCCGCAGTTCTCGTGCCATGAGTGCCATCCCACCCCATTGCAGGGGACAACTGCTGGGTAGTCGGGCCTTCTCTCAGGGGCAGACATTTTGGAATGGCCTGGGAGCAGATTTGGGAAGTCAGCGTCAGCTCTCCGACCATGTCTCCAGAATCTTCACGAGCTCACAGGAAGCAGGACCTGGTTTTGAGTTTCTGAGCATGACTACACTAAGGTGGTCACTCAGGGCCTTGCCCAGGAGGCACCTCCTCCTGGAAGCAGCCGAGATGCAGGGACCTAGGCTAGCATCAGAGCAGGTGGCCTGGGGGAGTGGCAGCTTGTCTGTGGTACTCAGAGGCTGTTTAAAAGCACCCTGGATGGTAGGAGGTGTGAAAGAAGGAGCTGGACCCGGACTCGTGGGGAGCTGAGGATGGCTGGAAGGATGTGAGGTTGTCACACAGAGCTGGGTGTCCACCGTGATGGAAACAGAGGTGAACAGAGGCCAGGGCAGTGCTGAGTGTCCACAGACCAGTCAAAGCCAACTGGTGGGCTTCCCAGCAGAAGGTAGAGCCCAGTAACAGGGGTGTGAGGGGTGGGAGCAGACAGTACACAGCCTGGAGCGGGCAGGAGTTGGAGGCCCAGAGAGCTTGTGGTGAACAACAGGGCACGTTAAGGAAAACGGGGCCCCGTCTCAGAGAGCAGCAGGCATGCAGCCTGGGCGACGGATGGAGCCTCAAACAAACAGGGCTGGAGCCCTCAGCCAGCACGACTGGAGTTCATTTCCAGAAAAAAGAGAGGCTCCCTGCCAGGAGGACACAACCACGAGGCTTCGGGGGTCCCATAGCCAGGCTGGAGGGGCTAAGCCTCCTGATGTCCTGGGTGGAAGGGCTCCCAGGGCATGGGGTATGGAGCAAGGGGGCAGGGAAGGGGCACCCGAAACACCTCAGGAGCCCAGGGGAGCCTAGGGTGCTTGTTCCCTGGTGTCCACCCCAAGCGTGGATTCAAACGGGAGTGCTGACCTGCTGAGTGGTTCAGGCCCCAGTGCCTGCTGGCCTGCTGCCCCTTCCTCGCCCTGTGGCCTGGGACCGGGATGTGAGAAAAGCTGCTGAGCACGGGCTTGGTGTGACCATGGCCCACAGACGGCATGCCAACCACACTGAACCCTGAATCCAGGAGGCATGTGAGGCCCGGCAGCACCTCTCAGGAGGGCCCAGGATGCGTTTTTCGTGTCCTAACGACGGCAACAATAGTTCCCTAGTGGAATGTGTCCTTATGTGAATGTAGCAATGAGGCAGATGGAGCTGGAAGGATGCACAGAGATCCCATGCTAACCTGTGCATTGTATGGGGAACCTGAAGTGCAAAGGGCCCAGGAGCCGCTGCGGCTCATGTGGAGAAGCTCAGTCACTCAGCGAATGGATGGGGGCGTGAGCGCACACGGGCCAGAAACCAACACCAACTACCTTTGCTCCATGCACATCGCTCTGATTTTGAAGTGTTTCAGCTGAATAGACCATTTTCTTAACTAAACAAATTTCCAACTGATGCCCCCACTGATTCTGAAGGGGCCTCTTTCTCAAACTCTCAGAGCCACGCTGGCGGGCATGAGACCGCTCCTTGTCCTGACGGAGCTCCGCTGCCTCTTTCTGCCTCCAGTGTCCCTCACATGTGTGGCAATCTTCCTCTCTTTTGTCTGTGGGACACCTACCACAGCATGGCTTGATGAACAGGGCATAAGTCTGCTCCTAGGATTTGAACCTGTGAATCCTGGGCAGCCGAAATGAAGCATTTGACTCAGCCACTACACCGCCGGGTAGGTTTTAATGCTTAAATATTCTTACGACATAAATGTGATGGAAAACTATGGCGCCTGTGTATTTTAGTTGGGGATATAACGCCTCCTTACTTTTCTACAGGATTCTGCAGCATTGTCTTGCGCCTTCTCAGCCTCAGCCTGGAATCAGCCTTTTCCTCAAGGAGCACTGGCTCCTTGTATGAGACCATGGCATTAAAAACGTGCATCTGTGAGCTCAGTGTGCTGGTTGCTCCGGGGTGTCCTTGCTTCTTGGCCTTCTCGGTGGCAGGATGC
The DNA here is from genome assembly GCF_041296235.1 of Equus asinus. Lineage (NCBI taxonomy): Eukaryota > Metazoa > Chordata > Mammalia > Perissodactyla > Equidae > Equus > Equus asinus. Next base: position 60,528,437 of record NC_091794.1, read on the forward strand.
TTAAGTTAGGCTGGTGTGCTGACCTTACCGTGTGTACACTGTCTGCTGTATATGTGTCTATATGGAAACAGCCATGTTTAGATTAAGGTCAACGTCAGTTCAGAGCACGGCTTCCCAGTCGAAAGCATGGCCACATGGAGCCCTCCAGCCCGCGCCCTGCCCTCCCCGAAACCTGCCCCTGCAGTAGTGGAACCCTGGCTCCTGCCGTCTGACGACCACTCAGTCCTTTCTCCAATCCCGGTCTAGATGCATAGGGGCCTCACAGTTATTAACCAGTAACTGTTGAGAAAGAACTTTATCAAGTAGGGTTCTCTGCTTGCTCGGTGTCTTTTCCTGTAGTTGTACAGATTCCAGTCATTTCCAAAGGTCCTTAGGTCAGCACCACTTCCCCCACCACTTGCAGTGAGTTTGTTTCTTCCATTCTCAATACAGTTAGACTCTCTATTCTCATCTGCATGCCATCCAAGGATCCACCCACCTAAATCATTTTACTAATTTGTGTAAGTCAAGATTTGCTCTTTCCACTGTAAAAATCTGGGGATTTCGTCAAAGGCAGAGAGGCAAGTATCCGCCATTAAAGCATCACACGGATTTCCTGACCTCTTCATCCCTCTCCCCCGACCCCAGCCCTGCACAGCTCTGGGAAGCTGATCTGTGGATCAAATTGATAGCTTTGTGTTTGCAGAATGCCATATCAATGAGACCGTACTCTACCCAGCCTTCGCAGATGCTTCTTTCTGTTAGAAAGGTGAATTTGAGATTCCTCCATGTGCTTTCATCTTGATAGCTCTTTCAGTGTTGGCACCTGATAGCATTACATTGCATGGATGTACCTCACTTGGGTGTCCTTTCATTAATGGAAGGTTATCTTTGTTCATTCAAGTTCCCTGCCTGTATAAATGAGGTGCAGTCTATATATGTGTGCTGGCTTTTTTGTTGACGTTCTACTTGAAAACATTGTGTAAATGCCTAGGAAGATGGTTGAGGGATCACGTGTTAAGATGATGTTTAGCTCTGTACGAAAGTGCCCAAGTGTCTTCCACAGTGGCCGCACCACTCGGCATGGGCAGCAGTGACGACAGAGAGTCTGTGCTGTCCTAGCCCCCAGCCATGAATTGATCTCGTCTATTTGTGTGTCAAGGCGTCTCACTTTGTTTCAACTTGCTTCTCTCTAATGATAAGTGATTTTGAGCATCTTCTTGCATGCTTATTGTATGCTTATACCTTCATTAGCGAGGTGTCTGTTCAGATCTTGACCCATTTTTCATTGGAATGTTTGTTTTCTTATTGTTGAATTTATGATGCTTTGTACATTTTAATACAAGCCCTTTCTTAGATAGGCTTCTTCCAAAGATTTCGCACAGTCTACGGTTGGTCTTTTTCTTCTCTTAACAGTGATTGTCACAGAGTGGAAAATTTTAATTCTAACAAAGTCCACCTTAACTGGATTTTTCATTGAAGACTCGTTCTTTCAATGTTGAAGATAAAAGGTCATTATGAAAACTGAGGTCATATCTTCTCCTTTGCTAGTTCTAGAATTTTGATAGTTTCGCAGTTTATGTTTACATCCATGAACAATTTTTGTGAATATTTGTGTCATGTGAAAAGTTGGCATCTTTGTTAAGTTTTTTCCATATGGTCACCCGATTGTGTCATCACCATTTGTTTAAAAGACTAACTTTTCTCCATCAAATTGCCTCTGATCTTTTGACAAAGATCAGTTGCCCATGTTTGTGAGTCTATCTGTGGACTCTGTATTCTTTTCCATTTATCTCCTGGCACATTCTTACCCCAGCATTACACTCCCTGTACCTTTCTAAATCCTGGAATGGGGAAGTGCGGCTTACTCAACTTTGCTCTTCAGTGTTGTGCAGGATATCCCAGGTGCAGAAACGGTTTGTAGATATCTACAAAGTATCTGACTGGGACATTGACTGGGGTTGTGTTGACTCTATAGGTCCAGTCGGGAAGAGCTGACATCTTAATTATACTGAGTCTACTGATCATGGAAGTGAAATATGTCTCCTATTAGGTAGGTTTTCATTGCTAGCTTTTCACAGCCTTTGGTAGTTTTCTGGATACAGATTTGTCTTTACTTGTTTAGATTTTTACGTAAGGATTTTATTTATTTTTATTTTGTACCCTTTTGTGAAGGGTATTTTCTTTTCTTTTAATTTCCCATCATTCATTAGCAGCACAGAGGATGCGCACCGCGTGTTGCACTTTGACCTGTACTTCTTGTTATCATAATCCACTCTCATCAAGGCCTGTGAGGTGGTGCCCATTCCATTTGAACTTCAGAAATTAAGGGACTGAACAGTGTGACCACTGAGCTGCTGTGCCTCGGCTTAGGAGTCCCTGCTTAGCAGTAGCCAGCTTGCTGCCCGGCCGGGGGCACAGGGCGCCCACCACCGCCTTGTTCTGACCGGGGCCCCAGAGACCAGGGTGTGGCGCTGGGTGTGCCACCCATGGACACAGGTTCCCGGCCCGGCCCCAGTGCGACAAGAGCTTCCTGTCCCCAGTATCGATGTGCCGCTCCCTCAGGAGGAGGATGCTCCCTGCCCGCTGCCGGCCCAGCAGGGGCCTGGGTGCCTCCTCTGACACTCTCCTTCGGTCATGCGCACAGAGCTGCATGGTCTGGACTGTTCCCGGGGCTTGTTCTCTACTCCCTCAGGGCGTGTGTTCCTGAGGCCTATTGTGCACAGGATCGTCCTTTATGGGGCTCATGGGACGATCACAGCCCGCTGTGCTGTGTCACAGGCTTATGAGGTTTGTGGGAGGAATCCTGCACAGATTCAGACACACAGGTGCCCTCGTGAAAGGATGTGCAAGATGTTGGGCCTTCCCGGGAGGGAGCTGGGGACACAGGACACGCCTGGAGACTACAGAATTCCCTGGCGAAAGGGAAAAGTGTGCAATCCTACATCCGCTGCAAGAATTGTTAATGCTAAATTTCCTATGACATGGAAGTAGCTGAAAATATATTGAAAGATAAAGATGAGATGTATTAATAAACATTATTTTAATTTTCAATGTTTTATGTATATATCAAAATCAGAAATTATTATAATTTTACATTCCTGGCTTTCAAAAAAGACAAATTATCTATAATATTTGTAAAATGCATTTCTCTGCTTATCTTGTTTTCAAATGAGAATATTGCCGTGATTGACGACATTTTCTCCTAACAGAGGGACAGTCTTAAATATTTCTAAATATTAGCTCATTGAAACATCTTTTGCAGGATTCCAATGTGACTAGAATTGTTACAAAATAGTAATAAATCTAGGCCACTACCAAATGTTTTGTGAGAATGTGATAAGAATATATCCTGAATCAGTTTTGGAGGGGATCCGAACACAATAGTGGTTTTTAAAATACCATTAAAGTGATTAAAAATACTGCTTAAATCGTTCAAGATGAAATATATTAAACTTAAAGCTCCGTTTCAGCTGACCGCAGAGACCCAACAAGCAGGCCTGGATCCAGGGACCAGCCCCACGGACCCACAGACTCGTCAGAAATAATATTTCTTGTTTTTTGTTTTGAGTAACTAAGTTTTAGAGTAGTTTGTTACACAACAAAGGCTAACTATATAAAAGTGAAGAAAAATTTGAAACTGCAAAAAATTTTAATAAGCAAAGAAAAGTCACCAACAATTCCAGCAACCCAAAATAACCAGTGAGAAAATTTTGGTGTGTTTTCTATCATTTTTACATTTATTAGTTATGTAGCTAGAGAGTGAGAGACAGAGTGAGAAACAGGAAGATGATAGAAACGCATACAGAATTTATAGGATGTTATGTAATTGAAGTCTTGCGTTTTCCCCTCATTACCACTAATTAGCACTGTTTCCTGTCATTAACTATTTCTGGAAAGTAGGACATCACTGACTTGGAAACATCTTTCAAACACCACAATTTCACTCCTGGTCAGCCACATGTAGATGTTGCCCGACACTGATGGATGTGTGCGCCTATGAATCCAAGTGCCATAAATCTAGTCTAATTGGGGTAAAACGAAACAAACAGACCTTTATGGGCCATCTGATATTGTTCAGATTTATCTGAATAATTGACTAGGGGGTGAGCTTTGATTGCTTACATTTGTCACTGGGGACAGGAAACAGTTCTTGTGACTCCGGCCTTCCTGGGATGGGCCCGCTGCCCCTTGCTGCAGGACCCAGCCTGAGGGGATGGGAAGAGCTGCTGGAGGAAGCCCTACTTGGCCATTTACTCCCGTACCAGCTTAACCCCCAACCTTGCTCCCTGGGGGCAGTGACCTGGGTGGGCAGACAGGTGGGCAGCCTCCTGCATGGAACTCATCCTGGAGAAGAGACAGCCCTTCAGGCTGCAGGTCTGCTCGGGGGGCCTGGGTCACCCAAGAGGACGGGCTGTTCTGAGGACTGAGGCTGCCTCGGGTTTACATTTGTTCACGTCTGAGTCCTAGGAGAAGAGGGGACTGGAATGGGGCCTACTCAGGCCACAGCTGGGGTGAGGTTCAAGGAGCATGGTTCAAAAGCCACAAGCAGACCCACAGGAAGTCCAGATCTTCTTTTTGGGACACAAATCTCGTCAATGGACTTCGGGAGGAAGTTTCGCCTCTCTCGTTGGCCTCTCTCCTGCCGTCCCCATCCCATCCTCTCCTCCTGTAACACAAAGCTGGGAATTTGCCTGGCAGAAATGGTCCAGCAGCCTGGAGAAATGAGGACAGCCACACAGGACCGTCTTTCCTTGGGGGAACAGGGGAAGTAAGCATGAGAGTATGCCACTGTGATAGACATTTCAGGCTGAATTGACAGCTGCTGTCTTCACTAAAACTCCCAGGGGACATTGGGAAAGCAGGCAGGCTGGTTGTGGTCACCTGTCCCAGTGCATGCTGCCAGAGCTCAGCCCTGGGCATCGGGCACTTCTGCCGTTTCCTTGTTCACTGCTTCAGGGAGATGGGGCTGAGGGCAGGGCCAGGGGAAGTGGGGCACAACGGAGGCCAAGGATGTTTGCTCAAGTTGTACATGTGACAGTCCTAGGGGCCACCTGGAAGTAAAGGGCTGAGTCTTGTGCCCTCAGGAGCCAGTAGAGACAATGCAGTAAACCCTTAGATAAATGCAGTAAGAATTCTGCCTCTTCTCACCTCCAGGCTAGTGTGACTTGAAGAAACCCTGGTGAGACTAGAATGACGTTCATGCCAGTGCCCACGGTCTCTCTCTCAGAACTCTGCTTTTCTCAGTGCTCATCTCTTTGAACATTTGTTTTCCATTCGGCAGCACCCCCTACATGTCAAAATGCTCCTAAACAGCTCATAACAAAAGTCGCAGATATCAGTCCACTGGGGTAATCACAATGCAGAAGTTCAATGAAAACCAAATGTTGTCCTGAACGACGGGCTTTGCCTTTGAATTGTTGGTGGTTAGAATTGTCTCCACAGGCGCTCAGGTTATTGTAACACAGCAGGGCACTCTCAATCTCCCATTATACAAATGGCAGCCTTTATATTATATATAAATTATTATATTTTACTATATATTATAAATTATATATATTATATAAATTATATAAATATAATTTGTAAATTATATTTTATATATAATTTATATATTATATATATAAAAATATAATAAATTATACATAATAGACAGGCAGACCTGTCTATTAGAGGAGACCAAAACTGCATCTCCATGATCATTCCTCTCTGGGCACGTGCATCTGGACCCCGAGGTCACGGCTGGGAATCCCTGAACTCAGAGGTGGGGCCAGGGCGGGCGTAGCCTTTGTAGCCCACCAAGCCCGGACACGGAGGAGCCTGCTGGTCTCGGCAGCGACTGAGAAACGGAAGGGCATGCACATGCTGTTTCCTGGGATCCTGGGGATCCGGTCGCTCGAGGGGAAGAGGTGGGCTTTGCAAAGCAGATCCACACTATCCAAGCTCAGCACAGCCTGGGCAGCCCCATCCTGGCACCGAGTCCTGCTCCTCTGTGCTGCAGGCCCAGTGCAAATGAGGCCTTGGAGATGAAAGCTTCTCCCCATCCCTGAGCGCTCTCTGAATTTCAGGCCAAAAATTCTTCCTGTGTGTACGGCTCTGGAGAGAGGTTCGCGTGGCCCAAAGAGCTTAGTTGTTTATATAAAATGTGCACCATGTCCCGCCAGGTAAGTAGGTTTTAATTTCTTCAGAATATTGATTAATTGACTGATTCATTCATTCATCCACTCATTCATTTACTCATTGAATCAAACTCTGAGCCACGACTGTGTCCCTGGCCCTGTGTAAGCTCCTGGAATATCAAGAAGAAGAAGAAGAGAGCACCGCCCTTGCCCCTGGAGAGTTAGATTCTAATGAGGGGAGACACAGAGGAAGCAAAGCTCCACCAGAGATGGCAAGAGCTGTGGCAGAGATGGAGAAGATGCTGTGCGAGCCACAGGAGGGCACACTGACTCTGCAGAGGAACACAGGACAGTTTGGAGGAGGTTCCTAAATGCTGATAGCAGAATGGCAAGGACAGTGACAACTGTGTCACTGGGAAGATGAAGCAGCAGGGACTCTCATTTGCTGCTGGCGGGAGTCATAGTTGTGAGGACCTTGTTGGAAGTGCTTTGCCCATGACCTCCCAAAGGTAAACATGGTTGGTTTCCTCTGACTGAGCAATTCCACCCGGGGTTTATTCCATGACACGTGGCTGCACACATCTGCCAGATGACTCTTATGGGAATGTTCATCGCCAGTCTACTCACAATAGTGGAGAACTGGAAACAACTCAACTTTCCATCAAATAGGATAGATAAGTAACTTGAGTATATTCACATGATGGAATACTACACAGCAACAAAAAGCAATAAGCTCCTGCCACCTGCAGCAACAGTGTGACTCTCCCAGACATCATGATGAGTGAAAGAGCAGGACAGAAAAGACCACCCACTAGGATCCTACTTCTATCTCTGGTGGTAGACCTCAGCATAGCCATTTCCCAGGAGGAGGGTTGTGACAAGGGAGGGGCACAAGGGGTGGAGGCATGGGAAATATTCTACATCCTGCCCCGGGAGGTGGTACACAGGTTAAATAGTGTCAACTGAGAGAAAGCTGCAGGTGATATTGGTGACGGAGTTCATTCAATACTTGGGGTGAGGAGTGGGACCCCGAGAACCAGTTCCACAGGGTGCTCTGATGGGACTGCTCCGAGGGTGTGAGGTGAAGGGCAGCTTCTGTCTCTTTTACCAACAGTGTACGTGCAGGGAAGAGGAGAAGAGGGAAAAAACTTGCCACTAGATTTCATCTATGTCAGAAAGGATACGGTGCATCTGGGTGACATAAAAAGCATCTTCAGTCATACATCAAACAAGTTCAGAGAAGCTGATGTTATCTACGTGCGGAGGGAGATGAGGACCAGGGTCGTTAATTATTCCCACAATCTCTAAGCAATGCAGTGGGGGAGGGTGAGAGCGAGCTGCCCTTCACCTCTTCCTGCTCTGCAGAGGTCCAACTGGGGTCTTCAGTCATGAGACGTGGGGACACAAGGTCGTGTGACACAGGCTGAAGATGGCCTGCACGGCTACTGCGCAGCACAGCGTGGGTGTCATTGGACTGACTTAATGCCTATGCAGTTTGTGGGCTAGATTCACCCATCGGGCCAGGGAGAGGGGTTCCAGAAACCTGTCCACAAGACATAAGTGACACTCGTGCAGCTGCATACTTCATATTCACGCAATTCTCTGAATGTATGTTATAACCCAATGACACATTTTAAAGTCAAAAATCAAGTAACAAACACACAGCACAGAATGTTATCACTTGACATCCTAGAACACAGAAAGCATCCCCAAGTCATAGGAATGATCAACAATAAACCGGAAAAATGATGTGATTCTGAAATGTAAATGTTCCAGAACCAGGAAGATCACAGGACAGGTAGAGATCGGCTTGGGACTGACCGCAGGCACAGCCTGTGACTCTGGGCGACAGCTCCCTGGACCTCACTTCCTGCTGATTAACACTGGTGTTAACAACAAGGTGATCACATCTGAATTTGTCTAATATGGTGTCTGCACATACGCTTTCATCAATAATTGTTACAGCAAGTACGTCAGTCTTTTCTACAGTGACTCCCATGTTTTGAAGCGTGAGCACCTACTTCAGTTTTTCCCAGTGAAAGTCTTTTTAGTTTTAAGTAGAAACCTTTTCAAGCACATGGAGAAGTAGAAAAGGGTAATAACTACCCTAATACATCCATCAACCCATTTAATAATTAACATTTTGTTATATTTGGCACATTATTTGTCTGAATTAGACTCTTTTAAAATCCATCTTATTATGGAAAGGCTGAGTATTAAAAAACAGAGGAGTAGAAAGAATTGGATCCTTCTTCATTCATTACCTGGCCAATTTCTATAAGGAGACTTTCTCTCGTCAACTGTTTGAATACCCTAAGGTAGGGTTCAGGATAAATGCTTGAATCTCTCTTTTCATTAACCCATTTTGCACAGACGATGTTGGTTCTCTGGCATCCTGAGCCACCAAAGGGATGTTTTCTGTTTGCCTTTTTTAATCCATGCTAGTCAATTCCTGAATACAGTCACACCTGGCATAATGACGTTTGGATCAATGACAGACCACATATACATCAGTGGTCCCAAAAGATTCGTACCGTAGAGCCTAGGTGTGAAGGAGGCTATCCCACCTAAGTTAGTGTAAGTACACTCAGTGATGTTCACACAAGGGCAACACTGGCTAAGGATGGATTTCTCAGAACGTATCCCGTCGTTAAGTGATGCATGACTGTACAAATATTTTGGTGTCTTTCAAGTCACTGTTATTAGTTTTGATGCTCAAATTGCTCCATCTTTGACTAATGGGAACCTAGTCAGGTTAGATCCTAAGACCTCTTCACAAGACTCGAGTTATGGTTGATGGCTTCCTATCTTTGGATACGACAAGATTTTCAGGCTCACCTGCTACATTGCTTGTCCCAGACCTAGAGTCAGCCATTTCTCCAAGGAGCCCTGGTTGCAGTTAATGAGAAATGGTGCTTGGAGTCCACAGTCTTGTCACTAGAAGCTTTCACTAGTGATGGGTTGGTCATTGTTTCTGTATTATCATAGATTTTCTCTTCCCATCATGTATGTCCAAAGTTTTAAAGACCAAGAAGAATACATAGAAACCATAAAGAAAGATCATGAAAAGATGTTATTTTTAAAATATCTAGCAAAATTGAAAAAGAAAAAAATAAAAATTCTATAAATGAAAAATTAAAGGTATTCAAAAATGCAAAGTAAGTCTATACAGAGTTTAAACAGCAATTTAGTCACAGCTCAAGAAAGAACTGTGAAATGGCATTTAGACTTGGACACATCACCTGGAATATAAAGCAACGTGATAAAGAGACAAAGAGACATTAAAAACAGGATGACTAAATGATAAGGTCCAATTTTGTATAATAAAAGTCCAAAGGAGGCTTAGAGAAAATAAGCACAAGACAGCAATTGAAGAGATAATGGCTAAGAACTTTCCATAATTGGTTGTATTTAAGAAGCCCCACAAAGCCAGATATACATAAATTAAAAATTAATCCACATCAAATAACAATAAAACTACACAACCACAAAAGAACAAAGAACAACCTTAAAAGCAATCACCGAATAAAGCAGGTTTAGTGTGAAAGAACCATCCTTAAACTAAAGTCTTCTCAGCAGTCACAGCAGAGCCCGGGATCCCGCAGGTCATATCCGCCAAAGGAACATAACCGTCCCCTGGAGTTCTGTATACACTCATGAGAAAGAGCGAACAAACATTCTCCCAGCAGACAAATACACAGAATTTGCTACTCATAGACCTCAATGCAACACTACTTAGGTGAGAGGCAAACTGAATCCAGAAGGCAGAAGAGGTTTCCCAGAAGCCGTGGTGGAGAAGAGGAGCTTGCTACACGGGATAAATCAAAACAGGCCTGGGCCATGAGAAACAAAAACAGAGAGCACCACCAGTCCAGTGTGGTTTTTGATGAGATACGTTTCAAAATGGTAGAACTAAAATGGTAGCCAACAATAATGATAAATGGCAGGAGCAATAAAGGCACTCCAGCATGCTCAGCCTGTAGAAAGGTTTGGGGGGAGGCCAGAATTATTGATTACCTTTAGATCTGTTACCTGAAGTGCAAATGTTAAAACTTTAACAGTGCTACTGAAAATGTGGAGACAGAATAGTTAACCTCTAAGCTAATACAGCCGGAGAGAAGTAGGCATAAATAGTCCTTCAGTAATATAATAGGAGATAGAAAAAAGAAAAGTTATTTAAAAAGAGCAATGGTAAATAGAGAATAAAATGGAAGAAGAATTCAAAAATATTAAAGGTCACAATAAATGTGAATGGATAAAACTAGTTAGTTAAAAGGCAGTAATTATAAAGATTAAAAACTCCAGGCCTATTTTGTTTATAACAGACACATGTGAAATATAACACCATGGAAAATTTGGAAGTAAAGATATAGGAAAAGATATACCAGAGAAGTACTAATCAAATAAAAGCGACACAGCAATATTTGCCTTAGGCAAATCTGAAGCTGTATGTAGTTGAATGGAGTCAACAAGCCAGCCTCAAAATGTATAATGAAAAAGCAGACAGATTACAAGGAGAAATGGAAAATCCATGATTACATTAGATTTTTAAAGCCTCTCTTAGAAACAGAAATATTGAATGACAAATATTCATCATGATAGAAGATTTGACATCAGGTAACAAGCTTAATCTAATTGACATATGTAGAACTCTAGACTCATTATTTTCAAACACACATGTAATTTCTACAAAATTTAACCATGCATTAGCTCATAAAGAAAACTTCAAACATACGAGAGTCAACAGGACACAGATCACTTTCTTTGACAGCAGTGCACCAAAACCAGAGATCAATAACAAAGATAATTGACCTTATTCCAAGTATTTGGAAAGTGAAACACATACATATACACCAATCAAAACGTGTCTAGGGGCCGGCTCCGTGGCCGAGAGGCTAAGTTCACGCGCTCTGCTGTGGCGGCCCAGGGTTCGGATCCTGGTTGCGGACATGGCACCGCTCGTCAGGCCACGTTGAGGCGGCGTCCCACATCCCACAACTAGAACGACCTGCAACTAAGATCTACAACTGTGTACAGGGGGGCGGGGTTGGGGAGATAAAGCAGAAAAAAAAAAAAGATTGGCAACAGTTGTTAGCCCAGGTGCCAGTCTGAAAAACAAAACAAAACCAAAACGTGTCTAAATAACTTTATATCGTAAAATCATATACAGTTTATAGACTATTTTGGACTGGATAACACAAAACTGAAAACAAAATGTGTGCACCAGTGACAGCAGGAATTGGAGGGAAAATGTCCCCCGTGTGGATATAACAGAAGAGAAGGATGATTGAAAATGACAGAGATAACCTTTCAAAAGAAGAAAGGAGAACTGGAAACAGAACAATAGTATAAGCTCTAGGAAAGCAGAAAAAAGGGACACACTTAATGACATAGAAAACAAAGATAAAAGAGATCTACAAAAGAAAAATGCAACAAAGTTCTTTCATAAAGAAAGAGAAAATATGAATAGCACTGTAACCATGGAGGAGAGTGAATCAAGTGTCAGGTTTCTGATGAAAGAGCACCACGCTCCAATGATAGTTAGACAAGTTCCAACCACTGTTGGGAAAACAATCACCTCTTATCCATAAGCTGTCCTAGGAACAGACCAAGAAGGAACCTCCCTAACTCACTTTATGAGGCTAACAGTATAGCTTTGAAATGAAAACTAAACAAAGACAGTTGGAGAACGGAAAATTAGAGACCAACGTTGTTATGAACATTGCCCTATAATTGGGCTAAAATCTGAAACGAAATCTTAGTAAATGGGATCCAACATTGTATTTTAACAAAGCATCCAAGTCATGGAGGATTTACCTTAACTATTCAGGATGGCTTAACGACATGAAATCCACTAACATAAGTGCATTACGCTAGGAACCCGGGCGGGTAGGGAATCAGCACCAAATGAACAAGTGCTCACACCTACAGATGGGGAGGAAAAGTGCGAAAAATTAACCAGCAAACATTTTACCAAACTTGCAGTACAGGGAAATGGTAAAATGATAAAACGCATCAAACAAAATGTTGCAGTAAACTTCTTGATCAGTGGTGAAAGCAAAAGTTATTCTCCTTAAAGTTAAAAGAAGCCCCGAGGACACTTGGAATCACCACTTTTGCTCATCATTGTAGTGGAGGTGCTAGCCAACAAACGAAGAAAAATAGAAGAAGTAGAAGGCATAAGAACTGTAAAGGGAAAAACAAGATTCACTGTCATTTTCAGGTGATTGTTCTCTTAGAAGCTCTATGAAGCCAATCCTCAAACTGTTAGAACTAACAAAAATGGAGCAAGGCTGCTGCAGTCAAAATCAAAATACAGAAATCAATAGCACTCATTTATACTGAAAAGATAACACCAACTAGAACTTTTAAAAAAGATACAATTCCACAGATAAAACAAGAATGGCTGGGAGCTGGAACTTGTAGAAGCTGAGTAATAGACACGCGTGTTCATTATTCCAGTCTGTCTCCCTCCGCATAAACCTAAAATTTTCTATTTTTAAAAGTTAAAATCTAAACTAGATCGTGACCCACTCAGAATAACAACAAATCTATGAGGTACTTAGGATACCGCGAAATGTATCTTACAAAGATGTGCAAGAATTTTAGAGAGGAAATTATTTAAAACTCATTGAGTAACATTAAAGGAAACATATAAAGAAAGAAATGACCATATTCATGACATGAAGCTTTTTTTAAAAGTTTTTTGGTGAGGAAGATTGGCCCTGAGCTAACATCTGTTGACAATCTTTGCCTTTCTTTTCCTCCCAAAGCCCCAGTACATAGTTGTATATGCTAGTTGTAGGTCATTCTAGTTCTTCTATATGGGATGCTGCCACAGCACGGCCTGATGAGCAGTGTGTAGGTCCACGCCCAGGATCTGAAGTGGCAAACCCTGGGCCGCTGAAGTGCAGCACGTGAACTTAACCACTCAGCCACGGGGCGAGCCCTGACATGAAGCTTTGATGTTGTGAGGATGTAGTTTTCCCCCAAATTATAAGTTCCCACAGGGTATTATGGAGAACTCAGCAAGAAGATTCTAAAGTTCATACGAAATTCTATCAGTTCAAGAATAGTGAAGACAATTTTAAAGAGGAGGAAGGGAGAGGAGGAAGGGAAATGAACTTTTTTCAGCACTTAGCCCAGGCCAGGTGCTGGTCGCGGCCCTTTCCCTGTATGACCTCACTAATCCTCCCCGCAGCCCTGTGGGGCAGATACCAGTATCATTGCCATTTCCTAGAGGGAGACACTGGGGGAAAGATGACATCATTTGTCTGAGGTTTAGGGGGACCGATCTTTACTGTGTGCCCAGCACTGATGGGGTCCTGGGACAAGGGATTCTCAGTGCTCACACCGGGGAAGTCCCCACAACACAGCCTGGTTAATCACCTCCCCAAGGCCCCATGTCAGGAACCAGCTGGCAGAGCTGATATGCAAAGCCTGGCAAGCTGACCTCAGTGCCTGTCCTCGACACAACAACGCATCTAAACCCTTAAGGCTTAGGTTAAATTACAGAACACTGAAACCACTGATACTGGGCAGGGCATAAATCAATAGTCCAACAGAACTAGGAACCCAGAAGCACACCTGTCTATACTTGGTATTATCAGTGGGGGAAGGACTCAACAAATGTCACTAGGATGACTGGTCATCTCACCTATGTGGGGGAAAATAGATGCTGACCCCATGCAATAAACAATAAATTCCAGTTATACTAAACGTGAGCAGCGAAAAGTTAAAATTTAGAAGAAATGATAAAAAATCTCTTTTGGAGCTTAGGAAAGAGAGTAGGATTTCTTGAACCAAATTTAAAAAGAAAAATGGGCAAATGATGAGAATAAGTAACTCAAAGAAGAAACACAAAGAACAATATAAACACAGAGTCTGCGAGTCTCCAGTAATAGGAAAATGACAGTGGGGACAATGAAATATTTCAGTTCAGCTTGGCGCCACTTAGGCTGAAAATGTCACGTTAGAAAAAACGTGGGTAACCAGAACCAGCAGGCATCTAAATTGGTACAAGCAACTTAGAAAGCAACAGAGAAAAATACATTAAAGGAGAAAATGGGCTACAACTCAACCACTCATTTATAACAGACTCCCCAGAGCTCACGCCGGTGTGTACACAGAGAGGTGCAAGTATCCTCCACCACAGCAACACCACAAAGTTGGGGAAAACAGATGTTTATCACCAGAGGAGTGCACACTTTATGGCTTAGTCATTCAGTTAAAAGGAATGAAGCGGGGCCGCCCCAGTGGTGCAGCAGTTAAGTTCGCATGTTCCACTTCAGCGGCCTGGGGTTCACTGGTTTGGATCCTGGGGAGAGGACATGACATGGCTTGACAAGCCATGCTGGGGTAGGTGTCCCACATATAAAGTAGAGGAAGATGGACATGGATGTTAGCTCAGGGTCAGTCTTCCTCAGCAAAAAGAGAAGGATTGGCAGCAGATGTTAGTTCAGGGCTAATCTTCCTCAAAAAAAAGGAACAAAGCAAGTGCATATATCAACATGAATAAGTCTTTAAAAACATATCGATTTAAAAAAAAACAAGTGGCAAAGGCTGTTGTATATAGTAGGGTACATTTACATAATATTTAAATGCAAGAACAATATCAAGTATTGATTAGGGCTCTGCATATGCACATGAAACCTCCAACTTAGGAGCAGTGGTTGCTTCTGCAGGAGGAGGAATCAAATGGGGAGGGAGACAGGGATTCTGATAAATAGATCTTTAACATCTCACGGCTTAAGTTTTAGTACTTCTGAAGCGTATATTTAGTAAAATCTGGTTGGCAAGAACATGTGTATAAGTGTCCTTTTTTCAACTTCTAAAATATTTCACATTTTATGAGACAATGGGTGATGGGGACCAAAATTGTTTTTCAATCATCTTTTCCATGATAATATCTCAAATTATACTGAAATTGGCTGGAAAAATGATTTTAGTTCAGAAGTTCCTTGGCATGCCTCACTTCAGGAACGCATCGCGGGCGCAGCTGCACTCTGAGAGTTAACACAGACTCTGATTCCAGTGCGGGCGCCCAAGATCACTGCCAAAACCCAGGATTTAAAAGACAAAAGCAAAAGAGCCAAATCAGGTTCTCAGATGACATTCAGATACATGTGAGCATAGACCTCATGAGAAATGCTTAAATCCTATCCTGGCTTTAATTACAAATACAGCAAAACACAAAACGAGGAATCTTTTGGTCAAGCTGCAGGGCGGCACTCAGCACGGCCCACGGAGGGATGGCGTGGCAGGGTCCCTCAGCAGTCCCCAGAGTGGCCCATCGAGACTGCCCCAGCGGCCCCAGCTCCCAGGAGCAGGTGAACGGCCGGAAGGTCCAGGGTGAGTCCGAGGAGATGGCCTGAATTTTTAAGCAGTTGCCTGGAAGCTGAGCTCATAATGTAGCCTTGGGATGACATGAAAGCTTAAAGGATAAAAAAATATCAATATGATGCTGAATTATTTGGCTTCTCCATCCCATCTAGCAATTGGAGGCAAGGTATTCTGGGCATTAAACAAAGCACAAGGAAGCCGAATGAAGAACGAGCTGGAGGAAGTGTGGGGATGGAAACGGCAGCCTGTCACAAAGCGTGAGATTCAGTGCACACAGTTCAATTGACAAAGTTTATCAGAACCACCTTGCCATTCTATTTAAAACCCAATGAAATTACAATCTCATTGCTATAGACATGATAAGTATCCCAAAGATAGAGTACAAGATTACAAAATGTCTACCACGGCCTGTTAAGACCCCGTCTGCGTCATGACACAGGCTGGGGAGCGCCTGCACCTGCCTCTTAGCAGAGGCTCACCCGCCGAAGCCGACGTCCCTCCTTTGCACGGCAAGGGCACTAACAGGACAGGCTGCGGGACTCCTCCGCCAGGACTGTGAGACCGTGCCGCCAAGGTCTGCAGACAGCTCCCGGCAGGGAAGCAATCAGTTCATGCCTTTTTAAGTAACAAGTGCTGGGATAAGAACGTTAAGTTTAATAAAATACTAAACACACAGAGAGAAACAGCTACGGAGACTGTTTCCTAAAACATTGCGTCTAGATTATATCTGCTTCACTTTCTCCATGCCAGAGAGCTGATAATTAGAAAACTGAACAGATTACGGAGCTGGTTAGTACAGCTCCGGGGGTCACAGGGCCCCAGGGCCAGCCATTTGGTACAGAAGAAACATTGGAAAATGTTTCTCTCACCTGTCTTGGTAAATCATACTGTAGGAACAATTTAGCTTAAAAGGCCTCTGGAACACATTCTGATACAAAACAAAATTTTTTTGCAACTGTAATGAGTTCATTACAGCATCATCTATGCCAGGAAGAAAAACGCTCAGCTTCTTTAGGTGATGTAGTTGCATTCCTTAAAAGAGCCTTTACTTTTCGCAGCTGTAACATCTATCCAATTAGGTCTATGTTAACTGTATTTATAGATTTTTAAAAGAAAGTTTTGAAGCATTTAAAAATGGATGTGATGTTTGTTTCCACAGGCAGGAACAGAAAGAGCAGAATGAGAAGTGAGAGAAGGAACCGTGTCCGTCTGGGGAGCATGGTCACAACAGCAGGGCTGATCGCTCATGGACACGGCGGACCCTCAGGGTCATCTGCACGCCCTCCTGAGACCCTACCATAAGGAATCCTAATAATCACCATAAAACACTCAAAGAGTTGGAGAGAAGAGAGAGCGACCGAGCTTTGGAAGACGGAAGAGGTTATCCACTCAGCAGAGGAGAGCAAGCAGGAACCCCGTCTCCAGGTGGGGGGCCATCAGCAGGGTGAGATGGCTGAAGCAGCATCCCAGAAAGGCTTGGGAATGGCAGACTGGGGGCATCTCTGGGGCCACCACAGGCTGGGCTTAGGGGCCGTCCAAGTAGAAGCAGAGCCCCAGGTCCCTTGCCAAGCCAGCAGAGCTGGCCGACTGACCCCCGTGTCCCACAGACTAGGAGATGTACTTTCTGGAGACACTGAGGCAGGGAAGATCTGCACTCAGGGACCCCAGTCATAGCTCGAGGGAGGGTGGGAGCAAGGTGCCAACCAGAAAACGAAAGGATTAAAGAACCACAAAGCACACTTAAGGGTGAGACATCCACTTGAACTCTGATCCCGTCAGCTCACAGGCCCTGCATCCAGCTTAAATCCTCAGCAGGAGGCTTCAGGGTTCTTCTTTGGGGAACCAGACCAGCCTAAGAAAACAGAGAAGGTCAGCGATGCATGAAGGTCCCTGTGCCAAATGTGTGCTTCTGAAGCACAGAGAACTTTCAATCAGCTCTTCGGTGTCTCCTTCTTAAATATAAACAGAGAGCTGAAATTCAGACGTTTGGAAAAGTCACGGCGGGGGGGGAGGTGGGGTTGGGGGGAGGAAACTCAGAGCTACTAGTGAGAATGAAGTCAGCAAAAGAATGCCTAAAAAATAAAAATGAACGACTCCAAGAGTTTAGAGAATTCTTGCACCCAGGAAAATGAATAGAACACTAAAAAAAGAAACATTCACAGAACAAGAATATCTCTTGGAAATTAAATATCTGGTAGCAGAAGCAAATAACCTGAATAGCAGGGTTGGGAAAGGAAATTAAAGAAACTCTCCCAGAAAGTAGAACAAAAATGCAAACATGAAAAAGACGTAAGAAAATTAGAGGATGCTGTCAGGGATCTGGGACATCCAGCTGATAGCAGTGTCAGAAAAAGCAGGATAAGGACAGTGAGGAAGAAGTAACTGAAGAAATAATACATGGAATTATCCCGGGACCTTACAGCATGAGCTTTCACAGGAAGGGCCGCAGAGTCCCCAGCACAGCACTGACAAGCACTTAGCTAAAGCACACCATCATGAAATGTGGAAATACCAGGGATCAAAAGAGGAGAAAAGCTTGCAGAAGAAACAAACAGGCTAATTCCAAGGATTGGCAGAGTGCCACCAGCTACTCAAGCAGCAATGGGCCTAGAGACCATGAAGAGATGTCATAAAATACTGAGGAAATGCGACTTCCACCTTGGAATTTTATACCTAAACAAACCAGCTGTCAAGGGTGCAACACATAGACATATTTGCATGCAAAGTGTAGCAGACACACATCCCAACCTTCTTTCTTACTCGCAGAACCCTGTTTTGTTTGAAACAACAATGTGTACAGCTATTTCCTTTCCTATCTTCCCATGTGGGTAGCAGTGGCCCTGTGCCACAGTAAGGCCAAGAAAAAAATCTGCTACGAAGGTTTCTGGAAATGTTCTTATTCTCCCGATAAAATAGATTTCACTGACTCTGATTTTTGCCTCTTCTGCCCTATTACTGCCTGGAATACAGATATAATGCCAAGGGCCACAGCAGCCATCATGACACCAGGAGTCAGTAAGCATAAAGGCAAAAGTCAACACGTAAGTATGGCAGATGCAAACAAAAGTAAGATCCTGGGTCCCTGCTATTATCAGATCCTGACTCACTACACCAGCTTCCACACTGCTTACTTCACAACTGCTTCTCACTTAAAGGCAAAGAAAAAAAGGAATGAAAATTGCTGTAGTCAGGTTTTCTATTATTTCCATTCGAAGTCATTCCAAACAAGTTATCAAAAAATTTTATCTCCCACACACTTCACACCTCAGGTAGTTACTAGAAGATGTGCTCCACAAAATTAAGGAATAAACTAAAAAAAAGAAAATTATGATGCTCAGAAAACAGGTGATGCAACTCAGAAAGGACACAGAGGCATTCCTAGCACCTCGGAGAGAGGGCAGTCCAGAGAGGGCAGCCGTATGGCGTGCCTGAAAGTCCCCGTTTTATATTGGAGCAGGTGGATAAAGGGCTCCAGGAGAGAGACCGCCAAGGAAAACAGATAATGGGTAATTCCCTGTGTGTCTGATCACACTGAAAAGAGTTTAACAATTCTCCCAGAAAGTGCAGAGGTAAAGATTGGGACACAGGAAACAAAGCCAAACAGGAACAAAAACAAAAACAGAAAGCAATTACTAACTGTAGGAAAAACAACAAGTTGTAAGAGGGATGAAATAGAATTATAGGACACTGCAGCTCAACTGTGAACAGTACGTGCAAAGTGTTCAAGTGCAAACATGGAACTTTGTTTTTTAAAATGTTGGCAATATTACTCTGGAAAGTTGGAAAGAAGAGAAGCCAGTGTGGCGGGAGGAGAATGAGCAAGGGGGAGAATGGTCAGAAAGCAGATCATAGAGGAGAACAGAGACTGGGTTATCCAGAGGTTTGGATCGCCCTAAGAACCACAGAAAGCCAATGGGGAGTTTTAAACAAGAAACCAGCAGGAGTCAACTCATGATGGACAATGATGACGCTGGCTGTGGTGCTGGCAAGAATGCGCTGGGCAGGGCAAGAGAGAAAGCCAGCAGACCAGTTAAGAGGATACGACAACAGGGGTAAGAGGCTTCTGCAGAAGAGAGGAAAAGGAAAAAAACGTGGCCAAGATGGGAGAAATGGGGGCAGGTGGGTAGATAGAACACATTTTGGAGGTTAGTGCCTTACAGAGGGAAAGGGGAGCCTCCCGGGGATGGCTTTCCAGGTGTTATGAGGCATCTTGAGGAGGCAGAGGACGTTGTTACTGAGGTGCGAATTCTGGGGGAGGAACGGGTTCAGGAATGGAGGGTCTGGAATCCAGTGTTCTGTTTTGGACCTGTTAGGACTGAGATGCCACTGAAGGGCACCAGGCAGGTGAATGTTCTGGACTCAGGGTAACACACAGAGAGACAAACCCAGGAATATGCTCTGTCTTCAACAAGTAGCCTCCTCCCTTGTCTCTGGCCAACACGAAGAATCTCTCATGAAATGCTTGGATTCTGAAATAATCTCAGTGCTACAATCTGCTGCACTGACGAGGAGCTGATACTGAGAATCCAAGTGAATCCCGGGATGTCACAAACTGTGACCCACTCAAAACGTTTAGGCCTAACTGGTTTTCTATTTCGAATCATAGTTATCCTAAGGGAAAGCTCTCTCCACCAAAGCTGCAGTCGTAAAATAATAAAGTCCCCCTCTATGAAATAATTTCCCATTATTAGCTTGATTTAGTAAACATTGGCTCTAACAGATAATACCGTCCAGGGTCAGTGGACTTCTGTTTACACGGAGAGCTTGTGCCCGGTTGGAGATCCCTCAGGCACACTCTGAGATTCAGTTCCAGGTTTTGAAAAGGTCTCTCTGAAAACACTTTCAAAAGGACCAATTTGTAGAAAAGTCTTTCAAAACACTTTGGACTACCACTATTTCCATTTGCAGGTCATCGACTTCTTTGATGGCCAGCGGTATTCTTTCTTGGCCTTCTTACTGCTCCTTCATTACTTTGTGCAAGTCTTACTTAATCATTAATTCCCAAATGAGTCTTCACTGCCCTGTGGATTTTAATGAGAGCTGGGTTTTAGCCACATTACTGTACGTGTGGTGGGGGCGGAGGGCAGCAATGGCAATTGCAAAATAAAATGTACCATAAAGTGGTACAGTTCGCGACTGAGGCCTGTCGTTGAAAAGTAAACGCCTGTTACATAGAATCACAGAAATTGAGAGTTGGAGGCCAAAGCAAGTCATTCGTAGGTAGACCGACAGCGCCTCTAGCGGCAGAAAGGCGATGGCGGCGGTGGCGGAGATCCAGAGAAGCTTCTGAACTTTTAAAAAGGCACCTGCTGGGTCAGTGCTCATTATGCAAAAAGAAAGGATCCACGGGTGCCCAATTTTAAGGAGATACAACTCGGGAAAATTTAGATCTATAAAATAGCTATAATAGCCACACTTTAGTTTAATTTCGAAATGAGCTGTCGCTTTACACAAGGCTGACTTGACTTTATAGGTGAGAAACTGATGGCGTGGAGGGAGGCGTGAAAAATCTGCTAAATTTGGCCGCCACAGACAACTAGGGAGCAATTCGGAATTTAAAAAAGAGAAAGAAAAACTAAAGAAGTCGACCAAAGTGTCTATTTCACAAATAGAGAGCGTGGAACACACCTGGCCTACCTGCGGAGAAGGGGACTGCTCACCTGCGTGGCTACTGCGCGTCCCCCAGGTGTATCTCTGGGGGAGACAGGGGTGGAAAGGAAACTTCCAGAGGGCCGACCCAGAGCCTGGGGGGCGGGGCGTTCACTCAGGGACAGGGTCAGTAAGATGACCCGAGGAGCATCAGCCAGGGCAACACTATAACTGTCAAGACATAGACAGACACCCTAGCAAATGACCCCCAGGGGGAGGGTTGGGAGGCGATGGGGCAGCAGCCTCGAGGCTGTGCCATCCGGCTACCCGCAGGCAGCTTCTGGGCCCGACCCAAGCGCTCCTCCTCCCGCCGGGAATTGGCATCTGGTGGGGGGCTGTCCCCTCCGCCAGGAGCCTCAGGCCCCCCCAGCTGCGCCCCAGTGCGCCCCCTCGCGGGGCAGCCCCGCCACTTGGCGTCGCCCCAGTGCTGCGCGTGGTGCCCCTCGGGGCGAGGTCCCCAGCAGCGGACGATCCCGGGCGGCGGGCGGGAGAGGAGAGCTGGGCGCCGGCGGGGAGCCGCCTGGGCTCGGCGACTTACCTCGGGCGGCGCGCTCGCTGCCCTCGTCCCTGGCCTTCAGTGCCGCAGCTTGCGGGCGGGGAGCGGGCGTGGGACCGAGGGATTCCCTGCTGCAGGGAGTCAACTCCAACCGCTCCGCAGCCCCGCCGCCGGTGAGCTCGTCTACGCCGTCATTTTTTCAAAGCTTTCCCCCGTGTGCGCGCGCGCTGTGCTGGCAGGAGCCAGCCTGAGCCTTAGCCCGGGAGGAGGAAGATCCCTGGTGAGAGAAGGAGGTCAGTGGTCTGGATCCCCGGCCAACAGTCACCGGCCTCATTACCAGGGGCAAACGATCGTCTCCCCCGCACCCAGCTGCCGGCGACGTCCCGCGGGCTCTAGAGAGGGCACATGGTAGCCCGGGGCGGCTGGGGGCGGGGCTCCCTGGGGCGGCGCGCCCAGCGTCGCAGACGTGGCTTGGTGGCGGCGCGGGCGCCCGGAGCGCTCGCATCCCACCCCGGAGGATGCGGCCCCGGGGGCGGGGCGCCGGCTGCCAGCGGCACGGTCCGCGGCCCGGCCCAGCTTCCCAGTCGGAGGCGGGGAGCGGTGGCTCGCGGATCCCTCCCCGACTCCCGGCGAACCTGCAGGAGGCGGGTGGCGGGTCTGAGAAGCGGTCCACCGCCCACGTCTCAAAACCGACCCGGACGGCGGCGGCCTGAGGAATCAGCCTGGACTCAGGGGCGGGCGGCTCCGGGCGTTCGGTTCTGACGCAGTGCTTCAGGTTTCCGGGGGCGGGTTGACTCCCGTTTCCTTCCCATGGCCTGGACCCAGGAAAGAGCGCATGGCGATGCTTCCCAAACTTGCCTGATCCAGAGAAGCATCTGGGTTTGTGTGTGAACAATACAGATTCCCGGGCGCCCTCCCACGCCCTTGGAATGGGACTCTCCAGGCCGGGGACCCAGGGGACCGCTGAGGGGGGTGGGGGTGGGCAGCATGCCGCGCGTGGAGGGCCCTGCCCTCAATCCTGGTTCCTGGCGTCCCCGCCGCCTCCTCCACTGCAGCCTCCCTGAGCTGTGAAGTCAGGACTCCAGTGCCCTCTGGGGACCATCCGGAGCTCAGCGAGGGGGTTACGCAGACTCAAGGGGCTGGCTGGCTGTATCAAGGGGGGCTGCGACCCACCTTGGGGGGCTATGGCGATCCCCAACCTTGGCGACTTATTAGAAGGAAGCGCGTTGAGATAAAACCACCCCACCCAGATTAATTAACTCGGAATCCCTGCAAATGGGCAGAGCCTGAGTCAAAGCCCCAGGTGCTTCCACTGTGCAGGCAGGCCAGAGGACCAAGCGCCCCGCCGCAGCCTGTCCTGTGCCCTCCCACCCAGTCTCAGGGGCCAAGAGCCCGCAGTTGAGGAAACCCCCTCCCTCACCATTCCTTCCTACTGGAAAGTGGCTGTTGTTCCATCTGCCTCCTGCCCCCACGTGTCTGCAGTGCCCAGGAACCCTCAACCCTCTCAATAAGGCGCAGGCCTTCTTCACAAACCAAAAGCGGGACCCACTGGCCCAGAGGCCCCCGTCAGTGCCAGGGCATCTCAACACTCCTGGAAGCAAGGCTAGGGTCCAGCCCCAGCTTCAGTCCAGCCCTGCCACATACCCGCTCTGCACAGCCTTTCCTTGTTCATTCGTTTGCTCCATCAGCAATTAGCAACGCTGTGTTAGGGGCTTGAGAAACCCGACTAATGAGAACCCCCGCTTGCCTCAGAGACTTTTCTGTCTGGTAGGACAGACTGACAAATCACGACTATCAAACGAACCGTGTGAGCTGGCTACTTAAACTTTTCAATAAGCATTCGATTGTTCGTTAACTGCTACATCATTTATTATGTACTTCAAACAATCGTAGGATTGTGCTAAAGTGCTTCCCATGCATTATTTCATTTTAAAATCCTGACTATCGGAATGAAAACCTGCAGCACAGAGAGGTTAAGTAGCTTTCCCATAGTCACACAGCTAGGAGGTACGTCAGAGCCCCCACCAGAGCTGTCTGCAGACACAGCCTGTGTGTTTCTGACTGCCAGACTTCGGGGACACATCTGTTAGGGGAAAGTAAGAGGCAAACCTTCCAGGGGGCTGTGAGCATGGAAGGCTGATGTGACGCCTGAGCTGTGGTGAGAATTCCCGCCCTGGCGTTTGCAGTGGCGATTCTCCCTAGGAAGGGTGGCCTGAGAAGGACAGTTTCACTGGGACTGGGGCGGTTCTGATCCCTGTGTTCCAGAGAACTTTCAGAAACGCTGCTCCTGAAACTTAAACACTGTTTCCTTTGAAGTCAAGGGGACGGACCAGCTTGCGGACAGTCCAGCTCCGGCCCCTTGAATCCTCCTGACTGGTCACGTTGTCCGCTCGTAATGGACCTGATAGGTGCTGGGCGTTACACACTTTCCCTCCTAAAGACCCACTTCTTTTCCATCTTTAATATCCAGCTGCTAGCCTTGACTGTAGGAGTCCAATTTTCTTTTTTTAAACCTGGAAGTTGCAGAGCTCTTTCCAAGGGGCTAAATGTGCCCCAGCACTGACCTTGGTTTGTTCCTGATGGAATGAAACAGAAGAGCCAGTGCAAGGGGAAGAGGACAGGAAGGGAAATCCACCCACAAGCCCTGGTTCCTCAGCCTTCTAGTCCCCCTCTCCGTGCAGCAGGGAGTCCGGGCTGGCGCTATGTCCATGAGGACTCCACGCTCCTCAGTAACAGCCAGCGGGGCCGAGAGCAGACCTTCCCTGGGGCAGATGGTGGGCCCCTGCGTGGGAACCAGCCTCCTCGCTCACAGTAAGTGAGAGCCGGCATGGCATTCGGTCCTGGACTGGTAGGTGACGGTATGGGTCGGAGGCCAGGATCTGCTCCCTGAAATCTCAGATAGGTGGCTCCTTGTCCCTTCCTCTCCAGAACTGCCCTGTGCCTGTGTGCTATTTTGTTCAACAGCCTGGGCATTCACCACGAACAGGGCACTGATCTCTTACCCAAGCTCACATTTGGCTCCGTCTGCTTTGAGTACCAGCAGGTGGAAAATGGAGTCCAATTTTCCTAAGCCAGGATTTTACAGGCAGCCGATGCTGATCTCTGTGTAAGTGAAGGGCCGGCCTCCTTGTAGCTCCACCTGTTGATGGAGCTTCAGACATGGGCTCCCAGAACAGCTTTGACCTCTCCAAGCACAGCTCCCAAGGCTTGCTGCAAAAGGAAATGGACAACCCCCCATGATTACCATTTTGGAAATCGTGTCAATTCCATCTCTTGGAGAGATTGAAGCTCCTGATCCTCGCACCCGCTTCTTTTCCCAGATCTTCTCCCTTCAAGAATCCATGCCTTCACCTCCTCAGAAACCTGCTCCTGAGAGCCTCCTCTGGGCCGATTAACCCCTCTTGGCTCTGACACCTCCGTTACCACACAGCACAGACTCGGTACTTATGTGGCCCATCCAGATGCCAAAGTAAGCATGTTCCTGGGGGGATCAGGAACTCATGGATGCTCTCGGTCAGGAGGGACACGGGAGGTTGCTTAGGCTAAATCCTCCCCATCTCTACTTATCTGTGTCACCTGCCGATTGACCATCCCACTTCCCCTTATATACCTACCGTGATGGGGAACTCATTACCTCCCAAGAGAGCCCATCTTTGAAGTACCCCAAGTGACTGAAAACCCCAGGGAGGAGCGGAAAGCCAGCATGGCCAGAACAGCAGCTTCTGAGACAGCCCTCCTGGCTGCACACGCCCGTGCTTTCCCGGGATCCCTGGGGCAGGCTGAATGAAAAGGCAGCGCTCGGAGAAAGGCAGACAGGAACTCACCACAATGGCCAAACACTTGAAGACTGTGTTTCATTCCACAAGGAAAGCTTCACCTCCGTGCCTCTTAGTGTGGGCTGGGCTCAGTGGCTCATTCTAATGAAGGAAAAGTGGCCACAGTGGCAGTGCATGAGTCTGAGACGAGATCAGGACAGGCCTGAGGGACTCGGGTCAGTGTCTCTGGGGACACCAGCAGCCCTGTGGTGAGGACACTCAAGCAGCCCCGTGGGGAAGAACTGAGGGAGAAGCCGAGGTCTCTTGCCAAGGAGCCCCGAGAGTGCGTCAGCTCGGAAGTGGACCTCCCAGCCACAGTCAAGCTTTCAGATGGTGGCAGCCAGGGCAGTGTCTGACGGAGGCCGACGGTCTGGCTAAGCCGCTCCCGCATTCCCCACCCACGGAACCTGCAGGACATCATGAATGTGGCTTTGAGCCACTAATATGGGGAAGTGACTTGTTAAGCAGCAATAGATAACTAATACACATTTGATAAAACAGATGTTCCTTTTCTGTATTTTCTTCTAGCTTCCAAGGATTCCTGAAGAATTTCAATACCGAGGGCACCTCCCTCTTATCTTTGAGCTTTGAATATGAGTGATAGATTGTGTGGCCATAGGTGGCAGTTTTGTTCTAGCGTGATTATCAACAGCACCCCTCCTTCACTATCACAAGTGTCCTGGTTACTAACAAACTGCACTGTTATCCTGTCTGTGGGTAAATACGTCTCCTACGTGGTGTTTTGGGGGCGGGGGGAGGCAGGCCCTCAGGCTTGGTTCTGTGTCTTGACTCGGTTCCTTCCGTGAGCAATGGGTGGCTGAGGGACTGAACTCCCAGTGGTGGACAGTACACGTGAGCCCGGTAGCAGCCATAGCCAGCAGAGCAGAGCTGCCTGGGAGCTGGAGCCTCCCAGGGTTCTCTGAGTATCTTCACTGTGCCGGGAACCACACACACCGATCAGACCAAACTGCCACTTGCGGAAGGTGTAAGACACTTCCTACCAGCTGCCAAAGAACCTGCAGGCACCTGCTGTTGGCTGTATCTCGAACACAGCAAAGAGAAAACGGGATTAAAGTCAGGCTTGTTCCTGGATCGGGAGACCCACCAGGGGAAGCACAGATGCTCCCATGGTCCAGGCTGGCCACACACTTGTCAGGTTTCTGCTCTGAAGAGATGCCAGGCTCCAGGCACCAGGAGAGCTGCGATTGGTGGGTCTCTGGAGACAAGCCAGGGCCTCATATCTAGTCTCCAGCAGGCTGCCCCCAGGGAGAGGGGACAACCGTATTTGACAGTTCCTCCAGGGCAGGCCCTTCCAAGAGGTACAGACATTTGTGAAACTCCTTATTTACCTGATCTCTCTCGTGGCAAGTTAGGCCATTTGCCTGTTATTCTGTACTCTTGAAATTGGGAAATAACTGGACCCCGGCCCCTCTTCATGAATTTGAACGCCGTTCCCATTTCCTCTTTGCTGTTTTAGGCAAATCAGCCCCGGTTTCGTTAACTTGCCTCGTGGGTCCTCTTCTCACTCCCTGGATCATGTTTTGCTCTCCTTTGGCTCCACTCCAGTCCCTTGATTTCTCTTAGACTGTGGAGGCCCAGTGTGGCCGTGCAGCTCCGAGAAGGGTCTGCAGGAGGCCGTGGGAAGCAGCGGCTGGTTTGTTGCGTCTGTTTGTTGGTGGTGGGTCTCTGTGCGGTGGAGACTTGGAACTCCTCTTCAGAGGCCTGGACTGGCTTCCCCTGTGGGGGTAAAGGAGCAGTTCCCAGTGGGTCTGCGGAGGCCGACTCCTCTGACATGGGTGTGTTGGGCCCCCAAGCCTCGCTACACAGCCTTGCTTGTGGCGTGCTCGGCCTTACTCCTTCACGGGAGTTATTCCAGCCCGCTTCCTGGCTCTCAGTGTTCTGTGCTGCTCTGATGAGCACTTTCACACAGGGCCCCTTTCTCCCGTTAACTCCTCGATGTACTTGGGCAGAAAAGCCAACTCAAGTTCCCAGGGCCTGGGGGTCCTTTGTTCTTCCTCCTGCACTGAGCTCTGGTGTAGGATCTGATGTAGCTTTAAATTTGTAGCAATTACCAAGCATCTGACACTTTTTCTCACCACCGCATCCTGACCAGCAGCATCCCAATGCCATAAGCCTCCAAATCCTGTCAGTGGGAACGTCCCCCACTGCCTCCCTGGCATAGACCCTGCCAGCATTCCTTTCCCTACTCTCAACAGTACTCATCACAGGCCCTCTTCCCATGACCCACCGGTCCTGTGACAGGGCATAGCTTTGAGCCTGCCTACAATAATCCTCACAGACAGCCTCCGTCCTGCCTCGGATCTCTCTGCCCCAGGCCTCCAGGGTCTCATCAGCTCCCACCGAATCCTGTTCATTACTCTTCTTTAAGGAACAAATGGAGGCTCTGAAAAGTGACCCGCCCATGAATGCAATACTTGATAGCAGGACAGCTGGGGTTGGAAGCTGGGTCTGTCTGGTTCCAAGGATCTCCGTTCCGTTCCCCCCTGCTGATGCTGGCCCCAAACCCAAGTCACACCTGCCCCTTCCTTTCTCTCTCTCTCAACCAGGCCCTTCTGATTGGGTGTCACGTCCTGTCCATTCCACCTCAGAAATCCCTCCTGAGTCTGCACCCCTCAGCCCTGCCCCCCAGTCCCAGGGCTGGGAATCCTGGGGCCTCCTCTTGGTGACAGTCACAGGCTCCTGAAGCTTGTTTTTCTGTCAGTCCAGCTACTGCTACTGCAAGAGCACTTTTAAAATGAAAATCTGACAAAGCCTCACTGAATCCCTGTTGTCTCCACTGACATATTGAATATCCTTCAGAGACATATGAGGTATGTGGGACCTGACCACAGCCAGCGTTCAAGCTGTGTCTCTCTCCCACCCCGATACACAGCCCCTCCTTTAGCCATCTGGGACAACTCGACATGCAAAAGTGTTGAACATTCCTGGTTTTCCACAGGCTTCTCCCGATGTCAGAATGCCCTCTACTTCTTTCCACCAGCTGATCCACCCTTCAGGGCCCGGAGTGGGGCCATTTCCTCTGTGTTGTCTTTTCTATGACTCCAGGCAAATTGGAGACTTCCTTCTTTTGCTTGCACACTTCTGTGTATCCACTGCTAGTGTCAGTCTCCCCACTCTGTACTCTAATTATTGTTGTGTGAGCCTGTCTGCCTCGCTAGACAGGGAGTTCCTGGTGGCAAGGCCCCTTGACTTGCTCACGGTTATGTCTGCCGACCCATGCCTGGCCCAGAGCCTGGCAAAGAGAAGGGACAGCAATTTCTGGCTGAGCGTGTTCCCACTTGGGTCTCTAAGACTTCTCCTCTCTGTTCAGCTTTCCATTCCAGGCTCAAGAACAGTGATTCCGTGCGTGTGTGTTTATGCTGAGGTGGAAGAGGATACGTAGACAATACTTCATTCCTCTCCCTGACCATTCTCCCAATAACCTCCATAATTGTTCCAACTAAGGCCTATCACCATTGCAAATGAAGTTAGAACTGGTTTCCACAGAGCTAGCAATCTGTACTAGGACATGTTTTATTTTCAATCTTTGACTTTTAACTAAGTCTGTTACATCTGGTACTATTTTTAACTTTAATGGAATAAAATAAAACTCTTTTAAAACTCTGAACAATCTCTAACTGTGTTTTGTTCTGGGAATCAGACAATGGATGAGCATTGTGGTGACTGGGAGATATTACCAACAATGGGAAAAATAAGTAAGCATGAGTGAGAATCGTCTGAAACCAGAAGTGTGGGCTGGTACTTACTCAGAAAGTCACATGGAAGGGGCTGGGTCACAAAATCAAATTTGAAGGTTTTTTAAAAATTATCATCTCATGTACTAGAGAACCCCTTGCACCTGGTAGAGTGCCAAGTAATGTGACAAAATCTAATCATGGGAAATCAAAACCCTGTCCCCTCAGGAAAATGCTGTCTTTCTTGGGGGCAGGATGCAGACAGTCTTCTGTGCCGTGTGGACAAATGACCCACTGTGGTGAGCAAGCAATGAGGCAGCAAAGAGGAGACTGTTGAAGTCGGGTGGAAGCTGTGCCTGCAGCCTGAGCCGCTAAGGCACACTTCCAGCAGCCCAGGGAGCTGCAGCCTCGCTCTGGCTGGGCTGACGTGGAATTGGATTCCATGTCCCATGGCACTGCGTTGGAACACCAGCAGCAGTACCCAAAAGTGTGGTTTTGCTGTTCAAAACCAGCCACTGCTTCACCTGCCCGTGGAAGGAAGAACGTGCCCTGCGTCTTCATCCCTGAGCAGCATGTTGTCCCCAACCCCATGTTG
Organism: Equus asinus; assembly: GCF_041296235.1. Lineage (NCBI taxonomy): Eukaryota > Metazoa > Chordata > Mammalia > Perissodactyla > Equidae > Equus > Equus asinus. Next base: position 60,558,127 of record NC_091794.1, read on the forward strand.
AGCTTCCTAATGACCATCAGGCTTACATCTGCCAGTGTGGGCCCAATGGTGACCAGCAACACGATCTCCATCCTAGAGGTGACCATCCTGGGGAGAGAAGATGCATGCAGTCAGTGCTGAGACAATAGAGCATCTGTGTCACCCCCCAAATTGGTCCCTTAGTCCTTAACAGAACAGACGCCAGCAGTCTCAGCACAAATTCTTTTACAGCTGAACCCCGCTTCCTTCTGGTGCTTATACTTATGGCAATTCACCTATTTCACGCTTCTTTCACCAACTTACGTTTGAGTTCTATTTTGGGAAGTGACACAAAAATCTCTTGTATCCTTGCAAAAGAGGAAGAGGAAGAAACACACACAGGCACACACATACACGCTCCCCAGAATTCTAGGCTGTAGTAATGGTCTACAAAGGAGCATTTGTTTTCTGTCACCAAAAAACCTTGTCAGAAAGCACTTAAAAAGTGTCAACAGTCCTTTCAGAAATAACACATATATATGTTAACTTATTAGATGCTTATCTGGTAAGATGTCTGCGGAGTAATGTCAATACCTGTTGGTGGAAAGTCCCATCTCAGAAACAGGGCCAGACAGTGATGGATGAGTCCCTGCAGGTTCAGATACCAAGGGCCCTCAGAAAGCCCCCCACTGTGGTGGTGTTGGTGCCCTCCACGGATGCCCACTCCCAGGGCACCCTGTGCACAGCAGAGGGGAGCCCTGCCTGGGGCCGTTGTGCTACCCTCTCACCTTCTGGCACTGTGTCAGACCATGCTTCATGGCTAGCCACAGGGTTTCCCCTACGTAGTGTCACTTTAATCAGAGGTTGGATATCAGAGTACTGACCTCACAATGAGCCACTGGAATAAAAACTACATACCTGAGTATACAAGACAATTGCATTCTGGGTGGCAGATGACCAGACACCCAGTTCCCAAGTGCTATCTTAGGCCTGACAGCACTGACACTATGACAATGGCAGTGCCCATTTGTTGAGTATATATTACAGTCCAAACACCTCACATATATTGTTTATAAACTTCCCTATTCCCTGTGAGGGATATTTTAGCTTACCATTTTAAAAATGAAAAACTACGCCTCAGTGATATTAAATAAATTACTCAAGACACCCCAACTACTAAGTAGCAAACCCAAACTAGGACCCGCACCCAGGTCTGCCTAATTCCAGAGACTGCATTTTCTTCCCCTAAACCAAATTGCCTCTTATAAAAGCAGATTCCACCCAGATTTGGACTTAAATCCTGTGATCATCCCACTGCCAGTAAAGCATTTGGTTTCTTTCCCTTATCGCCTATAAGATGGGAGCACTCTTTAACCTTGGTAGATTTTTAAGGCAATTAAAAATGGAAAGACATTAAAAATGATATGGCATCCTGGATCAGATCCTGGAAACAGGGCATTAGTGGAAAAACTAGTGAACTCCGAATGGAGTCTGGCATTTAGTTAATAGTAATTTACCGATGTTAGTGTCCTGGCTTGGACACATGGACCGTGTGATTTTAGACGTTGACAATAGGGGAAACTGGATGAAGTGTATGCGAGAACTCTCTATGCTATCTCTGTCACTTTTCTGTAAATCTGAAGTGATTCCAAAATTTAAAAGTTTACCTTTTTTAAAAAGGGACACCTAAATAAATAAAAGGAAAAAAATGGAAATGTGGTAATCCTCCTGTGGTTCCTGAGTCTCAAGATTTGCACAAGTAGATTTATCATAAGCTGAAGAGACAGGAGGACTAACAATTTCTAGTTGTACATCAATGCATTGGGATTAATATACTTATTTAACAAATTTACTTAGAAACACTACCAAATGCATTGTTGTTTTTTGTCCTTGTTTATTTTATTAATCGACGAATGCCGAGTGGAACTACTATCCAATGTAAACATTTTTGACATTAGAAAGTGGTCCTAAAACCATGCAAAGAAATGTGTGCATGGTATGCTACCATTTATCCAAGAAGATGTGCTGTAAATATATGTGCCTGCGTACATCATTACATTATTATACCATATTGTTTTCTAAATGAAAAGATAAGCCATAAATATTTTTAAATGATTCCATATAAGGGGAAGAAGGGATCGTGACAAGGAGGAAGGAAGAGGCTAGACTCCACTGAATATACTTTGTAGGTGTGATTTTGAAACCATGAATGTAGTCTTATACAAGTATAAAATGAAGTGAAATATTCAGAAAAGAAATCCCTAGAAGTCAAGAGCAAATTGAAATAAATAAACCTAGCCATCTACTGATTTGTGGCGTGACCACAAAGACAGAAACTATTCCATGTGACTTTAAAATACTCATTTGACTGTACATCCTTAGTAAGACATACCCTAAGAACAGGAAGAACATACAAAAGAAAGAACAACTTAAAGGGTATTCACAATCGTGTTATTGACTCTATGGTTAGGGTTGTTCTTCTGAGACTTAAGATTGATGGGATCAAGTGAAATAGCTCCTGAATTTTAATCAGAAGCAGTCTGATAAACTCATTATACATTGTATTTTAAAAAACGCTTTCCAGCTTTATGCACTAAAAGGTCTGGAAACAATGACACACCCATCACTAGTGAAAGCTTCTAGTGTCTAGATTGTGGACTCCAAGCACCATTTCTCATTAACTGCAACCAGGGCTCCTGGGAGAAATGGCTGCTTCCAGGTCTGGGACAAGCAATGTAGCAGGTGAGCATGAAAATCTTGTCGTATCCAAAGATAGGAAGCCATCAAAGATAACTCGAGTCTTGTCAAAAGGACCCAGGAGCTGACCTGACTAGGCTCCCATTAGTCAAAGATGGAGCAATTTGAGCATCAAAACTAATAACAGTGACTTGAAAGACACCAAAATATTTGTACAGTCATGCATCACTTAACGACGGGATACGTTCTGAGAAATCCATCCTTAGCCAGTGTTGCCCTTGTGTGAACATCACTGAGTGTACTTACACTAACTTAGATGGGATAGCCTCCTTCACACCCAGGCTCTATGGTACGAATCTTTCAGGACCACCAACATATACATGGTCTGTCGTTGACCTAAACGTCATTATACCGGGCGTGACTGCATTCACGAATTCACTAGGATAGATTAAAAAAAAGGCAAACAGAAAACATCCCTTTGGTGGCTCAGGATGCTAGAGAACCAACACAATCTTTGGAAAATGCGTTAATGAAAAGAGAGATTCAAGCATTTATCCTGACTTCTGTAAGAACCCTACCTTAGGGTATTCAAACAGTTGACGAGAGAAAGTCTCCTTATAGAAATGGGCCAGGTAATGAATGAAGAAGGATCCACGGAGTGAGGGCATAACCATTTTGCACCCCCTAATGAAACAACAGATCTAGGAATGGTCATTGGTGGCTACAAAGGTCTCAAAGAGAGATGGCCAGACATGGTGCCTCCTGATGAAAGTCTACAAATTTGATGTCTGAATCTAGCTGAGTCAATTTTAACAAAATGCCTGAGGAGCAGAAAAACAGATTCAAAGACTCCGTGGGGACACAGCTAGCTAACTCTGGACTGTGGGAAACTAGAGCAGTGCCACCCAACATGCCTTCACAGACCAGCATCAGCGTGATTCGGGAGCTTGTTAGAAATGCACATTCTCAGGCCTTAGGTTATTGTTAATTTTTTAAGGTATGGCGGTGCTTTGGTGGTTCTATTTTACAAAGTCCTTTCTTGTAGTGATGTGTATTTAAATATTTGTGCATGAAATGATATCCTATTTGAGATTTGTCTCTACTAATTTTGGGGTGGGAAGTGGGAAAAGAGGTGGGGTTATAACAGAAACAAGATGAGCCATGACTTCATAATGATGGAGGCCGGGTGCTGGCTACATGGCAATTCTTTCTACTCCTCTGTTTTTAATACTCAGCCTTTCCATAATAAGATGGATGTTAAAAGAGTCTAATTCAGAAAAACAATGTAGCAAATATAACAAAATGTTAATTATTAAATGGGTTGATGGATGTATTAGGGTAGTTATTACCCTTTTCTACTTCTCCATGTGCTTGAAAATGTTTCTACTTAAAACTAAAAAGACTTTCACTGGGAAAAACTGAAGTAGGTGCTCACGCTTCAAAACATGGGAGTCACTGTAGAAAAGACTGACGTACTTGCTGTAACAATTATTGATGAAAGCGTATGTGCAGACACCATATTAGACAAATTCAGATGTGATCACCTTGTTGTTAACACCAGTGTTAATCAGCAGGAAGTGAGGTCCAGGGAGCTGTCGCCCAGAGTCACAGGCTGTGCCTGCGGTCAGTCCCAAGCCGATCTCTACCTGTCCTGTGATCTTCCTGGTTCTGGAACATTTACATTTCAGAATCACATCATTTTTCCGGTTTATTGTTGATCATTCCTATGACTTGGGGATGCTTTCTGTGTTCTAGGATGTCAAGTGATAACATTCTGTGCTGTGTGTTTGTTACTTGATTTTTGACTTTAAAATGTGTCATTGGGTTATAACATACATTCAGAGAATTGCGTGAATATGAAGTATGCAGCTGCACGAGTGTCACTTATGTCTTGTGGACAGGTTTCTGGAACCCCTCTCCCTGGCCCGATGGGTGAATCTAGCCCACAAACTGCATAGGCATTAAGTCAGTCCAATGACACCCACGCTGTGCTGCGCAGTAGCCGTGCAGGCCATCTTCAGCCTGTGTCACACGACCTTGTGTCCCCACGTCTCATGACTGAAGACCCCAGTTGGACCTCTGCAGAGCAGGAAGAGGTGAAGGGCAGCTCGCTCTCACCCTCCCCCACTGCATTGCTTAGAGATTGTGGGAATAATTAACGACCCTGGTCCTCATCTCCCTCCGCACGTAGATAACATCAGCTTCTCTGAACTTGTTTGATGTATGACTGAAGATGCTTTTTATGTCACCCAGATGCACCGTATCCTTTCTGACATAGATGAAATCTAGTGGCAAGTTTTTTCCCTCTTCTCCTCTTCCCTGCACGTACACTGTTGGTAAAAGAGACAGAAGCTGCCCTTCACCTCACACCCTCGGAGCAGTCCCATCAGAGCACCCTGTGGAACTGGTTCTCGGGGTCCCACTCCTCACCCCAAGTATTGAATGAACTCCGTCACCAATATCACCTGCAGCTTTCTCTCAGTTGACACTATTTAACCTGTGTACCACCTCCCGGGGCAGGATGTAGAATATTTCCCATGCCTCCACCCCTTGTGCCCCTCCCTTGTCACAACCCTCCTCCTGGGAAATGGCTATGCTGAGGTCTACCACCAGAGATAGAAGTAGGATCCTAGTGGGTGGTCTTTTCTGTCCTGCTCTTTCACTCATCATGATGTCTGGGAGAGTCACACTGTTGCTGCAGGTGGCAGGAGCTTATTGCTTTTTGTTGCTGTGTAGTATTCCATCATGTGAATATACTCAAGTTACTTATCTATCCTATTTGATGGAAAGTTGAGTTGTTTCCAGTTCTCCACTATTGTGAGTAGACTGGCGATGAACATTCCCATAAGAGTCATCTGGCAGATGTGTGCAGCCACGTGTCATGGAATAAACCCCGGGTGGAATTGCTCAGTCAGAGGAAACCAACCATGTTTACCTTTGGGAGGTCATGGGCAAAGCACTTCCAACAAGGTCCTCACAACTATGACTCCCGCCAGCAGCAAATGAGAGTCCCTGCTGCTTCATCTTCCCAGTGACACAGTTGTCACTGTCCTTGCCATTCTGCTATCAGCATTTAGGAACCTCCTCCAAACTGTCCTGTGTTCCTCTGCAGAGTCAGTGTGCCCTCCTGTGGCTCGCACAGCATCTTCTCCATCTCTGCCACAGCTCTTGCCATCTCTGGTGGAGCTTTGCTTCCTCTGTGTCTCCCCTCATTAGAATCTAACTCTCCAGGGGCAAGGGCGGTGCTCTCTTCTTCTTCTTCTTGATATTCCAGGAGCTTACACAGGGCCAGGGACACAGTCGTGGCTCAGAGTTTGATTCAATGAGTAAATGAATGAGTGGATGAATGAATGAATCAGTCAATTAATCAATATTCTGAAGAAATTAAAACCTACTTACCTGGCGGGACATGGTGCACATTTTATATAAACAACTAAGCTCTTTGGGCCACGCGAACCTCTCTCCAGAGCCGTACACACAGGAAGAATTTTTGGCCTGAAATTCAGAGAGCGCTCAGGGATGGGGAGAAGCTTTCATCTCCAAGGCCTCATTTGCACTGGGCCTGCAGCACAGAGGAGCAGGACTCGGTGCCAGGATGGGGCTGCCCAGGCTGTGCTGAGCTTGGATAGTGTGGATCTGCTTTGCAAAGCCCACCTCTTCCCCTCGAGCGACCGGATCCCCAGGATCCCAGGAAACAGCATGTGCATGCCCTTCCGTTTCTCAGTCGCTGCCGAGACCAGCAGGCTCCTCCGTGTCCGGGCTTGGTGGGCTACAAAGGCTACGCCCGCCCTGGCCCCACCTCTGAGTTCAGGGATTCCCAGCCGTGACCTCGGGGTCCAGATGCACGTGCCCAGAGAGGAATGATCATGGAGATGCAGTTTTGGTCTCCTCTAATAGACAGGTCTGCCTGTCTATTATGTATAATTTATTATATTTTTATATATATAATATATAAATTATATATAAAATATAATTTACAAATTATATTTATATAATTTATATAATATATATAATTTATAATATATAGTAAAATATAATAATTTATATATAATATAAAGGCTGCCATTTGTATAATGGGAGATTGAGAGTGCCCTGCTGTGTTACAATAACCTGAGCGCCTGTGGAGACAATTCTAACCACCAACAATTCAAAGGCAAAGCCCGTCGTTCAGGACAACATTTGGTTTTCATTGAACTTCTGCATTGTGATTACCCCAGTGGACTGATATCTGCGACTTTTGTTATGAGCTGTTTAGGAGCATTTTGACATGTAGGGGGTGCTGCCGAATGGAAAACAAATGTTCAAAGAGATGAGCACTGAGAAAAGCAGAGTTCTGAGAGAGAGACCGTGGGCACTGGCATGAACGTCATTCTAGTCTCACCAGGGTTTCTTCAAGTCACACTAGCCTGGAGGTGAGAAGAGGCAGAATTCTTACTGCATTTATCTAAGGGTTTACTGCATTGTCTCTACTGGCTCCTGAGGGCACAAGACTCAGCCCTTTACTTCCAGGTGGCCCCTAGGACTGTCACATGTACAACTTGAGCAAACATCCTTGGCCTCCGTTGTGCCCCACTTCCCCTGGCCCTGCCCTCAGCCCCATCTCCCTGAAGCAGTGAACAAGGAAACGGCAGAAGTGCCCGATGCCCAGGGCTGAGCTCTGGCAGCATGCACTGGGACAGGTGACCACAACCAGCCTGCCTGCTTTCCCAATGTCCCCTGGGAGTTTTAGTGAAGACAGCAGCTGTCAATTCAGCCTGAAATGTCTATCACAGTGGCATACTCTCATGCTTACTTCCCCTGTTCCCCCAAGGAAAGACGGTCCTGTGTGGCTGTCCTCATTTCTCCAGGCTGCTGGACCATTTCTGCCAGGCAAATTCCCAGCTTTGTGTTACAGGAGGAGAGGATGGGATGGGGACGGCAGGAGAGAGGCCAACGAGAGAGGCGAAACTTCCTCCCGAAGTCCATTGACGAGATTTGTGTCCCAAAAAGAAGATCTGGACTTCCTGTGGGTCTGCTTGTGGCTTTTGAACCATGCTCCTTGAACCTCACCCCAGCTGTGGCCTGAGTAGGCCCCATTCCAGTCCCCTCTTCTCCTAGGACTCAGACGTGAACAAATGTAAACCCGAGGCAGCCTCAGTCCTCAGAACAGCCCGTCCTCTTGGGTGACCCAGGCCCCCCGAGCAGACCTGCAGCCTGAAGGGCTGTCTCTTCTCCAGGATGAGTTCCATGCAGGAGGCTGCCCACCTGTCTGCCCACCCAGGTCACTGCCCCCAGGGAGCAAGGTTGGGGGTTAAGCTGGTACGGGAGTAAATGGCCAAGTAGGGCTTCCTCCAGCAGCTCTTCCCATCCCCTCAGGCTGGGTCCTGCAGCAAGGGGCAGCGGGCCCATCCCAGGAAGGCCGGAGTCACAAGAACTGTTTCCTGTCCCCAGTGACAAATGTAAGCAATCAAAGCTCACCCCCTAGTCAATTATTCAGATAAATCTGAACAATATCAGATGGCCCATAAAGGTCTGTTTGTTTCGTTTTACCCCAATTAGACTAGATTTATGGCACTTGGATTCATAGGCGCACACATCCATCAGTGTCGGGCAACATCTACATGTGGCTGACCAGGAGTGAAATTGTGGTGTTTGAAAGATGTTTCCAAGTCAGTGATGTCCTACTTTCCAGAAATAGTTAATGACAGGAAACAGTGCTAATTAGTGGTAATGAGGGGAAAACGCAAGACTTCAATTACATAACATCCTATAAATTCTGTATGCGTTTCTATCATCTTCCTGTTTCTCACTCTGTCTCTCACTCTCTAGCTACATAACTAATAAATGTAAAAATGATAGAAAACACACCAAAATTTTCTCACTGGTTATTTTGGGTTGCTGGAATTGTTGGTGACTTTTCTTTGCTTATTAAAATTTTTTGCAGTTTCAAATTTTTCTTCACTTTTATATAGTTAGCCTTTGTTGTGTAACAAACTACTCTAAAACTTAGTTACTCAAAACAAAAAACAAGAAATATTATTTCTGACGAGTCTGTGGGTCCGTGGGGCTGGTCCCTGGATCCAGGCCTGCTTGTTGGGTCTCTGCGGTCAGCTGAAACGGAGCTTTAAGTTTAATATATTTCATCTTGAACGATTTAAGCAGTATTTTTAATCACTTTAATGGTATTTTAAAAACCACTATTGTGTTCGGATCCCCTCCAAAACTGATTCAGGATATATTCTTATCACATTCTCACAAAACATTTGGTAGTGGCCTAGATTTATTACTATTTTGTAACAATTCTAGTCACATTGGAATCCTGCAAAAGATGTTTCAATGAGCTAATATTTAGAAATATTTAAGACTGTCCCTCTGTTAGGAGAAAATGTCGTCAATCACGGCAATATTCTCATTTGAAAACAAGATAAGCAGAGAAATGCATTTTACAAATATTATAGATAATTTGTCTTTTTTGAAAGCCAGGAATGTAAAATTATAATAATTTCTGATTTTGATATATACATAAAACATTGAAAATTAAAATAATGTTTATTAATACATCTCATCTTTATCTTTCAATATATTTTCAGCTACTTCCATGTCATAGGAAATTTAGCATTAACAATTCTTGCAGCGGATGTAGGATTGCACACTTTTCCCTTTCGCCAGGGAATTCTGTAGTCTCCAGGCGTGTCCTGTGTCCCCAGCTCCCTCCCGGGAAGGCCCAACATCTTGCACATCCTTTCACGAGGGCACCTGTGTGTCTGAATCTGTGCAGGATTCCTCCCACAAACCTCATAAGCCTGTGACACAGCACAGCGGGCTGTGATCGTCCCATGAGCCCCATAAAGGACGATCCTGTGCACAATAGGCCTCAGGAACACACGCCCTGAGGGAGTAGAGAACAAGCCCCGGGAACAGTCCAGACCATGCAGCTCTGTGCGCATGACCGAAGGAGAGTGTCAGAGGAGGCACCCAGGCCCCTGCTGGGCCGGCAGCGGGCAGGGAGCATCCTCCTCCTGAGGGAGCGGCACATCGATACTGGGGACAGGAAGCTCTTGTCGCACTGGGGCCGGGCCGGGAACCTGTGTCCATGGGTGGCACACCCAGCGCCACACCCTGGTCTCTGGGGCCCCGGTCAGAACAAGGCGGTGGTGGGCGCCCTGTGCCCCCGGCCGGGCAGCAAGCTGGCTACTGCTAAGCAGGGACTCCTAAGCCGAGGCACAGCAGCTCAGTGGTCACACTGTTCAGTCCCTTAATTTCTGAAGTTCAAATGGAATGGGCACCACCTCACAGGCCTTGATGAGAGTGGATTATGATAACAAGAAGTACAGGTCAAAGTGCAACACGCGGTGCGCATCCTCTGTGCTGCTAATGAATGATGGGAAATTAAAAGAAAAGAAAATACCCTTCACAAAAGGGTACAAAATAAAAATAAATAAAATCCTTACGTAAAAATCTAAACAAGTAAAGACAAATCTGTATCCAGAAAACTACCAAAGGCTGTGAAAAGCTAGCAATGAAAACCTACCTAATAGGAGACATATTTCACTTCCATGATCAGTAGACTCAGTATAATTAAGATGTCAGCTCTTCCCGACTGGACCTATAGAGTCAACACAACCCCAGTCAATGTCCCAGTCAGATACTTTGTAGATATCTACAAACCGTTTCTGCACCTGGGATATCCTGCACAACACTGAAGAGCAAAGTTGAGTAAGCCGCACTTCCCCATTCCAGGATTTAGAAAGGTACAGGGAGTGTAATGCTGGGGTAAGAATGTGCCAGGAGATAAATGGAAAAGAATACAGAGTCCACAGATAGACTCACAAACATGGGCAACTGATCTTTGTCAAAAGATCAGAGGCAATTTGATGGAGAAAAGTTAGTCTTTTAAACAAATGGTGATGACACAATCGGGTGACCATATGGAAAAAACTTAACAAAGATGCCAACTTTTCACATGACACAAATATTCACAAAAATTGTTCATGGATGTAAACATAAACTGCGAAACTATCAAAATTCTAGAACTAGCAAAGGAGAAGATATGACCTCAGTTTTCATAATGACCTTTTATCTTCAACATTGAAAGAACGAGTCTTCAATGAAAAATCCAGTTAAGGTGGACTTTGTTAGAATTAAAATTTTCCACTCTGTGACAATCACTGTTAAGAGAAGAAAAAGACCAACCGTAGACTGTGCGAAATCTTTGGAAGAAGCCTATCTAAGAAAGGGCTTGTATTAAAATGTACAAAGCATCATAAATTCAACAATAAGAAAACAAACATTCCAATGAAAAATGGGTCAAGATCTGAACAGACACCTCGCTAATGAAGGTATAAGCATACAATAAGCATGCAAGAAGATGCTCAAAATCACTTATCATTAGAGAGAAGCAAGTTGAAACAAAGTGAGACGCCTTGACACACAAATAGACGAGATCAATTCATGGCTGGGGGCTAGGACAGCACAGACTCTCTGTCGTCACTGCTGCCCATGCCGAGTGGTGCGGCCACTGTGGAAGACACTTGGGCACTTTCGTACAGAGCTAAACATCATCTTAACACGTGATCCCTCAACCATCTTCCTAGGCATTTACACAATGTTTTCAAGTAGAACGTCAACAAAAAAGCCAGCACACATATATAGACTGCACCTCATTTATACAGGCAGGGAACTTGAATGAACAAAGATAACCTTCCATTAATGAAAGGACACCCAAGTGAGGTACATCCATGCAATGTAATGCTATCAGGTGCCAACACTGAAAGAGCTATCAAGATGAAAGCACATGGAGGAATCTCAAATTCACCTTTCTAACAGAAAGAAGCATCTGCGAAGGCTGGGTAGAGTACGGTCTCATTGATATGGCATTCTGCAAACACAAAGCTATCAATTTGATCCACAGATCAGCTTCCCAGAGCTGTGCAGGGCTGGGGTCGGGGGAGAGGGATGAAGAGGTCAGGAAATCCGTGTGATGCTTTAATGGCGGATACTTGCCTCTCTGCCTTTGACGAAATCCCCAGATTTTTACAGTGGAAAGAGCAAATCTTGACTTACACAAATTAGTAAAATGATTTAGGTGGGTGGATCCTTGGATGGCATGCAGATGAGAATAGAGAGTCTAACTGTATTGAGAATGGAAGAAACAAACTCACTGCAAGTGGTGGGGGAAGTGGTGCTGACCTAAGGACCTTTGGAAATGACTGGAATCTGTACAACTACAGGAAAAGACACCGAGCAAGCAGAGAACCCTACTTGATAAAGTTCTTTCTCAACAGTTACTGGTTAATAACTGTGAGGCCCCTATGCATCTAGACCGGGATTGGAGAAAGGACTGAGTGGTCGTCAGACGGCAGGAGCCAGGGTTCCACTACTGCAGGGGCAGGTTTCGGGGAGGGCAGGGCGCGGGCTGGAGGGCTCCATGTGGCCATGCTTTCGACTGGGAAGCCGTGCTCTGAACTGACGTTGACCTTAATCTAAACATGGCTGTTTCCATATAGACACATATACAGCAGACAGTGTACACACGGTAAGGTCAGCACACCAGCCTAACTTAAGCATCCTGCCACCGAGAAGGCCAAGAAGCAAGGACACCCCGGAGCAACCAGCACACTGAGCTCACAGATGCACGTTTTTAATGCCATGGTCTCATACAAGGAGCCAGTGCTCCTTGAGGAAAAGGCTGATTCCAGGCTGAGGCTGAGAAGGCGCAAGACAATGCTGCAGAATCCTGTAGAAAAGTAAGGAGGCGTTATATCCCCAACTAAAATACACAGGCGCCATAGTTTTCCATCACATTTATGTCGTAAGAATATTTAAGCATTAAAACCTACCCGGCGGTGTAGTGGCTGAGTCAAATGCTTCATTTCGGCTGCCCAGGATTCACAGGTTCAAATCCTAGGAGCAGACTTATGCCCTGTTCATCAAGCCATGCTGTGGTAGGTGTCCCACAGACAAAAGAGAGGAAGATTGCCACACATGTGAGGGACACTGGAGGCAGAAAGAGGCAGCGGAGCTCCGTCAGGACAAGGAGCGGTCTCATGCCCGCCAGCGTGGCTCTGAGAGTTTGAGAAAGAGGCCCCTTCAGAATCAGTGGGGGCATCAGTTGGAAATTTGTTTAGTTAAGAAAATGGTCTATTCAGCTGAAACACTTCAAAATCAGAGCGATGTGCATGGAGCAAAGGTAGTTGGTGTTGGTTTCTGGCCCGTGTGCGCTCACGCCCCCATCCATTCGCTGAGTGACTGAGCTTCTCCACATGAGCCGCAGCGGCTCCTGGGCCCTTTGCACTTCAGGTTCCCCATACAATGCACAGGTTAGCATGGGATCTCTGTGCATCCTTCCAGCTCCATCTGCCTCATTGCTACATTCACATAAGGACACATTCCACTAGGGAACTATTGTTGCCGTCGTTAGGACACGAAAAACGCATCCTGGGCCCTCCTGAGAGGTGCTGCCGGGCCTCACATGCCTCCTGGATGCAGGGTTCAGTGTGGTTGGCATGCCGTCTGTGGGCCATGGTCACACCAAGCCCGTGCTCAGCAGCTTTTCTCACATCCCGGTCCCAGGCCACAGGGCGAGGAAGGGGCAGCAGGCCAGCAGGCACTGGGGCCTGAACCACTCAGCAGGTCAGCACTCCCGTTTGAATCCACGCTTGGGGTGGACACCAGGGAACAAGCACCCTAGGCTCCCCTGGGCTCCTGAGGTGTTTCGGGTGCCCCTTCCCTGCCCCCTTGCTCCATACCCCATGCCCTGGGAGCCCTTCCACCCAGGACATCAGGAGGCTTAGCCCCTCCAGCCTGGCTATGGGACCCCCGAAGCCTCGTGGTTGTGTCCTCCTGGCAGGGAGCCTCTCTTTTTTCTGGAAATGAACTCCAGTCGTGCTGGCTGAGGGCTCCAGCCCTGTTTGTTTGAGGCTCCATCCGTCGCCCAGGCTGCATGCCTGCTGCTCTCTGAGACGGGGCCCCGTTTTCCTTAACGTGCCCTGTTGTTCACCACAAGCTCTCTGGGCCTCCAACTCCTGCCCGCTCCAGGCTGTGTACTGTCTGCTCCCACCCCTCACACCCCTGTTACTGGGCTCTACCTTCTGCTGGGAAGCCCACCAGTTGGCTTTGACTGGTCTGTGGACACTCAGCACTGCCCTGGCCTCTGTTCACCTCTGTTTCCATCACGGTGGACACCCAGCTCTGTGTGACAACCTCACATCCTTCCAGCCATCCTCAGCTCCCCACGAGTCCGGGTCCAGCTCCTTCTTTCACACCTCCTACCATCCAGGGTGCTTTTAAACAGCCTCTGAGTACCACAGACAAGCTGCCACTCCCCCAGGCCACCTGCTCTGATGCTAGCCTAGGTCCCTGCATCTCGGCTGCTCCCAGGAGGAGGTGCCTCCTGGGCAAGGCCCTGAGTGACCACCTTAGTGTAGTCATGCTCAGAAACTCAAAACCAGGTCCTGCTTCCTGTGAGCTCGTGAAGATTCTGGAGACATGGTCGGAGAGCTGACGCTGACTTCCCAAATCTGCTCCCAGGCCATTCCAAAATGTCTGCCCCTGAGAGAAGGCCCGACTACCCAGCAGTTGTCCCCTGCAATGGGGTGGGATGGCACTCATGGCACGAGAACTGCGGGGAGCAGGGACGTCTCCCTTGGTCTATTTCACTCTCTTGGCAAAAAGACCACAGACCAGTGAAGAGTTCTGATGATGAAACTTTGCCCAGTTCTGACTCCCACTCTCTGTGGTCAGGAGCAGCCTTGGGGGGATGCTTGTTAAGAAACAGCTAGTGAGACTACACGGCAGAACTTTGTGTCACTGAAGAACGTCGTAAAGTCTCCCACCAGGACCCTTTAACTGTGTGACGCTATTCTTCTCTGGCACAAAATGTGCCCCCAATCCAACAAGATTCCAGTTGCTCCTTCGTTTCTGGGCCTGATGGTGGGTGGGATAGAAGGAAATTCATGACTTCAGCCTCTAATCTGGTAGGACAATCAGGCACACATGAGCTCTCTCTGTCTCTCACGGCCAAGGGAGGGGGACCAACTCGGAACTGACCTGGGCCCTGGTCACATCGAGGACAACAGGTTCCCTGCATCAAGATGGAGTCCCTGGGTAAGCCATCTCTCTGAGGGGGCAGAGATGCGGTGGGCAGGCATTCTAGTTGCAGGCAAGAAAAGCGGAGGTGAGGGAGCAAGAGAGCCCAGGCAGGTTTGAGGAGGACAGGCCAGATGGTGTGGGTGACAACGGCCAATTACTCCTCCTTTCTGTGCTTCCTCTACGTTATTAAAAACCTGGGATATTACCCACAACACTCCAAATTATTCTGAGGGCAAAATGAGTGGATACGCACAAAGACTCTTAACCTAAACCTCTTGCCTTCCCCGGCCCTGCTCAGCCCTGGGTCCTGGCGCTTCTCTTGCTCTTGGAGGTAAAGGATGGTCTGCCGTGTAGCCAGTCACGTTCTTGGATGGCTGTGCCCTGTCAGGGAGGCCATGGGCAACCAGGATGTGTGCTCCGTCCCTGCCGCAGCCTGAAGGCCACGCTGGCAGAGGCCAGGCCCCCTGTGTGTCTCAGGGCCACTGGCAGCCTCCATCCAGAGGGGAGAGCTCTGAACCGCTAAACAAGTCATCTGGGTCTTGCTGTGACTGGGTGTTTCCGTGGGAGCACGTTCACAATACTCGGCGGTGACCCCTGAGCTGCCGATCACCGGGTGGGGACTCTGGGTGAACTCAGCGCAGTGGCTCTTGTCCACCCATACTGCCAGCCCTTCAGGATTTAAACAGGCAAGGCCGTGTCCATGGATGCCCAGAGATCACAGTTGGGTGGCATTCCCCTGGAGGACATCCCTACGCCTGCCCCTCTCAGCCTCAGCTTTCAAACCCCCAACAGAAATGGCTCACACAGCCCAGGAGGTAACCACAGCACAAGACTGTGGATGAGAGCACAGCCATCCCAGGGGCAAAGGTCTATGGGCTCGGGCCCAGCCAGAACGTAGGACAAGTCAGGAATAACATGACTCAGGGTGTGACGGACGGATCTCCCAGACCAAGGACGTCAGCACCACACAGACCCGGAAGTCACCTTGGTCAGCAAGGGACCGAGTGGGGGTTTCGTCTGGCCAGGTACCTGGACCCTTATCCCGCCTGTCAGAACCCATCCTGGTCCATCAGGCCAGCCAGGGAGGAGTGGCTGTGAGGCACCTGAGGGAGGGTGGGGCCTTGAGGGGACTTCTGACTTGACAAGAGTGAAGAAGGAAGTGCAGGGGCTGGGGTCCTGGGTCCCAGGGAGCAGGAGGGTGTCGGGAACGGGGCCCAGCTGGAGCCTGGACGGCTGCACCTCAAGTGTTCCCCTGGAGAGGAGACGAGCAGGGAGAGGACTTCGGAGCCGGGGACAAGTTCCCAGCAGGATTCCAGGCCAGGGAAAGGGTGAGCATGGAGCCCCAGGGGGACACTGAGGAGGGGAGGTCCTGCCTGCCCAAAGTCCCTGCACAAATGACCTTCCCCTGGCCTTGTCCTCTCCACACGCACGGTTTGATCTCCTTACGTGTTTTCCCCACTTAGAGCTGATGCGTTTCCAGAGGCTGAACTAAAAAACTACAAGTTCCCAACATGGGGTCCAGAGACACGTCCACAAGAGATGCAGGAAATGTTTCCTCTCCCTCCAGAGTGTGGACGGGCAGCCCCTCTCCTGGGGCACAGAGTGGGCCTGGCAAGTGGTGGCTTTAGGGCCCCCCACATTTCCATGGTGGATGCTCGGCCTGAGAAAACACCTCGACCTCCCATCTCAGGGGTCTGATGGGCTGTCTCTGCTCCTGGCCCAGCTTCACGATGCTGACACGGACCTGTCCTCTGAGGAGAGGCACTTGGCGGTCTCCTTCAGCAGCCAGGGAGGGGCTGCACCTTCCCCCTCTCCCACACACAATAATCGCATGACTGCAAAATGTCTTACTCCAGTGAGGGATCTGAGAGTCTGGAGAGCGTTTAAATTAGCACAGAATGTGAAAGAACCACCACTCCCAGGCTCTAAGAGAAACAGGACTTTAATACAACAGTCTGCAAATCTGGCATGAACTATTTACAAGCAGTGATTCTCACCCCTACAGAGATGGAAATTGGCCTCAGGAAGGGGTGGCAGGCGGTGGGGCCCTTGCACCCTGAGTGCCCCAGCTGGGTCCCTGCTGCTAAGGAAGAGGTCATACGACAACGGGACGCTCACTCCCTCCTCAGCTTCATGATGGCCATGCTCTCTGGGCCTGGAGAGATTTGCTGGCCAACTAGCACCGGGGCTCCAGCTGGCAGGACAGGCTGTAGCTACAGGATAGAGTGGCATCTGTGAGCCTCCCACAATCCACAGCCCTGGTGTCCCTCCCGGCATCTGCCCAGCAGCTGGAGCCCAGCTTCCCCAGCCATCGCCATGCGACAGGTCAGGGCTGACAAGGGAGTCATGGACACAGGCTCTCCGGACTGGCCAGCAGGGAGAGTGCACCTCTTCCTCCCCATGTCCTGTCCAGCCTCACCTCTCGTCCTCACTGAGCTGCTGCATGTCCCAGAACCAGGCCCTGAATAGCTCCTGGGGCTCTAGGTTGTAATTCTCTGCAGCCTCCTGGAGCTGCACGATCTCCATCATCACTTTGTGCTCCTGGCACCAGAGGGAGAAGAGGATGCAGACAGAGCCTGCTGGGGATGCTGCAGGGTCTTCAGGGGGTGAGGAGTGGGGCAAGGGGCTGGTCCTGGGTCCTTGCTCACATGGGACCCTCCTTCCCTCCAATTCCACGCAGGACCTACCTGTTCTCAGAGATGGGTAGAAGCCCCTCCCGCAGGAAGTTTTGCTTGATGCCCACCGCTGCCCCCACCCCCCCCCCCCACTGGATGGGTCTCCTGATTCTCTGTCATCCAACACTCTCAGTAAATGTAAGATGCAGCGGGTGGTGCCCAGGAGAGTTCCGCCCAGGGGCGTCTCTGGTTTCCACGCCCCTCTCCTCCCTGACATGGAAGGCCACAGCTGCTCACCTTTTTCTTTTTCTCGTGGTTGATCTCATTGCCCTGGAAGGCAGACAGCAAAAGTCCATCAGAACGAGCCCCCTAGCTATGACCAGCCCCCGTGCACACCCCTTCTCATGGTGCCCAGCTCCAGGTCCAGGAGGGGGCTGGGCCTGACAGAAAACAGGACTTGGACCCAGGCCAGGCTCTGGGCTCCAGAGAAGGGAGGACATGGGGGCCGACACTCAAAGACCCTGTAGCCCAAGCCCCTCCGATGACGGACAGGGAGGCTGAGTCCTCAGGCAGGAAGGGACAGCTCCATCAGTGTGCTGCCTGACTTGGAGGCTGACTTCTCTCTCGCCTCCAACAAAGCCCATGCAGCTCTGCAGGCGGGCAGCTCTGCTGCTTCGCCAGCCTGGGGACCCGGGACGGGCTCCACGTGGAGCCTTCGTTCCCTCATCCCTAAGAGGGGCACACTGCCCCAGCCCACAGAGGAGCCTGGGAGGCTGTCATGACAGGAAGTTACCACATTCTGATCACTCAGGTCTTGGTACTGGGACTGTGTCTTCCCAAGTCCCAACCTGGTCATCCCCTTCTGGCCCCCGGCCTCACTCACATTTACGTAATCCTCCATGGCAGTGTCCAGCATGATCAGGTCAGTTAGCATGGTGCCCAGGAAGGGGACGATGCCCTGTGCCATTGGGATTAGATGGGATGAGGCCCTGGTCTCAGGTGTCCCCATGACCCTCCCCTGAAAACTCCTCATGCTCAGCCTCCTGGCCCAGCCCAGGGTCCCCACACGGAGCAGCCTCAAACCCTTTATAGCCGGCCCTCAATCCCCACCCCTCACCCTCCAAGAACACCAGACTCCTCCTGGTCACCTCCCAGGGCCTGCTTTTGGCTGGTCACAGGGCCTTTAATCCTTGGCCCCTCCACTCTCCCGACCCATCCTGCTGCAGCTCCCCAGGCCCTCCTCCTGGTCACTTCTAAGGGCGGGTGTCAGGCTCTGCGGCAACAGGAGGAGGGCTGCAGGAGGAAGGCCCCCTCTCTGGATTGGAGCCCCCAGCTGGGAGGGCAGAGTCCCCTCCTCTGACCTTGGAGCCCCTCCCCACAGGCGCACTCACGTGCTGCTGCTGCCTCTTCCGGCCTCTCTGCAGGGTCCTCAGCAGGGTGGCAAACTTGGAGGGCTGCTTCTGCCAGGATTGAGGACAGGGTCAAGGAGGCCATCCTCCCCTCACCCCACTTCTCCTCAGCCCCTCTGACCTCAGCCCTGGACGTCTGAACCAAGTCAGCTGGTACCCATGCTACTCCATCCTCCAGCACACTCTGATTCTAGAACAATCCTAGCTCCAACACTCTCGCTGTGTGACCTCGGGCCGAACGCCTGTCCTTCCTGAGTCAGCCTCCTCATCTGGAAAGTGTGACAACTCACCCCTACCTCGCAGGGTCTCCTGAGGACTCAGCGTCAGTGACGGTTTACATGGTTCTGGCTCTCACCCCACCCGGCGTGAAAGGGTGGGGCGGGGCTGAGAGGACACTTCAGTTTCTCTTTCATGTGAAGCCTATGAGGTCCATTCAGGAAAGATCCACTGAGCACCACCAGTTTCCTGGACACTTCCCATAAGCCACCTGGGCACCAGTTACTGCTGACTAGGACCCAGGTGAGTGTTCCTGACAGGGACAGACTAGGAGGGACGGTGGTAGGGCCTCTGGGGAGTCACACATGCACAAACATCTGTCATGCTCCAGCCATTCAGACTCAAGGCTGGGCAGCCCATTTGTCCACCTGGCCTGGGGGAATGCCTGGCAGTGCCCATCCCGAGGGCAGGCAGGGTGCCCTCCTCGTGGAGAAGTGGTGAAGACAGAAGGAGCAGTGGGGGCCTGGCTTCCTAAAGACACACTGAGCTGCTTCAGGGAAGAAACATACGCCCGTCCACCCCATGCACGCAACAGCCTGGAAGAATCTAAGTGCTGACAGCGTGGACCAAAATGGAAGGCAGCCCCTGCTCCACCGGCCAGCTCAGCATCCCCTCCGGGATCAGCCCAGACACCCCCACTTCCTGCCATGACCGGGCTTCCCACCCCACAAACACCTCCCCCACCTGCCCATGGACCAAACATACCCCATCTTCCTGTTCATCCAGGGAAGACTGGAATTGTACACAGAAACTCCAAGTGAGAAATGACCGTCCACATCCTGCCCCTTCCCCCTTCCCCACACCCCGCCTCTCCCTCCACATGCCAGCCTCCACTCTACCTTGATGAGCAGCTCCCAGCTAAGGGAGTTGTCCTCATCACAGAGCTTTTTAAATTTTCGGCAGCTCTTCCTGAGGGGGGAAAGGAGGAAGGAGAAACTCAGGAATAATGGGGCAGGGGGCATAAGGGCAAGTCCCTTCTCTATGAGAATCTGGAAAATCCAAACTGCCTGAATGAGGATTTTCGTGGGTGTCCTCTGAGCACTGACGTCACCATGGGACTGCAGAGGGGGCTCTCATGTTGGTCACCTGGGGCTGCCACTCCCTTTTCTATGCAGCAGCTGTATTTTGACCAGTTTGGTTTTCCACTGGGCACAGAGTTCTGTTGCTGTATGGCAAACACTTGAAAATCTCCACTTTGGTTCAACCTACTATGTGACATCCAGGGAACCTGATTCCTGAAGCAGAACTGGGGGCCTAAGTTGCCAGTGAGGATCAGGGACACTGCACACCCACCCAGGCCCTGTGCCCAGGGCTTACTGCCACCCAGGAAGCTCCAGCCGACGAGAGGGCAATGGCAGACACGTGGGAGCTCCCTCCTCCCCCTGGTCCTCCTGTGGAGAGGCCTCCCCACCTGGACACTTTCCCCCAGGTCTTCTTCAGTCTGTGTATGGGCACGCTCTGCAGAGCCGAGAGGACTGCGTGCAGGGAGGAGATGTTCCTCAAGGCTCGGCACTCCTGAGGAGGGAGAGGAGGAGCTGGGAGGGGGAGCAGGAGCCCTGTCTGCTCTGGCTTCAGTCCCCCTCCCTTCCACTCTTCCCTCCTGAGTGGGACAGATGGCCAGGGTGCCAGGGTGGGCACAGGTGGACCAAAGAGTAACACTTCCAGGAGGAGGAATTTCGCTCAAAGTAGGAAGGAGCCAGGGAGGAAGTGAGCATCCCACCACTGGGACATGCGAGTCAAGGTCAGTGTGCCCTTGACAGGAAGGACCTAGTGACTGTGCAGGGGCTTAGAGTGCAGCCTTCAGTCCTGAGAGCTGATCAAGGAGAAGGGGCAGTTCCACGGCTCTGGAGAGGGTCTCCCCCCGCATACCCTGGCCACCTCGATCCACCGCTCCAGAACCTTGGCCCTGCCCCGGGCCGTCACGTTTGGGTCCCCAAGGCAGGACGTCATGACACACTTTACTACTCTGTTGAACTGCACCACTGTGGCCCAGACGGTGGGTGCCACGTTCTCATGTCCGGGTCGGTTTCTTTTGCCCCAGGTGGAGCCCAGACACTCAGAGGGCTCGACGTTCTTGAACACTTCCTGGGGAGGAGGGGGAGTGTCACTCAGCCCTGCCACAGCCCAGCTTAGTGTCCAAGCAGGAGTCACCGGTCTAAGGAGGGGCTCAGGAAGCTGAGGATGTGTTCTCAGCGTGGTGGGAGCCCCTCGCTTTCATTGTTCTTCCACTGAGAGCACCCAGCACAGGAGGACCCGGGACTCCAGACTGGTGGGGAAAGGACAGGAGCATTTACACACAGCCCACCCCCACAAACTGCAAGCTCCAGAGGGCTGCTCCGCTTGGCTCCTCCCAAGGGGGCATCTCCCTGCATCCTGAGCATCCTTGGTCCCAGGCCCCATTCCGCTGCACATTCCCCTGTGCCAGCTACACCCACGGGCTTTGTCAGGTTGTCTCCCTTTTAGTGAAGTACACGTCTGGTGCATCACAAATGCTGAGGCTGCTGAGCATCCCGAGCAGATGGCTGGGCCGCCTGAGTTCCTGGCTGCACACAGTGAGTTCTCCTCCCCGACCTCTCGGGCCAAGCCCCACCAGGCTTCCTCTGTGTTCTACTTCACTCAATGTGCTCAGCCCCTCTGTCCAGCAGGGCCTCTTGGTCCCCATCTCTACAGTGTGAGGGTGGAACACGAAGGCTGGGGAGTTGCCCAGATCCCATGGTTGGGAAGTGGTGGAGCTGGGATTGGGACCCAGGTCACAGGAGCCGCCACAGGGAAAAGCAGGTCTGGGCCAGCTGATGGCATAGGGGTGGCCTGCCCGACCCCGCCCTGAGAGCCCGGGTGCTCACCGCGTCAATGGCCGTCAGCTGTTCTGCCACCTCCCTTGGGGAGAAGGCCATGAGGCTAGGCTTCCCATCGGGCTGCTTCTTCCCGGTCACTCGACAGGGGTGGGAAGCCTCTGGAACCGGAGCTGATTCTGCGGCTGTTACTGGAGCCTGAGGTGGAAATCCCAGCAGACCCCTTGGTCCCGTTGAGTCCAGTTCAGGACCTGGCACTTGGGCTGGGGCTGCTGATGGCACTCGCTCGGGGTCTGGAGCAGCTGAGGGCGCTGCTGCCGGTTCCAGCGCTAGAAGTGACGGCAGAAATAGAACTGGAGTTCCGTCCAGCTCCAGATGTGGCCCCTTTTCTGCCTCTGCACCTGGCAGAAGCGCTGGAGCTGGGGCAGGAGATGGAGAAAGAGAAAGGGTCAGCTACATAAGTTGCTTTCCATGTGCCTTTCCCCAAACAGGAAAGATCCCACTGTCTTTCAATGAATCCCCAGTCGTGACCCACCCACTGGGGTAGTCTTCCAAGCCTACGGTCTCCCTTACCCTCTGTCTCCAACTCAGTGGCCTGGAAAAGGTCCACCTGGATGAGAAGAGGGGTGGCCTGGTGCTTCAGGACTGAGCCAGGCAAGAGGTCCTGGAGATACGCCAACGTCAGGTTGATCCTGGAGTGGCGCAGCATCTGCCACATATCCTGGGAGTTCTCCTGAGGCCGGGGGCCCCAGATGGGAGAGAGGGCACTGGGGAGAGGCATGTGTGAAGAGAGTCACAGACCTGGCCTGCTGTTCCACACTGTGTTCCCACAGCACCTTCTCTGTGCCTGAGCCCCAGAGGGTGGACCAGCCACTCCAATCCCTGGGTGGCTGTCCTTGCACTGGAAGGCCTGGTCATCAGCCAATCTAACAGAGAGCCTGTGTGAGTCTGGTCTTCCACCTGACACTCTTTTCCCAAAGGGCCTGGACATAGCCTGCCCCATCCTCCACGCTCGAGCATCAGGACTGAGGTTGGAGGCAGATTTGTGACCAGGCTACTCACCACCTACTGTTCTGGGCCCCAGTGGCGGTGCTTAGGAGAGGTGCATGTGCAGAGGGCAGGGAGAGGGAGAGGGAACTGTGGAAGCGAGGAGTCTCTCAGTGGCCGACTCAGCCCAGCCTCTCCTCTGCTTCCCATGGCGGGACTGGCACCCCATGAACAGGTCTCTTTGATTCATTTCCTCCTGTAGGGAAGACCGCAGACCTCAGGCCTCCCACAGAAACCCCAAGAGGCGTGAGATCCAGGGTCTGCCGGTCCATCCATAGCCACAGTCCCCATGGTCTCCTAGCCCCTTCTGTGGACACAGGAGGCCCTCCCTCTGGACCCAACACCACTCATGGTCTTAGTTGGTCCTTGAAGTCTGTCATCGTGGTCTGACTATGAGAGGATGCGTCCATATCTAGAGGAGGCCAAGAGGGTGTGACATCTAACGTCCTCTGGGCATGAATACTCATGATGCCCAGAAGTGAGCTTCTAGCTCTCAGGCTAGAATTGAGCCCCAGGGAGAGTGTCTGCTTCCTTCAGTGGACACCCTTAGTGTGTAGGAAAGGGTACGAGTGTAGTAGGAGCTTAACATATAGTATTGAATGAATGAACCCCATCCAGAGCCTTCCCAGAATTCTGAGTGGGCCTGCGTCTCCTCTGCTGCCCACAGAGACCACTGCTCTGGCCGCACCGAAGACAAGGACCAGGATCAGCTAGATGGACTCGCTAAATTGTCTTGCCAATAGGAAAACAGTTTGCTTTCATGTACTTTTCCACACTCAGGAAGGCCACAGGCCAGCGAGGGGAGAGGCAGGGAGTCTCCTCACTGGGGACTGAAGCTATAAGCGTGAGGACACGCAGCAGGAGCAGCAGCCCCTTCTGTGGAGTCTGGCACCAAGCAAGTGCCTGCCATGGTTTCTCCTGTGATTTCCTTCAGTGACCCTGTGAGGTTCATCCTCTTACCACCCCACTATTTGGATGAGCAAGGTGACGCTCAGAGAGGTGTGGGGACGTTCCCAAGGCACACGTTTATTAGGTAGGAGACTCCCTGCTGTGCTGTGGAGGGGTGGGCACTCACCTCTGGAGCAGCTGGTCCAGGACCTGTGGGGTCGGGTAGAAGGCCTGGTACACACACGGGAAGGTGGTGACGGAGATGGATCTGCCGTGGAAAGATGGTTGCAGGCAGCCTACCACCTTCTGCACTGCGCCTGCCTCGAGGGTCCGCATCGTGCGGGCCTCAGCCACGGACAGGGTGGGTTCCTTGGCATACCACGTGGACAAGGAGGGACACAGAGTCAGTGGAGTCACCATGAACCACCAGGGGCATCAGGGTCTGGAGCTCAGACCAGAACCTCCCAGCACCTCAGGAAGTTGTGCAAGAGGGACGAGAGCCCGCCTTGAAAATGGTTTTGGACTTAAAAGTACAATTTGATTTTTAGGGGAATGACAAACACTCAGTACCTTCAAGGCATTCTGTGACCTGAGGAACAATTGTACCTCTGTGCATTAAGAGCCTGAGGTAAGAGCATTATCCCAGGGAGTCATCAATGAACATCCCCACCACAGACAGGAGCAAAGAGATGATTAGTGACCTTCCGCCAATCTGCGGTTCTATGTCATGGCAGACCTGGAAAACTTAGAGTCTATTCGGACACGCTTAAAATGTGCCCTGCAGTGTTGGCTCAAATGGCAACAGAATTGGGTCATGTCAAGGTCCAACAGCATCGAAAGGCTGAATCACTGTGCAAAATGTCCTCCTCTGTGGAATATGATGAAGTCACTTAAGGCCTCAGCTCCTGACCTGAGCGGCCTACAATGAGTTGATGTGTTCTGTGCAATGACAAGCAGCAGAGAAATGTATAGGATCCTGTAATCCCACCGCCATCCTCTTTATGTGTAAATCAGCCTAGCAAGTGTGATGACTCGTGAGGCTTGGAGAAGGTCTGCAAGTAAAGTGGCCTGAGTGCTACACCGCTTCACAGCCGGGTAGTTACATCAGTCAAAACAGGAGCAAAATGCTAAGGTCCTCATGGCCTCGTGAAAAGTGATAACAACATTAAACATTTCCTCTATGGCTCCAAGAAACGTGAAGAGTGTCTTTCCACCCTACCCCACAGCTGGCTCGGGAGGAGAGGAGGCCCAGACTCCTTCAGGAGCAAGGCCGTAGGACACCCAGTGGGAAAGCCCTGTGAGGGCCCCAGGGGTGTGCTCAGATTCAGGCCTGGGTTCCAGGCCCACGCTGAACATCTTGGGGGGGTGGGGGTAAAGACCTTCTGCTCCTGCTCTCACCTCAGACCGGCACAGGATGCTGCTGGTGGCCTGCTGCTCCTGCCCCTTGACTAGGGAGGGAGAGAAGTCAAACCCAACACATAACTCTTCAAACATCTCCTGAGTGGAGTTCTGGAAAGACAATGCCCGGCAGACGGGCCAGGAGGCATCAGGAGCCTGCTGGACATCGCCATAGGGGGACACCCCCATGAGAATTTCTGTTCCCTAGTTCAGGCACAGATGGACATCTGCACAGACATCTGACCAGGGAGGGAACTAGATGAAACTTCTAAGGCTGGGGATTAACACAAGGGCAGAGGAGCTTGATCCCCAGCACCCACCTGCTCAGGTTGCCAGCCTGGGGTATGAATATCACAGACTCACCAGTTTTACAGCACGTAACAAACTGCTCTGATTCGAAGTGTTTTGTGAGATGACAAGGTGCAGAGAAATGTATAGAATCCTGTAATCCACGCCCATGCTCTTTGTGTGTAATCAGCCTAGCAAGTGTGATGATTTGTGAGGCTTGGAGCAGGTCTGCAAGGACAGTGGCGCTGAGTGCTACAGCTTCCCAGCCGGGAAGTTACATCAATCAAAACAGGAGCAAAATGCTAAGGTCCTCATGGCCTCGTGAGAAGTGACAACAACAGTAAACCTTTCCTCTACGATTCCAAGAAACATGTGGAGAGTGTCTTTCCACCCGAGCCCTCAGCTGGCTGGGGAGGAGAGGAGGCCCAGACTCCTTTGGGAGCAAGGCCGTAGGACACTCAGTGGGAAAGCCCTGTGAGGGCACCAGGGGTGTGCTCAGATTCGGACCTGGGTTCCAGGCCCAACCTGAACATCTTGGGGTGGTGAGCGGGGAGACCCTCTGCTCCTGCTCTCACCTCAGACCAGCACAGGATGCTGCTGGCGGCCTGCTGCTCCTGCCCCTTGACTAGGGAGGGAGAGAAGTCGAACCCATCATGTAGCTCTTCAAAGATCTCCTGCGTGGAGTTCTGGAAACACAGTGCCCGGCAGACGGGCCAGGAGGCATCAGGGGCCTGCCTGCACATCGCCACAGGGGGACACCCCCATGAGGAATTCTGTTCCCTAATTCAGGCACAGAGGGACGTCTGCACAGACATCTGACCAGGGAGGGAACTAGATGAAACTTCTACGGCTCAGGACTAACACAAGGGCAGAGGAGCTTGATCCCAGCACCCAGCTGCTCAGGCTGCCAGCCAAGCCCCGGGGTATGAATATGACAGACTCACCGGGCTGACAGCACATAACACTCTCCTCCTGCCCAGGAGGGACCCACTCCTCACCTGCTGCCTTCCCGCACAGCGCCCACGCGTACACACACACCCTGACACTCACACACAAACCCTCACACAAGGTGCAAGGGCTATGGGGCTGCTCAGGTGGGATCCGAGTTGTGTCCTGCCCTACAGTGGGCTGCCCTGGGCTGCCCCACATTACCTTTGGGTACCTCCTGCCAAATTGGCCATGAGGCTTGATCCGATGTCCACAACAACACAACAGTCTCACACTCTGGGCTTTCCTGAGCCTAGAGCCTCTGAAAACTGGTACACAACAAGTAAACATGTTGTACTCTGCAGTGTCTCCAGTCAAATGAACTGGCTAGGGGTCTGTCTCTAGAATTAACTGCCTGGTTACCAGAGTTCTAAATCTGTTGGGGTCTATCGCCAAGGAAGTGAGGTCACTTTTTCAAGATTCCATTACCTGGGCTGCTTCCTGTAATCGGACCTACCCAAACCACCCCCATGTCTTCTTCTTAACTCTACATGAGGAGCTTCCACAGCCCCAGCCACAGCTCCCTGGGAATGTGATGAGGGTCCCAGCTTTGAGGAGGCAGAGCAGAATTCAGACCTCCTTTATCTTACCAGTTGTCTGTCCTGGAAAACTCATTGTGCCTCTCAGGGCCTCCCCAGTCTCCAAACCTGCCCAAGGGGAATCCGCCTAGAATCTACTTGCTAGGGACATCATCAGGTGTATATGAAATAATATCCATACCACCTGTGAGGTGGTGTCAAGTGCAAGTAATGCACAAACAAAGAGATGGAAGAATTACGAGAAGGGATGTAGCATGAACACCACTCAAACCAGGCCTGGGTTCAGCAATGCGCTATTGCAACAGGCACTTCCTCTCTTGGCCTCATTTCAATGTCAGCACAAGGAGAGGGTTGATGAATGAAATCCAGACACTGTCATCCTCTGGATTCAAACCTCTCCATTGTTTCCTCTTCTGTTTAGAAAGAGACCCAAGAGCCTCATCTTGATCTGTGAGGTGGGCAGCCTTCACCATGGCTCCCAGAGATCCCCACCCGTGGTACACACATCCCTCACAGATTCCTGTGTGACCACTGAGTGCTTAGTGACTGGCTCTCGCCAATAGAACACAGCCAATGTGGACGAGTGTCATGTCTAAATTTTAAACACAGAAAGTCTCTCACTTCTTTCTTATTCCCTCTCTTAAGTTCCGTCTCTCTCTCTCTTTCCCGTGTCTCTCTCTCTCTCCTGTCCCTGAGCTGTGGAATCAAGCACACACGTTTTGAGCTGCCATACACAGAGGCCCACATGGGAGAGAACCGAGGCAGCACCCAGGCCAACAGACAGAAAGGAACCCATGCTCTGAGTCCAAAGTGCACCTCGACTCCTTTGAGTGAACCTGAGAGGAAATTCTCTGCCAGTCGAGCATCACTTGAGGCCGCGGCCGCGGCCTTGAGGCATCTCGAGCAGAAGAACCAAGCTAATCTATGTCTGATTCCTCAACCACAAAAATTGTGAGATATGAGGCATTTGCCATTTACAGATGCAAGGCACTGGAACCGTGATTTCAGGCCCCAGGATCTGGCCCTGCCCTCCTCCGCCTCCTCTCTCCCCCCAGGCTCCCTCCAGCCACACTGGCCACCTTTCTCACATCCTCTGGCCAAACCCCCTTCTGCCCATGAGTGTCTACAGCAGGGGTGCCTTCTCCCTGACACGCCGCTCCCAGACTTGTGCAGGGCTGGCTCCCTCTTGTCATTCTGGTCCCAGGAAATGTCACCCCAGTGAGGCCTTTCAGACCCCTACCCGGTGACCCCCGGCCCTCCCTCACAGGCCCCTGAATGTCCCCTCAGCGCTGGCTCTTTCCCCTCTCATGTCTTTGCTTTCGTGCTTTTGTCCTTGTCCCCTCCAGAGTGTGAGCTCCTGACCGGCAGGGACCACTCAGTCACTGTCAGCCCTGCACTTAGACCCACCTGAGCACCTGGCACAGGGTGAGTGCTCGGTGCACAGTCGCTGAGTGAAGAATTGTGAAACTCGTGTCCCCTCCTCCTGCTCTTCACCAAGTCAGACTGTGGAGAGGAACGCTAGTACCAGGAGGAGTGAGTTCTCTGAGGCGGGGGACAGCCGGAAAGGCCTCTGCACGGCTATTCGCTGCTCCAGCAGCTGAGGCAGGCTGAGTGGGCGCCGTGTAAGTTTAAGAAGTCAGCACAGGGACTGGATGCACACAGCCTGCGCAATGACACCACCAGTTCACTTAACATCCGTCACCGAAAACAGAAAAGTAAGTGTTTGCTTGTGATGAGAAGTTTAGCTTCTTGGTTCTTAGCAATTTTGAAATGTACCACACAGCAATGTTAACTTAGGCAGTGCTGTGTGGCAATTACATCCCAATAGAAGTGACAACAGTGAGAACCCAACCTCATTGGGCACCACTGACGCTGCAGGCTGCCTGCCCCCTGGTGGCCAGCACCAGCCCTGCAGCCCTGGCAGAAGCCACCACACAGGAAGTTTCTTTGGGTGTCCTCAAGGCAGAGGCTCCCCACTGTCCCAGGGGTAAAGGAGCAGACCTGCAGGCTTCCAGGCCGTGGGAGGAACCTCAGGAGCCTCCCTCTCCCTCATCTTTCTGTCCCTCCACTTGGGTGTCCTTTTTTCTCAGGAGGCATCCTGATCTCAACCAAGGCAATGATTCTCCTCTCCAGCCAAGTGAGGACCTCGGGAGTCCAACAAGGACTGGTCTTGTCCCTGGACTCTGGCCTTAGTACACACTGCTCTGGCATGTTCTTCCTTATCCCAAGTTCTCATCCACCCGAACCCCCAAGCCTCTCTCAGTTCTAAAGGATCTCCAGCAGGTGGGAAAGCATTTTCTCAGGTGCTCAGAGCACAGGGCGTCATCGATGGAGAACCAAGGGCCACAGACCCTTCGTGAGCATCATATGGAACCCAGGGAGTCACCCGCTGGACGCACTCCACTTTACACAGGAGGACACCAAGGTCTTCTCTCCTCTACCCAATGTCTACACAAGAGGAGAACGGCTCATCAGAGTAGCAGGTGCCCACAGAAGTGGACTCCAGCTCCCCAGTCCTGTGCCCTCCAGGCTGGGCCAGGGATGCCCTTGGAACAGGTACACACCTAGAAACCTCAGGGAGTCTTCGGTCTGTCTTGGGCCTTCTGGGCATGTAGCCAGGAGGATGGATGCTACTGTTCATGGCAGAGCTGCCTCCAACTGCCTTCTCCTTGGCCTCTTGTCACTTCCCTGGTGTCTGCTCTTTCCTGGGGTCCCTGCATGGTCCACACAGGAGAAATCGGTGTGAGTGTGCCTGTGCATGATTGGATGCGAATAGGAAGATGACCCCACGTGTACAGGGGTGGGCAGGGCTCCCCTAGGACCATGAGGTCCCTGTTTCCAAAGAAAACCCGAAGGGAAGGGGTTGAGCCTTGGCTGAGGAAGCCAGAGCCCTGCCTGATCCTCTGGATTCTGACCCCCTCCTGAGGTCTGGGTCAGTCCCTCCAACTTTCTGGGCCTCAGATTCCCAAATGGACAAAGAACACGTTTTGTAAAAGCAAAGTCAAAATGGACCCTCTGCAAATGAAACAAGTACCATGCTTTGACCTCCCCCCACTGCTTATCCTCCAAGGAGACTTCGAACCTACACGGTGTCTATTACTGGGTAAAATCACCCTCAGCACACAAAACTGATAATGGTTAAAATGGCACACGGTCAACTTTATCAGTGACTAAATATTGATGGAAGAAGAAATACATCCGAATATATTTTGATATGACTGATAAGATTCAGGAAAGTTTACTTGCTAGAAAGAATAACACCTAAACAAAACTTAAAATGTCAGAACCTGTAGTCAGTACATTATGATGTAGATTAAAAGCAATTCAGTCATTTGCATAACAATTAATTGATTCTGAGAAAAAATAGATTCAGTGAATTAATAACAAAATGGATACACTGGAATTGTTTTATGGTGCTTATTTTATAGCAGTCAAGGTATTAATACTACTATATTGCATTTTGAAAGTTGCTAATAGCGTAAATCTTAGAAGTTCTCATCACAAGAAACACATTTGTAACTCTTGATGATAGACGTCAACCAGACTTCTTATAGTGATCATTTCACAATATACACACATATTGAATCATTCTGATGTAGACCTGAAACTGATATAAAACAAACTTAAATTTAATATTAAAAATGTCTTACTATGTTTTCTCTGAAAAATACATGGTCACAAAAATTTTGCAGAGTTTTGTATAATTCTGATTTCAAGGTTCTCTTAGGCCCAGAATGAAAACATTTGTCTGATCAAAGTTGCCTCAGGTACAAGGGCTGAGACAAACACCAGGGTCAGAATGGAAGAGCACGAATGGAAACACTAAATCATCCTCTGCTCATTTCTTTGTATTTGCACTTTTAACAGAAAATCTATTTTTATTGGCTTAAAATGCACATAATGTAAAACTTACCGTCTTGACCATTTTTCTGTGTACACGTCATTAAGCACATTAACTTCCTTAAGCGCATCTTCAGTGTGTTGACCACAGTCGTATGGTGGTGCAGCCATCACCACAATCCATCTTCAGAACTCTTGTCACCCTACAGAACTGAAGCTCTGTCCCCACTCATCGGTCACTCCCCTTCCCCTGCTCCCACCCCTGGCCAACAGCATCCGCTGTCCGTCTCTCTGAATCTCACCATTTCAGGAATGCCATATAAGTGGAGTCACACAAGCCCAGTATTTTTGGGACTGGTTGATTTCATTTAGCATAATTTCCTAAAGGTTCATCCATGTTGTCTCATATCTCAGAATATCCTTAGTTTTTAAGGATGAATAACATGCAATTCTATATATATATATGCCCATGCTGCTTCTCCATTCATCCCTGGATGGATCCTTGGGTTGTTCCACGTTTCAGCGATCATGAACAATGATGCCGTGAACATGGGTGTTCAAATATGTCTTTGAGACCAACTTTTCAGCTCTGAGGTGTATATATCCTGTAGTAGAATTGTTGGGTCATTTAGTGATTCTATTTTTAATTGTTTTAATGAAATGCCATGCTGATTTCCACAGCAGCTATACCAGTTCACATTCCAGCCACAGTGTACGTGGGTCCAATATCTCCACATCTTTGCCAGCATGCCTTTCTTCACTGTCTGTCTTTTGGGGGTGCCGTCACATGGATGTGAGGTGGTGTCTCATTGAGATTTTGACTTACATTTCCCCAGTGATTAGTCACATTAAGCATCTTTTTATATGCTTGTTGACCATTTGCGTATCTTCTTGGAGGAAAAGTCTATTCAAGTACTTTGCTCATTTTTGATTTGGGTTGTTTGTTTTTTTGTTCTTGAGTTGAGAAGTTCTATGTCTATTCTGGGGATTCAGCCCTTGTCAGATAGATCATTTGCAAATATGGGCTCCCATGCTGCACGGGTTGTGTTTTTACTCTGTTGATGTTGTCTTCAGAGGCAGAAAAGGTTTTAATATTCATGAATTTTGGTGTGTGTACTCTGTTTTTTATTGCCCATGCCTTGAGTGTCATATCCATGAAATCACTGCCAAGTCCTATTGTGAAACGTTTGTCCCATGTTTTCCTCAAAGTGTTTCAGTTCTTACATTTGGGTCTTGATCCATTGAGAATTAAGTTTTATATCTGGTGTGAGGTCAGAATCCAAGTTTAGATTTTGCATGAAAATATCCACTTTTTCAGGAATCACTGGTTGAAAAGACTGTCTTTTCCACGTTGAACAACCTTGGCCACCTTATTTCTGGGCTCTCTATTCTGTTCCGATGCTCTATGTGTCTGTCTTTATGCCATTACAATGCTGTTTTGATACTGTAGGTTTGCAGCAAGTTTTACATCAGTAAAAAGAGAGTCCTCCAACTTAGTACTTCCTTTCAAGACTATTTTAGACATCTGGGCATACTTGAGATTCCATATGAACTTTAGGATGGGTGTCTTTCAGCACAAAATGTCATTGGGATTTTGATAAGGACTGCATTTAATTGCTTCATCTCTTTGGAGGAAGCTGACATCTTAACAACAAGGAGCCTTCCAATCCACGATCACAGGACGCCTCTCATTTCTGGTAGTGCCGGGTGGTTGTTCAGGTGGAGGGGACAGCACTCTTCCAAGTAGTCACGCAGGGTCCCAGAATTCCTCCACACTGTGCCTTCAGCATTTCCTCAGAACTCATCGACATCTGCATCCAGTCAAGGGAGAGAAAAATGCGTGTCAAATGCATGTGGGAAGTTTTCAAGGACTGGGTGTGGATGTAGCACACGCCTGTGCCACCCTCTCCCCTGGCCAGAACTACGCACGGAACCAGCAGACCCTAACAGTCGGCACTGCAGGCAGAATCAGCGGACCCCACCAAATTTGGGACTGTGGACTAACCAAGGGCTAGAGACTCAGTGTCTCAGGGAACCATATGCCAGCTCAAGCTGCCTGCTACCACTTTGACTGGCACTGTGGACTAACCCAGGGCTGAGACAGATGCTCTGCTAGAGCATCCTGTCAAACTACACTGGCCCGTTAACCTGGGCCTGGAAAGTCACTTAGATCAGGAGCTCAATGCAAGGAGAGTGGAGCTGAGATGCACGAGACACTTACCCACAGCCCTCAGAGACAGCAAAAAAGACGGAGAATCCAAAGGCTTCATGGCTACCAATGCTTGTGTTTCTCATCCCCGAAGCCATGAGAAGTCTCCTTCGAATCCCGCTGCTGCCACCAAGCTGTTAAGAAAGAAAATACAACTGTGTAAGTCTAAAGAACTTCATTGCTTTATTCACCAATTCCTGCGTCCGGAGGCATCCAATCTAGCAGATAGAAAGCAGCTCCAAGGAGCTGTACAGAATGAAAGACTTTGAAAGGCAAAAGGGAGAAGAAAAAGAAGTCACAGCAGGCGGGAAGATCGCTCGGTTATTGCAAGGTTACTTTCCTCAGGGGACAGCAGCAGTCTATGATGTGGAATACCTACCTAGTGCTGATTGGGGGATTCCTAATCCACTGGTTTAAGATTCTGTTTCTGGGAGAGTCGAAAATCTAATGAAGTCAAGACTCAGTTTGGTGAGGTGGGGCTTAGTGTTAAGAGGCTCCTCTTGGGGCCCACCGTCTGGTTTTGACACATGACTCTGCTGGCCCCCTGCTGGCCCCGGGTACACCCGGGTTTCCCTTCCTGACCATTGTTGGTCACACATCCACTGCACCTGCCTCTAGTTCTCCCCCTTCCACACCGCAATCTCCGCCATGACTCCCTCTGACACTATCACGACTTCTCCCACCACACTGCCCTGCTTTCCACAAGGCCAGCAAGAGGCTTCGTAAGCACCACTTCATCAGTCCAGTGGGCTGAGCGGGCTGCCCAGCATCGGGACTCAGAAACTGGTGGGCCTGTCACATGGCCTCCAATCACCGGTACCCCAGCTGAAGTGCCTGCCCTGATGAGATACTCAAATTTAGCCAACTCCATCGAACAACATCTTTGCTGCAAGCTTCCCTTAAAAATGCTCCACCCAATTTCTGCCCCAACTGTTTTTTGAGGAGTCGTTTTGGGGGAGCCTTTGAGGCCACCTTGGTGATTCTGTGCCCGGGCACAAGCAGCTCTTAGCCCACACACCCTTTGGTTGCACCACCTGGAATTGTAGAGCACAGGGAGCCAGTGGATGGGCACCAATCACTGGTTTGACCCCCAAGAGCTGGTGAATATTTCATAGCAGGAACATCTACTTTCGGGTCTTCCTGTGGGCGCACGTCACAAGGCGCTCCCTGGTACCCCGCTCTCCCCCACATCCTCTGATCAGCTTTCCGCAGGCGATGTTCTGCAGTCCATCATTGTCTCCACGGACCTGCCCCTAGAGCTGTACCCCACAGACCAGGAGTCCCTGAGTTTCCTGCCCTGACAGGCTACCACCGACCCAAAGAGATATGTCTGTTCTACTAGGATGACTGGACTGGCATAGGGGAGTGGCCCTAGCCACAGAAAAGCAGGTAATTGAGGCCACCCAGAAGTGTGCACAAACAGAACCCAACACGGACAGCAGCTCCATGAGACTCTATTCTACTCCTTGTAGGACAGTCGCCTAAGTCTCTGCCAAATGGTTTTAGGAAACCACCTGGCCTCAGACTATCTCTACTGGCCAAGGAAGGAGGGGTCGGGGCCCTCCCATGGTCTACCACCTGCATGTACATCAACAACTGACAAGTTCAAACCTACCTACACCAGAGGGTCCAAGAGGTGAGAATACTGCCCAGTATTACTGAGATCTCTGAACAGATTCCCAGGGCCCCCAAGACCACTGAGCTATTTTCTTGGCTGGTCTTTTCAAGGTGGAGACCATGACTATGGACTGGATCTCCGACTGTAGCTTGTGTGATTTTCGTACTTGCTACTAGACCCTAATCAGATGTTTACTCTCAGGGCTACACCGTGCCTTACCCCTAATAGCTGCATGAATTACCCTCATTTCAAATTTTCACTGAAGAAAATCTGCTCAACATAAAATACACCATTTTAAGTACTTGAAAGTACACAAGTCAGTGACGTTTAGGACAATGAGAATGTTGTGTGGCTATCACTACTATCTAAGTCCAGAACATTTTTAATACCTTGCAAAGAAACCCAGCCTCGCTGTCTCTGTGCTTTGCCCTAACCCAAGTCCACAGAAAGACCTTATCTGTTTCCTCTCCCTGCAGATTTGCTATTCTGGGCATTTCATTCAAATGGAATCATAGAATCTGTGGCTTTGTGTACCACTTCAATTAGCACACTTTTTAAAGGATCATCCAGGGCCTAGCACGTAGCAGTGCTTTCTTCCTTCTTAGGGCTGTGTTATATCCCATAGTATCAATATGCCACATTTGCTTTATGTGTTCATAATTTGGTGGAAAATTGGGTTTATTTCATTTTTGGGCTACTGTGAATAATGCTGCTTTGAATGTCCATGGACAGATTTTCCTGCGAACATATGTTTTCCATGTTCATTGGAGATGCCTCACAATGGACTGTCCAACTCAAAGGCAATGATTGCTTGAAGATGTTAAGAAATGCAAAGCTGTGCTCTACAGTGGCTGCATCATTTTACGTTCCCACCAGTGATGTATGAGGGCTCCCCTTCTTCCTCATCTTTACCAACACTTGGGATTTTCCTTTATGTTGAATACAGCCTACACATTGAGTTTGAAACAGTAGCACATTGTGGTTTGAATTTCCCTTTCCCTAATCATGAATGACATCGAGCATCTCTCTTGTGCTTATTGGCTATCTGCATATCTTCTGGAGAAATGTCTATTTCAACCATTTGCCTATTTTAATTGTTTTATTTGTCTTTTATTATTGAGTTCTAAGAGATATTTATGTATTCTGAACACTAGATTATACAAGTTGAAAGTCGGCAAATTCAAGACCCAACTTTCAACAATGGATAGAACATCCAGACGGAAAAGAAGGACACGGTAGAAATAAATGACATTAAATACTAAGAACATTTTATTGAAGAGCAGCAGAATACACCTTCTTCTCAAGAGCACACAGAGTATTTTCCAGAAGGGATCACGTTTGAGGTCACAAAACAAATCTTAACAAAATTAAGACGATTGAAATCATACCAAGCATCTGTCCTGAACACAATGGCGTGAGACTAGAAATCAATATCGGGAAGAAACCTGCATCATTCCTGAGAGATGGAAATTAAACAGCAGCCTCTTACACAGACATTAGGTCAAAGAGGAAATCAAGAGAGAAATTAAAAAATAGCTCAAGACAAACAAAAAGAATTAAAAACACACCAAAATTATGGGATGCAGCAAAAATAATACTGAGGGAAGTTTGCAGTGATCAACTTGTAATGTCTTAAAGAAGAAGGACCTCAAATTGACAACCTAAGTGACAACACACAGAACTAGGAAAAGGGAAAACTGAATCCAAAGCTAACAGAAGGATGGAAGTCACAAAGGTGAGAACAGAAGAAAGGAAATAGAGGAGAAAGACAAAAGATGAAAAGGAGGAGTCAGTGTTTTGAAAAAATAAAATTGACCAACCCTTAGAAGACAGAACGCCTGACAGAAGAAAAGAGAGAACAATCAAGTAAAGTAAATGAGAAGTGAAAGAGGAGGCCTCACAATCGATGCTTCAGAAATAAGATCATAGAGACCCTCCATCCTCTTGCTCACTAACACACTGGGTGACCCAGCAGACTGAGTAAGTTCCTAGCAACAACCTACCCAGTCTCACTCAGGAGGAAACAGACAACTGAACAGACCAATGACAGATACGGAGGCTAAGTCAGTGATCACAAATCTATCATTTAAAGAAAAAGACCTTTCTAATTTCCACTAGACACACTTAAAACCAGTTACATGCCAAGCCAATCTTTATTTGAGTTATTTACTTAATGTTGAAATACAGCTGATAAAAATATTCATAATGCTCTTTTATGTAGAGAGTTTGAAGGTAAAGTTTCTTGAGAAAACTACAGGTTTTTGTACTTGGTACACAGGGAATGAAATTCTAAAGCACGGAGAATGCGCATTTCTTCACATGATTAGCGCCCCAGTTTTAGTGAATACCTCTGAGAGATGAGCAAATACAATAAAGTGTATGACTAAAGCATCACACTTCACTCAAGACTCATTCTATATAGCCACCCTATCTGCAAATATTTAGTATGTTATTTCTAATACTTCACAGTATCACTGCCATCGATGATAGTAATACTAAATTTCCCTTTGAAAGCATCCTGACTTGCCAATTTCTTTGACTTTCTAATACTAGAACACTTATACAGGTAAACTGAATATGTTAAAAATGAAATGGAAAACAAGGTAAAATTAAGCTAGCATAACAAAATTATTTGACGTACTTGAATATTTGAAGAAGATAAAGTTAGATAAAATTTATTTGAAAAAGTAAGATGTCAACAACTTTAAAAGTAAATAAGGTGTTTGAAAAATGGTTATATGCATTTAAATATAATGTATTTAATATTTATAATTAATTTTATATTTGGATGATTTAGAGATGCTGCAAGTATACGTTTTTACCAAATGAAATGGGTGTATATTAAAATTAATTCCGCGTCCAAGCCTAGATCAATGGCAAACATTGCTAAAAAGAATAAGCTTCTGAGATTAAGAATTAAATCTAAAAGCGGAAAATTTTTATTATCAAATATAAATTACAAAAGTTGTTTTTAGTCAGATTTTTTAAAGGAAAATTATTTCTCAGCATTGCCGGATCTCATAGCACGCACAAGATGGCAACATTCTACATAATACCCACTTTCTCCAGAGGGGTGTGGAGAACCACATTAGATTTTGGTCAGCTCTGAAGTGGCTGCCACCAGGTTGTTTGTCCTAATTCTCTAATAGTAAATGAACTTGACAAAGATTTCTCTTTTTTTCCACACTTGGACTTGAAAGATTTCATTGTTTGTGGTCAAGTAGACTGATTCAAATAATCTCACAAAGTAAAAGGGTTCATAGCTCAGGGAAGATGCTTTCCGAACATTTCCTGAATTGAGTTTGGATTGTTATCCTCATTAGATCTTTTACTTCTAGTGTTTCTCATACGCCTGCTGCCTCATTAAAACTCATCCTTACAATATGAATCAAGAAATGTGGCCCAAGAAGGATGTGGTTCGTTTTCAAAATAGACAGATAATCTCTGAATTTTTAACTACGAAGACATGCCTTTTATTTTACACACATTGAATAATGCACCTTTCCTGATATAAAATGTTAAGGGCTCTTTAGAGCAAGTAGCAGATTAGAATCCCCTTGACTGTCAACGAGTGGTTCCAGAAACATATCGATTATGACTGGCTGTAAAATAAAATTTGTCCCTAGTTTGTGTTATTATTTACAAAGTACAGTATTTGTTTTTTTGTGTGTGAGTAGAGATTTAAACTTACTTTTTGGATATTGTTGAAATCCTCTCTCTCTTTTTCTCTGTATCTCTTTTATTTATTTTAAATCACTTGTAATTCACGTATAGATTCCATGATACTTCATGCCTGGATAGTATATTTATGCTCTGAGTTTTTCCAACAATGGCTTCATAAATATTTTTAGATATATGATACAATTTAATTTCACTCGTTGAATTTGGTTGTTATATCTTCTTAGTCACTTTTTGACTCTCAACTTGCTTCAACTTTTTTATTTTGTGCCATCAATTTCTTATGAACGAATGACAGTTGTCTTATAGCTTGTCCTGCTTCTGGATTTACTTAATGATTTCTTCTTAATTCCATTTATTTCCTATAATTTAGAAACAAGGTTTAAGGAATTAATTATATTTAGATTAACTATTTTAGCAAATATACTTCATGATGTATCATATCAGAAACACCATAAGTAGCTGCTTTTTCATTTCTTTCAACATCATGTACAAGTTTGTGACAAGGCAAAAATTTTTTTCAGCTTTATTGAGATACAATTGCTAAGGTACATCTTAAAAGGTCTCATCCCCAGAAAAAAAATTGTAGCTACATGAAAATGTGCTTTTAATATCATTTTTAACTAGTGTCTTGTCTTTGAGGAAAGATAATGAAAATGGGCTTCTTTTTTCCCCACATTGAGTAATTCTGTAACATTAGGCTATGTGATAGTCACAAATAAAGGCTTAAAAATGTATTAAATTTTTGCAATTCCTACCTCACTCATGGACTTCATCATGCTTGTTTCATGAGCTTTAACATTTGTGTGACTCAAATATTTCACCAATATCTGAAAGTCAATATACAGCTATTAGCAATAATTTTATCAACAAGCTTTGCTCATGGTATTGGGGTTTTATTCTAATTTGAAATGAAGGTAACCTAAAAGATTTCACAGTTATTAGTCAAGAATATGCTCGATCAGCAATAGCAGTGTGAAAATCAATAAACAGAAACCTCACTGAAAATAGAGTTGAGAGGCCAGAAAGGAGAGCTCTCACATGTATTAACCATTGCAGAGCCCAACAGGAAGAAGACTTCCTCTTCCTGCCCAGTAATAGCCAAGGAGAGACTGTCACAACACAGCCAATGAAAAGCCGCCAAGCTTTGATCTCCCAGTCTCCTCCAATGGGCTTTTTGCTTACAATAGCTCTCCCAACTTTCTTTGCCCCTCTATAACAGGGTTTCTCCTCCCCTTGTTGCTCAGGACTTGCATGTGGCTTGCCATAGTTGCAGACTCCAAATTGCAGTTCTTTGCTGATCCCAGGTGAAGCCATTTTGGCTGGAGAAATAATTGGCTGTCTGTTTCCTTAAGGTCAAG
This sequence comes from Equus asinus, assembly GCF_041296235.1. Taxonomy (NCBI): domain Eukaryota; kingdom Metazoa; phylum Chordata; class Mammalia; order Perissodactyla; family Equidae; genus Equus; species Equus asinus. Next base: position 60,597,796 of record NC_091794.1, read on the forward strand.
ACCAGAAACAATGTTGAAGTCACCATGTAATAGAGCCTTCTAAATACTGACACTGAAATCAAATTGTAAATTAAAGCTCTTGTTTAGTTTATCCCTAACATGTGAATGCGTATACAAATGCAAAAATGAGCAGTTTCTTATAGAAAAATGAAATCTAAAATAAAAGTCTCTCTATATCTTGAATCTAACTTACAATTCCCACTGTGTCATTCTATATCGGTCAAATGTTGCCAAAATAATATTGTGAAACAAACTACCCCAAAATTCTGGATCCTGAAATGGGAATCATTCATTTTCATCTGTGCGTTTGTACGTAAGTTTATTTAGGGTGGGCTCATCTGGGCTTAGCTCCAAGCTGGAGATTGCCAGTTTCTTTCATCTGTCTCCCATACTCTATGTATCAGCAGGCTAGCAGAGGCATCTTCTTCTTCTTCTTCTTCTTTTATTTTTTGAGGAAGATTAGCCCTGAGCTAACATCTACTGCCAAACCTCCTCTTTTTGCTAGGAAGATTGGCCCTGAACTAACACCTTTGCCCATCTTCCTCTACTTTATATGTGGGATGCCTGCCACAGCATGATTTGATAAGTGTGTGTAGGTCCACACCCAGGATCGGAACAGGCAAACCGTGGGCCTCTGAAGCGGAGCATGCGAAGTTAACTGCTATGCCACTGGATGGGCCCCAGAGACATCTTCTTACTGTGGCAATACAAGAACCACATGAAGGAAAGTCCAACTGTGCAAGTCCATTTTAAGCCTCAATTTGCACAATGTCTGCTAGCATCCTTTGAATCAGGGAACCACATGCCCCAGTCCAAAGACAAAGGTTAGAGAAATAACCTCTGCCTCTAAAGGGAGAGAATGCAGGGTTATGTGACCAACTGCCTGGATACAGAAAGGAAAGAAGCATTTGTTCCAATTACTCAATTTAGTACACTTCTGATGTATTGTCCACTCTGGACTCATCAAATGTAAGAAGTATTTCCTGAACTTTCTATAAGCTTTCATGCTTTGGGCATTTAATTTCACTTGCCAATGACTTTTCCTAAATTTGTACTCTTTCCCTCTGTGTCTCCCTCTGTATCTGTCTCTCCCTCTTTCTTAGCCTATGAAAACAACATGAAGTGTCTATTCTCAGTGAGTTATTTTTCAAAACATCTAAATTTTTTTGTCTGTGACAGAGAGCAAAGAGAACAGAAAAAATGTGAAAGTCGGTGAGATATTTCGGGGGAAACCTAAACTAACGAGGAGGAAGAGTACACAAAACAACCTTGGTTACCTGTCCCCCTTAGCGAACAAGTGTGAGGAATGTGCCCGTGCAGGGTTTCCTATTGACCGGGTCCCGGCTTCCTTTGCACATGTAGCGCTGTACAGATATCTGCGCTCATGCTCTCCATCAATAGTGTGCACTGTATTGCACTGTAATTACAATGCAATCCACTGCCGGGAACTGCTGAGAGGCTAATTAAGTAATTTCTACAAATTACTTTTAGATGCTTCAAGGAAAGTAGTTTATGGATGTCAATTATAGTATCGAAGTATTTGCTGCTAGTTATTGTCTGAAAAAGATGACTACTCCCATCTTTGTTTAATGTGTTGAATATTGTCCTTAGTTATATAACATGTTGACAATTTTCCCTATTTTCCTTCCTAGAGAAGTAAATAAAGTTTTGTTCAAATTAACTGTGAACATAGAATTTTTCAAACAAATAAATGGAAAATTACCTTAATAGAAATTAATAAAAATAATTAAATAGAAAACAAATCACATGTGATTCTATAGCATCAGAATAATTGTAAAATATCAAAATACTTTATTGAGATGTTAAGGAAACTTCGAGCAGAACTTTGTGTGTCATTAATCATGAAAGACTCTGTTCTTCAAAAGTCGAAGTAATTTTTATTATAATCTTGCTAAGAGAATTCTTTCTGTAAAAACATTTCAACGATGCAATAAATAGACAAAGAATAAATCTATAGAGCTATGCACAGCTAGATACGTGGATAATCCACAGCTTCCTGGATGTGGGAGTAGTTCTACAACTTCATCATTCAGCATTAAAAAAGGAGTATTTTTTAAATATATTTTACAAAACAAAGATACGTGTATGCATCACTTAAAGCGATTAGAAATGTACCAATCTTTTTATTATAGTGGGGGATTCTGTAAACATTTCATAATACTGTAATGAAACGGAAAATGAAAATGACTATGAAAAGTAAGCCAGACGAATTATCACAAAAGGAGGAAAGTCCGCACTATTTCTAAAATAACATTACCCCTTTTCATTTAGAAAATAGTAGGGAATGTCTTCATTAAAACAATTAGTAACTTTGAATTTGGGCACGTTTAAAGAAAATTTCCAAGTATTTCAATATTAAGGAATATAATGTATGCAGAATATTCATGTGTGAATTGTGAACAGAAAAAAATCAGCATATAGAAAAAGGACATTTTGTCCTAGACTTATAGTCTCTTTTATTATATGATATTTATATATTTCTGCTTGTATTTTTCTATTGACACTTCTGCCTAGACTTATCTAGACTTACTTTTAACAGTTTCAAGCTGAATATACCTACACTTATAAGTATGATAAAAATGATGTGATAATGTTTCTCATACACTTTAATGCAAAAAGCTTAATTATATTTCACATTATATCTTAAATATATTGACAGGCCAAAAATACAAAAAAAATGTGTTTTCATGACATATTTTGCATCTCATATCTTAAAACATTTTAACTTACATGGATGAATATGAATAAACATCAATTGAAATATTAATTTTATGTACCAAATTCAACTAATTATCACTCTCAGAAGAAGGCGATCTTTCTTTTGCTTTCTTTTTATTGAGGAAGATTCACTCTGAGTTAACATCTGTGCCAATCTTCCTGTATTTTGTGTGTGGGTTGCTGCCACAGCATGGCTGCTGATGAGTGGTGTAGGTCTGTGCCCGGGAATAGAACCCAGGCCACTGAAGCGGAGTGTGCCAAACTCAACCTCCAGGCGGTGGGGCCAGCCCCTAACACTTTTTTAAGATTGTAAAAATTGTAAGGGAAAACAAACTTTAGAATACACATACACACACACACACGTATTCACAAAATAGTTCATTTAATAAACATTTACTAATTATTAATTAATAAATGAATGGAATAGTTAATAGATTAAAAATTCTCAGAGTTCTCGAATTATAGCCATTTAAATCAGCATAGCCATAGATGTATTTGGAAAAATTAGCTATACCGTTTTTATGATTATACAAATTTAATTAGCACAACTTTCTCATTAAAAAGGTTATCCATAGCATCAGACTTCAGATTCCCCTAAATTGCTATTGTTATTGGCAAATGAAATTAATAAAATAATATAGGGCAAATAAGAAACCTAGATGTTGTTTCTCTCACTGAATTTAATAGACACTGGCAAGTGACCCTAACCTCCTGGCAAATCCCTTACCCTCTCTGCACCTCAGATCCCGCCACTGTAAAATGAGTGGCTGCACTGAATGAACACCACATTCACTTCGTTCTCTGAGATTTCCTGCACCTCTGAAAAAGACTTCTGAATAGTAGGATGTAAAAACTCTGATGACCTGCTAAACCTTACATTTCTATTTTGTAATATGTTCATTTCCTAAAAATTTGAAACTTTATTTGTACATTTCCATTATGTTTATTTATGGACTTTTCACTAACGGAATTTTGAGCATATATATCTTCCTAGAGCTTAAAACATTTCTCTCAACTTCACCTTCATCTGACTCACTTTTGCAAATAATTAAATGTCTCAAGGTGTCAAAACTAATTTGTTCACAGTAAGATGTAGCTTGGTTGTTCAGGGTTCTGAAAAGGGAAAGGCTAAAAGGGTTGGCAAATGGATTGCACTGTGAAAAAGGAAGAAACTATGCCCTTAAATTGTATATCTTTAAAACTTTCTTGAAAAAAATAGATCACCTCGTTTGTACTTTCCTATGCTGTGTTATAGCTATGAGAATACACAAGTTGTAAGAGCGCTATCCTAGGAAAATAACATGTACTCTTTTTATGTTTTCTGTTACAGTTTTGATCCTTTAGCTTATAGTTGATTAAAAACAAAGTAAGAGAGAATATTTTAACTAAGAATTTGCCCCATTAAATTTCTTAGTCTTGGAATTACACAATTGTCATTATATTAAATGCTGAGAAGTAAATAATATATAGTCTATGCAAAAACAAAAGCAAACAACACTTATAGACATACCTGAATGTGGATATAGGTCCCTAACCATTAAAAAAACATCACTGGCTTTGGCTTACAAGAGGTGAAGTAAGTAAATCTTGAAAATTGGAAACTAATTCCGCTTTACTTTTCTGAAGTTTTCATATCTTAAATCCATGTTTCTAAAATCTATTTCACATGTATTAATTGACTGAAGTTCAGTGTTTATTCTATTTCTTAACTATACATAATATCACTTTCTTATTTTATTTATATACTAAAATAGTACATTTTTGCTTCAGATTATTGAATGAATTGGACTTTATTAAACCAATTTAATTCTGATGTTTCCTTCTAATCATATTAATATGGACATCCTATTGCTTTTCACTAGTCAAAGTAGAATATCATTACTTTGATCCTTAGACTCAATACACCTATATACAATTAATCTTATGAAGACAGAATTTTTAAGGAGTACTATTTACTTTTTTTTTTTCTGCTTTATCTCTCCAAACCCCCCTGTACATAGTTGTATATCTTAGTTGTAGGTCCTTCTCGTTGTGGGATGTGGGACGCCGCCTCAAAGTGGCCTGACGAGTGGAGCCATGTCCGCACCCAGGATCCGAACCCTGGGCCGCTGCAGCAGAGCGCACAAACTTAACCACTCGGCGACGGAGCCGGCCCAGTATGATTTACTTTTGACCGATCTGAGCGTAGAAGTTTGGTACATTAGAGTCAGAGCTTTCTATCCCTTTCAAGTTTCAAAACATAGGATCCCAACACTCAGAGCTACATTAATATTACAAATAGATTGATGATAATAAATTAAGCTACACAATGAGAAGTAGGATTCTAAATATGTCTACTTATTGAGTATTTTAAACAAGCCAGGCACTGTGTTAATTATGTTATAGATATAATTTTTAATTCTCACAAGCCTTCAAGTTAGGTATTTTTCTTCTCTTCCTTTTTCAGTGAAAGTAATTAACTCACCCAAAATCACACAACTGAAGGTTGACCCAGTATTAGAAGTCATGATTTCTCCAACTCCAAGGCATTTTTTGACTTCTTGATTCTACACACTAATACGTGACAACTATAAATAAAAGAATCGTGCCTCCTGCTTTGCTCAAGTGAGCCCGTCTTTCCTCCTGTTGTCTTAGAAAAATAAATATAGAGCTTTCTTCATTATCGGAAAAATCCTGGCTTGGATGAAAAATTATATGGTGTCCCTAAATATAGAAATTATATAAGGGATTTTTACTTTAATATCTAATCAACAAGGCATTTGTGAAAATCATTAATTAGCTCAGTATAATCTGTATTCCAGTAAAGTCTAGCTCCTTTTCTGCGGTTCCTCAGCTGCTGTTTTCTCATTACGACTGTGCAAAGTGCCAGTCTGTTGTGTCAGGAAACTTATTACTGAAATTGTGGTTGTTTATTACGTTGTTCAGTGCATAGTTCTTTAAGCGGCAAATTGTCCATTGATTTCTGAAGAAGGCTTTGCCAATTCCAGTCTGCCTGTTCTTGGAATTGAAGAGTCGGGGTAAAGTTTAGTTCTGTTTAATCAAGCAACGAGTTCTATGGTTGAGCCTATATGGGTTTTTGTTTGTTTGGATTCTCTATGTAGATACACCTGGGTCAAAGTTCAACATGTTGGCAGGGTAGGAGGTGTATTTTAAATTTTTCCTGGCAATGTCAGTTGAAAAATGGATCTCTCCTCTAGTAGTGCCATAAGATCCTGAAAAACGCCACTAACCCTCACCTGGCCACAGCAGTTAGGGAGCAATTCTGACTAATGACGTGGTCACCTGCTTAGAGCAGGTTATTACACATAAACATCCGTTTCTCGAAGAAGCATCGTGGACCTCTGGCCTTCAATAAAATTTGTAACTCCACATTTCTTTTTAAACTACTTAAGATCTACAATTTCTCTAACTAATGGAAAAAGCAGAATGTAGAGTATGAAGAATAGGTTGTGAGTCATATAGATGCGATTGTTAATCCCTGTCCTGCCACTTATTAGGGTGTGACCTCAGATAAATCTCTTAAACACCTTCAGCCTCCAGGTTCTTATCATCACATAAAGATCTGAGTGCATAATACACTATGCTGTCCAAGGAAGAGGTGATTTATAGCTCAGACAAAGCGTTTATCTCAGGGCCTGCAGCCTAGTACTCGCTCAGTAAAATAGAGCTACTATGGTATGATTGTTACATTGCACACTCAGTTTTAAACATCAAGTTTGCAACTACCCAGAGACACAAAATTGTGCAAATCACAACGTAACTTCCACAGTCTAGATAGATGGACTGTAATGCAGAGTGAAAATACAAACTCAACTATTTTAATTGTAGATGTGAGAACATTTTATAACATTTGAATTCACCATTAGTATTTATTATCTTCTACTGGTTTCCATACAAAACTATTTTCCTCATTTTCTTAAAAATAGACTCAAATAAATTTTAGGTAAATTAATGCCTTAAACAAAAATCAAGGTATCTGCCTTCTAGTTCCTAGACTGACAATGTGTTCTTTGGGGAAAAAATATCGAATTGATTAATTCTTGTTCATAAGGAGGAAATGTGTAAAATAATCTGTCCACAACGATAAAGATAAGATTTCTGTTAACTCTTGGAGGAGATGGATTCGTGGCTGCTGAGTTTAATACCTTATGGGGAAAATATCTGTTAATATTCAGCAACTCTTAGGAATATGCGTTTCTTCCCTAAAATGAAATAAATATGATGGAATATTTACAACAGATAAAAATCAATAACATTTCACCCATGTTATTTCAGAACTAATATGACTCTATGGAAGATCTTCATTCCATAATTTCTTATGTTATAGAAACTTTTTAAAGACTCCTTCACTATATTTTTTTCTCAGTGGTATATTATTTCATGGTGAATACCATTCTAATAATAGTAGTTAAAATTTATGATCCCCATATCAATAATATGATTATGTTTCCAAAGACACAGAGTTTCTTACATGTTTGACAAATAAGTTTTAAAATTTTACTTAATAATTTTGATCTGAGTAAATCATTTTGAAACTTAATACTCATTTTGTAATCTTCACCGTGTCCATGGTGACTTCACAACAGGCCAAGCCCTTTTTCTAAATGCAGTTAAGCTTGTATCCTTAGCAGATCAAGTACAAATACTTCCACTCTGTTCTCTTAACTTTTAACCCACTATTTTTCAACTCCAACTTAAAATTCTCATTTTTCCCTCCTATTTTTTCCAGATAAAAGTGGCCTTCCATATCTAATAGAACAAAGGTTTATCTCAGTTCAGGGAAAATAGTTATTCTAATTGCAAGTGCCATAGAATATGTTTTCTGTAAAAGATGAGATTTGGCTACATACACTCACAAATTAGCTCATCATACTTTTTTGATCTCTCTAATTTATACCAGGTAGTTCAGCTTCTGATTGCTTGCTAATATTCAGGGACACTGAGCATTAATAAGAAACCATATCCTTTAATTTGCATGAAAACATAGATTCCTATAGAAAGAACAGGAACCTGATTTACATTGCTATTCAGGAAGCTTTGGAAATTATCACGTGTGAAGATGTGTTGAAGAGTTAGGCGTGCACTAAAAGAAAAACCTAAACATTACTGTGGGACTTTGCCTTTCCAGCCTCAAACCTTGAACTCCATATCATTGTTTGTGTTCTCTGATGAAGTAAGAATGTGTTTGAAATCAAGAACCACTTTCCTGAGGGCAGCAGAGCTACTTCAGGACCCATGACCGCCTGTGCAAGTAGATTATTAGAAGAGGAAGAAATTCAGATAGACAAAGAGAAATATCAGACAGCATTGGTTAAGAGACAATTAGCAGCAGCATCAGCAGCAATCCATGAAGAGAAAAATAATAGTAATGTAAAAGAGTAGTATGAGTCCCCTCCACGTTCCTCCGTAAAGATCCTTGTTTTCTGAGAGTAATAGAAACGATACTACGGTGGAAGATATTGGATTTGCATGGTAAAGAAACAAGACTACTTCTTTGGGAAAATGTCTGTGTGTACCCTCTGCCCATTTTTTGATCAGTTTGTTTCTTTTTTTGTCATTGAGTGGTATGAGTTCTTTGTATATTTTGGAAATCAACCCCTTGATTTGCAAATATATTCTCCTGGTTGGTGGGCTGTCTTTTCATTTTGTTCATGGTTTCTTTTGCTTGCAGAAGGTTTTTAGTCTGACATAGTCCCATTTGTTTATTTTCTCTTTTATTTCCCAGGTCTGAGTAGACACGGTATTCAAAAAGATGCTGCTAAGACTGATGTCAAACAGTGTACTGCCTATATTTTCTTCTAGGAGTTTTATGGTTTCAGATCTTACATTGAAGTCTTTAATCCATTTTGAGTTAATTTTTGTGTATGGTGTAAGATAATGGTCTACTTCCATTCTTTTGCATGGGACTGTCCAGTTTTCCCAACACCGTTTATTGAAGAGACTTTCCTTTCTCTATTGTATGTTCTCAGCTCCTTTGTCAAAGATTAGCTGCCCATAGATGTGTGGTTTTATTTCTGGGCTTTCAAATCTATTCTATTGATCTATGTGTCTGTTTTTGTGCCAGCACCATGCTGTTTTGATTACTATAGCTTTGCAGTATTCTTTGAAGTCAGGGATTGTGATGCCTCCACTTTGGTTCCTTTTTCTCAGTATTGCTTTGGCTATTTGGGGTCTTTTATTGTTCCATATAAATTTTAGGATTCTTTGTTCTATTTCTGTGAAGAATGTCATTGGGATTCTGACTGTGATTGCATTGAATCTAGATTGCTTTCACTAATATGGACTTTTTTTTTTGGAGCAAGATTAGCTTTGGGCTAATGTCTGCTGCCAATCCTCCTCTTTTTGCTGAGGAAGACCAGCCCTGAGCTAAGATCCGTGCCCACCTTCCTCGACTTTATATGTGAGATGCCTAACACAGTATGGCTCACCAAGCAGTGCCATGTCCATACCCGGGATCCCAACCGGCAAACCCTGGGCCGCCAAAGCAGAACATGTGCACTTAACCACTGCACCCCCTGGCCAGCCCCTGAGCATTGAAACTATGTGTATTCTTCCAATCCATAACATTGAATATCTTTCCATTTCTTTATTTCTGCTCCAAAGGATATGAACAGACATTTTTCCAAAGAAGATATCCAGATGGCCAACAGACACATGAAAAAATGTTGAACATCACTAATTATTGGGGAAATGAAAATCAAAACTATGAGATATCACCTTACGCTGATCAGAACGGCTATAATTACCAAAACAAAATGTAAAAAATCTTGGAGAGGATGCGGAGCAAAAGGAATACTCATATACTCCTGGTCGGAATGCAAACTGGTGTAGCCACTATGGAAAACAGTATGAAGAATTCTCAAAAAGTTAAAAATAGAATACCAAACAACCTACCTATCCCGCTACAGGATGTTTATCCAAAGAACTTGAAGTCAACAATTCAAAGAGGTTTATAAATCCCTATGTTCACTGCAGCATTATTCACAATAGCCAAGACATGGAAGCAAGCCAGACAGAGAAAAACCAATACTGCATGATTTCCCTCGCATGTGGAAGACAAACATATGGACAAAGAGAACACATCAGTGGTTACCAGAGGAGAAGGGTTGGAGGGCTGGAAAAAACGGGTAAACAGGCACATATGTATAGTGACAGATAAAAACTAGACTATTAGTGGTGAGCATGATGCAGTCTATATCAATAAAATAATTGAAAAGAAACAAAAGAGTGCTGATGTTCAGAGAAGTGTCTTTATGTGTATCTACTCACCAGCAAGTGAAGTATTCCTTCACTTCCAAGTTTTAATTCTAACTTAATTTAAAGTACTAACAATTTCTATTAGCAAACAAAGGGTTCTTCCATTTATTAAATTCTGAATATGTGCTATGAATTCTTTGGTGAATTTATGGCTAAATTTTTATTTTTATCGTTATACCAATCTAAAGGCAATTAAAATTGCTATCGCTCCCTCAGAGGAGGAACTAACTCTTTTCTCGTGTCACACAATCCTTGAGATGTAGAGCCAGGATTAATTGTTGCGGATGAGATACTAAAGCACAGGTTTCCACGATCCCATGGAAGAAATATTCCCATGATATTCCTTTTGTTGTTAAAAAAAAACTATATCAAATGTAAAAATGTAAATAGGCTTACATAATTTAAATATCATATTAAAATGTACAATTTGTCTCTAAATAGAAAATATTTTTCTGGGGCAATTTAAACCAGAAAAGGAGAACAGGAGGAAATAAAGGCAATGGTGAAAGATAGCTCTCACCAGCTTTTAACATTCATTTTTATTAATTTAATCCTGAATGTGTACATAGGGTATTCTAGATAAGAGACAGATTTCTCATGAAATGCCTCCCAGTAAGTAATATGTCTGTTGGTGCCCGTTGCCCTAGTCCTTACCCCTAGAGCAACCTGATGAGAGCCAGGTCAGTTATCCTAATGAGTAGCTGGACACTTCATAGGCAAGATATGGGGGAAAATGACACACTTCTGCTTATAAAGGGGAAGGGGGCAGTTGTTCCCTCCTGAAATATAATGGGCCTGAATCCTAACTGAACCCTTTGGCATGTAAATAATCTCTCCGGGAGTCAGACAGCCTCATGGTTTTGGCTTTTACCAACTAGAGGTGTCTCCAACCCTTGCGTCTTATTTCTCCTTGAAACGACAGTCCCTAGGGAGATGTCTTAGTGGTCCACCCTGACTAACTTAGGTGCCCATCTTAGGGTGTAACCATTTGGCTTTGGGAGATAAGAGAACTTTTAAACAAATCGATATGGATTTAATCCTTATAGTACATGGATGTTTCTTAGAGAAGTGAAAGCAAATGTTCTCCCATTTTACAGCGCGTGTTTCTGTGGCTCAGGAGACCAGGCCTTTTACAGGAGCACAGAGAATTTGCCAGCAGCAGCAGAACTGTTTTTGGAAATGAGCAAGTGGCAAAGTGTTGAGAAGGGAAAAGATCTTTTGAAGACCTGTGGTAAAGCATTGTTGGCTATATGATTTGGGGAAACTTTATAACTGGCACGACGTTCTCCTCTACTCTTAACAATTGTTGGAAAATTTTCTCTTGTAAACTAAGCAAGATCAGGCTTAGGTTAATTTACTCAGGTGGAGAAGCATGCTTTCTCTTGTTCACTGTACGATGTGTGAGAAAGTAGAGCGGCCCTCTCCTCTTTTCCCCTTAGTGGGCCAATGAAAATGCCCCAGTGCATCCCCAGTTTACGAGTACTCAAGGCTACTAATTCTCAGTCTGCCAAACATTCATCACATATCTAAAATGCATGAAGTGTGTGAGGTTCCAATTTTTGAAGGTATCTGAATAATTAAAGTTTCATTATTCCAAAGATCATATAGTGAATTGTGTTGATAGGTTAACAGATTACTTAGGAATAAAGTGCCAAAGGCACTGTCACGATGTTCTCTTCTGAAGGCCATGCCCACAGCCAGCTCTGTGCCACAACACCGTCTAAATCGCTATACTGGGATGGGTTTAGGTACCTACCACATCATAGGTCAAGAGTGCTAACCACTGACTCGTGGATCTGAAGCTTCTTATTACAAAGCTAATGCATTGTACAGATTGCATCATGCCGCATGGGTCTAAGAAAAAGCACAGTGCTTATTGTTTTGCTCAAGATTTTGTGGAAAATCGTAATGCTGGATTTTGTCCAAACTTTAATTCTTTGTGAATCTTCTTTCCGTAAAATTGTCCACTTTGTAAAATGAATCTAGAATCTGAAATACAGGGCCTTAATATCATTGTCTTTGAACTTCCTTTTCTCAGCATTATCCTTGCAATTAGAGAAAAAAATGATTATTTTATTGACAACCTCTAATAAAGCTCCTTTTATTGCCCCTTTTTTTTCTGCGCAAAATACTGCCTGCATTTTATCTGCCCCAGCACTATAAAGTATTCTGCAGGATCATTTCTCATTCTTCACAAACCGGCAGCATGCCCCAAATCAACAGTGACTGGAGTTGCTTGTCTCTAGGTCAGTTTGCTCAAACAGTTAGAACTTGTTTGTCATAAATCAGTTGAGTCCACACGCAGAGATTGATATTAATGCTTTGTTAAGAGATTTTCAGTATGGTTATTTTATACATTGCTGGTTTTGTTTGCAAAATTTAACCAGTGAAAATTGCTCCTCAAGACTCAGAAGCAGGCAACGCCACAAAGTTTACTGTCCTAAGTGGAAGTAATTGCACTCAAATTGACCCAACCTGGAATAGGAAAACATTTAGTTACAGTAATGTTCCTTTCCCTTCTCCTCCCACATGATGATCAAGGCCTTGATGCTTACCACATCAAAAATATTAAGGAAAGGCCTGTGATCTTTTCTATTGGTGTCATCCATTTTCCTTGTGCCAAGCTCAGAGCTTAGTCATGCAGATATTTGTCATATCCTCCAAGGTCAACTCACATTGTGTTCTGTCTCCAGGTCTCATGCAGCCTGTAAGAGATTTTCCATTTCTCATGGTCCTTGTTTGAACTTCTCAGTGACATTCCACACTGGCATCTCTACATTGGTTTGTTCCGAGGGCTTACATATTCATTTTGTAGAGAAGTGTCCCCTCTGCTTGAGCACAATATTAAGAAAATATTGTGAAAGTTTCTCACAATATTTTCTTAATATTTCAACAGGTGTAATGGTAAAAATACAACATTCAAAATGGTTGAAATCCAGATACAGTAGTGTTTACAAGGTAAAATAAAGCCATATATGATAATATTGGAGAAGACAAATGTCATAAAATCAATGGTCTGACATTCCTGGTTAAAATACTTTAAAAAGGGGGGGAAATTATACAAAAGGTAAACAAATAAAAGAAACTAATAAAGAACAGGAATCAATGGAATAGAAAATAGAAAAACAATGAAGAAAATTAATAAAATGAAAAACTGATTATTTAAAAATATCAATAAGAGGGATGAACTTCTAATTAGGCTAATACAAATAACAGCAAAGGCAAAATTTAATAGTATGGAGAATGGAGGAGGGAACTTCCATAGTTATTAAGACATTAAAAAGATAATAAAGAGATGGTATTAAATTTTATGCCAGAAAATTTGACTACTTGGATGAAATATGCAAACTATTTGAAAGATACAAATGACCCATGAAGAAATAGAAAATCTGAATATCTCTATATGCATGAAAAATAATAAAAAATTTTTTGTTGAGTAAGCAACTTTCCACAAAGAAACTTCTAACGTCTGAAGAAAGACAAATATAATTCTTAAACAGGCTCAGAAAATAGACTTGCCTTGTTAGAAACGTTAAGAAGTTCTTCAGAAAGAAGGAAAATGCTGTGAGTCAGAAAATGGGTCTTTCAATAGACGAACGGATGAAAAAACTGTGGTACATGCACACACTGGGATATTTTCATAGAAAAAAATAAGTGAGCTATCAAGCCACAAAAAAAACCATGGAGGAACTTTAAATTTATATTTCCCAGGGTAAGAAGTCGGACTGAAAAGTCTACATATTATATCACTCCACTTAAATGGCATTTTGGAAAAGGCAAAACTACAGAGACATTAAAAAGATCCGTGGTTGCCAGTGGTTTTGGGGAGAGGGGAGGAGAGATGAATATGTGGAAAACAAGGACTTTTAGGGCAGAAAAATTACTCTGCACACTATTGTAATCGTGGATACACAATATTATGCATTTGTCAAAATCCATACAACCGTACAGCACAAAGCATGAATCCTAACAAAATTAATTTTAGTTACTGATAAAGTGTCAATATTGGTTGTTCTTCACTTGTAACAAATGCACCATACTGAAAGAAAATGTTAATCACACGGGAAACTGTGAGTTTGGGAAGGAAGTACACGGGGACTCTCTGTACCATCCACTCTCATTTTAAATCTTTACAAAAGTAACTGACCAAGTTAATATGGAGGAAAAGAACTATCTTGACCTCCTTTACGCAATATCAGGTCAAATCAGTCGTTGATAAACTTTGTTTTAGCCTGGTTAAAACAGAGTAGTACAGCTTGAAAAAATTGGGTGTCATTCCAGGAACGCAAGGTTTGTTTAATATATGAAAATTAATGCACTTCACTATATTAAAATAATATATAAGAAAAGACATGATCATTTTAATAGAGGCAAAGAAACCATGTGAAAAAACTTTTAAAAATTCATGGAAAACCTCTCAGCAAACTAAGAAGAGAAAGACAAATGCTCAGTGGTGAAAAAATAATAATAATGATTTCTACCTAAAATCTTAAACAATGCAAGTCTATATTGTCACCATTCCTTTTCAACTTTGACCAGATATCAGTGTAAAAAGATGAGAAAGAAGAAACGGAACATAAAAGTCGAAAGGAACAAGTCGAACTCTGTTTTTCTAGAGATGATGTGATCATCTATATAGATAATCCAAAGGAATCCAAACAATGAATACTAGAAACAATAAGTAATTTTATTAAGTAGCAAGACACAAAGTTAATACACAAAAGTCAAATTTACTGCTATACCTCTCAATGGGCAGGTAGAAAATAAAATAAAAAGTAACATCATTTACAAAAGCATAAAATTAAAATTCTAGGAGTAATTTAATTGGCAATTTATAAGATGTGTCCACTGGAAGTTAAAAGTAAAAGACTCAGAGAAATTAAAGATAGAGTAAAGAAATAAATATACAATTCTATCAACTGGAATACTTGACATAAAGATGGCAATTCTTCCCTGAGTTCATCTATAGATTAAATGTAAGCCTAATTGAAATTGAAATTCTAGCAGGATTTTTAAAATATATAAGAAACTGAATCTAAAACATATTTGCTAAGTCAGAGGTCCTAGAATATACAAAATGATTCGATTAAAGGAAAATACTTGAGGACATATATTTCCTGTGTTTAATAGTTACTATTAAGCTATATGGAACAAAACAGTGTGCTGCTGGCATATGGATTCATGGATGAAGGAGTTGAACAAGCTACAAAGTCTGGAAATACATCCCCTCTTACGTGATAAATTGGCATTCTACAAAGATACTAAGATTTGTATGATAAAATGAAAATGACTGTTAATATCAAATATCTGGCAGTTTTTTTTTTAAAGATTTTATTTTTTCCTTTTTCTCCCCAAAGCCCCCCGGTACATAGTTGTGTATTCTTCGTTGTGGGTTCCTCTAGTTGTGGCATGTGGGACGCTGCCTCAGCGTGGTCTGACGAGCAGTGCCATGTCCGCGCCCAGGATTCGAACCGACGAAACACTGGGCCGCCTGCAGCGGAGCGCGCGAACGTAACCACTCGGCCACGGGGCCAGCCCCTGGCAGTTTTTATAATGTTAAACAAACACCAGATGACCCCACAATCCCACTCTAGGTATTTAACCTGGTGAAATGAAAACCTACGTCCACACAAAATCTGTTCGCAAATGTTTATACCAGTGTTTTCTCACAGTTGCCCCAAACTGGAAACAACCCAAATGTCCTTCAACCAGTAAGTAGATAAAGAAACGATGGTGCAGTCGTACCATTGGATACCATGCAACATTAAGAAGGAACCAACTGTTAATGCTCACAAATACTTGGATGAATCTCAAAGGTAATAAGCAAAGTGAAAGAAGCCAGACTCAGAAAGCTGCACACCATGTGAATCCGTTTATGTGGAAACAGAGAAGGCAAAACTACAGGATGGAGAAGAGACCAGTAACTTCAGGGTTAGAGATGGGGAAGGCATTTGACTATAAAGAGCAGCTCAATGATATTCTGGAAGACGACAAACTGTTCTGTATCTTGAGTGTGGTGGTAGTTTACACAATCATATGCATTTGTCAATTCTCACAGGGCTGTGCCTCTCAAGAGAGTGAATTTCACTTTAGGTAAATTACAGATAATTTTTTACAAGCAAAGAATAATGCACATTTCTGCCTATTTTCTTTCTTGGTGTGTCTTCTTTGCACCTTCCTCCCCAGTTTCTGTTGTCAAGAGAAGGCAAAGGTAATATATACGATTGTAACCTGTGGTGTCTTGCCATGAGAAAACATGTCATATACAAACTGGAACTAGGCAGCATTAAGGTTCTTTCCAAAATGATGGGCAGGGTTTAGGTCAAACAAGATTTGGCAATGAAGAGATCCATTACTGCCTCTAGGCCTGAAAGAACAAAGGAGGGAGCAGTCTCTGGACTTGGAGAGAAAGTCATCTGGTGAGGGCTGCCTGGGGCCCTCAGTCTAGGGAAGCACCCTACCTGCAGTGCCCAGCCCAGGGACCAGAGGGAATAAATATCCTGAGGGCCCTCTTCTTCCTGCAGGTGGCTGACGCTTGCAAAACTTAACCAGAAACTGTGAAGCAAGAGTTCCCACCAGTGCAGTCCAAGCAGGTCAGCCTCACTGGGCACAGAGCCAGGCAGAAAATGGGGACATATATCTGGATGGGCAAATGGAGGCCATCCAGCAAAACCATAGCATTTCCAATAAGGAACTGAAGGAATAGAATCCATATTAAAAAAAAAAAAAAAAAAAAGCTGAAACACCTAATGTTAGTTATCCCATCTTTTGTAGCTCCTAAGAAGCTCCTGTTATTTCAGGATTACACATTCACACTAGCCTTTGTATTACTAGGAAATCGTGTGTAACGATGCATACTACAACATTATTTTTCAAATAAAAGTGAAATTTTGTAAATATATACTAAAATGATCAAATGTAGATAAATTATCTAACTTTTTTTTTTTGCTGAAAGCTATTCAAGGAAATTCCTTGTACTTTTTACAAAACAGACTATTCTTTTAGATATTTTTTTCAGGCATAAATTTGTATCTAACAATAGATAGTGGGTTTCGCATTGTCTTTTCTCCTTTTAGTCTGTCACTTTTTATCCTATATCCAGAAACTCTGCACATCTCATCAAATCCCATAGCTTCAACCGTAATCTGTGAGTGTGTAACGGACACACCTTCCCCACTCGCCTTCACCTCCTTGCATTCTCCAGTCATAATGTCCTTCATTGGATGACATTTCCACCTAATGTACTGAAGTCACATTCTCATCAAAACAGTTCAATACAAAGCTCATCACACCCTCTTCTCCATGAAGAGACATTCTTTTTCCTTCATCCCATGAAGAGACAACCTTCTTTCTAGCTTCTCTTTTCATTAATATTCCATAAATAGGGCATGGGGTATTTATCTATGGCACCTTTTCAGAAAGATTGTTGTGAAGAATAAAAAGATAAAGAATGTGAAATATTCTGCTAAAACGTTAAATAAAAATGTTTTGAGATTTTAGATTCCATATTTTCAATGTATAGTAAAGATTGGCGTGGATTAGGAAAACTAGATTTATTTTTCAGACACACTCAGTGTCTTCAGTGATCTATTTTTATGTTATTCATGTTTAAGACGTTTCAGAATTTAAATTTCCAACATTTGGCGTTTACTTGAAAACATATGTACCGTCTATAGTAATTTGCTCACTAATAGGTTGGGTACCTTTTTATACATATGTCACATTTCTAAAATTTATTTGGCCACTTCCTATGTTAGAGGCTTGCTAAATTTATCTCAACATTTTTAATAAGCACATGCTTATTTGCAGAATATCAGCATCCATATAAATTGCTTACAAAATATGGCTCTGTAAGTATTTTATATTAAAACATAAATATAGGTGATACCTTTGTTAATGATTAAAATAATATCCAGTGATATTATAAATTTGATATTTTCACATTTAATTGATTTTCTTTTACATTTTAAGATTACGTGCTGTAAAAATGTCACATTCTATTTATTCAGGTGACTTTTGATTTCTCCATCTTGATTCAATGACAGATGCTGTCAATGTTTTCTACATTTGGTCACTAAAAAATATGTTTTGTTTGAATTACCAATGCTTCTACTTTTAACGTGACTATCCTAATTTAGCAGCTAGCCGAATAGTTTCCACATTTTCAATTTATTGTGCCCAGTGCACTAGATTCATTTATGAATACCTTTGTTAATGTCAGCTCCAGCTGAAAATTCTCAGAGGCTCAGTATAGTTTTAAGATTAAAATTGAAGCTCCTTCCATTAGTTCTTTTTTTATGGCTGAAAATATCTTCTTTTTTTTCATTTTCCATTCTTTTAATTTCAACTTGTATCTTTTTTAATTGTGGTAACACTGTTTTATAAAATTATATAAATTTCAGGTGTACATCACTGTCTTCTGATTTCTGTGTAGATCGCATCATGCTCGTCACCCAAAGACTAATTACAATCCATCACCACACACATGTGCAAATCACTACTTTCACCTCCTCCCTGTCCCCCTGCCCTCTGCTAACCACCAATCCAATCTCTGTCTCTATGCGTTTGTTGGTTTTTTATTTTGTTTTGTTTTCCCAGTAATCTTACTGAGATCACAATGGTTTATAACATTGTGTAATTTAGGGTGTACAATATTATTTATCAATTTCTGAATACACTTCATCGTGCTCATTCTCAGCGGTCTAATTTTTATCCATCGCCATACATATGTACCCCTCTGTCCCTTTCGCCCGCCCAGCAACCTCCTTCCCCTCTGGTAACCACTAATCTGTTCTCTTTATCCACGTGTTTGTTATCTTCCACATATGAGTCAAATTATTCAGTATTTGTCTTTCTCTGTCTGGCTTATTCCACTTAACATCATACCCTCCTCAAGGTCCATCCCTGTTGTTGTAAATGGGACAATTTTGCCTTTTTTATGGCTGCATAGTATACTATTGTGTGTATATATATACCACATCCTCTTCATCCATTCATCTGTAGAAGGGCACTTGGGTTGCTTCCACATCTTGGCTACTGTTAACAAACTTGCAATGAACATAGGGGTTCATAAATCTCTTTGGATCATTGACTTCAGATTCTTTGGATAAATACCCAGTAGTGGGATAGCTGGAT
The DNA here is from genome assembly GCF_041296235.1 of Equus asinus. Lineage (NCBI taxonomy): Eukaryota > Metazoa > Chordata > Mammalia > Perissodactyla > Equidae > Equus > Equus asinus. The sequence continues at coordinate 60,616,927 of NC_091794.1, forward strand.
GGTATTGTATTTCTATTTTTCATTTTTTTAGAAATCTCCATACAATTTTCCATAGTGGCTGCACCAGTTTACATTCCCACCAGCAGTGTAGGAGAAGTCCCTTTTCTCCACAACCTCTTCAACATTTGTTGTTTTTTGTCTTGGTAACTATAGGCATTCTGACTGGTGTAAGGTGATGTCTCATTATAGTTTTGATTTGCATTTCCCTAGTAATTAGTGATGTTGAACATTGTTTCACGTGTCTGTGGGCCATCTGTATATCTTCTCGTATTTTCAACCTAAATGTCCATTCTGGCTTTTTCTGCCCCTTCTGTCTAATAATAATAAGAAGGAGGAGGAGGAGGCGGAGGAGGGGGAGGAGGGGGAGGGGAGGGGAGGGGGAGGGGAGGAAAAGAAGAAAGAGCGTCAGTTCACTTGAACTGCACATTGATCACCAAGTGCATTATTTCATGGCCTCAGCTTTGTGGTTTTTTGAATTGCTGTTTCTTGGAATACGTACTTCCACACTTTCTATACCTATGAAAACCCATTTTATACTACAAGGTCAAATGATACCATGTCCCCTAATAAATTCAATTTTCCTTCTTCGAAAAACCGGGATCATTTTCTACTACTGTGCATCTCATCATATATAACCAACTCTGGAAGAGCCTCCATAACAGCTTATTGCCTAATAAAGCTTAAATTCCTTCAATGCAAAGTTTTTTCTATTTACATATTAAGACAAACCTAAATAAACCCACACGTAGCTATTTAACACACCTTGATTTGATTTGACGATACATCACCATCTAGACTATCATTTAAATGTGTATTTGTTAGGATCCTGCTCTCTCATATTGCTTCTTCTTGAAAAATACTGCTCTTTCAGATGACTGAGCTACACAGTGATGGTAATGACTCATACATTCTCCTGAAAGTCCTAATCACGGAATCATCTTGATTCTCAATGCTTTTCACATTCAGCTTTAAATTAAATTTCACAATTATACCTTTCTTTTTTGTAAGAATCCTTTTCATTTTTAGTCCAAAGTGACTCATAGAAGCCATCTCTTTGTTTACTTGTCATATCTGAGAGACGATGTCTACCGTTTAGGAAATTATTCCGTCTTCTGATTACCACTGTTGCATCCCCACAGCCGTGCACTGCATTCTATAACTTTATTCCAGAACACAGTAAACATTTACATAGAAAAATTTCTATTAAATATAACCTTCAAATTCTTGCAAACTCATGAGTCAGATACTTGGAGCAGAGGAAATAGAAAGTACCTTTAGCAGACATCATTTTCAAAAATACTGCCCTGAGTTTTCTTTGCTAGAAGAAATACTATTGTCTGGAGGTTCTGTTTCTGTTTTGTTAAAACACCTGCACAGCTTTCAAATTCTCCTCTGAAATCCCATGCTACCAGGAGAGAATGCTGACCTTTTAGCTCATTTTTATTTTCTGGCTGACTTTACAGAGGGTTACTTATTATATCTACTGTTGATAGCTATAATGACCAGTAATGCCAGGTCATCTTTCAGACTCTTTTTCCACAATACCAGGATTGTTACAGCGATTTAGAGATCTTGGAATACCTCCCACATTACTTTGACTTTCTCTCTATTCTACCAGCACTAGACCAACAGCTGCTGGGGTGTGTATGTCTATCCACAAAATGTAGATTTTTCCATGTTGGTCCTCAAATTCTTTCATTTCACTTAATTACACTCATGCCTGGCTGGCTGTGGCCACCATGATATCTCCCCAGACATGCTCTTCTGCACTTGACCTTGGCCTTCACCCATCAGGAGGGAGAGTCAAATTCCATGACCACTGAATTAGAGAGAAAAAACACATCATGAAGAAAAAAACATACTAAATAAGTAAAAGCCATATATACAACAAAGAATATGAGAAATAAAGCAGGGTGATAAATTACATAGTCCCAGGTGTGGACCTGATGCACCTTTTAAATAAGGAGATAGGAAAGTCTTCACTGAGTGGATGACATTTAAATAAAAACTTGAAGAGGGGGCCATGTATTCACTAAATTTTATTAATTCTGTTTTTTCATTAAATTCCACTTTATTTTCTGTAATTAATGTTTTCCCTCACTTTTTGGGTAACTTTTTAAAATTACTGTCTTTTTGATAGGCATAATTGTTTATGGTAAAGTTTATTTATGTACATGTTCAATAAATATTTTCTTTTCCCCATTAATCAATTCATTAGAAATATTATAAATTCAGCTATTTTGTGTAGATATGAATTCCAGAAAAGAAAGATAACACCAGAATTATTAGAGCTATTACAGCACCTACAAGGTGCTCTCTCTCTTTGTCCCATGTGACTCACAACTTTAGAGTTACTCTTTAAAAAGGGAGAGAATAAATTCTGATTTAAAAACTTACCAAAGAAAATCAGGCTTCGTTTTTCCTTTTTCAAATATCTTGGACAAATCATATATGTTTAAAACTTGTTCTTTTATTTATTAGTTTTTCAAAAGAAGACATCTTATTCAGTAGTGTATATAATTAAAGGAAAACAATTTTCTTAAAAAGACGGTTTACAAAAAAATATATTTGGGTTTTTTATAATTCTCATTGAAAGAATATCTAGTAATTTAAAATGGAAAAATGCAAAAAGCCTGAGTGGAGCATGTTTTGTATGTTTAGGTCATTGCAAGGGGACCTGTGTCATTGGAGTAGCATCAGGAACGATGAAGAGTACTGGGAGATAAGATCAGGAGGGAGCAAAAAGCTAGTTTCTGCTGGCCTCTGCCAGCCGCTGTCAGGAATCTGCCTGCATTGTGAGAGCGACTGAGAGCCACGGGAGGAGGACTGAGCTATAGAATGACATGATGCCAGCTATGTTTTAAGAGGACCACTCGGGCTTTTATCTCAAGAGTAGACTATATGGAAAGGAGAGATTGAGTTACAGATTATTGCAATAAAACAGGCAAGAGAGGCGGTGTCTTCATCCAGGGGGCCAGCAGTTGAGTGCTGAGAAACTTAATAACAGAGAGAACAGAATTGAGTGATTATATCAGAGGCATGAGAGAAAAAGAGGAGGCAGAGAGGACGCCAAGTGTTTGTCCTCAAAAATCGGAAGGATGAGGCTGTCATAAAAGGAAGCATACATACTGCAAGAAATAAGGTGATATAACATTCATCAATACTGAAATTAGTGTCTACCCTAGTAATATCAGAGACCATCAGTTTCCTTCGCTAAATGAGTTTATGAAAGCTAACAAACTTTGGTATAATAATAAAGAATAGGTAGAAAAAACTTAAAAGAATTTCATTTGTAAAGCATAAGCTGTTCTCCCATACATAAATCTCTAGTTCCTATGAGGACATTTTACCCATACTGTTAAATTAACTAATTAATCTATGCACTGATTTATTAACTTAATCAATATCAATGAGCACCTACCATAGGCTACTATTCTGTGATCAAGTAGTAAAAAATGTGTACCTAAATTCTAATGAGGATAAGATGTTAAGTAGATAATTTCTTTTTTTTAAGAGAACAGGAGGTTGAGCCTTCTTTTTTGTTTTTAAGTAGGCTTTTTAATTTTTTTTTGGTGAGGAAGATTGGCCCTGAGCTAACATCCATTGCCAGTCTTCTTTGTTTGGTTCCCCCGGAGCCCCAGTACCTAGCTGTATGTTCTAGTTGTAGGTCATTCTAGTTCTTCTATGTGGGATTCCACCACTGCATGGCGTGGTGAGTGGTGTGTAGGTCTGCGTTCAGGATCCGAACTGGGAAACCCTGTGCTGTGGAAGTGGAGCACACAGACTTCACCACTCGGCCACGTGGCAGGCCCCCAAGTAGATAGTTTTAAGGAGACATTTATACAGTGATTTTTGATACTTACATTAATTCTTGGAGTGCTATCTTTAATTATTTTAAATATAATGTGCATGCAAATATGGCAAGGAGATATTTTTGATATTGATTATTAATTGAACTTTAGTATTAATTGGGTATTTAGGATAAAACAAGAGAGAAAGGAAAATAATTATGATAGACCCTGTGTATCCGGAGGAATATCATGTTCCAGAAGTTGATTTTATAAAGAAAGCAGAGGGGGAAGAACTGAAGAGGTGGAAATAGGAAGCAGAAATGAGTAAAATTACGTTTAGAAATCATTTTACTTAATAGTGTGAAAATGAGGTGGTAGCGATTGTAGCAAAACATAAAACAGGGCTTCTGCCTAAAAGATTGTTGCAGGGACCAGCCTGGTGGTGCAGCGGTGAAGTTCGCATGTTCTGCTTCTCCACGGCCCGGGGTTCATGGTTCAGATCTCAGGTGCAGACATGGCACCACTTGGCATGCTATGCTGTGGTAGGCATCCCACATATAAAGTAGAGGAAAATGGGCACGGATGTTAGCTCAGAGTCAGTCTTCCTCAGCAAAAAGAGGAGGACTGGCAGTAGTTAGCTCAGGGCTAATCTTCCTCAAAAAAAAAAAAAGAAAAGAAAAGAAAAAGAAGAAGATTGTTGCAGTAGAACAGACAATATATTTTGGAGGTCTATACTGTCCCTCAGTGATTGAGTAGCCTGGAGAAGAGAACACCAAAACCAAATGGAGAGCCAACGTACCTGTACAATTAAAAAAGGCATTTTCTTTAGCAAAACATTGGGCGTGAGGCATTGTGAAAAATTCCTACATTTTGGCATAACTGACAGTCTCTAGATAAGGTTCAAAGGAAGAGGCACACATTTTTGGAGAGAGTGGAGAATAGAGACAATCTTTTTCTCACCTCGTATCCTTCTGTCCGTGAACTGAAATCCATCTCATAGTGGCAAATTCTATGGGTGAAGAAAAAATATGGAGGCACTGTGGACAATTAGACTGGAGCAGGCTCCGGGCAGATGTGACTCAGCATGTTGCAGCAGGCAGCGTATGCGCCACCATGTATATGAACACCTTATGTAACCTACATAATGTAAACATCTGCTGGCTGTAGGCCACTTTTGTCTAGTGGTCATATAAAAGCAGCCACAAGGGGAACTGCTGCGCTCCCACTGTCTCTTGGCCAAAGAGAATAAAATGTATGTCTACCTTGCCCTCGGGTGCTCAGACCTTTTTTTCAACTCCTCGAGCACCGAGCCCCATGGTCCCTTCATCTGCTGTTTCTCTCCTGCATACACTTGGCATAGTCAAAAGGATTCTGAGGTGTATGGACCTATGGCTCCTGAGGCTGCCAGGACAGACATGTGGCCACCCCTGTGGAAGGATGGGAGTCCGTGGAGGGCACCCTGGTCAGCACTGAGATGGCTCTGCATGCCCATGGGAGCAGGTGCCAGAGAACGCCTGACCTGCCATGGGGCTAGCGGGCCGGCTGTTTTTGACAGCCTTAAGCCGGAACATGGATTCTGCCTTGTGGGATGCAGCCGGCATCGGGGAACTCCTAGCCGAGGAGGACACCCTGGAGGCACGGGTGCGGCAGTTGGAACAGGAGCTAGAAATGCCGCCTCACAGCGATCGGCAGAGGACGCTGAGGACTGGGACATAGAGGAAGCACGCCCTCTCCACGCTTCGCCAGTAATCCAGCCAAAGGTAAAGCATGAGCAGCCCTTGGGTCCAGGCGATGTTGCCCAAGGAGCCCTGATGGTGACAGAGTTCATGGCGTATACCACCTATACGCCAAAGGAACTGCAGGACTTGCGCAGGCAGCGGCTGGGGGAGCCCATACCAGCCTGGCTCCTGCCGCTATGGGATGAGGGGGCAGATCCCTTCGGCAGCTGCTACAGCCGCTGGCTAACCCAAGGGCAGGGAAATTACTCCATGACGGAGTGGGTGACGGCTGCCGCCTGGGACAGTGTGAGAGAATGCCGGGGAGCTCCCGGAGACTGTAAGCCCATGGCAGACCTATGTGGAACTGGTCCAAGTTATCCGCGTGTTGGGAACGAGATCCCGTCTGATTCTTTTGGGCCAGATACATGAAGTAGCCACTACAATGGCCACTTTGGGGAACGTAGAATGCCCAAGGAAGGAGAAAACCGTGCATGTCTCACTGCGGGGGAGGCCCCCAAGCCTAGAGCAGGCTCGGCAGAGAACAGGCCCAAGCAAGTGACTGCATGCAGATGTAGATTGACCTGTTAGCTGCAGGCATTGATCAGACGAAAATAGACAGGCAACCAAACACTGTCCTGATGGCACTGAGGCACTGGTTAAACCCTGAGAAACAGTTCTAGAAGACAGCAGGAGTGGGGAAAAATCCTGGCAAGAGTCACCAGGCAAGCCTTCAGGATTTCTGAAGCCCTCAGGTGAGGAGCTCATGTACCTCTTTGACTAGGGGGAAGGCTGAGGTGCTCTGCTTAGGGGATCCCCAAAGGACCATAGGACTCCCGTGGAACTTGGGATTTACTGGTCCGCCAGCAATGTACAGTGTGTGCTGGTATTGGTAGATACTGGAGCTGATTACAGTCTGATTTACGGCAACCCGGTTAAGTTTCCAGAGAAGCTGGCATATGTTGATGGCAATAGAGACAGTAGGTGAAAGTAAAGCCAGTGTCTCTGTCCTTTGGCATTGGCCGTTTACCACCCCGAGTGTACACAGTGTATGTCTCCCATGCTTGAGTATGCTCTGGGGGTGGACGTCTTGAAAAGACTGCACCTACAGATGACCATGGGTGAATTCCACCTACAGGTGCGTGTGGTTGAGACTGTTGTCCTGGTGGACATGAGGAGATCACACAGACTACTGCAAAGTTAAAAGAGGTTGGGATGGTACAATCCACCCACGGTCCTTATAATGCCCTGGTTTGGCCCATGAAGAAGCCTGATGGCACATGGAGTATCACTGTGGACTACTGGGAATTAAATAAAGTGACTCCTCCATTACATGCTGCTGTGCCCTCAATGCATGACCTCATGGATCAGCTGACAGTCCGATTGGGACAGTTCCACTATGTTGTAGACCTTACTAATGCCTTCTGTTCCATTGATATTGCCACTGAGAGTCAAGATCAGTTTGCCTTCACCTGGGATGGCAGGCAGTGGACTTTTCATGTTTTTCCACAAGGATACTTGCACAGCCCCACTATTTGTCATAGATTTATCACCCAGGACTTGGCTGCCTGAGTTCATAGTGATACAGTGCTTGTATTTCACTACATTGATGTTGTGTTAAACTCTGACTCTCTTACAGATCTCAAACAGGCTACCAACTCCCTGCAGAGACATCTGGCAACATGTGGTTGGGCTGTGAATGACGCCAAAGTCCAGAGACCAGGACGTGTTGGGATATTAGCAAGTGTTTATCTCTCTTTTAGTCCAGGTGGTGAGACCCCGGTATGCTATGGAGAAAAAGCGGGCCCCTTGAGACTGGACATGCACTGCGAACCAAGCATTTAAGGTCACCAAGCATGCAGTGCAGCAGGTACAGGCTCTGCAAGTGGCTGATCCAGGACGGCCATATAAATTGGGTGTCTGTGTTACCCAAGAGGGTTTTGGCTGAGGCTTATGGTAGTGACAGGACAGGATATGAGCCCCTGTTGGGTTTTGGTCCCAACTTTAGAAAAGGGCAAAAATGTGATATTCTCTACTAAAGAAACAGTTGACAGCTGCCTATGCTGCCCTGGTAGCATGTGAGGCCATCACACGAATGGCCCCTGTAAAGCTCAGAACTACATACCCTGTACAGGGATGGCTCCAACAAAGGAGTTCAGTGAGCTCCAGCCCCCTGAATATAGAGTTATAACAAGTGTTGGGGCCAGCTGAGTTCCTCGCTGTGGAAGAAAAGGCCCCAAAGTCTCCTCTAGAAATAGAGCCCACACCCTATGCTAAAGAAAAGTCCCTGTCCTAGAGAATGCTTGGTATACTGAAGGTACTAGTAGAGGGCATGCGCCCTTGGTCCGATGGCAAGTGGACTACATCGGACCATTACCAAAGACCAAAGGCACTGTGTACGCCTTTATGGCTGTTGATACAGCCACTGGTTTACTCTTTACATGGCCCTGTATGGCCACAGATCAGAGACAGACAATTCAGGCCCTACAGATACTCTTTATGGTCTTTTTGGTTGACCCTTGGTTGTAAAAAATGACAAGGGGACACATTTTACAGGACAAGAAGTCCAACAGTGGGCTGGCCCCAATGTGCCTCAACATGAGACAAGTACAAGAATAAAAATAGTCATAAAATATGAAAGCCCCCACTGTAGATGGTTGGTGCTTTTAGCTCCATGGGGACTTGAAAAGCAGCGAGACTTACATATCACCCCGTGGGTGACTAGCAGTTGGCCCCCTTGGGTAACTGGCAGGCTGCCACAGACCAGTGCTGGTTCTATCCTAAAGGAAATGCATGTGATTTCTTTGCGGCCGATAATGAGTTCCCCTCTACTCCTCCATGTGGAGCCCACGCTTGCGGCATCTCTACGGACACGAAAAGTGTAATATCAATGGCTGGGAAGGCTCCTGTTGGTAGCCACCCTCCTGTCCCAAGATAAGGGACTAGCATGCATTTCGCTTAAAGAACGTGATTTATCTTTGTTGGCTCCTATCACTGCCTTGTCCTTTTGCCCATAGATAAAGTACAGCGAACAGTATTGTAGAAGGGGAATACACCTGTACGAAGCTTGCCAATGTATCTAACTGTTGGGTGTACACGGAACTGCCCACCGGAGCAGTAGAAGGCTTGCCATGGCGCATCCACCCCGCTTCGGAAAGAAACGAGACCTGGCTGTATTCCTAGAGACCATCTCATGCTCAGAGGTGCCAGATGGCTCAACAGATACGCTGACAATGTGGACATAAGCAGCCCTGGCCAACCCCAAGCCTCTGAGACGGCCGTGGGCCGTTATCCGGGGAGGCTGTTGTGCTCCACACACCTGTGCCCTTGTACATAGAACAACAAAAGGGAGAATACGACAACAAGGTGGATACCCCAGGGGCTGTGTCAAAAGGTTACACGAATGACCTGGCCCAAATATTGGTGAAACGTCCCTCCCTGTGTGGGGGTGGCCCCCACAGATATAGTACCCTTGGGCAGCTTCTGGGTCTATGGTAGTCATGAATGGCCTTATCTCCTGACTAACTTGATAGGACAATATACTTGAGGGTGGCCCTAAGCTGTCCTCCCTGCGGCAGTGGGTTCTCGCCACGCTGGTGGGTGTAGCTTGTCTCTTGGTGGCTACTTACTGATCATTGTATTGTTGTTGTAAAATGTAGCTTTAAGACGTCGTGCTGTGTGCACGTGCACACACCGCCTACAAGCCCGTGACTGCTGCACTCTAATGGGTGTAGAGTGAAAGAAAAATATGGAGGCGCTGTGGACAATTAGATGGGAGCAGCTTCCGGGCAGATGTGACTCAGCATGTTACTGCAGGCAGCCTATGCGCCACCATGTATATGAACACCTTATGTAACCTTCATAATGTCAACATCTGCTGGCTGTATGCCACTTTTGTCTAGGGTCATATAAAAACGGCCACAAGGAAAACAGCTGCACTCCCACCGTATGTAGGCCAAGGTAAGTAAAGAGTATGTCTACCTTGCCATCGGCAGCTCACCTCGTTTTTTCAACTCCCTGAGCCCCGTAGTCCTGTCCTTGGCTGTTTCTCTCCTACTTACAATGGGGCAGGACAAATATTTCTGTAATTAACCTGAAGTAGAGGCTCCAGAACCTGTTTGTCTGGGAGGAACAATAAAACCGGAGTATAACCTTGAATTTAAATGTTGACTCCTTCATATTAAAAGACCCTAGCAGCCCTTTATTAACAGGTTCTAATCGTGTCTTCACATAAAGGAATCCACACTCTAGATTGTAACGCTGTCCCTTCCAGCATGCAGCTGATGAAAGAGATATTTCTAGAGTGTCAAGTATTCGTTGATTCTAGAAGGCTTGAAAATGGTAGGTTTTATGTAATGTCAAAGCCTGTGTTTACTCCAGTGACCACTCAGATTATAGCTACAGTGTGTTTAGGAAAATGAACAGAATCTTTAGACTATATTTGCATACGTAGATGCAGCATGCATAATGGTTTCAACAAATATTTTTAAACCACTCTTCAAATCAGGATGAAAAATTGATCTTAAAATGGTTGACATTTTAATGATACAACACTAATCAAATATATTTAGAATTTTATTTCAGATTACATAATTTCATGATGGCTTTTAAAACTTGGCTGAGAATCACTGCATGGAAATAAATGAAAACTGGTAAGTATAGCTATGTACTGTGGTGTAATCCCTGATTTTCATCACAGGAATTTAGTCGTTGGTATTTTCTTTGTAGCATTAAATTGTTTTGTTTAAAAAGCTTTGTATAATTTGTGTTTTTAATTTTGTAAACAGCATCTATGTTGTAATGAGAGGTACTTAGAAAAATCATTAAAAAATTGTTTATTAACTTGCCTTGCCTTTTTGAAAATGCCTCAATATTCTGCACGTTACGAGTGCTCAGAACTATTGGCCAGCTGCAAGCATTCTGTTGAAATATTAGAGGACTTGTCCTGAATATCTTAAAGGAGACCTACTAATTAATTTAATCGTGATTTTTATTTTCAAATTAAAACAGCTGTGCTTTACCAAAGCTTATAACTGAAAATTTTTGTTTCCCAATTTCGATATACATTTGTAATTCCACAGTACCAGATACGTCCCGAAACTGATAGGAACAAAAACATGGTGCTCCCCATTCATTAACTCAACTGTTTGGATTCAGGTAGTTGTAGGGGTGAGTAACATGTGAGGACACAGATATTAATTAAAAAACCTCACAAGTAAATGCAAAATCTTAACTGGGACAAACACCCTGAAATATAAGCACACAATATCATGAAACCATGTTTTAGGAGATAGGACTTAGGGAATTTCTGAAAGGACTCCCTAAAGAAATAGAAATTGGTCATAGAAAAGTAAAATGAATAAAGCCAGGATTAAAAAGATCTCCAAACAGAGGATACAGGGTTGCAAAGCTCTCTGGCAGCACGAGCGTATGCAGCGCTGAAAGGAGGTCAGCGTGTCTTGAGTTCATAGAGTGAGGGGGGAGATGGTACAAGACGAGACAGGAGGGCCAGGGAGCAGTCAGAACAGCAACATTTTGAAGGCCATGATTAATTTTTTAAAATTGTGTGAACAAGTATCTAAAACACAGAATTCTTTTTTAAAGCTGGGAGAAGATAATTCTTGCCTTATTACTCCAGAAAAACTATGGCATAGGAACTTACAAGTTCTGAAATATATGTAAGAAAAACAAATTTAAAAATGCTTCCTATTTCATCAATCTCAGCTATTACTGAACAGCAGTTTTCTTACTAATTTTACATCCCTAACATCTTTAGGAGACATTAAAATGTCAGAATAATTATTTTAACACTATTTTTGCATTGAAGCAAGATAAACCAAACAGATTATGCTTCTAGTCTAGGAAATTAGTCAAGAGCTAAAATTATATGCCTTATTATTTCACAGAAAGTCAAATGAGAGATGTGTTTCTGTTTCAATAAAATAGAGGTTGGCTTTGAGAGATTGGAATACCTAAATTTTCAAACAAAAATTATAGCATCGTTATAGATGTGACAATGTCCAATGAATAAACCATTTTTCAAGCAAACTGGAGTGTGTGGGGACAGGGTGAAGAAACATGTGATTTCTACAGTGATGTGTCCCTGGTAACCATGCCCGAACGGAAGAGGAAGATTGCGTTCTTTGTGTACAGATTCCCCTAGTCAGGATGGCAACACTCACTGGGGAGAGGGAGAGACTCCTTCCAGACCACGAAGATAGAAACTATCTGGTGTCTATCTCTGATGTATTATATAAACATAAATACTCTTTTGTTTATAAGAGTGGTCTTTGTAGAGGGTAAATTTATCTAACTGGTCTAAAAAGGAGGAAGTACTCCTGTGGCAAACACGTAACGGTATGGTGGAAAAAAAGCAGTGATATACCTAATAATTTTCTGTTGCATATTACAGATCATTTGCTTATACATTATTTTAGTTGACTCTCAAAACAAGCATGTAGAGAATGACTTGTCCTGCCTCTATCAATTAACTCATTGCTGGTTCTTACTTTTATAACGTGCGTTCTGATAATAAATGCATGTCTTTATCAAGATAGCTCCCTAAAATAAGAGTGTTGTGCTATATAAGAAGAGATCACCAAGAAAGAATACTGGACTGCTCTTTTGGGGGGAAAGCACATTTTCCCTAGATAAGTTGTCAAATATAAGAATCTCCTTGATGTCTGGAAATGTGTTTCTTAATTAAGCATAAAGCTAGGTTTTAAAACCTGTTCTAATTATAATTTATCAAACAAATGTTTTAAAAGTTCTCAAGGGGCTGGCCCCGTGGCCGAGTGGTTAAGTTCGCGCGCTCCGCTGCAGGCATCCCAGTGTTTCGTTGGTTCGAATCCTGGGTGCGGACATGGCACTGCTCATCAGACCACGCTGAGGCAGCGTCCCACATGCCACAACTAGAAGAACCCACAACGAATAATATACAACTATGTACCGGGGGGCTTTGGGGAGAAAAAGGAAAAAATAAAATCTTAAAAAAAAAAAAAGTTCTCAAATGTTTCTCCACTGGGAACCATTTAATAATTATATTGTAGATATAATTAATTAATTTAGGTCAATAAATGCATCTCATTTTCAAATTTTGGAGGTGTTATAAAATCCAGATTCTTTATCTGTGGTTTTCACCAGCAGCCGGAGTGATTTCTTTTCAACACTATTACTTCTTTTTCAGTGATGTTGTACCATCAATCATCTCTCCTCTTCCTATCGATGTCAATGTTTTCCTTTCCATGGCTTCTTCCCCTCAGCAGATGAGCAAAGTCAACATCAACTTATGCTAAAATAGCTTCCTCATTTTCTCATTTAATATTATATCCTTTAAAATCCTTTTCAAGTTATGTTTCTTCCAACTTCCCTCATATGTGCCACATTGGTCAACTGGCTAGTCTTTCAATGGATTCTGAAATCTTACTCTGTCCCTACAATCCTGTTGTTCTTTCCTTGGGGCACATGCTTCCTTTCCCTTTCTGCCTCCCTTGGTCCATTATAAATTCATTTATTCGTAAAATCCCAATTAAAATAAGACATCATCAATTAAAGATAACCACATATTCTCCACTAGAATCAGTATCTTGAACTCCCTAATCTCATCATATTTTGTTTCTCCACTGAGCAGCATGACCCTCATGGCCTGATTAGGGTTGCAGTCATTTACGTTTGATACACTAGAGGGCGGGGATTCTGTTTTGTTTATATTTCCTTGGGCGTCACTCCAGCAGGAGTCTTGCTCAAAATTGCTACCAAGCAAGAATCTGACATGTGGAATATCAGTCTCATTCCAGCTTTGAGAGTGAACATTCAAGGAGGGTTCTTATATGCCTTTGTATTCGGTAGCCAACTGTTCTTGGGTTCTGGTCTGGAGTCAAATATTCTTGGATTCTAACGTTTAAATGATACCAAGAGTTTTCTTCTCAATCTGAGAAACCAAGAAACTGTGGCCTTCCAATGTCAAAGTGTTTTGCTGGGTCAAATACCTTAATGTTTTGAATTTTTTAAATGTCTCTATGTGTGGTGTCTAAAATAAAACTTTACTTGAATTGCTGTGTAAAAATCTAGATCGCACTTGTAAAAATGGTCAAGAAGTGTGTTCCTCGATTTAAAAAAGCTTATACATTATATTTATTTTTCAAGAACATTTCAAATTTCCACTTGATCATGCCTTATATGGACTTATGTTTTCTCCTCACTATTTTTCTTAAATTTTTGTACATTTGATTTATGTGGTTTTAAGATAATTTACTTTGAATTTTAATTTTTATTCAAATTCTAGAATATGGGTACCATAGTATCTCATATTTGTAAATCCAAGCAAACACCATGTGTCAAGATATCCTAATTTGAACAGAACACTTTGTTTTAATTGTACAAGTTGTTTTTCTTAAGTAATGAATAGAGAAAACTTGACATGGCAGATGGTGGGTGGGTGGACCCCCTGTAGGCACAAACTATCTTGGAAAACTAGAAGACATGGAGAAGGATTCTGGATAAATTGGCAATTGAGAGGATGATCTGTAGACAAAGAGGTTGGTGTGGGGGGGGGGCCCAGGGCTGAGCAGCGCGGCGGGCTGCCACTTTTTCCCAGTGTGGCGGTGGGCCGCCTGAGTGGGGGGTGGGGCCCGGAGGGCTGAGCATCGCGGCGGGCTGCCACTTTGACCCACTCTGGGGTTCGGCCTCCTGAGTGGGGGTGGGGCGCCCAGGGTTGTGCAGAAGGGCGGGCTGCCACTTTGACCCACAATGGCGGTCGGTCGCCTGAGTGGGTAAAGGGCCCCCAGGGCTGAGCAGCGCGGCGGGCTGCCACTTTTTCCCACTCTGGCAGAGTGGACTAAAAATGAAAAGGATTCTTACAAAAAAGAAAGGTATAATTGTGAAATTTAATTTAAAGCTGAATGTGAAAAGCATTGAGAATCAAGATGATTCCGTGATTAGGACTTTCAGGAGAATGTATGAGTCATTACCATCACTGTGTAGCTCAGTCATCTGAAAGAGCAGTATTTTTCAAGAAGAAGCAATATGAGAGAGCAGGATCCTAACAAATACACATTTAAATGATAGTCTAGATGGTGATGTATCGTCAAATCAAATCAAGGTGTGTTAAATAGCTACGTGTGGGTTTATTTAGGTTTGTCTTAATATGTAAATAGAAAAAACTTTGCATTGAAGGAATTTAAGCTTTATTAGGCAATAAGCTGTTATGGAGGCTCTTCCAGAGTTGGTTATATATGATGAGATGCACAGTAGTAGAAAATGATCCCGGTTTTTCGAAGAAGGAAAATTGAATTTATTAGGGGACATGGTATCATTTGACCTTGTAGTATAAAATGGGTTTTCATAGGTATAGAAAGTGTGGAAGTACGTATTCCAAGAAACAGCAATTCAAAAAACCACAAAGCTGAGGCCATGAAATAATGCACTTGGTGATCAATGTGCAGTTCAAGTGAACTGACGCTCTTTCTTCTTTTCCTCCCCTCCCCCTCCCCTCCCCTCCCCCTCCTCCCCCTCCTCCGCCTCCTCCTCCTCCTTCTTATTATTATTAGACAGAAGGGGCAGAAAAAGCCAGAATGGACATTTAGGTTGAAAATACGAGAAGATATACAGATGGCCCACAGACACGTGAAACAATGTTCAACATCACTAATTACTAGGGAAATGCAAATCAAAACTATAATGAGACATCACCTTACACCAGTCAGAATGCCTATAGTTACCAAGACAAAAAACAACAAATGTTGAAGAGGTTGTGGAGAAAAGGGACTTCTCCTACACTGCTGGTGGGAATGTAAACTGGTGCAGCCACTATGGAAAATTGTATGGAGATTTCTAAAAAAATGAAAAATAGAAATACAATACCATCCAGCTATCCCACTACTGGGTATTTATCCAAAGAATCTGAAGTCAATGATCCAAAGAGATTTATGAACCCCTATGTTCATTGCAAGTTTGTTAACAGTAGCCAAGATGTGGAAGCAACCCAAGTGCCCTTCTACAGATGAATGGATGAAGAGGATGTGGTATATATATACACACAATAGTATACTATGCAGCCATAAAAAAGGCAAAATTGTCCCATTTACAACAACAGGGATGGACCTTGAGGAGGGTATGATGTTAAGTGGAATAAGCCAGACAGAGAAAGACAAATACTGAATAATTTGACTCATATGTGGAAGATAACAAACACGTGGATAAAGAGAACAGATTAGTGGTTACCAGAGGGGAAGGAGGTTGCTGGGCGGGCGAAAGGGACAGAGGGGTACATATGTATGGCGATGGATAAAAATTAGACCGCTGAGAATGAGCACGATGAAGTGTATTCAGAAATTGATAAATAATATTGTACACCCTAAATTACACAATGTTATAAACCATTGTGATCTCAGTAAGATTACTGGGAAAACAAAACAAAATAAAAAACCAACAAACGCATAGAGACAGAGATTGGATTGGTGGTTAGCAGAGGGCAGGGGGACAGGGAGGAGGTGAAAGTAGTGATTTGCACATGTGTGTGGTGATGGATTGTAATTAGTCTTTGGGTGACGAGCATGATGCGATCTACACAGAAATCAGAAGACAGTGATGTACACCTGAAATTTATATAATTTTATAAAACAGTGTTACCACAATTAAAAAAGATACAAGTTGAAATTAAAAGAATGGAAAATGAAAAAAAAGAAGATATTTTCAGCCATAAAAAAAGAACTAATGGAAGGAGCTTCAATTTTAATCTTAAAACTATACTGAGCCTCTGAGAATTTTCAGCTGGAGCTGACATTAACAAAGGTATTCATAAATGAATCTAGTGCACTGGGCACAATAAATTGAAAATGTGGAAACTATTCGGCTAGCTGCTAAATTAGGATAGTCACGTTAAAAGTAGAAGCATTGGTAATTCAAACAAAACATATTTTTTAGTGACCAAATGTAGAAAACATTGACAGCATCTGTCATTGAATCAAGATGGAGAAATCAAAAGTCACCTGAATAAATAGAATGTGACATTTTTACAGCACGTAATCTTAAAATGTAAAAGAAAATCAATTAAATGTGAAAATATCAAATTTATAATATCACTGGATATTATTTTAATCATTAACAAAGGTATCACCTATATTTATGTTTTAATATAAAATACTTACAGAGCCATATTTTGTAAGCAATTTATATGGATGCTGATATTCTGCAAATAAGCATGTGCTTATTAAAAATGTTGAGATAAATTTAGCAAGCCTCTAACATAGGAAGTGGCCAAATAAATTTTAGAAATGTGACATATGTATAAAAAGGTACCCAACCTATTAGTGAGCAAATTACTATAGACGGTACATATGTTTTCAAGTAAACGCCAAATGTTGGAAATTTAAATTCTGAAACGTCTTAAACATGAATAACATAAAAATAGATCACTGAAGACACTGAGTGTGTCTGAAAAATAAATCTAGTTTTCCTAATCCACGCCAATCTTTACTATACATTGAAAATATGGAATCTAAAATCTCAAAACATTTTTATTTAACGTTTTAGCAGAATATTTCACATTCTTTATCTTTTTATTCTTCACAACAATCTTTCTGAAAAGGTGCCATAGATAAATACCCCATGCCCTATTTATGGAATATTAATGAAAAGAGAAGCTAGAAAGAAGGTTGTCTCTTCATGGGATGAAGGAAAAAGAATGTCTCTTCATGGAGAAGAGGGTGTGATGAGCTTTGTATTGAACTGTTTTGATGAGAATGTGACTTCAGTACATTAGGTGGAAATGTCATCCAATGAAGGACATTATGACTGGAGAATGCAAGGAGGTGAAGGCGAGTGGGGAAGGTGTGTCCGTTACACACTCACAGATTACGGTTGAAGCTATGGGATTTGATGAGATGTGCAGAGTTTCTGGATATAGGATAAAAAGTGACAGACTAAAAGGAGAAAAGACAATGCGAAACCCACTATCTATTGTTAGATACAAATTTATGCCTGAAAAAAATATCTAAAAGAATAGTCTGTTTTGTAAAAAGTACAAGGAATTTCCTTGAATAGCTTTCAGCAAAAAAAAAAAGTTAGATAATTTATCTACATTTGATCATTTTAGTATATATTTACAAAATTTCACTTTTATTTGAAAAATAATGTTGTAGTATGCATCGTTACACACGATTTCCTAGTAATACAAAGGCTAGTGTGAATGTGTAATCCTGAAATAACAGGAGCTTCTTAGGAGCTACAAAAGATGGGATAACTAACATTAGGTGTTTCAG
Organism: Equus asinus; assembly: GCF_041296235.1. NCBI lineage: Eukaryota > Metazoa > Chordata > Mammalia > Perissodactyla > Equidae > Equus > Equus asinus. The sequence goes on from NC_091794.1 coordinate 60,634,693, forward strand.
CTTTTTTTTTTTTTTTTTTTTAATATGGATTCTATTCCTTCAGTTCCTTATTGGAAATGCTATGGTTTTGCTGGATGGCCTCCATTTGCCCATCCAGATATATGTCCCCATTTTCTGCCTGGCTCTGTGCCCAGTGAGGCTGACCTGCTTGGACTGCACTGGTGGGAACTCTTGCTTCACAGTTTCTGGTTAAGTTTTGCAAGCGTCAGCCACCTGCAGGAAGAAGAGGGCCCTCAGGATATTTATTCCCTCTGGTCCCTGGGCTGGGCACTGCAGGTAGGGTGCTTCCCTAGACTGAGGGCCCCAGGCAGCCCTCACCAGATGACTTTCTCTCCAAGTCCAGAGACTGCTCCCTCCTTTGTTCTTTCAGGCCTAGAGGCAGTAATGGATCTCTTCATTGCCAAATCTTGTTTGACCTAAACCCTGCCCATCATTTTGGAAAGAACCTTAATGCTGCCTAGTTCCAGTTTGTATATGACATGTTTTCTCATGGCAAGACACCACAGGTTACAATCGTATATATTACCTTTGCCTTCTCTTGACAACAGAAACTGGGGAGGAAGGTGCAAAGAAGACACACCAAGAAAGAAAATAGGCAGAAATGTGCATTATTCTTTGCTTGTAAAAAATTATCTGTAATTTACCTAAAGTGAAATTCACTCTCTTGAGAGGCACAGCCCTGTGAGAATTGACAAATGCATATGATTGTGTAAACTACCACCACACTCAAGATACAGAACAGTTTGTCGTCTTCCAGAATATCATTGAGCTGCTCTTTATAGTCAAATGCCTTCCCCATCTCTAACCCTGAAGTTACTGGTCTCTTCTCCATCCTGTAGTTTTGCCTTCTCTGTTTCCACATAAACGGATTCACATGGTGTGCAGCTTTCTGAGTCTGGCTTCTTTCACTTTGCTTATTACCTTTGAGATTCATCCAAGTATTTGTGAGCATTAACAGTTGGTTCCTTCTTAATGTTGCATGGTATCCAATGGTACGACTGCACCATCGTTTCTTTATCTACTTACTGGTTGAAGGACATTTGGGTTGTTTCCAGTTTGGGGCAACTGTGAGAAAACACTGGTATAAACATTTGCGAACAGATTTTGTGTGGACGTAGGTTTTCATTTCACCAGGTTAAATACCTAGAGTGGGATTGTGGGGTCATCTGGTGTTTGTTTAACATTATAAAAACTGCCAGGGGCTGGCCCCGTGGCCGAGTGGTTACGTTCGCGCGCTCCGCTGCAGGCGGCCCAGTGTTTCGTCGGTTCGAATCCTGGGCGCGGACATGGCACTGCTCGTCAGACCACGCTGAGGCAGCGTCCCACATGCCACAACTAGAGGAACCCACAACGAAGAATACACAACTATGTACCGGGGGGCTTTGGGGAGAAAAAGGAAAAAATAAAATCTTTAAAAAAAAAACTGCCAGATATTTGATATTAACAGTCATTTTCATTTTATCATACAAATCTTAGTATCTTTGTAGAATGCCAATTTATCACGTAAGAGGGGATGTATTTCCAGACTTTGTAGCTTGTTCAACTCCTTCATCCATGAATCCATATGCCAGCAGCACACTGTTTTGTTCCATATAGCTTAATAGTAACTATTAAACACAGGAAATATATGTCCTCAAGTATTTTCCTTTAATCGAATCATTTTGTATATTCTAGGACCTCTGACTTAGCAAATATGTTTTAGATTCAGTTTCTTATATATTTTAAAAATCCTGCTAGAATTTCAATTTCAATTAGGCTTACATTTAATCTATAGATGAACTCAGGGAAGAATTGCCATCTTTATGTCAAGTATTCCAGTTGATAGAATTGTATATTTATTTCTTTACTCTATCTTTAATTTCTCTGAGTCTTTTACTTTTAACTTCCAGTGGACACATCTTATAAATTGCCAATTAAATTACTCCTAGAATTTTAATTTTATGCTTTTGTAAATGATGTTACTTTTTATTTTATTTTCTACCTGCCCATTGAGAGGTATAGCAGTAAATTTGACTTTTGTGTATTAACTTTGTGTCTTGCTACTTAATAAAATTACTTATTGTTTCTAGTATTCATTGTTTGGATTCCTTTGGATTATCTATATAGATGATCACATCATCTCTAGAAAAACAGAGTTCGACTTGTTCCTTTCGACTTTTATGTTCCGTTTCTTCTTTCTCATCTTTTTACACTGATATCTGGTCAAAGTTGAAAAGGAATGGTGACAATATAGACTTGCATTGTTTAAGATTTTAGGTAGAAATCATTATTATTATTTTTTCACCACTGAGCATTTGTCTTTCTCTTCTTAGTTTGCTGAGAGGTTTTCCATGAATTTTTAAAAGTTTTTTCACATGGTTTCTTTGCCTCTATTAAAATGATCATGTCTTTTCTTATATATTATTTTAATATAGTGAAGTGCATTAATTTTCATATATTAAACAAACCTTGCGTTCCTGGAATGACACCCAATTTTTTCAAGCTGTACTACTCTGTTTTAACCAGGCTAAAACAAAGTTTATCAACGACTGATTTGACCTGATATTGCGTAAAGGAGGTCAAGATAGTTCTTTTCCTCCATATTAACTTGGTCAGTTACTTTTGTAAAGATTTAAAATGAGAGTGGATGGTACAGAGAGTCCCCGTGTACTTCCTTCCCAAACTCACAGTTTCCCGTGTGATTAACATTTTCTTTCAGTATGGTGCATTTGTTACAAGTGAAGAACAACCAATATTGACACTTTATCAGTAACTAAAATTAATTTTGTTAGGATTCATGCTTTGTGCTGTACGGTTGTATGGATTTTGACAAATGCATAATATTGTGTATCCACGATTACAATAGTGTGCAGAGTAATTTTTCTGCCCTAAAAGTCCTTGTTTTCCACATATTCATCTCTCCTCCCCTCTCCCCAAAACCACTGGCAACCACGGATCTTTTTAATGTCTCTGTAGTTTTGCCTTTTCCAAAATGCCATTTAAGTGGAGTGATATAATATGTAGACTTTTCAGTCCGACTTCTTACCCTGGGAAATATAAATTTAAAGTTCCTCCATGGTTTTTTTTGTGGCTTGATAGCTCACTTATTTTTTTCTATGAAAATATCCCAGTGTGTGCATGTACCACAGTTTTTTCATCCGTTCGTCTATTGAAAGACCCATTTTCTGACTCACAGCATTTTCCTTCTTTCTGAAGAACTTCTTAACGTTTCTAACAAGGCAAGTCTATTTTCTGAGCCTGTTTAAGAATTATATTTGTCTTTCTTCAGACGTTAGAAGTTTCTTTGTGGAAAGTTGCTTACTCAACAAAAAATTTTTTATTATTTTTCATGCATATAGAGATATTCAGATTTTCTATTTCTTCATGGGTCATTTGTATCTTTCAAATAGTTTGCATATTTCATCCAAGTAGTCAAATTTTCTGGCATAAAATTTAATACCATCTCTTTATTATCTTTTTAATGTCTTAATAACTATGGAAGTTCCCTCCTCCATTCTCCATACTATTAAATTTTGCCTTTGCTGTTATTTGTATTAGCCTAATTAGAAGTTCATCCCTCTTATTGATATTTTTAAATAATCAGTTTTTCATTTTATTAATTTTCTTCATTGTTTTTCTATTTTCTATTCCATTGATTCCTGTTCTTTATTAGTTTCTTTTATTTGTTTACCTTTTGTATAATTTCCCCCCCTTTTTAAAGTATTTTAACCAGGAATGTCAGACCATTGATTTTATGACATTTGTCTTCTCCAATATTATCATATATGGCTTTATTTTACCTTGTAAACACTACTGTATCTGGATTTCAACCATTTTGAATGTTGTATTTTTACCATTACACCTGTTGAAATATTAAGAAAATATTGTGAGAAACTTTCACAATATTTTCTTAATATTGTGCTCAAGCAGAGGGGACACTTCTCTACAAAATGAATATGTAAGCCCTCGGAACAAACCAATGTAGAGATGCCAGTGTGGAATGTCACTGAGAAGTTCAAACAAGGACCATGAGAAATGGAAAATCTCTTACAGGCTGCATGAGACCTGGAGACAGAACACAATGTGAGTTGACCTTGGAGGATATGACAAATATCTGCATGACTAAGCTCTGAGCTTGGCACAAGGAAAATGGATGACACCAATAGAAAAGATCACAGGCCTTTCCTTAATATTTTTGATGTGGTAAGCATCAAGGCCTTGATCATCATGTGGGAGGAGAAGGGAAAGGAACATTACTGTAACTAAATGTTTTCCTATTCCAGGTTGGGTCAATTTGAGTGCAATTACTTCCACTTAGGACAGTAAACTTTGTGGCGTTGCCTGCTTCTGAGTCTTGAGGAGCAATTTTCACTGGTTAAATTTTGCAAACAAAACCAGCAATGTATAAAATAACCATACTGAAAATCTCTTAACAAAGCATTAATATCAATCTCTGCGTGTGGACTCAACTGATTTATGACAAACAAGTTCTAACTGTTTGAGCAAACTGACCTAGAGACAAGCAACTCCAGTCACTGTTGATTTGGGGCATGCTGCCGGTTTGTGAAGAATGAGAAATGATCCTGCAGAATACTTTATAGTGCTGGGGCAGATAAAATGCAGGCAGTATTTTGCGCAGAAAAAAAAGGGGCAATAAAAGGAGCTTTATTAGAGGTTGTCAATAAAATAATCATTTTTTTCTCTAATTGCAAGGATAATGCTGAGAAAAGGAAGTTCAAAGACAATGATATTAAGGCCCTGTATTTCAGATTCTAGATTCATTTTACAAAGTGGACAATTTTACGGAAAGAAGATTCACAAAGAATTAAAGTTTGGACAAAATCCAGCATTACGATTTTCCACAAAATCTTGAGCAAAACAATAAGCACTGTGCTTTTTCTTAGACCCATGCGGCATGATGCAATCTGTACAATGCATTAGCTTTGTAATAAGAAGCTTCAGATCCACGAGTCAGTGGTTAGCACTCTTGACCTATGATGTGGTAGGTACCTAAACCCATCCCAGTATAGCGATTTAGACGGTGTTGTGGCACAGAGCTGGCTGTGGGCATGGCCTTCAGAAGAGAACATCGTGACAGTGCCTTTGGCACTTTATTCCTAAGTAATCTGTTAACCTATCAACACAATTCACTATATGATCTTTGGAATAATGAAACTTTAATTATTCAGATACCTTCAAAAATTGGAACCTCACACACTTCATGCATTTTAGATATGTGATGAATGTTTGGCAGACTGAGAATTAGTAGCCTTGAGTACTCGTAAACTGGGGATGCACTGGGGCATTTTCATTGGCCCACTAAGGGGAAAAGAGGAGAGGGCCGCTCTACTTTCTCACACATCGTACAGTGAACAAGAGAAAGCATGCTTCTCCACCTGAGTAAATTAACCTAAGCCTGATCTTGCTTAGTTTACAAGAGAAAATTTTCCAACAATTGTTAAGAGTAGAGGAGAACGTCGTGCCAGTTATAAAGTTTCCCCAAATCATATAGCCAACAATGCTTTACCACAGGTCTTCAAAAGATCTTTTCCCTTCTCAACACTTTGCCACTTGCTCATTTCCAAAAACAGTTCTGCTGCTGCTGGCAAATTCTCTGTGCTCCTGTAAAAGGCCTGGTCTCCTGAGCCACAGAAACACGCGCTGTAAAATGGGAGAACATTTGCTTTCACTTCTCTAAGAAACATCCATGTACTATAAGGATTAAATCCATATCGATTTGTTTAAAAGTTCTCTTATCTCCCAAAGCCAAATGGTTACACCCTAAGATGGGCACCTAAGTTAGTCAGGGTGGACCACTAAGACATCTCCCTAGGGACTGTCGTTTCAAGGAGAAATAAGACGCAAGGGTTGGAGACACCTCTAGTTGGTAAAAGCCAAAACCATGAGGCTGTCTGACTCCCGGAGAGATTATTTACATGCCAAAGGGTTCAGTTAGGATTCAGGCCCATTATATTTCAGGAGGGAACAACTGCCCCCTTCCCCTTTATAAGCAGAAGTGTGTCATTTTCCCCCATATCTTGCCTATGAAGTGTCCAGCTACTCATTAGGATAACTGACCTGGCTCTCATCAGGTTGCTCTAGGGGTAAGGACTAGGGCAACGGGCACCAACAGACATATTACTTACTGGGAGGCATTTCATGAGAAATCTGTCTCTTATCTAGAATACCCTATGTACACATTCAGGATTAAATTAATAAAAATGAATGTTAAAAGCTGGTGAGAGCTATCTTTCACCATTGCCTTTATTTCCTCCTGTTCTCCTTTTCTGGTTTAAATTGCCCCAGAAAAATATTTTCTATTTAGAGACAAATTGTACATTTTAATATGATATTTAAATTATGTAAGCCTATTTACATTTTTACATTTGATATAGTTTTTTTTTAACAACAAAAGGAATATCATGGGAATATTTCTTCCATGGGATCGTGGAAACCTGTGCTTTAGTATCTCATCCGCAACAATTAATCCTGGCTCTACATCTCAAGGATTGTGTGACACGAGAAAAGAGTTAGTTCCTCCTCTGAGGGAGCGATAGCAATTTTAATTGCCTTTAGATTGGTATAACGATAAAAATAAAAATTTAGCCATAAATTCACCAAAGAATTCATAGCACATATTCAGAATTTAATAAATGGAAGAACCCTTTGTTTGCTAATAGAAATTGTTAGTACTTTAAATTAAGTTAGAATTAAAACTTGGAAGTGAAGGAATACTTCACTTGCTGGTGAGTAGATACACATAAAGACACTTCTCTGAACATCAGCACTCTTTTGTTTCTTTTCAATTATTTTATTGATATAGACTGCATCATGCTCACCACTAATAGTCTAGTTTTTATCTGTCACTATACATATGTGCCTGTTTACCCGTTTTTTCCAGCCCTCCAACCCTTCTCCTCTGGTAACCACTGATGTGTTCTCTTTGTCCATATGTTTGTTTGTCTTCCACATGCGAGGGAAATCATGCAGTATTGGTTTTTCTCTGTCTGGCTTGCTTCCATGTCTTGGCTATTGTGAATAATGCTGCAGTGAACATAGGGATTTATAAACCTCTTTGAATTGTTGACTTCAAGTTCTTTGGATAAACATCCTGTAGCGGGATAGGTAGGTTGTTTGGTATTCTATTTTTAACTTTTTGAGAATTCTTCATACTGTTTTCCATAGTGGCTACACCAGTTTGCATTCCGACCAGGAGTATATGAGTATTCCTTTTGCTCCGCATCCTCTCCAAGATTTTTTACATTTTGTTTTGGTAATTATAGCCGTTCTGATCAGCGTAAGGTGATATCTCATAGTTTTGATTTTCATTTCCCCAATAATTAGTGATGTTCAACATTTTTTCATGTGTCTGTTGGCCATCTGGATATCTTCTTTGGAAAAATGTCTGTTCATATCCTTTGGAGCAGAAATAAAGAAATGGAAAGATATTCAATGTTATGGATTGGAAGAATACACATAGTTTCAATGCTCAGGGGCTGGCCAGGGGGTGCAGTGGTTAAGTGCACATGTTCTGCTTTGGCGGCCCAGGGTTTGCCGGTTGGGATCCCGGGTATGGACATGGCACTGCTTGGTGAGCCATACTGTGTTAGGCATCTCACATATAAAGTCGAGGAAGGTGGGCACGGATCTTAGCTCAGGGCTGGTCTTCCTCAGCAAAAAGAGGAGGATTGGCAGCAGACATTAGCCCAAAGCTAATCTTGCTCCAAAAAAAAAAGTCCATATTAGTGAAAGCAATCTAGATTCAATGCAATCACAGTCAGAATCCCAATGACATTCTTCACAGAAATAGAACAAAGAATCCTAAAATTTATATGGAACAATAAAAGACCCCAAATAGCCAAAGCAATACTGAGAAAAAGGAACCAAAGTGGAGGCATCACAATCCCTGACTTCAAAGAATACTGCAAAGCTATAGTAATCAAAACAGCATGGTGCTGGCACAAAAACAGACACATAGATCAATAGAATAGATTTGAAAGCCCAGAAATAAAACCACACATCTATGGGCAGCTAATCTTTGACAAAGGAGCTGAGAACATACAATAGAGAAAGGAAAGTCTCTTCAATAAACGGTGTTGGGAAAACTGGACAGTCCCATGCAAAAGAATGGAAGTAGACCATTATCTTACACCATACACAAAAATTAACTCAAAATGGATTAAAGACTTCAATGTAAGATCTGAAACCATAAAACTCCTAGAAGAAAATATAGGCAGTACACTGTTTGACATCAGTCTTAGCAGCATCTTTTTGAATACCGTGTCTACTCAGACCTGGGAAATAAAAGAGAAAATAAACAAATGGGACTATGTCAGACTAAAAACCTTCTGCAAGCAAAAGAAACCATGAACAAAATGAAAAGACAGCCCACCAACCAGGAGAATATATTTGCAAATCAAGGGGTTGATTTCCAAAATATACAAAGAACTCATACCACTCAATGACAAAAAAAGAAACAAACTGATCAAAAAATGGGCAGAGGGTACACACAGACATTTTCCCAAAGAAGTAGTCTTGTTTCTTTACCATGCAAATCCAATATCTTCCACCGTAGTATCGTTTCTATTACTCTCAGAAAACAAGGATCTTTACGGAGGAACGTGGAGGGGACTCATACTACTCTTTTACATTACTATTATTTTTCTCTTCATGGATTGCTGCTGATGCTGCTGCTAATTGTCTCTTAACCAATGCTGTCTGATATTTCTCTTTGTCTATCTGAATTTCTTCCTCTTCTAATAATCTACTTGCACAGGCGGTCATGGGTCCTGAAGTAGCTCTGCTGCCCTCAGGAAAGTGGTTCTTGATTTCAAACACATTCTTACTTCATCAGAGAACACAAACAATGATATGGAGTTCAAGGTTTGAGGCTGGAAAGGCAAAGTCCCACAGTAATGTTTAGGTTTTTCTTTTAGTGCACGCCTAACTCTTCAACACATCTTCACACGTGATAATTTCCAAAGCTTCCTGAATAGCAATGTAAATCAGGTTCCTGTTCTTTCTATAGGAATCTATGTTTTCATGCAAATTAAAGGATATGGTTTCTTATTAATGCTCAGTGTCCCTGAATATTAGCAAGCAATCAGAAGCTGAACTACCTGGTATAAATTAGAGAGATCAAAAAAGTATGATGAGCTAATTTGTGAGTGTATGTAGCCAAATCTCATCTTTTACAGAAAACATATTCTATGGCACTTGCAATTAGAATAACTATTTTCCCTGAACTGAGATAAACCTTTGTTCTATTAGATATGGAAGGCCACTTTTATCTGGAAAAAATAGGAGGGAAAAATGAGAATTTTAAGTTGGAGTTGAAAAATAGTGGGTTAAAAGTTAAGAGAACAGAGTGGAAGTATTTGTACTTGATCTGCTAAGGATACAAGCTTAACTGCATTTAGAAAAAGGGCTTGGCCTGTTGTGAAGTCACCATGGACACGGTGAAGATTACAAAATGAGTATTAAGTTTCAAAATGATTTACTCAGATCAAAATTATTAAGTAAAATTTTAAAACTTATTTGTCAAACATGTAAGAAACTCTGTGTCTTTGGAAACATAATCATATTATTGATATGGGGATCATAAATTTTAACTACTATTATTAGAATGGTATTCACCATGAAATAATATACCACTGAGAAAAAAATATAGTGAAGGAGTCTTTAAAAAGTTTCTATAACATAAGAAATTATGGAATGAAGATCTTCCATAGAGTCATATTAGTTCTGAAATAACATGGGTGAAATGTTATTGATTTTTATCTGTTGTAAATATTCCATCATATTTATTTCATTTTAGGGAAGAAACGCATATTCCTAAGAGTTGCTGAATATTAACAGATATTTTCCCCATAAGGTATTAAACTCAGCAGCCACGAATCCATCTCCTCCAAGAGTTAACAGAAATCTTATCTTTATCGTTGTGGACAGATTATTTTACACATTTCCTCCTTATGAACAAGAATTAATCAATTCGATATTTTTTCCCCAAAGAACACATTGTCAGTCTAGGAACTAGAAGGCAGATACCTTGATTTTTGTTTAAGGCATTAATTTACCTAAAATTTATTTGAGTCTATTTTTAAGAAAATGAGGAAAATAGTTTTGTATGGAAACCAGTAGAAGATAATAAATACTAATGGTGAATTCAAATGTTATAAAATGTTCTCACATCTACAATTAAAATAGTTGAGTTTGTATTTTCACTCTGCATTACAGTCCATCTATCTAGACTGTGGAAGTTACGTTGTGATTTGCACAATTTTGTGTCTCTGGGTAGTTGCAAACTTGATGTTTAAAACTGAGTGTGCAATGTAACAATCATACCATAGTAGCTCTATTTTACTGAGCGAGTACTAGGCTGCAGGCCCTGAGATAAACGCTTTGTCTGAGCTATAAATCACCTCTTCCTTGGACAGCATAGTGTATTATGCACTCAGATCTTTATGTGATGATAAGAACCTGGAGGCTGAAGGTGTTTAAGAGATTTATCTGAGGTCACACCCTAATAAGTGGCAGGACAGGGATTAACAATCGCATCTATATGACTCACAACCTATTCTTCATACTCTACATTCTGCTTTTTCCATTAGTTAGAGAAATTGTAGATCTTAAGTAGTTTAAAAAGAAATGTGGAGTTACAAATTTTATTGAAGGCCAGAGGTCCACGATGCTTCTTCGAGAAACGGATGTTTATGTGTAATAACCTGCTCTAAGCAGGTGACCACGTCATTAGTCAGAATTGCTCCCTAACTGCTGTGGCCAGGTGAGGGTTAGTGGCGTTTTTCAGGATCTTATGGCACTACTAGAGGAGAGATCCATTTTTCAACTGACATTGCCAGGAAAAATTTAAAATACACCTCCTACCCTGCCAACATGTTGAACTTTGACCCAGGTGTATCTACATAGAGAATCCAAACAAACAAAAACCCATATAGGCTCAACCATAGAACTCGTTGCTTGATTAAACAGAACTAAACTTTACCCCGACTCTTCAATTCCAAGAACAGGCAGACTGGAATTGGCAAAGCCTTCTTCAGAAATCAATGGACAATTTGCCGCTTAAAGAACTATGCACTGAACAACGTAATAAACAACCACAATTTCAGTAATAAGTTTCCTGACACAACAGACTGGCACTTTGCACAGTCGTAATGAGAAAACAGCAGCTGAGGAACCGCAGAAAAGGAGCTAGACTTTACTGGAATACAGATTATACTGAGCTAATTAATGATTTTCACAAATGCCTTGTTGATTAGATATTAAAGTAAAAATCCCTTATATAATTTCTATATTTAGGGACACCATATAATTTTTCATCCAAGCCAGGATTTTTCCGATAATGAAGAAAGCTCTATATTTATTTTTCTAAGACAACAGGAGGAAAGACGGGCTCACTTGAGCAAAGCAGGAGGCACGATTCTTTTATTTATAGTTGTCACGTATTAGTGTGTAGAATCAAGAAGTCAAAAAATGCCTTGGAGTTGGAGAAATCATGACTTCTAATACTGGGTCAACCTTCAGTTGTGTGATTTTGGGTGAGTTAATTACTTTCACTGAAAAAGGAAGAGAAGAAAAATACCTAACTTGAAGGCTTGTGAGAATTAAAAATTATATCTATAACATAATTAACACAGTGCCTGGCTTGTTTAAAATACTCAATAAGTAGACATATTTAGAATCCTACTTCTCATTGTGTAGCTTAATTTATTATCATCAATCTATTTGTAATATTAATGTAGCTCTGAGTGTTGGGATCCTATGTTTTGAAACTTGAAAGGGATAGAAAGCTCTGACTCTAATGTACCAAACTTCTACGCTCAGATCGGTCAAAAGTAAATCATACTGGGCCGGCTCCGTCGCCGAGTGGTTAAGTTTGTGCGCTCTGCTGCAGCGGCCCAGGGTTCGGATCCTGGGTGCGGACATGGCTCCACTCGTCAGGCCACTTTGAGGCGGCGTCCCACATCCCACAACGAGAAGGACCTACAACTAAGATATACAACTATGTACAGGGGGGTTTGGAGAGATAAAGCAGAAAAAAAAAAGTAAATAGTACTCCTTAAAAATTCTGTCTTCATAAGATTAATTGTATATAGGTGTATTGAGTCTAAGGATCAAAGTAATGATATTCTACTTTGACTAGTGAAAAGCAATAGGATGTCCATATTAATATGATTAGAAGGAAACATCAGAATTAAATTGGTTTAATAAAGTCCAATTCATTCAATAATCTGAAGCAAAAATGTACTATTTTAGTATATAAATAAAATAAGAAAGTGATATTATGTATAGTTAAGAAATAGAATAAACACTGAACTTCAGTCAATTAATACATGTGAAATAGATTTTAGAAACATGGATTTAAGATATGAAAACTTCAGAAAAGTAAAGCGGAATTAGTTTCCAATTTTCAAGATTTACTTACTTCACCTCTTGTAAGCCAAAGCCAGTGATGTTTTTTTAATGGTTAGGGACCTATATCCACATTCAGGTATGTCTATAAGTGTTGTTTGCTTTTGTTTTTGCATAGACTATATATTATTTACTTCTCAGCATTTAATATAATGACAATTGTGTAATTCCAAGACTAAGAAATTTAATGGGGCAAATTCTTAGTTAAAATATTCTCTCTTACTTTGTTTTTAATCAACTATAAGCTAAAGGATCAAAACTGTAACAGAAAACATAAAAAGAGTACATGTTATTTTCCTAGGATAGCGCTCTTACAACTTGTGTATTCTCATAGCTATAACACAGCATAGGAAAGTACAAACGAGGTGATCTATTTTTTTCAAGAAAGTTTTAAAGATATACAATTTAAGGGCATAGTTTCTTCCTTTTTCACAGTGCAATCCATTTGCCAACCCTTTTAGCCTTTCCCTTTTCAGAACCCTGAACAACCAAGCTACATCTTACTGTGAACAAATTAGTTTTGACACCTTGAGACATTTAATTATTTGCAAAAGTGAGTCAGATGAAGGTGAAGTTGAGAGAAATGTTTTAAGCTCTAGGAAGATATATATGCTCAAAATTCCGTTAGTGAAAAGTCCATAAATAAACATAATGGAAATGTACAAATAAAGTTTCAAATTTTTAGGAAATGAACATATTACAAAATAGAAATGTAAGGTTTAGCAGGTCATCAGAGTTTTTACATCCTACTATTCAGAAGTCTTTTTCAGAGGTGCAGGAAATCTCAGAGAACGAAGTGAATGTGGTGTTCATTCAGTGCAGCCACTCATTTTACAGTGGCGGGATCTGAGGTGCAGAGAGGGTAAGGGATTTGCCAGGAGGTTAGGGTCACTTGCCAGTGTCTATTAAATTCAGTGAGAGAAACAACATCTAGGTTTCTTATTTGCCCTATATTATTTTATTAATTTCATTTGCCAATAACAATAGCAATTTAGGGGAATCTGAAGTCTGATGCTATGGATAACCTTTTTAATGAGAAAGTTGTGCTAATTAAATTTGTATAATCATAAAAACGGTATAGCTAATTTTTCCAAATACATCTATGGCTATGCTGATTTAAATGGCTATAATTCGAGAACTCTGAGAATTTTTAATCTATTAACTATTCCATTCATTTATTAATTAATAATTAGTAAATGTTTATTAAATGAACTATTTTGTGAATACGTGTGTGTGTGTGTATGTGTATTCTAAAGTTTGTTTTCCCTTACAATTTTTACAATCTTAAAAAAGTGTTAGGGGCTGGCCCCACCGCCTGGAGGTTGAGTTTGGCACACTCCGCTTCAGTGGCCTGGGTTCTATTCCCGGGCACAGACCTACACCACTCATCAGCAGCCATGCTGTGGCAGCAACCCACACACAAAATACAGGAAGATTGGCACAGATGTTAACTCAGAGTGAATCTTCCTCAATAAAAAGAAAGCAAAAGAAAGATCGCCTTCTTCTGAGAGTGATAATTAGTTGAATTTGGTACATAAAATTAATATTTCAATTGATGTTTATTCATATTCATCCATGTAAGTTAAAATGTTTTAAGATATGAGATGCAAAATATGTCATGAAAACACATTTTTTTTGTATTTTTGGCCTGTCAATATATTTAAGATATAATGTGAAATATAATTAAGCTTTTTGCATTAAAGTGTATGAGAAACATTATCACATCATTTTTATCATACTTATAAGTGTAGGTATATTCAGCTTGAAACTGTTAAAAGTAAGTCTAGATAAGTCTAGGCAGAAGTGTCAATAGAAAAATACAAGCAGAAATATATAAATATCATATAATAAAAGAGACTATAAGTCTAGGACAAAATGTCCTTTTTCTATATGCTGATTTTTTTCTGTTCACAATTCACACATGAATATTCTGCATACATTATATTCCTTAATATTGAAATACTTGGAAATTTTCTTTAAACGTGCCCAAATTCAAAGTTACTAATTGTTTTAATGAAGACATTCCCTACTATTTTCTAAATGAAAAGGGGTAATGTTATTTTAGAAATAGTGCGGACTTTCCTCCTTTTGTGATAATTCGTCTGGCTTACTTTTCATAGTCATTTTCATTTTCCGTTTCATTACAGTATTATGAAATGTTTACAGAATCCCCCACTATAATAAAAAGATTGGTACATTTCTAATCGCTTTAAGTGATGCATACACGTATCTTTGTTTTGTAAAATATATTTAAAAAATACTCCTTTTTTAATGCTGAATGATGAAGTTGTAGAACTACTCCCACATCCAGGAAGCTGTGGATTATCCACGTATCTAGCTGTGCATAGCTCTATAGATTTATTCTTTGTCTATTTATTGCATCGTTGAAATGTTTTTACAGAAAGAATTCTCTTAGCAAGATTATAATAAAAATTACTTCGACTTTTGAAGAACAGAGTCTTTCATGATTAATGACACACAAAGTTCTGCTCGAAGTTTCCTTAACATCTCAATAAAGTATTTTGATATTTTACAATTATTCTGATGCTATAGAATCACATGTGATTTGTTTTCTATTTAATTATTTTTATTAATTTCTATTAAGGTAATTTTCCATTTATTTGTTTGAAAAATTCTATGTTCACAGTTAATTTGAACAAAACTTTATTTACTTCTCTAGGAAGGAAAATAGGGAAAATTGTCAACATGTTATATAACTAAGGACAATATTCAACACATTAAACAAAGATGGGAGTAGTCATCTTTTTCAGACAATAACTAGCAGCAAATACTTCGATACTATAATTGACATCCATAAACTACTTTCCTTGAAGCATCTAAAAGTAATTTGTAGAAATTACTTAATTAGCCTCTCAGCAGTTCCCGGCAGTGGATTGCATTGTAATTACAGTGCAATACAGTGCACACTATTGATGGAGAGCATGAGCGCAGATATCTGTACAGCGCTACATGTGCAAAGGAAGCCGGGACCCGGTCAATAGGAAACCCTGCACGGGCACATTCCTCACACTTGTTCGCTAAGGGGGACAGGTAACCAAGGTTGTTTTGTGTACTCTTCCTCCTCGTTAGTTTAGGTTTCCCCCGAAATATCTCACCGACTTTCACATTTTTTCTGTTCTCTTTGCTCTCTGTCACAGACAAAAAAATTTAGATGTTTTGAAAAATAACTCACTGAGAATAGACACTTCATGTTGTTTTCATAGGCTAAGAAAGAGGGAGAGACAGATACAGAGGGAGACACAGAGGGAAAGAGTACAAATTTAGGAAAAGTCATTGGCAAGTGAAATTAAATGCCCAAAGCATGAAAGCTTATAGAAAGTTCAGGAAATACTTCTTACATTTGATGAGTCCAGAGTGGACAATACATCAGAAGTGTACTAAATTGAGTAATTGGAACAAATGCTTCTTTCCTTTCTGTATCCAGGCAGTTGGTCACATAACCCTGCATTCTCTCCCTTTAGAGGCAGAGGTTATTTCTCTAACCTTTGTCTTTGGACTGGGGCATGTGGTTCCCTGATTCAAAGGATGCTAGCAGACATTGTGCAAATTGAGGCTTAAAATGGACTTGCACAGTTGGACTTTCCTTCATGTGGTTCTTGTATTGCCACAGTAAGAAGATGTCTCTGGGGCCCATCCAGTGGCATAGCAGTTAACTTCGCATGCTCCGCTTCAGAGGCCCACGGTTTGCCTGTTCCGATCCTGGGTGTGGACCTACACACACTTATCAAATCATGCTGTGGCAGGCATCCCACATATAAAGTAGAGGAAGATGGGCAAAGGTGTTAGTTCAGGGCCAATCTTCCTAGCAAAAAGAGGAGGTTTGGCAGTAGATGTTAGCTCAGGGCTAATCTTCCTCAAAAAATAAAAGAAGAAGAAGAAGAAGAAGATGCCTCTGCTAGCCTGCTGATACATAGAGTATGGGAGACAGATGAAAGAAACTGGCAATCTCCAGCTTGGAGCTAAGCCCAGATGAGCCCACCCTAAATAAACTTACGTACAAACGCACAGATGAAAATGAATGATTCCCATTTCAGGATCCAGAATTTTGGGGTAGTTTGTTTCACAATATTATTTTGGCAACATTTGACCGATATAGAATGACACAGTGGGAATTATAAGTTAGATTCAAGATATAGAGAGACTTTTATTTTAGATTTCATTTTTCTATAAGAAACTGCTCATTTTTGCATTTGTATACGCATTCACATGTTAGGGATAAACTAAACAAGAGCTTTAATTTACAATTTGATTTCAGTGTCAGTATTTAGAAGGCTCTATTACATGGTGACTTCAACATTGTTTCTGGTCTTGACCTTAAGGAAACAGACAGCCAATTATTTCTCCAGCCAAAATGGCTTCACCTGGGATCAGCAAAGAACTGCAATTTGGAGTCTGCAACTATGGCAAGCCACATGCAAGTCCTGAGCAACAAGGGGAGGAGAAACCCTGTTATAGAGGGGCAAAGAAAGTTGGGAGAGCTATTGTAAGCAAAAAGCCCATTGGAGGAGACTGGGAGATCAAAGCTTGGCGGCTTTTCATTGGCTGTGTTGTGACAGTCTCTCCTTGGCTATTACTGGGCAGGAAGAGGAAGTCTTCTTCCTGTTGGGCTCTGCAATGGTTAATACATGTGAGAGCTCTCCTTTCTGGCCTCTCAACTCTATTTTCAGTGAGGTTTCTGTTTATTGATTTTCACACTGCTATTGCTGATCGAGCATATTCTTGACTAATAACTGTGAAATCTTTTAGGTTACCTTCATTTCAAATTAGAATAAAACCCCAATACCATGAGCAAAGCTTGTTGATAAAATTATTGCTAATAGCTGTATATTGACTTTCAGATATTGGTGAAATATTTGAGTCACACAAATGTTAAAGCTCATGAAACAAGCATGATGAAGTCCATGAGTGAGGTAGGAATTGCAAAAATTTAATACATTTTTAAGCCTTTATTTGTGACTATCACATAGCCTAATGTTACAGAATTACTCAATGTGGGGAAAAAAGAAGCCCATTTTCATTATCTTTCCTCAAAGACAAGACACTAGTTAAAAATGATATTAAAAGCACATTTTCATGTAGCTACAATTTTTTTTCTGGGGATGAGACCTTTTAAGATGTACCTTAGCAATTGTATCTCAATAAAGCTGAAAAAAATTTTTGCCTTGTCACAAACTTGTACATGATGTTGAAAGAAATGAAAAAGCAGCTACTTATGGTGTTTCTGATATGATACATCATGAAGTATATTTGCTAAAATAGTTAATCTAAATATAATTAATTCCTTAAACCTTGTTTCTAAATTATAGGAAATAAATGGAATTAAGAAGAAATCATTAAGTAAATCCAGAAGCAGGACAAGCTATAAGACAACTGTCATTCGTTCATAAGAAATTGATGGCACAAAATAAAAAAGTTGAAGCAAGTTGAGAGTCAAAAAGTGACTAAGAAGATATAACAACCAAATTCAACGAGTGAAATTAAATTGTATCATATATCTAAAAATATTTATGAAGCCATTGTTGGAAAAACTCAGAGCATAAATATACTATCCAGGCATGAAGTATCATGGAATCTATACGTGAATTACAAGTGATTTAAAATAAATAAAAGAGATACAGAGAAAAAGAGAGAGAGGATTTCAACAATATCCAAAAAGTAAGTTTAAATCTCTACTCACACACAAAAAAACAAATACTGTACTTTGTAAATAATAACACAAACTAGGGACAAATTTTATTTTACAGCCAGTCATAATCGATATGTTTCTGGAACCACTCGTTGACAGTCAAGGGGATTCTAATCTGCTACTTGCTCTAAAGAGCCCTTAACATTTTATATCAGGAAAGGTGCATTATTCAATGTGTGTAAAATAAAAGGCATGTCTTCGTAGTTAAAAATTCAGAGATTATCTGTCTATTTTGAAAACGAACCACATCCTTCTTGGGCCACATTTCTTGATTCATATTGTAAGGATGAGTTTTAATGAGGCAGCAGGCGTATGAGAAACACTAGAAGTAAAAGATCTAATGAGGATAACAATCCAAACTCAATTCAGGAAATGTTCGGAAAGCATCTTCCCTGAGCTATGAACCCTTTTACTTTGTGAGATTATTTGAATCAGTCTACTTGACCACAAACAATGAAATCTTTCAAGTCCAAGTGTGGAAAAAAAGAGAAATCTTTGTCAAGTTCATTTACTATTAGAGAATTAGGACAAACAACCTGGTGGCAGCCACTTCAGAGCTGACCAAAATCTAATGTGGTTCTCCACACCCCTCTGGAGAAAGTGGGTATTATGTAGAATGTTGCCATCTTGTGCGTGCTATGAGATCCGGCAATGCTGAGAAATAATTTTCCTTTAAAAAATCTGACTAAAAACAACTTTTGTAATTTATATTTGATAATAAAAATTTTCCGCTTTTAGATTTAATTCTTAATCTCAGAAGCTTATTCTTTTTAGCAATGTTTGCCATTGATCTAGGCTTGGACGCGGAATTAATTTTAATATACACCCATTTCATTTGGTAAAAACGTATACTTGCAGCATCTCTAAATCATCCAAATATAAAATTAATTATAAATATTAAATACATTATATTTAAATGCATATAACCATTTTTCAAACACCTTATTTACTTTTAAAGTTGTTGACATCTTACTTTTTCAAATAAATTTTATCTAACTTTATCTTCTTCAAATATTCAAGTACGTCAAATAATTTTGTTATGCTAGCTTAATTTTACCTTGTTTTCCATTTCATTTTTAACATATTCAGTTTACCTGTATAAGTGTTCTAGTATTAGAAAGTCAAAGAAATTGGCAAGTCAGGATGCTTTCAAAGGGAAATTTAGTATTACTATCATCGATGGCAGTGATACTGTGAAGTATTAGAAATAACATACTAAATATTTGCAGATAGGGTGGCTATATAGAATGAGTCTTGAGTGAAGTGTGATGCTTTAGTCATACACTTTATTGTATTTGCTCATCTCTCAGAGGTATTCACTAAAACTGGGGCGCTAATCATGTGAAGAAATGCGCATTCTCCGTGCTTTAGAATTTCATTCCCTGTGTACCAAGTACAAAAACCTGTAGTTTTCTCAAGAAACTTTACCTTCAAACTCTCTACATAAAAGAGCATTATGAATATTTTTATCAGCTGTATTTCAACATTAAGTAAATAACTCAAATAAAGATTGGCTTGGCATGTAACTGGTTTTAAGTGTGTCTAGTGGAAATTAGAAAGGTCTTTTTCTTTAAATGATAGATTTGTGATCACTGACTTAGCCTCCGTATCTGTCATTGGTCTGTTCAGTTGTCTGTTTCCTCCTGAGTGAGACTGGGTAGGTTGTTGCTAGGAACTTACTCAGTCTGCTGGGTCACCCAGTGTGTTAGTGAGCAAGAGGATGGAGGGTCTCTATGATCTTATTTCTGAAGCATCGATTGTGAGGCCTCCTCTTTCACTTCTCATTTACTTCACTTGATTGTTCTCTCTTTTCTTCTGTCAGGCGTTCTGTCTTCTAAGGGATGGTCAATTTTATTTTTTCAAAACACTGACTCCTCCTTTTCATCTTTTGTCTTTCTCCTCTATTTCCTTTCTTCTGTTCTCACCTTTGTGACTTCCATCCTTCTGTTAGCTTTGGATTCAGTTTTCCCTTTTCCTAGTTCTGTGTGTTGTCACTTAGGTTGTCAATTTGAGGTCCTTCTTCTTTAAGACATTACAAGTTGATCACTGCAAACTTCCCTCAGTATTATTTTTGCTGCATCCCATAATTTTGGTGTGTTTTTAATTCTTTTTGTTTGTCTTGAGCTATTTTTTAATTTCTCTCTTGATTTCCTCTTTGACCTAATGTCTGTGTAAGAGGCTGCTGTTTAATTTCCATCTCTCAGGAATGATGCAGGTTTCTTCCCGATATTGATTTCTAGTCTCACGCCATTGTGTTCAGGACAGATGCTTGGTATGATTTCAATCGTCTTAATTTTGTTAAGATTTGTTTTGTGACCTCAAACGTGATCCCTTCTGGAAAATACTCTGTGTGCTCTTGAGAAGAAGGTGTATTCTGCTGCTCTTCAATAAAATGTTCTTAGTATTTAATGTCATTTATTTCTACCGTGTCCTTCTTTTCCGTCTGGATGTTCTATCCATTGTTGAAAGTTGGGTCTTGAATTTGCCGACTTTCAACTTGTATAATCTAGTGTTCAGAATACATAAATATCTCTTAGAACTCAATAATAAAAGACAAATAAAACAATTAAAATAGGCAAATGGTTGAAATAGACATTTCTCCAGAAGATATGCAGATAGCCAATAAGCACAAGAGAGATGCTCGATGTCATTCATGATTAGGGAAAGGGAAATTCAAACCACAATGTGCTACTGTTTCAAACTCAATGTGTAGGCTGTATT
Source organism: Equus asinus (assembly GCF_041296235.1). Lineage (NCBI taxonomy): Eukaryota > Metazoa > Chordata > Mammalia > Perissodactyla > Equidae > Equus > Equus asinus. The sequence continues at coordinate 60,655,529 of NC_091794.1, forward strand.
CAACATAAAGGAAAATCCCAAGTGTTGGTAAAGATGAGGAAGAAGGGGAGCCCTCATACATCACTGGTGGGAACGTAAAATGATGCAGCCACTGTAGAGCACAGCTTTGCATTTCTTAACATCTTCAAGCAATCATTGCCTTTGAGTTGGACAGTCCATTGTGAGGCATCTCCAATGAACATGGAAAACATATGTTCGCAGGAAAATCTGTCCATGGACATTCAAAGCAGCATTATTCACAGTAGCCCAAAAATGAAATAAACCCAATTTTCCACCAAATTATGAACACATAAAGCAAATGTGGCATATTGATACTATGGGATATAACACAGCCCTAAGAAGGAAGAAAGCACTGCTACGTGCTAGGCCCTGGATGATCCTTTAAAAAGTGTGCTAATTGAAGTGGTACACAAAGCCACAGATTCTATGATTCCATTTGAATGAAATGCCCAGAATAGCAAATCTGCAGGGAGAGGAAACAGATAAGGTCTTTCTGTGGACTTGGGTTAGGGCAAAGCACAGAGACAGCGAGGCTGGGTTTCTTTGCAAGGTATTAAAAATGTTCTGGACTTAGATAGTAGTGATAGCCACACAACATTCTCATTGTCCTAAACGTCACTGACTTGTGTACTTTCAAGTACTTAAAATGGTGTATTTTATGTTGAGCAGATTTTCTTCAGTGAAAATTTGAAATGAGGGTAATTCATGCAGCTATTAGGGGTAAGGCACGGTGTAGCCCTGAGAGTAAACATCTGATTAGGGTCTAGTAGCAAGTACGAAAATCACACAAGCTACAGTCGGAGATCCAGTCCATAGTCATGGTCTCCACCTTGAAAAGACCAGCCAAGAAAATAGCTCAGTGGTCTTGGGGGCCCTGGGAATCTGTTCAGAGATCTCAGTAATACTGGGCAGTATTCTCACCTCTTGGACCCTCTGGTGTAGGTAGGTTTGAACTTGTCAGTTGTTGATGTACATGCAGGTGGTAGACCATGGGAGGGCCCCGACCCCTCCTTCCTTGGCCAGTAGAGATAGTCTGAGGCCAGGTGGTTTCCTAAAACCATTTGGCAGAGACTTAGGCGACTGTCCTACAAGGAGTAGAATAGAGTCTCATGGAGCTGCTGTCCGTGTTGGGTTCTGTTTGTGCACACTTCTGGGTGGCCTCAATTACCTGCTTTTCTGTGGCTAGGGCCACTCCCCTATGCCAGTCCAGTCATCCTAGTAGAACAGACATATCTCTTTGGGTCGGTGGTAGCCTGTCAGGGCAGGAAACTCAGGGACTCCTGGTCTGTGGGGTACAGCTCTAGGGGCAGGTCCGTGGAGACAATGATGGACTGCAGAACATCGCCTGCGGAAAGCTGATCAGAGGATGTGGGGGAGAGCGGGGTACCAGGGAGCGCCTTGTGACGTGCGCCCACAGGAAGACCCGAAAGTAGATGTTCCTGCTATGAAATATTCACCAGCTCTTGGGGGTCAAACCAGTGATTGGTGCCCATCCACTGGCTCCCTGTGCTCTACAATTCCAGGTGGTGCAACCAAAGGGTGTGTGGGCTAAGAGCTGCTTGTGCCCGGGCACAGAATCACCAAGGTGGCCTCAAAGGCTCCCCCAAAACGACTCCTCAAAAAACAGTTGGGGCAGAAATTGGGTGGAGCATTTTTAAGGGAAGCTTGCAGCAAAGATGTTGTTCGATGGAGTTGGCTAAATTTGAGTATCTCATCAGGGCAGGCACTTCAGCTGGGGTACCGGTGATTGGAGGCCATGTGACAGGCCCACCAGTTTCTGAGTCCCGATGCTGGGCAGCCCGCTCAGCCCACTGGACTGATGAAGTGGTGCTTACGAAGCCTCTTGCTGGCCTTGTGGAAAGCAGGGCAGTGTGGTGGGAGAAGTCGTGATAGTGTCAGAGGGAGTCATGGCGGAGATTGCGGTGTGGAAGGGGGAGAACTAGAGGCAGGTGCAGTGGATGTGTGACCAACAATGGTCAGGAAGGGAAACCCGGGTGTACCCGGGGCCAGCAGGGGGCCAGCAGAGTCATGTGTCAAAACCAGACGGTGGGCCCCAAGAGGAGCCTCTTAACACTAAGCCCCACCTCACCAAACTGAGTCTTGACTTCATTAGATTTTCGACTCTCCCAGAAACAGAATCTTAAACCAGTGGATTAGGAATCCCCCAATCAGCACTAGGTAGGTATTCCACATCATAGACTGCTGCTGTCCCCTGAGGAAAGTAACCTTGCAATAACCGAGCGATCTTCCCGCCTGCTGTGACTTCTTTTTCTTCTCCCTTTTGCCTTTCAAAGTCTTTCATTCTGTACAGCTCCTTGGAGCTGCTTTCTATCTGCTAGATTGGATGCCTCCGGACGCAGGAATTGGTGAATAAAGCAATGAAGTTCTTTAGACTTACACAGTTGTATTTTCTTTCTTAACAGCTTGGTGGCAGCAGCGGGATTCGAAGGAGACTTCTCATGGCTTCGGGGATGAGAAACACAAGCATTGGTAGCCATGAAGCCTTTGGATTCTCCGTCTTTTTTGCTGTCTCTGAGGGCTGTGGGTAAGTGTCTCGTGCATCTCAGCTCCACTCTCCTTGCATTGAGCTCCTGATCTAAGTGACTTTCCAGGCCCAGGTTAACGGGCCAGTGTAGTTTGACAGGATGCTCTAGCAGAGCATCTGTCTCAGCCCTGGGTTAGTCCACAGTGCCAGTCAAAGTGGTAGCAGGCAGCTTGAGCTGGCATATGGTTCCCTGAGACACTGAGTCTCTAGCCCTTGGTTAGTCCACAGTCCCAAATTTGGTGGGGTCCGCTGATTCTGCCTGCAGTGCCGACTGTTAGGGTCTGCTGGTTCCGTGCGTAGTTCTGGCCAGGGGAGAGGGTGGCACAGGCGTGTGCTACATCCACACCCAGTCCTTGAAAACTTCCCACATGCATTTGACACGCATTTTTCTCTCCCTTGACTGGATGCAGATGTCGATGAGTTCTGAGGAAATGCTGAAGGCACAGTGTGGAGGAATTCTGGGACCCTGCGTGACTACTTGGAAGAGTGCTGTCCCCTCCACCTGAACAACCACCCGGCACTACCAGAAATGAGAGGCGTCCTGTGATCGTGGATTGGAAGGCTCCTTGTTGTTAAGATGTCAGCTTCCTCCAAAGAGATGAAGCAATTAAATGCAGTCCTTATCAAAATCCCAATGACATTTTGTGCTGAAAGACACCCATCCTAAAGTTCATATGGAATCTCAAGTATGCCCAGATGTCTAAAATAGTCTTGAAAGGAAGTACTAAGTTGGAGGACTCTCTTTTTACTGATGTAAAACTTGCTGCAAACCTACAGTATCAAAACAGCATTGTAATGGCATAAAGACAGACACATAGAGCATCGGAACAGAATAGAGAGCCCAGAAATAAGGTGGCCAAGGTTGTTCAACGTGGAAAAGACAGTCTTTTCAACCAGTGATTCCTGAAAAAGTGGATATTTTCATGCAAAATCTAAACTTGGATTCTGACCTCACACCAGATATAAAACTTAATTCTCAATGGATCAAGACCCAAATGTAAGAACTGAAACACTTTGAGGAAAACATGGGACAAACGTTTCACAATAGGACTTGGCAGTGATTTCATGGATATGACACTCAAGGCATGGGCAATAAAAAACAGAGTACACACACCAAAATTCATGAATATTAAAACCTTTTCTGCCTCTGAAGACAACATCAACAGAGTAAAAACACAACCCGTGCAGCATGGGAGCCCATATTTGCAAATGATCTATCTGACAAGGGCTGAATCCCCAGAATAGACATAGAACTTCTCAACTCAAGAACAAAAAAACAAACAACCCAAATCAAAAATGAGCAAAGTACTTGAATAGACTTTTCCTCCAAGAAGATACGCAAATGGTCAACAAGCATATAAAAAGATGCTTAATGTGACTAATCACTGGGGAAATGTAAGTCAAAATCTCAATGAGACACCACCTCACATCCATGTGACGGCACCCCCAAAAGACAGACAGTGAAGAAAGGCATGCTGGCAAAGATGTGGAGATATTGGACCCACGTACACTGTGGCTGGAATGTGAACTGGTATAGCTGCTGTGGAAATCAGCATGGCATTTCATTAAAACAATTAAAAATAGAATCACTAAATGACCCAACAATTCTACTACAGGATATATACACCTCAGAGCTGAAAAGTTGGTCTCAAAGACATATTTGAACACCCATGTTCACGGCATCATTGTTCATGATCGCTGAAACGTGGAACAACCCAAGGATCCATCCAGGGATGAATGGAGAAGCAGCATGGGCATATATATATATAGAATTGCATGTTATTCATCCTTAAAAACTAAGGATATTCTGAGATATGAGACAACATGGATGAACCTTTAGGAAATTATGCTAAATGAAATCAACCAGTCCCAAAAATACTGGGCTTGTGTGACTCCACTTATATGGCATTCCTGAAATGGTGAGATTCAGAGAGACGGACAGCGGATGCTGTTGGCCAGGGGTGGGAGCAGGGGAAGGGGAGTGACCGATGAGTGGGGACAGAGCTTCAGTTCTGTAGGGTGACAAGAGTTCTGAAGATGGATTGTGGTGATGGCTGCACCACCATACGACTGTGGTCAACACACTGAAGATGCGCTTAAGGAAGTTAATGTGCTTAATGACGTGTACACAGAAAAATGGTCAAGACGGTAAGTTTTACATTATGTGCATTTTAAGCCAATAAAAATAGATTTTCTGTTAAAAGTGCAAATACAAAGAAATGAGCAGAGGATGATTTAGTGTTTCCATTCGTGCTCTTCCATTCTGACCCTGGTGTTTGTCTCAGCCCTTGTACCTGAGGCAACTTTGATCAGACAAATGTTTTCATTCTGGGCCTAAGAGAACCTTGAAATCAGAATTATACAAAACTCTGCAAAATTTTTGTGACCATGTATTTTTCAGAGAAAACATAGTAAGACATTTTTAATATTAAATTTAAGTTTGTTTTATATCAGTTTCAGGTCTACATCAGAATGATTCAATATGTGTGTATATTGTGAAATGATCACTATAAGAAGTCTGGTTGACGTCTATCATCAAGAGTTACAAATGTGTTTCTTGTGATGAGAACTTCTAAGATTTACGCTATTAGCAACTTTCAAAATGCAATATAGTAGTATTAATACCTTGACTGCTATAAAATAAGCACCATAAAACAATTCCAGTGTATCCATTTTGTTATTAATTCACTGAATCTATTTTTTCTCAGAATCAATTAATTGTTATGCAAATGACTGAATTGCTTTTAATCTACATCATAATGTACTGACTACAGGTTCTGACATTTTAAGTTTTGTTTAGGTGTTATTCTTTCTAGCAAGTAAACTTTCCTGAATCTTATCAGTCATATCAAAATATATTCGGATGTATTTCTTCTTCCATCAATATTTAGTCACTGATAAAGTTGACCGTGTGCCATTTTAACCATTATCAGTTTTGTGTGCTGAGGGTGATTTTACCCAGTAATAGACACCGTGTAGGTTCGAAGTCTCCTTGGAGGATAAGCAGTGGGGGGAGGTCAAAGCATGGTACTTGTTTCATTTGCAGAGGGTCCATTTTGACTTTGCTTTTACAAAACGTGTTCTTTGTCCATTTGGGAATCTGAGGCCCAGAAAGTTGGAGGGACTGACCCAGACCTCAGGAGGGGGTCAGAATCCAGAGGATCAGGCAGGGCTCTGGCTTCCTCAGCCAAGGCTCAACCCCTTCCCTTCGGGTTTTCTTTGGAAACAGGGACCTCATGGTCCTAGGGGAGCCCTGCCCACCCCTGTACACGTGGGGTCATCTTCCTATTCGCATCCAATCATGCACAGGCACACTCACACCGATTTCTCCTGTGTGGACCATGCAGGGACCCCAGGAAAGAGCAGACACCAGGGAAGTGACAAGAGGCCAAGGAGAAGGCAGTTGGAGGCAGCTCTGCCATGAACAGTAGCATCCATCCTCCTGGCTACATGCCCAGAAGGCCCAAGACAGACCGAAGACTCCCTGAGGTTTCTAGGTGTGTACCTGTTCCAAGGGCATCCCTGGCCCAGCCTGGAGGGCACAGGACTGGGGAGCTGGAGTCCACTTCTGTGGGCACCTGCTACTCTGATGAGCCGTTCTCCTCTTGTGTAGACATTGGGTAGAGGAGAGAAGACCTTGGTGTCCTCCTGTGTAAAGTGGAGTGCGTCCAGCGGGTGACTCCCTGGGTTCCATATGATGCTCACGAAGGGTCTGTGGCCCTTGGTTCTCCATCGATGACGCCCTGTGCTCTGAGCACCTGAGAAAATGCTTTCCCACCTGCTGGAGATCCTTTAGAACTGAGAGAGGCTTGGGGGTTCGGGTGGATGAGAACTTGGGATAAGGAAGAACATGCCAGAGCAGTGTGTACTAAGGCCAGAGTCCAGGGACAAGACCAGTCCTTGTTGGACTCCCGAGGTCCTCACTTGGCTGGAGAGGAGAATCATTGCCTTGGTTGAGATCAGGATGCCTCCTGAGAAAAAAGGACACCCAAGTGGAGGGACAGAAAGATGAGGGAGAGGGAGGCTCCTGAGGTTCCTCCCACGGCCTGGAAGCCTGCAGGTCTGCTCCTTTACCCCTGGGACAGTGGGGAGCCTCTGCCTTGAGGACACCCAAAGAAACTTCCTGTGTGGTGGCTTCTGCCAGGGCTGCAGGGCTGGTGCTGGCCACCAGGGGGCAGGCAGCCTGCAGCGTCAGTGGTGCCCAATGAGGTTGGGTTCTCACTGTTGTCACTTCTATTGGGATGTAATTGCCACACAGCACTGCCTAAGTTAACATTGCTGTGTGGTACATTTCAAAATTGCTAAGAACCAAGAAGCTAAACTTCTCATCACAAGCAAACACTTACTTTTCTGTTTTCGGTGACGGATGTTAAGTGAACTGGTGGTGTCATTGCGCAGGCTGTGTGCATCCAGTCCCTGTGCTGACTTCTTAAACTTACACGGCGCCCACTCAGCCTGCCTCAGCTGCTGGAGCAGCGAATAGCCGTGCAGAGGCCTTTCCGGCTGTCCCCCGCCTCAGAGAACTCACTCCTCCTGGTACTAGCGTTCCTCTCCACAGTCTGACTTGGTGAAGAGCAGGAGGAGGGGACACGAGTTTCACAATTCTTCACTCAGCGACTGTGCACCGAGCACTCACCCTGTGCCAGGTGCTCAGGTGGGTCTAAGTGCAGGGCTGACAGTGACTGAGTGGTCCCTGCCGGTCAGGAGCTCACACTCTGGAGGGGACAAGGACAAAAGCACGAAAGCAAAGACATGAGAGGGGAAAGAGCCAGCGCTGAGGGGACATTCAGGGGCCTGTGAGGGAGGGCCGGGGGTCACCGGGTAGGGGTCTGAAAGGCCTCACTGGGGTGACATTTCCTGGGACCAGAATGACAAGAGGGAGCCAGCCCTGCACAAGTCTGGGAGCGGCGTGTCAGGGAGAAGGCACCCCTGCTGTAGACACTCATGGGCAGAAGGGGGTTTGGCCAGAGGATGTGAGAAAGGTGGCCAGTGTGGCTGGAGGGAGCCTGGGGGGAGAGAGGAGGCGGAGGAGGGCAGGGCCAGATCCTGGGGCCTGAAATCACGGTTCCAGTGCCTTGCATCTGTAAATGGCAAATGCCTCATATCTCACAATTTTTGTGGTTGAGGAATCAGACATAGATTAGCTTGGTTCTTCTGCTCGAGATGCCTCAAGGCCGCGGCCGCGGCCTCAAGTGATGCTCGACTGGCAGAGAATTTCCTCTCAGGTTCACTCAAAGGAGTCGAGGTGCACTTTGGACTCAGAGCATGGGTTCCTTTCTGTCTGTTGGCCTGGGTGCTGCCTCGGTTCTCTCCCATGTGGGCCTCTGTGTATGGCAGCTCAAAACGTGTGTGCTTGATTCCACAGCTCAGGGACAGGAGAGAGAGAGAGACACGGGAAAGAGAGAGAGAGACGGAACTTAAGAGAGGGAATAAGAAAGAAGTGAGAGACTTTCTGTGTTTAAAATTTAGACATGACACTCGTCCACATTGGCTGTGTTCTATTGGCGAGAGCCAGTCACTAAGCACTCAGTGGTCACACAGGAATCTGTGAGGGATGTGTGTACCACGGGTGGGGATCTCTGGGAGCCATGGTGAAGGCTGCCCACCTCACAGATCAAGATGAGGCTCTTGGGTCTCTTTCTAAACAGAAGAGGAAACAATGGAGAGGTTTGAATCCAGAGGATGACAGTGTCTGGATTTCATTCATCAACCCTCTCCTTGTGCTGACATTGAAATGAGGCCAAGAGAGGAAGTGCCTGTTGCAATAGCGCATTGCTGAACCCAGGCCTGGTTTGAGTGGTGTTCATGCTACATCCCTTCTCGTAATTCTTCCATCTCTTTGTTTGTGCATTACTTGCACTTGACACCACCTCACAGGTGGTATGGATATTATTTCATATACACCTGATGATGTCCCTAGCAAGTAGATTCTAGGCGGATTCCCCTTGGGCAGGTTTGGAGACTGGGGAGGCCCTGAGAGGCACAATGAGTTTTCCAGGACAGACAACTGGTAAGATAAAGGAGGTCTGAATTCTGCTCTGCCTCCTCAAAGCTGGGACCCTCATCACATTCCCAGGGAGCTGTGGCTGGGGCTGTGGAAGCTCCTCATGTAGAGTTAAGAAGAAGACATGGGGGTGGTTTGGGTAGGTCCGATTACAGGAAGCAGCCCAGGTAATGGAATCTTGAAAAAGTGACCTCACTTCCTTGGCGATAGACCCCAACAGATTTAGAACTCTGGTAACCAGGCAGTTAATTCTAGAGACAGACCCCTAGCCAGTTCATTTGACTGGAGACACTGCAGAGTACAACATGTTTACTTGTTGTGTACCAGTTTTCAGAGGCTCTAGGCTCAGGAAAGCCCAGAGTGTGAGACTGTTGTGTTGTTGTGGACATCGGATCAAGCCTCATGGCCAATTTGGCAGGAGGTACCCAAAGGTAATGTGGGGCAGCCCAGGGCAGCCCACTGTAGGGCAGGACACAACTCGGATCCCACCTGAGCAGCCCCATAGCCCTTGCACCTTGTGTGAGGGTTTGTGTGTGAGTGTCAGGGTGTGTGTGTACGCGTGGGCGCTGTGCGGGAAGGCAGCAGGTGAGGAGTGGGTCCCTCCTGGGCAGGAGGAGAGTGTTATGTGCTGTCAGCCCGGTGAGTCTGTCATATTCATACCCCGGGGCTTGGCTGGCAGCCTGAGCAGCTGGGTGCTGGGATCAAGCTCCTCTGCCCTTGTGTTAGTCCTGAGCCGTAGAAGTTTCATCTAGTTCCCTCCCTGGTCAGATGTCTGTGCAGACGTCCCTCTGTGCCTGAATTAGGGAACAGAATTCCTCATGGGGGTGTCCCCCTGTGGCGATGTGCAGGCAGGCCCCTGATGCCTCCTGGCCCGTCTGCCGGGCACTGTGTTTCCAGAACTCCACGCAGGAGATCTTTGAAGAGCTACATGATGGGTTCGACTTCTCTCCCTCCCTAGTCAAGGGGCAGGAGCAGCAGGCCGCCAGCAGCATCCTGTGCTGGTCTGAGGTGAGAGCAGGAGCAGAGGGTCTCCCCGCTCACCACCCCAAGATGTTCAGGTTGGGCCTGGAACCCAGGTCCGAATCTGAGCACACCCCTGGTGCCCTCACAGGGCTTTCCCACTGAGTGTCCTACGGCCTTGCTCCCAAAGGAGTCTGGGCCTCCTCTCCTCCCCAGCCAGCTGAGGGCTCGGGTGGAAAGACACTCTCCACATGTTTCTTGGAATCGTAGAGGAAAGGTTTACTGTTGTTGTCACTTCTCACGAGGCCATGAGGACCTTAGCATTTTGCTCCTGTTTTGATTGATGTAACTTCCCGGCTGGGAAGCTGTAGCACTCAGCGCCACTGTCCTTGCAGACCTGCTCCAAGCCTCACAAATCATCACACTTGCTAGGCTGATTACACACAAAGAGCATGGGCGTGGATTACAGGATTCTATACATTTCTCTGCACCTTGTCATCTCACAAAACACTTCGAATCAGAGCAGTTTGTTACGTGCTGTAAAACTGGTGAGTCTGTGATATTCATACCCCAGGCTGGCAACCTGAGCAGGTGGGTGCTGGGGATCAAGCTCCTCTGCCCTTGTGTTAATCCCGAGCCTTAGAAGTTTCATCTAGTTCCCTCCCTGGTCAGATGTCTGTGCAGATGTCCATCTGTGCCTGAACTAGGGAACAGAAATTCTCATGGGGGTGTCCCCCTATGGCGATGTGCAGCAGGCTCCTGATGCCTCCTGGCCCGTCTGCCGGTCATTGTCTTTCCAGAACTCCACTCAGGAGATGTTTGAAGAGTTATGTGTTGGGTTCGACTTCTCTCCCTCCCTAGTCAAGGGGCAGGAGCAGCAGGCCACCAGCAGCATCCTGTGCCGGTCTGAGGTGAGAGCAGGAGCAGAAGGTCTTTACCCCCACCCCCCCCCCAAGATGTTCAGCGTGGGCCTGGAACCCAGGTCTGAATCTGAGCACACCCCTGGGGCCCTCACAGGGCTTTCCCAACGGAGTGTCCTACGGCCTTGCTCCTGAAGGAGTCTGGGCCTCCTCTCCTCCCGAGCCAGCTGTGGGGTAGGGTGGAAAGACACTCTTCACGTTTCTTGGAATCATAGAGGAAATGTTTAATGTTGTTATCACTTTTCACGAGGCCATGAGGACCTTAGCATTTTGCTCCTGTTTTGACTGATGTAACTACCCGGCTGTGAAGCTGTGTAGCACTCAGGCCACTTTACTTGCAGACCTTCTCCAAGCCTCACGAGTCATCACACTTGCTAGGCTGATTTACACATAAAGAGGATGGCGGTGGGATTACAGGATCCTATACATTTCTCTGCTACTTGTCATTGCACAGAACACGGCAACTCATTGTAGGCCGCTCAGGTCAGGAGCTGAGGCCTTAAGTGACTTCATCATATTCCACAGAGGAGGACATTTTGCACAGTGATTCAGCCTTTCGATGCTGTTGGACCTTGACATGACCCAATTCTGTTGCCATTTGAGCCAACACTGCAGGGCACATTTTAAGCGTGTCCGAATAGACTCTAAGTTTTCCAGGTCTGCCATGACATAGAACCGCAGATTGGCGGAAGGTCACTAATCATCTCTTTGCTCCTGTCTGTGGTGGGGATGTTCATTGATGACTCCCTGGGATAATGCTCTTACCTCAGGCTCTTAATGCACAGAGGTACAATTGTTCCTCAGGTCACAGAATGCCTTGAAGGTACTGAGTGTTTGTCATTCCCCTAAAAATCAAATTGTACTTTTAAGTCCAAAACCATTTTCAAGGCGGGCTCTCGTCCCTCTTGCACAACTTCCTGAGGTGCTGGGAGGTTCTGGTCTGAGCTCCAGACCCTGATGCCCCTGGTGGTTCATGGTGACTCCACTGACTCTGTGTCCCTCCTTGTCCACGTGGTATGCCAAGGAACCCACCCTGTCCGTGGCTGAGGCCCGCACGATGCGGACCCTCGAGGCAGGCGCAGTGCAGAAGGTGGTAGGCTGCCTGCAACCATCTTTCCACGGCAGATCCATCTCCGTCACCACCTTCCTGTGTGTGTACCAGGCCTTCTACCCGACCCCACAGGTCCTGGACCAGCTGCTCCAGAGGTGAGTGCCCACCCCTCCACAGCACAGCAGGGAGTCTCCTACCTAATAAACGTGTGCCTTGGGAACGTCCCCACACCTCTCTGAGCGTCACCTTGCTCATCCGAATAGTGGGGTGGTAAGAGGGTAAACCTCACAGGGTCACTGAAGGAAATCACGGGAGACAGCACGGCAGACGCTTGCCTGGTGCCGGACTCCACAGAAGGGACTGCTGCTCATGCTGCGTGTCCTCATGCTTACAGCTTCCGTCGCCAGTGAGGAGACTCCCTGCCTCTCCCCTCGCTGGCCTGTGGCCTTCCTGAGTGTGGAAAAGTACATGAAAGCAAACTGTTTTCCTATTGGCAAGACAATTTAGCGAGTCCATCTAGCTGATCCTGGTCCTTGTCTTCGGTGCGGCCAGAGCAGTGGTCTCTGTGGGCAGCAGAGGAGACGCAGGCCCACTCAGAATTCTGGGAAGGCTCTGGATGGGGTTCATTCATTCAATACTATATGTTAAGCTCCTACTACACTCGTACCCTTTCCTACACACTAAGGGTGTCCACTGAAGGAAGCAGACACTCTCCCTGGGGCTCAATTCTAGCCTGAGAGCTAGAAGCTCACTTCTGGGCATCATGAGTATTCATGCCCAGAGGACGTTAGATGTCACACCCTCTTGGCCTCCTCTAGATATGGACGCATCCTCTCATAGTCAGACCACGATGACAGACTTCAAGGACCAACTAAGACCATGAGTGGTGTTGGGTCCAGAGGGAGGGCCTCCTGTGTCCACAGAAGGGGCTAGGAGACCATGGGGACTGTGGCTATGGATGGACCGGCAGACCCTGGATCTCACGCCTCTTGGGGTTTCTGTGGGGGGCCTGAGGTCTGCGGTCTTCCCTACAGGAGGAAATGAATCAAAGAGACCTGTTCATGGGGTGCCAGTCCCGCCATGGGAAGCAGAGGAGAGGCTGGGCTGAGTCGGCCACTGAGAGACTCCTCGCTTCCACAGTTCCCTCTCCCTCTCCCTGCCCTCTGCACAGGCACCTCTCCTAAGCACCGCCACTGGGGCCCAGAACAGTAGGTGGTGAGTAGCCTGGTCACAAATCTGCCTCCAACCTCAGTCCTGATGCTCGAGCGTGGAGGATGGGGCAGGCTATGTCCAGGCCCTTTGGGAAAAGAGTGTCAGGTGGAAGACCAGACTCACACAGGCTCTCTGTTAGATTGGCTGATGACCAGGCCTTCCAGTGCAAGGACAGCCACCCAGGGATTGGAGTGGCTGGTCCACCCTCTGGGGCTCAGGCACAGAGAAGGTGCTGTGGGAACACAGTGTGGAACAGCAGGCCAGGCCTGTGACTCTCTTCACACATGCCTCTCCCCAGTGCCCTCTCTCCCATCTGGGGCCCCCGGCCTCAGGAGAACTCCCAGGATATGTGGCAGATGCTGCGCCACTCCAGGATCAATCTGACATTGGCGTATCTCCAGGACCTCTTGCCTGGCTCAGTCCTGAAGCACCAGGCCACCCCTCTTCTCATCCAGGTGGACCTTTTCCAGGCCACTGAGTTGGAGACAGAGGGTAAGGGAGACCGTAGGCTTGGAAGACTACCCCAGTGGGTGGGTCACGACTGGGGATTCATTGAAAGACAGTGGGATCTTTCCTGTTTGGGGAAAGGCACATGGAAAGCAACTTATGTAGCTGACCCTTTCTCTTTCTCCATCTCCTGCCCCAGCTCCAGCGCTTCTGCCAGGTGCAGAGGCAGAAAAGGGGCCACATCTGGAGCTGGACGGAACTCCAGTTCTATTTCTGCCGTCACTTCTAGCGCTGGAACCGGCAGCAGCACCCTCAGCTGCTCCAGACCCCGAGCGAGTGCCATCAGCAGCCCCAGCCCAAGTGCCAGGTCCTGAACTGGACTCAACGGGACCAAGGGGTCTGCTGGGATTTCCACCTCAGGCTCCAGTAACAGCCGCAGAATCAGCTCCGGTTCCAGAGGCTTCCCACCCCTGTCGAGTGACCGGGAAGAAGCAGCCCGATGGGAAGCCTAGCCTCATGGCCTTCTCCCCAAGGGAGGTGGCAGAACAGCTGACGGCCATTGACGCGGTGAGCACCCGGGCTCTCAGGGCGGGGTGGGGCAGGCCACCCCTATGCCATCAGCTGGCCCAGACCTGCTTTTCCCTGTGGCGGCTCCTGTGACCTGGGTCCCAATCCCAGCTCCACCACTTCCCAACCATGGGATCTGGGCAACTCCCCAGCCTTCGTGTTCCACCCTCACACTGTAGAGATGGGGACCAAGAGGCCCTGCTGGACAGAGGGGCTGAGCACATTGAGTGAAGTAGAACACAGAGGAAGCCTGGTGGGGCTTGGCCCGAGAGGTCGGGGAGGAGAACTCACTGTGTGCAGCCAGGAACTCAGGCGGCCCAGCCATCTGCTCGGGATGCTCAGCAGCCTCAGCATTTGTGATGCACCAGACGTGTACTTCACTAAAAGGGAGACAACCTGACAAAGCCCGTGGGTGTAGCTGGCACAGGGCAATGTGCAGCGGAATGGGGCCTGGGACCAAGGATGCTCAGGATGCAGGGAGATGCCCCCTTGGGAGGAGCCCAGTGGAGCAGCCCTCTGGAGCTTGCAGTCTGTGGGGGTGGGCTGTGTGTAAATGCTCCTGTCCTTTCCCCACCAGTCTGGAGTCCCGGGTCCTCCTGTGCTGGGTGCTCTCAGTGGAAGAACAATGAAAGCGAGGGGCTCCCACCACGCTGAGAACACATCCTCAGCTTCCTGAGCCCCTCCTTAGACCGGTGACTCCTGCTTGGACACTAAGCTGGGCTGTGGCAGGGCTGAGTGACACTCCCCCTCCTCCCCAGGAAGTGTTCAAGAACGTCGAGCCCTCTGAGTGTCTGGGCTCCACCTGGGGCAAAAGAAACCGGCCCGGACATGAGAACGTGGCACCCACCGTCTGGGCCACAGTGGTGCAGTTCAACAGAGTAGTAAAGTGTGTCATGACGTCCTGCCTTGGGGACCCAAACGTGACGGCCCGGGACAGGGCCAAGGTTCTGGAGCGGTGGATCGAGGTGGCCAGGGTATGCGGGGGGAGACCCTCTCCAGAGCCGTGGAACTGCCCCTTCTCCTTGATCAGCTCTCAGGACTGAAGGCTGCACTCTAAGCCCCTGCACAGTCGCTAGGTCCTTCCTGTCAAGGGCACACTGACCTTGACTCGCATGTCCCAGGGGTGGGATGCTCACTTCCTCCCTGGCTCCTTCCTACTTTGAGCGAAATTCCTCCTCCTGGAAGTGTTACTCTTTGGTCCACCTGTGCCCACCCTGGCACCCTGGCCATCTGTCCCACTCAGGAGGGGAGAGTGGAAGGGAGGGGGACTGAAGCCAGAGCAGACAGGGCTCCTGCTCCCCCTCCCAGCTCCTCCTCTCCCTCCTCAGGAGTGCCGAGCCTTGAGGAACATCTCCTCCCTGCACGCAGTCCTCTCGGCTCTGCAGAGCGTGCCCATACACAGACTGAAGAAGACCTGGGGGAAAGTGTCCAGGTGGGGAGGCCTCTCCACAGGAGGACCAGGGGGAGGAGGGAGCTCCCGCGTGTCTGCCATTGCCCTCTCGTCAGCTGGAGCTTCCTGGGTGGCAGTAAGCCCTGGGCACAGGGCCTGGGTGGGTGTGCAGTGTCCCTGATCCTCACTGGCAACTTAGGCCCCCAGTTCTGCTTCAGGAATCAGGTTCCCTGGATGTCACATAGTAGGTTGAACCAAAGTGGAGATTTTCAAGCGTTTGCCATACAGCAACAGAACTCTGTGCCCAGTGGGAAACCAAACTGGTCAAAATACAGCTGCTGCATAGAAAAGGGAGTGGCAGCCCCAGGTGACCAACATGAGAGCCCCCTCTGCAGTCCCATGGTGACGTCAGTGCTCAGAGGACCCCCACGAAAATCCTCATTCGGGCAGTTTGGATTTTCCAGATTCTCATCGAGAAGGGACTTGCACTTATGCCCCCTGCCCCATTGTTCCTGAGTTTCTCCTTCCTCCTTTCCCCCCTCAGGAAGAGCTGCCGAAAATTTAAAAAGCTCTGTGATGAGGACAACTCCCTTAGCTGGGAGCTGCTCATCAAGGTAGAGTGGAGGCTGGCATGTGGAGGGAGAGGCGGGGTGTGGGGAAGGGGGAAGGGGCAGGATGTGGACGGTCATTTCTCACTTGGAGTTTCTGTGTACAATTCCAGTCTTCCCTGGATGAACAGGAAGATGGGGTATGTTTGGTCCATGGGCAGGTGGGGGAGGTGTTTGTGGGGTGGGAAGCCCCGGTCATGGCAGGAAGTGGGGGTGTCTGGGCTGATCCCGGAGGGGATGCTGAGCTGGCCGGTGGAGCAGGGGCTGCCTTCCATTTTGGTCCACGCTGTCAGCACTTAGATTCTTCCAGGCTGTTGCGTGCATGGGGTGGACGGGCGTATGTTTCTTCCCTGAAGCAGCTCAGTGTGTCTTTAGGAAGCCAGGCCCCCACTGCTCCTTCTGTCTTCACCACTTCTCCACGAGGAGGGCACCCTGCCTGCCCTCGGGATGGGCACTGCCAGGCATTCCCCCAGGCCAGGTGGACAAATGGGCTGCCCAGCCTTGAGTCTGAATGGCTGGAGCATGACAGATGTTTGTGCATGTGTGACTCCCCAGAGGCCCTACCACCGTCCCTGCTAGTCTGTCCCTGTCAGGAACACTCACCTGGGTCCTAGTCAGCAGTAACTGGTGCCCAGGTGGCTTATGGGAAGTGTCCAGGAAACTGGTGGTGCTCAGTGGATCTTTCCTGAATGGACCTCATAGGCTTCACATGAAAGAGAAACAGAAGTGTCCTCTCAGCCCCGCCCCACCCTTTCACGCCGGGTGGGGTGAGAGCCAGAACCATGTAAACCGTCACTGACGCTGAGTCCTCAGGAGACCCTGCGAGGTAGGGGTGAGTTGTCACACTTTCCAGATGAGGAGGCTGACTCAAGGAGGACAGGCGTTCGGCCCAAGGTCACACAGCGAGAGTGTTGGAGCTAGGATTGTTCTAGAATCAGAGTGTGCTGGAGGATGGAGTAGCATGGGTACCAGCTGACTTGGTTCAGACGTCCAGGGCTGAGGTCAGAGGGGCTGAGGAGAAGTGGGGTGAGGGGAGGATGGCCTCCTTGACCCTGTCCTCAATCCTGGCAGAAGCAGCCCTCCAAGTTTGCCACCCTGCTGAGGACCCTGCAGAGAGGCCGGAAGAGGCAGCAGCAGCACGTGAGTGCGCCTGTGGGGAGGCGCTCCAAGGTCAGAGGAGGGGACTCTGCCCTCCCAGCTGGGGGCTCCAATCCAGAGAGGGGGCCTTCCTCCTGCAGCCCTCCTCCTGTTGCCGCAGAGCCTGACACCCGCCCTTAGAAGTGACCAGGAGGAGGGCCTGGGGAGCTGCAGCAGGATGGGTCGGGAGAGTGGAGGGGCCAAGGATTAAAGGCCCTGTGACCAGCCAAAAGCAGGCCCTGGGAGGTGACCAGGAGGAGTCTGGTGTTCTTGGAGGGTGAGGGGTGGGGATTGAGGGCCGGCTATAAAGGGTTTGAGGCTGCTCCGTGTGGGGACCCTGGGCTGGGCCAGGAGGCTGAGCATGAGGAGTTTTCAGGGGAGGGTCATGGGGACACCTGAGACCAGGGCCTCATCCCATCTAATCCCAATGGCACAGGGCATCGTCCCCTTCCTGGGCACCATGCTAACTGACCTGATCATGCTGGACACTGCCATGGAGGATTACGTAAATGTGAGTGAGGCCGGGGGCCAGAAGGGGATGACCAGGTTGGGACTTGGGAAGACACAGTCCCAGTACCAAGACCTGAGTGGTCAGAATGTGGTAACTTCCTGTCATGACAGCCTCCCAGGCTCCCCTGTGGGCTGGGGCAGTGTGCCCCTCTTAGGGATGAGGGAACGAAGGCTCCACGTGGAGCCCGTCCCGGGTCCCCAGGCTGGCAAAGCAGCAGAGCTGCCCGCCTGCAGAGCTGCATGGGCTTTGTTGGAGGCGAGAGAGAAGTCAGCCTCCAAGTCAGGCAGCACACTGATGGAGCTGTCCCTTCCTGCCTGAGGACTCAGCCTCCCTGTCCGTCATCGGAGGGGCTTGGGCTACAGGGTCTTTGAGTGTCGGCCCCCATGTCCTCCCTTCTCTGGAGCCCAGAGCCTGGCCTGGGTCCAAGTCCTGTTTTCTGTCAGGCCCAGCCCCCTCCTGGACCTGGAGCTGGGCACCATGAGAAGGGGTGTGCACGGGGGCTGGTCATAGCTAGGGGGCTCGTTCTGATGGACTTTTGCTGTCTGCCTTCCAGGGCAATGAGATCAACCACGAGAAAAAGAAAAAGGTGAGCAGCTGTGGCCTTCCATGTCAGGGAGGAGAGGGGCGTGGAAACCAGAGACGCCCCTGGGCGGAACTCTCCTGGGCACCACCCGCTGCATCTTACATTTACTGAGAGTGTTGGATGACAGAGAATCAGGAGACCCATCCAGTGGGGGGGTGGGGGCAGCGCTGGGCATCAAGCAAAACTTCCTGCGGGAGGGGCTTCTACCCATCTCTGAGAACAGGTAGGTCCTGCGTGGAATTGGAGGGAAGGAGGGTCCCATGTGAGCAAGGACCCAGGACCAGCCCCTTGCCCCACTCCTCACCCCCTGAAGACCCTGCAGCATCCCCAGCAGGCTCTGTCTGCATCCTCTCCTCCCTCTGGTGCCAGGAGCACAAAGTGATGATGGAGATCGTGCAGCTCCAGGAGGCTGCAGAGAATTACAACCTAGAGCCCCAGGAGCTATTCAGGGCCTGGTTCTGGGACATGGAGCAGCTCAGTGAGGAGGAGAGGTGAGGCTGGACAGGACATGGGGAGGAACAGGTGCACTCTCCCTGCTGGCCAGTCCGGAGAGCCTGAGTCCATGACTCCCTTGTCAGCCCTGACCTGTCGCATGGCGATGGCTGGGGAAGCTGGGCTCCAGCTGCTGGGCAGATGCCGGGAGGGACACCAGGGCTGTGGATTGTGGGAGGCTCACAGATGCCACTCTATCCTGTAGCTACAGCCTGTCCTGCCAGCTGGAGCCCCGGTGCTAGTTGGCCAGCAAATCTCTCCAGGCCCAGAGAGCATGGCCATCATGAAGCTGAGGAGGGAGTGAGCGTCCCGTTGTCGTATGACCTCTTCCTTAGCAGCAGGGACCCAGCTGGGGCACTCAGGGTGCAAGGGCCCCACCGCCTGCCACCCCTTCCTGAGGCCAATTTCCATCTCTGTAGGGGTGAGAATCACTGCTTGTAAATAGTTCATGCCAGATTTGCAGACTGTTGTATTAAAGTCCTGTTTCTCTTAGAGCCTGGGAGTGGTAGTTCTTTCACATTCTTTGCTAATTTAAACACTGTCCAGACTCTCAGATCCCTCACTGGAGTAAGACATTTTGCAGTCATCCGATTATTGTGTGTGGGAGAGGGGGGAAGGTGTAGCCCCTCCCTGGCTGCTGAAGGAGACCCCCAAGTGCCCCTCCTCAGAGGACAGGTCCGTGTCAGCATCGTGAAGCTGGGCCAGGAGCAGAGACAGCCCCTCAGACCCCTGAGATGGGAGGTCGAGGTGTTTTCTCAGGCCGAGCATCCACCACGGAAATGTGGGGGGCCCTAAAGCCACCACTTGCCAGGCCCACTCTGTGCCCCAGGAGAGGGGCTGCCCGTCCACACTCTGGAGGGAGAGGAAACATTTCCTGCGTCTCTTGTGGACGTGTCTCTGGACCCCATGTTGGGAACTTGTACTTTTCTAGTTCAGCCTCTGGAAACGCATCAGCTCTAAGTGGGGAAAACACGTAAGGAGATCAAACCGTGCGTGTGGAGAGGACAAGGCCAGGGGAAGGTCATTTGTGCAGGGACTTTGGGCAGGCAGGACCTCCCCTCCTCAGTGTCCCCCTGGGGCTCCATGCTCACCCTTCCCCTGGCCTGGAATCCTGCTGGGAACTTGTCCCCGGCTCCGAAGTCCTCTCCCTGCTCGTCTCCTCTCCAGGGGAACACTTGTGGTGCAGCCTTCCAGGCTCCAGCTGGGCCCCGTTCCCGACACCCTCCTGCTCCCTGGGACCCAGGACCCCAGCCCCTGCACTTCCTTCTTCACTCTTGTCAAGTCAGAAGTCCCCTCAAGGCCCCACCCTCCCTCAGGTGCCTCACAGCCACTCCTCCCTGGCTGGCCTGATGGACCAGGATGGGTTCTGACAGGCGGGATAAGGGTCCATGTACCTGGCCAGACGAAACCCCCACTCGGTCCCTTGCTGACCAAGGTGACTTCCGGGTCTGTGTGGTGCTGACGTCCTTGGTCTGGAAGATCCGTCCGTCACACCCTGAGTCATGTTATTCCTGACTTGTCCTACGTTCTGGCTGGGCCCGAGCCCATAGACCTTTGGCCCTGGGATGGCTGTGCTCTCATCTGCAGTCTTGTGCTGTGGTTACCTCCTGGGCTGTGTGAGCCATTTCTGTTGGGGGCTTTGAAAGCTGAGGTTGAGAGGGGCAGGTGTAGGGATGTCCTCCAGGGGAATGCCACCCAACTATGATCTCTGGGCATCCATGGACACGGCCTTGCCTGTTTAAATCCTGAAGGGCTGGCAGTATGGGTGGACAAGAGCCACTGCGCTGAGTTCACCCAGAGTCCCCACCCGGTGATCAGCAGCTCAGGGGTCACCGCCGAGTATTGTGAACGTGCTCCCACGGAAACACCCAGTCACAGCAAGACCCAGATGACTTGTTTAGCGGTTCAGAGCTCTCCCCTCTGGATGGAGGCTGCCAGTGGCCCTCAGACACACAGGGGGCCTGGCCTCTGCCAGCGTGGCCTTCAGGCTGCGGCAGGGACGGAGCACACATCCTGGTTGCCCACGGCCTCCCTGACAGGGCACAGCCATCCAAGAACGTGACTGGCTACACGGCAGACCATCCTTTACCTCCAAGAGCAAGAGAAGCGCCAGGACCCAGGGCTGAGCAGGGCCGGGGAAGGCAAGAGGTCTAGGTTAAGAGTCTTTGTGCGTATCCACTCATTTTGCCCTCAGAATAATTTGGAGTGTTGTGGGTAATATCCCAGGTTTTTAATAACGTAGAGGAAGCACAGAAAGGAGGAGTAATTGGCCGTTGTCACCCACACCATCTGGCCTGTCCTCCTCAAACCTGCCTGGGCTCTCTTGCTCCCTCACCTCCGCTTTTCTTGCCCGCAACTAGAATGCCTGCCCACCGCATCTCTGCCCCCTCAGACAGATGGCTTACCCAGGGACTCCATCTTGATGCAGGGAACCTGTTGTCCTCGATGTGACCAGGGCCCAGGTCAGTTCCGAGTTGGTCCCCCTCCCTTGGCCATGAGAGACAGAGAGAGCTCAGTGTGTGCCTGATTGTTCTACCAGATTAGAGGCTGAAGTCATGAATTTCCTTCTATCCCACCCACCATCAGGCCCAGAAACGAAGGAGCAACTGGAATCTTGTTGGATTGGGGGCACATTTTGTGCCAGAGAAGAATAACGTCACACAGTTAAATGGTCCTGGTGGGAGACTTTACGACATTCTTCAGTGACACAAAGTTCTGCCGTGTAGTCTCACTAGCTGTTTCTTAACAAGCATCCCCCCAAGGCTGCTCCTGACCACAGAGAGTGGGAGTCAGAACTGGGCAAAGTTTCATCATCAGAACTCTTCACTGGTCTGTGGTCTTTTTGCCAAGAGAGTGAAATAGACCAAGGGAGACGTCCCTGCTCCCCGCAGTTCTCGTGCCATGAGTGCCATCCCACCCCATTGCAGGGGACAACTGCTGGGTAGTCGGGCCTTCTCTCAGGGGCAGACATTTTGGAATGGCCTGGGAGCAGATTTGGGAAGTCAGCGTCAGCTCTCTGACCATGTCTCCAGAATCTTCATGAGCTCACAGGAAACAGGACCTGGTTTTGAGTTTCTGAGCATGACTACACTAAGGTGGTCACTCAGGGCCTTGCCCAGGAGGCACCTCCTCCTGGAAGCAGCCGAGATGCAGGGACCTAGGCTAGCATCAGAGCAGGTGGCCTGGGGGAGTGGCAGCTTGTCTGTGGTACTCAGAGGCTGTTTAAAAGCACCCTGGATGGTAGGAGGTGTGAAAGAAGGAGCTGGACCAGGACTCCTGGGGAGCTGAGGATGGCTGGAAGGATGTGAGGTTGTCACACAGAGCTGGGTGTCCACCGTGATGGAAACAGAGGTGAACAGAGGCCAGGGCAGTGCTGAGTGTCCACAGACCAGTCAAAGCCAACTGGTGGGCTTCCCAGCAGAAGGTAGAGCCCAGTAACAGGGGTGTGAGGGGTGGGAGCAGACAGTACACAGCCTGGAGCGGGCAGGAGTTGGAGGCCCAGAGAGCTTGTGGTGAACAACAGGGCACGTTAAGGAAAACGGGGCCCCGTCTCAGAGAGCAGCAGGCATGCAGCCTGGGCGACGGATGGAGCCTCAAACAAACAGGGCTGGAGCCCTCAGCCAGCACGACTGGAGTTCATTTCCAGAAAAAAGAGAGGCTCCCTGCCAGGACGACACGACCACAAGGCTTTGGGGGTCCCATAGCCAGGCTGGAGGGGCTAAGCCTCCTGATGTCCTGGGTGGAAGGGCTCCCAGGGCATGGGGTATGGAGCAAGGGGGCAGGGAAGGGGCACCCGAAACACCTCAGGAGCCCAGGGGAGCCTAGGGTGCTTGTTCCCTGGTGTCCACCCCAAGAGTGGATTCAAACGGGAGTGCTGACCTGCTGAGTGGTTCAGGCCCCAGTGCCTGCTGGCCTGCTGCCCCTTCCTCGCCCTGTGGCCTGGGACCGGGATGTGAGAAAAGCTGCTGAGCACGGGCTTGGTGTGACCATGGCCCACAGAGGGCATGCCAACCACACTGAACCCTGCATCCAGGAGGCATGTGAGGCCCGGCAGCACCTCTCAGGAGGGCCCAGGATGCGTTTTTCGTGTCCTAACGACGGCAACAATAGTTCCCTAGTGGAATGTGTCCTTATGTGAATGTAGCAATGAGGCAGACGGAGCTGGAAGGATGCACAGAGATCCCATGCTAACCTGTGCATTGTATGGGGAACCTGAAGTGCAAAGGGCCCAGGAGCCGCTGCGGCTCATGTGGAGAAGCTCAGTCACTCAGCGAATGGATGGGGGCGTGAGCGCACACGGGCCAGAAACCAACACCAGCTACCTTTGCTCCATGCACATCACTCTGATTTTGAAGTGTTTCAGCTGAATAGACCATTTTCTTAACTAAACAAATGTCCAACTGATGCCCCCACTGATTCTGAAGGGGCCTCTTTCTCAAACTCTCAGAGCCACGCTGGCGGGCATGAGACCGCTCCTTGTCCCGACGGAGCTCCGCTGCCTCTTTCTGCCTCCAGCGTCCCTCACATGTGTGGCAATCTTCCTCTCTTTTGTCTGTGGGACACCTACCACAGCATGGCTTAATGAACAGGGCATAATTCTGCGCCTAGGATTTCAACCTGTGAATCCTGGGCAGCCGAAATGAAGCATTTGACTCAGCCACTACACCGCCAGGTAGGTTTTAATGCTTAAATATTCTTACGACATAAATGTGATGGAAAACTATGGCGCCTGTGTATTTTAGTTGGGGATATAACGCCTCCTTACTTTACTACAGGATTCTGCAGCATTGTCTTGCGCCTTCTCAGCCTCAGCCTGGAATCAGCCTTTTCCTCAAGGAACGCTGCCTCCTTGTATGAGACCATGGCATTAAAAACGTGCATCTGTGAGCTCAGTGTGCTGGTTGCTCCGGGGTGTCCTTGCTTCTTGGCCCTCTCGGTGGCAGGATGCTTAAGTTAGGCTGGTGTGCTGACCTTACCGTGTGTACACTGTCTGCTGTATATGTGTCTATATGGAAACAGCCATGTTTAGATTAAGGTCAACGTCAGTTCAGAGCACGGCTTCCCAGTCGAAAGCATGGCCACATGGAGCCCTCCAGCCCGCGCCCTGCCCTCCCCGAAACCTGCCCCTGCAGTAGTGGAACCCTGGCTCCTGCCGTCTGACGACCACTCAGTCCTTTCTCCAATCCCGGTCTAGATGCATAGGGGCCTCACAGTTATTAACCAGTAACTGTTGAGAAAGAACTTTATCAAGTAGGGTTCTCTGCTTGCTCGGTGTCTTTTCTTGTAGTTGTACAGATTCCAGTCATTTCCAAAGGTCCTTAGGTCAGCACCACTTCCCCCACCACTTGCAGTGAGTTTGTTTCTTCCATTCTCAATACGGTTAGACTCTCTAGTCTCATCTGCATTCCATCCAAGGATCCACCCACCTAAATCATTTTACTAATTTGTGTAAGTCAAGATTTGCTCTTTCCACTGTAAAAATCTGGGGATTTCGTCAAAGGCAGAGAGGCAAGTATCCGCCATTAAAGCATCACACGGATTTCCTGACCTCTTCATCCCTCTCCCCCGACCCCAGCCCTGCACAGCTCTGGGAAGCTGATCTGTGGATCAAATTGATAGCTTTGTGTTTGCAGAATGCCATATCAATGAGACCGTACTCTACCCAGCCTTCGCAGATGCTTCTTTCTGTTAGAAAGGTGAATTTGAGATTCCTCCATGTGCTTTCATCTTGATAGCTCTTTCAGTGTTGGCACCTGATAGCATTACATTGCATGGATGTACCTCATTTGGGTGTCCTTTCATTTATGGAAGGTTATCTTTGTTCATTCAAGTTCCCTGCCTGTATAAATGAGGTGCAGTCTATATATGTGTGCTGGCTTTTTTGTTGACGTTCTATTTGAAAACATTGTGTAAATGCCTAGGAAGATGGTTGAGGGATCACGTGTTAAGATGATGTTTAGCTCTGTAAGAAAGTGCCCAGTGTCTTCCACAGTGGCCGCACCACTCGGCATGGGCAGCAGTGACGACAGAGAGTCTGTGCTGTCCTACCCCCCAGCCATAAATTGATCTCGTCTATTTGTGTGTCAAGGCGTCTCACTTTGTTTCAACTTGCTTCTCTCTAATGATAAGTGATTTTGAGCATCTTCTTACATGCTTATTGTATGCTTATACCTTCATTAGCGAGGTGTCTGTTCAGATCTTCACCCATTTTTCATTGGAATGTTTGTTTTCTTATTGTTGAATTTATGATGCTTTGCACATTTTAATACAAGCCCTTTCTTAAATAGGCTTCTTCGAAAGATTTTGCACAGTCTAGGGTTGTCTTTTTCTTCTCTTAACAGTGATTGTCACAGAGTAGAAAATTTTAATTCTAACAAAGTCCACCTTAACTGGATGTTTCTTTGAAGACTCGTTCTTTCAATGTTGAAGATAAAAGGTCATTATGAAAACTGAGGTCATATCTTCTCCTTTGCTAGTTCTAGAATTTTGATAGTTTCACAGTTTATGTTTACATCCATGAACAATTTTTGTGAATATTTGTGTCATGTGAAAAGTTGGCGTCTTTGTTAAGTTTTTTCCATATGGTCACCCGATTGTGCCATCACCATTTGTTTAAAAGACTAACTTTTCTCCATCAAATTGCCTCTGATCTTTTGACAAAGATCAGTTGACCATGTTTGTGAGTCTATCTGTGGACTCTGTATTCTTTTCCATTTATCTCCTGGCACATTCTTACCCCAGCATCACACTCCCTGTACCTTTCCAAATCCTGGGAATGTTCATCACCATTCTACTCACAATAGTGGAGAACTGGAAACAACCTCAACTTTCCATCAAATAGGAGAGATAGGTAACTTGAGTATATTTACACAATGGAATACTACACAGCAACAAAAAGCAATAAGCTCCTGCCACCTGCAGCAACAGTGTGACTCTCCCAGACGTCATGATGAGTGAAAGAGCAGGACAGAAAAGACCACCCACTAGGATCCTACTTCTATCTCTGGTGGTAGACCTCAGTATAGCCATTTCCCAGGAGGAGGGTTGTGACAAGGGAGGGGCACAAGGGGTGGAGGCATGGGAAATATTCTACATCCTGCCCCGGGAGGTGGTACACAGGTTGCATAGTGTCAACTGAGAGAAAGCTGCAGGTGATATTGGTGACGGAGTTCATTCAATACTCAGGGTGAGGAGTGGGACCCTGAGAACCAGTTCCACAGGGTGCTCTGAGGGGACTGCTCCGAGGGTGTGAGCAGTCAGTGTACTGTGCAGGGAAGAGGAGAAGAGGGAAAAAATTTGTGACCAAGTTTCATCTATGTCAAAAAAGGATACGGTGCATCTCGGTGACATAAACAAGCATCTTCAGTCACACATGAAACAAGTTCAGAGACGCTGACGTTATCTACGTGTGGAGGGAGACGAGGACCAGGGTCGTTAACTATTCCCACAATCTCTAAGCAATGCAGCGGGGGAGGGTGAGAGCGAGCTGCCCTTCACCTCTTCCTGCTCTGCAGAGGTCCAACTGGGGTCTTCAGTCATGAGACGTGGGGACGCAAGGTCGTGTGACACAGGCTGAAGACGGCCTGCAAGGCTCCTGCGCAGCACAGCGTGGGTGTTATCGGACTGACTTAACACCTATGCAGTTTGCGGGCGAGATTCACCCACTGGGCCAGGGAGGGGGGTCCAGAAACCTGTCCACAAGACATAAGTGACACTTATGCAGCTGCATACTTCATATTCACGCAATTCTCTGAATGTACGTTATAACCCAATGACACATTTTAAAGTCAAAAATCAAGTAACAAACACACAGCACAGAATGTTATCACTTGATATCCTAGAACACAGAAAGCATCCCCAAGTCATAGGAATGATCAACAATAAACCGGTAAAATGATGTAATTCTGAAATGTAAATGTTCCAGAACCAGGAAGATCACAGGACAGGTAGAGATCGGCTTGGGACTGACCGCAGGCACAGCCTGTGACTCTGGGCGACAGCTCCCTGGACCTCACTTCCTGCTGATTAACACTGGTGTTAACAACAAGGTGATCACATCTGAATTTGTCTAATATGGTGTCTGCACATACACTTTCATCAATAATTGTTACAGCAAGTACGTCAGTCTTTTCTACAGTGACTCCCATGTTTTGAAGCGTGAGCACCTACTTCAGTTTTTCCCAGTGAAAGTCTTTTTAGTTTTAAGTAGAAACCTTTTCAAGCACATGGAGAAGTAGAGAGAAAAGGGTAATAACTACCCTAATACATCCATCAACCTATTTAATAATTAACATTTTGCTATATTTGGCACATTATTTGTCTGAATTAGACTCTTTTAAAATCCATCTTATTATGGAAAGGCTGAGTATTAAAAAACAGAGGAGTATAAAGAATTGGATCCTTCTTCATTCATTACCTGGCCCATTTCTATAAGGAGACTTTCTCTCGTCAACTATTTGAATACCCTAAGGTAGGGTTCTTACAGAAGTCAGGATAAATGCTTGAATCTCTCTTTTCATTAACCCATTTTGCACAGACGATGTTGGTTCTCTGGCATCCTGAGCCACCAAAGGGATGTTTTCTGTTTGCCTTTTTTAATCCATGCTAGTCAATTCCTGAATACAGTCACACCTGGCATAATGACGTTTGGATCAATGACAGACCACATATACATCAGTGGTCCCAAAAGATTCGTACCGTAGAGCCTAGGTGTGAAGGAGGCTATCCCACCTAAGTTAGTGTAAGTACACTCAGTGATGTTCACACAAGGGCAACACTGGCTAAGGATGGATTTCTCAGAACGTATCCCGTCGTTAAGTGATGCATGACTGTACAAATATTTTGGTGTCTTTCAAGTCACTGTTATTAGTTTTGATGCTCAAATTGCTCCATCTTTGACTAATGGGAGCCTAGTCAGGTTAGATCCTAAGACCTTTTCACAAGACTCGAGTTATGGTTGATGGCTTCCTATCTTTGGATACGACAAGATTTTCAGGCTCACCTGCTACATTGCTTGTCCCAGACCTAGAGTCAGCCATTTCTCCCAGGAGCCCTGGTTGCAGTTAATGAGAAATGGTGCTTGGAGTCCACAGTCTCGTCACTAGAAGCTTTCACTAGTGATGGGTTGGTCATTGTTTCTGTATTATCATAGATTTTCTCTTCCCATCATGTATGTCCAAAGTTTTAAAGACCAAGAAGAATACATAGAAACCATAAAGGAAGATCATGAAAAGATGTTATTTTTAAAGTATCTAGCAAAATTGAAAAAGAAAAAAATAAAAATTCTATAAATGAAAAATTAAAGGTATTCAAAAATGCAAAGTAAGTCTATACAGAGTTTAAACAGCAATTTAGTCACAGCTCAAGAAAGAACTGTGAAATGGCATTTAGACTTGGACACATCACCTGGAATATAGAGCAACGTGATAAAGAGACAAAGAGACGTTAAAAACAGGATGACTAAATGATAAGGTCCAATTTTGTATAATAAAAGTCCAAAGGAGGCTTAGAGAAAATAAGCACAAGACAGCAATTGAAGAGATAATGGCTAAGAACTTTCCATAATTGGTTGTATTTAAGAAGCCCCACAAAGCCAGATATACATAAATTAAAAATTAATCCACATCAAATAACATAATAAAACTACACAACCACAAAAAAACAAAGAACAACCTTAAAAGCAATCAGCGAATAAAGCAGGTTTAGTGTGAAAGAACCATCCTTAAACTAAAGTCTTCTCAGCAGTCACAGCAGAGCCCGGGATCCCGCAGGTCATATCCGCCAAAGGAACATAACCGTCCCCTGGAGTTCTGTATACACTCACGAGAAAGAGCGAACAAACATTCTCCCAGCAGACGAATACACAGAATTTGCTACTCATAGACCTCAATGCAACACTACTTAGGTGAGAGGCAAACTGAATCCAGAAGGCAGAAGAGGTTTCCCAGAAGCCGTGGTGGAGAAGAGGAGCTTGCTACACGGGATAAATCAAAACAGGCCTGGACCATGAGAAACAAAAACAGAGAGCACCACCAGTCCAGTGTGGTTTTTGATGAGATACGTTTCAAAATGGTAGAACTAAAATGGTAGCCAACAATAATGATAAATGGCAGGAGCAATAAAGGCACTCCAGCATGCTCAGCCTGTAGAAAGGTTTGGGGGGAGGCCAGAATTATTGATTACCTTTAGATCTGTTACCTGAAGTGCAAATGTTAAAACTTTAACAGTGCTACTGAAAATGTGGAGACAGAATAGTTAACCTCTAAGCTAATACAGCCGGAGAGAAGTAGGCATAAATAGTCCTTCAGTAATATAATAGGAGATAGAAAAAAGAAAAGTTATTTAAAAAGAGCAATGGTAAATAGAGAATAAAATGGAAGAAGAATTCAAAAATATTAAAGGTCACAATAAATGTGAATGGATAAAACTAGTTAGTTAAAAGGCAGTAATTATAAAGATTAAAAACTCCAGGCCTATTTTGTTTATAACAGACACATGTGAAATATAACACCATGGAAAATTTGGAAGTAAAGATATAGGAAAAGACATACCAGAGAAGTACTAATCAAGTAAAAGCGACCCAGCAATATTTGTCTTAGGCAAATCTGAAGCTGTATATAGTTGAATGGAGTCAACAAGCCAGCCTCAAAATGTATAATGAAAAAGCAGACAGATTACAAGGAGAAATGGAAAATCCATGATTACATTAGATTTTTAAAGCCTCTCTTAGAAACAGAAATATTGAATGACAAATATTCATCATGATAGAAGATTTGACATCAGGTAACAAGCTTAATCTAATTGACATATGTAGAACTCTAGACTCAATACTTAGTGCATATACATTATTTTCAAACACACATGTAATTTCTACAAAAATTAACCATGCATTAGCTCATAAAGAAAACTTCAAACATACGAGAGT
This sequence comes from Equus asinus, assembly GCF_041296235.1. NCBI lineage: Eukaryota > Metazoa > Chordata > Mammalia > Perissodactyla > Equidae > Equus > Equus asinus. The sequence goes on from NC_091794.1 coordinate 60,684,880, forward strand.
CAACAGGACACAGATCACTTTCTTTGACAGCAGTGCACCAAAACCAGAGATCAATAACAAAGATAATTGACCTTATTCCAAGTATTTGGAAAGTGAAACACATACATATACACCAATCAAAACGTGTCTAGGGGCCGGCTCCGTGGCCGAGAGGCTAAGTTCACGCGCTCTGCTGTGGCGGCCCAGGGTTCGGATCCTGGTTGCGGACATGGCACCGCTCGTCAGGCCACGTTGAGGCGGTGTCCCACATCCCACAACTAGAACGACCTGCAACTAAGATCTACAACTGTGTACAGGGGGGCAGGGTTGGGGAGATAAAGCAGAAAAAAAAAAAAAAGATTGGCAACAGTTGTTAGCCCAGGTGCCAGTCTGAAAAACAAAACAAAACCAAACCAAAACATGTCTAAATAAATTTATATCGTAAAATCATATACAGTTTATAGACTATTTTGGACTGGATAACACAAAACTGAAAACAAAATGTGTGCACCAGTGACAGCAGGAATTGGAGGGAAAATGTCCCCTTGTGTGGATATAACAGAAGAGAAGGATGATTGAAAATGACACAGATAACCTTTCAAAAGAAGAAAGGAGAACTGGAAACAGAACAATAGTATAAGCTCTAGGAAAGCAGAAAAAAGGGACACACTTAATGACATAGAAAACAAAGATAAAAGAGATCTACAAAAGAAAAATGCAACAAAATTCTTTCATAAAGAAAGAGAAAATATGAATAGCACTGTAACCATGGAGGAGAGTGAATCAAGTGTCAGGTTTCTGATGAAAGAGCACCACACTCCAATGATAGTTAGACAAGTTCCAACCACTGTTGGGAAAACAATCACCTCTTATCCATAAGCTGTCCTAGGAACAGACCAAGAAGCAACCTCCCTAACTCACTTTATGAGGCTAACAGTATAGCTTTGAAATGAAAACTAAACAAAGACAGGTGGAGAACGGAAAATTAGAGACCAACGTTGTTATGAACATTGCCCTATAATTGGGCTAAAATCTGAAACGAAATCTTAGTAAATGGGATCCAACATTGTATTTTAACAAAGCATCCAAGTCATGGAGGATTTACCTTAACTATTCAGGATGGCTTAACGACATGAAATCCACTAACATAAGTGCATTACACTAGGAACCCGGGCGGGTAGGGAATCAGCACCAAATGAACAAGTGCTCACACCTACAGATGGGGAGGAAAAGTGCGAAAACTTAACCAGCAAACATTTTACCAAACTTGCAGTACAGGGAAATGGTAAAATGATAAAACGCATCAAACAAAATGTTGCAGGAAACATCTTGATCAGTGGTGAAAGCAAAAGTTATTCTCATTAAAGTTAAAAGAAGCCCCAAGGACACTTGGAATCACCACTTTTGCTCATCATTGTAGTGGAGGTGCTAGCCAATAAACAAAGAAAAATAGAAGAAGTAGAACGCATAAGAACTGTAAAGGGAAAAACAAGATTCACTGTCATTTTCAGGTGATTGTTCTCTTAGAAGCTCTATGAAGCCAATCCTCAAACTGTTAGAACTAACAAAAATGGAGCAAGGCTGCTGCAGTCAAAATCAAAATGCAGAAATCAATAGCACTCATTTATACTGAAAAGATAACACCAACTAGAACTTTTAAAAAAGATACAATTCCACAGATAAAACAAGAATGGCTGGGAGCTGGAACTTGTAGAAGCTGAGTAACAGACACGCGTGTTCATTATTCCAGTCTGTCTCCCTCCGCATAAACCTAAAATTTTCTATTTTTAAAAGTTAAAATCTAAAATAGATCGTGACCCACTCAGAATAACAACAAATCTATGAGGTACTTAGGATACCGCGAAATGTATCTTACAAAGATGTGCAAGAATTTTAGAGAGGAAATTATTTAAAACTCATTGAGTAACATTAAAGGAAACATATAAAGAAAGAAATGACCATATTCATGACATGAAGCTTTTTTTAAAAGTTTTTTGGTGAGGAAGATTGGCCCTGAGCTAACATCTGTTGACAATCTTTGCCTTTCTTTTCCTCCCAAAGCCCCAGTACATAGTTGTATATGCTAGTTGTAGGTCATTCTAGTTCTTCTATATGGGATGCTGCCACAGCACGGCCTGATGAGCAGTGTGTAGGTCCACGTCCAGGATCGGAAGTGGCAAACCCTGGGCCGCTGAAGTGCAGCACGTGAACTTAACCACTCAGCCACGGGGCGAGCCCTGACATGAAGCTTTGATGTTGTGAGGATGTAGTTTTCCCCCAAATTATAAGTTCCCACAGGGTATTATGGAGAACTCAGCAAGAAGATTCTAAAGTTCATACGAAATTCTATCAGTTCAAGAATAGTGAAGACAATTTTAAAGAGGAGGAAGGGAGAGGAGGAAGGGAAATGAACTTTTTTCAGCACTTAGCCCAGGCCAGGTGCTGGTCGGGGCCCTTTCCCTGTATGACCTCACTAATCCTCCCCGCAGCCCTGGGGGGCAGATACCAGTATCATTGCCATTTCCTAGAGGGAGACACTGGGGGAAAGATGACATCATTTGCCTGAGGTTTAGGGGGACCGATCTTTACTGTGTGCCCAGAACTGATGGGGTCCTGGGACATGGGATTCTCAGTGCTCACACCGGGGAAGTCCCCACAACACAGCCTGGTTAATCACCTCCCCAAGGCCCCATGTCAGGAACCAGCTGGCAGAGCTGATATGCAAAGCCTGGCAAGCTGACCTCGGTGCCTGTTCTCGACACAACAACGCATCTAAAATGTTAAGGCTTAGGTTAAATTACAGAACACTGAAACCACATGAGTGGGGGAGTGGCCGCCAGGGCTGAGCAGCGCGGCGTGCTGCCACTTTGACCCACTCTGGCGGTCGGCCGCCTGAGTGGGGCTGCGGCCCCCAGGGCTGAGCAGCTCCGCCGGCTGCCCCTTTCACCCACTCTGGCGGTGGGCCGCCTTAGTGGGGGGCGGCGCCCCCAGGGCTGAGCTGCGTGGCGGGTTGCCACTTTGACCCACTCTGGCTGTCAGCCGCCGGAGTAGATGGGGGCCCGCCCGGGCTGAGCAGTGCGGTGGGCTGCCACTTTGACCCGCTCTGGCGGTCGGCCGCCTGAGTTGGGGGGGGCTGCCAGGGGTGAGCAGCGCGGCGGGCTGCCAGTTTTTCCCACTCTGACCATCGGCCGCCTGATAGGGGGTGGGGCCTCGAGGGCTGAGCAGCGCGGCGGCCTGCCACTTTGACCCACTCTGGGGGTCCGCCGCCTGAGTGGGTGGGGAGGTCGCCCAGGACTGAGTAGCGCGGTGGGCTCCCACTTTGACACACTCGGGGTGATGGCCGCCTGATTTGGGGGTAGGGCCCCAGGGCTGAGCATTGCGGCGGGCTGCCAGTTTTTCCCACTCTGACCTTCGGCCGCCTGAGTGTGGGTGGGGACCCCAAGGCTGAGCAGCGCGACGGGCTGCCAATTGACCCTGCCTGGCGGTCCAACGCCTGAGTGGGTGTGGAGGGCCGCCAGGGCTGAGCAGCGCGGCGGTCTGCCAATTTGATGCACTCTGGCGGTCGGCCGCCTGAGTGGTGGGGAGGGCCAGAGGGCAGAGCAGCGCGGCTGGCTGCCAGTTTTTCCCACTCTGACCAACGGCCACCTGATAGGGGGTGGGGCCTCCAGGGCTGAGCAGCGCGGCGGGCTGCCAGTTTGACCCACTCTGGCGGTCGGCCGCCTGAGTTGGGGAGAGGGCCCCAGTGCTGAGTAGCATGGCGGGCTGCCACTTTGACCCACTCTGGCGGTCGGCCGCCTGAGTGGGGTGAGGGACACCAAGGATGAGCAGCGCGGCGTGCTGCCACTTTGACCCAGACTGGTGATCAGCAACCTGAGTCAGGGTGGGGCACCCAGGGCTGAGCTGCCCGGCGGGCTGCCACTTTGACCCACTCTGGTGGTCGGCCGCCTGAGTGGGGTGAGGGACACCAAGGCTGAGCAGCGCGGCGTGCTGCCACTTTGACCCACACTGGCGGACTGCCGCTAAGCTGGGGGTGGCGCCAGGGCTGAGCAGCACGACGGGCTGCCACTTTGACCCACACTGGCGGTCGGTCGCCTAAGCTGGGGATGGCGCCAGGGCTGAGCAGCGCGGCGGGCTGCCACTTTGACCCACTCTGGCTGTCGGCCGCCAGGTTGGGGAAAGAGCCCCCAGGGCTGAGCAGCGGGGCCGTCTTCCACTTTGACCCACTATGGCGGTCAGCCACCTGAGTGGGGGGGGGGCGGCCCCCAGAGCTGAGCAGTGCGGTGGGTTGCCACTTTGACCCGCTCTGGCGGTCGGCCGCCTGAGTTGGGGGGGGCTGCCAGGGGTGAGCAGCGCAGCGGGCTGCCAGTTTTACCCACTCTGACCATCGGCCGCCTGATAGGGGGTGGGGCCTCGAGGGCTGAGCAGCGCGGCAGGCTGCCAATTTTTCCTACTCTGGCGGTGGGCCGCCTGAGTGGCGGTGGGGCCCCCAGGGCTGAGCAGCGCGGCGGGCTGCCACTTTGGCCCACTCTGGCGGTCTGCCACCTGAGTTGGGGCGGCCGCCAGGACTGAGCAGCGTGGCGCCCTGCCACTTTGCAACACTCTGGCGGTGGGCCGCCTTTGTGGGTGGGGAGGACCCCCAGGGCTGAGCAGCGCTGCGGGCTGCCACTTTGACCCAGTCTGGTGATCAGCAACCTGAGTCAGGGTAGGGCACCCAGGGCTGAGCTGCGCGGCGGGCTGCCACTTTGACCCAGTCTGGTGGTCGGCCGCCTGAGTGGGGAAAGGAACCCCAGGGCTGAGCAGCGCGGCGGGCTGCCACTTTGACCCACTCTGGCGGTGGGCCGCCTGAGTGGGGAAAGGGCCCCCAGGGCTCAGCATCGCGGCGGGCTGCCACTTTGACCCACTCTGGCGGTCGGCCGCCAGGGTGGGGAAAGAGCCCCCAGGGCTGAGCAGCGGGGCCGTCTTCCACTTTGACCCACTATGGCGGTCAGCCACCTGAGTGGGGGGGGGGGGGCGGCCCCCAGAGCTGAGCAGTGCGGTGGGTTGCCACTTTGACCCACTCTGGGGGTCCGCCGCCTGAGTGGGTGGGGAGTGCCCCCAGGGCTGAGCAGCGCGGTGGGCTGCCACGTTGACCCACTCTGGCGGTTGGCCCTCTGAGTGGTGGTAGGGCCCCCAGGCCTGAGCAGCGCAGTGGTCTGCCACTTTGACCCACTCTGGCCGTCGGCCGCCTGAGTGGGGCTGTGGCCCCCAGGACTGAGCAGCGTGGCGGGCTGCCACTTTGACCCACTCTGGCGGTCGGCCGCCTGAGTGGGGGGAGGGCCCCAGGGCTGAGCAGCGCGGCGGGCTGCCAATTTTTCCTACTCTGGCGGTGGGCCGCCTGAGTGGGGGTGGGGCCCCCAGGGCTGAGCAGCGCGGCGGGCTGCCACTTTCACCCACTCTGGCGGTCCCCCGCCTGAGTGGGGGGGAGGGACCAAGGGCTGAGCAGCGCGGCGGGCTGCCAGTTTTTCCCTATCTGGCGTTGGGCCGCCGGAGTGGGGGTGGGGCCCCCAGGGCTGAGCTGCGCGGTGGGCTGCCACTTTTTCCCACTCTGGGGTCGGCCGCCTGAGTGGGATAGAGGGCCCCCAGGGCTGAGCAGCGCGGCGGGCTGCCAATTTGATGCACTCTGGCGGTCGGCCGCCTTAGTGGGGGGGAGGCCTCCAGGGCTGAGCAGCGCGGCGGGCTGCCACTTTGATGCACTCTGGCGTCGGCCGCCTGAGTGTGGGGAGGGCCCCAGGGCTGAGCATCGCGGCGTGCCTCCACTTTGACACACTCTGGCCGTCGGCCAGCTGAGTGGGTGGGGAGGTCCCCCAGGACTGAGCAGCGCGGTGGGCTCCCACTTTGACACACTCTGGGCGACGGCCGCCTGATTTGGGGGGAGGGCCCCAGGGCTGAGCAGCGCGGCAGGCTGCCAAGTTTTCCTACTCTGGCGGTGGGCCGCCTGAGTGGGGGTGGGGCCCCCTGGGCTGAGCAGCGCGGCGGGCTGCCACTTTGACCCACTCTGGCAGTCGGCCGCCTGAGTGGGGGGGAGTGCCGCCAGGGCTGAGCAGCGTGGTGGTCTGCCACTTTGACCCACTCTGGCGGTCGGCCGCCTGAGTTGGGGAGAGGGCCCCAGTGCTGAGCAGCATGGCGGGCTGCCACTTTGACCCACTCTGGCGGTCGGCCGCCTGAGTGGGGTGAGGGACACCAAGGATGAGCAGCGCGGCGTGCTGCCACTTTGACCCAGACTGGTGATCAGCAACCTGAGTCAGGGTGGGGCACCCAGGGCTGAGCTGCGCGGCGGGCTGCCACTTTGACCCACTCTGGTGGTCGGCCGCCTGAGTGGGGAAAGGACCCCCAGGGCTGAGCAGCGCGGCGGGCTGCCACTTTGACCCACTCTGGCGGTCGGCCGCCTGAGTGGGGTGAGGGACACCAAGGCTGAGCAGCGCGGCGTGCTGCCACTTTGACCCACACTGGCGGACTGCCGCCTAAGCTGGGGGTGGCGCCAGGGCTGAGCAGCACGACGGGCTGCCACTTTGACCCACACTGGCGGTCGGTCGCCTAAGCTGGGGATGGCGCCAGGGCTGAGAAGCACGGCGTGCTGCCACTTTGACGCACACTGGCGGTCGGCCGCATAAGCTGGGGGTGGCGCCAGGTCTGAGCAACGCGGCGGGCTGCCACTTTGACCCAGTCTGGCGGTCGGGCGCCTGAGTGGGTGGTGATGGAACCCAGGACTGACCAGCGCGGCGGGCTGCACTTTGACGCACACTGGCGTTCGGCCGCCTGACTGTGCGTGGGGCCCCGAGGGCTGAGCAGCGCGGCGGGCTGCCACTTTCAACCACTCTGGCGGTCCCCCGCCTGAGTGGGGGGTAGGGACCAAGGGCTGAGCAGCTCGGCGGACTGCCAGTTTTTCCCTATCTGGCGTTGGGCCACCGGAGTGGGTGTGGGGCCCCCTGGGCTGAGCAGCGCGGCGGGCTGCCACTTTGACCCACTCTGGCTGTCGGCCGCCAGGTTGGGGAAAGAGCCCCCAGGGCTGAGCAGCGGGGCCGTCTTCCACTTTGACCCACTATGGCGGTCAGCCACCTGAGTGGGGGGGGGCGGCCCCCAGAGCTGAGCAGTGCGGTGGGTTGCCACTTTGACCCGCTCTGGCGGTCGGCCGCCTGAGTTGGGGGGGGGCTGCCAGGGGTGAGCAGCGCAGCGGGCTGCCAGTTTTACCCACTCTGACCATCGGCCGCCTGATAGGGGGTGGGGCCTCGAGGGCTGAGCAGCGCGGCAGGCTGCCAATTTTTCCTACTCTGGCGGTGGGCCGCCTGAGTGGCGGTGGGGCCCCCAGGGCTGAGCAGCGCGGCGGGCTGCCACTTTGGCCCACTCTGGCGGTCTGCCACCTGAGTTGGGGCGGCCGCCAGGACTGAGCAGCGTGGCGCCCTGCCACTTTGCAACACTCTGGCGGTGGGCCGCCTTTGTGGGTGGGGAGGACCCCCAGGGCTGAGCAGCGCTGCGGGCTGCCACTTTGACCCAGTCTGGTGATCAGCAACCTGAGTCAGGGTAGGGCACCCAGGGCTGAGCTGCGCGGCGGGCTGCCACTTTGACCCAGTCTGGTGGTCGGCCGCCTGAGTGGGGAAAGGAACCCCAGGGCTGAGCAGCGCGGCGGGCTGCCACTTTGACCCACTCTGGCGGTGGGCCGCCTGAGTGGGGAAAGGGCCCCCAGGGCTCAGCATCGCGGCGGGCTGCCACTTTGACCCACTCTGGCGGTCGGCCGCCAGGGTGGGGAAAGAGCCCCCAGGGCTGAGCAGCGGGGCCGTCTTCCACTTTGACCCACTATGGCGGTCAGCCACCTGAGTGGGGGGGGGGGGGCGGCCCCCAGAGCTGAGCAGTGCGGTGGGTTGCCACTTTGACCCACTCTGGGGGTCCGCCGCCTGAGTGGGTGGGGAGTGCCCCCAGGGCTGAGCAGCGCGGTGGGCTGCCACGTTGACCCACTCTGGCGGTTGGCCCTCTGAGTGGTGGTAGGGCCCCCAGGCCTGAGCAGCGCAGTGGTCTGCCACTTTGACCCACTCTGGCCGTCGGCCGCCTGAGTGGGGCTGTGGCCCCCAGGACTGAGCAGCGTGGCGGGCTGCCACTTTGACCCACTCTGGCGGTCGGCCGCCTGAGTGGGGGGAGGGCCCCAGGGCTGAGCAGCGCGGCGGGCTGCCAATTTTTCCTACTCTGGCGGTGGGCCGCCTGAGTGGGGGTGGGGCCCCCAGGGCTGAGCAGCGCGGCGGGCTGCCACTTTGACCCACTCTGGCGGTTGGCCGCCTGAGTGTGCGTGGGGCCCCCAGGGCTGAGCAGCGCGGCGGGCTGCCACTTTGACCCACTCTGGCGGTCGGCCGCCTGAGTGTGCGTGGGGCCCCCAGGGCTGAGCAGCGCGGCGGGCTGCCACTTTCACCCACTCTGGCGGTCCCCCGCCTGAGTGGGGGGGAGGGACCAAGGGCTGAGCAGCGCGGCGGGCTGCCAGTTTTTCCCTATCTGGCGTTGGGCCGCCGGAGTGGGGGTGGGGCCCCCAGGGCTGAGCTGCGCGGTGGGCTGCCACTTTTTCCCACTCTGGGGTCGGCCGCCTGAGTGGGATAGAGGGCCCCCAGGGCTGAGCAGCGCGGCGGGCTGCCAATTTGATGCACTCTGGCGGTCGGCCGCCTTAGTGGGGGGGAGGCCTCCAGGGCTGAGCAGCGCGGCGGGCTGCCACTTTGATGCACTCTGGCGTCGGCCGCCTGAGTGTGGGGAGGGCCCCAGGGCTGAGCATCGCGGCGTGCCTCCACTTTGACACACTCTGGCCGTCGGCCAGCTGAGTGGGTGGGGAGGTCCCCCAGGACTGAGCAGCGCGGTGGGCTCCCACTTTGACACACTCTGGGCGACGGCCGCCTGATTTGGGGGGAGGGCCCCAGGGCTGAGCAGCGCGGCAGGCTGCCAAGTTTTCCTACTCTGGCGGTGGGCCGCCTGAGTGGGGGTGGGGCCCCCTGGGCTGAGCAGCGCGGCGGGCTGCCACTTTGACCCACTCTGGCAGTCGGCCGCCTGAGTGGGGGGCAGTGCCGCCAGGGCTGAGCAGCGTGGTGGTCTGCCACTTTGACCCACTCTGGCGGTCGGCCGCCTGAGTTGGGGAGAGGGCCCCAGTGCTGAGCAGCATGGCGGGCTGCCACTTTGACCCACTCTGGCGGTCGGCCGCCTGAGTGGGGTGAGGGACACCAAGGATGAGCAGCGCGGCGTGCTGCCACTTTGACCCAGACTGGTGATCAGCAACCTGAGTCAGGGTGGGGCACCCAGGGCTGAGCTGCGCGGCGGGCTGCCACTTTGACCCACTCTGGTGGTCGGCCGCCTGAGTGGGGAAAGGACCCCCAGGGCTGAGCAGCGCGGCGGGCTGCCACTTTGACCCACTCTGGCGGTCGGCCGCCTGAGTGGGGTGAGGGACACCAAGGCTGAGCAGCGCGGCGTGCTGCCACTTTGACCCACACTGGCGGACTGCCGCCTAAGCTGGGGGTGGCGCCAGGGCTGAGCAGCACGACGGGCTGCCACTTTGACCCACACTGGCGGTCGGTCGCCTAAGCTGGGGATGGCGCCAGGGCTGAGAAGCACGGCGTGCTGCCACTTTGACGCACACTGGCGGTCGGCCGCATAAGCTGGGGGTGGCGCCAGGTCTGAGCAACGCGGCGGGCTGCCACTTTGACCCAGTCTGGCGGTCGGGCGCCTGAGTGGGTGGTGATGGAACCCAGGACTGACCAGCGCGGCGGGCTGCACTTTGACGCACACTGGCGTTCGGCCGCCTGAGTGTGCGTGGGGCCCCGAGGGCTGAGCAGCGCGGCGGGCTGCCACTTTCAACCACTCTGGCGGTCCCCCGCCTGAGTGGGGGGTAGGGACCAAGGGCTGAGCAGCTCGGCGGACTGCCAGTTTTTCCCTATCTGGCGTTGGGCCACCGGAGTGGGTGTGGGGCCCCCTGGGCTGAGCAGCGCGGCGGGCTGCCACTTTGACCCACTCTGGCTGTCGGCCGCCAGGTTGGGGAAAGAGCCCCCAGGGCTGAGCAGCGGGGCCGTCTTCCACTTTGACCCACTATGGCGGTCAGCCACCTGAGTGGGGGGGGGCGGCCCCCAGAGCTGAGCAGTGCGGTGGGTTGCCACTTTGACCCGCTCTGGCGGTCGGCCGCCTGAGTTGGGGGGGGCTGCCAGGGGTGAGCAGCGCAGCGGGCTGCCAGTTTTACCCACTCTGACCATCGGCCGCCTGATAGGGGGTGGGGCCTCGAGGGCTGAGCAGCGCGGCAGGCTGCCAATTTTTCCTACTCTGGCGGTGGGCCGCCTGAGTGGCGGTGGGGCCCCCAGGGCTGAGCAGCGCGGCGGGCTGCCACTTTGGCCCAATCTGGCGGTCTGCCACCTGAGTTGGGGCGGCCGCCAGGACTGAGCAGCGTGGCGCCCTGCCACTTTGCAACACTCTGGCGGTGGGCCGCCTTTGTGGGTGGGGAGGACCCCCAGGGCTGAGCAGCGCTGCGGGCTGCCACTTTGACCCAGTCTGGTGATCAGCAACCTGAGTCAGGGTAGGGCACCCAGGGCTGAGCTGCGCGGCGGGCTGCCACTTTGACCCAGTCTGGTGGTCGGCCGCCTGAGTGGGGAAAGGAACCCCAGGGCTGAGCAGCGCGGCGGGCTGCCACTTTGACCCACTCTGGCGGTGGGCCGCCTGAGTGGGGAAAGGGCCCCCAGGGCTCAGCATCGCGGCGGGCTGCCACTTTGACCCACTCTGGCGGTCGGCCGCCAGGGTGGGGAAAGAGCCCCCAGGGCTGAGCAGCGGGGCCGTCTTCCACTTTGACCCACTATGGCGGTCAGCCACCTGAGTGGGGGGGGGGGGGGCGGCCCCCAGAGCTGAGCAGTGCGGTGGGTTGCCACTTTGACCCACTCTGGGGGTCCGCCGCCTGAGTGGGTGGGGAGTGCCCCCAGGGCTGAGCAGCGCGGTGGGCTGCCACGTTGACCCACTCTGGCGGTTGGCCCTCTGAGTGGTGGTAGGGCCCCCAGGCCTGAGCAGCGCAGTGGTCTGCCACTTTGACCCACTCTGGCCGTCGGCCGCCTGAGTGGGGCTGTGGCCCCCAGGACTGAGCAGCGTGGCGGGCTGCCACTTTGACCCACTCTGGCGGTCGGCCGCCTGAGTGGGGGGAGGGCCCCAGGGCTGAGCAGCGCGGCGGGCTGCCAATTTTTCCTACTCTGGCGGTGGGCCGCCTGAGTGGGGGTGGGGCCCCCAGGGCTGAGCAGCGCGGCGGGCTGCCACTTTGACCCACTCTGGCGGTTGGCCGCCTGAGTGTGCGTGGGGCCCCCAGGGCTGAGCAGCGCGGCGGGCTGCCACTTTGACCCACTCTGGCGGTCGGCCGCCTGAGTGTGCGTGGGGCCCCCAGGGCTGAGCAGCGCGGCGGGCTGCCACTTTCACCCACTCTGGCGGTCCCCCGCCTGAGTGGGGGGGAGGGACCAAGGGCTGAGCAGCGCGGCGGGCTGCCAGTTTTTCCCTATCTGGCGTTGGGCCGCCGGAGTGGGGGTGGGGCCCCCAGGGCTGAGCTGCGCGGTGGGCTGCCACTTTTTCCCACTCTGGGGTCGGCCGCCTGAGTGGGATAGAGGGCCCCCAGGGCTGAGCAGCGCGGCGGGCTGCCAATTTGATGCACTCTGGCGGTCGGCCGCCTTAGTGGGGGGGAGGCCTCCAGGGCTGAGCAGCGCGGCGGGCTGCCACTTTGATGCACTCTGGCGTCGGCCGCCTGAGTGTGGGGAGGGCCCCAGGGCTGAGCATCGCGGCGTGCCTCCACTTTGACACACTCTGGCCGTCGGCCAGCTGAGTGGGTGGGGAGGTCCCCCAGGACTGAGCAGCGTGGTGGGCTCCCACTTTGACACACTCTGGGCGACGGCCGCCTGATTTGGGGGGAGGGCCCCAGGGCTGAGCAGCGCGGCAGGCTGCCAAGTTTTCCTACTCTGGCGGTGGGCCGCCTGAGTGGGGGTGGGGCCCCCTGGGCTGAGCAGCGCGGCGGGCTGCCACTTTGACCCACTCTGGCAGTCGGCCGCCTGAGTGGGGGGGAGTGCCGCCAGGGCTGAGCAGCGTGGTGGTCTGCCACTTTGACCCACTCTGGCGGTCGGCCGCCTGAGTTGGGGAGAGGGCCCCAGTGCTGAGCAGCATGGCGGGCTGCCACTTTGACCCACTCTGGCGGTCGGCCGCCTGAGTGGGGTGAGGGACACCAAGGATGAGCAGCGCGGCGTGCTGCCACTTTGACCCAGACTGGTGATCAGCAACCTGAGTCAGGGTGGGGCACCCAGGGCTGAGCTGCGCGGCGGGCTGCCACTTTGACCCACTCTGGTGGTCGGCCGCCTGAGTGGGGAAAGGACCCCCAGGGCTGAGCAGCGCGGCGGGCTGCCACTTTGACCCACTCTGGCGGTCGGCCGCCTGAGTGGGGTGAGGGACACCAAGGCTGAGCAGCGCGGCGTGCTGCCACTTTGACCCACACTGGCGGACTGCCGCCTAAGCTGGGGGTGGCGCCAGGGCTGAGCAGCACGACGGGCTGCCACTTTGACCCACACTGGCGGTCGGTCGCCTAAGCTGGGGATGGTGCCAGGGCTGAGAAGCACGGCGTGCTGCCACTTTGACGCACACTGGCGGTCGGCCGCATAAGCTGGGGGTGGCGCCAGGTCTGAGCAACGCGGCGGGCTGCCACTTTGACCCACTCTGGCGGTCGGGCGCCTGAGTGGGTGGTGATGGACCCCAGGACTGACCAGCGCGGCGGGCTGCACTTTGACGCACACTGGCGGTCGGCCGCCAGGGTGGGGAAAGAGCCCCCAGGGCTGAGCAGCGGGGCCGTCTTCCACTTTGACCCACTATGGCGGTCAGCCACCTGAGTGGGGGGGGGGGGGCGGCCCCCAGAGCTGAGCAGTGCGGTGGGTTGCCACTTTGACCCACTCTGGGGGTCCGCCGCCTGAGTGGGTGGGGAGTGCCCCCAGGGCTGAGCAGCGCGGTGGGCTGCCACGTTGACCCACTCTGGCGGTTGGCCCTCTGAGTGGTGGTAGGGCCCCCAGGCCTGAGCAGCGCAGTGGTCTGCCACTTTGACCCACTCTGGCCGTCGGCCGCCTGAGTGGGGCTGTGGCCCCCAGGACTGAGCAGCGTGGCGGGCTGCCACTTTGACCCACTCTGGCGGTCGGCCGCCTGAGTGGGGGGAGGGCCCCAGGGCTGAGCAGCGCGGCGGGCTGCCAATTTTTCCTACTCTGGCGGTGGGCCGCCTGAGTGGGGGTGGGGCCCCCAGGGCTGAGCAGCGCGGCGGGCTGCCACTTTCACCCACTCTGGCGGTCCCCCGCCTGAGTGGGGGGGAGGGACCAAGGGCTGAGCAGCGCGGCGGGCTGCCAGTTTTTCCCTATCTGGCGTTGGGCCGCCGGAGTGGGGGTGGGGCCCCCAGGGCTGAGCTGCGCGGTGGGCTGCCACTTTTTCCCACTCTGGGGTCGGCCGCCTGAGTGGGATAGAGGGCCCCCAGGGCTGAGCAGCGCGGCGGGCTGCCAATTTGATGCACTCTGGCGGTCGGCCGCCTTAGTGGGGGGGAGGCCTCCAGGGCTGAGCAGCGCGGCGGGCTGCCACTTTGATGCACTCTGGCGTCGGCCGCCTGAGTGTGGGGAGGGCCCCAGGGCTGAGCATCGCGGCGTGCCTCCACTTTGACACACTCTGGCCGTCGGCCAGCTGAGTGGGTGGGGAGGTCCCCCAGGACTGAGCAGCGCGGTGGGCTCCCACTTTGACACACTCTGGGCGACGGCCGCCTGATTTGGGGGGAGGGCCCCAGGGCTGAGCAGCGCGGCAGGCTGCCAAGTTTTCCTACTCTGGCGGTGGGCCGCCTGAGTGGGGGTGGGGCCCCCTGGGCTGAGCAGCGCGGCGGGCTGCCACTTTGACCCACTCTGGCAGTCGGCCGCCTGAGTGGGGGGGAGTGCCGCCAGGGCTGAGCAGCGTGGTGGTCTGCCACTTTGACCCACTCTGGCGGTCGGCCGCCTGAGTTGGGGAGAGGGCCCCAGTGCTGAGCAGCATGGCGGGCTGCCACTTTGACCCACTCTGGCGGTCGGCCGCCTGAGTGGGGTGAGGGACACCAAGGATGAGCAGCGCGGCGTGCTGCCACTTTGACCCAGACTGGTGATCAGCAACCTGAGTCAGGGTGGGGCACCCAGGGCTGAGCTGCGCGGCGGGCTGCCACTTTGACCCACTCTGGTGGTCGGCCGCCTGAGTGGGGAAAGGACCCCCAGGGCTGAGCAGCGCGGCGGGCTGCCACTTTGACCCACTCTGGCGGTCGGCCGCCTGAGTGGGGTGAGGGACACCAAGGCTGAGCAGCGCGGCGTGCTGCCACTTTGACCCACACTGGCGGACTGCCGCCTAAGCTGGGGGTGGCGCCAGGGCTGAGCAGCACGACGGGCTGCCACTTTGACCCACACTGGCGGTCGGTCGCCTAAGCTGGGGATGGCGCCAGGGCTGAGAAGCACGGCGTGCTGCCACTTTGACGCACACTGGCGGTCGGCCGCATAAGCTGGGGGTGGCGCCAGGTCTGAGCAACGCGGCGGGCTGCCACTTTGACCCAGTCTGGCGGTCGGGCGCCTGAGTGGGTGGTGATGGAACCCAGGACTGACCAGCGCGGCGGGCTGCACTTTGACGCACACTGGCGTTCGGCCGCCTGAGTGTGCGTGGGGCCCCGAGGGCTGAGCAGCGCGGCGGGCTGCCACTTTCAACCACTCTGGCGGTCCCCCGCCTGAGTGGGGGGTAGGGACCAAGGGCTGAGCAGCTCGGCGGACTGCCAGTTTTTCCCTATCTGGCGTTGGGCCACCGGAGTGGGTGTGGGGCCCCCTGGGCTGAGCAGCGCGGCGGGCTGCCACTTTGACCCACTCTGGCTGTCGGCCGCCAGGTTGGGGAAAGAGCCCCCAGGGCTGAGCAGCGGGGCCGTCTTCCACTTTGACCCACTATGGCGGTCAGCCACCTGAGTGGGGGGGGGCGGCCCCCAGAGCTGAGCAGTGCGGTGGGTTGCCACTTTGACCCGCTCTGGCGGTCGGCCGCCTGAGTTGGGGGGGGCTGCCAGGGGTGAGCAGCGCAGCGGGCTGCCAGTTTTACCCACTCTGACCATCGGCCGCCTGATAGGGGGTGGGGCCTCGAGGGCTGAGCAGCGCGGCAGGCTGCCAATTTTTCCTACTCTGGCGGTGGGCCGCCTGAGTGGCGGTGGGGCCCCCAGGGCTGAGCAGCGCGGCGGGCTGCCACTTTGGCCCAATCTGGCGGTCTGCCACCTGAGTTGGGGCGGCCGCCAGGACTGAGCAGCGTGGCGCCCTGCCACTTTGCAACACTCTGGCGGTGGGCCGCCTTTGTGGGTGGGGAGGACCCCCAGGGCTGAGCAGCGCTGCGGGCTGCCACTTTGACCCAGTCTGGTGATCAGCAACCTGAGTCAGGGTAGGGCACCCAGGGCTGAGCTGCGCGGCGGGCTGCCACTTTGACCCAGTCTGGTGGTCGGCCGCCTGAGTGGGGAAAGGAACCCCAGGGCTGAGCAGCGCGACGGGCTGCCACTTTGACCCACTCTGGCGGTGGGCCGCCTGAGTGGGGAAAGGGCCCCCAGGGCTCAGCATCGCGGCGGGCTGCCACTTTGACCCACTCTGTCGGTCGGCCGCCAGGGTGGGGAAAGAGCCCCCAGGGCTGAGCAGCGGGGCCGTCTTCCACTTTGACCCACTCTGGCGGTCGGCCGCCTGAGTTGGGGAGAGGGCCCCAGTGCTGAGCCGCATGGCGGGCTGCCACTTTGACCCACTCTGGCGGTCGGCCGCCTGAGTGGGGTGAGGGACACCAAGGATGAGCAGCGCGGCGTGCTGCCACTTTGACCCAGACTGGTGATCAGCAACCTGAGTCAGGGTGGGGCACCCAGGGCTGAGCTGCGCGGCGGGCTGCCACTTTGACCCACACTGGCGGTCGGTCGCCTAAGCTGGGGATGGCGCCAGGGCTGAGAAGCACGGCGTGCTGCCACTTTGACGCACACTGGCGGTCGGCCGCATAAGCTGGGGGTGGCGCCAGGTCTGAGCAACGCGGCGGGCTGCCACTTTGACCCACTCTGGCGGTGGGCCGCCTGAGTGGGGAAAGGGCCCCCAGGGCTCAGCATCGCGGCGGGCTGCCACTTTGACCCACTCTGGCGGTCGGCCGCCAGGGTGGGGAAAGAGCCCCCAGGGCTGAGCAGCGGGGCCGTCTTCCACTTTGACCCACTATGGCGGTCAGCCACCTGAGTGGGGGGGGGGGGGCGGCCCCCAGAGCTGAGCAGTGCGGTGGGTTGCCACTTTGACCCACTCTGGGGGTCCGCCGCCTGAGTGGGTGGGGAGTGCCCCCAGGGCTGAGCAGCGCGGTGGGCTGCCACGTTGACCCACTCTGGCGGTTGGCCCTCTGAGTGGTGGTAGGGCCCCCAGGCCTGAGCAGCGCAGTGGTCTGCCACTTTGACCCACTCTGGCCGTCGGCCGCCTGAGTGGGGCTGTGGCCCCCAGGACTGAGCAGCGTGGCGGGCTGCCACTTTGACCCACTCTGGCGGTCGGCCGCCTGAGTGGGGGGAGGGCCCCAGGGCTGAGCAGCGCGGCGGGCTGCCAATTTTTCCTACTCTGGCGGTGGGCCGCCTGAGTGGGGGTGGGGCCCCCAGGGCTGAGCAGCGCGGCGGGCTGCCACTTTGACCCACTCTGGCGGTTGGCCGCCTGAGTGTGCGTGGGGCCCCCAGGGCTGAGCAGCGCGGCGGGCTGCCACTTTGACCCACTCTGGCGGTCGGCCGCCTGAGTGTGCGTGGGGCCCCCAGGGCTGAGCAGCGCGGCGGGCTGCCACTTTCACCCACTCTGGCGGTCCCCCGCCTGAGTGGGGGGGAGGGACCAAGGGCTGAGCAGCGCGGCGGGCTGCCAGTTTTTCCCTATCTGGCGTTGGGCCGCCGGAGTGGGGGTGGGGCCCCCAGGGCTGAGCTGCGCGGTGGGCTGCCACTTTTTCCCACTCTGGGGTCGGCCGCCTGAGTGGGATAGAGGGCCCCCAGGGCTGAGCAGCGCGGCGGGCTGCCAATTTGATGCACTCTGGCGGTCGGCCGCCTTAGTGGGGGGGAGGCCTCCAGGGCTGAGCAGCGCGGCGGGCTGCCACTTTGATGCACTCTGGCGTCGGCCGCCTGAGTGTGGGGAGGGCCCCAGGGCTGAGCATCGCGGCGTGCCTCCACTTTGACACACTCTGGCCGTCGGCCAGCTGAGTGGGTGGGGAGGTCCCCCAGGACTGAGCAGCGCGGTGGGCTCCCACTTTGACACACTCTGGGCGACGGCCGCCTGATTTGGGGGGAGGGCCCCAGGGCTGAGCAGCGCGGCAGGCTGCCAAGTTTTCCTACTCTGGCGGTGGGCCGCCTGAGTGGGGGTGGGGCCCCCTGGGCTGAGCAGCGCGGCGGGCTGCCACTTTGACCCACTCTGGCAGTCGGCCGCCTGAGTGGGGGGGAGTGCCGCCAGGGCTGAGCAGCGTGGTGGTCTGCCACTTTGACCCACTCTGGCGGTCGGCCGCCTGAGTTGGGGAGAGGGCCCCAGTGCTGAGCAGCATGGCGGGCTGCCACTTTGACCCACTCTGGCGGTCGGCCGCCTGAGTGGGGTGAGGGACACCAAGGATGAGCAGCGCGGCGTGCTGCCACTTTGACCCAGACTGGTGATCAGCAACCTGAGTCAGGGTGGGGCACCCAGGGCTGAGCTGCGCGGCGGGCTGCCACTTTGACCCACTCTGGTGGTCGGCCGCCTGAGTGGGGAAAGGACCCCCAGGGCTGAGCAGCGCGGCGGGCTGC
The DNA here is from genome assembly GCF_041296235.1 of Equus asinus. Taxonomy (NCBI): domain Eukaryota; kingdom Metazoa; phylum Chordata; class Mammalia; order Perissodactyla; family Equidae; genus Equus; species Equus asinus. Next base: position 60,702,668 of record NC_091794.1, read on the forward strand.
CACTTTGACCCACTCTGGCGGTCGGCCGCCTGAGTGGGGTGAGGGACACCAAGGCTGAGCAGCGCGGCGTGCTGCCACTTTGACCCACACTGGCGGACTGCCGCCTAAGCTGGGGGTGGCGCCAGGGCTGAGCAGCACGACGGGCTGCCACTTTGACCCACACTGGCGGTCGGTCGCCTAAGCTGGGGATGGCGCCAGGGCTGAGAAGCACGGCGTGCTGCCACTTTGACGCACACTGGCGGTCGGCCGCATAAGCTGGGGGTGGCGCCAGGTCTGAGCAACGCGGCGGGCTGCCACTTTGACCCACTCTGGCGGTCGGGCGCCTGAGTGGGTGGTGATGGACCCCAGGACTGACCAGCGCGGCGGGCTGCACTTTGACGCACACTGGCGGTCGGCCGCCAGGGTGGGGAAAGAGCCCCCAGGGCTGAGCAGCGGGGCCGTCTTCCACTTTGACCCACTATGGCGGTCAGCCACCTGAGTGGGGGGGGGGGGGCGGCCCCCAGAGCTGAGCAGTGCGGTGGGTTGCCACTTTGACCCACTCTGGGGGTCCGCCGCCTGAGTGGGTGGGGAGTGCCCCCAGGGCTGAGCAGCGCGGTGGGCTGCCACGTTGACCCACTCTGGCGGTTGGCCCTCTGAGTGGTGGTAGGGCCCCCAGGCCTGAGCAGCGCAGTGGTCTGCCACTTTGACCCACTCTGGCCGTCGGCCGCCTGAGTGGGGCTGTGGCCCCCAGGACTGAGCAGCGTGGCGGGCTGCCACTTTGACCCACTCTGGCGGTCGGCCGCCTGAGTGGGGGGAGGGCCCCAGGGCTGAGCAGCGCGGCGGGCTGCCAATTTTTCCTACTCTGGCGGTGGGCCCCTGAGTGGGGGTGGGGCCCCCAGGGCTGAGCAGCGCGGCGGGCTGCCACTTTCACCCACTCTGGCGGTCCCCCGCCTGAGTGGGGGGGAGGGACCAAGGGCTGAGCAGCGCGGCGGGCTGCCAGTTTTTCCCTATCTGGCGTTGGGCCGCCGGAGTGGGGGTGGGGCCCCCAGGGCTGAGCTGCGCGGTGGGCTGCCACTTTTTCCCACTCTGGGGTCGGCCGCCTGAGTGGGATAGAGGGCCCCCAGGGCTGAGCAGCGCGGCGGGCTGCCAATTTGATGCACTCTGGCGGTCGGCCGCCTTAGTGGGGGGGAGGCCTCCAGGGCTGAGCAGCGCGGCGGGCTGCCACTTTGATGCACTCTGGCGTCGGCCGCCTGAGTGTGGGGAGGGCCCCAGGGCTGAGCATCGCGGCGTGCCTCCACTTTGACACACTCTGGCCGTCGGCCAGCTGAGTGGGTGGGGAGGTCCCCCAGGACTGAGCAGCGCGGTGGGCTCCCACTTTGACACACTCTGGGCGACGGCCGCCTGATTTGGGGGGAGGGCCCCAGGGCTGAGCAGCGCGGCAGGCTGCCAAGTTTTCCTACTCTGGCGGTGGGCCGCCTGAGTGGGGGTGGGGCCCCCTGGGCTGAGCAGCGCGGCGGGCTGCCACTTTGACCCACTCTGGCAGTCGGCCGCCTGAGTGGGGGGGAGTGCCGCCAGGGCTGAGCAGCGTGGTGGTCTGCCACTTTGACCCACTCTGGCGGTCGGCCGCCTGAGTTGGGGAGAGGGCCCCAGTGCTGAGCAGCATGGCGGGCTGCCACTTTGACCCACTCTGGCGGTCGGCCGCCTGAGTGGGGTGAGGGACACCAAGGATGAGCAGCGCGGCGTGCTGCCACTTTGACCCAGACTGGTGATCAGCAACCTGAGTCAGGGTGGGGCACCCAGGGCTGAGCTGCGCGGCGGGCTGCCACTTTGACCCACTCTGGTGGTCGGCCGCCTGAGTGGGGAAAGGACCCCCAGGGCTGAGCAGCGCGGCGGGCTGCCACTTTGACCCACTCTGGCGGTCGGCCGCCTGAGTGGGGTGAGGGACACCAAGGCTGAGCAGCGCGGCGTGCTGCCACTTTGACCCACACTGGCGGACTGCCGCCTAAGCTGGGGGTGGCGCCAGGGCTGAGCAGCACGACGGGCTGCCACTTTGACCCACACTGGCGGTCGGTCGCCTAAGCTGGGGATGGCGCCAGGGCTGAGAAGCACGGCGTGCTGCCACTTTGACGCACACTGGCGGTCGGCCGCATAAGCTGGGGGTGGCGCCAGGTCTGAGCAACGCGGCGGGCTGCCACTTTGACCCAGTCTGGCGGTCGGGCGCCTGAGTGGGTGGTGATGGAACCCAGGACTGACCAGCGCGGCGGGCTGCACTTTGACGCACACTGGCGTTCGGCCGCCTGAGTGTGCGTGGGGCCCCGAGGGCTGAGCAGCGCGGCGGGCTGCCACTTTCAACCACTCTGGCGGTCCCCCGCCTGAGTGGGGGGTAGGGACCAAGGGCTGAGCAGCTCGGCGGACTGCCAGTTTTTCCCTATCTGGCGTTGGGCCACCGGAGTGGGTGTGGGGCCCCCTGGGCTGAGCAGCGCGGCGGGCTGCCACTTTGACCCACTCTGGCTGTCGGCCGCCAGGTTGGGGAAAGAGCCCCCAGGGCTGAGCAGCGGGGCCGTCTTCCACTTTGACCCACTATGGCGGTCAGCCACCTGAGTGGGGGGGGGCGGCCCCCAGAGCTGAGCAGTGCGGTGGGTTGCCACTTTGACCCGCTCTGGCGGTCGGCCGCCTGAGTTGGGGGGGGCTGCCAGGGGTGAGCAGCGCAGCGGGCTGCCAGTTTTACCCACTCTGACCATCGGCCGCCTGATAGGGGGTGGGGCCTCGAGGGCTGAGCAGCGCGGCAGGCTGCCAATTTTTCCTACTCTGGCGGTGGGCCGCCTGAGTGGCGGTGGGGCCCCCAGGGCTGAGCAGCGCGGCGGGCTGCCACTTTGGCCCAATCTGGCGGTCTGCCACCTGAGTTGGGGCGGCCGCCAGGACTGAGCAGCGTGGCGCCCTGCCACTTTGCAACACTCTGGCGGTGGGCCGCCTTTGTGGGTGGGGAGGACCCCCAGGGCTGAGCAGCGCTGCGGGCTGCCACTTTGACCCAGTCTGGTGATCAGCAACCTGAGTCAGGGTAGGGCACCCAGGGCTGAGCTGCGCGGCGGGCTGCCACTTTGACCCAGTCTGGTGGTCGGCCGCCTGAGTGGGGAAAGGAACCCCAGGGCTGAGCAGCGCGACGGGCTGCCACTTTGACCCACTCTGGCGGTGGGCCGCCTGAGTGGGGAAAGGGCCCCCAGGGCTCAGCATCGCGGCGGGCTGCCACTTTGACCCACTCTGTCGGTCGGCCGCCAGGGTGGGGAAAGAGCCCCCAGGGCTGAGCAGCGGGGCCGTCTTCCACTTTGACCCACTCTGGCGGTCGGCCGCCTGAGTTGGGGAGAGGGCCCCAGTGCTGAGCAGCATGGCGGGCTGCCACTTTGACCCACTCTGGCGGTCGGCCGCCTGAGTGGGGTGAGGGACACCAAGGATGAGCAGCGCGGCGTGCTGCCACTTTGACCCAGACTGGTGATCAGCAACCTGAGTCAGGGTGGGGCACCCAGGGCTGAGCTGCGCGGCGGGCTGCCACTTTGACCCACACTGGCGGTCGGTCGCCTAAGCTGGGGATGGCGCCAGGGCTGAGAAGCACGGCGTGCTGCCACTTTGACGCACACTGGCGGTCGGCCGCATAAGCTGGGGGTGGCGCCAGGTCTGAGCAACGCGGCGGGCTGCCACTTTGACCCACTCTGGCGGTCGGGCGCCTGAGTGGGTGGTGATGGACCCCAGGACTGACCAGCGCGGCGGGCTGCACTTTGACGCACACTGGCGGTCGGCCGCCTGAGTGTGGATAGGGCCGCCAGGGCTGAGCAGCGTGGCGGGCTGCCACTTTGACCCACTCTGGGGGTCCGCCGCCTGAGTGGGTGGGGAGTGCCCCCAGGGCTGAGCAGCGCGGTGGGCTGCCACGTTGACCCACTCTGGCGGTTGGCCCTCTGAGTGGTGGTAGGGCCCCCAGGCCTGAGCAGCGCAGTGGTCTGCCACTTTGACCCACTCTGGCCGTCGGCCGCCTGAGTGGGGCTGTGGCCCCCAGGACTGAGCAGCGTGGCTGGCTGCCACTTTGACCCACTCTGGCGGTCGGCCGCCTGAGTGGGGGGAGGGCCCCAGGGCTGAGCAGCGCGGCGAGCTGCCAATTTTTCCTACTCTGGCGGTGGGCCGCCTGAGTGGGGGTGCGGCCCCCAGGGCTGAGCTGCGCGGCGGGCTGCCACTTTGACCCACTCTGGCGGTCGGTCGCCTAAGCTGGGGATGGCGCCAGGGCTGAGAAGCACGGCGTGCTGCCACTTTGACGCACACTGGCGGTCGGCCGCATAAGCTGGGGGTGGCGCCAGGTCTGAGCAACGCGACGGGCTGCCACTTTGACCCACTCTGGCGGTCGGGCGCCTGAGTGGGTGGTGATGGACCCCAGGACTGACCAGCGCGGCGGGCTGCACTTTGACGCACACTGGCGGTCGGCCGCCTGAGTGTGGATAGGGCCGCCAGGGCTGAGCAGCGTGGCGGGCTGCCACTTTGACCCACTCTGGGGGTCCGCCGCCTGAGTGGGTGGGGAGTGCCCCCAGGGCTGAGCAGCGCGGTGGGCTGCCACGTTGACCCACTCTGGCGGTTGGCCCTCTGAGTGGTGGTAGGGCCCCCAGGCCTGAGCAGCGCAGTGGTCTGCCACTTTGACCCACTCTGGCCGTCGGCCGCCTGAGTGGGGCTGTGGCCCCCAGGACTGAGCAGCGTGGCTGGCTGCCACTTTGACCCACTCTGGCGGTCGGCCGCCTGAGTGGGGGGAGGGCCCCAGGGCTGAGCAGCGCGGCGAGCTGCCAATTTTTCCTACTCTGGCGGTGGGCCGCCTGAGTGGGGGTGCGGCCCCCAGGGCTGAGCTGCGCGGCGGGCTGCCACTTTGACCCACTCTGGCGGGCGGCCGCCTGAGTGGGATAGAGGGCCCCCAGGGCTGAGCAGCGCGGCGGGCTGCCAATTTGATGCACTCTGGCGGTCGGCCGCCTTAGTGGGGGGGAGGACCACAGGGCTGAGCAGCGCGGCGGGCTGCCAGTTTTTCCCACTCTGACCATCGGCCGCCTGATAGGGGGTGAGGCCTCCAGGGCTGAGCAGCAGGGCGGGCTGCCACTTTGATGCACTCTGGCGTCGGCCGCCTGAGTGTGGGGAGGGCGCCAGGGCTGAGCATCGCGGCGTGCTCCCACTTTGACACACTCTGGCCGTCGGCCAGCTGAGTGAGTGGGGAGGTCCCCCAGGACTGAGCAGCGCGGTGGGCTCCCACTTTGACACACTCTGGGCGACGGCCGCCTGATTTGGGGGGAGGGCCCCAGGGCTGAGCAGCGCGGCAGGCTGCCAAGTTTTCCTACTCTGGCGGTGGGCCGCCTGAGTGGGGGAGGGGCCCCCTGGGCTGAGCAGCGCGGCGGGCTGCCAGTTTGAGCCACTCTGGTGGTCGGCCGCCTGAGTGGGGGTGGGGGGAGCCGCCAGGGCTGAGCAGCGCGGCGGGCTGCCACTTTGGCCCACTCTGGCGTTCGGCCACCTGAGTTGGGGCGGCCGCCAGGACTGAGCAGCGTGGCGCCCTGCCTTCTTGCAACACTCTGGCGGTGGGCCGCCTGAGTGGGTGGGGAGGACCCCCAGGGCTGAGCAGCGCGGCGGGCTGCCACTTTTTCCCACTCTGTCGGTGGGCCGCCTGAGTGGGGGTCGGGGCCCCCAGGTCTGAGCAGCGCGGCGGGCTGCCTCTATGAACCACTGTGGCGGTCGGCCGCCAACTACGTTTGGCGCCCCCAGGGCTGAGCTGTGCGGGGGGGCTGCCATTTTGACCCACTCTGGCCGTCCGTCGCCTGAGTGGGTGGGGTGGCCTCCAGGGCTGAGCAGCGCTGCGGGCTGCCACTTTGACCCAGTCTGGTGGTCGGCCGCCTGAGTGGGGAAAGGAACCCCAGGGCTGAGCAGCGCGACGGGCTGCCACTTTGACCCACTCTGGCGGTGGGCCGCCTGAGTGGGGAAAGGGCCCCCAGGGCTCAGCATCGCGGCGGGCTGCCACTTTGACCCACTCTGGCGGTCGGCCGCCAGGGTGGGGAAAGAGCCCCCAGGGCTGAGCAGCGGGGCGTTCTTCCACTTTGACGCACTAAGGCGGTCAGCCACCTGAGTGGGGGGGGGGCGGCCCCCAGAGCTGAGCAGTGCGGTGGGTTGCCACTTTGACCCGCTCTGGCGGTCGGCCGCCTGAGTTGGGGGGTGCTGCCGGGGTGAGCAGCGCAGCGGGCTGCCAGTTTTACCCACTCTGACCACTGGCCGCCTGTTGGGGGTGGGGCCTCGAGGGCTGAGCAGCGCAGTGGTCTGCCACTTTGACCCAGTCTGGTGATCAGCAACCTGAGTCAGGATAGGGCACCCAGGGCTGAGCTGCGCGGCGGGCTGCCACTTTGACCCAGTCTGGTGGTCGGCCGCCTGAGTGGGGAAAGGAACCCCAGGGCTGAGCAGCGCGACGGGCTGCCACTTTGACCCACTCTGGCGGTGGGCCGCCTGAGTGGGGAAAGGGCCCCCAGGGCTCAGCATCGCGGCGGGCTGCCACTTTGACCCACTCTGTCGGTCGGCCGCCAGGGTGGGGAAAGAGCCCCCAGGGCTGAGCAGCGGGGCCGTCTTCCACTTTGACCCACTATGGCGGTCAGCCACCTGAGTGGGGGGGGGGGGGCGGCCCCCAGAGCTGAGCAGTGCGGTGGGTTGCCACTTTGACCCACGCTGGGGGTCCGCCGCCTGAGTGGGTGGGGAGTGCCCCCAGGGCTGAGCAGCGCGGTGGGCTGCCACGTTGACCCACTCTGGCGGTTGGCCCTCTGAGTGGTGGTAGGGCCCCCAGGCCTGAGCAGCGCAGTGGTCTGCCACTTTGACCCACTCTGGCCGTCGGCCGCCTGAGTGGGGCTGTGGCCCCCAGGACTGAGCAGCGTGGCGGGCTGCCACTTTGACCCACTCTGGCGGTCGGCCGCCTGAGTGGGGGGAGGGCCCCAGGGCTGAGCAGCGCGGCGGGCTGCCAATTTTTCCTACTCTGGCGGTGGGCCGCCTGAGTGGGGGTGGGGCCCCCAGGGCTGAGCAGCGCGGCGGGCTGCCACTTTGACCCACTCTGGCAGTCGGCCGCCTGAGTGGGGGGGAGTGCCGCCAGGGCTGAGCAGCGTGGTGGTCTGCCACTTTGACCCACTCTGGCGGTCGGCCGCCTGAGTTGGGGAGAGGGCCCCAGTGCTGAGCAGCATGGCGGGCTGCCACTTTGACCCACTCTGGCGGTCGGCCGCCTGAGTGGGGTGAGGGACACCAAGGATGAGCAGCGCGGCGTGCTGCCACTTTGACCCAGACTGGTGATCAGCAACCTGAGTCAGGGTGGGGCACCCAGGGCTGAGCTGCGCGGCGGGCTGCCACTTTGACCCACTCTGGTGGTCGGCCGCCTGAGTGGGGAAAGGACCCCCAGGGCTGAGCAGCGCGGCGGGCTGCCACTTTGACCCACTCTGGCGGTCGGCCGCCTGAGTGGGGTGAGGGACACCAAGGCTGAGCAGCGCGGCGTGCTGCCACTTTGACCCACACTGGCGGACTGCCGCCTAAGCTGGGGGTGGCGCCAGGGCTGAGCAGCACGACGGGCTGCCACTTTGACCCACACTGGCGGTCGGTCGCCTAAGCTGGGGATGGCGCCAGGGCTGAGAAGCACGGCGTGCTGCCACTTTGACGCACACTGGCGGTCGGCCGCATAAGCTGGTTGTGGCGCCAGGTCTGAGCAACGCGGCGGGCTGCCACTTTGACCCACTCTGGCGGTCGGGCGCCTGAGTGGGTGGTGATGGACCCCAGGACTGACCAGCGCGGCGGGCTGCACTTTGACGCACACTGGCGGTCGGCCGCCAGGGTGGGGAAAGAGCCCCCAGGGCTGAGCAGCGGGGCCGTCTTCCACTTTGACCCACTATGGCGGTCAGCCACCTGAGTGGGGGGGGGGGGCGGCCCCCAGAGCTGAGCAGTGCGGTGGGTTGCCACTTTGACCCACTCTGGGGGTCCGCCGCCTGAGTGGGTGGGGAGTGCCCCCAGGGCTGAGCAGCGCGGTGGGCTGCCACGTTGACCCACTCTGGCGGTTGGCCCTCTGAGTGGTGGTAGGGCCCCCAGGCCTGAGCAGCGCAGTGGTCTGCCACTTTGACCCACTCTGGCCGTTGGCCGCCTGAGTGGGGCTGTGGCCCCCAGGACTGAGCAGCGTGGCGGGCTGCCACTTTGACCCACTCTGGCGGTCGGCCGCCTGAGTGGGGGGAGGGCCCCAGGGCTGAGCAGCGCGGCGGGCTGCCAATTTTTCCTACTCTGGCGGTGGGCCGCCTGAGTGGGGGTGGGGCCCCCAGGGCTGAGCAGCGCGGCGGGCTGCCACTTTCACCCACTCTGGCGGTCCCCCGCCTGAGTGGGGGGGAGGGACCAAGGGCTGAGCAGCGCGGCGGGCTGCCAGTTTTTCCCTATCTGGCGTTGGGCCGCCGGAGTGGGGGTGGGGCCCCCAGGGCTGAGCTGCGCGGTGGGCTGCCACTTTTTCCCACTCTGGGGTCGGCCGCCTGAGTGGGATAGAGGGCCCCCAGGGCTGAGCAGCGCGGCGGGCTGCCAATTTGATGCACTCTGGCGGTCGGCCGCCTTAGTGGGGGGGAGGCCTCCAGGGCTGAGCAGCGCGGCGGGCTGCCACTTTGATGCACTCTGGCGTCGGCCGCCTGAGTGTGGGGAGGGCCCCAGGGCTGAGCATCGCGGCGTGCCTCCACTTTGACACACTCTGGCCGTCGGCCAGCTGAGTGGGTGGGGAGGTCCCCCAGGACTGAGCAGCGCGGTGGGCTCCCACTTTGACACACTCTGGGCGACGGCCGCCTGATTTGGGGGGAGGGCCCCAGGGCTGAGCAGCGCGGCAGGCTGCCAAGTTTTCCTACTCTGGCGGTGGGCCGCCTGAGTGGGGGTGGGGCCCCCTGGGCTGAGCAGCGCGGCGGGCTGCCACTTTGACCCACTCTGGCGGTCGGCCGCCTGAGTGGGGAGAGGGCCCCAGTGCTGAGCAGCATGGCGGGCTGCCACTTTGACCCACTCTGGCGGTCGGCCGCCTGAGTGGGGTGAGGGACACCAAGGATGAGCAGCGCGGCGTGCTGCCACTTTGACCCAGACTGGTGATCAGCAACCTGAGTCAGGGTGGGGCACCCAGGGCTGAGCTGCGCGGCGGGCTGCCACTTTGACCCACACTGGCGGTCGGTCGCCTAAGCTGGGGATGGCGCCAGGGCTGAGAAGCACGGCGTGCTGCCACTTTGACGCACACTGGCGGTCGGCCGCATAAGCTGGGGGTGGCGCCAGGTCTGAGCAACGCGGCGGGCTGCCACTTTGACCCACTCTGGCGGTCGGGCGCCTGAGTGGGTGGTGATGGACCCCAGGACTGACCAGCGCGGCGGGCTGCACTTTGACGCACACTGGCGGTCGGCCGCCTGAGTGTGGATAGGGCCGCCAGGGCTGAGCAGCGTGGCGGGCTGCCACTTTGACCCACTCTGGGGGTCCGCCGCCTGAGTGGGTGGGGAGTGCCCCCAGGGCTGAGCAGCGCGGTGGGCTGCCACGTTGACCCACTCTGGCGGTTGGCCCTCTGAGTGGTGGTAGGGCCCCCAGGCCTGAGCAGCGCAGTGGTCTGCCACTTTGACCCACTCTGGCCGTCGGCCGCCTGAGTGGGGCTGTGGCCCCCAGGACTGAGCAGCGTGGCTGGCTGCCACTTTGACCCACTCTGGCGGTCGGCCGCCTGAGTGGGGGGAGGGCCCCAGGGCTGAGCAGCGCGGCGAGCTGCCAATTTTTCCTACTCTGGCGGTGGGCCGCCTGAGTGGGGGTGCGGCCCCCAGGGCTGAGCTGCGCGGTGGGCTGCCACTTTGACCCACTCTGGCGGTCGGTCGCCTAAGCTGGGGATGGCGCCAGGGCTGAGAAGCACGGCGTGCTGCCACTTTGACGCACACTGGCGGTCGGCCGCATAAGCTGGGGGTGGCGCCAGGTCTGAGCAACGCGGCGGGCTGCCACTTTGACCCACTCTGGCGGTCGGGCGCCTGAGTGGGTGGTGATGGACCCCAGGACTGACCAGCGCGGCGGGCTGCACTTTGACGCACACTGGCGGTCGGCCGCCTGAGTGTGGATAGGGCCGCCAGGGCTGAGCAGCGTGGCGGGCTGCCACTTTGACCCACTCTGGGGGTCCGCCGCCTGAGTGGGTGGGGAGTGCCCCCAGGGCTGAGCAGCGCGGTGGGCTGCCACGTTGACCCACTCTGGCGGTTGGCCCTCTGAGTGGTGGTAGGGCCCCCAGGCCTGAGCAGCGCAGTGGTCTGCCACTTTGACCCACTCTGGCCGTCGGCCGCCTGAGTGGGGCTGTGGCCCCCAGGACTGAGCAGCGTGGCTGGCTGCCACTTTGACCCACTCTGGCGGTCGGCCGCCTGAGTGGGGGGAGGGCCCCAGGGCTGAGCAGCGCGGCGAGCTGCCAATTTTTCCTACTCTGGCGGTGGGCCGCCTGAGTGGGGGTGCGGCCCCCAGGGCTGAGCTGCGCGGCGGGCTGCCACTTTGACCCACTCTGGCGGGCGGCCGCCTGAGTGGGATAGAGGGCCCCCAGGGCTGAGCAGCGCGGCGGGCTGCCAATTTGATGCACTCTGGCGGTCGGCCGCCTTAGTGGGGGGGAGGACCACAGGGCTGAGCAGCGCGGCGGGCTGCCAGTTTTTCCCACTCTGACCATCGGCCGCCTGATAGGGGGTGAGGCCTCCAGGGCTGAGCAGCAGGGCGGGCTGCCACTTTGATGCACTCTGGCGTCGGCCGCCTGAGTGTGGGGAGGGCGCCAGGGCTGAGCATCGCGGCGTGCTCCCACTTTGACACACTCTGGCCGTCGGCCAGCTGAGTGAGTGGGGAGGTCCCCCAGGACTGAGCAGCGCGGTGGGCTCCCACTTTGACACACTCTGGGCGACGGCCGCCTGATTTGGGGGGAGGGCCCCAGGGCTGAGCAGCGCGGCAGGCTGCCAAGTTTTCCTACTCTGGCGGTGGGCCGCCTGAGTGGGGGAGGGGCCCCCTGGGCTGAGCAGCGCGGCGGGTTGCCACTTTGACCCACTCTGGCGGTCGGCCGCCTGAGTGGGGGGGAGTGCCGCCAGGGCTGAGCAGCGTGGTGGTCTGCCACTTTGACCCACTCTGGCGGTCGGCCGCCTGAGTGGGGAGAGGGCCCCCAGGGCAGAGCAGCGCGGCGGGCTGCCAGTTTGAGCCACTCTGGTGGTCGGCCGCCTGAGTGGGGGTGGGGGGAGCCGCCAGGGCTGAGCAGCGCGGCGGGCTGCCACTTTGGCCCACTCTGGCGTTCGGCCACCTGAGTTGGGGCGGCCGCCAGGACTGAGCAGCGTGGCGCCCTGCCTTCTTGCAACACTCTGGCGGTGGGCCGCCTGAGTGGGTGGGGAGGACCCCCAGGGCTGAGCAGCGCGGCGGGCTGCCACTTTTTCCCACTCTGTCGGTGGGCCGCCTGAGTGGGGGTCGGGGCCCCCAGGTCTGAGCAGCGCGGCGGGCTGCCTCTATGAACCACTGTGGCGGTCGGCCGCCAACTACGTTTGGCGCCCCCAGGGCTGAGCTGTGCGGGGGGGCTGCCATTTTGACCCACTCTGGCCGTCCGTCGCCTGAGTGGGTGGGGTGGCCTCCAGGGCTGAGCAGCGCTGCGGGCTGCCACTTTGACCCAGTCTGGTGGTCGGCCGCCTGAGTGGGGAAAGGAACCCCAGGGCTGAGCAGCGCGACGGGCTGCCACTTTGACCCACTCTGGCGGTGGGCCGCCTGAGTGGGGAAAGGGCCCCCAGGGCTCAGCATCGCGGCGGGCTGCCACTTTGACCCACTCTGGCGGTCGGCCGCCAGGGTGGGGAAAGAGCCCCCAGGGCTGAGCAGCGGGGCGTTCTTCCACTTTGACGCACTAAGGCGGTCAGCCACCTGAGTGGGGGGGGGGCGGCCCCCAGAGCTGAGCAGTGCGGTGGGTTGCCACTTTGACCCGCTCTGGCGGTCGGCCGCCTGAGTTGGGGGGTGCTGCCGGGGTGAGCAGCGCAGCGGGCTGCCAGTTTTACCCACTCTGACCACTGGCCGCCTGTTGGGGGTGGGGCCTCGAGGGCTGAGCAGCGCAGTGGTCTGCCACTTTGACCCAGTCTGGTGATCAGCAACCTGAGTCAGGATAGGGCACCCAGGGCTGAGCTGCGCGGCGGGCTGCCACTTTGACCCAGTCTGGTGGTCGGCCGCCTGAGTGGGGAAAGGAACCCCAGGGCTGAGCAGCGCGACGGGCTGCCACTTTGACCCACTCTGGCGGTCGGCCGCCAGGGTGGGGAAAGAGCCCCCAGGGCTGAGCAGCGGGGCGTTCTTCCACTTTGACGCACTAAGGCGGTCAGCCACCTGAGTGGGGGGGGGGCGGCCCCCAGAGCTGAGCAGTGCGGTGGGTTGCCACTTTGACCCGCTCTGGCGGTCGGCCGCCTGAGTTGGGGGGTGATGCCGGGGTGAGCAGCGCAGCGGGCTGCCAGTTTTACCCACTCTGACCACTGGCCGCCTGTTGGGGGTGGGGCCTCGAGGGCTGAGCAGCGCAGTGGTCTGCCACTTTGACCCAGTCTGGTGATCAGCAACCTGAGTCAGGATAGGGCACCCAGGGCTGAGCTGCGCGGCGGGCTGCCACTTTGACCCAGTCTGGTGGTCGGCCGCCTGAGTGGGGAAAGGAACCCCAGGGCTGAGCAGCGCGACGGGCTGCCACTTTGACCCACTCTGGCGGTGGGCCGCCTGAGTGGGGAAAGGGCCCCCAGGGCTCAGCATCGCGGCGGGCTGCCACTTTGACCCACTCTGTCGGTCGGCCGCCAGGGTGGGGAAAGAGCCCCCAGGGCTGAGCAGCGGGGCCGTCTTCCACTTTGACCCACTATGGCGGTCAGCCACCTGAGTGGGGGGGGGGGGGCGGCCCCCAGAGCTGAGCAGTGCGGTGGGTTGCCACTTTGACCCACGCTGGGGGTCCGCCGCCTGAGTGGGTGGGGAGTGCCCCCAGGGCTGAGCAGCGCGGTGGGCTGCCACGTTGACCCACTCTGGCGGTTGGCCCTCTGAGTGGTGGTAGGGCCCCCAGGCCTGAGCAGCGCAGTGGTCTGCCACTTTGACCCACTCTGGCCGTCGGCCGCCTGAGTGGGGCTGTGGCCCCCAGGACTGAGCAGCGTGGCGGGCTGCCACTTTGACCCACTCTGGCGGTCGGCCGCCTGAGTGGGGGGAGGGCCCCAGGGCTGAGCAGCGCGGCGGGCTGCCAATTTTTCCTACTCTGGCGGTGGGCCGCCTGAGTGGGGGTGGGGCCCCCAGGGCTGAGCAGCGCGGCGGGCTGCCACTTTCACCCACTCTGGCGGTCCCCCGCCTGAGTGGGGGGGAGGGACCAAGGGCTGAGCAGCGCGGCGGGCTGCCAGTTTTTCCCTATCTGGCGTTGGGCCGCCGGAGTGGGGGTGGGGCCCCCAGGGCTGAGCTGCGCGGTGGGCTGCCACTTTTTCCCACTCTGGGGTCGGCCGCCTGAGTGGGATAGAGGGCCCCCAGGGCTGAGCAGCGCGGCGGGCTGCCAATTTGATGCACTCTGGCGGTCGGCCGCCTTAGTGGGGGGGAGGCCTCCAGGGCTGAGCAGCGCGGCGGGCTGCCACTTTGATGCACTCTGGCGTCGGCCGCCTGAGTGTGGGGAGGGCCCCAGGGCTGAGCATCGCGGCGTGCCTCCACTTTGACACACTCTGGCCGTCGGCCAGCTGAGTGGGTGGGGAGGTCCCCCAGGACTGAGCAGCGCGGTGGGCTCCCACTTTGACACACTCTGGGCGACGGCCGCCTGATTTGGGGGGAGGGCCCCAGGGCTGAGCAGCGCGGCAGGCTGCCAAGTTTTCCTACTCTGGCGGTGGGCCGCCTGAGTGGGGGTGGGGCCCCCTGGGCTGAGCAGCGCGGCGGGCTGCCACTTTGACCCACTCTGGCAGTCGGCCGCCTGAGTGGGGGGGAGTGCCGCCAGGGCTGAGCAGCGGGGCCGTCTTCCACTTTGACCCACTCTGGCGGTCGGCCGCCTGAGTTGGGGAGAGGGCCCCAGTGCTGAGCAGCATGGCGGGCTGCCACTTTGACCCACTCTGGCGGTCGGCCGCCTGAGTGGGGTGAGGGACACCAAGGATGAGCAGCGCGGCGTGCTGCCACTTTGACCCAGACTGGTGATCAGCAACCTGAGTCAGGGTGGGGCACCCAGGGCTGAGCTGCGCGGCGGGCTGCCACTTTGACCCACACTGGCGGTCGGTCGCCTAAGCTGGGGATGGCGCCAGGGCTGAGAAGCACGGCGTGCTGCCACTTTGACGCACACTGGCGGTCGGCCGCATAAGCTGGGGGTGGCGCCAGGTCTGAGCAACGCGGCGGGCTGCCACTTTGACCCACTCTGGCGGTCGGGCGCCTGAGTGGGTGGTGATGGACCCCAGGACTGACCAGCGCGGCGGGCTGCACTTTGACGCACACTGGCGGTCGGCCGCCTGAGTGTGGATAGGGCCGCCAGGGCTGAGCAGCGTGGCGGGCTGCCACTTTGACCCACTCTGGGGGTCCGCCGCCTGAGTGGGTGGGGAGTGCCCCCAGGGCTGAGCAGCGCGGTGGGCTGCCACGTTGACCCACTCTGGCGGTTGGCCCTCTGAGTGGTGGTAGGGCCCCCAGGCCTGAGCAGCGCAGTGGTCTGCCACTTTGACCCACTCTGGCCGTCGGCCGCCTGAGTGGGGCTGTGGCCCCCAGGACTGAGCAGCGTGGCTGGCTGCCACTTTGACCCACTCTGGCGGTCGGCCGCCTGAGTGGGGGGAGGGCCCCAGGGCTGAGCAGCGCGGCGAGCTGCCAATTTTTCCTACTCTGGCGGTGGGCCGCCTGAGTGGGGGTGCGGCCCCCAGGGCTGAGCTGCGCGGCGGGCTGCCACTTTGACCCACTCTGGCGGGCGGCCGCCTGAGTGGGATAGAGGGCCCCCAGGGCTGAATAGCGCGGCGGGCTGCCAATTTGATGCACTCTGGCGGTCGGCCGCCTTAGTGGGGGGGAGGACCACAGGGCTGAGCAGCGCGGCGGGCTGCCAGTTTTTCCCACTCTGACCATCGGCCGCCTGATAGGGGGTGAGGCCTCCAGGGCTGAGCAGCAGGGCGGGCTGCCACTTTGATGCACTCTGGCGTCGGCCGCCTGAGTGTGGGGAGGGCGCCAGGGCTGAGCATCGCGGCGTGCTCCCACTTTGACACACTCTGGCCGTCGGCCAGCTGAGTGAGTGGGGAGGTCCCCCAGGACTGAGCAGCGCGGTGGGCTCCCACTTTGACACACTCTGGGCGACGGCCGCCTGATTTGGGGGGAGGGCCCCAGGGCTGAGCAGCGCGGCAGGCTGCCAAGTTTTCCTACTCTGGCGGTGGGCCGCCTGAGTGGGGGAGGGGCCCCCTGGGCTGAGCAGCGCGGCGGGTTGCCACTTTGACCCACTCTGGCGGTCGGCCGCCTGAGTGGGGGGGAGTGCCGCCAGGGCTGAGCAGCGTGGTGGTCTGCCACTTTGACCCACTCTGGCGGTCGGCCGCCTGAGTGGGGAGAGGGCCCCCAGGGCAGAGCAGCGCGGCGGGCTGCCAGTTTGAGCCACTCTGGTGGTCGGCCGCCTGAGTGGGGGTGGGGGGAGCCGCCAGGGCTGAGCAGCGCGGCGGGCTGCCACTTTGGCCCACTCTGGCGTTCGGCCACCTGAGTTGGGGCGGCCGCCAGGACTGAGCAGCGTGGCGCCCTGCCTTCTTGCAACACTCTGGCGGTGGGCCGCCTGAGTGGGTGGGGAGGACCCCCAGGGCTGAGCAGCGCGGCGGGCTGCCACTTTTTCCCACTCTGTCGGTGGGCCGCCTGAGTGGGGGTCGGGGCCCCCAGGTCTGAGCAGCGCGGCGGGCTGCCTCTATGAACCACTGTGGCGGTCGGCCGCCAACTACGTTTGGCGCCCCCAGGGCTGAGCTGTGCGGGGGGGCTGCCATTTTGACCCACTCTGGCCGTCCGTCGCCTGAGTGGGTGGGGTGGCCTCCAGGGCTGAGCAGCGCTGCGGGCTGCCACTTTGACCCAGTCTGGTGGTCGGCCGCCTGAGTGGGGAAAGGAACCCCAGGGCTGAGCAGCGCGACGGGCTGCCACTTTGACCCACTCTGGCGGTGGGCCGCCTGAGTGGGGAAAGGGCCCCCAGGGCTCAGCATCGCGGCGGGCTGCCACTTTGACCCACTCTGGCGGTCGGCCGCCAGGATGGGGAAAGAGCCCCCAGGGCTGAGCAGCGGGGCGGTCTTCCACTTTGACGCACTAAGGCGGTCAGCCACCTGAGTGGGGGGGGGGGCGGCCCCCAGAGCTGAGCAGTGCGGTGGGTTGCCACTTTGACCCGCTCTGGCGGTCGGCCGCCTGAGTTGGGGGGTGCTGCCGGGGTGAGCAGCGCAGCGGGCTGCCAGTTTTACCCACTCTGACCACTGGCCGCCTGTTGGGGGTGGGGCCTCGAGGGCTGAGCAGCGCAGTGGTCTGCCACTTTGTCCCAGTCTGGTGATCAGCAACCTGAGTCAGGATAGGGCACCCAGGGCTGAGCTGCGCGGCGGGCTGCCACTTTGACCCAGTCTGGTGGTCGGCCGCCTGAGTGGGGAAAGGAACCCCAGGGCTGAGCAGCGCGACGGGCTGCCACTTTGACCCACTCTGGCGGTGGGCCGCCTGAGTGGGGAAAGGGCCCCCAGGGCTCAGCATCGCGGCGGGCTGCCACTTTGACCCACTCTGTCGGTCGGCCGCCAGGGTGGGGAAAGAGCCCCCAGGGCTGAGCAGCGGGGCCGTCTTCCACTTTGACCCACTATGGCGGTCAGCCACCTGAGTGGGGGGGGGGGGCGGCCCCCAGAGCTGAGCAGTGCGGTGGGTTGCCACTTTGACCCACGCTGGGGGTCCGCCGCCTGAGTGGGTGGGGAGTGCCCCCAGGGCTGAGCAGCGCGGTGGGCTGCCACGTTGACCCACTCTGGCGGTTGGCCCTCTGAGTGGTGGTAGGGCCCCCAGGCCTGAGCAGCGCAGTGGTCTGCCACTTTGACCCACTCTGGCCGTCGGCCGCCTGAGTGGGGCTGTGGCCCCCAGGACTGAGCAGCGTGGCGGGCTGCCACTTTGACCCACTCTGGCGGTCGGCCGCCTGAGTGGGGGGAGGGCCCCAGGGCTGAGCAGCGCGGCGGGCTGCCAATTTTTCCTACTCTGGCGGTGGGCCGCCTGAGTGGGGGTGGGGCCCCCAGGGCTGAGCAGCGCGGCGGGCTGCCACTTTGACCCACTCTGGCGGTCGGCCGCCTGAGTGTGCGTGGGGCCCCCAGGGCTGAGCAGCGCGGCGGGCTGCCACTTTGACCCACTCTGGCGGTCGGCCGCCTGAGTGTGCGTGGGGCCCCCAGGGCTGAGCAGCGCGGCGGGCTGCCACTTTCACCCACTCTGGCGGTCCCCCGCCTGAGTTGGGGGGAGGGACCAAGGGCTGAGCAGCGCGGCGGGCTGCCAGTTTTTCCCTATCTGGCGTTGGGCCGCCGGAGTGGGGGTGGGGCCCCCAGGGCTGAGCTGCGCGGTGGGCTGCCACTTTTTCCCACTCTGGGGTCGGCCGCCTTAGTGGGGGGGAGGCCTCCAGGGCTGAGCAGCGCGGCGGGCTGCCACTTTGATGCACTCTGGCGTCGGCCGCCTGAGTGTGGGGAGGGCCCCAGGGCTGAGCATCGCGGCGTGCCTCCACTTTGACACACTCTGGCCGTCGGCCAGCTGAGTGGGTGGGGAGGTCCCCCAGGACTGAGCAGCGCGGTGGGCTCCCACTTTGACACACTCTGGGCGACGGCCGCCTGATTTGGGGGGAGGGCCCCAGGGCTGAGCAGCGCGGCAGGCTGCCAAGTTTTCCTACTCTGGCGGTGGGCCGCCTGAGTGGGGGTGGGGCCCCCTGGGCTGAGCAGCGCGGCGGGCTGCCACTTTGACCCACTCTGGCAGTCGGCCGCCTGAGTGGGGGGGAGTGCCGCCAGGGCTGAGCAGCGTGGTGGTCTGCCACTTTGACCCACTCTGGCGGTCGGCCGCCTGAGTTGGGGAGAGGGCCCCAGTGCTGAGCAGCATGGCGGGCTGCCACTTTGACCCACTCTGGCGGTCGGCCGCCTGAGTGGGGTGAGGGACACCAAGGATGAGCAGCGCGGCGTGCTGCCACTTTGACCCAGACTGGTGATCAGCAACCTGAGTCAGGGTGGGGCACCCAGGGCTGAGCTGCGCGGCGGGCTGCCACTTTGACCCACTCTGGTGGTCGGCCGCCTGAGTGGGGAAAGGACCCCCAGGGCTGAGCAGCGCGGCGGGCTGCCACTTTGACCCACTCTGGCGGTCGGCCGCCTGAGTGGGGTGAGGGACACCAAGGCTGAGCAGCGCGGCGTGCTGCCACTTTGACCCACACTGGCGGACTGCCGCCTAAGCTGGGGGTGGCGCCAGGGCTGAGCAGCACGACGGGCTGCCACTTTGACCCACACTGGCGGTCGGTCGCCTAAGCTGGGGATGGCGCCAGGGCTGAGAAGCACGGCGTGCTGCCACTTTGACGCACACTGGCGGTCGGCCGCATAAGCTGGGGGTGGCGCCAGGTCTGAGCAACGCGGCGGGCTGCCACTTTGACCCAGTCTGGCGGTCGGGCGCCTGAGTGGGTGGTGATGGAACCCAGGACTGACCAGCGCGGCGGGCTGCACTTTGACGCACACTGGCGTTCGGCCGCCTGAGTGTGCGTGGGGCCCCGAGGGCTGAGCAGCGCGGCGGGCTGCCACTTTCAACCACTCTGGCGGTCCCCCGCCTGAGTGGGGGGTAGGGACCAAGGGCTGAGCAGCTCGGCGGACTGCCAGTTTTTCCCTATCTGGCGTTGGGCCACCGGAGTGGGTGTGGGGCCCCCTGGGCTGAGCAGCGCGGCGGGCTGCCACTTTGACCCACTCTGGCTGTCGGCCGCCAGGTTGGGGAAAGAGCCCCCAGGGCTGAGCAGCGGGGCCGTCTTCCACTTTGACCCACTATGGCGGTCAGCCACCTGAGTGGGGGGGGGCGGCCCCCAGAGCTGAGCAGTGCGGTGGGTTGCCACTTTGACCCGCTCTGGCGGTCGGCCGCCTGAGTTGGGGGGGGCTGCCAGGGGTGAGCAGCGCAGCGGGCTGCCAGTTTTACCCACTCTGACCATCGGCCGCCTGATAGGGGGTGGGGCCTCGAGGGCTGAGCAGCGCGGCAGGCTGCCAATTTTTCCTACTCTGGCGGTGGGCCGCCTGAGTGGCGGTGGGGCCCCCAGGGCTGAGCAGCGCGGCGGGCTGCCACTTTGGCCCACTCTGGCGGTCTGCCACCTGAGTTGGGGCGGCCGCCAGGACTGAGCAGCGTGGCGCCCTGCCACTTTGCAACACTCTGGCGGTGGGCCGCCTTTGTGGGTGGGGAGGACCCCCAGGGCTGAGCAGCGCTGCGGGCTGCCACTTTGACCCAGTCTGGTGATCAGCAACCTGAGTCAGGGTAGGGCACCCAGGGCTGAGCTGCGCGGCGGGCTGCCACTTTGACCCAGTCTGGTGGTCGGCCGCCTGAGTGGGGAAAGGAACCCCAGGGCTGAGCAGCGCGACGGGCTGCCACTTTGACCCACTCTGGCGGTGGGCCGCCTGAGTGGGGAAAGGGCCCCCAGGGCTCAGCATCGCGGCGGGCTGCCACTTTGACCCACTCTGTCGGTCGGCCGCCAGGGTGGGGAAATAGCCCCCAGGGCTGAGCAGCGGGGCCGTCTTCCACTTTGACCCACTCTGGCGGTCGGCCGCCTGAGTTGGGGAGAGGGCCCCAGTGCTGAGCAGCATGGCGGGCTGCCACTTTGACCCACTCTGGCGGTCGGCCGCCTGAGTGGGGTGAGGGACACCAAGGATGAGCAGCGCGGCGTGCTGCCACTTTGACCCAGACTGGTGATCAGCAACCTGAGTCAGGGTGGGGCACCCAGGGCTGAGCTGCGCGGCGGGCTGCCACTTTGACCCACACTGGCGGTCGGTCGCCTAAGCTGGGGATGGCGCCAGGGCTGAGAAGCACGGCGTGCTGCCACTTTGACGCACACTGGCGGTCGGCCGCATAAGCTGGGGGTGGCGCCAGGTCTGAGCAACGCGGCGGGCTGCCACTTTGACCCACTCTGGCGGTCGGGCGCCTGAGTGGGTGGTGATGGACCCCAGGACTGACCAGCGCGGCGGGCTGCACTTTGACGCACACTGGCGGTCGGCCGCCTGAGTGTGGATAGGGCCGCCAGGGCTGAGCAGCGTGGCGGGCTGCCACTTTGACCCACTCTGGGGGTCCGCCGCCTGAGTGGGTGGGGAGTGCCCCCAGGGCTGAGCAGCGCGGTGGGCTGCCACGTTGACCCACTCTGGCGGTTGGCCTTCTGAGTGGTGGTAGGGCCCCCAGGCCTGAGCAGCGCAGTGGTCTGCCACTTTGACCCACTCTGGCCGTCGGCCGCCTGAGTGGGGCTGTGGCCCCCAGGACTGAGCAGCGTGGCTGGCTGCCACTTTGACCCACTCTGGCGGTCGGCCGCCTGAGTGGGGGGAGGGCCCCAGGGCTGAGCAGCGCGGCGAGCTGCCAATTTTTCCTACTCTGGCGGTGGGCCGCCTGAGTGGGGGTGCGGCCCCCAGGGCTGAGCTGCGCGGCGGGCTGCCACTTTGACCCACTCTGGCGGTCGGTCGCCTAAGCTGGGGATGGCGCCAGGGCTGAGAAGCACGGCGTGCTGCCACTTTGACGCACACTGGCGGTCGGCCGCATAAGCTGGGGGTGGCGCCAGGTCTGAGCAACGCGGCGGGCTGCCACTTTGACCCACTCTGGCGGTCGGGCGCCTGAGTGGGTGGTGATGGACCCCAGGACTGACCAGCGCGGCGGGCTGCACTTTGACGCACACTGGCGGTCGGCCGCCTGAGTGTGGATAGGGCCGCCAGGGCTGAGCAGCGTGGCGGGCTGCCACTTTGACCCACTCTGGGGGTCCGCCGCCTGAGTGGGTGGGGAGTGCCCCCAGGGCTGAGCAGCGCGGTGGGCTGCCACGTTGACCCACTCTGGCGGTTGGCCCTCTGAGTGGTGGTAGGGCCCCCAGGCCTGAGCAGCGCAGTGGTCTGCCACTTTGACCCACTCTGGCCGTCGGCCGCCTGAGTGGGGCTGTGGCCCCCAGGACTGAGCAGCGTGGCTGGCTGCCACTTTGACCCACTCTGGCGGTCGGCCGCCTGAGTGGGGGGAGGGCCCCAGGGCTGAGCAGCGCGGCGAGCTGCCAATTTTTCCTACTCTGGCGGTGGGCCGCCTGAGTGGGGGTGCGGCCCCCAGGGCTGAGCTGCGCGGCGGGCTGCCACTTTGACCCACTCTGGCGGGCGGCCGCCTGAGTGGGATAGAGGGCCCCCAGGGCTGAGCAGCGCGGCGGGCTGCCAATTTGATGCACTCTGGCGGTCGGCCGCCTTAGTGGGGGGGAGGACCACAGGGCTGAGCAGCGCGGCGGGCTGCCAGTTTTTCCCACTCTGACCATCGGCCGCCTGATAGGGGGTGAGGCCTCCAGGGCTGAGCAGCAGGGCGGGCTGCCACTTTGATGCACTCTGGCGTCGGCCGCCTGAGTGTGGGGAGGGCGCCAGGGCTGAGCATCGCGGCGTGCTCCCACTTTGACACACTCTGGCCGTCGGCCAGCTGAGTGAGTGGGGAGGTCCCCCAGGACTGAGCAGCGCGGTGGGCTCCCACTTTGACACACTCTGGGCGACGGCCGCCTGATTTGGGGGGAGGGCCCCAGGGCTGAGCAGCGCGGCAGGCTGCCAAGTTTTCCTACTCTGGCGGTGGGCCGCCTGAGTGGGGGAGGGGCCCCCTGGGCTGAGCAGCGCGGCGGGTTGCCACTTTGACCCACTCTGGCGGTCGGCCGCCTGAGTGGGGGGGAGTGCCGCCAGGGCTGAGCAGCGTGGTGGTCTGCCACTTTGACCCACTCTGGCGGTCGGCCGCCTGAGTGGGGAGAGGGCCCCCAGGGCAGAGCAGCGCGGCGGGCTGCCAGTTTGAGCCACTCTGGTGGTCGGCCGCCTGAGTGGGGGTGGGGGGAGCCGCCAGGGCTGAGCAGCGCGGCGGGCTGCCACTTTGGCCCACTCTGGCGTTCGGCCACCTGAGTTGGGGCGGCCGCCAGGACTGAGCAGCGTGGCGCCCTGCCTTCTTGCAACACTCTGGCGGTGGGCCGCCTGAGTGGGTGGGGAGGACCCCCAGGGCTGAGCAGCGCGGCGGGCTGCCACTTTTTCCCACTCTGTCGGTGGGCCGCCTGAGTGGGGGTCGGGGCCCCCAGGTCTGAGCAGCGCGGCGGGCTGCCTCTATGAACCACTGTGGCGGTCGGCCGCCAACTACGTTTGGCGCCCCCAGGGCTGAGCTGTGCGGGGGGGCTGCCATTTTGACCCACTCTGGCCGTCCGTCGCCTGAGTGGGTGGGGTGGCCTCCAGGGCTGAGCAGCGCTGCGGGCTGCCACTTTGACCCAGTCTGGTGGTCGGCCGCCTGAGTGGGGAAAGGAACCCCAGGGCTGAGCAGCGCGACGGGCTGCCACTTTGACCCACTCTGGCGGTGGGCCGCCTGAGTGGGGAAAGGGCCCCCAGGGCTCAGCATCGCGGCGGGCTGCCACTTTGACCCACTCTGGCGGTCGGCCGCCAGGGTGGGGAAAGAGCCCCCAGGGCTGAGCAGCGGGGCGTTCTTCCACTTTGACGCACTAAGGCGGTCAGCCACCTGAGTGGGGGGGGGGCGGCCCCCAGAGCTGAGCAGTGCGGTGGGTTGCCACTTTGACCCGCTCTGGCGGTCGGCCGCCTGAGTTGGGGGGTGCTGCCGGGGTGAGCAGCGCAGCGGGCTGCCAGTTTTACCCACTCTGACCACTGGCCGCCTGTTGGGGGTGGGGCCTCGAGGGCTGAGCAGCGCAGTGGTCTGCCACTTTGACCCAGTCTGGTGATCAGCAACCTGAGTCAGGATAGGGCACCCAGGGCTGAGCTGCGCGGCGGGCTGCCACTTTGACCCAGTCTGGTGGTCGGCCGCCTGAGTGGGGAAAGGAACCCCAGGGCTGAGCAGCGCGACGGGCTGCCACTTTGACCCACTCTGGCGGTGGGCCGCCTGAGTGGGGAAAGGGCCCCCAGGGCTCAGCATCGCGGCGGGCTGCCACTTTGACCCACTCTGTCGGTCGGCCGCCAGGGTGGGGAAAGAGCCCCCAGGGCTGAGCAGCGGGGCCGTCTTCCACTTTGACCCACTATGGCGGTCAGCCACCTGAGTGGGGGGGGGGGCGGCCCCCAGAGCTGAGCAGTGCGGTGGGTTGCCACTTTGACCCACGCTGGGGGTCCGCCGCCTGAGTGGGTGGGGAGTGCCCCCAGGGCTGAGCAGCGCGGTGGGCTGCCACGTTGACCCACTCTGGCGGTTGGCCCTCTGAGTGGTGGTAGGGCCCCCAGGCCTGAGCAGCGCAGTGGTCTGCCACTTTGACCCACTCTGGCCGTCGGCCGCCTGAGTGGGGCTGTGGCCCCCAGGACTGAGCAGCGTGGCGGGCTGCCACTTTGACCCACTCTGGCGGTCGGCCGCCTGAGTGGGGGGAGGGCCCCAGGGCTGAGCAGCGCGGCGGGCTGCCAATTTTTCCTACTCTGGCGGTGGGCCGCCTGAGTGGGGGTGGGGCCCCCAGGGCTGAGCAGCGCGGCGGGCTGCCACTTTGACCCACTCTGGCAGTCGGCCGCCTGAGTGGGGGGGAGTGCCGCCAGGGCTGAGCAGCGTGGTGGTCTGCCACTTTGACCCACTCTGGCGGTCGGCCGCCTGAGTTGGGGAGAGGGCCCCAGTGCTGAGCAGCATGGCGGGCTGCCACTTTGACCCACTCTGGCGGTCGGCCGCCTGAGTGGGGTGAGGGACACCAAGGATGAGCAGCGCGGCGTGCTGCCACTTTGACCCAGACTGGTGATCAGCAACCTGAGTCAGGGTGGGGCACCCAGGGCTGAGCTGCGCGGCGGGCTGCCACTTTGACCCACTCTGGTGGTCGGCCGCCTGAGTGGGGAAAGGACCCCCAGGGCTGAGCAGCGCGGCGGGCTGCCACTTTGACCCACTCTGGCGGTCGGCCGCCTGAGTGGGGTGAGGGACACCAAGGCTGAGCAGCGCGGCGTGCTGCCACTTTGACCCACACTGGCGGACTGCCGCCTAAGCTGGGGGTGGCGCCAGGGCTGAGCAGCACGACGGGCTGCCACTTTGACCCACACTGGCGGTCGGTCGCCTAAGCTGGGGATGGCGCCAGGGCTGAGAAGCACGGCGTGCTGCCACTTTGACGCACACTGGCGGTCGGCCGCATAAGCTGGTTGTGGCGCCAGGTCTGAGCAACGCGGCGGGCTGCCACTTTGACCCACTCTGGCGGTCGGGCGCCTGAGTGGGTGGTGATGGACCCCAGGACTGACCAGCGCGGCGGGCTGCACTTTGACGCACACTGGCGGTCGGCCGCCAGGGTGGGGAAAGAGCCCCCAGGGCTGAGCAGCGGGGCCGTCTTCCACTTTGACCCACTATGGCGGTCAGCCACCTGAGTGGGGGGGGGGGGGCGGCCCCCAGAGCTGAGCAGTGCGGTGGGTTGCCACTTTGACCCACTCTGGGGGTCCGCCGCCTGAGTGGGTGGGGAGTGCCCCCAGGGCTGAGCAGCGCGGTGGGCTGCCACGTTGACCCACTCTGGCGGTTGGCCCTCTGAGTGGTGGTAGGGCCCCCAGGCCTGAGCAGCGCAGTGGTCTGCCACTTTGACCCACTCTGGCCGTCGGCCGCCTGAGTGGGGCTGTGGCCCCCAGGACTGAGCAGCGTGGCGGGCTGCCACTTTGACCCACTCTGGCGGTCGGCCGCCTGAGTGGGGGGAGGGCCCCAGGGCTGAGCAGCGCGGCGGGCTGCCAATTTTTCCTACTCTGGCGGTGGGCCGCCTGAGTGGGGGTGGGGCCCCCAGGGCTGAGCAGCGCGGCGGGCTGCCACTTTCACCCACTCTGGCGGTCCCCCGCCTGAGTGGGGGGGAGGGACCAAGGGCTGAGCAGCGCGGCGGGCTGCCAGTTTTTCCCTATCTGGCGTTGGGCCGCCGGAGTGGGGGTGGGGCCCCCAGGGCTGAGCTGCGCGGTGGGCTGCCACTTTTTCCCACTCTGGGGTCGGCCGCCTGAGTGGGATAGAGGGCCCCCAGGGCTGAGCAGCGCGGCGGGCTGCCAATTTGATGCACTCTGGCGGTCGGCCGCCTTAGTGGGGGGGAGGCCTCCAGGGCTGAGCAGCGCGGCGGGCTGCCACTTTGATGCACTCTGGCGTCGGCCGCCTGAGTGTGGGGAGGGCCCCAGGGCTGAGCATCGCGGCGTGCCTCCACTTTGACACACTCTGGCCGTCGGCCAGCTGAGTGGGTGGGGAGGTCCCCCAGGACTGAGCAGCGCGGTGGGCTCCCACTTTGACACACTCTGGGCGACGGCCGCCTGATTTGGGGGGAGGGCCCCAGGGCTGAGCAGCGCGGCAGGCTGCCAAGTTTTCCTACTCTGGCGGTGGGCCGCCTGAGTGGGGGTGGGGCCCCCTGGGCTGAGCAGCGCGGCGGGCTGCCACTTTGACCCACTCTGGCAGTCGGCCGCCTGAGTGGGGGGGAGTGCCGCCAGGGCTGAGCAGCGGGGCCGTCTTCCACTTTGACCCACTCTGGCGGTCGGCCGCCTGAGTTGGGGAGAGGGCCCCAGTGCTGAGCAGCATGGCGGGCTGCCACTTTGACCCACTCTGGCGGTCGGCCGCCTGAGTGGGGTGAGGGACACCAAGGATGAGCAGCGCGGCGTGCTGCCACTTTGACCCAGACTGGTGATCAGCAACCTGAGTCAGGGTGGGGCACCCAGGGCTGAGCTGCGCGGCGGGCTGCCACTTTGACCCACACTGGCGGTCGGTCGCCTAAGCTGGGGATGGCGCCAGGGCTGAGAAGCACGGCGTGCTGCCACTTTGACGCACACTGGCGGTCGGCCGCATAAGCTGGGGGTGGCGCCAGGTCTGAGCAACGCGGCGGGCTGCCACTTTGACCCACTCTGGCGGTCGGGCGCCTGAGTGGGTGGTGATGGACCCCAGGACTGACCAGCGCGGCGGGCTGCACTTTGACGCACACTGGCGGTCGGCCGCCTGAGTGTGGATAGGGCCGCCAGGGCTGAGCAGCGTGGCGGGCTGCCACTTTGACCCACTCTGGGGGTCCGCCGCCTGAGTGGGTGGGGAGTGCCCCCAGGGCTGAGCAGCGCGGTGGGCTGCCACGTTGACCCACTCTGGCGGTTGGCCCTCTGAGTGGTGGTAGGGCCCCCAGGCCTGAGCAGCGCAGTGGTCTGCCACTTTGACCCACTCTGGCCGTCGGCCGCCTGAGTGGGGCTGTGGCCCCCAGGACTGAGCAGCGTGGCTGGCTGCCACTTTGACCCACTCTGGCGGTCGGCCGCCTGAGTGGGGGGAGGGCCCCAGGGCTGAGCAGCGCGGCGAGCTGCCAATTTTTCCTACTCTGGCGGTGGGCCGCCTGAGTGGGGGTGCGGCCCCCAGGGCTGAGCTGCGCGGCGGGCTGCCACTTTGACCCACTCTGGCGGTCGGTCGCCTAAGCTGGGGATGGCGCCAGGGCTGAGAAGCACGGCGTGCTGCCACTTTGACGCACACTGGCGGTCGGCCGCATAAGCTGGGGGTGGCGCCAGGTCTGAGCAACGCGGCGGGCTGCCACTTTGACCCACTCTGGCGGTCGGGCGCCTGAGTGGGTGGTGATGGACCCCAGGACTGACCAGCGCGGCGGGCTGCACTTTGACGCACACTGGCGGTCGGCCGCCTGAGTGTGGATAGGGCCGCCAGGGCTGAGCAGCGTGGCGGGCTGCCACTTTGACCCACTCTGGGGGTCCGCCGCCTGAGTGGGTGGGGAGTGCCCCCAGGGCTGAGCAGCGCGGTGGGCTGCCACGTTGACCCACTCTGGCGGTTGGCCCTCTGAGTGGTGGTAGGGCCCCCAGGCCTGAGCAGCGCAGTGGTCTGCCACTTTGACCCACTCTGGCCGTCGGCCGCCTGAGTGGGGCTGTGGCCCCCAGGACTGAGCAGCGTGGCTGGCTGCCACTTTGACCCACTCTGGCGGTCGGCCGCCTGAGTGGGGGGAGGGCCCCAGGGCTGAGCAGCGCGGCGAGCTGCCAATTTTTCCTACTCTGGCGGTGGGCCGCCTGAGTGGGGGTGCGGCCCCCAGGGCTGAGCTGCGCGGCGGGCTGCCACTTTGACCCACTCTGGCGGGCGGCCGCCTGAGTGGGATAGAGGGCCCCCAGGGCTGAGCAGCGCGGCGGGCTGCCAATTTGATGCACTCTGGCGGTCGGCCGCCTTAGTGGGGGGGAGGACCACAGGGCTGAGCAGCGCGGCGGGCTGCCAGTTTTTCCCACTCTGACCATCGGCCGCCTGATAGGGGGTGAGGCCTCCAGGGCTGAGCAGCAGGGCGGGCTGCCACTTTGATGCACTCTGGCGTCGGCCGCCTGAGTGTGGGGAGGGCGCCAGGGCTGAGCATCGCGGCGTGCTCCCACTTTGACACACTCTGGCCGTCGGCCAGCTGAGTGAGTGGGGAGGTCCCCCAGGACTGAGCAGCGCGGTGGGCTCCCACTTTGACACACTCTGGGCGACGGCCGCCTGATTTGGGGGGAGGGCCCCAGGGCTGAGCAGCGCGGCAGGCTGCCAAGTTTTCCTACTCTGGCGGTGGGCCGCCTGAGTGGGGGAGGGGCCCCCTGGGCTGAGCAGCGCGGCGGGTTGCCACTTTGACCCACTCTGGCGGTCGGCCGCCTGAGTGGGGGGGAGTGCCGCCAGGGCTGAGCAGCGTGGTGGTCTGCCACTTTGACCCACTCTGGCGGTCGGCCGCCTGAGTGGGGAGAGGGCCCCCAGGGCAGAGCAGCGCGGCGGGCTGCCAGTTTGAGCCACTCTGGTGGTCGGCCGCCTGAGTGGGGGTGGGGGGAGCCGCCAGGGCTGAGCAGCGCGGCGGGCTGCCACTTTGGCCCACTCTGGCGTTCGGCCACCTGAGTTGGGGCGGCCGCCAGGACTGAGCAGCGTGGCGCCCTGCCTTCTTGCAACACTCTGGCGGTGGGCCGCCTGAGTGGGTGGGGAGGACCCCCAGGGCTGAGCAGCGCGGCGGGCTGCCACTTTTTCCCACTCTGTCGGTGGGCCGCCTGAGTGGGGGTCGGGGCCCCCAGGTCTGAGCAGCGCGGCGGGCTGCCTCTATGAACCACTGTGGCGGTCGGCCGCCAACTACGTTTGGCGCCCCCAGGGCTGAGCTGTGCGGGGGGGCTGCCATTTTGACCCACTCTGGCCGTCCGTCGCCTGAGTGGGTGGGGTGGCCTCCAGGGCTGAGCAGCGCTGCGGGCTGCCACTTTGACCCAGTCTGGTGGTCGGCCGCCTGAGTGGGGAAAGGAACCCCAGGGCTGAGCAGCGCGACGGGCTGCCACTTTGACCCACTCTGGCGGTGGGCCGCCTGAGTGGGGAAAGGGCCCCCAGGGCTCAGCATCGCGGCGGGCTGCCACTTTGACCCACTCTGGCGGTCGGCCGCCAGGGTGGGGAAAGAGCCCCCAGGGCTGAGCAGCGGGGCGTTCTTCCACTTTGACGCACTAAGGCGGTCAGCCACCTGAGTGGGGGGGGGGCGGCCCCCAGAGCTGAGCAGTGCGGTGGGTTGCCACTTTGACCCGCTCTGGCGGTCGGCCGCCTGAGTTGGGGGGTGCTGCCGGGGTGAGCAGCGCAGCGGGCTGCCAGTTTTACCCACTCTGACCACTGGCCGCCTGTTGGGGGTGGGGCCTCGAGGGCTGAGCAGCGCAGTGGTCTGCCACTTTGACCCAGTCTGGTGATCAGCAACCTGAGTCAGGATAGGGCACCCAGGGCTGAGCTGCGCGGCGGGCTGCCACTTTGACCCAGTCTGGTGGTCGGCCGCCTGAGTGGGGAAAGGAACCCCAGGGCTGAGCAGCGCGACGGGCTGCCACTTTGACCCACTCTGGCGGTGGGCCGCTTGAGTGGGGAAAGGGCCCCCAGGGCTCAGCATCGCGGCGGGCTGCCACTTTGACCCACTCTGTCGGTCGGCCGCCAGGGTGGGGAAAGAGCCCCCAGGGCTGAGCAGCGGGGCCGTCTTCCACTTTGACCCACTATGGCGGTCAGCCACCTGAGTGGGGGGGGGGGCGGCCCCCAGAGCTGAGCAGTGCGGTGGGTTGCCACTTTGACCCACGCTGGGGGTCCGCCGCCTGAGTGGGTGGGGAGTGCCCCCAGGGCTGAGCAGCGCGGTGGGCTGCCACGTTGACCCACTCTGGCGGTTGGCCCTCTGAGTGGTGGTAGGGCCCCCAGGCCTGAGCAGCGCAGTGGTCTGCCACTTTGACCCACTCTGGCCGTCGGCCGCCTGAGTGGGGCTGTGGCCCCCAGGACTGAGCAGCGTGGCGGGCTGCCACTTTGACCCACTCTGGCGGTCGGCCGCCTGAGTGGGGGGAGGGCCCCAGGGCTGAGCAGCGCGGCGGGCTGCCAATTTTTCCTACTCTGGCGGTGGGCCGCCTGAGTGGGGGTGGGGCCCCCAGGGCTGAGCAGCGCGGCGGGCTGCCACTTTGACCCACTCTGGCAGTCGGCCGCCTGAGTGGGGGGGAGTGCCGCCAGGGCTGAGCAGCGTGGTGGTCTGCCACTTTGACCCACTCTGGCGGTCGGCCGCCTGAGTTGGGGAGAGGGCCCCAGTGCTGAGCAGCATGGCGGGCTGCCACTTTGACCCACTCTGGCGGTCGGCCGCCTGAGTGGGGTGAGGGACACCAAGGATGAGCAGCGCGGCGTGCTGCCACTTTGACCCAGACTGGTGATCAGCAACCTGAGTCAGGGTGGGGCACCCAGGGCTGAGCTGCGCGGCGGGCTGCCACTTTGACCCACTCTGGTGGTCGGCCGCCTGAGTGGGGAAAGGACCCCCAGGGCTGAGCAGCGCGGCGGGCTGCCACTTTGACCCACTCTGGCGGTCGGCCGCCTGAGTGGGGTGAGGGACACCAAGGCTGAGCAGCGCGGCGTGCTGCCACTTTGACCCACACTGGCGGACTGCCGCCTAAGCTGGGGGTGGCGCCAGGGCTGAGCAGCACGACGGGCTGCCACTTTGACCCACACTGGCGGTCGGTCGCCTAAGCTGGGGATGGCGCCAGGGCTGAGAAGCACGGCGTGCTGCCACTTTGACGCACACTGGCGGTCGGCCGCATAAGCTGGTTGTGGCGCCAGGTCTGAGCAACGCGGCGGGCTGCCACTTTGACCCACTCTGGCGGTCGGGCGCCTGAGTGGGTGGTGATGGACCCCAGGACTGACCAGCGCGGCGGGCTGCACTTTGACGCACACTGGCGGTCGGCCGCCAGGGTGGGGAAAGAGCCCCCAGGGCTGAGCAGCGGGGCCGTCTTCCACTTTGACCCACTATGGCGGTCAGCCACCTGAGTGGGGGGGGGGGGCGGCCCCCAGAGCTGAGCAGTGCGGTGGGTTGCCACTTTGACCCACTCTGGGGGTCCGCCGCCTGAGTGGGTGGGGAGTGCCCCCAGGGCTGAGCAGCGCGGTGGGCTGCCACGTTGACCCACTCTGGCGGTTGGCCCTCTGAGTGGTGGTAGGGCCCCCAGGCCTGAGCAGCGCAGTGGTCTGCCACTTTGACCCACTCTGGCCGTCGGCCGCCTGAGTGGGGCTGTGGCCCCCAGGACTGAGCAGCGTGGCGGGCTGCCACTTTGACCCACTCTGGCGGTCGGCCGCCTGAGTGGGGGGAGGGCCCCAGGGCTGAGCAGCGCGGCGGGCTGCCAATTTTTCCTACTCTGGCGGTGGGCCGCCTGAGTGGGGGTGGGGCCCCCAGGGCTGAGCAGCGCGGCGGGCTGCCACTTTCACCCACTCTGGCGGTCCCCCGCCTGAGTGGGGGGGAGGGACCAAGGGCTGAGCAGCGCGGCGGGCTGCCAGTTTTTCCCTATCTGGCGTTGGGCCGCCGGAGTGGGGGTGGGGCCCCCAGGGCTGAGCTGCGCGGTGGGCTGCCACTTTTTCCCACTCTGGGGTCGGCCGCCTGAGTGGGATAGAGGGCCCCCAGGGCTGAGCAGCGCGGCGGGCTGCCAATTTGATGCACTCTGGCGGTCGGCCGCCTTAGTGGGGGGGAGGCCTCCAGGGCTGAGCAGCGCGGCGGGCTGCCACTTTGATGCACTCTGGCGTCGGCCGCCTGAGTGTGGGGAGGGCCCCAGGGCTGAGCATCGCGGCGTGCCTCCACTTTGACACACTCTGGCCGTCGGCCAGCTGAGTGGGTGGGGAGGTCCCCCAGGACTGAGCAGCGCGGTGGGCTCCCACTTTGACACACTCTGGGCGACGGCCGCCTGATTTGGGGGGAGGGCCCCAGGGCTGAGCAGCGCGGCAGGCTGCCAAGTTTTCCTACTCTGGCGGTGGGCCGCCTGAGTGGGGGTGGGGCCCCCTGGGCTGAGCAGCGCGGCGGGCTGCCACTTTGACCCACTCTGGCAGTCGGCCGCCTGAGTGGGGGGGAGTGCCGCCAGGGCTGAGCAGCGGGGCCGTCTTCCACTTTGACCCACTCTGGCGGTCGGCCGCCTGAGTTGGGGAGAGGGCCCCAGTGCTGAGCAGCATGGCGGGCTGCCACTTTGACCCACTCTGGCGGTCGGCCGCCTGAGTGGGGTGAGGGACACCAAGGATGAGCAGCGCGGCGTGCTGCCACTTTGACCCAGACTGGTGATCAGCAACCTGAGTCAGGGTGGGGCACCCAGGGCTGAGCTGCGCGGCGGGCTGCCACTTTGACCCACACTGGCGGTCGGTCGCCTAAGCTGGGGATGGCGCCAGGGCTGAGAAGCACGGCGTGCTGCCACTTTGACGCACACTGGCGGTCGGCCGCATAAGCTGGGGGTGGCGCCAGGTCTGAGCAACGCGGCGGGCTGCCACTTTGACCCACTCTGGCGGTCGGGCGCCTGAGTGGGTGGTGATGGACCCCAGGACTGACCAGCGCGGCGGGCTGCACTTTGACGCACACTGGCGGTCGGCCGCCTGAGTGTGGATAGGGCCGCCAGGGCTGAGCAGCGTGGCGGGCTGCCACTTTGACCCACTCTGGGGGTCCGCCGCCTGAGTGGGTGGGGAGTGCCCCCAGGGCTGAGCAGCGCGGTGGGCTGCCACGTTGACCCACTCTGGCGGTTGGCCCTCTGAGTGGTGGTAGGGCCCCCAGGCCTGAGCAGCGCAGTGGTCTGCCACTTTGACCCACTCTGGCCGTCGGCCGCCTGAGTGGGGCTGTGGCCCCCAGGACTGAGCAGCGTGGCTGGCTGCCACTTTGACCCACTCTGGCGGTCGGCCGCCTGAGTGGGGGGAGGGCCCCAGGGCTGAGCAGCGCGGCGAGCTGCCAATTTTTCCTACTCTGGCGGTGGGCCGCCTGAGTGGGGGTGCGGCCCCCAGGGCTGAGCTGCGCGGCGGGCTGCCACTTTGACCCACTCTGGCGGTCGGTCGCCTAAGCTGGGGATGGCGCCAGGGCTGAGAAGCACGGCGTGCTGCCACTTTGACGCACACTGGCGGTCGGCCGCATAAGCTGGGGGTGGCGCCAGGTCTGAGCAACGCGGCGGGCTGCCACTTTGACCCACTCTGGCGGTCGGGCGCCTGAGTGGGTGGTGATGGACCCCAGGACTGACCAGCGCGGCGGGCTGCACTTTGACGCACACTGGCGGTCGGCCGCCTGAGTGTGGATAGGGCCGCCAGGGCTGAGCAGCGTGGCGGGCTGCCACTTTGACCCACTCTGGGGGTCCGCCGCCTGAGTGGGTGGGGAGTGCCCCCAGGGCTGAGCAGCGCGGTGGGCTGCCACGTTGACCCACTCTGGCGGTTGGCCCTCTGAGTGGTGGTAGGGCCCCCAGGCCTGAGCAGCGCAGTGGTCTGCCACTTTGACCCACTCTGGCCGTCGGCCGCCTGAGTGGGGCTGTGGCCCCCAGGACTGAGCAGCGTGGCTGGCTGCCACTTTGACCCACTCTGGCGGTCGGCCGCCTGAGTGGGGGGAGGGCCCCAGGGCTGAGCAGCGCGGCGAGCTGCCAATTTTTCCTACTCTGGCGGTGGGCCGCCTGAGTGGGGGTGCGGCCCCCAGGGCTGAGCTGCGCGGCGGGCTGCCACTTTGACCCACTCTGGCGGGCGGCCGCCTGAGTGGGATAGAGGGCCCCCAGGGCTGAATAGCGCGGCGGGCTGCCAATTTGATGCACTCTGGCGGTCGGCCGCCTTAGTGGGGGGGAGGACCACAGGGCTGAGCAGCGCGGCGGGCTGCCAGTTTTTCCCACTCTGACCATCGGCCGCCTGATAGGGGGTGAGGCCTCCAGGGCTGAGCAGCAGGGCGGGCTGCCACTTTGATGCACTCTGGCGTCGGCCGCCTGAGTGTGGGGAGGGCGCCAGGGCTGAGCATCGCGGCGTGCTCCCACTTTGACACACTCTGGCCGTCGGCCAGCTGAGTGAGTGGGGAGGTCCCCCAGGACTGAGCAGCGCGGTGGGCTCCCACTTTGACACACTCTGGGCGACGGCCGCCTGATTTGGGGGGAGGGCCCCAGGGCTGAGCAGCGCGGCAGGCTGCCAAGTTTTCCTACTCTGGCGGTGGGCCGCCTGAGTGGGGGAGGGGCCCCCTGGGCTGAGCAGCGCGGCGGGTTGCCACTTTGACCCACTCTGGCGGTCGGCCGCCTGAGTGGGGGGGAGTGCCGCCAGGGCTGAGCAGCGTGGTGGTCTGCCACTTTGACCCACTCTGGCGGTCGGCCGCCTGAGTGGGGAGAGGGCCCCCAGGGCAGAGCAGCGCGGCGGGCTGCCAGTTTGAGCCACTCTGGTGGTCGGCCGCCTGAGTGGGGGTGGGGGGAGCCGCCAGGGCTGAGCAGCGCGGCGGGCTGCCACTTTGGCCCACTCTGGCGTTCGGCCACCTGAGTTGGGGCGGCCGCCAGGACTGAGCAGCGTGGCGCCCTGCCTTCTTGCAACACTCTGGCGGTGGGCCGCCTGAGTGGGTGGGGAGGACCCCCAGGGCTGAGCAGCGCGGCGGGCTGCCACTTTTTCCCACTCTGTCGGTGGGCCGCCTGAGTGGGGGTCGGGGCCCCCAGGTCTGAGCAGCGCGGCGGGCTGCCTCTATGAACCACTGTGGCGGTCGGCCGCCAACTACGTTTGGCGCCCCCAGGGCTGAGCTGTGCGGGGGGGCTGCCATTTTGACCCACTCTGGCCGTCCGTCGCCTGAGTGGGTGGGGTGGCCTCCAGGGCTGAGCAGCGCTGCGGGCTGCCACTTTGACCCAGTCTGGTGGTCGGCCGCCTGAGTGGGGAAAGGAACCCCAGGGCTGAGCAGCGCGACGGGCTGCCACTTTGACCCACTCTGGCGGTGGGCCGCCTGAGTGGGGAAAGGGCCCCCAGGGCTCAGCATCGCGGCGGGCTGCCACTTTGACCCACTCTGGCGGTCGGCCGCCAGGGTGGGGAAAGAGCCCCCAGGGCTGAGCAGCGGGGCGGTCTTCCACTTTGACGAACTAAGGCGGTCAGCCACCTGAGTGGGGGGGGGGGCGGCCCCCAGAGCTGAGCAGTGCGGTGGGTTGCCACTTTGACCCGCTCTGGCGGTCGGCCGCCTGAGTTGGGGGGTGCTGCCGGGGTGAGCAGCGCAGCGGGCTGCCAGTTTTACCCACTCTGACCACTGGCCGCCTGTTGGGGGTGGGGCCTCGAGGGCTGAGCAGCGCAGTGGTCTGCCACTTTGTCCCAGTCTGGTGATCAGCAACCTGAGTCAGGATAGGGCACCCAGGGCTGAGCTGCGCGGCGGGCTGCCACTTTGACCCAGTCTGGTGGTCGGCCGCCTGAGTGGGGAAAGGAACCCCAGGGCTGAGCAGCGCGACGGGCTGCCACTTTGACCCACTCTGGCGGTGGGCCGCCTGAGTGGGGAAAGGGCCCCCAGGGCTCAGCATCGCGGCGGGCTGCCACTTTGACCCACTCTGTCGGTCGGCCGCCAGGGTGGGGAAAGAGCCCCCAGGGCTGAGCAGCGGGGCCGTCTTCCACTTTGACCCACTATGGCGGTCAGCCACCTGAGTGGGGGGGGGGGGCGGCCCCCAGAGCTGAGCAGTGCGGTGGGTTGCCACTTTGACCCACGCTGGGGGTCCGCCGCCTGAGTGGGTGGGGAGTGCCCCCAGGGCTGAGCAGCGCGGTGGGCTGCCACGTTGACCCACTCTGGCGGTTGGCCCTCTGAGTGGTGGTAGGGCCCCCAGGCCTGAGCAGCGCAGTGGTCTGCCACTTTGACCCACTCTGGCCGTCGGCCGCCTGAGTGGGGCTGTGGCCCCCAGGACTGAGCAGCGTGGCGGGCTGCCACTTTGACCCACTCTGGCGGTCGGCCGCCTGAGTGGGGGGAGGGCCCCAGGGCTGAGCAGCGCGGCGGGCTGCCAATTTTTCCTACTCTGGCGGTGGGCCGCCTGAGTGGGGGTGGGGCCCCCAGGGCTGAGCAGCGCGGCGGGCTGCCACTTTGACCCACTCTGGCGGTCGGCCGCCTGAGTGTGCGTGGGGCCCCCAGGGCTGAGCAGCGCGGCGGGCTGCCACTTTGACCCACTCTGGCGGTCGGCCGCCTGAGTGTGCGTGGGGCCCCCAGGGCTGAGCAGCGCGGCGGGCTGCCACTTTCACCCACTCTGGCGGTCCCCCGCCTGAGTGGGGGGGAGGGACCAAGGGCTGAGCAGCGCGGCGGGCTGCCAGTTTTTCCCTATCTGGCGTTGGGCCGCCGGAGTGGGGGTGGGGCCCCCAGGGCTGAGCTGCGCGGTGGGCTGCCACTTTTTCCCACTCTGGGGTCGGCCGCCTTAGTGGGGGGGAGGCCTCCAGGGCTGAGCAGCGCGGCGGGCTGCCACTTTGATGCACTCTGGCGTCGGCCGCCTGAGTGTGGGGAGGGCCCCAGGGCTGAGCATCGCGGCGTGCCTCCACTTTGACACACTCTGGCCGTCGGCCAGCTGAGTGGGTGGGGAGGTCCCCCAGGACTGAGCAGCGCGGTGGGCTCCCACTTTGACACACTCTGGGCGACGGCCGCCTGATTTGGGGGGAGGGCCCCAGGGCTGAGCAGCGCGGCAGGCTGCCAAGTTTTCCTACTCTGGCGGTGGGCCGCCTGAGTGGGGGTGGGGCCCCCTGGGCTGAGCAGCGCGGCGGGCTGCCACTTTGACCCACTCTGGCAGTCGGCCGCCTGAGTGGGGGGGAGTGCCGCCAGGGCTGAGCAGCGTGGTGGTCTGCCACTTTGACCCACTCTGGCGGTCGGCCGCCTGAGTTGGGGAGAGGGCCCCAGTGCTGAGCAGCATGGCGGGCTGCCACTTTGACCCACTCTGGCGGTCGGCCGCCTGAGTGGGGTGAGGGACACCAAGGATGAGCAGCGCGGCGTGCTGCCACTTTGACCCAGACTGGTGATCAGCAACCTGAGTCAGGGTGGGGCACCCAGGGCTGAGCTGCGCGGCGGGCTGCCACTTTGACCCACACTGGCGGTCGGTCGCCTAAGCTGGGGATGGCGCCAGGGCTGAGAAGCACGGCGTGCTGCCACTTTGACGCACACTGGCGGTCGGCCGCATAAGCTGGGGGTGGCGCCAGGTCTGAGCAACGCGGCGGGCTGCCACTTTGACCCACTCTGGCGGTCGGGCGCCTGAGTGGGTGGTGATGGACCCCAGGACTGACCAGCGCGGCGGGCTGCACTTTGACGCACACTGGCGGTCGGCCGCCTGAGTGTGGATAGGGCCGCCAGGGCTGAGCAGCGTGGCGGGCTGCCACTTTGACCCACTCTGGGGGTCCGCCGCCTGAGTGGGTGGGGAGTGCCCCCAGGGCTGAGCAGCGCGGTGGGCTGCCACGTTGACCCACTCTGGCGGTTGGCCCTCTGAGTGGTGGTAGGGCCCCCAGGCCTGAGCAGCGCAGTGGTCTGCCACTTTGACCCACTCTGGCCGTCGGCCGCCTGAGTGGGGCTGTGGCCCCCAGGACTGAGCAGCGTGGCTGGCTGCCACTTTGACCCACTCTGGCGGTCGGCCGCCTGAGTGGGGGGAGGGCCCCAGGGCTGAGCAGCGCGGCGAGCTGCCAATTTTTCCTACTCTGGCGGTGGGCCGCCTGAGTGGGGGTGCGGCCCCCAGGGCTGAGCTGCGCGGCGGGCTGCCACTTTGACCCACTCTGGCGGGCGGCCGCCTGAGTGGGATAGAGGGCCCCCAGGGCTGAGCAGCGCGGCGGGCTGCCAATTTGATGCACTCTGGCGGTCGGCCGCCTTAGTGGGGGGGAGGACCACAGGGCTGAGCAGCGCGGCGGGCTGCCAGTTTTTCCCACTCTGACCATCGGCCGCCTGATAGGGGGTGAGGCCTCCAGGGCTGAGCAGCAGGGCGGGCTGCCACTTTGATGCACTCTGGCGTCGGCCGCCTGAGTGTGGGGAGGGCGCCAGGGCTGAGCATCGCGGCGTGCTCCCACTTTGACACACTCTGGCCGTCGGCCAGCTGAGTGAGTGGGGAGGTCCCCCAGGACTGAGCAGCGCGGTGGGCTCCCACTTTGACACACTCTGGGCGACGGCCGCCTGATTTGGGGGGAGGGCCCCAGGGCTGAGCAGCGCGGCAGGCTGCCAAGTTTTCCTACTCTGGCGGTGGGCCGCCTGAGTGGGGGAGGGGCCCCCTGGGCTGAGCAGCGCGGCGGGTTGCCACTTTGACCCACTCTGGCGGTCGGCCGCCTGAGTGGGGGGGAGTGCCGCCAGGGCTGAGCAGCGTGGTGGTCTGCCACTTTGACCCACTCTGGCGGTCGGCCGCCTGAGTGGGGAGAGGGCCCCCAGGGCAGAGCAGCGCGGCGGGCTGCCAGTTTGAGCCACTCTGGTGGTCGGCCGCCTGAGTGGGGGTGGGGGGAGCCGCCAGGGCTGAGCAGCGCGGCGGGCTGCCACTTTGGCCCACTCTGGCGTTCGGCCACCTGAGTTGGGGCGGCCGCCAGGACTGAGCAGCGTGGCGCCCTGCCTTCTTGCAACACTCTGGCGGTGGGCCGCCTGAGTGGGTGGGGAGGACCCCCAGGGCTGAGCAGCGCGGCGGGCTGCCACTTTTTCCCACTCTGTCGGTGGGCCGCCTGAGTGGGGGTCGGGGCCCCCAGGTCTGAGCAGCGCGGCGGGCTGCCTCTATGAACCACTGTGGCGGTCGGCCACCAACTACGTTTGGCGCCCCCAGGGCTGAGCTGTGCGGGGGGGCTGCCATTTTGACCCACTCTGGCCGTCCGTCGCCTGAGTGGGTGGGGTGGCCTCCAGGGCTGAGCAGCGCTGCGGGCTGCCACTTTGACCCACTCTGGCGGTGGGCCGCCTGAGTGGGGAAAGGGCCCCCAGGGCTCAGCATCGCGGCGGGCTGCCACTTTGACCCACTCTGGCGGTCGGCCGCCAGGGTGGGGAAAGAGCCCCCAGGGCTGAGCAGCGGGGCGTTCTTCCACTTTGACGCACTAAGGCGGTCAGCCACCTGAGTGGGGGGGGGGGGGGCGGCCCCCAGAGCTGAGCAGTGCGGTGGGTTGCCACTTTGACCCGCTCTGGCGGTCGGCCGCCTGAGTTGGGGGGTGCTGCCGGGGTGAGCAGCGCAGCGGGCTGCCAGTTTTACCCACTCTGACCACTGGCCGCCTGTTGGGGGTGGGGCCTCGAGGGCTGAGCAGCGCAGTGGTCTGCCACTTTGACCCAGTCTGGTGATCAGCAACCTGAGTCAGGATAGGGCACCCAGGGCTGAGCTGCGCGGCGGGCTGCCACTTTGACCCAGTCTGGTGGTCGGCCGCCTGAGTGGGGAAAGGAACCCCAGGGCTGAGCAGCGCGACGGGCTGCCACTTTGACCCACTCTGGCGGTGGGCCGCCTGAGTGGGGAAAGGGCCCCCAGGGCTCAGCATCGCGGCGGGCTGCCACTTTGACCCACTCTGTCGGTCGGCCGCCAGGGTGGGGAAAGAGCCCCCAGGGCTGAGCAGCGGGGCCGTCTTCCACTTTGACCCACTATGGCGGTCAGCCACCTGAGTGGGGGGGGGGGGCGGCCCCCAGAGCTGAGCAGTGCGGTGGGTTGCCACTTTGACCCACGCTGGGGGTCCGCCGCCTGAGTGGGTGGGGAGTGCCCCCAGGGCTGAGCAGCGCGGTGGGCTGCCACGTTGACCCACTCTGGCGGTTGGCCCTCTGAGTGGTGGTAGGGCCCCCAGGCCTGAGCAGCGCAGTGGTCTGCCACTTTGACCCACTCTGGCCGTCGGCCGCCTGAGTGGGGCTGTGGCCCCCAGGACTGAGCAGCGTGGCGGGCTGCCACTTTGACCCACTCTGGCGGTCGGCCGCCTGAGTGGGGGGAGGGCCCCAGGGCTGAGCAGCGCGGCGGGCTGCCAATTTTTCCTACTCTGGCGGTGGGCCGCCTGAGTGGGGGTGGGGCCCCCAGGGCTGAGCAGCGCGGCGGGCTGCCACTTTGACCCACTCTGGCGGTTGGCCGCCTGAGTGTGCGTGGGGCCCCCAGGGCTGAGCAGCGCGGCGGGCTGCCACTTTGACCCACTCTGGCGGTCGGCCGCCTGAGTGTGCGTGGGGCCCCCAGGGCTGAGCAGCGCGGCGGGCTGCCACTTTCACCCACTCTGGCGGTCCCCCGCCTGAGTGGGGGGGAGGGACCAAGGGCTGAGCAGCGCGGCGGGCTGCCAGTTTTTCCCTATCTGGCGTTGGGCCGCCGGAGTGGGGGTGGGGCCCCCAGGGCTGAGCTGCGCGGTGGGCTGCCACTTTTTCCCACTCTGGGGTCGGCCGCCTGAGTGGGATAGAGGGCCCCCAGGGCTGAGCAGCGCGGCGGGCTGCCAATTTGATGCACTCTGGCGGTCGGCCGCCTTAGTGGGGGGGAGGCCTCCAGGGCTGAGCAGCGCGGCGGGCTGCCACTTTGATGCACTCTGGCGTCGGCCGCCTGAGTGTGGGGAGGGCCCCAGGGCTGAGCATCGCGGCGTGCCTCCACTTTGACACACTCTGGCCGTCGGCCAGCTGAGTGGGTGGGGAGGTCCCCCAGGACTGAGCAGCGCGGTGGGCTCCCACTGTGACACACTCTCGGCGACGGCCGCCTGATTTGGGGGGAGGGCCCCAGGGCTGAGCAGCGCGGCAGGCTGCCAAGTTTTCCTACTCTGGCGGTGGGCCGCCTGAGTGGGGGTGGGGCCCCCTGGGCTGAGCAGCGCGGCGGGCTGCCACTTTGACCCACTCTGGCAGTCGGCCGCCTGAGTGGGGGGGAGTGCCGCCAGGGCTGAGCAGCGTGGTGGTCTGCCACTTTGACCCACTCTGGCGGTCGGCCGCCTGAGTTGGGGAGAGGGCCCCAGTGCTGAGCAGCATGGCGGGCTGCCACTTTGACCCACTCTGGCGGTCGGCCGCCTGAGTGGGGTGAGGGACACCAAGGATGAGCAGCGCGGCGTGCTGCCACTTTGACCCAGACTGGTGATCAGCAACCTGAGTCAGGGTGGGGCACCCAGGGCTGAGCTGCGCGGCGGGCTGCCACTTTGACCCACACTGGCGGTCGGTCGCCTAAGCTGGGGATGGCGCCAGGGCTGAGAAGCACGGCGTGCT
This sequence comes from Equus asinus, assembly GCF_041296235.1. Classification (NCBI taxonomy): domain Eukaryota; kingdom Metazoa; phylum Chordata; class Mammalia; order Perissodactyla; family Equidae; genus Equus; species Equus asinus. Next base: position 60,743,022 of record NC_091794.1, read on the forward strand.
GCCACTTTGACGCACACTGGCGGTCGGCCGCATAAGCTGGGGGTGGCGCCAGGTCTGAGCAACGCGGCGGGCTGCCACTTTGACCCACTCTGGCGGTCGGGCGCCTGAGTGGGTGGTGATGGACCCCAGGACTGACCAGCGCGGCGGGCTGCACTTTGACGCACACTGGCGGTCGGCCGCCTGAGTGTGGATAGGGCCGCCAGGGCTGAGCAGCGTGGCGGGCTGCCACTTTGACCCACTCTGGGGGTCCGCCGCCTGAGTGGGTGGGGAGTGCCCCCAGGGCTGAGCAGCGCGGTGGGCTGCCACGTTGACCCACTCTGGCGGTTGGCCCTCTGAGTGGTGGTAGGGCCCCCAGGCCTGAGCAGCGCAGTGGTCTGCCACTTTGACCCACTCTGGCCGTCGGCCGCCTGAGTGGGGCTGTGGCCCCCAGGACTGAGCAGCGTGGCTGGCTGCCACTTTGACCCACTCTGGCGGTCGGCCGCCTGAGTGGGGGGAGGGCCCCAGGGCTGAGCAGCGCGGCGAGCTGCCAATTTTTCCTACTCTGGCGGTGGGCCGCCTGAGTGGGGGTGCGGCCCCCAGGGCTGAGCTGCGCGGCGGGCTGCCACTTTGACCCACTCTGGCGGGCGGCCGCCTGAGTGGGATAGAGGGCCCCCAGGGCTGAGCAGCGCGGCGGGCTGCCAATTTGATGCACTCTGGCGGTCGGCCGCCTTAGTGGGGGGGAGGACCACAGGGCTGAGCAGCGCGGCGGGCTGCCAGTTTTTCCCACTCTGACCATCGGCCGCCTGATAGGGGGTGAGGCCTCCAGGGCTGAGCAGCAGGGCGGGCTGCCACTTTGATGCACTCTGGCGTCGGCCGCCTGAGTGTGGGGAGGGCGCCAGGGCTGAGCAGCGCGGCGGGCTGCCACTTTGACCCACTCTGGGGGTCCGCCGCCTGAGTGGGTGGGGAGGGCCCCCAGGGCTGAGCAGCGCAGTGGGCTGCCACGTTGACCCACTCTGGCGGTCGGCCGCCTAAGCTGGGGGTGGCGCCAGGGCTGAGCAGCACGGCGTGCCGCCACTTTGACCCACACTGGCGGTCTGCCGCCTAAGCTGGGGGAGGCGCCAGGGCTGACAGCGCGGCGGGCTGCCACTTTGACCCACTCTGGCGGTTGGCCGCCTGAGTGGGGAGAGGGCCCCCAGGGCAGAGCAGCGCGGCGGGCTGCCAGTTTGAGCCACTCTGGTGGTCGGCCGCCTGAGTGGGGGTGGGGGGAGCCGCCAGGGCTCAGCAGCGCGGCGGGCTGCCACTTTGGCCAACTCTGGCGGTCGGCCACCTGAGTTGCGGCGGCCGCCAGGACTGAGCAGCCTGGCGCCCTGCCTCTTTGTAACACTCTGGCGGTGGGCCGCCTGAGTGGGTGGGGAGGACCCCCAGGGCTGAGCAGCGCGGCGGGCTGCCACTTTTTCCCACTCTGTCGGTGGGCCGCCTGAGTGGGGGTCGGGGCCCCCAGGTCTGAGCAGCGCGGCAGGCTGCCTCTATGAGCCACTGTGGCGGTCGGCCGCCAACTACGTTGGGCGCCCCCAGGGCTGAGCTGTGCGGCGGGCTGCTATTTTGACCCACTCTGGCCGTCCGTCGCCTGAGTGGGTGGGGAGGGCCCCCAGGGCTGAGCAGCGCGGTGGGCTGCCACGTTGACCCACTCTGGCGGTTGGCCCTCTGAGTGGTGGTAGGGCCCCCAGGGCTGAGCAGCGCAGTGGTCTGCCACTTTGACCCACTCTGGCGGTCGGCCGCCTGAGTGGGGCTGTGGCCCCCAGGACTTAGCAGCGCGGCGGGCTGCCAATTTTTCCTACTCTGGCGGTGGGCCGCCTGAGTGGGGGTGGGGCCCCCAGGGCTGAGCAGCGCGGCGGGCTCCCACTTTGACACACTCTGGACGTCGGCCAGCTGAGTGGGTGGGGAGGTCGCCCAGGGCTGAGCAGCGCGGTTGGCTCCCACTTTGACACACTGTGGGCGACGGCCGCCTGATTTGGGGGGAGGGCCACAGGGCTGAACAGCGCGGCAGGTTGCCAATTTTTCGTACTCTGGCGGTGGGCCACCTGAGTGGGGGTGGGGCCCCCAGGGCTGAGAAGCGCGGCGTGCTGCCACTTTGACCCACACTGGCGCTCTGCCGCCTAAGCTGGGGGTGGCGCCAGGGCTGAGTAGCACGGCGGGCTGCCACTTTGACCCACTCTGGCGGTCTGCCGCCTGAGTGGGGCTGCGGCGCCCAAGGCTGAGCAGCGTGGTGGTCTGCCACTTTGACCCACTCTGGCGGTCAGCTGCCTTAGTGTGGTTCGGGGCCCCCAGGGCTGACCAGCGCGGCGGGCTCCCACTTTGACACACTCTGGGCTACGGCCGCCTGATTAGGGGGTGGGGCCCCCAGGGCTGAGCAGCCTGGCGGGCTGCCACTTTGACCCACTCTGGCGGTCGGCCGCCTAAGTGGGTGAGGAGGGCCCCCAGGGCTGAGCAGCGCGGCGGGCTGCCACTTTGACCCACTCTGGCGGTCCAACGCCTGAGTGTGCGTGCGGCCCCCAGGGCTGAGCAGCGCGGCGGGCTGCCACTTTGACCCACTCTGGCCTTCGGCTGCCTGAGTGGGGGGAGGCCCCCAGGGCTGAGGAGCGCGGCGGGTTGCCACTTTGACCCACTCTGGCGGTCGGCCGCTTGAGTGGGGGTGGGGCCCCCAGGGCTGAGCAGCGCGGCGGGCTGCCACTTTTTCCCACTCTGGGGGTCTGCCGCCTGAGTGGGATAGAGGGCCCCCAGGGCTGAGCAGCGCGGTGGGCTCCCACTTTGACACACTCTGGGCGACGGACGCCTGATTTGGGGGGAGGGCCCCAGGACTGAGCAGCGTGGCGGGCTGCACTTTGACCCACACTGGCGGTCAGCCGCCAGAGTGAGGGCGAGGGCCCCCACAGCTGAGCAGCGCGGGTGGCTGCCACTTTGAGCCACTCTGGCGGTCGGCCGCCTGAGTGGGTGGGAAGGGCCCCCAGGGCTGAGTAGCGCGGCGGGCTGCCACTTTGACTCACTCTGGTGGTTCGCCGCCTGAGTGAGGGGGAGGGACCCAGTGCTGAGCAGCGTGGCGGCCTGCCACTTTGAGCCACTCTGGCGGTCGGCCGCCTGAGTGGGGGGGAGGGCCCCAGGGCTGAGCAGCGCGGCGGGCTCCCACTTTGACACACTCTGGCCGTCCCCTAGCTGAGTGGGTGGGGAGGGCCCCCAGGGCTGAGCAGCGCGCCGGGCTGCCACTTTCACCCACTCTGGCCGTCGACTGCCTGAGTGGGGGTTTGGCCCCAGGGCTGAGCAGCCCGGCGGGCTGCCACTTTTACCCAGTTTTCAGATTTCAGCTAGTGTTCAGATGGTGATTTCCTCTTCCACTAATCCAGTTTATTTCAGTGAATTCACCTTAGTGAGTTGCTTCCATTCTCCAAGACTAATATATTTCAAAACCAGTTTGCCTCAACCTAATGCATTACGTTTCCCCCAAATAAGAGATCCTACTCTTGATAATTTTTTTTGGTTTAATTTATGACAATCTTAAATAAATTCTAGTGAAGTAGCAGATATTATAGCCAAACCACTCTAATATCTTAAAACGGTATTTATGAAAATGCGCATTTTGTGGCATCAGTTTAAAGAGTGGAGATGGTGTGTGTGTGTATGTGTGTATATGTAAATTCATATATACTGTATGCATGCATATATGTATGTGTGTACGCATATTAAATACTATTTACTATTTTACAGTTTACACTGTTTAAATATATAGATGCACATATTGCCTCTATTGCTTTCTTCTTTCTACTATCTTCCAAAACCCAAACCCTTCTTTCTTCAGGGTTCAAGAAATCAAGACGTCGTTTGAAAAAGAAAATAAGGCTGATTTTTATTGAACATATATGGTGTGCCAAGTTGATTAACCGTTGGTAAACATTAGGATCACTGGATCGATTTTAGCTTTTCAGTTTCTCTTTTGAACAACTCTGTTTTCAAGGATCCATATTTCATGACTTTTATTCTTTGAGTCCTTCCAAAGAACAAAAATAGCCTTTACCTTTTTTCGTAGAATATAATTCATACTCCCTTGCGATTATCATTTTGGTCCATTGGATTCTGTAAAGAATCTAAAATGAATTATGAGATCATGATTTTATTTTCTCTGTATTTGCAACATTTTTCTAATTCATCATCTTAAGAATTCTTCCATCATTATCATGATTACTCGTCAGTTATTCCAACTAAGCTGAAAAAAGATAAGTAATAAGAAAACAAAAGAGTGGTGAAATCACTTAGGAGGAGGACACAAGAGTGGAATAAATTGTTATTTTTCTGTGTTTTTATTGTGTTATCCAACTATTGCATCATCTTTTAAGAAAGTGTTAGAAATACTAGGGGCAGCATCTCTGTAGTTTGCTTTCAGATCCACTCAATATGAGAATTAGAAGTTTTTATTTTCCAACCATGATGACAAAGAGAAGAAATTTCACATTCCATCGCCATAAGGTGAATACGATCAGAAGAATGAATGAATGTAAAGGAAAAGATTGCAGCACTTAGTCTCTAACGGTACGATGAAATTTTCATATTAATTAAATCAGACTATGTGTCTTCAGATGACGATATTTTAAATAAATTTTCTCAAACTTAAGAATTGATCCCTAAACAATGTATTTCCAAGAAAAAAAAATGGAAATACAGTATTCTCCTCCAGTTAGTCCTTCAAAGGAAAGTAATTCACGCAACAGTTTGAAATAAAAATCTGGACAGTCCCACATTGTTAAAAGATGAAAGTATTCTTTTATCTCCAGTGATGTTTATGGACAAAAACTTACTGATTAAAATAGTTTTACTATATTTAAAATGTATTAATATTTAATAAAGTTGATTTCAGTAAGTCTTTATGATTATATTTGTAAATTCCTTGTAGAATGACATAAAATTACATGAAGTTAAAATGTGCCCAGAGGGTAAACAGCAATAACTATTTGCCCTGTAATCTGAGGGTTAGATATCCCATCTCAATTCATTTTCACAAGAATTCTCAAGGAATCATTATCCCTTCACCTCCACTTTGAGTTAACTCGTCTAAGACGACAGCATAAGACAGCATTAAAGGCAAAATTTAAGCTCCAATTTCCTAATCTTGAATCACACATTGCTTCTCTTACACCGTGGTACTCGCTTCAAAGGAGAAAAAACACTTACCTATGTCCTCTGATAACTCCGAGGACCTCTTTCGAAAGAAGTCGGACAGAGATGATATTTAATATTCAAAGGAATAATGGAAATTGAAATCTGCATTTCTTTATCACTTTCACATTGTGGATATTTATTTACTGAACACTTTCCATAACCTTGTGATAATGTGTAGTATTCAGACAAGCAAAAGGAGAAGCCCATGTTATGCTTGTCCTCAAAATAATCTTCTTAGTTAGGACACTATAGCTTAATTTCCCGGAAAAGTTATAAGACTTTGTAGAGCAGTTCCCAGGAATGGTCCAGATTGAACCCTGTAGAATGTTAGGCAACAAGTAGATTCAAGTGCCTTAAAAATCATCTAGTGAAGCATCCGAGAATGTAATTCCCCTTATGGAGGAAAAATATTACATGGTACTATTAGATTTTGATGAATAGAAGATAGAAGGTAACCAGCTGGTTTAAATTATGTTGTAAATCTAGTAAACTAAAGGAATAAATATATTAGTACATTGCTTTCATATTATAGGTTTTGTGCAGATGTTTGCTGAATAAACTAATCACTAATTTAGAAAGAGATCACTGATCAGCAATGATGGTTAATTTTTTGTGACAACTCAACTGGACTAAGGGATGCCCAGGGAACTGGTAAAACGTTATTTGTGGGTGTGTCTATGAAGGTGTCTCTGGAAGATATTAGCATTTGAATCAGTAGGCTGAGTGAAAAAGATCATCCTCACCAATGTGGGTAGGCATCATTGTATACCTTGGGGGCCTGAAGAGAACAAAAAGGTAGCGGAGGGCAAATTTGTTCTCTGTTGAGGTGGGACATCTGTCTTCTGCTCTTGAATTTCAGCACCCCTGGTTTTTGAGCCTTTGGACTAGGATTGGGACTTACATCATTGCCTCTCCAGTTCCTCAGCTCTTCAAATTTGGACTAGAACTACACCACCAGTTTTCCTGGGCTTCCCATTTGCAGGCTACAGATCATGGAACTTCTCAGCCTCCATAATCACATGAGCCAATCCCTCATAATAAATCTCTTTCTGTACACCTCTATCTCTGTCTCTGCCTCTGTCTCTATCTCTATATCCTGCTGGTTCTGTTTCCCTGGAGAACCCTGCCTAACACAGCTAGCATTCCCTTTTACTTATGGAAATCTCAGACAAGAGATTAGTCATTTAATATTAATATACATTGTGCACATTACATATACAACTATCTATCTAAATATCTATTTTCAAACAAATTTTATTTGTAATTCTAAAAAGAACAGACTTTATAAAATGCTTATTCCTATTTTTAAAATATTTGCCTGGAGGAAGATACTATTAGTATTTTCATTGGTACGTTATTGTTATTATTTTAGTGTTCTTGAGTTTATCTGAAATTACAAAAAAAAGGGAAAGGTGTTTAGTAGTAGGTTGTCTGTGGTGGATTGATGAGTATGTTTAGAATACTTCTGAAGAATACAGATTGATAAAACCCACACTGTATGACTCTTTCTTTCAGGACATGAAAAGGCTATGCAAATTTTTAAAGGCTGTAGTGCAGAATATTTGATTGTTTAAGAAAATATCTTGTAAAACTCTGTATTTACTTTTTAAAATATATATATTTTACAAATCACATATATGGATATATATCAGAGTTAGCACTATCCTGATTCTAACGTGGTATACCTAGATCTTACTGTTCAAAGTCAAATGGCTTGTATCCATCTCTAAACCCATTTCTAGGTATTCTGAGCATTAATAGCATATTAATGATTAGGTAAACATACCAATGTAACTGCCATACTCTGTATCTGCCATTCTTTAAAGCTTTTCAAAATTTATCGATTTACCAAAGGAATATCTAGTTATAATGATGCTACTGATGATAATAGCTAGCATTTATTTTTTACAATATACTCAGCACTTTGTTATGTGCATAGTTTTCCAGTATAAGATTCACAGCATTATAGAAATGTTGATGAGGGTTTAGATTTCAGTATTAAATAGAGGGTCAGGGTAGGACCCAGTAATCCTAGTGAATTCTCAAGATAATATTCTAGGCGGAGAGAACAGGGTGGGAGCACAAGTCCTGAAGTAGATGTGTGCCTGGCTGCGTGGTGTGTTTGAGGAACAGAAAGGAAGTGCGAGTAATGAAAACAGAATCAATACAAAGAAGAGTGATGGCAGAAGAGATCAGATAGGCAATGGGGGCAAATCATCATGCACTTCAGTAGTAGGGCGAGGAAACATCCCACTTGTCCTGGCCAACTTATTTTTATGTCTACTCTTCTGTCATAATTGCTATAAGTCCTTCTTTCACTCTCTAATCTGGGTTGGATCATAAATTATGTGATCACTCTACTGATAAGCATTGCAGATATCTTGGCTTTTATGCTGAATATAGAGTAGCCATACAGAGTTTTAAGCAAAAGAGTGGTGTAATCTGATTTATGTTCTAAAAGATTCACTTTGGCAGCTGTGTTTTCAGGGTCTAAGCTCTTGGGCATTAGGAAGAACTCGTAGAAGGCTGTTATGGAAATCCAGGCGAGAGGTGATGGTGGCTCAGGCTAGAGCGGGAGAAGTAGAAATGGGAAGAAGTGGTTGGAGTTCAACATATTTTAAGGTAGAGCTGGCGTGATTTTATGATGGTTTAGATGTAGTGTTTTAAAAATAAATAAAGGATTCTAGGGTAAAACAAAGATTTTTTTTGGCCAGAGAAACTAAAAGGAAGAATTTTCCATCAACTGAAATAGTTAAGGCTGCAGATAGATAAGATTTTTGTGAGATCATCCTGAGTTTATACTTGGACATATTAAATTTAAGATCTCTAAGAGACAACCAGGTGGTGATGAATATACGTTTTAAGTACGAGAACCTAAGTATGGGAATTCACAAAAGAATTGTGGATTAGAGATACAAATTTGACAGCTGTGAGTACACAGGTAGTATTTAAGCCATGAGGATGAATGAGATCAGCAAGGACTAGGCTTAAGGCCTCTGCAAGTTTAAAAGCCCAAGAGAAGAGGATGCAGCCACAGAAACCGAGAAGCAACTCTAACGATAGGGGAGAAAATCCCACAGAGTATTCAGTCCTGAAAGGCAAGTGAAAAAAGTAGAAGAAGGAGAAAGGAGTTGTGTCAGATGCTTCTAATAAATCAAATAAAACCAGGATGCAAATAGATCACTAAATTTAAGAAGCTGTATATCATGAGTGACATTGATGAAATCAGATTCGTTGGAGTGATGAGAGGTCAAGAGCCTGATTGGATGGAATTAAGAGAGAAGGAGGGGAGAGAAGTTGGAGACCTGGAGTCCATTACCAGAAAAATAGAGCAGACCAATTAAAGAAAGAAAATCTTAATAGTAATAGTAATGCAGGTCGCAGTGAGGACGGTTCCAACCATTTACTCAGTCCCTTGGTTCTTTTTTCATTTCCACCGTTTGTTAGGTGTTTAACATTAAGTAAGACAATAACTTCTCTAAACCTAAATTTACAGTAAAACGTAGACACTATTATCACCCACCTCAGCGTGTTGATAGGGTTGGTGGTGTTCAATAGAGTGGTGTTCAATAGAGTTTATTAGAGTGAGGTCGTCTATTGAAAACGTCTAAAACATATAAATAATGAAAAGAAGTCATTGTTATTTCTGTTTTTCTTATCATTACTTATACTGCTACTACTGCCCCTGCTATTACTATTTTCTTCAATTACTGTTCAGTTTTTACTTAACAAGGAGTGGTAAGTAGTGCCCTGACCCTGCTTGCTCCTTACATTTTTGTACTTCTCTCATTCTTCCTCCTGTCACCACCCTGCCAACATCTCCTTCTCTGAGAACTGTAACAAGCATACAAAGAAAACAAAATTTTCTTGCTTAATTTTAGGAAGGCACTAGGTATTTTTATATTCTTCTTCAAAGTACATCCATATGGTAAAGAATTCTCTTTATTAATAATATTTCTCCTATTTTATATTACAAGTGCCTGCCAGGGTGAGGCTGAAGCAGAAAGACAGACATGAAGGAGGTGTGTGTGTTAGCTATGTCTCTGACGTTCCACATTCCCTGACTCAAGATCTGTTCATATGCCGCATGCTCTGCTGAAAATGTCCACCTCTTTCTTCTCTTCACTAATTATCACTTGCTTTACTCCAAGGTTCCACACTCAAATGCCTTCCAAACTAGAATTCAAATTGTCCCTAGCCCACATAAATATTTCAAGTGTACTGAACATCTAAACAATCTGTGTTTTTTAAAAAGGTGCTACAGTGAGTGTGGGAAAGAGAAACAGTCAAATCCTTTGTGGCCAATCTCCCCCCCCCCCCTCCTCTTTTCCAGGCCCTTCACAAGGCATGCTGACATTCCTGTCATTGGAATGGGTGAGAATGCTTAGAAATATGGTTCATTTTCACAAATTACAAATCTTACTATTTCATCTCACTTACATAAATTTTAATCAGAATTGTATATATTTATCATCATCTTTGGTGCTTCTACTGGACGGAATTCCTAGACTGTAAGATATATTTTCTTTATGATGAGATTCCAAGTAATAACATTCTATTTGGAATATAGTTAATATTTACATTTTTAACTAAGTTGAACCAAATTCTGTTTCATCGCAACTTTGATATAAATATTTCCTATATTTTGACATAATGACATAATTATTTATACATAGTTGTTATGCCTGTTACTGTGACTTCTATTCTTACTCTATGACAGCGTAAAATATTTCTCATCAATTGTTTTATCAATATGTAGGATGAGGAATTCGTCCTTAACTTATAGCCGTGAAAGAAGCCTCAGATTCTCTATATTAGTGAAACTTAATGAAGAAAGGATGATAATGTTGCTTAATTTTCACTATATACACTTCTTTGGTTACAAGTTCTGATAGTTGTTTCGATTGTTGCATATTGTTATGGAGCTACATGCAAATATGTATAAGAGAGTATTTTACATGGTAATGTGATGTTGAGTTCCAATATATGAAATATAAGATGTTTAAAAATCTCAATGTACTGGAAGATTGCTAAAGGTGAGAGATGTAACTATTGTCATACAAACAAGAACAAAACCAAAGGGCCCACTCCATTGTAATTTAATTGGAGATTGTAAAAGTGGATTTCACTAGTATCTGTGTCTGTGGCTCCTGTGAAGTGTTTACATTCCCCAAACAGTATAGAACACCAGCAGCAAATATAAGATGGCCATCTGGCCTAAATTGGAACAGGGATATTACTCTGCCATGTTCAATGGCAGTTTCCGTGAGATGTTCATGTTTCCTCCCGCTCTTTACCTCCAGCACCAAAGGAGATTGACCTTAAGGAGGATGGGACTAAAAAGTGTCACAAAATCAGGTTTTGCCTTTTATCTCCCAAATCACTATCGCCATTAAACTAGAGGGATGTTTTAAGTCTGCATTTGAGACTGGGAAAGATATGAAATGTAAATTGAATTTGAGATCAAAGTCTTAAATCAGACTTGACTTTTCATAAACAAAAGTGACGAGAGTCTGGAACATCTTATAGTGCCAGAAAGTATGGAAGAACTCACAAAACAACAAAATGAAGGAATATGTCAAAGGGACACAGGAGCTAACTGAAATAACAAATTGGCACAATTTGAACAACCACATAAATAATGCATTATTGGATTATAATCTAAAGTACAAAATAAATATCCATTGGTGCATAGTGATACAAATAAATGATTGAATAAATAAATTAGTGGGAGAGAATAGATAGATCCCCATTGGAGAGGAATCCAAATAATTTCTATAAATACTTCCTCCTCCAGGAAGGAGGGCATAACTCTCCGCTCCTTCAGTGTGGGCTGATTACAGTGACTTACTTCAAAGAGTACAGTACAGAAAAGGGGGAAAACAGTAACTTTACAGTATAGAAACCTAACCAACACTCTCTTAGTCAAGTGTTCAAGGTTAAGATCAATAGTCGTAAGACATACTTTTGATATGATATGAAGAGAATGGCAATTTACCTCTGTGGTTGGCCTCCCCAAAACCCATTACCCTATTACCTTAGTCAAAAAATGAGAATTATATCAGAAAAATTCTAGGAGATATTTTTCAAAATATCTGACCAGTATTACTCAAAGCTCTCAAGGATATTCTGTAAACTGTCACAGTCTGCAACTAAATGTGATGTGACTACAGCGATATGACAACTAAATGGATGGAATCTTGTAACAGAAAAAGGACATTAGAGAAAAACTAAGGGAATATGAATAAAGTGTGGACTTTGGTTAATTATATACCACTATTGGTTTATTAATTGTGACATATATACCATGCTAATGTAAGATATAAATAATAGGAAAACTAGATGTGGGGTGTATGTGAGTTCTCTACACCATGTTGACAAATTTTCTGTAAATCTACATCTATCCTAAAATTGTAATAAGTTTATTAAAAAATTCAGAAGAATAGGGTATGTTAAAAGAACACATTAGCCAACCTGAAAGAGCACCCGGTAAACAAAGCTGGGTCAATTTGAGGAATGAATAAATAATGCAGTATTGGATTATAACCAAAAATAGAAAATACATATTCATGAGTCCATACTAACATAAATAAATGATTAAATAAATAAATACATGAGGAGAAGCAGCAAATCTTCCTGACAGAAGAACCACATTAATATGTGGATACATCTCCTCTTTCAGGAGGTAGAAGTTAATCACCTTCTAGGCCCTGCTTGAGGGAGGGCTACACGTAGTGACTTGCTTCCAAAGAATATACCATAGAAAGGTCGATTAGTAATTTTTGCGTGGATGAACTTGGCAAACACTACCTTAACTAAGTGATGAAGGTTAAAATCCCCAATGAAATCTTGTTGATATCATGTAGCACCCAATATGATGTAATGAGAAGAGTACTGTGTGTTATTTTTTCCAAAAACCATATACTAGTCTAACCATAAAAAAAAAAAGAAAAAATCAGACAATCCCCAGTTGGGTACATTCTACATAATTGGTCAATGTTTCTAAACACTGTCAAAGTCACAGAAGATTAGGAAAGACTAAGAAACTTTCACAGACTGGGAAGATATTGAGAACTAACTATAATGTGGTACCCTACATTTGAATCTGGAACAAAAAGAGAAAATTAATGGGAAAACTAGTGACATCCAAATAAAGTCTAGAGTTAGTTAATACTAATGTACCGATGCCAGTTTCTTTGTTTTTGCAATTGTTCCATGGCACTGTAAGACGTTAACAGTGGAAGAAATTGAGTATGGAGTATTTGGGAACTCACTGAACTATCCTGCAACTTTTCTGTAATTCTTGAAGTATTCCAAAATAAAAAAAGCTTATTTATAAGGAAAGATATGTGACATTATTTTATAAATAGTATACGTGGTGCTACTAGTATCACTAGTTCTTGAGATGGTGTTCTACTGGAACAAAAATCTAAAACTTGTGGAATTAGCTTTGAAATGGAGTGGTGGGGAAAGCTCCCAAGGACACTATTGGTGAAAGCTGGAAGGACAGTGATCTTGCTATTGAATATAAGAGGAACGTGAAATAACATTTGCCAGTACTGTTGCTTGAGATGTTCTGGAAAATAGAAATGGTATCTAATTAACTCACAGATATGGCCTACAAGGTTTCCAGGAAGAATGCTGCAGCTACTAGCTGACTTCTCTGAGCTTCTTATGAAAAAGTACAAAGCTTTGAGAAGAGCCAAAATGAACTCTCAGTCTTCAGGTGGAATTTAAAGGAAAAATAAAAGAGCAGGACTGTGTTTGAAAATAAAACTTTCTCATTCCAAGTCTTTAAACAACAATAAGTTACCAAAGTAATAAAAGGCTTCAGGTAAAAGATTCAACTCAGTGGGACTTTAAATCCAGTAAAGTGGTCTCTGAGTCAAAAATGTCAACGGTGGATCTTGTAAGACCCTTTGCTAAGACCTCAGAAAGATTTATGGCCCTGTCTCACAGACCCATGCAGCTAGATGAAGAGCTTCTGAGCAGCAGAAGAGTGTTGTCCAATGGCAGCCTAAAACATGATGTAGGGTAGAGAAGGGCCTTCCTTAGAAAGAAATCTGGGCTTGTCTCACACTTCGTCTCATTGAATTGAATATAAATTGCAGAAAAGAAACTCACAAATTTTCAAAAGATTAATCCACTTGAACTGAAAGGGACAGAGAGAGTTTAAAACAAAGAGTGGTCTCTACGCCCTTAACTTCCCAGAACCGTGACCCAGACTGAGAAAGCTATGCAGCTGCAACTTTGGAATATTTCTAATGGCAAAGGGCAGAGCCAAGAACTTAGAGAGGGAAACGAAGAGCCATAGAAAACCATTCCCAGAGTGCGGCACTGAGCGCTAATCAAGCAACTGGCAATACACACCCAGAGATTTCAGAATCGCTACGAACTAATGATTTCTCTCTGCCTCCCATTCTCCTCCTTTTTGAATGAAAGTGCCCATTACCTTTTTCCTATATCTGTCATTTTATTTGGGTATATGGAGGGCACAAAACTTTTCATGTTACTTCATGTTTTTTTAGACCAATAGAAACCACATCTAAAAACAACCCCCACATCTGCATCTCCTGAAACAAATGAAAATACTCCAGATTTGAGTATGATGACTAATGAGATAAAGCTTTATGTCTTATAGGGTATTTTAAAGGTGAGTGTTATGTAAATAATTATGGATAGAGGGTAGACTATTGCAGATTAAAGAGAACTATAAATTCTTTGTCACTCCCCTCAGAAACCTGTAGTCTGTTTCTCTACCCCCTTGAATCTGAACTGTGTAACCAGAACTGTGAGTGTTTCATAGAACATAGCGGAAGTGACTCTGTGCTGGTTTCAGCCCTAATTTCTTAGAAGACTGTCAAGTTCTGTGTCCTCTCTCTTGATATCTATCCTGCTATGAAGTGGAAAAAAGCCCAGATAACCATGTGGAAGAAAATTTAAGCCTTAGTTGATAGTCCCGGCTGAGTTTCCAGCCAACAATCAGCCACGATGAATTACTGGATATCTTCTAGCCCCAATTAAGTTGTTTCACATAGATTAGAGATATGCTGTTCTGGCTGAACACTACTCAAATAAAAAAACTAAAAACTCAAGAGCAAAGAATTTGTTGTTTTAAAAAACTTCGCATTTAGGGTAGTTTGTATGCAGCAGTAATAATGAAAATACTAGGTCTCACGTCTTTCTCTTTCATGACAATGCCAGCAAACTTAATGTAGGTTAGAGTAAATTAGATTGAAAACATTATCTTTCTAGTAGCATTATTAAAATACATAACACGTGAATGACTGAAATAATTTCAGCATTCACTATATGTTGCACATAAATGTTTCCCCCTTTATTAAATTGAGGTTTTTTAGAACAAAATTATTTTCATTCATTTGATATTTATTTCAATGTAACAGTCTTCCAAGTTTACTCTACACTGGAATATAATGATTTTTGTATACTATATCCATATTGGTGCTTAAAAATGAAAATTTAGATTTACACATGATTATCATTAAATTATTGCGACAAAAATAACCTTGAGATAAAGCCTTACATAATGAATTTTAATTTTAAAGGGGTTATTGTTACTTGAACTAAACGGTATTCTCTGACAATTTACACAATTGCGTTTATTTGCCATTAATTTACTCTCATTACTGTCATAAGTTCTTTATTTTTACATATAGTATGCCATCTAGTGACAAAAAATTAAATATAGCAAACATACTCTTTTAAGTCATCTTGAAAAAAAACTGTACACTATGCACTTGCTTCATCTGGTACAGAAAATAAATTATGTCTTTGCTTTTTCTTTTTAAAATTATTTTCCACTTTGGAAAACCATTTAAAATGTCATCACCTTTAAGATACTCCATGTCATATACATCCAATATACCCACGTCTGTTAAAATCCAATTCCACTGTAAGGAAAATAAAGTGATGCTAAATTTACTCTGTCAAATAATAATATTTTTGTATTCCAATCTGGATAAAAGTCTTGTCATTTATATTTACTATTCTGTTTCTTTTATAAAATAGAGCTCATTAGCTTGTTTATTTACCAATTAAAAATATAGAATTCTCTCTATAGAAGTCTCTACAAACGCTCACAAAACAGATTTTTTTCAGATGAGTATATCCTTAATGTTAATACATACACTGGGTATTTGTGTTCCAAAAATAAAACATTTTTTCCATCTGTCTCATATATTGTCCACCTGAGCCATTTCAGAGATACAGGTATTGAGACTCAGAAAGAGTAAGTGACTTGTCTCTAATAATAAGTGGTATAACTAGTACTTGAAAAGAAGCATTCTCATGCAAAAATCAAAATTAAAATTCTACTTGGCTAAGAAAATCTCAAATATAGAACATAGTATATTATTTGACAGAGTTGGTGGCTAAGGTTTTTTTTCTTACAATTCTAAGTTCCTCCTTTATTTTTATAGGCAAATGCTTTACCATCTTTCAGATAAGGGGTACAAAATATGGATATTCCAATATGGATATCCCATAGCTATTTCCCCCAAATTACCCCTTGGCAAGGAGCTAGAAGATTAAGCAATTTAGAGCAGAATTTGTAAAACTGTTTTTTCAGTTACTTTAAGATTCTAACAAAATTTGTGGGAATTTTCTCCTAAAAAGAATCACTCTTGTAAAGCCCAGCAAAGTGATCATTAGGGATATTGCATGAGGGAGCCTTTCCCTTACGGATTGCCTCCGTTTATTTGCCACTAGCAAGCTTCTACAACATTTTTTCCCTTTTTTAACATTTTTGACAAGTTTTCTTTAAACGTGATCATGTTCCCCCCAAAAATATGTAGCAGCTGAGAATTCTGCTCTCTCTACATATTAATGTACCAAAGGAAATATCTTGAAATACACATATATATGTATATAGGTATATACAAATTAACATTGAACTCATCCTTTGTGTTCTTAAATATCTTAAAGAATTCATTAATTATATGCATGAATGGATTTTTTTGCAAGATAGTGAAGAATAGAAAATTACTTAGCTTTTGAATATAAAGCTTAGAAAAAAATTATTTCCTATATTCCTATTCTTTGCGTTTATCGTATCAAGAGCTAAGCTTTGAGGACCTGATCATAGACAGAGTTTAGCATAAGGGAATTCCCAACCAGACAGTGAAAGAAAAGAAGGAAACACCACCTGTCCTGGTCCCAGGATTTTATGGAAGTAAGCCACATATATAAAAGCAAGAATCTAGGCAGATGTCTTAATCTGACTTGTGCAAATTTCAAACCTGTAATAAAAGTATTTTATATGTCTTCAGACACTGGATATCTGAGATTTATGAAGGAGATACTCCACACAATGCTCTTCTCCCATGTCGGTGGGTTCCAGTAAAGAAAAGAGAGAGGATCAGCTTTGTTATCTGGGAAGAGGGATTAGCTGACACTCTTGAATATCTTTCATCTCCTTTCAGCATAGTGAGACCCAGAAATCTCCACGTGCTTTTTAGAGTCAATAGACGTAACCATACTGAGAGCCAAGAAGACCTCAATAAATGTGCTAGGGCTCAAAAGGTAAAAGTCACTGTTGAAATGGAGGCCGAAGGCAACCCAGGCAAGAATCCAAGTGCAGAACCTGGCAGACATTGAGAGATAAGGGC
The DNA here is from genome assembly GCF_041296235.1 of Equus asinus. Lineage (NCBI taxonomy): Eukaryota > Metazoa > Chordata > Mammalia > Perissodactyla > Equidae > Equus > Equus asinus. The sequence continues at coordinate 60,759,833 of NC_091794.1, forward strand.
CAAGGGATGATGAGGCAGCAGCAAAGATTGCTAATAAGGACTACCAGCCTAAATTAATGTAAAAAGAGATGAGATCCAACATAAGGAAGCCGTAAACATGAGACACATCTACCAGCTGCACACCCAGGGATGGGATTGAGCCAAACCCTCTTTGGAGTACACCAGCCCAGGAGAACCTAGAGGCCACCTTATGCATCTGAAGATTCTCTATTTTCTTCATTGCCACATTCTCTTTCTATCTTAACAGTCTGAAGATTCTCTGTTTTCTTCATTGCCACATTCTCTTTCTATCTTAACAGCCTTTTTCAACTCTTCCACTCCATGAACACAGGACCAGGTAAAGGGAACACATAGGAAAAACACCGAAATTTCCTTGCATTTTCCAAGCAGAGATTGTGTATAAAACATTAAAATAAATCCAGTGGATTCTGTTGACTCTTTCAAAGTCCCCCAAAACTCCCATCCTATGCCTGCTACAGAAAACTACTTACGTGTAGAGAATTCACAGCAAATAACAGATTAGTTAGAAAGAAATGAAGACACTAAACTTTTTCTTAATATCTGCTGTGGACTTTCTGTTTATGTTGCCCCAAAATTCATATGTTGAAACTTAATCCTCACTGTGAGGGTATTTGGAGGTGCCGGCTTTCAGAAGTAGTTAGCAATGCACTTAGTGCCCTCATCAAAGAGGCACCAGCGTGCTCCACCACGTGAGGTCACAGCAAGAAAACAGCCATCGAAGGAGCTGGGCCCTCACAAAACCCCGAATTGCCAACTCCTTCATCTTGGACTTCCTGGCACCCAGAACTGTGAGAAATAAATTTCTGTTGGTTATAAGCTGCTCAGTTTATGGCATTTTGTTATAGTGACCTGAATGGACTAAGACAATGTCAGAATGCCGAATAAATTTTCAGATTTCACTAGATACCTAATTACTATATTATGCGGTTCTTACGAGGAAAAGTGGAATAAGAATATGCATGGAACTCTCTTTCTCTGCTACCAATACATATGATAAGATGATAGAGATTGCATCAATATAAGGTTTGATTAGTATACTTCCATTTTGTTCCTTTGATAGTCTCTAATTTTCAACTGGACCTTAGTCTGTGAGAATATGCAAATATATGTGGCTACTGAACAATTATGGTAAGGAACTTGTGAAGATGAAGTTATGACATAAAGCTACGAATAATTTAGTCTTATTATTTACAGAAATTATGAAACAATGACTTTTTTTAATAGTCACATTTTTACAGGTGTCTGGTGATATTTCATTGTGGTTTTTTTTTTTCAGGAAGATTAGCCCTGAGCTAACATCCACTGCCAACCCTCCTCTTTTTTGCTGAGGAAGACTGGCCCTGAGCTAACATCCGTGCCCATCTTCCCCTACTTTATATGTGGGACACCTACACAGCATGGCTTTGCCAAGCAGTGCCATGTCCGCACCCGGGATCCGAGCCAGTGAACCCCAGGCCGCTGAAGTGGAATGTGTGCACTTAACTGCTGCACCACCGGGCCGGCCCCTCATTGTGGTTTTAATTTGCCTTTCTCTGATGCTTAGTGACATTGAGCACGTTTTCAGATACCTGTTGCCCATTTGTATGTCTTTTTTGGATAAATGTCTATTCAAGTCCTTTGCCCACTTTTAGTGAGAATATTGTTTTTATTATTATTGCTACTGAGTTATAGGAGCTCCTTATATATTTTGGATATTAATCCTTTATCAGATATATAGTTTGCAAATATTTTCTCACATTCTATAGCTTGCCTTTCATTTTGTTGGCTATTAACTTTGCTGTGCAGAAGCTTTTTAGTTTGATATAGCCCCACATCTGTTTTTGCTTTTTGATTTCATATCCAAAAAGTAATTGCTAAGCCAAATGTCAAGAAGCTTTCCCCCCGTGTTTTCTTCTAGTTTTACAGCTCCAAGATTTTTGTTTAAGTCTTCGATCCATTTTGAGTTGATTTTTGTGTATTGTGAAAGTTAAGGTTCCAATTTCGTTCTTTTTCATATAGATGTCCAGTGTTCCTGCCAGCATTTGTTGAAAAAACTATCCTTTCCCCATTGTGTATTCTTATTACCCATGTGGGCTCTCTTTTCTGTTCTATTGGTCTATATGTCTATCTTCATGCCAATACCATACTGTTTTAGTGTGTTGGCAAGGATGTGGAGAAATTGTAACCCTTGTACACTCTTGGTGAGAATAGAAATGGGACAGCCACCATGGAAACGAGTGTGGTGGGTCCTCAAAAGATTAAAAATAGAACTACCGTGTGATCCGGAAATCCCATTTCTGGGTATATGTCCAAAAGAATTGAAATCAGGATCTCAGAGGGATACCTGGACTCTTGTGTGATTGTGTGATTGCAGCATTATTCATAACACCCAAGATATGGAAGCAACATGAATGCCCATCAATGGATGAATGGATTAAGAAAACGTGGCATATACACACAATGGAATATTTTTCAGCCTTAAAAAAGAAGGAAATGCTGCCATATGGGACAAAAGGGATGATCCTGGAGGACATTATGCTAGGTGAAATAAACCAGCCACAGAAGAACAAGTAAGTACATTATTCCACTTACATGAGTTATCTAAAATAGTCAAACTCAAAGAAGCAGAGAGAAGAATGGTAGTTGCCAGAGGTTGGGGGAGGGGGAAATTGGAGCTGTTATTCAATAGGTGTAAAGTTTTCGTTACACAAGATGAAGACGTTCTAGAGATTTGCTCTACAACATGGCGATCATGGTTAACAATACTGTATTGTACACACGACAATTTATTGAGTAGATAGATCTCATATTAACTGTTGTTGCTACAATAAGAAAATTACACAATTGGGTACTAGCTAAACTTCAATAAGTATCTAAATTGATGTCCACAGCTCCAATAAATTTTCTTCCCACAAAATGCTCAAGAAACATCAGTAAAAATAAGTTTTAAGGGTACTCTTCCACTCGGTCTAAATTAGGACATTCATGAATTAATGATAATTCATTTGTAGATTTTCCAAAATGTCATTTTGAGGTGTGTTTTCCTTATGCTGATTATCATAAGATAAAGATTTTCTATAGGCAAACTACTGTTTAAGTACTTTATATACGTTAAATAAAAACTATCATGAAGTAGATACTATTATAAGGCCAGTTTCAAAAGTGAAGTAACTGATGCACGGAGGGTTAGTTAAGCAGCTTGCCCGAGGTTACATTGCTAACACACAGAAGATCCACACGGTGTGGCTTCAAATTCCGTGTTATTTAAAATTATGTTACATTGCCTCTGCCATTATATTTTGAAATATAACTCTTGCTGTCACTTCCTCAACAGTTAGCTAGTATCCTACTCTTCACAACCACCCCAAATTTTAGGGTATTATGGTTATACTTCTCCGGAAATGTAGTGCAACATGCAGCTCAGTCTAAACAAAACATTCAAAATCTCATCTCCTGAGAATCATTACTTATTCAGGCATGATGCATGACAAAGTTGAGAAAATGAAACATGAGAAGATATTTTGAGAGAACTTCTGAAAAGAAGTTTCCTCAGTTTTTAAGAGTTTCCCAAAGCAAAGCTGTATTTCTTCCCTTAGTAAGATTGCCAGATTTAGCAAGTAAAATACAGGATGACCAGTTAAATTTGAATTTTAGATAAACAATGAATAATTTTTCATAAGACATACTTAGACCAAAAAAAAAAATGCTGTTCATCAGAAATTCAAATTTAACTGGGTGCTCTGAATTTCATCTGGCAATCTTACTCTTTAGTTCATTACAGAATAATGAAGATCTGGGAACTCTTGGCAGACATCTTGTAATCATAACGGTAAGTCAGTCTTCAGACGAAATGTCAGCTAGTAAAAGAGAGAGGTGGAAACAAACAAGATAACGATGACATACTTTAACTGTTGAAACAAAACAAGCCCGAAGCCAACCTTACTTCATATTTTTCACTAACACGGCCAATATATTCCATTAGTGTTTTAGCTAGGCTAACTTGAGCACTATGTTACTATAATAAAATATACCTACTGTGATACACACAAAAGAATTATCATGGATTGTGATTGATCTAATAAAGTTGTTCTGTTCTCCTGAACATGCTTCAGCTATTCAAAGTTTACACTCTCCACACATGCAAAGAGAAGTGACTTGGGATCTACAGACAGGTTACATCATATAATATAATTCCTTTGCTTTATTTGGCTCCTAAAACTTGAAAGTTCAAGACAGAAGGCCAAAGGGGTAATAAGAACTCTATTTTATATCATGCAGGGAACATCACGAATCAGTACCAAGGCCAGCAATATTCAAACATCATATCTTGATGTTAGAATAGTGTACAATTTGTTCCATCACTGCACATGACTGATGTTGTGTTTTGGTTGTTGTCATTGCTCTTTCCCTCAAATCACCTCTTGGCTCTGTATCTCTATGTTGTGTTAGATCTATTATTCAACTGCTATCTTTATTATCAGCTCATTATCTCACTGATGGCGTGATGTTTCCCTGGTGACGCTGGAATGGGCCTGCATAAAGATGTTCACACACTTGGGTTTTGGTTAGAATTAGAAAAACTTGACACCAGTATCCCCCAGAAACAGTGATAACCACTCTTTTATATCTGTGAGATGTGTTTCAGTGGAGGAATGTTAGAGATAATAGAGATGAATACTTAGTAATAAGTAGCTTGAGTAAGGAAACTCGGGTGAATATTTATTTTATTCAAATAGCCAGCTTTGTCTTTATATATTTTCAAAGTAGACAGCATAAAAAAAGACTAGCAAAAAAGTGTAACCAATCACATATCTTTTCTTCAAATGCAATCCTATTTTTCTCTTGTATTTACTGATATATATATATGTATATAGATATGTATATTGTCCCACTATCAGCCCATTTATTATCTTTCCCCTATAGGAATTCTTATCTTATTGTCTTTCCCCTATAGGAATTCATATTAGTTGGCTGTTTTCAGGAACACTTCTCTAAAACTAGATTTAAACCCTGACAATCTCCTCTACTCTATATCGAAAAATGTTTTCTAGTTGCTTGCTTTTCTTGACCTAAAAATCAAATTTTATTTTGAACTTGTTATCACTCAATACTGACTTACTCCTAGGTCATTTTCGTAGTATTTGTATTTTCCTCTTCAGCTTCTCCTTTACGTTAGTGAACGTATATTCACCAAATGCTTATATATCTGGTTACTCTTTCAATTGTGAAAAATAACATATTGCCATGGACTTTCTTTACACAGAATCTGAAAAGAATTCTTGTACATTTGTGGTAGATTTTATTATTCTTTTTTTCCTCTCATAAGAGTATATGTCATCAGTATTAAGGTACATCAAATAATCCAAAACCTGAGATTAAATGGTTAGTAAATATACTTGAGCTAGACAAGCACAGAGCTATTGCCAACAAAAAGAACATAGTAAAATCCAATTCAGTTCTTAGAAGCAATACAAATGAGCATTTTACAAGGGTAAATAAATAATGAGATGTACCCATATATTCATTTTTTAAAATTTTCCTACAAAGGAAACTTACTAACATTAAATATGTACCCCAGAGTACTGTGTGCATATGTATGTAGGTATCCACATACACACTATGCACCACACACCTACACACACATATATATGCGTACATACACACTTTATATATATACCTAACAGACAAATATATATATGTACACATGAATGAAAATATATACATATAAATTTATTATTAGTTTCGAGGCAGATGTGCTAACATCTGCTACTAATCCTCCTCTTTTTGCTGATGAAGACTGGCCCTGAGCTAACATCCATGCCCATCTTCTTCTACTTTATATGTGGGACGCCTACCACAGCGTGGCTTGCCAAGCAGTGCCACGTCCACACCCAGGATCCCAACCGGTGAACCCCGGGCTGCCAAAGCGGAACGTGTGAACTTCACCGCTGTGCCATCAGGTCTGTCCTATATATCTAAATTTGATGCATAGTATTATGTTGAAAATTATTAACCTAGCATCAATTTTATCATGAGAAAGGTGTTGAAAGCAACATTTTATTGGAAACTAGTTGAAAAATTATGAAAACTTCAGGAAGAATAGCCACTGCAATGATGAAAATGATGACCTTTAAGATTCATTTAAAAGAACAGCCTTAGTTTAGGCTTGTTTGAAAATATATATATATATATATATATATATCAGAAAGGGCATATTGTTTGGTGAGATATTCTTCAGTGATATCTGCTTTTTTTCAGAGGAAAAATGTTAAATAGACTCTAATTCATAAAGACAAAACTGTGCCATGGGAATTAGGAATATTTATCTTGCTGCTCCCCATATGAACTTTCTGAATATTCCAGGAAGACAGAAACTTTTAGAAAGAAGAATGACAACTAAAAATAAAACAAATTAATATATATATGTGTGTTAATATATATTATATATATATGTACATATAAAGTAGGTAAGAAAAGGATGAATAAACCATTAATATATGTCAAAGAGAGAACACTGCCTTAAAGATCTTGCCACAAAGGAAGTATGGCTGCATATTATTGTGAATTTAAAAAAAATAATAATGAAGCAATTATCTTTATAGAAGCGAATGAGTGGCTCACAGAAAAAATCTAGGAAAGGAATAACAAAATGAAATAGAATAATTCAAGAACAAATGTTGAAGGGTAAAATAAGGCCATCACAGAAAGGAAGGTCAAATCAGAAGTATGAGTAACAGAATAATCACTAATGAAAATAAGGCAAGTGCTTGAATAGTAGAGCCAAGGAGAGCATACACAATTAAGGTGAAATGAACAAAATATTAACATGAGTAGAAAGAAAATGGTAAACTGGCAAAGGGATATCAGCATGCACATTATTGGCACCTTTTAAGGAAAGAAGTGTAATAATTAAACCAAAAATATAACCAGATATAAAAATCTAAGAAGCCTGAATTAAAAAGTTGAAAATGCACAATGTGTTCCAAGAAAAATAGAGGAGCAACTTCTGTGAAAATTAAATATTTATACATCTTTCATTCCGTCAATTCTTTTCTTAAGAACTGTCTGCTAGAAATAAAATGAATATATATAAAGATAAATTATAAGTATATTTTTGAAATATTGCAGTCAAAGTGACTAGAATCAAAGTGACTATTAATCAATAAGGAATAGCACAAATTTTTGTGTTTCAAATATTTGAAAATGATAAATTAGCTCTACACCAGATAACGTTTAGAGATCTTCACCAGATATTGCTGAAGGGGAAAAGCTTGATTTAAAATAGTTTGCAATATCTTATTTTTATAGAAGTAACAATAAACTAAGAAATGAACATGCTCTATATGTGTAGGATTTTTCCCCTTTACTCTTCCCTCTGTTTTGTATATTTTCTAGAATGAACCTCTACTTTTGATAAAGATAAAAAGTTATGTTTGAACACATAATAACTTTCAATTTTTGTGCATGCATACACATTTATAGAGAAATATACTAACCAATTTTCTTTGTATTATTAAATATACCTACTTTTAGCAAGAAATTCGAGTTCTTTTCTTAAAATATCTCTTTAAAAAATAAAAATTCTAAGAAGTACTGCATTGAGGAAATATATTCTCTGAAGGCAGAGATCCAAATTTGGATAATCCCTCAGTGTATGATAGGGAACTTTTACTACTTATTCTCAACACTAAACAGTTTCTACTCATTAATAAAGTGAAATTGAAAGTTATTCCAGTACTTTGTGAAAGTACAAGTAATGTATAAGCAAAAGAGGAGAATAAAAATTTGGAAAAATCATTTAATATCAGTAATACCAGATTAATCTGGTTTTAATTTTTTAAAACCTTTGTGATGTTAAAAGACAGTTAAATAGAAGCTGAAATCTTTTCAGAAAGATTCAGAGTTAGTGGGATTCTGAACTACACCTGTTGGAATGAACAAGGCTTTTTAGTGGAGGTGACATCCTAAAGTTGAAAGTCTGCATTTGACTTCAGTTCACCTTTCATTATTTTCTCCCTAGTTACTTTTTAACTAACCTAATGAAACAATCTATAAACAAGGAGCATTTATAAAGCATGGGTAATTAACATAGGTCATGGGTTAATAGCAAGAAATAACCATCATTTGAATATTTACTTCTGTTGTAAAGGCAGGAAGATCAGGGAAATGAAAATCAAAACTACACTAAGATATCACCTTACACCTGTTAGAATATCCAAAACCAAGAGTGACAAATGTTGCAGAGGCTGTGGAGAAAAAGGAACCCTCATATACTTTTGGTGGGAATGCAAACGGGTGCAGCCACTATGGAAAACATTATGGAGATTTCTCAAAAAGTTAAGAATAGAAATACCTTATGACCCAGCCATGCCACTACTGGGTATCTATCCAAAGAACTTGAAATCAGCAATTCCAAAAGTCCCATTCACCCCTATGTTCACCGCAGCATTATTCACAATAGCCAAGTCATGGAACCAACCTAAGTGCCAAGCAACTGATGGCTGGATAAAGAAGATATGATATATATATATATATATATACAATGGAATACTACTCAGCCATAAAAAAGAACAAAGTCGTCCCATTCACAACAACATGGATAGACCTTGAGAGTATTATGTGGAGTGAAATAAGCCAGACAGAGAAGGACGAACTCTGTATGACTCCACTTATAGGTGGTAGTTAACATAAAGACAAAGAGAACTGATCGGTGGTTACCAGGGGAAAGGGGGGGTGGGGGGAGGGCACTAAGGGTGAAGTGGTGTACCTACAACATGACTAACAATAATGCACAACTGAAATTTCACAAGGTTGTTAACTATCATAATCTTAATAAAAAAACTTAGGAATCATTACTCTGGTCATTTTCCTCATTTTATAAATGACTCACAGGGGCCACACCCATGGCCGAGTGGTTGAAGTTCCACGTGCTCTGCTTCAGCAGCCCAGGCTCAGGGGTTTGGATGCTGGGTGTAGACCCACACCACTCGTCAGCCATGCTGTGGTGGCGACCCACATACGAAATAGAGGAAGACTGGCACAGATGTTAGCTCAGGGCTAATATTCCTCAAGCAAAAAGAGGAAGCTTGGCAACAGATGTTAGATTAGGGTGAATCTTCATTGGCAAAAAAGAAATTAAAAAAAAGACCCATTTATAGTGTATCTACAAGCACATATATGAGATGGATCCCTGTCCTCACCCTCACTAGAGTCCTTTGCAAGAAGCTGGCAAGAAACTTGGTTTCCTGCCAAATGTGCCGTGATTAGGATAAAAATAAAACACAGGAGACAGCAGAGCACAGGTAACTGGAAGGCTGACAGTTTTGTTTTCGTTTTTAGGCAAGAAAAACTATTTAAAGATGAAGAAATAGGGCAGAAAAAAATCCACTGACATGCTCCTATGAAAGAAACAGGGTGACCTTCTAAAAGAAAACAATGTCTAGGTCAATGTTGCCTGACACCTAAGACTGTTTTCCCTTAAAAATAATCTTTGGGGTCCATTGCCAGTAACATGGGGGCCAAAATCACCTGCAGGTCCTCCCACAGGGCGACACACTTAGAAATAAGGATTAAAAAACAGCAGCCTGTTAAACATACAGCTGAGTTGGCAAGTAACTGAAGAAACTCCTAGGGGTCCACGCCCACAGCATTTAGCGGAGGTGGAGTTCAGCAGCTCTGAGGCTGTGCCGCGGTGGCTTGGTCATCTCCCTAGTGAGGTGCTTAGGTTCTGGTGGCCACGTGGAGGCAGGAGACAGAGCCTTGGACCTCAGTAGGGCCGGGGGTTGGAATCGAGACCCCTGCAGAAAGTCGGAGCCTTCACAGGCCCACAGCTTCAGTGAGGGCGAGCTAGACGAGAACCGGCTCAGGAGCGTGGAGACAGCCTGGGCCTGGGGAGTCGGAGGGAAAGGTCCCCCATGAGGACGGGGAGCTCCAAGCCTGCTTGCACGCGGGCCTGGGCCTCAGGATGTGTCTCTCCTGCAAGGTCCAGTGATCCTCCAGGTCAAAGTCAGCATGAAGGACCCCTCGCTGTTGGTCTCCCTTGAATCCCGCCAGAAGCAACAAAGACGGCTCCAGAGAGACATCTTTCCCGCAGGATCCCCACAGGAAAAGCCGCCCTGAGCACGATGCACAAGAAAAACTCACAGAGCACACAAGAGCACCACCACAAGCCCCTGTGAGAACCAGCAGCCGCATTCGATGCCAGCCCTTCAGACGGTAGAATCACCTGACCCACAGGCTAAAAACGGCCGTGTTAAAACGATTAAAGGCGTGGTGAAAACAGGAGGAAAGAACAGACTTTTGTTTTTAAAAAGACCAAGTAGTTTTGAAAGAGAATTCCAGAAATAAAAAAATGTTTCATATTAAAAACTCAATGGACAGGTTAAACCGCAGATTGAGCACAGCTAAGGAGAAAAGTGGTGAAATGGAATACGGACACAGAACACAGCACAGAGAGAGAAACAGAAATAGGAAAGAGAGGGAAAGAGACACAGAGAGCTAAGGGAAAAAAGTCACCTTCACAGAAGCAGTGGGGAGAGTGTTCCCGGACAGATGGAGTGCGATGCGAATGCTCAGCTCAGGAAGTGAGTCCTGAGCAGGAAGAACACAGCTGCCTTCACACCCAAGGCACTTAGGTGAGTCACCAGAACACCAGCACAAGTGACCACAGGAGAACACAGCGTCTCCTGTGTGCTCAACGCTTTACTCAAAGATCATCCTTTCAATATGTTGGCCTATTTCCTTCCAGTCTTTCATCTATGCATGTTTAGTACACATACAAAAATTTCAGGGGAAAATCAGATTGATACAGTACATATAATTTTGTATGTACTTTTTTTACTCAGCGTTTTCCCATGAGCATTTTCCCAGGTCATTATGCAGCAGCAGCGGAACTGCATCAATAAGAGCGAAGACTTGAGTTGTGGTTACCAACGTGGGATGTGAAGTCAAGCGTTCTGTGTCTGAGTCCCAGCTCACGACTCACCAGCTGTGTGACCTTGGGTAAGTTACTGGTCCTCTCTCTGCTCCCATTTTCTCATCTGTAAGTTAGTGTGAGTTGCTATTTACTAAGCTATCTGCCAGGCACTGTGCTAAAGACTTGAATAATCCCATTTGATTTTCACAAAACCCCTATGGATTACATGTGTTATTGGCATTATTTTACAGACGAGAGACTGGGCCTTAGAAAGAATGTGAAGTGATTCGCCCCAAATCACACGGCCGCTGATGGTGCTTCGACTTGAATTGAGATGTGTCTGCAAAACCTGCGCCCTTGATGCCACACTCTTCTTCCATATGTTTGAACAGCCTCAGAGTACGCACAGACCGTGAAGCTGACCACGAGGGGCCCCGAGTGCTGCTCATCTCCACTTATTTCCTTATTTATGTGCTTTGTCCATGTTTCTTTAGACATGTTCATTTTTCTAATTTCTATGTTGTATAGTTATATATTACATTATGTTATACATTGCGGTATATGTATTATATGTTATGTGTGTACATATGCATATATGTTATATATAATATATGTTATATATAATATATTGTCTATTAGGTTTTATATAGTTATATAGTATAGATATTAGCCAGTTTTATCAGGAATATGTTTAATAAACTTTGATTTTAGAACAGCTCTGGAGTTGCAGAAAAGTTGGGAGATAGTAGAGAGCGCTGTCACATGCCCCACACCCAGTTTCCCCGCTGTGAACACCTTCCGTGGGATGGTACGTTTGCCGGTGGTAGTGAACCAGTACTGACGCGCTATTGCGAGCTGCAGTCCACACGTCACTCTGTTTCCTTGTTCCCACCTAAGTCCCTCGTCCCAGGGTCCCACCCAGGATGCACCGCACGGTTAGCCGCCAGGGCTCCCTGGGCTCCTCTGGCTGAGGCGGGTTTTGCCTAGCATTCATTTTTGCAAATCCTCCTTCCAATTTATAATCTCCCTTTCTCATTTGTGTGTGCTGTTTCCTGATGTATATGAAAAATAAACTCTATATTCGAATGGATCAGTGTTTTGTTCTGTGGTATCTTCTGCTGGATTTATTCTTAGAACGTTCTTTCCTACATCAGAATGGCAGAAATGTTTACCTATAGAAATTCTCACTGTTTCACATTTTCACTTTTTATGTATATCTAATTCACCAAACCATACGGGATTTCTTTTGGAATATGGTATGAGGGGGGTCTGATTTGCTCTTTTCCAAATAGTTACCATTCCTCTGAGCACCACCTCTTACAGAGTCCTTCCTTGGCCCCTTGATGTGTGATCCTCTGTTCCCTGTGAACGTTTGCTCTTCTGAGCTGCCCGCTCTTTCCCACGGCTACGCCGACCACTCACCCCAGTGTGCTCAGGACTGTATCAGTTTTAGCGCTGGCAGCCCCTGGGCACCCTCAGTCCCGGGCAAACTGGGACAGTTGGTCACCCACCCACCACCCAGCCTTGCACCACTGCCATGCTGTACTGCTTACTGTTGTGCGCCTGTTGTGCTCCCCCAAAATGGGCTGTTTCTCTTTCATGAAATACAGAATATTTCATCAAATTGCAGCATAAGAATCCTACGGGAGCTGCAATCCAGGGAAAAATAATTTGAGAGCAGACAGTGTTGCAGTATCGAGTCTCCTCCTGGGAACACGCAATGCCTCTGTCCAGCCTTCTTTATGTTTCTCAGTAAGACGCAAAGTTCTCTACACACAGGCCTCTACATCCACCTCATTCCCGGGCAACCTAAAAGTTTACACTGCTATATTAAATGGCAACTTTTCCCCCATTATATTTGCTAAATAGTTTTTAAAATATTCCATGTATATTCACACAGTTTTTCCTAGATGCACCAGTGTGAATATGCACGTGCTTTATTGATCAACCACAGCCTTTTTTTCTTTTGCTTTTTCTGGGTTACCCTAAGTCTTCTCCACTTCTACCCCCGCCCCACATCTCAACAACCTAGTACGTATCTTTTTATTTTCCCCATACAGAGATACACCTAGACAGACAGATGGATAGACAGATAGACACATAAAGTAGTTACGTTTTTTTGATCATTGTTTGGAAAGATGAGACATTATTATATACATCTTTAAAATCTTCAATACCTCTCACCAGATTGCTTACCATGGCTGTAATACTAAATATTTCTCCCATCAATGTGTGAGAGTGCCTGCACAGAAAAAACACTCTTCCTCCCGCGGGCCTCCTGACTCTCACTCCACTGCCACACAGCACTCCTGACGCCAGATGTGTGGGTGCTCTGCTGGGAGCCGTGGCTACATCATTTGATCGGCTGTTTGACAGGGTCCAGCCGATTAACGCCGAGGGGTGCAGGGTCGCCCCTTGGTGAAGAATAACTGGCCAGCCCCTCACATAGTTCTGAAACCTGTGCTGCTTCTAATTGCCCTTCATTCCTTTTCCTTTCTTAACCTCCAGTTTTCACTCCTTTGGGTGGCTGCTTGGGAGGCACTACCTCCTGGGAATATTAGATATAGTAAGAGAATGTGACCACCTGCAGGTAACTTTCAAGATATTTTTCAGTTAATTATTGGAGGAGCACACAGTCCCATTTGAGACAATCAGAAAGGAATCCTGCCCAGGTAAGATGTCGAATTAGGTTTATGGCCTCTGTCTGCTTAATGTTTCCTTCTCCCTCCAGTTCTTTGTCTAAATATATATGCATCGTGCTTCTAAGTTGGTTGGTTAATTGGATGATCAACAAGTATCTACATATTATTCTGGACCTTCTGCTTTCTGTTAAAATGTTATAGAGGTTTTCTCCTAAAAGCAATAAATAATAAATGATTGATGAGTAGAATGGCCGAGGGGTGCAAGAAGGCCCCTCGGCGAAGAATGGCCGGCCGACACCCCTGATATTTTCTGAATTATATGCACGCTTTCTAGTAAGGTTATGTTTATACTTATTTCTGTTTTTTATTCCTGAAGATATATAGTTTAGCTTAGCTTTTCAGCCCTTTACTTTACTAACAAACTGATACTTTCTCCGGCAGTGTGCTTAAAGGACTGTTAGCTCTACAATCTAAAAGACAAAGGAATGCTTCCACCCCTAAAGGGCGCGGAAAAAGTAAAGATGTTTAACTGCCCGCTGAGAATGCAGATAGCCCTGGGGATAAGACACCCTGGAGTCGCCTTTTGTTCCCATTAACCATCTACACTAATGGCGTAAATGATTGAGGGAGGCAGGGATGGCTCCACCAGGATGCAACCAGACGGACTGCTGTCCTGTCCGGAGGCCTGGACCTTCTCTCTTTGATTTAACTTTGCCATGAATTACAACAGGTGTCTAGGTACCTATCTCCTTTAGCTTAGAGACAACAAACACTAGTTAATTGCGGAGAAGACTACCATTAACCTTATGCTCTATAGAATAGAATGCTAATAAATATTCTTGTGCTCGTTTTTTACTTCCTTATCTCTCTGAGAATATTTGTAGAACCATTTCTGTACTAATCCTGAAAAATATATAAACGACACTTGTGCACAGTAAAGGTGGACTTGCTAACACCAACCCAAGTCTCACGTCCTCTTTATTTCCCCCTCCCTCAGGTTTTCGCCGACGCCGTCTCTCCCGCGGGAACCTGGACTCTGCCGAGGCTGGACCCCGGCAGTGCTCCACACACCAAGCCATCCTCCAACCCCAGCTGGGCTTCCCCAATTCAACTCCGTTCTAACGCTGACTACTTAGAGTGGGCACCACAGCTCACAAGTTAAGGGCTCTGTCCCACAAGACTGGCCCCACTGCAGACGCTAGTTGAAAAGGGCCAGGTTGTCACCTGCACTTCTGACTGACCAGCTATCAACTGGGGCACCCATGACCCCCTCCCTGGGTGTGACAATTTGCTAGAATGGCTCACAGAACTCAGGGAACACTTACATTTACGGGTTTATTAAAGGGCATAATAAAGGATGTGGATAAAGAGCCAGATGAAGACATTTATAGGGCGAGGTCAGGAAGGGCCCTGAGCATAGGAGCTTCTGTCCCCGTGGGTTTGGGATGTGCCACCCTCCTGGTGTGTAAACGTGTTCACCAACTCAGAAGCTCTCCAAACCCTGTACTAGTGGGATTTTTATGGAGGCGTCATCACATAGGTCTGATGGACACTAATTCCATTTCCTGACCCTCTGCCCTTCCTGGAGGATGGGGTAGGACTGAAAGTGCCAAACTTCTCATCACCCCTTGGCCTTTCTGGTGATGAGCTCAGATCCTGAAGTTATTCAGGAACCCACGAAGAGTCACCTCGTTAGAACAAGTGATGCTCTTATCACCCAGGAAATTACAAAGGATTCAGGAGCTCTGTGTCAGGACCCAGGCTCAAAGAACAAATGCTAGAACAGAAGATGCTACTGGTGCTTCCATCATTTAGGAGGGCACAAGGTTTCAGGAGCTCTGTGCCAGGAACTGGGAGCAGAGGCCAAAATAGATATTTCCTATTATTTCAGAGTACTTTTTTCCCACACACCCAGCAGCAATAACTTTTGCCAGCAAGAGTCCATCATAAAAGATTTCCTGGATAAAATATGGTGCATTGGAGCAATGGAACCCCATGCAGCTGTCAAAGGAAATGAGGAAGGTTTCCATATACTGCTATGGACTGATCTCCAGGACACACCAGGACGGGAACGAGCAAGGTTCAGGACAGTGTTACAGGAGGTACTTTTCACAAAACAAAGGGGCAATATAAGACCAGATATGACTACTTGTTTATGTTTTCAAAATAAACAATGGAAGTAGAAACTAAGACCTAATAAACATGGTTACCTCTAAGAAGAAGGAACAGGTGGTTGGGGGTCAGGAGGGGAAGCTAGACTTCTCCGAATGTGTTTCATCATTTTCACTTTGGAATTATTTTCATAGTTATAAAAATTACACCCAAAAATTCCTAAAACATGAAAACAAATACAACAAATGACTCTTAAATATAAGTCAGCTGTCGGCAGGAGCAACAGAGAGAATTATTCCAGGTTTCTTAAGGCACAGTAATTGCACAAAACTGGTAGGAGATACCCCAAAGACAAAAGGAATCCAAAAGAAATTGTAAATGACATTCAATAATCATATTTGTTAGTAATAATACTGGAATTGTTATTTTTAAGCTGTAAGATATATATCGTAGAAGAAAGTAAAGAAATAACTATGTTAATGCAATTAGCAACTGAGATTTCAGCATAAAAGAGAGATGACTATAAAATTAAGGAAGTTGAGAACAAACTCTTTAGTCTTAATGTTGAAGTGGAAATATCAGAATAAATTGATTTATATTTCTCTTTCTAAAAATACACTTTTAATGTTTACAGTGGAATAAGTCTCTCCTCTTTTCTGGAGCTTCTGGGTACGTGGTCTTCACTAGAAAGAGTACAAGGCGAAGTTTTCATATATGTATACTTTGCGAAATTATTACCAGAATCAAGCTCATTAACATATCCACACCTCACACAGTTATGATTTTTTTGTGCTGAGAACACTGAAGATTCACTCTCAGCAAATTTCAAGCACACAATTCAGGATTGTGAGCTGCAGTCACCATGCTGGGCATTAGGTCACCAGCACGTGTTCATCCTACAGCCCTGGAACTTTGTACCCTTTGACCCACGTCTCCCCATTTCCCGCCAACCCCCCTAGACCCAGCCACCACTCTACTCTGCTTTTATGAGTATGACTACTTTAGATTCCACACATAAGTGAAATCAGGCAGTAGATCTATTTCTGTGTCTGGCTTGTGAGTTGTTTTTTCAGCTCTTGTAAATGTAATGTTTGTCTCATTTCCCTTTCTAGGTGTATACAGCTATAACACAGAAAATTATTCATTGTTGTGTGTTTATGTTGGATCTAAATTGGCTCATTCATTATACATTTTGGTTACTAAAATCTCCTGGGTTGTCTACGTATATAAACATATGTTAACCAAAAGAGATGGATCATTTAATCTCATCTTTCATACTATACATACAGATACTCTTCTCTGACTTCATTCTCTAGAACAGCATGGCCCATGGAGTTTTCTGATGATGGAAATGTTCTACAGCTGTGCTAACACAGTAGCCACTAGGCACACGTAGCTGTAGGGCACTTTCAGTGTGCCTAGTGAGACTGAGAAACCTTTAAATTTTATTGAAGTTTAATTACTTTAGATGTAAATAGCGACATGTGACTAATAGCTACCCTATTGAACAGGTCAGATCTAGAATATCTGAAACAATGTCAAATAATAATGAAATCGTAGGAAAGTCTGTATAGTCCCGGCTTTACTCAAAATAGTTTGAGTCTTTTGCTACTTAGCGTACCCTTTGCTGTCAGTTTTTTGGAAACCGAGTATTACATTGAGGTATTTTTTTTTCTATTTCTATTTTACTTAGACTTTCTATTAGAAATTCTGGCTAAAGTTTACCAAACTACTTTTCTCTATTTATTTATGTAATCGTGGGACTTTCTCCTTCATTTTCGTGACACAAAGGATTACGATGATAGATTTTCTAATATCTGACTAGCCTCATTGCTGAAATAAGCCATATTTGGTCATAGTCTAACTTGATTCATGTGATTTTAAAATAAAAATTAAAAAGTGACGTTTAACTGGAAATTACGTTCCAGCTTCTTCAGCAGCACCTGGCTCTTTCCGTTTCTTCCCCATGGGTGACAAGGGAGGACTCTGCTCTCCCTGTTGGGCAGAGACCACCCTCACTGCAGAGCCCGGACTTAGGCTAGGCAGTTCTTATAAAAATGCTTAGGAGGACCAAGTTAACTACAAATTCCATGTGCCACAAACACTTTTTTCTAGTGTTTCAATACAAATAAAAATGGCTAATTAGTTCAATTCTACTGGGTAACCCCTAGGAATAAAGTAAGGAGCAGCAAAGCGCATGTAGAACATACAAATTAAAGAAAAATTTATTTTCTCTTTATTGCAGAGGTACCAATTTAAGCAATGTCAGATGGCAGGCTTTATATATGGGGAAATATTCATTGAAATATACAGTATTTTCCAAATACTCTAAAAAGTAAAATATCTCCTAAATAAAGAAAGAGGTCAGGGAAATAAAAGATCATTCTCAGCAGAAGTAAAACATTATCACCTAGAACTAATTTGGGAGTATCCACATTAGAAACAGGAATGAGAAAGATAAAGGAGCACTTATGACAATACTAAGAGGAGTCCCGGATAAAGCATCTTCAACCTGTGTACCTGACTCCCACTCAGTCCACCCAGGGCTTGTGAGGACAAAGGCACAGGCTTAAAAACCGGCAGCCTCTCCACTTCCTATGGCAAAGAAGACATGAAGTCCATGGTTAAGTGAGGGAGGCGACTATAGACAAAACCTGGCGTGTCTGTAATATTCTTTACATAGACTACACTTCTGAAAGTTCAGTCCAGCCCATGTAAAGCATCAGAGCTCTTAAACAGAAATACGTGCTGTATACACCCTGAACCCTTACCAAACTCCAGTTTAGCGCTACCTGTTTTCCTGATGGAATAAATCCCACAGCAGCTATAAAACAAAGAAGTTCTTACTGATGCCCTGGTGGTTTTTATCATCATTCCAGTGAGCCAAGAGTGAGGTTTTTTTTTTTAGGTAGATAGTTTCTAATATGTTATGACCCACTAATGAAAGCAGAAAAGCCACAAGGTACAGACCATATGAAAAAGTTCATAAAGAAGCTCAAGGCAAGAGAGGAGACAAAAAATAAGGACATTAGAGGAATCTGATGCCCTGTCATGTACAGTGGCCACTACAGTAGAGACTAGACACACAGCCAGAACGCTAGCCAGGTTAACATGACACCTCAAGCTAAAGGCCTATTTACCTCAGTTTCTATTATCTGGTACATCATGTCCACCTTTCAAAAAAAACAAGACATGCTAGAGACAAGAGAGAATACAGTCAGAAGAGACAGAGCAAGCATCAGAACCCTGCTCAGATATGGCAGAGATTTTGGAATTATCAGACTTAGAATTTAAAATTACTGTGATTAATATGCTAAGGACAATAATGGAAGAAACGGACAACATGCAACAACAGATGAGGAACGTAAGAAGAGAGAGGAAGTGGTAAGAAAGAAACACAAGAAAATGCTGTAAACCAGAAACACTGTAAGAGAGTGAAGAATGCCTTTGATGGACAAGGCTGAGGAAAGGATCTTGGAATCTGCACATACACCAATAGAAACTTTCCTAACTGAAATGCAAAAAGAGAGAATGGGGGTGTGTGGGGGGAAATAGGATATTGAAAATTTTGGACAATTACAAAAGTAATACCTATCCACAATGGAAATAACAGAAGGAAAAGAAAAAGAGAGAGGAGAAGAAAAATATGTGAAGTAACAATAGCTGAGAACTTTCCCAAAGGGATGACAGATGCCAAAACACAGATCCAGGGAGCTCAGAGATCACCACAAATAACCAATACCAAAACATCTACATCTAGGCATATACTCAAACTGCAGAAACCCAAAGACACAGAGACTCTTGAAAGAGCCAAGAGGAGCTAAAGCCTTTAGTGCAAAAAGGGTAAGAATTACAGTGCCCTTCTCATTAGAAGACATGCAGGAGAAGAGGAGAATTCTACATCCAGTGAAGCCATCCTTCAAAAGGAAAGAGGAACTGAAGAGTTTCTCAAACAAACTGAGGGATCTGCTTGCCAGCAGACATGCCATACACAAAATATTAAAAGAAGTGCTTCAGCAGGAAGAAATAGAGAATCGGAATAAACCAATCACAAGTAAAGAAATCAAAACAGCAATCCAAAACCTCCCCAAAAATAAAAGCCCAGGACCAGACGGCTTCTCTGGAGAATTCTACCAAACATTCAAAGAAGATTTAATACCTATCTTTCTCAAACTACTCCAGAAAATTGAGGAAGGTGGAGCATTCCCTAACACATTCTATGAAGCCAACATCACCCTGATCCCAAAACCTAACAAGGACAACACAAAGAAGGAAAACTACATACCAATATCACTGATGAACATAGATGCAAGAATCCTCGACGAAAGTTTGGCAAACCAAATACAGCAATACATTAAAAAGATTATAAACCATCATCAAGTGGGATTTATACCAGGGACACAGGGATGGTTCAACATCTGCAAGTCAATCAACGTGATGCACTACATTAACAAAATGAGAAACAAAAACCACATGATCATCTCAAGAGATGCAGAGAAAGCATTCGACAAGATCCTACACCCATTTATGACAAAAACTCTCAATAAAATGGGTATAGAAGGAAAGTACCTCAACATAATAAAGGCCATATATGACAAACCCACAGCTAACATCATACTCAATGGGCAAAAACCGAAAGCCATCCCTCTGAGAACGGGAACAAGACAAGGGTGCCCACTCTCACCACTCTTATTCAACATAGTACTGGAGGTTTTGGCCAGAGCAATTCAGCAGGAAAAAGAAATAAAAGGAATCCAAACAGGCAATGAAGAAGTGAAACTCTCGCTGTTTGCAGACGACATGATCTTATATATAGAAAACCCCAAAGAATCCATGGGAAAACTATTAGAAATAATCAACAGCTACAGCAAGTTGCAGGATACAAAAATCAACATTCATAAATCAGTAGCATTTCTAGACTCCAACAACGAAATAACAGAAAAGGAACGCAAGAACTCAATCCCATTCACAATAGCAACAAAAAGAATAAAATACCTTGGGGTAAATGTAACCAAGGAAGTGAAAGACCTATACAACAAAAACTACAAGGCTTCCCTGAAAGAAATGAATGACGACATAAAGAAATGGAAAGACATTCCATGCGCATGGATTGGAAGAATAAACATAGTTAAAATGTCCATACTACCTAAAGCAATCTACAGATTCAATGCTATCCCAATCAGAATCCCAATGACATTCTTTACAGAAATTGAACAAAGAATCCTAAAATTCATATGGGGCAACAAAAGACCCTGAATTGCTAAAGCAATCCTGAGAAAGAAGAACAAAGCTGGAGGCATCACAATCCCTGACTTCAAAGCATACTACAAAGCTACAGTAGTCAAAACAGCATGGTACTGGTGCAAAAAACACGTGCACAGATCAACGGAGTAGACTTGAAAGCCCAGAAATAGAACCACACATCTATGGACAACTAACCTTTGACAAAGGAACTGAGGGCCTACAATGGAGAAAGAAA
Organism: Equus asinus; assembly: GCF_041296235.1. Lineage (NCBI taxonomy): Eukaryota > Metazoa > Chordata > Mammalia > Perissodactyla > Equidae > Equus > Equus asinus. The sequence goes on from NC_091794.1 coordinate 60,780,981, forward strand.
GTCTCTTCAACAAACGGTGCTGGGAAAACTGGACAGCCACATGTGAAAGAAGGAAAATTGGCCATTCTTTTTCACCGTTCCCAAAAATAAACTCAAAATGGATCAAAGACCTAAAGATTAGACCTGAAACACTAAGTCTTCTAGAAGAAAATATAGGCAGTACACTCTTTGACATCAGTATCAAAAGGATCTTTTCAGACACCATAACTCCTCAGACGAGGGAAACAATAGAAAGAATAAACAAATGGGACTTCATCAGACTAAAGAACTTCTTCAAGGCAAGGGAAACCTGGATTGAAAAAAACAAGCAGCCCACGAGTTGGGAAAAAATATTTACAAGTTATTTATCTGACAAAGGGTTAATCTCCATAATATATAAAGAACTCAAACAGCTCAACAACAAAAAATCAAACAACCCAATCAAAACATGGGCAGGGGACATGAACAGACATTTCTCCAAAGAAGATATATGGATGGCCAATAGACACATGAAAAGATGCTCACCATCACTAGTCATCAGGGAAATGCAAATCAAAACTACACTAAGATATCATCTTACACCTGTTAGAATGGCAAAAATAACCAACACAAAAAGTGATGAATGTTGGAGAGGTTGTGGAGAAAAAGGAACTCTCATACACTGCGGGTGGGAATGCAAACTAGTGCAGCCACTATGGAAAACAGTATGGAGATTTCTCAAAAAATTAAAAATATAAATACCTTACGACCCAGACATCCCACTACTGGGTATCTAGCCAAAGAACTTGAAATCAGCAATTCCAAAAGCACCATGCACCCCTATGTTCATCGCAGCATTATTTACAATAGGCAAGATGTGGAAGCAACCTAAACATCCATCAACCTCGTAGATGATTGGATAAAGAAGATTATGGTATATATACACAATGGAATACTACTCAGCTATAAAAAAGATAAAATCGTCTCGTTCACAACAACATGGATGGACCTTGAAGGTATTATGTTAAGTGAAATAAGCCAGATAGAGAAAGTCAAACTCTGTATGACTCCACTCATACGTGGAAGTGAACATAGAGACAAAGAGAACTGATTGGTGATTACCAAGGGAAAGGGGGGGTGGGGAGAGGGCACAAAGGGTGAAGCGGAGCACCTACAACATGACTAACAATAATGCACAACTGAAATTTCACAAGCTTGTAAACTATCATCATCTTAATAAAAAGTAAAAAAAAAAGAAAAAAAAGAAGGGCTTCAGGGAGAAGGAAAATGATATAGGTCAGAAACTCGACTCTATATAAAGTAAAGAAGAGCATTGGTGAAGGAATCAATGAAGGTAGATAAATCTTTTCTTTTTCTTATTCTTAATTGACCTAATAGGTAAAAGTTTGTTCAAATTAATAGTAATGATGTGATTACAGCATAGGCATGAGTGAAATGAACGACTACAATTTTATAAGGAATGCAGGAGCGGAATTGCGAATATCCTGTTACATGGGACTTGCACGACCCATGGAGTAGTATAGCGTTATTTCAAAGTGGACCCAGGTTAGTTGTAAACATATAGTGCAAAGTGTAAGACGAACACTAAAAACGTTTTAGAAAGAACTATAATTGATACTCTAAGAAAGGAGACAAAATGAAATAAAATTAAATGTTCAGTTTAAAGCAGAGAAGGAGAAAAGAAGAAAAGAAGGAAGTAGAAAGCCATTACAAACGTGACAGATATTAATTCAAATGCAGCAATAACCAGACTAAATGTGAATGGTCTGAGTACACCATTATGAGATGGAGACTGTCAGAGAACACAAAATAAACTATATGTTCCGCATAAGAAACCCACTTTAAGGATATACACAAATTACAAGGGATAGACAAAGATATATCCTGCTAACACAAATTAAAAGAAACCTCGAATACCTATATTATTTCAGACAAAGCAGACATTAGGACAAGAAAAATGATCAGGGATAAGGTATTCCATAATAACAAAGGTGTCAATACTCCAACACGTAATAATCCTTACTATCTAAGTACCTAACAACAGTGCATCAAAGTGTGTGAGACAAAAACTGATAGAACTGCAAGGAGAAATAGACAATTCCGCCATCATAGTTGGAGACTTCAGCATCACTCTGTTAGCAATGAACAGATCCAGCAGGCAGAAAATCAGTAACAACACAGTTGACCTCAACAGCACCATCAATCAACCAGATTTCAGTGATATCTATAGAGTCACGAAGACCCCAAATAATAGCTAAGGCAATCCTGAGAAAGAAGAACAAGTCTGGAGGCATCACGCTTCCTTATTTCAAACTACACCACAAAGCTATGGTAATCAAAACAGTATAATACCCGCATTAAAACACACCCAGAAACCAATGGAACAGAATCAAGAGCCCTCAGCGAAACCCATGCATATATGGTAAACTAATCCTTCACAAGGAAACCAAGAATACTCTACGGGGAAAGAATAATTTCTTCTGTCAGTGGTGTTGTGAAAACCGGCTAACCGCAGACAAAAGAAGGAAATTGGACCCCCAACTTAGACCACTCCCAAAAATTAACTCCAAATGGATGAAAGACTTAAATGTAGGACTTGAAACCATAAAGTTCCTAAAGGAAACATAAGAGAAAAGCTCCTTCACATGGGTCACGGCAATGACGTTTTGGATATGACCCCAAAAGGAAAGACAAGAAAAGCAAAAATAAACAAATGAGACTACAACTACCTAAAAACTTACACACAGCAAAATAAATAATCAACAAAATGAAAAGGCAGCTTGTAAAATGGGAGAAAATATTAGCAAGTCATCTTCTGAGTTTATAAATAACTCATACTACTCAATAACAAGAAAACAAAAACAAAACAATCTGAGTAAGAAACGGATAGAAGGGCTTAACAGACGTTTTGCCAAGACGTACAAACGTCCAACAGGTACATGAAAAGATGCTCAACATCATTAGTCGTTAGGGAAATGTGAATCAAAACCACAATGAAATAATACCTCACACCTGTTAGAATGGCTATACTTGAAAACTGGTGTGGACAAGGATGTAGGGAAAAGGAGATCCTTCTGCACTGCTGCTAGGAATATATATTAGTACAGCCATGATGTAAAACAGTTTAGAAGTTCCTCAAAACATTAGAAGGAGTTACCCAGTTTCCCAGTACCATTTGTTGATGAGACTATGCTTTCCGCCATTACGTGTTCTTGGCTCCATTATCAAAAATTACATGACCTCACATGCAGAGGTTTATTTCTAGGCTACCTATTCTGCTCCCTTGTTCTCTAGGCCACTATCCCATTGGCATAATTTACTATAGCTTTGTAATATAGTTTGAAGTCAGCAAGTGTGATGCCTCCAGATTTATTCCTTCTCAAAATTGCTTTGGCTGTTTGGGGTCTTTTGTGGTCCCATCCAATTTTAGAATTGTTTTTTCTGTATCTATGAAAAAGTGCCATTGAAATTTTGATAGGGATTGCACTGAATCTGGAGATGGCTTTGGGATTGTGGACATTTTAATAGTATTCATTCTTCCAGTCCATGAACACAGGATATCTCTCCACGTGTTTTTATCTTTTTCAATTTCTTTCACCAAAGTCTGGTAGTTTTCATTGTACAGTTCTTTCAATTCCTTGCTTAAATGTATTCCTAAAAATTTTATTGTTTTTGATGCTATTGTGAATGGGAAAAGGATAGTCTTTTCAATGAGTAGTGGTGGAAACGTTGCATACTCATAGGCAGAAAAATGAAATTGGACCCCTAAATTGCACCACTCACAATATTACCTCAAAGTGGACTAGAGACTTAACCCTAAGTCCTGAATCCTAAAACTCCTGGGAGAATACATGAAGAAGCTCCTGACTCAGGTCTTGGCAATTGCGTTTTGGATATGACATCGATAGCACAAGCTACAAAAGCAAAATCAACAATTGGAACTATAAAGCTATATAGCTGTAAACTATAACTATAAAGCTTCTTCACAGCATAATCACAATCAAGAAAATGTAAAAACAACGTATGGAATGGAGAAACAATTCACAGACTGTAGAGTGGAGAAGGGGTTAGTACCCGAAATATAAAAGGAACTCATACATCTCAACAGCAAAAAACCCAAAATAATCCGATTTAAATATGGGCAGAGGATCTGAATAGATATTTTTCCAAAGAAGAAATCCTAATGGCCAACAGGTACATTAAAAAAATACTCAACATCGCTAATCATTAGGGAAATGCAAATCAAAACAACGTTGAGCTATCACCTCACACCTGTTCAAATAGTTGTCATCAAGAAGACAAGTGGTAAGTGTTGGCCACATTGTGGAGAATAAAGAAGCTTTGTGCACTGTTGGTGAGGATGTTGATTGGTTCAAATACTATAGAAAATAATACGGAGAATCCTCAAAAACTAAAAGTTGAACTACCGTATGCTCCAGTAATCCCACTTCCTGTTATACATCCAAAGGAAGCGAAAACAGGATATGGAAAAGATATCTGCAGTCACATGTTTATTGCAGCGAGTAATATAGCCAAGCTATGGAAACAACCCAAGTGTCCATCAACGGATGAATGGATAAAGCAATGAGGTGTATGCACACACAAGGGAATGTTCTTCAGCCATGAGAAAGAAGGCTATCCTGCTAATTGCAACAACATGGGTGGACTTTGAGGGCATTAGACTTAGTGAGATAAGCCAGATAGAGAAAGACAAATATCCTATGACATCATCATATATGGAATCTCACATGTTGAATTCATAGAAACAGAGAGTAGAATGGTGGTTACCAGGGGCAGAGGGGTGGGGGAATTGGGGAGATGTTGTTAAAGGGTAAAAACGTGCAACTAGAAAAGGAATAAGTTCTCAAGATCCAGTGCATAGCACAGTGATTACAGGCAAAAACACTAGCTTATATACTTCAAAATTCTTAAGAGATCTGTTCTTAAATGTTCTCACCACAAAAGAAGTTACAATCATGTGATGTGATACAAGTGTTATCTACAGCTATGATGGTAATCATATGAAATATATAAATGGATCAATCAACACACTGTACACCTTTAAGAAATTACAAGCAGAACTACCGTGTAATCCAGCAAACCCATTCTGGGTATATATCCGAAGGAAACGAAATCAGAATCTTGAAGAGATTTCTGCACTCGCATGTTCACTGCAGCATTCTTCCCAATAGCCAAGACCTGGAAACATACGAAGTGTCCAGCAACACATGAATGAGAAAGACCATGAGGTATATACAGAAAAGGAAATATTATACAGCCATAAAAAAGAAGGAAATCCTACCATTTGTGACAAGGAAGGATCTGGAGGGCATTATGCTGGGTGAAATAAGTCAGACAGAGAAAGACCAATACTGTAAAATCTCATTTATATGTGTAATCTAAAAGAGCCAAACTCGGAGAAACAGAGAACAGAATGGTTTTTGCCAGGGGCTGGTGGTGGGAGTCTAACAGCTAGATCTGAAGTTAGCATGAGGGAAGCCAGCTTAGGAAAGGAAGCAATTCTGTAACCAGGACCCCGACGCACTAGTCTCTGGGAATACCTTCTCGCCTGCACGCAGCCTAGGTGATTAAGCACCTCTCCCTGGTGCAAAATACATCACCTGCTCATTCTGAGACTCTTGCTTATGTACATCCTCCAGCTGTGACAAGACAACTTTGTTCTCTGAGTTCCCCAGGAACATGACAACCTCCAGAAAGAAAAATCCTGCACTGCTACCCGTCATGAATGACAGACCAAAGAGATAACTCGGCGCCTTGCAGTTTGTCACACCGGATGGTCGACATCCCTAAACCCTCTCTTTCCCTGCCCATCTCCCCTCCATAAACTGCCTCAAGGTTCTGTAGGATTGGAAGGTGGTTCTTTCGGACACTAGTCCGCCATCTTCCGATTATGCTAGCTAACTGCATAAATTTTCCTTTCTCAACCACAGGCCTGTGTGCAATTGACTGGCATGAGATTGTGGTGAGCAGAAGGCGCCCCTTTTGCTTAGTTACAGAGGAAATGAGGAGATGTTGGTCAAAGGCTACAAATTTCCAGTTACATGAGTAAGCTCTAGTGAATCTAATGGACAGGATGGTGACTATAGTTAACACACTACATTGTATACTTGAAAGTTGCTAAGGGAGTAGCTCTGAAATGTTCTCCCCACAAATAAATGGTAATTATGGGAGGTGATGGAGGTGTTAACTAACCTTATCATTTCACAGTGGTAATCATTTCACAATATACATGTGTATCAAATCATCGCATTGTACACCTTAAACTCAAACAATGTTATATTACATCAACTATATGTCAATAAAACTGTGAAGTAAAAAGAATTTCAAGATGACAACAATGGAGCAGGAAATCAAGGAAGGGCTTTTCTGCACGAAGGACCTTGTGTGACAGCACAGGTGTCACACCTGTGAATCTGGCAAAAACGCATCTAAAATCTGAGCACTTGTCGCCATCTCCACTGCTGACAACCTGGCCTGTGCTCCCACCAGGGTTACTACTGGTGCCCCAATGGTCATCAAGATCAAATGCAACCAGCCACCGTCCCACGAAAACTAACGACATTTAGCAAATGCTGAAATATGTGTACACATATGTATAAAACATGTTAGTTTATAATACATACCTGAAAATCACATATTATCTTATTAGAATTAGATGTAATGTAAAATGAAATTGGGAAATACCCCAGGCTGAAAGCAGAAGTGTCCTGGTGCAAAGAGACCACAGATCTGTACGCAGTTCCCATGACGGGATGACTGTGTGCAGCAAGTGGAAACTGTCCAGGGAGCTCTCAGCGAAAACTCCTGATCCAGATGAAGACGCGCCGAGTACAAGGCCGCACCCCTTGCCCACGGCCGCCGTGAGAAAGGAACTGAAATCTGCGAGAGAGACGCAGAAACATACTTTCTGATTTACACAATAAACAACAAGAAAATAAAGGAGTGAGCAAGGAAGAAGCTACAGATAAAAATATCAATTCTGCTGGGAAAGACGTTTATAATAAAAATAAGGTATAGATATCTTACTTTTACCTTTTGAATGGACATATACAAACTTAAAGAAGATGTCTTCAGATTTTACATTTTTAAAGGAGAAAATCCGTTTGCAATGAATGTATCTAATTTACAAAACTGTCATTGTCTTAGGTCTTTAATACGATGAAGCTTTAAGTTTAGTATATTTCATGTTAAATGCTTTAAGCAGCATGCAATGCTGTTATTTTAAAAATCACCATTGTGCTTGGATTGTCAAAAACTGATTCATGGTATATTCTTATCAGATTCTTACCAACAATTTGGTCGGGGCCTGGATTCATTATCGTTGTTTAACAATACTGGCCACATTGGAATCCTGCAAAAATGTTTCAACGAGCTCATATTTAAAAATATTTAAGATTGTAGCTCTGTTATGAGAAAATGCCAATCATGGTAATATTCTCATTTGAAAGCAAGATAAGCAAAGAAGTGTATTTTAAATATATTATAGATAAATTTGTCTTCCTTTAAAGCCAGGAAAGTAAAACTGTAATAACTCCTCACTCTGATATACTTAAAATATTGAAACAACGTGTATTAATACGTCATCTTTACCTTTGCAATATTTTTTTAGCTACTTTCTCGTTACAGGAAAAATTAGCCATCAACAATTCATGTAGTGCGTGTGTATCTGTACACTTTTTCCCTTTCGCCCAGGAATTCTGTAGTCTCCAGACGTGTCCTGTGTTCCCAGCTCCTTCCCCGGGAAGGCCCGACATCTCGCACATCCTTTCACGAGGGCACCTGTGTGTCTGAATCTGTGCACGATTCATCCCACAAACCCCGCGAGCCTGTGACACAGCACAGCGGGCTGTGATTGCCCCATGAGCCCCGTAAAGGACGATCCTGTGCACAAGAGGCCTCAGGAACACACGCCCTGAGGGAGTAGAGAACAAGCCCCGGGAACAGTCCAGACCATGCAGCTCTGTGCGCACGACCAAAGGAGGAGGTCAGAGGAGGCACCCAGGCCCCTGCTGGGCCGGCAGCGGGCAGGGAGCATCCTCTTCCCAAGGGAGCGGCACATTGATCCTGGGGACAGGAAGCTCTTGTCTCACTGTGGCCAGGAACCAGCATCCATGGGCAGCACACCCAGCGCCACACCCTGGTCTCTGGGGCCCCGGTCAGAACAAGGCGGCGGTGTGAGCCCTGTGCCCCAGCCGGGGAGCAAGCTGGCTACGGCTAAGCAGGGACTCCTAAGCCGAGGCACAGCAGCTCAGTGGTCACACTGTTCAGTCCCTTAATTTCTGAAGTTCAAACGGAAATGGGCACAGTATCCCAGGCCTTGATGAGAGTGGATTATGATAAGAAGTACAGGTCAAAGTGCAACACGCGGTGCGTATTCTCTGTGCCGCCAATGAATGAGGGGAACTTAAAAGAAAAGAAAATACCCTTCACAAAAGGGTACAAAAGGAAAATAAATAAAATCCTTGTGTAAAAATATAAACAAGTAAAGACAAATCTGTATCAGAAAACTACCAAATGCTGTGGAAAGCTAGCAAAGAAAACCTACCTAATAGGAGACATATTTCACTTCCATGATCAGTAGACTCAGTATAGTTAAGATGTCAGCTCTTCCCGACTTGACCTATAGAGTCAACACAACCCCAGTCAATGTCCCAGTCAGATACTTTGTAGATATCTACAAACCGTTTCTGCAGCTGGAATATCCTTTATCCTGCACAACACTGAAGAGCAAAGTTGAGTAAGCCGCACTTCCCCGTTCCAGGATTTAAAAAGGTACAGCGAGCATGATGCCGGGGTAAGAATGCGCCAGTAGATAAATGGAAAAGAACACAGAGTCCATAGATAGACTCACAAACATGGTCAACTGATCTTTGTCCAAAGATCAAAGGCAATTTGATGGAGAAAAGTTAGTCTTTTAAACAAATGGTGATGCCACAATCGGGTGACCTTATGGAAAACAATTAACAAAGACACAAACTTTCCACATGACACAAATATTCACCAAAATTGTTCATGGATGTAAATGTAAACTACAAAGCTATTAAAATTCTAGAAATAGCAAAGGAGAAGATATGACCTCGGTTTTCATGAGGACCTTTTATCCTCAACATTGAAAGAATGAGTCTTCAAAGAAAAATCAAGTTAAGGTGGACTTTGTTAGAATTAAAATTTTCCACTCTGTGACAATACTGTTAAGAGAAGAAAAAGACCAACTCTAGACTGTGAGAAATCTTTGCAAGAAGCATATCTAAGAAAAGGCTGTATTAAAAGGTACAAAGCATCATAAATTCAACAATAAGAAAACAAACATTCCAATTAAAAATGGGTAAAGATCTGAACAAACACCTCACTAACGAAGATATAAGCATAAATTAAGCATGCAAGAAGACGCTCAAAATCACTTATCATTACAGAGAAGAAAACTGAAACAAAGTGAGACAACCTTTACACACAAATAGACGACATCAATTCATGGCTGGGGGGCAGGACAGCACAGACTCTCTGTCATCGCTGCTGCCCATGCCGAGTGGTGCAGCCGCTGTGGAAGACACTTGGGTACTTTGTTACAAAGCTAAACATCATCTTAACTCGTGATCCCTCAACCATCTTCCTAGGCATTTACACACTGTTTTCAAATAGAAGGTCAACAAAAAAGCCAGCACACATATGTACGCTGCACCTTATTTATAGGGGCAGGGAACTTGAATGAACAAAGATAACCTTCAATAAATGAAAGCACACCCAAATGAGGTACATCCATGCAATGTAATGCGATCAAGTGTCAACACTGAAAGAACTATCAAGATGAACAGACATGGAGGAATCTCAAATTCATCTTTATAACTGAAAGAAGCATCTGTGAAGGCTGGGTAGAGTATGATCTCATTGATATGGCATTCTGCGAACACAAAGCAATCAATTTGATATGCAGATCAGCTTCCCAGTGCTGTGCGGGGATGGTGTGGGCGGAGAGGTCAGGAAATCCGTGTGATGCTTTAATGGCGGATACTTGCCTCTCTGCCTTTGACAAAATCCCCAGATTTCTACAGTAGAAAGAGCAAATCTTGACTTACACAAATTAGTAAAATGACTTAGGTGGGTGGATCCTTGGATGGAATGCAAATGAGACTAAAGAGTGTAACTATATTGAGAATGGAAAAAACACACAGCAAGTGGTGGGGGAAGTGGTGCTGACCTAAGGACCTTTGGAAATGACTGGAATCTGTACAACGACAGGAAAAGAAACCGACCAAGCAAAGAACCCTACTTGATAAAGTTCTTTCTCAACAGTTACTGGTTAATAACTGTGAGGCCCCTATGCATCTAGACTGGGATTGGAGAAATGACTGAGTGGTCGCCAGACAGCAGGAGACAGGGTTCCACTACTGCAGGGGCAGGTTTCGGGGAGGGCAGGGCGTGGGCTGGAGGGCTCCATGTGGCCATGCATTCGAGTGGGAAGCCGTGCTCTGAACTGATGCTGACCTTAATCTAAACATGGCCGTTTCCATATAGACACATTTATAGCAGACAGTGTACACACGGTAAGGTCAGCACACCAGCCTAACTTAAGCATCCTGCCACCGAGAGAGCCAAGAAGCAAGGACACCCAGGAGCAACCAGCACACTGAGCTCACAGATCCACGTTTTTAATGCCATTGTCTCATACAAGGAGCCAGCGTTCCTTGAGGAAAAGGCTGATTCCAGGCTGAGGCTGAGAATGCACAAGACAATGCTGCAGAGTCCTGCAGAGCTGGAAAGTAAGGCGGTGTTAAACCACCAACCACACACGGCATTTTTCGATCACTTTCACATCCTAAGACACATTAAGCATTAAAAATAAAGAAGACACCTATACGATTGCAACCATTTCCCCTTTCACCCCAGGCTGCCATCTGCCAGTCCCCATCACTCATGATTGAAAAGTTCCAATATCTGGCATATTCACTTCACAGTCATGTAGGTTGCCCTTCTCCTTTAATTTGTATCAGAATTTCTCCCCAGAAACAATCCTGAATATGCAACAAATACCCAGCATGCCGTGATTCTGAGCCTTCCAACACCTCAATGAAGAGATACTTTTGTAAAGTAAGTCTTCTTAAAACATGACTGAGAAAGTAGAGAATAAACCACGAGGGAACAGCCCAGAAAATAAAGCTTCTGTGCTGACCGTTTAAGAAAAACGTCGCGGGGCCCCGAACGCAGCCCCCTCGTCAGCCATGAGGGCCAGACAGGAGGTGTATTCTTTCTGAGCAGGAGACCCCAACATGACCGCAGCTGTGTCTCCTCCATCCTCCTGACAAGCGAAGCACCTTCCCCGCTGAGGATGCAGCTCCTGCGGCCTCTGGCAGAACCCGCAGGCACCCCACGCTGCTCACAAATGGAGGTCCATGCGCCCCCTGCCGGACACCGGGGGCAGAGCAGGAGGCTCAGAACTCACAGTTGGAGGTGGATGGGCGCCCCTTCCGGAAATGGTGCTAAATTACTCAAACCCGAGTGCCCTAGTCTCTTTGCTGATGGCCCTGAGGACGCTCTGCTGCAGCCAGCGCTGCACTCTTGCCCAGGACATGCCCCACCCCTTGGAGCCATGGCCTGGAGAACAAGGGAGTCACCAGGCTTTGGAGTCCTTGAAAAAGACCGCCTCGATGCCACGGCACAATGAAAGCACCCATTTCAAGTCCCTAGAATACAGCCACCCATTTTCATCATCAGAGTCTCCACAGGATGTTAGGTGTTAGACTCAAAGGACTGCAGCTCTGCTTGTGATCAGACCCTCTTTGATAAACTGCCCTACAGACTTGATCACAGTCACAGAGAACTGAAGCCAAAGATGAGAGCTGAAAATCTGCTGGCTCGTCCTCATTTGTGGTCCTGAATTGTGGTCCAGAGGTGCTTCCGAGGAATCCGCAGCTCTCTGAAGCCCTGGAGGACAGCTGGTCTGCCTGAGAGCTTGTCGGGGAGGGAATCCAGCTGTGTAGCAAGTGCATCCAAAACTGATGAAGTGAGGAAGAATATTCGGGTCCTGACTGTCTCTGTTCGATTATATTTTTAGGCACAAGAAAGTAATCTGCACTCCTACCAGCTACAAACTATCTGAAAACAAAAGAATGGTAATATATTTAAAATGTGCTACATCTTCAATATCAAAAAATTGTTGGGAGAGAATGTGATTTTTGTTTTTTAAATAAACTTATGCACAGGGGGCAAATTATCATGCTCTACACCTCAAACTTATATAATAAGAAAAAATAAATAAATAAACTTAAGAATTACATTTTTAATTTACCCTTTCAGATCTTCAAGGGCTATTTACTGTTTCCAGATTTGGAAACATATTTTTTCATGGAAAACTTGCTTCAGAACAATTTTTGTTACAGACTTCTTTAAAGTAAAGTCAAGTCATCTGCTGGCCCAGATACATGAAAATATCAGTTATTGGAACATTATATAGATTTGTTTCCTGCATATAGCATCTCAACACAAGCTTTCAAATAGCAAGTGACTCTGCCTATTGATTTTCCTCCAGTCAGAGGGTCAGGACCCAGCTACCTTCAATTTGGGGATTTGCCCTCTTCGACATGTGGATTCGGCTCTGGGCGTGTCCTTAGGTTCCTTCCAGAAGGTTGCAAAGGGGAAATGTATGGCACATCCTGAGGCACGTTTTCATGGACTGAGCCTATACATGCAAACAGCCCTTCCAGCCCATTTCTTTGCTGAACACTACTTCACATGGGCACAGAGTGAAGAGAGCAAAGAGGCTGGAAAGGAAATATTATTGTGGTACTAGTGGAAAAAGAGAGAATTTGGTCTAGAAGCCTCTTTTGGGGTTGTTTTGTTTTATTTGTTTTGTTTTATGATGAGGAAGATTGTCCCAGAGCTAACATCTGTGGCAAGCTTCCTCTGTTTTGCATGCAAGTCACCGCCACAGCCTGGCTGATGAGAAATGGGTAGGTCCGCACCCAGATCTGAGCCCAAGAACCCCCCCCGCCCCGGCCTCTGAAGTGGAGCACATGAACGTTATTAACCACTATGCCACCGGGCTGGCTACTGGTTTTTCAATATGTTCACAAATGCTACTTTTAGAACAAACAACCAATTTTCTTGCTTGCACACATTTTATTCAGTAAAAAGTGTGACTCAGTGTCTGATTACCCAAACTAATCACAGGGAACAAACTGATGGAACAGGACAAGGATGTCACTCATTAAAGTTCATGGCATCACTGGCTCTTTGAAAGGGTGATTCCCATTGATTATCAAAGGGCCATTGTTTTCTAAAATGTCAGAAAGATACGATAAAAGCTGTAGTAGCAGGTGTGGGTTGATGTGAGTGCCATCACTCAGTCGCGACGAGACGTCTTATGCATCCAGGATGGTCTGTGTTGCTGTCACTCAGTGTGCGGAGAGGTGGGCAGGGGACTCACTCCCTGTGCTGGGAGCACTTCGCGCTGCCCTGCAGTCTACATGTCCTCAGTGCACGGACACACAGGTTACATTCTCTACCGTCACAGAAATTAATCCTGACAAAATGTACAAGAGGCTGATAGATATTCCTGAGAAGAAACACTTAATCGGCTTACTTCCAGATGTACAACCACGAGGTGAGTGAGAAAGTGGCCAAAGTGGTCCTTTGACTGTGAGGAGGAATTCTCCTTCCAGTCTCCCAGTGCCTGGGGAGCAGCATGCCCCTAATCAGAGCCCCTGAGAAGTCAGCCAAAGTCCCGTTACGGAGAGGACTTGAAACGTGAGTATGTGGATTTTTCTTACCTTACATTTTCTTTAAGTGTGGACTCTAAAAAAGCCAAGCTCATGGAAACAGAACAGCATGGCGTCTGCTGGGGGCTGGGAGGTGGGGGCAGTGGGGGGATGTAGGACACAGGGTACACACTTTCCTTTAGAAGATGAATAAATTGTGGGATCGACTCGACAGAATGATCACTGCAGTTATCAATACTCTATGATACACTAGAATGTTGATAAGACAGCGGATCTGAAATGTTCCCACCACACACGCACACAAAGGTAAATATGGGAGGGGAGGGAGGTGTTCACAATGCTTACTGTCCAATTCATTTCACAAAATGTGCGTGTGTCAAAATATGGCCTCGCAGTCCTTAACCTCACCCAATGTTACACGTCAATCATAACACGATAGAGCTGGGGGACGGCACCTCAGGATGGCAGCAGGAGAGCATGAGAGCAAGCACGGGGCTCTCCTGAGCGAGGGGCCTCGTATGACAGCACAGTCACATGCCTGCGGAGCCAGCCCTGGTTCTCCCTGCAAATGCACATCTCAGCCCTGAGCACGTGTCGCCTTCTGCACCGCTCACACCCCGGCCTGAGCTCCCCATGTCACTCCTGTGGCCTCCTGGCTGGCCCTGCTTCTGACTTGGCCCCTGCTCCTGCCTCACAGCACCAGGGCCACAGTAAGTGGGATGGCGCCCCTCCTTGCTCCAGCCCTCCCCTGGCTCTTCATCTCGCCCAGAGTCAAACCAGGCTGCACAATGGCTGACAAGTGTTCTCGTCCCCCAGGAGTCTCTCCCTTGCTCACTTGGCTTCAGTGACACGGAATTCCCAGCAGTCCTCAGACAAGCCAGGCCTGTTCTTGTGGCGTTTCACCTTGCTCTGTGTCTGCCTGGAACCTCCTGGGCATTGGGAGCCCGTGTGTGTGCTCCCCCCACACTTTTAGGTCCCATTCATTCACACGTCTTTATCAGGCCCCAGACTCTATTCTAGGCACAGATGGCTGGACCCAGCCTGTCTCTGACCAATATGAGGTGGAACATCATTGCATAAGCGTATTGACTATTCTATAGAGATTTTGCTGGAAAAACAAATGAACAAACAGAAAAATAATAGGAAGAGAAGTAGTCTCTCCTAGTCCCAAATAATTGACAGAGTGAGATATCTAAAACATGCAGCACAATGCACCATCCTTAATTAGGGGTTGGGGTCAGGGCTAGGGACAGGCTTAGCCATCCTGCAGAGGAACCCTGAGCGAGCAGACACGGGTAGGTGGCCGGTCCCTGGGGGCCAGGCCTCGGGGAGGGCGGGTCTGGCACTTGTGTGGGGGACGCCTGGCAGTCAGGTCTCAGAGGTGCGGGGCCGCGCCCTGAGCCTTGGCTCAGGGCGGACCTCTCCTCCTGGTGGTGATGCTGAGAAGGAAGAACGCAGTCAGCCTCCTGGTCCGGAGGGAAGTCAAGGCACGAACCGCCCGCCCACTTGTCCGACCCATGAGGGACGCTGGAGGCAGAAAGAGTCAGCGTAGCTCCGTCAGTAGAAGGAGCGGTCTCATTCCCGCCAGTGTGGCTCTGAGAGTTTGAGAAAGAAGCCCCCTCAGAATCAGTGGGGGCGTCAGCCGGAAGCTTGTTTAGTTAACAACATAGTCTGTTCAGGTAGGATTTGAGCAAAATGGCGGGGTGAGCTGACCCGGGACTCTCTCCCCTCCAACGTACAAAATAGGACTGAAAAAAGACCCCTGAATTTCAGCTAATGAACCTAATGCCAGGACTCAGAGACCTACAGTATCAAAAGACACAGGACAGAGCCCCTGCTGCCCACCCCGGAGGAGCTGGAATGGGGTAGGAGAGAACTTTGCTCCCTCCCCTAGAAACCGGGATCGCTGCGCGGGTCCGGGAAGGAGCGGGGGAGGGGACGCATGACGGGGGATCATCTAGGACTCCCGTCCACCGGTACAGTGGAAACCCGCTGAGGGGGGAAAGCTTCCGTGTGCGGGGACCCCATAAACCCAGGGCCCCGGGAGACCAGGGAACAAAACTGATCGAATCCGGATGGGTGCGCAAGAGAAACCGCCCCCACCCCCCCCACCCCCGCCCCAGCAAACCGCACTGGGTGCCGCCATCTTGCCCGAAGGCAGAGAGCTCAGAACGCGCGGCACTAGACCCCCATCTAGTGGCGACAGGCTGTAACTGCAACCGAATTCTACCACCATGCGAAAAAACCACTCCTCTACCACCCAGCAATGTATAAAAGCCCCAGACCAGAAGGAAAACAATAAAAACACAGAATTAGGTCCTGAGGACTTGGAAATAGGTAAACTAAGTGATAATGTTCTTTGGCAGTGAGGAACATATGTAGGCATTTCTATTGGGTGTTTATCTAAGAGAGGAATTTTGGGGACCTAGAGTATGTGAAGGTCCATCTTCAGGAGATCTTAAAAGAGCTTTGGAAAGTGGCTGACACCCTCAGCAGTCTGTGAGGGCCCAGTTACTCTCCATCCTCACCGACTCTCCATATTTTCAGTGGTTTTGTTTTAGTCATTGTGCATTAGTATCACATCTTGGTGTTAATTTACATTTTCCCGACCAGTAACAATGTTATGCACCTTTTCAAATACTTGTTGGGCATTTAATTTTCTTCTTTGTGAAACGCCTAGTTGAAGCTTTTGCCCATTTTTTCTGGCAGATTGTCTGTTTTCTTAATAATTTATGGGAGTTAGTTACGTATCTTATATGAGGCTTTTCCAGATAAAATATGGCACGTGTTTATTCCCATTCTGTTCTTGCCTTCTCACTCTCTCGAAGATATCATTCGACGAGGAGATGGTCTTAATAATAAAGTCCAATTTATACATTTTTGTGTTTATGTTTAGTGTACCCTCTGACCTGCCTAAGAAATCTTTGCTTGCCCCAAAGTCATGAAAATATTCCCCTGTATTATCTACTACAAACGTCATTGTTTTAAACATCCACATTTGGATGTAAAATCATCTGGAATTGACCTTTGTTTATGGTGTGAGGCAGGAGTCAAGGTGAATTCTTTCCCGTCTGGATAGCCAGTGCCCCTGGACCATTGACTGAGAAGACTGTCTTCTCCCCAATGCTCGGCCTGACTCTTCTGTCACATACAAATGTTCACGTCTGTGGGTCTCAGGGGGACTCTCTCTTCTTCTTACTTCTCCTTGTGGCTGTCCTTGCAGTAGGACGGCACGCTGCCCTGATGCCTGTGGCTTTATACTAAGGCTTCATATCTGGTAGTGGAAGCTCTCCGGGGTTGTTGTTCTTCTAGATTGTCTTGACTATATGTGGCCACTTGTATTTCCTGCGACAGGTGACGGAGAGGGTCAAATTTGAGTGCTGAAAATGGCCAAGTGGTCTCCGTCCTCCAGGAGCTTTCAGTCTGGCGTAGAAATGGAGAGGCATGCCAATCTTCTCTGGATTCCAGCTGGAGCATCTAGAGCCCATTGAGGCAGAGCGAGAAGGTGAGGGCACTGCAGTCTGGAAAGACTCTGCTTGGGTTCGTGGGCTGGAGTTCCCTTAAAGGCACTGGAGTCCTTCCAGTCCGGTGGGTTCTGGGGGCATCTTGGTGAGAGGAGGGACCTCTCCAGAGACTGAGACATTGGTGGGGGCCATTGTTCTGAACTGGTCCAGGCATGCTGACACACAGACCCTGGTGGGTGCTAAAGTTGATGATTTCTATTCCTTTCTAAGGTGTTCCCACACCATCAATAAACTGTTTTCTGTTCTGTCGTGAAACCTACTTGATGCCTCTCTTCTTGACTGAGTACAAACCAGGAAGGCTGGGGTACAGATCTCAAATATATGAATCATTTTTTCTGCCCCCAGGCAGCTGAAATTGTTCACTTATATTTCCTCACTCTTTCATACTCACTAAATACTACAGATAATCTTATTTCACATGACGCTTTGGGGAGGGAAGCTACAGATTGAACTTTTTTTCAAGTGAGTCAAGGACACGTTCTTTTGTACTTACATTTGGAAACTGAGGCATGTCTAACGTCCTATAATCCATACACCCCTAATCAAATAACTGAACCACCTTTTCAAGGGCAGACTGAGTTCAACCTAAGAATGTTGCCTAGCTTCCTCTGAGAAGCTAGCCTCAATTCTCAAAATTCCTGCCCTACAACCAGAAATCGAGTTACCTGTCAAACTGACAAAAACCACTTGCGTAGGCTAACCTTCAGAAACCTATATACGTAATCTGCACTTTCCTTGGCCATTATTTAAAGGGCTTCTGAATGGACTATACATTGCACAAACCGTGAGAGTCAATGAGAAAAACAGTAAATACGAGTGAATGGTGTAAATGAATTGCTTTATCTCCTCAACTTAATTCCATTCCCATGTACTTGAAACATTTACTACAGATAATCTGAAGTGTTAGAAACGGAGTGTTAACAGTACCTCAGAATAACCCCCATATGAAGGCCTCGCCAACCAGGCCTGCAAAGACTACGGTACAGGGAAGAGCAAGGTTTGGGAGTCAGACAGACACGGGAAATATTTTAATCCCAGCTCGGCCACTAAGCAGTTGCGTAGCCCTGGGCATACACGGGTGTAAGCTTCACTTTCACCAACTGTAAAATGGGGATAACAACAGCTGCCTCAAAAGACCACTAGGATTCAGCATGAGGGAACCCGTGAGAGCACTGGCACATGGCAGGCACTCAACAGTCAGAATGAGTGGAATCTTTTGGTTTCCACCAGATATCAGTGGTAGCAAATGCAGTCATACAACCCGGTGTTTCCTCTTCCTTTGTCAGGCATCATTATTTCTAGAATTATTGTAAGGCATCATTATGATTAGAACTCAAGCATCTGGAAGAGTGCACGCACACCACAGAGACTTAGAGACTTCGAACTCAGGGAAACTGAATTCTGGTTAGAGAAGAAAAGTTCCTGAAAAATGAACAATAACACAAAATGTTCAACTGCCTGTCACAGACCATAAATTCAAAGGAGAGAATGATTACTTAAAGATGACATGACCAAGCAAGACTTCAGGGAAGAACTGGAAACAGGAAAACCTTGAAATAAGGCCAAGACATAGCTATGGGGAGGAGGAATGAGAAATCTCTCAGAGAATGGAACAGATTTCACAGAGTAGCAGCAGTGGGCATGTGTATCCATCAGGTAGTCAGGGAATAATAAAGAGACCAATTCTGTTGTAGCGCAGAGTTTTGTGTAGGTGAGTGACAGAAGATAAGACCGTAAAATAGTCAGGGATGACATTAGGAGAACCCAAAAAACAAATTTCAGAGAAATAAATCATGTTTGGCAAAAATCATAGACTTTTCAAAACAAACCATGTACAACCCAGTGAGCTGACAAGACCGATCGATCAGAGACGTCAGTGAGCAGACTGCAGAGGAGAGAGACAGAGACTAAGTGACCAGTTAGGAAGCCACTGTCACAATCCTAGCAGAAGGTGATGAAAACCAGAATTGGCACGATGGTGGCATGACAGTAAAGATGGAGACGGAGATGAGAGGTATAATACAAAGTCTCACAGACTTGAAGGCAGAGGGAAGAAGCAAGGATGACAGGGTAGACTCAAGGGTGGGAGCCTGAGAGAATGGCAGCACCATGAGAGGAAGAGGCAAGTCTGGAGTCATCTAGGGACACAGGAGGCAAATGTGGTTTCCGATGAGTTGTTACCAAGGTGATACCCAGAAAAAAAATACTAAAAGTCAGCACACAAAGATGTGGGTTCTAGATGGGAAGGGGAGCCCTCTGCTCACCAAGCGTGGCTGAATCCACGCAAGCTGCAAACATTCCAGTGCAAAGAAACAAAATGGGACCAGCACACTGAGTATGGCCCTCCCTGAAACCCAGGTTCATGAAACAAGTGAAATCCTCAAACAAATCAGAGAAGCAGCAAAAAAAAAACAAAAACCAAATTTAGTGGTGTCACTAAGGCCAAGAAGATGAGTCTCAAGAAGAGAGAGGAGGTCAAGAAAGCCGCATCCCACAGAAAAATCTAAGATGAGCGCTTGAAAACAAGTCATCACACATGACAATTATGAGGCCCCTGGAGACGTTCAAAAAACCAGGTTCAAAGAAGTCTCAGACGGCAGGAAGAAATAAGGAAGTAGGAAGAAAGCAGGAGCAGTGTCTATACTCTATGCTTTCAAAGGCACTTTCCTAGTAGAAGTCTCATTCAGATTTGTAATCTGGAATAAAGAACATGTGGTTTTAAGAAAATGAGAGGCCGGCCCAGTGACACAGTGGTTATTTAGTGGCCCAGGGTTTGCAGGTTCAGATCCAGGGCAAGGACCTACACACCACTCATCAAGCCATGCTGTGGCAGTGTCCCACATATAAAATGGAAGCGGATGGGCACAGATGTTGACTCAGGGTGAATCTTCCTCACTGCCCCCCAAAAAAAGAAAAAAAAAAGCAAATGAGAGAATCTGATACTACAAACTTCCTTTAGTGGTCACAGGCCCTAATCTTTCCCTTCCACTCTCCTTGTTTCATCTGATTTCCTTACCTTGTGTAGCCTCTCGACAACCCTATTTCTAGGCTGTACTTCTGAATCTCCTTTCAGTAAGAGAGGGCCAGGTCTAGTCACGCCTGCCCTTCTCACCTCTTTTTTTCACTCACATCATATAGGCAAGGACAAATGTCAGAGTTTACAAGAAAACCAAGATTTGATCAACATTCCTCTTTCATGTTTTCAAAAGAAGGCCATTTTCCAAAAAGTACATAGACAGCTACTGAACATTATTAGTTATTAGGAAAATGCAAATTAAAACCACATTGAGAAACCACTTCACAACTACTAGAATGGCTAAAATTAAAAAGACTGGCCAGGATGTGGAGCAATTAGAGCTCTCAAACACTGCTGATGGAAATGTAAAATAATACAACCACTTTGGAAAACAGCTGAGCAGTTTTTTTAAAAGTTAACATACACCTACCCTACGATCCAGTCACTCTAGTCCTAGGTATCTACCAAGAGAAGTGAAAGCATATGTCCATACAAAGACTCGTACGGCCAAACACTGGAAGCAACTCAAATGTCCAATAACAAGTCAATGGATAACCAAGTTTTGGCATATCCATACATTAGACTACTAAGCAATAAAAACGAGTGAACTATTCATAGGTCCAACAACACAGATGAATTTCAAAATGATTATGCTGAGTTGGAAAAAAATGCAGAAAAAAGGGCATACATACTGCATATTTCCATTTATATAAAATTTTACAAAATGTGAACTAAATCTACAGTGACAGAAAGCAGATTCATGGTTGCCTGGGGATGGAGGGAGGGACTGGAGAAGGACATAAGAGAGGTATCACAAAGGGCCATGATGGGCGCTGTTCCCGTGGCGCAGCAGTTAAGTGCGCACGTTCCACTTCGGTGGCCCAGGGTTTGCCAGTTCGGATCCCAGGTGCGGACATGGCACCGCTTGGCAAGCCATGCTGTGGTAGGCGTCCCACATAGAAAGCAGAGGAAGATGGGCACGACGTTAGCTCAGGGCCAGTCTTCTTCAGCAAAAAGAGGAGGATTGGCAGCAAAAAACAAAAAACAAAAGGGCATGAAGAAATTTTTGAGGGTGACGGATATGTTATCTTGATGGTGATGGTTTTACAGGTATATACAAAACTGATCAAACTGCACATATTAAACATGTACAGTTTATTTTATGCCAATCATACCTCAGTAAAGCTGTGTTTAAAATAGCAAAGTTGAGAAAATTGGCAAAATTTGAATGCGGACTGTGTATCGTATTATAAAGCAAAGTTAAATTTTTCTTTTTGAGGAAGATTAGCCCTGAGCTAACATCTGCCGCCAATCCTCCTCTTTTTGCTGAGGAAGACTGGCCCTGAGCTAACATCTGTGCCCATCTTCTATTTTATATGTGGGACGCCTACCACAGCATGGCTTGCCAGGTGGTGCCATGTCCACACCCGGGATCCGAACCAGCGAACCCTGGGCTGCCGAAGCGGAATGTGCGTACTTAACCGCTGCGCCACTGGGCCGGCCCCAAAGTTAAATTTTTAAAAATGAAGAAGGTGGATGTCCTAAATCCCCATAATATAAAGTCACCATCAAGGCTGGGGACAAGGACTTCTCTCTGGTAAAGTGGGGACATCAGTTGGGCACTCCCACTGCTATCCTATTTTTGAGAGAAAAACAACCAGCTGTGCCCTTCATCAAAGAATGCCCTCTTAAGCAATCTTTCCAAAGTACATGCCTGCCTGTACTCTTTCATGTCTAAAACTGTTTGCACTACATCATCCTCCGAGGACAAACAAGTTCCATCTCCCTGTGGCTCCGCAGACCAGAGCAGGGCCCGTGGCCCTAAAAGGAAGGTGTAGAGAGCTTCTCTGGCCAATGTCAGGATCCCAGTTCTTTACCTGCGTGATTTCTTCGTCAGCAGCCGCGTGGATCCCCCAGACATTACAAAGACGAACTTCCTCTCCGAGAAGTCCTTGCTGCTCAAAGAGTCTCACTCTTAGACAAACCAGAACCAGACATTTACCAAACAGTTTAGGCCTGAAGGTCCCATTTTGGATGCTCAGGAGGGGTGCCAGGCAAGCAGGAAAGGTCAGAATCCCCAGTTAGTCTCTCTTTGGAAATGACTGGAGGATAAAATCCCCCAGGTCTCAAGCCACACGCAGGAAAAAAACAGCAATTGTGAACTTTTCCTACGTATTTATGAAAATAATTACCAGGCTGAATTCCCATCTCTACGTTCCCATCCAGTGTCAAAAAGATATGGCTAGCACTTAGATTAAAAACAAAGCATCCAGGGGCCAGCCTCGGCCGAGGGGTTAAGTTCACACGCTCTGCTTCAGCAGCCCAGGGTTTGGCCGGTTTGGATCCTGGGTGTGGACATGGCACCACTCAGGCCATGCTGAGGTGGAGTCCCATACAGCACAACCAGAAGGACCTGGACAACTAGAATATACAACTATGTACTGGGGGGCTTTGGGGAGAAGAAGAAATCAAAAAAAGAAGATTGGCAATAAATGTTAGCTCAGGTGCCAATCTTTAAAAATAAATAAATAAATAAAGCATTCAATATGGCATTATAATTATCGTTCTAAAACTGACTTTAAAAATAATCAGGATAAATAAATGTTAACTCCAAAAAACCCTTTCTATCTTTAAAACTTTAAGAAACTAAATTTTCTCAAAGTAATCACACACAGAAATATATAATATGCTCTATTTAAAACATAAAAGAGTTCCTGTCGCCACGTGAAAATTTCAAAATATTCTTCAATTTCTTATTCTAGTATCTTACAGAAGGTACAGTGAAATGATACCATTCACAAGTTTACACAAACTCAAGATACTCTCTTATATCAGTTAAAACACTATAAAACTGTATTTTACATGCACATACTTTATTCTGTACTATACCTTAGTTCAGATACTACACATCTATAACTACATATTGCTCTACAGAATAAGAGGCACAAAATCCCATACATGATTCTTTATGGGCGATTTGGGGGGTCTTTCAAGGGAAATTGTGGCCATATGTGATTCTGCCTTTATACACCAACCTAGGACCCGACCCCACAGTATGAGACTCTCCTGGAAGCAGCTGCAGTTTCCTTACAGGACAGGTAGTTGAAATTAGGGCAAGGATTTTATGCACAGGAAATCCACAAGGACAACCTTCACCAAAACCGGCAGAAGAGCCCAGCAAGAAGGCTCCAGACCTCCCACTGCTCTGGAGCCAGAGGGACAGATTCCTGTGTGTGTCTCACTAGAGCCTCCCCAGCCTGCAGAATCGTATCCTGTCGAGTCAGATGTTTTGCCTGTAGTTCAGACAAATGCTTCCCGGACATTTCCATGAGATGGCTCTAGTGATGATAGTTTTTTCCCAAAGAAGACAAGACAGATTTGGTTCTTCCTTTCACGTGATCAATGCACGCTCATCTCCATTATGTTCTAGTCCATCCTCGTGATCATTAATTCTCTATATTACTATATCTTGAATATCCTTTCTTCTTTGGCTCTTACTTTAGCACTGGTTTCCATTTTTCCTTATATCAGCAAGGAAACTTTAGCCCTATTATCCATAAACTGAAGCCACCTCATAGTCCCCTCATGTCAAGCTTTTTAACTAATCTCAAATACAGGAACATGATAACACTCATTATCAATGAGAATTCAGAACACTGTTCTGTTCTAGTTAATGAAGTGAGGCAGAAAACAAAAAGTCTAACTATTTAGAAAGGAGGAGACAAAATCACATTATTTGTACACAACATGATAGCATATCTTTAAAAAAAAAAAAAGTAGAGAAAGACTGAATCGCCAGAAAAGCTACTAAAACTAAATGGGAATTCAGTCAGTAAGCACTGTTATAGTCTGCCAATAATGAGTGAGGAAAACATAATGAAAAGATGCCCTCATTTTCATCCACTTACAGCACCAGCAGCAGGACAAGTACTTCATCCTCACACGCAGAATCTACTCCAAGTGCGTTCACTTGGCCCACAGAAAAATCCGAAGACTGTAACATCCTCCCCCTCCCACTGTAGCCTAGACCACTGCCAGGCTGTCCCCCTCCAAAACGGGTACAAAAATTCTGAACCTTCCAGGAATCTCTTCTCTTTGGCCTGGAGGAGATTTGAATCTTTTAAAACAAAATAATAGAACTTAAGATACGCAGGGGCCGGCCCTGTGGCCAAGTGCTTAAAGCTCCGTGCGCTCCGCTGCAGCGGCTCAGGGTTCGTGGATTCGGATCCCAGGTGTGGACCTGCTCCACTCATCAGCCAAGCAGTGGAGACATCCCACATACAAAGTAGAGGAAGACTGGCACAGATGTCAGCTCAGAGCTAATCTTCCTCGGGCAAAAAATAAAGGAGAAGGATTGGCAACAGATGTGAGGTCAGGATGAATCTTCCTCAAAAAAAAACTTATGATATGTAAACATTAAGAAATAAAACTCCTTCTAAATTTGACCAGCAAATTCATTGTCTAAAACAAGAAGATAGTAAAATCAAAATGAATAGCCAACAAAAGAACTGCCATGACACTCCCACATTCATCAGTAGCATTAGCTGTGCTGAAAACTGACTTAGAGAGAGAGAAAAACCACACGCTGTTGTTCTCAAACACTCAGGCCCCTGCTCGTGCTAGTTTACACAGAACTGAGAGAAAACCTGAGTGAGAAAACTACCTACTAATAGCTTCTTAAAACTTGTTGGGACCCTAAAAAACCAAATTTACATCTCAGCTCCTAGGCAAAGTCATCTCTAAGCCAATCCAAAAATAAGATGGTTTACTCTTTTCTACAACCTTGTTAAGCTAATTTTTCCCCATGTCAGTGGTATATACTTTACAGCAACATTCTTCAACGGAGTTGCTAATGTGCAGACAAGAAATGTTCCAGGCCATCTTCTCTGAACTCCCTTCCCACCTGTGTGGCCCACCCAAAAACCATTCCTCATCTTCCTAGCTAGCTCCTGGGCTGTCGTGACCTCCAGAGAAGGCTAGACTCCTCCCCAGCCCAGGGTGAATTACGTTGGGTCAGAGTTCATCACAGTGATGGTATTTCCATGACCAAGCCACTGGTTTAGGCATGGACACAATTCTGGCCTGGGAGATGGGAGGGGTAGTTTCTGGAAAGTTTTCCTCAGGCTTTAAGAACACAGAACGGGTACAGTCTCTTTTTCACGGCTCTGGATGTGTAGTTACATAAAGACTTGAAGTCACTGAGCTGCTGGACCAACCAGCCTTGGAAACTCCCACTTCAAGACCTTTTGTTATGTGAGATAAGAAATGCCCCCGGTGTTCAAGCTGCTTCTGTTGAGTTTTCTGTCACTTACTCCCAAAAGCTTCCAAATAAAGCACCATCTAGTCTTCTAGCTAGTATTACTCCACCTGTAGAAGAAGCCTCTGACAGCGGACAGAAAAGACAAAGTCAACCAATCTGTAAAACTGGAAGAGGATCTGTCCTTTACGGCCAAACTAGCTCTTCACAAAGAGGAGCTATTATTGATCATCTGGAAACTATTCTGTCTTTGGTAGCAATTACCCCCTCTCTCCTTTTTTTGAGATGAGTGCTTCTCCCATAAATCGAATGTCCTTATTTAATATGGGGGGAGGCAGGGAAGAGATTTTGATTACTATAATCTTACTAATTTACAAACAGTAACAACCTAATCCTAATTTATCTCTATTGAGACCAGACTAAGAAATAGGCCTAAATCAAAGGGACCTAGTTCACACATAAAGATGAATTCCCTGAAAGAAAGGACTATGGAGAAAAAATTCTCCAGGGACAACGTGGAATCTCCTCGATGAAAGCCTGTAGAAACAGAAGATTCATGCAGCTGTGAAGCCTTAGGCACTATACTTGGATCATACGGCAATTCAAGATCCCTGCCACGCTGATCTAAAGAGAACATTTATCTTCTTTCTAAACAGAAATGTAGAAAAACATCTAAGTGTCAAAATAAAAGCAAAAACTTCTTAATCTCAAACTCTACGACAATTATATATACTTATGCAAACCATTTCCTATGGCAAATCCACCCCATTACTCTAGGGAGCAAAAAAGGCAAACAGTATGACCAAAACTCCTACTATGTCTCAATTCCCGGCAAATCCTGACAGTGTCAGGAAGTGCCTTATTCAGCCAGAAAATGTCCAGTGACTAATTTAACTGAAAGGTAATTTATTTAATTAAAAAGAGAAATGGAAGCACTTACTGGATTAAAAAAGAAATGGTATATATACTTATCAGAATCAAACAGTTTCCGCCCTATGGCAATTCCATAACTAAGGGAATACACCTTTTTAAACGTTTTTAGATTAAAAACTTTACTGTCCAAGAGTAGTGCTGACTATAGACTGTCCTGTTAAAAATAGTTTGAAATATTTAAGATTTATGGCTCCAGGGCACTAAATCCCCACTCACATTTATAATGACCAAAACGTAGAAGATGAACATTGAAAAGCAACTGCAAATAAGTGTTCATTCTCCAGGGAAGTCGTAAGGTTTGCCGACATGATGTGCAATGGATAACTGGTCTTCGGTTCAGCAACTAAGACATAAATTATGTGTCAGCTGCTCACACAGGCGCAGGACAAGGAGGGCAGTGATGGTATGGGAAAGAACATGAGTCTCAGAAATACAGCCTACTGCTATCGTCCCTTTCCCGCTTGTACACATTACATTAAGGCACCCTTTCCAAGTGATTACAGACCCAGAGATGCCTAGCCTGGGGAGCAGACAGTTCTTCTGCACACGTTAGGAAATGGAGACTCTCTCTGGTATCGCTGTACAATGCACATCTTGCACCATCATACGTAGTGGCCCCAAACTCACCTTCCGGAGCCCCGTGCCCGGCAGCAGACGGGAACTCCCAGGTCTTTTAGGAATGGGGGAAAGGAAGTCTCATTCTTAACAAATTCAACCACCAAAGCCCTCCCTCATTCTAGAAAAGTTGGAGGCAGCAAAGGTTCCATTAAATTGGGCCCTACTTCTCACTAAACAGAGAAAGAAAGAATTCTCCAGCGAGATCAAGGAGTCAAGATTTATAGGTTTGTTGCTCAGATGGAAAGTAAATCTTCACTTTTACAGCAAGGCTTTTTACAGCACAGACTTCAACTTTATTGAGAGGATATTAATATATCTGTATTATGACTTTTATGATTATTCACTTAAAATGCTTTGTATTTTTCAAAGGAGGGCCTATAACTATAAAAGAAGCTATAAAAGGTACAATGTGCCATTAATGATTTTTTTAAATGATGGCTTTATTTGTTTTTTATTTGTTTATTTAAACTTTGCCTTTGAAGATTTATATGAAAAACAGATTATAACTGGGGCCAGCCCAGTGGTGTAGTGGTTAAGTTCTTGTGCTCCACTTCGGTGGCCCGTGGATTGTGGGTTTGGATCCCAGCCACAGCCCTACACACCGCTCAGCAAACCATGCCGTGGTGGCATCCCACATACAAAATAGAGGCAGACTGGCACAGATGTTAGCTCAGGGCCAATCTTCCTCACACACACACAAAAATATTATAACTAACCATCACCAAAGCTTGAACTTGACTTAGGTTAATTGAGGGAATAACGTAATAAGTAGTCTTCTGGAATAGAAATACAAGACTAGCATCTACTAAATAGACCAACTCAGTATTACAAACGAATGAGAAAATATTTTGCTGTTTAAAACTGGCAATCATTTATATATTAGGAAATTATTTTGGTCCTCAAAAAAAAAACTGCTTCAGCATAAAAGAAATTATACAAGTACATACATACCCCTACATACTTGTCCTAAAGTCAAGCCTTTGGTACTTAGAAGTAAAATAAAACATAAATCACTATTGCTTATTGAGAATGGCTATGTTAATGCCACTCTAAGTTCTATGCAAGCCTTTCAGGAGCCAACAGGCAAAAATGTTAGAGATTCTCTGTAGCGGGACGGAGATTCTGCCAGCGAACAAGGGGAGTGGGTGAGAACAGCTGTTTGAATGTGACTCACCGTCTGCTCTGACTTCTGACCCCACTATGTTTTTAACTGCAGGACTTTCTTAAGTAATTGCGAGATCCACCGACTAAGGTTTCCAGCATAGAGTTTTCAAGACCACCACCACATGTCGCAGGGACACAACCATCAGAATCAAACAAGAAACTCCCAGTCCTACTGAGCAACATGAGAAGACCAGGCAGCGTGCACCTAACAAGGCCGTGCACGCTTCATGACTCAGACGATGAGATCTGAGAGCTTCAACCAGAAACTGATAGCACACGCTCTGGAGACAGGCGGCTCCAAGTCTGAATCCCAGTTTCAAAGCCTCCTTTCACCACCTGTGAGCTGTGAGAGATCCTGGGTAAATCACTTCACCTCTCAGTGCCCTCATTTCTACAGAGATACAATGGGGACAACATGGCACCTACCTCAAAAGCTGTTACGACAATGAAAATTAGGTGATATATATCAAGTACTTGGAAACACTGCCTGGCATTTTATACATAGTCGATAAATGTCAGCCATTATTATTATTACCAGTAATAGTGGTTTCTTTACTTCTCCTCCAATCCAGAAATCCCACTTCTGGAAATCTACCCTGGAGAAATAATCCAAACTACAGTAGAGGCACAAAAATACTTAGTACCATGTTATTTACAATGGTGAAAAGTTAGAGAAACCTAAATGTACACTAATAAGGAAGCAATTGAGACATTTATCCAATATCCATCCAGCAAAATATTAGTCCGTAACTAAGAATACATTAGAAACACAGTAAAGAATTATGGAGCAAAATGGCTATGTGTTTATACAATTACACAAAGCGAAAAGAGCCAAAATTTAAAACTATATGTACATCATTATAACAATGTAAAATTATACTTAAAATGCATACTAAAAAAACTTAAGCAAGTAATACACCAAAATCATCACAGTGGATGTGAAGATAATATTTGGGGTGAATTTTTTTCTTTCCTGTACTATCACATAGTCATATTACTTTTATAATTTTCAGCTTATTTTTAAATGTTTAACTTGCTACAGACTTATTTTAATACTAATTAAATAGGGTTAGGAAAATGGTAACAAAAGTTAAACCACAAATACATTACTGAAGTGGTTAAGAATCAAAGTAGAAATTAAGAATAAAACAAGTGCTTGAAATATTAACAATCAAAATAAAAATATTATTTAAAAAACTGAGTCCCTAATGAGTTATCCAGTATTTAAACTGGACAGAGTCCAGGGACCCCTTACATCTGAGACTGAATGATATACATATTTTTTATTGTAAAATGACTGTCAGGGAAACGAAATGATTTAAGAGAAATGAAGACATTGCACTGTTTTTTAGTCTTGGAAAAGCTATCTCCTGTAACAAAACCTAAATTAGTCTCGGTAACAAAGTAACATAGTAATAAATGCCTTTCCATTGAATAAATCAGACCTTATATATAACATATCTTTTCATTGTTTTAAAATGAGTCCATTTAGATAAGGTATGACAGAAATAACGTTTTACAAATTGGGGAGGAAATGGTCGATGAACATTTTATGAATTCCAGAAAATATCTAAATAGAAGGGAGGAAGGAAACAAATTTCTAGCCAAACTCACTATTGTCCAAATCTGTTAGCTCAGGGCTAATCTTCCTCACCAAAAAAAACAGGGGGGGTGGGGGGGTGGGGCGGGCTCATCTCTCCAAGTAGATGGAATGCTCCCTGAGGGCAGAGAATGCACTGCTTGATCTTCAGGCATCAGAGAGAGTTTAACAGTTTTCCACACGTGGCAGACTATATAGAAAATGCTGGTTTAACTGAACTGAACATCTAAATAATCCGTTCAGAAGAGGCACCAAGGTCAGCAGTCAGCTCAAAAAGGTACCTAAACACAGGATGGGGGCAAGGGGAGGGGGCTTATTAAGGGGGAAGTGCTCCTTGCCTTTTGGCAGAAATCTTAATGTGCCACTTTAAACCAAAATAATGTGAATTTTCTCTTAAACCATAAGGCATTTGTCCATAGTAAATCCACAGGCCTCTTGTACATCAGTAGTGTGGGAACCCAACATTTACTAAGAGCAGCTGTAACGCCTGAGAGCAGATCACTCATTGTGCCACTCGTTATTTATTTATTCAGAACTATATCTAACTTCAGAAAGGATCCAGTGAAACGTACATAAGTACATATACCACAACAAGATAAAATGACATACCTAAGAGGAGAAAGAGAAAAATGGGACAAAAGAAAGCTGAATGCAGGAAAGAGAGGCTGTCCTGGGAGTAGGTTCATGCACCAAATTAATGTATTCTATAAAATTCTGCACATTTGCTCCAGGAAGGTCAGAGGTTTGGCTCTAAGAATTCTAGCAGCCAACAAAAACAGGACGATCCAATCAGTTACACGAGTCAGCATCTTAAGATAAAAATAAAAGCTATCAGAGAACTCTCTCCCCCTTGGTCTTCATAAGAGGAAACTACATCGTGTAACAAATCAAATACTCAACGACATCCTTGCAGCTGACTTGTCACAGCTTCGAAAGACCATCCCTCATAATGACCCTCCCAGGCACATGACAGCACACAAGTCAAATCAACGCAAATGATGAAGAGGAAGGCAACCCACCCAAGGAAAGGGTCCACTACACAGCCCCTGCAGGTCTAGCTTTATCAGAAACAGATTTCATTCCACCTAGACTAACCTAAAATCCAGAGGCTTCATGCATCCACTTACCTTGAAATTATAGACAAAACTTGATGCACAAGTCCATTTCTCGGAGGGATACGTTTGTAGTTTCATAACATCCTCAGAGAAGCATGACTCAAGAAAGGATAAGAGCCCCTGATCTACAGCACTAGACTGTGTGCATCCTTCAGGCATCCCTCCACAAGCACTTTCTCTTCGGAGATTTGGAGAACTGCTGAGCCTCAAGACCGCAGCTCCTGACAAGCATCTGATGGGTGCTCCTCTCTGATGTGAATGTGGAACTCTGAGCTTAACCACTGGCGAGGCTGTGTCTCAGCCGTACAAGACAATGATACGTGACCTTTCATACCATAATGCCCACAAGCACATGGAGCACCTAATAATCTGCTCTTCTGGGCAGCTTTCCACTATAAGCATTCACAAAGTTACCTCAAAGGACTGGTGATATTTCCTCTAGATAACATAAAAAGTAAAAACAAAAACCCATCTTTTGCTTGCAGATAAAAATTACAGATAAGCACAAAAAAATCATTTTCCTACATAAACATTATTTTTTAATTTTAAAGATAACCTTCCCACGTCAGTTGATACAATTTGAGCCATGTTCTTTTTTGCCTTTTTGTTGTCTTCATCTTTTGCTATACCGCAACACAAGCACTGCCATAGCCTTAGACACACACACACACACACACACAGTCGACCATCCACCCATAGTATCGTGGTTAGAATGTCTCAAGGGCCCAAGGCCATCAAGTGAGGAAGCTGGCCTGTAGGGCCACCGAGACAAGGCCCTTTAAGATCTCACCCATCTAGAAGTCACAGGCATCCAGAATCTGGTCCTCAGCATAACAAGGCCAAAGACATATCTTTATCAAACATACACACTTGAGTAGACTCAAGAGAACTAACTCATCCTAACCCAACTAGAAGGGACTGAAATGCAAATGAGAATACCAATTTACTAACTAATCAAAGAGAATATCCCTTCTCACTAATCAGAAAATTCACATCTGAAGCCACAACGCTGCTTGCCTAATGCTAGGATACGAGGTATCCTGGATTGATAGTCAATTCACCACAAGTTAGACCAAAGAGAGACAGAGAGTTTGGGGAACACCCAATGAATTATCCAACCTACACCTTTTTAGGGACCAGAGTTGTCCCTTTCACATGCAGGTCTCCTTCCCTTGGACATCATCGCCCTAACACTGCAGGCTTCTTGGTCTGCAGGCTTCTTGGTCTGCAAGCTTTCTTCCTCCACATCCTTCTCTCCATTAGGAACTTCTCTAGAGAGGGTACAATACAACTGATGAGGGTGTGCCGTACATGCATCATTAGCCTTGTTTCAGATCAAAATCTCCCAAATAAAGTTGCTCAAGCAACCCACCCGAGGCCACAGCTGGATAAGGCAGAGCAGAGATTCAAAGCCAGATCTCAAGCCCAAGCCCCCTTTCGAGCTTGCAGTAAATGACTGCTTTCAAGTGTCTTCCCATGGCTTCCACCTCCCAGCCTGATTGAAATGCCCCTCCTCAGGGTCCCCTAACACCCCAAGCACCCCATGGCACTAAGTGCTCGTACACAAATCTCTCTCTCACTACACTGAAACGTTCTGAGGACGGGGATCATAGCTCACTCATCTCTGTATCCCTCGTGTGCTATCCATCTATCCAGATAAATATGCAAACTAACTTGTCAGTGGTTTAATATGAAGGGCACCAAACTGAAGGCCTTGAACTAGCTGTGTAGGCTTAGGAAGGTCACAACTTCTCCAGCCATCAACAAACATCTCATCTAAAACATGGGATGAAATGGATATATGAGGCGGCTTAGGTCCCTTCTGGATCTAAAAAGCACTAGCACTATAGACGGGCCCTGGTTTTTTATAGCCTATCTCAGCAGTTTGAATTATTAGAAATAAGTTAACCTCGGTGGTCTTCTGTACCACTCAACAGAAGCATATACATAAATAATAGTTCAGAAAAAGATTCCTCTTTTCTGAAAGGAGATAACTATCATTTACACCAAAATCAAACAGTGGCACAGTCCTCTGGTGACTGTTCAAGGAGCTGAACACCACAAAAGGCAAGAATTTGACGGTGGGATTTTCTTTGAATAAAAGAAAAATCAGGAGAGAAATTAGCACCTAATATTCTTTGTTATTATCATATTCCCAATAGCAACTAACTCACTCCTTTTTACAGCACTTTCCTTATTTTGCTCTAAAACAAAGCCAAAATGAATGAACTGGCTCCATACTGCAGGAGGTCAGAAATAGAACAATTACTTTATTCTTAAGGGTACTGATGATATTAATTATTTTGCAAACAACAGGCTTTCTAATGTAAGGCACAACGGAAAGCATTTCATAGTTTGGCTAACAATCATCATCTTCTTGTTTAGCATTTAAAAACTTAATGAAAAGCCCTGTACATGTAAAATACTCCTGGTTAAATAAGAGCATTTATCATGTCCCTTTTCTGGATGGTATATTTACTGGAGAATAGTACTGGAAATTTTTCAACCTGAAATCTGCTTGGGTCTGTAACTTTCAGGTTTTAGAATATCAACTTAATGGAAAACTTAAAATACCCATTCACTTACACGTGCGGGCTCAAAACATGTCAATATAGCACAGCCAAACAAGTACAACCCAAAGTTCCACAACATTAACAGTATATCCAGACCTTTCAATTAAACACAAAACTGTGCTAAGGCCAGAAGCAGACTATCATCTGCCAACAACTTTAATGTAAAACGTATACAGTAAATATAAGCTTTGCTGAATGGTTTACGACAGTCCAGGCACATAAAATGAAAATACGCACATTCTAACTCAAACCAAGGAAACAAATCAGTCATTATACTGGCGACCTCATCATTAAGGTGTGTCTTCCTCAAGTACACAGCATGTCTGTCAATCAAGTTCACATCCTCCTCCTCCTGTGACAGGAAAGGAAGCTCACACTACACCAGAGGCTGCGAATCACAACCAGCAAGAAACCCTGAGTAGCAAAGCCAGAATACAGAAAGGGCTGGGGCGGGCGGAAACAGGAGAAACTGACTTCAGCTCTACCAAATACACTTTCCAACTAAGTTTGTCACTTCTGGCAAAGCTGGTTCTACAAGGCAGGAAAACACACTGTCCTGGAAAGAGGAGCAGAGCAATGGGTGAAGTCATTTTGCATCGAAGATGCAGATAAGCTAACCAATTGAAAGCTTTCTCAACGTCCACCCAAAACAAAGACTGAAGAACAAGCAAGCCCTTGAAAAGGAGTGACATGCCCTACCACCCATCCAGACGCCAGAAGGGCAAAGAAGAGAAGTGGGGGAAAAGTTGGATGGGAGCATGGGGGTGTGGGGGAGGGGGAAATGGCGAAGGAGGGCGAACATGAGTAAGAAATTATGCTGCAGAAAAACAAAAAAAAAAGGATTCAGCAATAAACTGTCACAAACTGCCAAACTGAGAGAGATGGGGCCGGCCTGGGGCTCTGTGGAGCGCCGCGCTGCGGCCACCTGTGCCACTCACCCCGCCTGAGCCCATGCCCCAGGACCAGAGCCAAGCCCCGCCTCGACCTCCAGGAAATCCGAGCCCCGCGCACAACCAGGGCGCCACAGAAATGCGGGAGAGAGACCTGACTCGGCCTCTACCTTCGCCTCTGGCTCCGAGACAACCCCCAAATAAAGGGGTTTAGCAGCAAGGACACCTCTTCGTGCTCACGCCGGCCAGGGCGTGGGGGTGAGATCCGACCGCCGCCACCCCTGCAAAGGCCGGAGGCAGCTCGGTCCCTCTCCCCGATCCAGCCAACGCGGGCGGCCGGCTGTCACCTGGCCGCACTGCACCCGCCAAGTTAATGGAGCCGGGAAGCAGCGCAGAGACGCCCCTCGGGCGCCTCCTCGGGGAGCAGGCACGGCACGGAGTCCCAGCTCCTTCACCCACCCTGACTCGCCTCTGAAGATTCTGTCCCTTTCCCCAACGAAGCATCACAGACACTTTCTTCAGTCTTTGTGCGCAGCTCAGCCCAAACCTCAGAACCGAAGCTCTGAGGTCCCGGGCCAAAGGCCACCCCAGAAACCACTCACTCTTCCCGCGAAGCCCGCACGGACACCGCTGGGCTCCGGCCCTGGGGAACCTCACAAGTCACGAGGCACGAACCCGGCTGTGGACGGCCCTCCCTCCCGCAAACGGGATCCAGCCGTGTTTTGGGCAACTTGAGCCGCATTTGAACGAGCGGCCTTGTCCAGCCGGCACCAGGTCATCACCACGCCCCTCGCACCCAGGTCCTACCCCGCGGCGCAGGCAACGTCCTGGTGTACACACACACACACACACACACTCACACAAGCACACCCTGTCAAACAAAGCCCCGGAGAACTCCTACCTCGCCCCCGTGCCCGTCGAAGATCCCGAAGATGGACGGGTGCGACTTGTTGGCCAGGTCCGTGAGAACTTCGAAGCGGTCCTCCATGTGGTCTCTCCGGCCCTGGATGGAATACACCGCCACGTTGTGGCTCTTGAACTCCCAGGTCTTGGAGAACTCCGCCTCCAGCACGTCCAGCCCCCCGAGCCGCTCGTTCTGCACCATCTCGGCCACCTTGCCCTTGACCATCTTCACGGCGTCCCGGCTGGACTTGACGATGGTCTTCACCTCGTCCGTGTGGAAGAAGTAACTCCACAGAGCCAAGCTGATGCACAGCAAGAAGAGCGTCTCGGGTCTCAGCAAGAAGTAGCGCATGAGGCGACCCAGCAGAGACAGCAAAGTCATTGTATCCTCGCTAGAGCCCGACCACCAGCACGCGCGCGCCCCAAAGGCTCGCCGGTCCGGAGCGCGGGGGGACGGCCCGCGGGACGGGCAGCAGGAGGCTGCGGAGCCGGGCGAGGGGCGGACGCCGACGGCTCGGCGCGGCCCGGAGAGCAGAAGCGGCCTCCCTTTTGTCTCCCGGCCTCGCGGCCCAAGGCCCGCGCCCGCCGCCCGTTCCGCCTCCCCTTCCTGCGCCCCTTTGTGAGGCGGCGGCGGCAATCAAGCGAAAGTTGCGCCGGGAGGCTCTGCCGCGGCGGGCGGGAGAGTCCAGGGGCGCCGGCGCGCGCACGGCCCCTCCGCGGGCCCCTCGCCGCTCGCGGAGCGGTCAGCAGGTGAGGCGGCGCGGGGCGCGAGAGCCGGCGGTGAGCGAGGCGAGTCCCCTCGGCCGCCGCTGTAAGGGAGCGCGGAGCCGCGAGCCAGCCGATCGCTTCAGACGGCAGTCCCCTGAGAAAAAAAGTTTTGCGGGAGCCTGGGCAGAGGCGGGGGTCCGCGGAGCCCGGCGACGCATCACGACGGGCGCGGAGCCGCAGGCGGCCGGCGGCTCTGCGTGCCTCTCCCGGCAGCTCGCGCTCCGCTCGGCTTGACTCGGCTCGGCGTCGCCCGCGCGCCCGCTCCTCGGCCCGGCTCGCGCTCGCCCCGCCCCCGCGCTCGCCCCGCCCCCGCAGCCGGGACTCCAGGCCCCGGGTCTCCGGGCGAGCTGTCAGAGGCCAGGGAGCCTCGGCGGCGGACGGCGCGCACGCAGCCCCGGGCGGCCCAGCGAAGCGAGGGCGAGGCGAGGGGCGCGTCCACGGCCGAGCTCGAGCGGACGCTGGTTCCTCCTCCCGCGCGGGCTCCCGGGACAATACGACACTGACCCTGGTCGTCGTCACGCTCCTTGCCCGGGAGCCGCTGCCGCCGCCGGCTGGAAAGCAGAGGTCCGGCCTGAGCGCCCCCCCCCCCCCCCCCCCCCCCCCGGCAGGCCGCGCGGTAGCGCCGTCCCCGCGTAGCCCGCATAATGCAAGCGAGAAGGGACGCAGGTCTGCCGCCTCGCAAAGCGGGGCGGAGCGGGCCGGCCGCTGGGGTTCGGTGGCGGGGGCCTGCCCGGATCCCCCGAGGCGAGGAGGATCGGGGCCTCGCAGCCTCCTCGCGACGGGCCAAGACCCTCTGGAGGAGGACAGCAAGTGAGGACTGGGGCGCCTGGAGGTCGCTAAGATTCTCGCCCCCGGAGAGCGAGGAGGGGCTGCCTCTGCGAGCTGCCGCCCGCGAGCAGGGGACTCTGGCACGGAGGCTCCCCTGGGCGCTGCCCTTCCCCGGAGGGACAGGGAGCCTCCCAGCGTGGCCGGCGCGGCCAGTCTTCCTCAGCAAAAAGAGGAGGATTGGCGGCAGATGTTAGCTCAGGTCTAATCTTCCTCAAAATAAATAAATAATTACAGAGATAGATCAAGAATAGTTGTTTTCCGAATAAAATTTTTATACCATTGCACCAAGTGTTTACATAAACCCAACTTATCCTAAGAATCTTGCATCTGATTGCCCTAGGCTTCTCTAGGAGAATCTTCAAACAAGCTTCCTAAATTATAATCTTAATCTAAATCATCACCTAAATTTTTTTATCCTAATTAACACACATCAACATTCTAGCTAATTTATAATATGAAACATTGTGAATAGTTGAATAATCCTGCTTAAAACCCTTAAATGACTTCTCATTGCTCTTAGAATAAAGACAAAAGTCTTAGCTATGGCCTTCCTCTCCTTCTCAGCCTTATTCCACGCCCCCTGCTCCCTCAGCCCACCCACTTCAGCCACATTTGCCTCCTCACACTTCCTGTAAAGCATCAAGCTCCCGCTTGCCTCGGGCCTTTCTTCCTGCAGTTCCGTTTAGCTGGAACGCTGGCCTTCCCAGGCCCACTCTCCCACCCACACTCCTAACTGGTGTGCCTCAGGCCTCAGCCCACACATCCTCTCCTAGAGCCTTCCCGACTCTGCAACCTGAGTCAGCTGCCTCTTGCCCCGCCTCATGGCAACGTGTACTTTTACTTCAGAGTGCTCATCAAAGTTGTAAACACATATTTTTTGTGAGTTTTTACAAATTAACATCTGTTTCCCCCCACTCTCACTATGATTTATATGCTCCATGAGGGCAGGAATGTGTCTGTTTTGTCCTCCATGGTAACTCCACCACCTAACACACTGCCTTGCACACAGTAGGCATACTGTAAATGTCTGTTCATGAATGAATGAAGTTATTCTGAAATCATTATTTCAGCCCAACTCCAATTTTCTCTACTATTGCTGGTGATAAATGAAACACATTAATGTGCCTTTGAATCCCAGATAACAATAAAAAAAAAGAAATCAAAGAATAGCTCACCCATTGGTTAGTTGAAAATTGATTTTACTAACAGATGGAAAACATCAAAGGCCATTCAGATGCTTTTACTTTTTTTTTACATCTTTGCTCATCTTCTCTTAAGATTATATTTTCATTACAAAGGGAAATTCTTTGCAAGAGCAAACATCTTTTCAAAATGAGTGTCCTGTGTCCATTTTTCTACTAAGATATTTGTCTTTACTTCTACAGTGTAAAAGGTTTTTAATATATTAAGGCTATCATTCCAGTTGTGAAGATATTTCCCATCTTGTCATTTACCTTTCTATTGTTTACAATGCTTTGAAATATAAGGAGCTTTATTTGATTTCATTTTTGTTGTTTATATTTTCTTTTTATAAGGCGAATTCTATCTTTTCCTTCAAAATTTGTGCTGTTTATGTCATGCTTAGAATGGGCAAGTAAGCTTTTTATTCCTCCATGCACAGCAGAATCTGCAATGCACCCAGGGTACTTTTCTCCAGCTATTTTTCCCACCACCCCCAAGACAATGTAGAGTATAACTCATTCATTTACTCATTCCTCTATTTATAACTTTGTCATTTATTGGGCACCAGGAACCAGGAAAACTGACACAATGCCTATCTTCATGGAGCCTGTAGTGAGAAGAACCAATCATAAATATACTACAAATAGACAAATGTCATTAACAAAGGCATACGCGTACAGTATTAATTCCTGTGGTGAACTTGCTGATTGTAAAGTCACGCTTAAGGGGCTGAGGGCCCTTCTATAATGGAAGGAATTGCCATTCTCGGGTTGGCCCTCCCTCTTCCAGAGTTCACTACTTCCACCATGTTGATCTCTTGTCACGTCCACCCCAAATCACAAGCCCATCTCCACCACTCAAGTTATTTAACCTTTTTGTACTTTGATTTTCTCATCAGTAAAATAGATATACTTATCACACCTAATCTATAGGTCATTTTAAGGATTACAGGAGCTAATATACATGAAGCGCTTAGAAGAGTGCCTGGCACATAGTAAGCACCCAATAGAAGTGAATTATTATTAGTTGAAGGGCGTGAATAGATACAATAAGTTTACAGGCAACTCATAAATACAGAGCAGGGTATGATAAGACCCTGCCTGACAGAAGACCCATGAGGATTCTGAGGAGGAGGCAATCGTACCTGGTTAGAGGGATCAGGAAGGCCTCGTGAAGGGGGGATGGGGCATTTGGGATGGCAGGGTTTGGACGTGCAGAAAAAGGGGGGTAGGACTGGGGGTATAGACTTCCAGAAGGAAGGAATGGCACTCATTCTGTTTGCTCACTGTGTTTCAAAAAGAGGAAAGCTTAGAGGACTAGCAGGAGGGAAAGCAGGATTGGTCCCATGGCACTGTATTTCGAAGAGCTTTGAATAATAAGTTTATATTACTTCATTGGTCATACAGAGAGGCTGGCAGTTTTCAAAAGGGGAACAGTAGCAAGATCGGAATCTGGTTACTAGAATGTGATTAAATCTACTCAAATCCATCATGGTAATAGGAAACGTTTCCTCAGAACTTACACATTGTATTTGCACACCCATGTTCATAGCAGCACTATTGACGAGAGCCAAGAGGTGGAAGCAACCCGCATGTCCATTGACGAATGAAGGGACAAATAAAATGTGGTATATACATAACACGATGGAATATTATTCAGCTTTAAAAAGAAAGGAAATACTGTCACATGCTGCGACATGGATGAACCTGGAGGACGTTACACTAAGTGGAATAAGCCAGTCACAGAAAGACAAACACTGTATGATTCCACTTACACTATGCGGTATCTCGAGTAGTCAAATTCCTAGAAACATAAAGTAGAATGGTGATTGTCAGGGGCTGTGGGAGGGGTTAATGGGGGGTTGTTCTTTAATGGGTATAGTGTGTCAACTTTGCAAGGTGGAAAAGTTCTGGAGATTCGTTGCACAACAATGTAAACACTCTCAACCTAATGAACTGAACGCTTAAAAATAGTTAAGCTGGTAAATTTTATGTTTTTTACCAGAATAATAAAAATAAAATGTAGATTTGCTGCTGGTGACTTCAGCTTTTGCCACTAATAAGCTGATTTGGAGTCGTTTTTGAAAGGAGAGTCAGCCTTATCAACGTTCATTTAGGAATCAATAGTGTCAGGTACCTCTTTTCCCCAGTTGTCCTTTGAAACGGGCTCATCACAGCTGGACTTGGTGGCCCCACAGTCACAGTCCTTGGGAAGGTGACTGCAAACCAATGCGACTTTAGAGCCAGAGTATCTAGAATGACATTAAGAAACAGTAGGTCTCAGAGGTTGGGACAGCCACAACATGAAGTGACTGCATTTAGGACACATGCTGAAATCCTGGGTACACTTCTGGGCGGAGAAGTTGTGAGCAGACATAAAGTAAGTGTGCTTGCTGGGTGAGACCCAGTTAGAAGTTGAAGAAAAGACCTGATTGCAGTGATTATGTGTCTGAATCTAATTTTAAAATATCCTGAACCTTACAACAGAAAAATCCTGTGGTTTGGTAGCTTAAGAAGGGAGTACATTTTTATTTGAGATTCATCCTGTTGACCTTAAAAATAAAACAGCCAATTATTTTACCTTCAAAACAAGTTTACTTGGGAATAGCCAAAGAATAGCAATTCAGGTTATGCATGCTGTGGGAATCACGGCAAATCCAACAAACAAGGGAGAGGGACGTTATTTTATAAAGAAAAAGGAGAAATTTGGGAGGGGTTGTTTTGCAGGAAAGTCCATTGGAGAAAAGCAAGCATTCAACGATGGTTTCTCATGCTGAGTGTTGTTGGGGTAGCCAATTTCTGTTTTGGATACAAGGCACATTTCTTCCTGTAATTAACGAGTCTTTCCTTTTAACAACTTCCGTTGGGGTCTGTAATTGACTATCTTTCCTGTAATTTAGGTCCAGTGGTGTTCCTGGGGGCTCACCCTTCTGGCCTCCTGACTCCATTTTCAATGAGGGTTTCCCTTATCAATCTTCACAGTCCCAAAGAGTAACAGTTACTAAACAATAAAGCCTCGTCATTCACACAGATGATTCTCACCGGGGATGAGGGCGAGGAGGAGAGAAAAGAACATTTATGAGAATTAGATCCGAGGAAGAGGGAGATGTAGTTTGACCAAGCATATTGTTCAAGCTCCCTTTTTAAATGAAATGTGAATGTAACAGGTTGAGTTAAAAAGAAGTAGATCCTTTTAAAAAGAATTGTTTTTTATGTTTTGCTCTTGTAGCCTTGAGAACAAAACAACAAAGTGAAAAGGTAACTTCCCTCCTCCTCTCTTGGGGAGGAAGAGCCTCCAGACCGCGGGCTCTGGGCCTCTGGGTCCCTCACACAGGAGGGCACTGACAGCTCTTCAGTGCTGGGAGCTTATTCCACAGACCACCCCGGCGGTGGTTTGGAAGGTCTGTGCCTGTGGAGAGAAGGGGCCTGGAATGGGGGTGGGATAGAGAGTTTTCAGAGAGGTGGAGCACCAAGGGCTAGGACCCTAGCACCCTGGGGTGGGGGGTGCTGTGTGAATTCCTGAGGATGGAGCACCAGGTTCATGACCTTGGGAGCCCAGGCCAGGCTCAGAGGTCCAAGCTGGGGACAGAGGGAGTGGATGCCACGTCAGGATCGTCTGCTGCCTCAGGGTGCAGCCAAGAGTGAGCTGACCTGGGCCCAAAGCCGGGTGAGCAAGCCCTGCTTCTCTTGCATTCGGGGTTCCTTAAGACCCTGGTTGACAGCGCTGCTCTACAACAGTCATAATCCCCAAGCACGCACTTTCAGAGACCCCATCTTACATCATATAAAAGGTACTGAAATGCACCTGTGTCCCACATTAAATAAAATTTTTGTCCAAAACATTTTTTTGAGTTTTCATAATTTTGCTTCCGAGATTTTTCTATGCCTAACTCATTTAATTTATGTTTGGCTCTAATTTCTGAGGAAAATATTGTGTGTATTGCAAAAATTTGTTTTTTTAAGTTTTTTTATTTTCTCTTTTTCTCCCCGAAGCCCCCCGGTACATGGTTGTGTATATTTAGTTGTGGGTCCTTCTAGTTGTGGCCTGTGGGATGCTGCCTCAGCATGGCCTGATGAGTGGTGCCATGTCCATGCCCAGGATTCGAACTGGTGAAACCCTGGGCCACCGAAGCAGACTGTGTGAACTTAACCACTCGGCCACAGGGCTGGCCCCTAAAAATTTTTTTGAACTGTTTTCGAATTTGACAGGTTTTTTTTTTTTTGAGAAAGATTGGCCCTGAGCTGACATCTGTGTCAATCCCCCTCTATTTTATATGTGGGACGCCTGCCGCAGCGTGGCTTGACATCGGTGCTAGGTCTGCGCCCGGGATGTGAACCTCGGGCCTCCAAGGCGGAGCACACAAACCCAATGGCTCTGACACCGGGCCAGTCCCTGTGGCAGATTTTTAATACTAAATTTAATTACTAATAAATAGGCAACAATAGAACATTTTCTAAAGTTTAATTAAGCATCCATTAATTGTGATTTGGCTAGTTTTTTTGAAATGAGTGGCCTTTTCTCATCTTCAGGTCTAAGAGATTCTCATAGGCCCTGAAAAGCTCATGGGTCCTGGCACTCTGACTCTAGGGTCTACTCGATAAAGTATTCCTGGATGTGTCGCAGGAAAAGGGAAGGGGCTAGAAGGATGACCAACATTCCATCTATTACCAGCCTTGTTGAGTGGAAAGCTGAAATCGCATTTAATTTAGGATGTTCAAGAAATGCAGTATTTCTTGTCTCCAGTGTCGTGGAAGGATCCATGCCTGAGACACACACTGAAGAGAGTAGCTACAGGGGGCACAGCTGTAAAAGTTTGGGAAGCCCTGACCTGGTCAGTCTTATTCCAAGGGTCTTCAGGCAGTACCTAAAAAAGGTGCTAACTGGGAGGGGCTGGCTGTCCTGATGGCCCATGTGAGGTGCCCATACATCAAACTCACCCACTAGTTCCCAAACTGTTTTGAATAGTTGCACGAATTTTGAAGTTATTAGCCTCCAAGAGTAAATCTCTCTCTCTATTTTGGTGATGAAGATTAGCCCTGAGCTAACACCTGCTGCCAATCCTCCCCTTTTTGCTGAGGAAGAGTGGCCCTGAGCTAACATCTTTGCCCATCTCCCTCTATTTTCTATGTGGGATGCCTGCCGCAGCATGGCTTGACAAGCTGTGTGTAGATCAGCTCCCCGGATTCGAACCGGCAAATGCCAGGCTGCCAAAGGGGAGCACACGAACTTAAACCCTGCGCCACCGGGCCGGGCCCCAAGAGTAAATATTTTTAAGGACAAAACTCACTTAGCTGGATGTTTGCTAGTGTGTTTAATTTAATTTTATGTTATGCTTATTGCTTGTGTGCTTGTGGTACATAGGTTAAAATGCTGATTTACAAGAGGATATTTTAATTTAGCAAGCTGGCTGTGGTATAAAGTTTTAATTTTCTTTAAAAAATATAAATTTGCATACCACATAAAATCAAGTGGTGGTTCTGTCTAGCAGCAAGGAAGTAAACTCGAGAGTCTTGTTTGTCCAGATTGATGTATTGTGTCTTGATGGCCTGCTCTACTGGGCACCAACACTTTCCCCCAGTGTGTGTTAGTCTCTGCTCTCAGCATGCGATACTTTTTTGTAAGAGAAAATGATATACTGTCTTACCCCAGGTCCTCTAGAAATCAGAGCCTGAGGCAAAACTAATGTGCGAACGCGATACCAGGAAGCAAGAGCAAGGGGAAGGCGTGTTCAGTCACGCCATTCGGCTCTCAAGCAGCTGTTTGGGAACCTTACTTCTCAGAACAGTTCGTGGGAGGGAGGGCAGGGAGAAAGGAGAAGTATTCATTTTTCTGCTTCTTCACATTTACTCTCTCTCAGTGGTCAAAGTTAGCCCCAAGGGGCACTCACTTCTGCATTCTTCCTAATTGTTACCTGGCCCTCTGGGCAGCTGTTGGACACACCAAAGCCTTTGTCAGCAGAAGGGCCTTCCTCTGAGTGAGCTATA
The DNA here is from genome assembly GCF_041296235.1 of Equus asinus. NCBI lineage: Eukaryota > Metazoa > Chordata > Mammalia > Perissodactyla > Equidae > Equus > Equus asinus. The sequence continues at coordinate 60,825,048 of NC_091794.1, forward strand.
GGTCGAGGGAGAGCCAGCAAGATGAGGGCAAGACCCAGGGACACTCCTGCCTGCCTACCTGCAGCCTCAGGACTTGCCTGGTCAAACCAGCACGTGTCAGGAATGCTAGGCAGGTCCTGCGGTGTGTCATGCCTCAGTCGTGACCGTGAGGCCCCAAGGGAGCAGATGAGAGGGATACGGGGTGAGGCCTGAGGTGAGGTGCTAATGAGTTGTTCTGTGAGCACAAGGGACTGGGAGCAACTGCTGCAGAGAGCCCAGCTGGCACCCTGGCGGAGTGCTGTAAGCCCTACTTCCGAGGTGAGCTTGTTGAGAGCCTCCCTCCAAAAATGATCCAGACCTTCTCTCTAAGCCGTAAGAACAAGGTCCATGGCAAGCAATCTTCCCAGAGGGCCATCGGTAGCATTGAGCAGAAAGGCATCTTAGAGGAAAAGTGGGAAGGTTCATAACTAAGTCTAGCACTTACTCCACTAGAAAATAAGTAGAGATCCTTGCAAGGCAGGACAGGTATGTCCCACAAAACATCTTCCCTGGGAGGATGCCTCTTGATTTCAGTGGTTTTTAATATATTTACAAGGTTGTGCAATCATTACCACTATCTATTTCCAGAACATTTTTGTCATCCCAAGAGAAACCCCATATACGTTAGCAGTCAGCCTCATTTGCCCTTCCTCCAGGCCTGTGAACCACTAATCTAATCTATTTCTGTCTCTTTGTTTGCCTATTCTGGACATTCCATATAAATGGAGTCATACAATATGTAGCCTTTTGCATGTGGCTTCTTTCACTTAGCATATTTTCAAGGACTATCTGTGTTGTAACATGTATCAGTATTTCACTCCTTTTCATGGCTGTATAAGATTCCACTGTTCATATATAACACATTTTGTTTATCCTTTGATCAGCTGATAGACATTTTGTTTGTTTCCACTTTTTGATACTTCTTGATTTTTAATGCTCAATTCCATACAATGTCATATCTCTTGAAATAATGTTTTCAGCAATATTTATATAGAACGATTTATATTTCTATCCTGAAAACTTAATACAACATTTTAAACAAAAGGAAGAAGGAGAAAAGTAATGATTTATATTCTAAATAAAATTGGTAGAATCACACATAGATATTTTGAAAAGTGTGCTGAGTGTCACTGAAGGGGATGTCCATCTGGGACGTTGCTGGAGCTAAGAAAGAGATCAAAACATCATAGTCATCCACAGTGCATAAAGTTTGTGGTTCAATATTTGGTTTAGTTTCCTCAAAAGCAGAAAATAGAGACAAGGATCCGAGTTTAAATATCTTATTCGGTTAAGGATCTGGGAAACACCGGTAAGGTAGTCAGTGTTGGACACATGCCTCAGAGTTACTCCATCAGGAGTGAGGGAGCAGTGGTCTTTAGCCACCCACTCTGTCAGTCATTGGGTGAGAACTGCTCCCAGGGGGCGTTATTGGAGACATTTCGACCCTGTGACAAAGTCCTAGTCCGGGGACTGTGAGCTCAGTGGACTGTGAAGCCCTCAGGCGGAGTCTCAGGTGCTGGCAGCCGGAACTCAGCAGCTGCAGGAAAGGCCAGGGCCACAGACGGGGTCCGCTGCTGCGTGAGTCAGGCTCTCCAGAGAAGCGGAACCGGAAGAACCAACACGTGAAGGGAGTAGAGGAGATCTACTGCAGGAACTGGCTCACGCACTTCCGGAGGCTGAGTCATCCCACCATCTGCCATCTGCAAGCTGGAGAGCCAGAGAGCCAGCAGAGCCGGTGGTGTCCTTCAGCCTGAGGCCTGAGGCCTGGGACCAGCCTAGTCGGCCAGTGTCATGCCCGGAGTCTGAAGGCCGAGAACCAGGAGCTCTGAGCTGAGGGCAGATGGACATCCTCGCTCAAGAAGGGGGGTGGGGGACGGCCCGGTGGCTGCTGCAGGGGTCAAGTTCGCGCGCTCGGCTTTGGCGCCTGGGGTTCTCTGGGTCAGATCCCAGGCTCGGACCTACGCACTGCTCATCGCGCCATGCTGTGACAGGCGTCCTACATATAAAATAGAGGAAGACGGGCACAGGTCTTAGCTCAGGGCCAGTCTTCCTCAGCAAAAAGAGGAGGATTGGCGGCAGATGTTAGCTCAGGGCTAATATTCCTCAGAGAAAAAAAACGAGAGAGAGGGCATTCATCATTCCTCCACCGTTTTGTGCCTTTGGGGCCCTCAGTGGATTGGATGGTGCCCGCACACATTAGTGAGAGCCATCACTTTACGTAGTCTACTCAAGCAAAAGCTAATTTCTTCAGGAACACCCTTGCAGACACACCCAGAAACAATGTTTTACCTGCTGTCTGGGTATCCCTTGGGCCAGTCAAGTTGACACATAAAATGAACCATCACAGCAACATAGGACGTGCAAACTGTTCACATTGCTGCATACGAAGCAATCATTAATACAAGAATAAGCCTGTTAATTTTTTGGTGATCCGAAAGTCACAACTTGAGACATTTACATTTTAACATGAACATTGTTTATTACATTTGGGCTTTTCACTGTGTAGTGTTGCATTTTAGGAAAAGCTTAAGCATTGACCAGTAGCCGTTACAGTTTTTTCCTTTCAAAACAATGGCAAATAGGACCGGTTGTGTTTGTGGCATTTAACACTGGATTTTCAGGACTGGCGTACTCATGTTCAGAGGGAGACGCCTATTTATAAGCAAATGCTATATTCTAGGTCAGATCTCATTCCGGAAAAAGACACCGTCCGTGTGCACCATAGTAGGTGGGAAGTGCTTCACTGAAGAGCCTGCGAGGAGCTGTCAGCGAGGAGCAGAGCTGAGGGCGGAGGGGGTGTGGCCGGGGCGGGGCGTGGCCGGGGGCGTGGCCGGGGCGGGGTGTGGGTGTGCTTCCCACGCTCCTGGCCGTGTAGTCACAGCACCCTCTTTATTGAGCTACCCTTCACTAGCAGACATCTAAACCTGTCTTTTCCTGAAACGTCCCTGGAATCACGCTCACATGACCACGGGAACTGTTTACCAAACAACTTTGTCCCATGAACTTTTACAATAAATCAGAGATGAAGACACAGCAATTTATCAGCTACTGAGTAACCTTGTAACAAATCCTTAGTAAGCCATTTATGAAAGATCTTTCCCAACAATGCATTCATAAAATAAACATCAAAACAGGAGATATTTTTCTTTTTCCCATGGTCTCAAACCCTTGTACCAACGCGGAACAAGTGAAGGACGTGTCCCACCCTCACTAGCTGCCGGCTGCCCGGCAGCGCTTCCCCCCGAGGCCGCAGGGCCCACGGGGGCGTGAGGACATCTCGAGTTGGCGGAGGGGCTGGGCTTGGCGGTGGTGGGAGACGCAGAGACAGCTCCGCGGGTGATCCAGTTACCTCCTCTGTGGCCACGAGACCGCGCCTCTCCGCCGTCACCCGCGGCGCAACTGACGGAGGGCCCCGCGCTGAGCTCCATCGCCGGGCTTACGGGGAGGCTGGTCCCAGCCAACGAGCGAGGGCTGCAGGGACGCCGGGCACCACGACGGGCCGGGCCTGGAGACAGGCCTGCTCCAGCGCGGGACGCGGCTCCGGGACTCTGGCGGCCGCGCTGAAGCTCCCTCAGGCTGTGGGCGCCCTGGGACGGCTGCCCAGCCTTCCTCCTGGCTCCTTCCCTCAGTCAGACCCGCAGCAGTTGGACGGGCTCCCAGCGCGTCTGCCTTTCTCCCCGTTTTCTCTCACACAGATGTTTCCCCTAATAAAATCCTTTGCCTTCTAATCCCATCTTGGAGGCTGATTCTCAGCAGACCAAGAATAACACACTTTCTTAGTTTAGAACCACTGATTTAGATTCTCTTTACCCAGAATTTCTGGCTCTGCCTCCGAAATAGAAAGCTTATAATACTCAGTTGTGCGTGTTCCTCCAAATCTTGCTCTAGCCAGGTGGCTGCTTTTCTGTGAAGTCGTCTGCTACTGTTTACAAGTTGCCCTCAAAATAAGCTCTTCCAGACTTAAATCCTCAGCTTTGATTCTGCTAATTAGTAATTTTCTAAATGGTGCCCTATCCACAAAACCTTAAAAATGAATAAATAAAAGCAATTGTTTTCCTTTATATTTCAATTTTCAAATTAAGATAATCAAAAACGTCTATTTTTCTGTTACATTTTTGTTCCTTTGTGATTTTTTTTAAAAAAACAAAAATATTTCTGAGTTCTGAAACACTGTTCACTGATGTGGTTATTCTCAAGTTTTACTGGGTTCAGGGACCCAGCACTTGCCCCAGAAAAAGACTTAGACATGCAAAATTTTCACAAAAACCCTACACCAAGGGTCTTTCTAGGCTAAGGAACATTTCAGAATGTCCTCGTTGCTGCTCTGAATTTAATGTATTTTGCTTCCTACTCTGAGCTACTTTTGAAAAGGAAAAGTTAAATTTGTTGTTCATGCTGATTCTTTGGAATTCATGTATAAGTCAATGGAACACATAAATGTAAGATTATATAACTTATATTTAACTCAGATGACCATTTTTTCACATAATCTTCCTGTCTGAAGCAGAGAGTTTATGGAGGAAAGTGCAGAAGATAATGTGGGACTATGGAATGCAGGTTCTGGAGACAGACTTCCTAGGTTTGAATTCCACATTGCCATTCCTTACATATAACAAGCACTCTCCCACCTCAGGGCCTTTGCACTTGCTGTACCTTCTTCCTGGAAACCCCGTTTCTCAAATATTTACATGGCTGATTCACTCACTTCTTCAGGTCATTTCTCAAGTGTGACCTTATCAGAGAGACCTTCCTTATGGGCGCCACTCTCCATCACTCTCTACCCTGACTCTGCTTTATATTTCTTCATAGAACTTGTCACCACCTGACATATCGTCTATTTGTTTCTTTACTGTCCATGTCCTCTTGAAAGGATACAAAGCTCCATGTAAGGAAGGATTTTGCACAAACATACACACACATACCCATCAACCCCATTCTAGAACAATGCCTTACACAGGGTAGGAGCTCAATAAATATTTGTTAAATAAATTGTAGAACCTTAAAATAATGTACATTTTGGGATGTTTGCACAGAACAAAGACTACTTCTAATATAATAGTCTAAATTACTTTTAACTAATAGTGCTATTCGTCTTTTAATGAGATAGATAAATGACCTTTTAAAGCAGATACTTTGGTCTGCAAAAACATAGTATGGAAGTACATATTGATTTAGTCATCTCGAGATTCCAATAAAACTTCCTTCAGTAGATGTATGTGAAAGCTCACAAATAATTATAACTAATGCGTAAATGGTGCTTACTGCTTTAAATGGTCTACTTATGTTAGTTCACTAAGTCTTTTAACAGCCCTGTGATACAGACAGTGATCCCCAGGTTACACATAAAGAAGCCCAGGCATGGAAAGCTTGTAATCTACCCAAGATCACCTAGTTAACCAGTGGCAGAGCTGGGATTCAGGCAGTCAAGTCTGGATGCAAGCTCTTAACCACTACCTTATACGGTCTTTCTAGAACATGAAAGAGAAAACTGGAATTAATGGTCAGGGAAATGTCTATGTTTCCATTGTTTGTACTTCCTACTTACAGTGTGAACATAGCACTGCCGTGGTTATTTAAAGTGCCCAAATTGTCTTTTCTAAAACTCGAAGAAAAAAACCCAAAAGGTTAATTGCTTGAACAACCATCCCACACCACTAGTAAAGCACAATCCTTGGCCGCCTCTTTCCTGCCCCTCCTGAGCAGCTTGTTTCTACACACATTGCACCGCACTGAGTTTTCAACATCACCCTTGCAGTTCAGCCCGGGAATACGTTTCCATACCAAAGGCAGTTAGCTTGTGGAATGGTTTTCTGAGAGACAGTAGCAAAGTTGTTATAGTTTTGGGCTTGGAGAGCATTACCTGTCTAGGAATGTTCCTGAGGGGAGACGGCCCCGGGCCGGCCAATCCTGGGAGCACAGCTTCTCCTTCCTAGTCTGTGCTGCCCTGGTCCTTTGAGGGCATCAGGGTCCTTTCTGAAGGAGATATCACATTTTTTACTGATTCCAGATGTCCAATGAATTTGAGAACTGGATTTAGTCTGATCTATAATTTTGTACAGTATGCTGGAATTTTTGCCAAATCCATCTGAGGAAATAAGTTGGCAGTATTTCCAGTTTCAAAAGCAGGTGTGAAATGAATTTAAGCTTTGCAGGATGGTGAGGACCTAGGCCAGGCTCTTGATGACCACGGCTTACCACCGAGGACCGTGTGCCGGGAAGCTGTGCAGACACAGGCTGTGGATTGCAGGTGCCTCTGCAAAGACCTAGTTGTGCATCCGGCCAGTTCTGCTTCATTTTCTGGTGCAAATGGCAGCTGTGCCAGTAAGTGTCTATGGATTTGACTGAGTTGCACTGTGTTCTTTTTTTATACTCGTAATTTTGGATTTCAGAAAAGTGAAGGTGTTGAAAAGAGTTCACAGATTTTAAAACTTTACATTAACATTTTTAAAGAGCATAGAGTTTGACATTTCTCCTGAAGCAGCTGCTTCATCACTATTGATTGCCTTGACTTCCAGTTCTAGAAATAAACAGAAGTTCTATCTCACAAATGTTCAAACTAGGACTTAGCAGAGGCTCACAGACAACTAAGTCTATTCTTAGTTCCCCAAGAGCTCACCAAATCTCGTGCTTTATTCGTAATCCATGGGCCTAGCATTATTGGCTCTCTCTATCTCACATTCTTTTGAGAATAAGTAGAATATAAATAAATTCCAAACACATTTTTAAAAAGTCCCTTTGTATTATAACCCTCATCCATGCAGTGGACGCTTCATGATTGGGTCCCAGTATTTCATTTCTCCTTTCTAACCTCCACTTTCCTTTTAGGGACCCATGAGGTTCTCGGAATACTGTTTCTATCCTCAGCCCCTAAGATAGAGCAGGTGACACAGGCTAAGTCCATGACTCAGTCAGAGTCTGAGGGGTGGGATGTGGAAATGGGAGGCTTGAAACAAGAGCAAATGTTTTGCTACCATGAAGAAAGCCAACCTGAAGAAGAAGCCAGTACACGGGGCAGACAGAGTTGAGAACATGAGGTGGGGAAAAAAGCCAGAGTACTGATGACATCAAGAAACTCTAGCTCAAACCCCCTGAAGCCTGCCTCCCTCTGGACTTTAGCCAATGAATTGGTTTTATTGTTTAGATCTGAACTGTGGCTTCTGTTACTTGCAATTTAAAACTTTCTAATAATAGTCTTTTGCAAGGTATAAACTGGTTCCCAGAGGCAGTTTCTTAATACTGGAACTCTATCTGCCCCACTTTATGGACTAGGATGCTTTTGGCTGCAACTGTAGTGGCTTAACCAATGAGATCCAGGACCACCATGTTGTACGACGTGGAGAGTTCTCCCCAGAGTTATGCAACACAGTGGCTCTGATGAGGCTGTTTATAACACCACTCAACAAGAAGTTCAGAAGCAGGCCTGCTGCAGACTTGGTTAATGTGCAGCTCGAGAAGTCTTTAAAGACCTGGATCCTTCAGCTTTCCACTCTGCATCCTCAGTGGATTGGCTTGGCTCCTTGTAGTCCCAAGACAGCTGACAAGGAGGAGATATTTTCCTCAGAAGTGCCCCACAGACTTTGACTCATATCTCATTGACCAGGACTGGGTCACCTACCTACACAAAAGCAAAAACAAATGGGGTTGGGCAAATCATAATCTATATTTTGGGGCTCAAGATGGATCCCACTTCCCTGTGTACACTGCCGTTTGACAATCTGAAAAAAATTAGGGTTCTTAACATGGCTGCATTGGCGACTAACAGTGTTTGCCATATCCACCAAGGATATCATCGAAAATATCTGTTACAAACCTTTTTGTTTTCTACCTTGAGAGAAATTTTTTTTTTTTTAAAGATTTTATTATTTCCCTTTTCTCCCCAACACCCCCCGGTACATAGTTGTATATTCTTCGTTGTGGATTCTTCTAGTTGTGGTATGTGGGACGCTGCCTCAGCGTGGTTTGATGAGCAGTGCCATGTCCGCGCCCAGGATTCGAACCAACGAAACACTGGGCCGCCTGCAGCGGAGCGCGCGAACTTAACCACTCGGCCACGGGGCCAGCCCCTTGAGAGAAATATTTTTATCAAAATGTTCAAAGCACAATCATACAGTGGAAATAAAAAAGTGATTTTCAAATCCAATTTTTTATGTCTGTTTTATTGTATGTCAATTTTACCTCAATAAAGCTATTAAAATATTTGTTATTAGTAGTGGTATCACAACTGTCATGCTTGACTCATATTTTAATACTAAAACACAAAGTCCCTGGACCTGGGCGAATTCAACATCAAAGATATTAAAAGAGGAGGACGCTCAATTAATCTGTTGTGTAGCAAGATCTATCAGATGTAGAAGCTACTATCCTCTCAATACCCTCTCTTGAGGAAAATAAGTTGAGAGCCACACAAGAGTTAAAATATTTGTTTCGCATACCTGTGATTCAAGATATATTATTGCAAAACCTAGTTATATTTTTGAGACTAGAAGCAAAGTTTAACCAACAACAACTTAAGAAATGACAAAATGAAGAAACAGAAAAAACTAGATAGGTAAGGAAAAGGAAATTGAACTAAAGAAAAAGGAAAATAGACAAGGGGAGTAATAAAAATATTTTTCAAAAATTATATATGCCTGGCTATCATTAAAAAACCACCCAAATATAAGTGATATCTATGTTTTCAGAGATATTGCTATTCGTATAATACTCATTTCTTTTGAGTTTTCCAGTATCATCAGTCTCTCACTATAGAATTACATTTGCTATGCCATATTATTTATTCTGTATTAAATTGCTCTGGCAATAATCAAAGACATGCTGTGGGTTTCTGTAACGTCCTGACCTATGGTTCTCCTTCAGTCCTCTTACTTTGATTAGTATGGTAGTTCTCCTGCTACCCTAGAATGGATTCCAGAAATGGAGAAATTGGCTTTGGCTTAATATTTATTACTTCCACTTTTCTTATAATAAGCTCTTAGGTCCCACTTATTTCAACATACATCTCCTGCCTTTTCATTGTTTTGTTGTTTATAATGTCATTGGCAAACACTGCGGGGGGAAAACCAGCTCTAACATAGCGAAATTCTGTCTGTAATTATCATGGTAGATAGTGGTAACAATTGTATTATGGCTTCTCTTTGTTTAATATAATTCAGCTTATATTTGTTAATCAAACGTTTAGTGACAATATGTTGTAAATTGCTGCTTCTGAGATGCATCATTTTCTAGTGTCACATCCTCTACATCTCTCTCTCCTTGACCGGGGTTAAAGTGACACACATTTCTTTGTGTCCACATGTACTGGATGGATTCCAAAGCTGCAGCTGCAGAAATCTCAGGTGAATTTTCAATGACATTTTAAATTGGTGCTTCAACTGGAAAAATCTCAGATGGTGATTGTGATAGGCAGCCTCTAAAACAGCTCCCAGCAATCCCATCCTTCTGGTGTTCATGAGCTTGTGCAGGCCCTCCCCTTGAGCGTGGGCTGGACCAGTGCTCCCTTCTAATAGATAGTGTACGGTAAAAGTAAGTGATGGGATGTCGCCCCTGAGATAAGGTTACAAAAAGACTGTGGCTTCCATCTTGGGCTTTCCTTCTGAGGGAAGCCAGCTGCCGTGTTGTGAGTCCCCAGTGGAGAGGCCCACGTGGCAAAGAGCTGAGGGAGGCCCCCAGCCCACAGCCAGCAGGTAACTGCAGCACCTCAGTCCAACAACCCCTGAGGAACCGAATCCTGCTGAGAACCACGTGACCGAGCCTGGGGGTGAATCCTCACCCAGTCAAGGCTTCAGATATCACCCTGACTGCAACTGGAGCCCCAGGCACCCTGCTAGGCTGCACCCAGACCTCTGACCCAAAGGAACAGTGACATAACAAATGTTTCATGTTTTCAGTCTCTAAATTCTGAAGTAACTTAAGCAAGAATTGATAACTAATATAGCGGCCAATTTAGTCCTTTTTTCCCCCAAAGACTGAATTGAGAATATTGTAAAATGGACTGTTAGCTCTGAAAAAACAAGAGTGGTCCAAGATTACCAGCTCACTTCTTGAAGTAGCCCCACTCCCTCTGTTTCAATGGCGAGGTGGGGAGTGGGGGGCAGGACCTCCTCTACCACCATATAGTCTGTCCATAATTAGTATTGTTAAATATATTAGGGTCCATTTTTCATTGCCTCTTTTTCAAAATAGGTTTGAGGCAGTTTATATTAAAGAGCATAAACACAATACAATTAACATTGCAATAGGAAATCAAGGCCAGGAGAAGAAGACTGCATTGCATCTACCGAGGGCGATGGTGGGAGGCAGAACGACGGCCCCCAAAGATGCCCACACCCTAATCCCTAGATCCTGTGAGCGTGTTATGTTAGATGGCAATGGGGAGTCAAGTTTGCAGATGGAATTAGATGTGCTGAAAGCTGACCTTAAAATAAGGAGATTATCCTGGATCATCTGGGTGGGCCCGGAGTAATCCCAAGAGCCCTTAAATGGGGAACGGGAAGAACCAGAGACTTGGCGTCAGGAGAAAGAATTGACCGGCCACTGCCGGCTTTGAAGATGGAAGGGGCCCAAGCAAGGGAGTGATCTTTTTCTAAGTTTTCAGACCCTTGTCATTTTATCTGGTCATCAGACGAAAAGATTTCAGGGGCAAATAGGCACCAAGGCAGGCTAATAATTTCAAGCGACTTCAAGCCTCTGCTCTTTCAGTATTGACTCACCGTTTACGTAGAGAGGCTGAGAGTAGTGTGCAGGAAGGGCCCTGCTCTGAGAAGTTCAGCTCAGGCTGCAAATCTGCAAGTCCCACACACTCGGGGAAACAGAAGCCCCGTCACAAACACACCGCACAGACCTACACATCTTAGAAGGAGTTTAGCCATGATTTGCTGCTTCTTGAGTAAGCCGCCTTGGAGATGGGTATCCCCCACCCATCACTGTAGAAAAGTGTTCTGACCCATCCCCTTCCCCTGTCTTTCTCCACTGCAGCCACGCTGGCCTCGTTCCTGTTCCTAAATGCCCCTGCAAGCTCCTGCCTCCTGGCCTTTGTGTTTCTGTTTCCTCTTTCTGGTATGTTCTTCCCCATTGCTCCCTCACCCTTTTCAGATCTCTGCTGAAAGTCACCTTGACAGAAAAGCCTTCCCTCTCCATCCTGTGTAGAGTGCTCCTCCCCTGTCACTGTCCCCTTAATCCGCTTTCCTCTCCTTCGTAGCCCCCGTCACTGCCTGACATTTTCTATAGTGATTCTGCACCGTCTCTGTCCCCCACTAGAATGTGGTCTCCACAAGGGCAGGGTTCTGGCTTTCTGATCACTCTTCATCCCCAGCATCCAGGACAATGCTAGGTGTACAGAAAGCACACAGTGAGTATTTAATGAACAAGTGAATGAATGCTTTCTAACCACCTATTGTCATCTCCCCCAGAGAAGTTTCCATAAATGGACTTTTCTCCATCTTGCTTCATTTTCACTGCTGTCTATACCATCCAGTGATGTGGGGAGTTCTCTGGCACCTGGGACGCTCCTTGTTGGCCCCGTCCTTGACTGGACTCTGCGAATCCACAAATTTGACCTGTATATGCTCGTTAGAGGGTCAGTAACATCTGTTCTATTCACCTAGAACTTACTTATCCCAAGTCGAATCTAGATCTCTAATAAATAACAGATCTTAGTGCATTGTTTTCAAACTTATTTTAGCCCCAATCCCTTTGTTCAAAGGAGGAGCAGAAGTCTAACACGTAAAACTAAATAAAGCAGCTATGCTCATTCCTGCTCCAAACTCACCCCTCCACACCTAAAACTCCCCAGGGGGCTCCACACCTCCCTGCTCTTCTGAGACCACACAGCGGAAAACATCCGTCTCCAGGCATATGTTATTCCTGGGGATCCCTCAGTTCAGGGGTCAATAACAACAAGGTCTCCTGAGCACTGTATACTCTGAGCATTTTTTTACCACTTTACTACCATCGGAGTCATGGGAATATGTCTAAAGAGTAAGAATTTAGGGAGTTCCACCATCTCTTTCTTTCGGCAGACATGTCCCTTTGGTCTGTGTAATCCAGGGTCTGCTAGTCCTTTCTCAGATTCCACAACATCTGCCCAAAGGTTTAAGATGTTTAAATCCCGGCAACGTTAATGAGACAATATCGTTAATGAAATGGAGGGAAAGCCCTACATAGTCTACTTTTTTCTGTTACAAAAGTCATATACGGTCATTGTAAAAGTTCTCTCAAATACAGAAATGAATGAGATAGACGTGACCCCTGACGTCGGGCTGCGGCACAGCTGCAGTAACATCTCCCCTCTCTTCCCTTCCATCACCTGTGCCCCGTGTGCTCCTGTGTGCAGGAAGTCCAGGGCCTCCTTCCTGAGGCTCCCTCTCCTTCTTCCCCCTATCTGGCCAAGAACCCCGGGCTCACTCAGGCAGAAGTGCCAGGCCTGCTGCTTCCAAACAGCACAGTGTCACCAGTGAATAGCTGATCCCTTTCTTGGCTGATTTTCTTGTGTTGCTTCCACTCAGGATTCCTGTGAAAGTGGTGGTCTGCTGCCCTTGCTGAGCCACACTTGACGACGTCACCAGGGTCCCTGTATCCCTCCTCAGCACTGTGAACATTCACCATACACACGCGGCTGAATGTGGCCACTCAGACAGGGAGGAAGACTCAGGCAGGAGCTGCTCCACAGAGGAGTCCTCCTCTGGGGCCCACAGACCCCGGAATTTCACTATAATTTGTTTATGTGAAATGATATGTATTCAATTTTGTGCTTTTAAAAATGTTATTCTGAGAACGTGTTCATAGGTTTCACCAGACTATCTAAAGAGTGCATGGCACAAAAATGGTTAAGAACCCCTTGGAGAATGACAATTCTCATGCTCAAAGTTCTGTATTCTCAGACACCCATCACATATAATACATAAAAAGTAAAAGTCTCTTGCAATCCTGGTCTTCATTGTCTCCCCTAAGCCTGGTTCTCCTCTTGAGTTTCCTGATAAATTTGAGATTCTTCCTTGAGCCCTCAAATGCCAACCGCTGTGGATTTTCCCTCCTAAATATTTCTTGAATCCATCTACTCCTCACCTTCCACGGCTACCGTGCTGGGCCACCATTCTTCTCTTCCCAGGAGCATTGCCATGGCCTCCCGGCAAATCCACTGCTCCCCTACTAGTGCCCATTCCTGCTCCTGAACTCCTGACATTTGAGCAGACACCTGAAGAAGGTGAGGGAGCAAGTTAAACAGATGGTGGGAAATCTGGTAGGAGGATCGTGTTCAGGCAAAATGAATGGCAGGTGCACCAACTCTGAGAAGGGAGTGTGCACAGGGATTGGAAGCCAGTATGAAAGGAAAGGAATGAGTGTGTCAGGGTGAATGGTAAGAAGGTGGAGGACAGTGCACAGATCAACTAGGGCATTCTAAGTCACTGTAAAGACTTTGGCATTTACTCAGAATAAGATGGAAGCCATTGGAAGGCTCTCGGCAAGGAAATAATATGACTTGACTTCCGGTTTTTGTGTTGACAATGGACTGCAGATGAGCTAGGGTGAAATCAAGGAGACCAGTCTGGATTGCAGTAATCCAGGGACCCACGGTGGGAACAGAAGTGGTCAGATTCTGTATATATTTTGAAGATAGAGCCCACAGGATGTGCTGATGGGTTAAGTGTGGGTGAGAGAGAGAGAGAAGAGTCAAATATGATTCCTAGGTTTTTTCCCTGTGCACCTGGTAAAATGGAGTTGCCATTTACTGAGATATTAACCTATCAATAATGATGCCTATCTTTCTAGATTCATTTTTTCAATGCACAGAGAAAAATAGGTTTATTTTACAAAAATAGGATCAACTTGCTTTAAAAAGTCACACTTATAAGAGTAACACATCCTCCGGGTAGAAATTCAAACAGGAGAGACGGGACTACATTGAAAAGTGAAGTACTCCCCATCTCACATTTCCACACACTAGACACAGTCACTTTTAAGATTTCTTTTTGTATCATTTCAGAAAAAAATTTTTGCATATACAAATATTTATGTATGTTCTTTTTCATATTAATAAGATGATACTATTCGTAACATTTTTTATACTTGATTATTTTTATATCATTTATAGATCTACCTCTTCATTCTTAATCTTCGCACAATATGCCACTGCGTGCATGTACAATTATCCCTTACCTAGATAGGTATTTTAGATTAACTCTAGTGTTTTACAACTTTCTTTTTTAAATGCCTCTACTGTCTCAGCCAGGTGATCAAGAACAACATCAACAGTGATAAATCATGTTAATAGCATGCACACTTGATATGATATGTTCAAAGTGACATTTTACCTCTGTGGTCTTCCTCCCCAAACTTATAACTGCAGTCTAACCATGAGAAAAATGTCATACAAATTCCAATAGAGGGGTATCCTACAAATTGCTTAACCAGTACTCCTCCAAACTGTCAAGATAAGCAAAAACAGGGTAAGTCTGAGAAACTGTCATATCCAAGAAGAGTCTAAGGAGATATGGCAAGTAAATATAACATAATATCCTGGATGAGACCCTAGAACAAACAAAGACATTAGGTAAAAAACAAGAAAAAGAATCTATGTGAGATGATGGACATTAGCTGAACCTGTTGTGGAAATCATTTTACAGTATTTGTAAATCAAACCATCATGCCATATACCTTAAACGTACGTGGGGTTGTATGTCAATTATTTCTCAATAAAAAAATAATACTTTTTTCTCTGGAAAATAACTAAGGAAATCTGAGTGCATTACAGACTTTAGTTACTAATAATGTATCAATATTGGTTCATTAATTGTAACAAATGTACTAATGTAAGATCTTCATAATAGGGGAACCTGAGTACGGGGGTTTATGGGAACTCTCTGTACTATCTTCTCAACTTCTCTGCAAGTCTAAAACTGTTCTAAAAAATAAAGTCTGGCAAAAAAGGCAAATTTCATAGAGAGAACTTGTATATATCTTTATATATATTTAGAAAAGTGGAATGCTGAGTTAAAGCATTTCTGCATTTAAATTTTTGATAGTGACAAACTGCCCTACTGTTTACTCTCCTGCCAGCAAGATATGAGTGCAACTTGTTCTTTTCCTCTTAGTAATGTTTAGTGGCCTATGTTGCTATTTCTAATGGCTATGTACTCTCTTCTATGGATATATCTTAATTCATTTAACCAATCCCCTGTCATAAAATGTAAGCTGTTTCTGATGCTGCAGTATACATCTTTGTTCATCTTTACACATGATGCTTACTTAGGATTAACTCCTCTAAGTGGAATTGCTGAATTCAAGGCCTTACACATTAAAAAATCTCCACACATATTGCCTAACTAACCTCTAGAAAAGCTGTGCCGATTGACATTGCTACCAACAAAGTCTATTTCCTCACATGCTCACCAACGTGACTTTTCATCTTTGCCAACCTAACAGGAAAAAGAAAAAGGTATCTCACTCTAATTTACGTTCCTTTGATTGTTCCTGAGTCTGAGGTCTTTTCAAACGCTTGTTGGTCATTTGCATTTCTTCTTTGAGTTGTCTTTTCTTGTCCTTTGCTCATTTGTCTATCAAGTAGGTTATCTTTTTCATAATTTATTTGCAAAGGCTCTTTGTGCATTACGAATATTAACTTTATTTCCTGTCATATATGCTTAAGTATTTTCCTCAATTTTTGCATTTTAGCTGTTTTTGGTGTCTTTTGATGCACTCGCAGTCAATCTTTTTTTACAATTTCTGGTTTTGGTACATGCTAACAAAACTTCTTCCCTTCAAAGACTATATTTTCTCCTATTACTTCAATATTTTCCCTTTTACATATAAACATTTCACATTCCTCATAATTATTTTAATGTATGGTATGAAGTAGGAATATGTACATATTCCTGTATTATATTATATATATTTCAAATGGCTATTCAATTAACATATATTGAACGATCTGTGTATTCTCCCCTTGACTGGAAATATGGAAATACACTATCTACATCATACCATTAATCAATTAGTATGCATAGAATCTCTACATTTCACTTTATTTATTGATTCCTGGATGAGTACCACACTATTTAATAACTGTAATTGATGATATGACCATATGTTTTGATATTGTGTAGGGCAAGTCTCCTATGACTAATCTTCATCTTCAAAATATTCATGGTGATTTTAAGTAATTTATTCTCCCAGAGGAACTTTAGAATGCATTTTTCATCTCTTCTCCACACCCACCCAGACTCTTTTTGAGGTTTGGATTAGGAGTGCATTGAATTTATTAGGGAGAATTGTTATGTTTAAAATATTGAAACTCCTCATTCAGGAATATGACATATTTCTCAAATTATTCAAGTCTTCTTTTAAATTCAACATATTAGTGTCAGATATTCCTTGGTAAGTTTATTCTACTTATTTTATAGGTTATTATTGTAAGTAGAGTTTCCTTCCAGTATACTTTCTTACCAATTATAGCTAAAGAAAAGCTATCGCATAAATGAGATTGGTCTGCGTGTGTGTGTGTGTGTGTTTTTGCGAGTGTGTATGTGGTGGTGGTGGTGTTGTGATTCTAAACTTCATCAAGTTTCGTATTAATGTTATGCCAGCCTTGAATGTTATGGGAGTTTATCACTGTTGGCTTGCTTATAATCTCTGCTTAGTCCATATGACCATGATGTATATGCTAATATTTTAAAAATATTCATCTTATATCTGGATATCTGATCTTTCCATCGGTCTGATATATTTTTAAGTTGACTATCCTGGGATTCCTAGGTATATATCTAGAATATATCATTGCAAATAATAGTTTTGCTTTTCCTTTCTGATACTATGCTTTTTATTTTTCTTGTAGCATTGACTAGAACATTCAACAGAATGATAAAAAATAGCAAAAATGATAGTGTAAAAGATGATATGAATCGAGCTATGTTAAAATAGAGCTAAGGGCAGGCCCCATGGCCTAGTGGTTAAGTTCGCACACTCTACTCCCGTGGCCCAGGGTTTTGCTGGTTCGGATCCTGGGCGTGGACATGACATCACTCATCAAGCCATGCTGAGGCAGCATCCCACATGCCACAACTAGAAGGAGCCACAACTAAAAATACACAACTATGTACCGGGGGGCTTTGGGGAGAAAAAGGAAAAATAAAATCTTTAAAACAGAGCCAGAGCAGCCATTTCAGAGGAATTGCCTTGCATGTCTTGTTTTCTTTATCTTCCAAACTAGACCAAACCATCAACATTCCAAGAAGTCACTAACAAAAAGAATATCTTGTTTGTTAGGACTCATGAAATTGGACTCTGCTGATGACTGAATCACTAAACAATCAACGAAGTACGAGTCTAGCCTTTTTGCCTGATGGCTGAACCTCAAGCCAATCTATGAAGGACATCCCAGCCTCACCTCATCTAGCATCAGTTAACCCTCTTGATACTACTCACCTCAGTTTCCCCCATTTTTCCTATGAAAATCCTAAGCCCCTCTCCTGTAATTGGGACACTATTTGGGTTTCTACCTGAATCTGTCCTCCCCAATTGCAATTCCTTGATCTCAAATAAACACTTTGCCTCTTAAACTGGTTTTTGTTTTTGTAGGTTGAAATAGAAACCCGTGCCTAATTTCTAATCTTAACAGAAATAGGTCTAGTCTGGTATTTCACTCTTAAGTACAATGTGTGCTAGTGATTTCTGGAACATAATTTTGATATTATTAAGGTAGTTGTCTTTTTCTCCTAGTTTACCGTCAGGAATTAATATTTAATTTTATGGAATTTACTTTTTCATCTATAGTGATGATGATTTCATATTCCCCCTTTAATTTGTTAATGTATAGTAACTGATTCTATAATATTGAAGCAATCTTGCTTTCCCTTGAGCATCCTCACTTTTGCTGCTGGGCTCCTGGCTGACCAGTACTCACTCTGCCCCTCATCTAGTGGTGTATATTGTTACCTCCCCACCAACAGTGTCTGCTTGGACCAATAAAAATACGCGATCAATGCACTTCAGTCCACAGGCATTATATTACCTGACTGAAAAAGATGAGTTCTTGGGGCTGGCCCTGTGGCCGAGTGGTTAAGTTCCCGTCATCAGCTTCGGCGGCCCAGGGTTTCGCCTGTTAGAATCCTGGGCGTGGACATGGCACTGCTTACCGGGCCATGCTGAGGCAGCGTCCCACATGCCACAACTAGAAGGACCCACAACTAAAATAAATAAATAGAGAAATGCATTTGATATTCTGCAAACCTGAATGATTGGTTATCTGAAAATGTCTTAGACAGATGATGTGTGTGTTTGAACAAGATAGTTAGTTCAGTTGTTCCCTTTTTAATTATACCATATATAAAAATCAGGTCTAGCTTGTTTATTCCAGACTTCATGGTAATCTGTTTTTATAAAAGTTAGTTTGAAGTTTATGAGAATATAAAATCTTAACTCTTAAGTCTTTGTTGTTTGAGAAAGTGTTTCTGAGCCAGCCCTGATGGCCTAGTGGTTAAAGTTTGGCGCATTCGGCTATAGCAGCCCAGGTTCAGTTCCTGGGCACGGAACCACAGCACTTGTCTGTCAGTAGCCATGCTGTGGCAGCAGCTCACGTAGAGGGCCTTAGAAGGACCTACAACTGGGATATACAACTATGGACAGGGGCTTTGGGGAGTAAAAGAAGAAAAAGGGAGATTGGCAGCAGATGTTGGTGCATCTTTCCCAGCAAAAAAAACCAACAAGAAACAAGAAAATGTTTCTATCAAGGAGAAAAAGAACAGAAAATCTGCTATCACTCTCTCATGCTACTGTCATCCTTTTGTAACTTTGGAAGTAGAACTATGTGGTTGTGCTCATACTCTTCTAATTTTCTGTATCATCTCCTGTTAATTTTATTAGTGTTTCATGCCTTTAATTTGCCACTAAAATAAGATGTGTGTGTGTCGATTCATTTTTATAATGGAAAGTAATTGAGCGTGTATTACTTAAAGATGTTAAAATTTTCCCCTTACGCATATTTTAGCATACTAAATACTATAACATATTGGGAAGCTGTCATAAGGCATACATTTTAAATAACACTTTTGCATAAATTCACTTGATAGAGCAAATCTCAATAGACACTGTGATTATTCCCCTTTTCCCTAATTCATTAGGCTGATGGTATCTTGAATCATTATATTCAAATATGAAAACACACTTTAATAAATAATTGTACTTAGAACAATATAACATCTATACATCATATAGCAGAGAATTCATAGAAACTTTTTTCCTCCCAGTTTGTTTACCATAGAAATCAAATAAAAATTGAATTAAGCATGTATTTCTTCTTATGCCACAGTGCTCCCTAGGTGCCACTTATAAAATAGGTGACATATAGAGATTCAATGTCAATTCTTTATGTCTACATGATGCTGAAAGTGACTTCAGAATTTATTTTTACCATAATGCTAAAGTCAACCAATATAAAAAAGAAAGCTCTCTGTACCTTGTAGTTCACATACTTTTTCTTTATGGATGACTGTTGTTGTTTCTGGAACCCTGGGTCTTTTGGGAATGCAAGGATATTAACAATTTGGTGAATGTGACCTTGATAATAAGGCCAAGTTGCATACTTGGGCTCCTTGCCACTTTAGTGATTTTCCCGGTACCTGGCAGTATCAGAGGTTTTCATTACTGTACCTTCATGGCTCCATTATCCTTTACTGTCACAGGGCAGTTGCAGGAGCACCTTGGAATCAGATGGTGCCCTGCATGTCACAAAGTGATGGTGTTAGAGGTGGGGCCTTTGGGATGTGATTAGGTCAGCAAGGTGAAGCCCTCATAAATAGGATTAGTGCCTTTATAAAAGAGACCCCAGAGGACTCCCTTGCCCTTTCTGCCATGTGGAGACACAGTGAGAAGTTGGCTGCCTATGAACCAGGGAGTGGGCCCTCATCAGACACCGAATCTTCCCGGCACCTTGATCTTCAACTTCCCAGCCTCCAGAACTATGTGAAATAAATTTCCACTGTTTATAAGCTAGCTGATCTGTGGTATTTTTGTTGCAGCAGCCTGAATGGACTAAGACAGTGGTCTTAGGCTGATGGAGCTAGGACAATTTGGAGTCTGCTGAGGTTTGACCTACACCCTCGCTGCAGTGAATTAGGACCTTCCGTTTGGCAGTAATGTACATATCTGAGGCCTCTTGAGGCCCCCTGTCCCTGATTACATGGATTTTGCAGTGCATCCGCATTCTGATGATCTCTTTGACCCCGATGTCATGCTTATTGTCTCCTGGGGTTTGGGGAATCTGATCAGACTTCGGAGTCCTCTGGTGAATTTGGCTTTAAGTCCCATCTCCTATCTTGTGCCTGCCCGCCCACCATCTTCTATTGTCGGTGAAAACTTTCCTCAGTCTTTGTGTATGAGAAGTCGGCTTGGGGAGAGACCTTCTGTCCACCCACGTTGCCTTCTAACCCCACGTTTCTCAGGTTAGCAGTCAGGCGGTCTAACGTTAGGGTTAAAGCCCGAGGCAGACATGGAGTGGTTTGCGTTTGATAGGGCATCAGGCGGCTTTCCATGGGGCTGTCAGCGGACGGACTTGTGCTACCTGCTGGCGCAGCTGCAGCCCGGAATCGTAGTGGCCGCTCCGGGGAACTTTGAAATGAACAGGACTTTCACTGGAGAGGCGCCTTAGAAGAACACACCAACAGAAAAACAGCAGACAAACCCTCGAGAGGAGAGCCTCTGTGTTCTTCGTCTAAAAGAGACCACTTTGTTTAGGTAGACCACTCACCTTTCATGTCATTCTTAAGGGCTTTTTCACAGTGTGGTAACATTTCAACTTTCTCTTCTCCGTGAAGAGGAAGGCAATCAGCCTTTTCCAGGGGTACTTTCACGGTAGTATTATCAAACTCAGTAACCGAGGAGGCCCATCAGACAGGGGCTTTAATGCCTTAGCAGCCTCTGTAGGCAAACCAAAGCCTAGACCTGTAGCCCCCCGGGGCCGAGAGTTGCGACCGCAAACCCTCGGGCCCCAGCCACCCACCAGGCTTCCCAAAGAGGGCGCCCGCGGAAGCCGCAGCCCGCCGAGTGATCGCCTTGCTTGGCCTCTGCCTCTTCTCTACAAAGTCTTCCCCTGGCTCCCGCTGGTGGGCTGTTCCTGACCACTTCCCATTTGCTGCTGCCAGATTTTAACCCATTTTTGCTCAAAGTCAAAATTTTTAATATGCCTCAATTTATCTTTTAATGGTATAAAGCTGGCTCTAGCTCACCTTTTTTCCTATTTCTCTTTTTCCTCTCACTTGAAAATTTTTAAAGATGAATTCAGAAAAAAATAATTTTGTCATATGTGCAATCTAGGACTATCTGGTGCAAATGAATATCCAAAATGGCTAAGAGAAAAAAGCCAATAAACTATTTGTGCTGCTTTTGCGTAAAATGTGGATGAGCGAATTTAAATAATAGCCTTTGCTATTATGGTTATAAGCAGAAAGGTTTTAAGATAAAAGAGGAGCTTTTAAATATGATTTAATGATTATGAATATAAGGTTTATAAAGTATTTTTAAAAAAGGTTTATGAAATATTTCCGGTAAGTGGATGAATTGGAGCAAACGAATGAATATTTCTTTAAATCAACTATATGTCTTCTCCAGGTTTTATTATTTAAAATTAATGCTAATAAAATATTCTAGCTTATATAAAACTAAGGTTGAACTTCTCATGATTTAAATTTTCTAACTTTCCTGTATTCATCTTATAGGTCAAATAAGTTATCACTGACTCACCAATTATGTAAGGTTACAAAATATAAAATGGTGTTTAAATAAAGCTGTAATACAGATATCATTTAAAGGGGTTTTGACCTTATGAAATTGTAATTCTATTAATTATAAGGACCAAATGTGTTAGCTAAAATTGCAATTATTCAAATCCTCAGGTAACTTCTCAAGACCTTAGAAAATGTGCAATTAGCCCTTGGATACTTGCATAATTTATAAGTGAAAAATGGTACAAAGCTTTGGTCACTAAAGATAGTTTCAATGTATCTTTATTCTTATACATTTATAAAGTGACTGGATTAAAAGAATATGCAAATGTTTTGGATGATACCATATATGTGTATTTTGCCATTGTAAAACTTAACAGAGGTACCATATAATGTGTACACATAAGAATTTAGCTAGAGACTTCTTGGTTTTTTGTCTTTTAGTTTCCTCTGTGGAGAAAATAGTTGATCCCTTTGGTTAAAAGTGATTAATAAAAATAAGATATACTTTGTATAATAATTACGGAAAAATATGAAAATATACACACATAGAAGATAATGAGTATGAATTTTTCCTCAAGGAAACTGTTAAAGTGGTAATTTCAGTGTAACAGATGTACTGTTTTATATGTACTATTAAATAATTATATCTTAAAATTTTATTACCATTTACATAATTATGTGTTTATATATTTTAAACAAATACATATAAAGGCTTCTAAGACAATCTCCGAAAGTCTATAAATGAAAAAGTTTATTTAATGGTATATTCAGTGTTAACGGATTTATTCATCAAAGCAGCTTAATCTTTTTTTGTAAATTAATATATGGATGATATACAAAAAGTAAATTCGAAATTCATTACTGAGTCTCTGGTTTTACTTGTCCCTTGTAATTTCCTCTGATTTCTATTTATTCGATCTCGTTCATTCCACAAATATCATTGAGCACCTAGCCCACGCAGGGCGACCCAGCGATCCACAGCCCAGTCACTGTTCTCACGGCATTGACCTCACTGGGAAAGGAGACAGCGCTCAGGTGTGTGAGACGTCTGGTCTGAGAAGCGCTCTGCAGAGCGAAGCCGCACGAGAAGAGCGACGGGGAGGAGCTCGCGGGCGCGGAAGAGCCGGGCCTGGAGCACCCCGTTGAGCGGCCGCCTGCACGGAGGGAAAGCGCGGGCAGGAGCGGCCGGCGGGGCGGGGGGCAGGGGGCCGGCGCGGGAGAGGCGGGCTGGCGCGCGGCCCCGACCCCCGGCGAGGGGTTAAGGCACGCGCTGCCAGGAGACGGCGCGCTCACAGCGACTGAGTGCGGCACCGGCTGCGGTTTATGAGATGAAGACGACTGCAGAAGACGGTGCTGGGAGGGAGATCAGACGCTTCGTTTCGGACATAGTAAGTTCGCGATGCCTCCAAGTGGAATCGTCAAGGATGCTGTCTTCCATATGAACTGGCCCTAAAACGCCTAACACCGAAGAACGACGGAACGTTCGAGATGAGAAAAAGCACTTGTAATTGATAGTTCAGTCATCATTTTTCCACATTCTTTTCAGGTCGTGTCCTGTAGATAAGTATTTTTTCATATCTGTGATGGTAGCATAGATGACAACTGCTCTTTTTGTCACTTAAATTCTGTTAAAAAACGTTTCTCCGGGTTGCTACAGTTGGCACCACATCCCAAAAGGCTGCAGCGCTCTGGGAGCGTGCAAGGCTGGATGAGCTCGGTGAAGCGACTGCAGCTCCTCTTCCTCGTCGGCAGAGGGCGCCCGGGCAGCGGAGGGCGCTGCTCGGCCCTGAGATCCGGGAGCTCCTCCCTCTTTCCCTTCGTCCCTCCGCGCTCGCGTCCTTCGCCCCGGAAGTGCTCTTCAGGCGCTGCTGGCCGGCGTGACTTTGAAGGTCTCCCGCCGCGGTGCCGGTTGCTGAGCATCCCGGAGCCGCGGGCCCTGCGCGCCCGTTCTGCGCCGGCCATGAGGCTGCTGGGGACGGCCGCGGCCCTGGGGCGCGGGCTCCCGCGGGTCCCCGCCGCGCTGGGCTGGCAGGGGAGGCAGGTAGAGTGCCCGGGGAGCGGGGCCGAGCCCGGACTGTCCCCTGGCCGCGTGGCCCTCGGAGCGGCCCGGGCCCCTCTCCCTGTCCGTGCCGGCCGCGGGGCGCGCCCAGGGGCTGGCGTCGGGTGGCGGTGGCCCGCTGTGCCCGGGCCTGGCGCGCGCGGCTCGCAGGCTTCCCTGGGTTTACTCTGGAGGCGCCCGGCGCCAGGGTTCCCATTAGTTTTACCCGCCGCTTCCAAGTTGTGCTTCCCTCTGCCCACAAGTGACCGCAGTGCACTTGGATGTGCAGCCCTGTGGGCAGTGGTTTACATTGTGTCTTAATTCCATAAAATGCAGGATTCTGCCCTGTCCCCCCCGCCCCGCCCCAAGTAAAATAAAGTTTAAAAAAAAGTCGTTAACTTTGTGTAGAAGGAATTGGAAACCTTTTGTGGGTTGCGTTAGAGCTGTCGGTACCACCGCGTGAAGCACGGAAGTCCTCGGACGGCCTTGCTAGCTGTGAACGAGACTAAGGGGGAAGGGGAAACAGCAGAACTTAAGATGAAAACTCTAGTTCCTAGTAAAGTAGTTGTTAGGATCTATCTTTCTGATTTTATTATCCCCAGTGTATACTTTCAAACCTATAACATTTGATAAAAGTAGTTGTCCCCTTTTAGTTAATTATATAATTAATGCGAGCAGCTTTTTCTGATTGGTTGATTATGTATTTGTTTTCAGGCTGTGTCTTCTCTGCTCTCCCCTGCAGCCTTCCCTTTGGTTTCGGGAGTTGCGGTGGAGACGTGCCCTCTTTTGCCTTTCCAAGCTGTGTCGTATGGTGTTTTGTGTCCGTTGAGTTTCTCTGGAGGAACGATGTCCGCTGAACCCATGCTCTCTCTTAGAAAAAGTGCCCTGAATTGATCTCTCTTACTTTTCAGGTTAATTGGAAGGTCTGCGATGGTGTTCATCAGGGGTGATTCCCAACGAGAAAATACGAAATATTGGAATCTCAGCTCACATTGATTCTGGGAAAGCCACATTGACAGAACGGGTGCTTTAGTACACCGGCAGGATTGCAAAGATGCATGAGGTGTGTGGTTGTGGTGGGCTCCAGAGTAGTTAGAGCTTGGTTTTACTTGTTTTGTAGTTAATGGTTTGATAAACTTCACAAAACTTGAAAGGTTAAAAGAATGGTAACCGTGGATCTTTAGTCAGTCATATCACACAGAGGATTGCTCAAGTTGGCCTGAAATGTTGCTCTCAGGAATCCGTCTAGACCATCACTGTGGGTATCTTGAGTAGATTGTCTTTTAAGAGTGTTGTCAATATGATGTACCCTTCAACAGCCATTAAAATAGTATATACATAATTTTTAATGTTATTTAGAGATGTTTATAATGTTAAGTGGAAAAAATGGTTTCAAATATATAGTATGAGCTTGAGTTAAATACATATAGCAGAAAAAAATTTTTTTAAATCTTGGAACTCTCTTGAAGAAATTATTATATCATTGAGTGACTTAACTTTCCATTTAAAAATATTTCTTCAGATAAAAGATCGTCTTGTTAAATCATACGCTTTAAAAGCTGAATCCTTCCCACCTGGGCCTCAGACTCTACATGCAGCAGAGCAGGGCAGAACCCGTTCTCTGAACATCTGCTCCTGGACTAACACGAGGCCGGTGGGCAGGAGCGGGGCAGAGGGAGCAACAATGGCTCTCAGACCAGGTGATTGCTCTGTGGGAGCCCTTGCTGGGAGCAGCAGTGAAAAGAGGTTGAGACAGTTCACAGAGGGTAAAACCTATTACCAGTTTTCTATTTCAAGAGATGATCTGGTTTGGTGATTAGGCTTCTTTGGAAATTGCCCAGTTAACCATCTGTGTTCTAGTTCCACCTCAGTAAAGACTTCTTTCCTTCTTGGAATATAGGGACAGAGAAATCTGAATCACTGTGCTTGTGTTTAGGTGAAAGGTAAAGATGGAGTTGGTGCTGTCATGGATTCCATGGAACTAGAGAGACAAAGAGGAATCACTGTTCAGTCAGCGGCCACCTATACCGTGTGGAAGGATGCCAACATCAACATTATAGATACTCCTGGTAAGCTGAGTTCTTGGTTTTGTTGCAGCTTATTTTGGCAAAAGCCCATTTAGTTCTTTTCTATTCTATGACCAAGCTCATTGTTGAGTATCAAATAATACTCTAAAGTGTGACTGTGAATTTCCTATTAGAGAAATCTGACTTGGGACCTAGAGCATTTCGTCCTTATGTAGTTTCCTTGAAAAATAGTGCAAACAATTTGTGAGTGGGAAGGTTCTCACGTTTTATGTGTTGTAGCTGATCCAAAGGTGCCCATGTCCTGGTATCTTTTTGAAGTGATTTGGGGCTCTGGACCTTATGCTGGGTGAATGGTATGAGTGATTTAAGAAATCCACATTCTAGGGGCCGGCCCCGTGGCCAAGTGGTTAAGTTCGCATGCTCCCCTTCAGCGGCCTGGGATTTTGCCGGTTTGAATCCTGGGCGTGGACATGGCACCGCTCATAGGGCCATGCCGAGGCGGCATCCCACATGCCACAACTAGAAGGACCCACAACTAGAATATACATACAACTATGTACTGGGGGGCGTTGGGGAGAAAGAGGAAAAATAGAATCTTTAAAAAAGAAAAAAGAAATCCACATTCTAATTAGAAGACTTATGTCGTGAAAGATAAAAAACTTTTAATTTTGCATGTTATAAAAAAATCAGACCGCTCTTTAAGACTCTCCCACACTTCTTTGTCTCATTTAGGGCACGTGGACTTCACAATAGAAGTTGAAAGGGCCCTGAGAGTGTTGGATGGTGCAGTCCTTGTTCTCTGTGCTGTCGGAGGGGTGCAGTGCCAGACCATGACTGTTAATCGTCAGATGAAGCGCTACAATGTTCCATTCCTAACTTTCATTAACAAACTGGACCGCGTGGGCTCCAACCCAGCCAGGGCCCTACAGTAAATGAGGTACCGAGCCTGAGAAAGGACAGGGGTTGTGACCATCTGGATAACAAACCTTACCTCCAGAACTACGATTGATTCAGTGTCACTGGAAAAAGAAATTTATTTATGTGAGTGACTTATCTTAGTAAGTGGAACACTGAGGTCAGTAGTTTGATTTGTGTTGTGATCTCATCAACTACCTTCTCTGTAAAATGGTGAAAATATGACTTAAATTGTAGGGTTGTTGAAGGTGAATTCAGAAGACAATCTGGCAATTACTGTTTTGCTATAGTTAGAAAAGTCATAATCTAGAGTAGATTTTAAAAGTTTGTTAGAGCTGTTGACATGATTCCGACTCCTAGTGACACAGCAGAGTGGTGTCTTTCTGCGCCGTCCTCTCACCTTATGGCGCTACGTCAGAAGTATTCCGCTGCTATTCACAGGGTTTTCATGGCCACTTTTTCTGGAACTGGGTGACCAGGCTCTTCTTCGCAGTCTGTCTAGTCTGGAAGCTCCACTGAAACCTGCCCACCATGGGTGACCCTGCTGGTGTTTGAATTCCTGGTGGCAGAGCTTTCAGCATCACGGCGACATGCAGCCACCACAGTATGACAACCGACAGAGGGCTGGTGTGGTTCCCTAATGGGGAAACGAACTCAGGCGGCATGGTGAGAGCGCCAGATCTTACCACTGACCACCAGGCCTGGCTAGATCCTAAAAGTACTTGCATTTACTGAGACAAACCTAAAAGATCATCTTCAACTAATTTTAATTAATGCCCTTAGGTAGTCTGCTCTCTTCCCTTGCTCTCATGTGGTAACATATTTGCTGAGACACAGTAGCACTTCTTTCTGTGCCAGATGTTACCCAGTGGTATTTGTGGCATTTTACATTTTGCACAATACTGTGTGTGTCACATAGCCTTGAGAAGAGTCCACGTTTCGCTCTTCACCCTTTGTAACTGTGTAAATGGAGCTGTAGCATTCCCACTCAGCTTTCCCATGGCAGAGCTGATTGATGGGTGTAGGCAGTCGGGTTCGTGGTAGTGGAGAGACTGAGTGATGTGTCCAGTGCCGGGAGGGATGGTGCTGAGGACCTTTGTATCGCTGTGTGCACTCAGATGGAAGTGAGCTATTTGGGAACATGAGAATGAAATTTTTCTTTATTGGATGTTTGTCATATTTTCTTGGTAAAATAGAACGTTTTCACTTTTTTGCCTTTATTACTTATATTTTACTTGTGCTTGGCAGTAGTGGACTCTTCCCAAGTCTTTTTCTGAATTCCAGGAAAATTTCCTGTTAGCGTTTATTTTTCTACTTTGGTTCTTTAGTCTACTCTCTTTTTTTTTTTTTTGAGGAAGATTATTCCCGAGCTCACATCTGCCGCCAGTCCTCCTCATTTTGCAGAGGAAGACTGGCCCTGAGCTAACTCCCGTGCCCATCTTCCTCTACTTTGTGTGTGGGACGCCTACCACAGCATGGCGTGCCAAGTGGTGCCATGGGTTCCGAACCGGTGAACCCCAGGCCGCCGAAGCGGAATGTGTGTGCTTAACTGCTGCACCCTGGGCTGACCCCTACTCTCTTTAATCTGTTTTCCCATTTTGTAACTCTCATTAAACAGATTTTGAAACTCCTGAATCTCGCCTTCTTAACTTTTCTGCCATACTTTCTGTCTCCTTCTCATTTTGCACTGGGTTACAAGAGAATTCTTGAGGTCAGTCTTCCAGCTTACTACTCTGATATTCATCTGTATCCCTTCTCTTGTTTAACCTGTATTTTTCTTTTTAATTTCAGCAATTATATAGTTAATTTCCATAAACTTTCTCTTTTACTGCAACATCTTTGTTAATAGAGGTAATTACTTCTCATCTTTACACTTTATTTTCTTATAGTAACTCTCTCTTTGGACGTTAGTTCTATTTCTTGAACTCATGCCTCTCTTTCAAGCTATTGGTTTCCTTTGAATATTTGGTGATTTTTAGTTATCTATCCATAGTTACAAATGGGGGCCTAAAGTCTAGACTGGATGTTGGTAGCTGGAGCCCATTTCTTCTTGAGGGAGAAGCCCTGCTGGTGAGTGTGGCTTCTGTTCAGTGGTTGGCCTGAGTCGGGATACGGGCTGGTGACGAGTGTCTGCCTTTAGCACCTACTCTGAGAGTCTTCCCCTAAGAACTTCCTCTTCAGATGGCAGTACTCGGCTTCACGAGAGTCGGCTGATCCGAGAATGAGGCGTGGGCACAGTTACCCCACCATCTTCAGATTTCCTGGCCAGCTACCCATTGACCTGTTCCTCCCCCTTCGGTTTCTGATCCAGGCTATTCTGGGGATCTGATGGCAAAACACTTACTTCAGAGTTCTTTTTGTTGCCTAAATAGGGTTGTGGCTTCCTGAGCACGAAGAGTTTGGTTGTCAGTCTGTCCCTGACTGCCGTATGTCTTCCATTCTGACCTGCTGGTGACACCCCTCGCTGTCCCACCTCATCTGCCATAGATTTCTTTTTATATTTATTTTGTCATTTCAGAGACATTTGGGGTGAAAAAAGAGGTAAACGTATGTATTTTTATTTTTCAGGTCTAAGCTAAGTCATAATGCAGCGTTTGTGCAGATGCCCATTGGTTTGGAGAGCGATTTTAAAGGGATTATAGATCTTATTGAGGAGCGAGCCATCTATTTTGATGGAGACTTTGGGTAAGTATTAAAAATATATTAAAATCTTACATTTTAAAAAGTATGAAAGAGAAGGAAAAGAATGAGTTCTTTAAACGCAGAGTAAACATCTTTTTGAAATGAGGCTGGGAGAATATCCTTTAAGCTGATTCTGTTCCAATGCCTTTAATCCTGGTTTCTTCCTATTTTGCTTAGTATTCATTCCAAGGGAGCGTAGGTTAAGTTTTCGCTAATTGATTTCTATCACATTGTGCCCTGCCTGGTGTGGTGGAAGGAGGCCTTCAGCTTGGGCTAGGAATGCAATCTCTCTTTTTCAACTGATTTATTTATTTGTTCATTCATTCTGCAAACTTTTTTGGAGCAGCTGCTATGTCTTAGGTCTTGTGACAAAAACTATGAAGAAAATAGGGATCATAAATATTTTCTCTGCCTATTTCATGAGATTACAAATATAAAAAGATCAATATGTAAAGGCGGTTAAAAATTGCACAGATGTGGTTTGGGCAATATAAGAAGCAAATTGGTAACTTTTTGACATGGTATTTGGTCCATCAGTCCACTTTTGAGTGGCCTTTGCATACAAAGCACTATAATTGCCCAGTGGTTATCAAACCACAGCATTCAGAAAAATCCCCTGGAGAGCTTGTTAACGCACATGTTCCTGGATCTTCCTTCGGAGATTCAGTACATCTAGGGTGGGGCCTGGAATCTGCGTTTCTGGAAAGCCCCCAGGTGATGCTGATGTTGCAAGTCTGCAGACCGCACTTTGAGTGGCACTAATCTAGACAATGTGGGGGGTGGTAAATGACCCTTTGTTCTGAGGAGTGGCCCCAAGGGCCTGGCACTTTCTCCAAAGGTACTTCTTGAGGGATTTCCTTCCTCTGCTCTGGAACTGGGATTGCTGGTCCTGCAGGTGGGTGATAGGGCCTATGATCAATTAGCTGTAGAGTTTATCTCATCTTGTAGTTAGGGAAAAGATGGAGGCTGTCCAGCGGATGAGGCATTTCTCTCACTTTTCGTGTGACAGCAACAAAGTTTGTCTGTCCTTCCTTAGAATGTAAGGCCCAAGAGGACAGGGATTTTTGTCAGGCTTATTCCTTCATGTCCCTAGCCCCAGAACAACCTGGTACGTAACAGGGACTCAAAACATGTTGGTAGGTAAAGGATTAAATCCACTTCCCCAGAATTACCAGGGCACACGTTTCTGTCCTCTAAAGTGAAGGCTTGTCAACTTTGTTGTGCATCAGAACCCCAGGTGGAACCTCTTAATATACCTGCCCCTGCTCAGCGCTGGCCCGCCGGGCATGTGTATATTCTGATGTGAAACGCTAAGGGTCAGGGAGCTTGCGGGAAGGAAGGAATTAAGCTCTAAAAGCTGTGAAGAGCATTCTTTAGGATAATAATTATTTTCTGATCATTTGCAATTGGCTTCTTTTACTTTTTTGGATTTAGAAATGTGTTTTCTGAAAAGCTTATTATTTTTTGACATTAAGTTCCATTTTTAAAGAAATACTTTGAAAACTGTCAGACTATTGTTTCTAAGTGTCAGGTGTATCCATTTCTTGGTTGTGTATGTTTTATTTGTGACTCTTAGCTATTCGTCCCCTAGAGGAATGAAGCATTGGGATCAAAGTTGAAGAGTCTGCATATTTAGTAACCTTTTTTTTTTTTTTTACTGCAAAATGGGTTAGTCTGTGTTAAAAATTATGTGATTGGTTTGTTATTAATGGAAAGCAATGGAGTCGGGTCTCTAAATCTGCTTGTTAGAGACCATGATGTTCTGATTCATTTGGGTAATAAATTTTCAGGTGCTCACATGGGCTTTGGGGTCAGACTGGTTTCGAATCCTGCTGCTTCCATTCACTAGCAGGACACCCTTGAGCGGTTTGTTCTGGCTGTGTCAGTGAAGTATTTTGCCCACTGTTTTGTCTGAACTTTAAAGCTGTATGTTAATCTTATTTGCCATTATACTGCAAATATATCAGAGCTCTTTCTCATCTGAAAAAATATTTTAGCCATTGGTTTATCTTCTTCATGAGTGCTTTATGTGTTTAATCGAATATCCTCAAAGTACCAAAATAAACGTTTCTTTTTTTAGTCAAGTTGTTCGATACGGAGAAATTCCGGCAGAATTCAGAGCAGCAGCAGCTGACCGCCGGCAGGAGCTGATTGAGTGTGTTGCTAATTCAGATGAGCAGCTTGGTGAGATGTTCCTGGAAGAAAAAATCCCCTCTGTTTCTGATTTAAAGGCAGGTGCCGTCGAACTGCGCCTTAAGTTGACAAAGCATGAGGTGGGGGGTCTGGTTTGCAGCGAGGAGATGTGATGCTTTCCGATGGGCTTATTCATGGAATCTGAGTAAACTTATTTAACATGATTGCTTTCTTCAAAAAGTACTCGAGGGCTAGCCGTGTGGCCTAGTGGTTAAGTTCATTGTGCTCTGCTTTGGCTTCCCGGGTTTGGATCCCAGGGCAGACCTACACCACTTGTCAGCCATGCAAGTGTAGAAAGTGGAGGAAGACTGGCTCAGGGCCAGTCTTCTCAAGCAAAAAAAGAGGAGGGTTGGCAACAGATGTTAGCTCAGGGCGAATCTTCCTCAGGAAAAATTAATGCTTGACATGGTCTCGTACTTGTTTTTTTTTAAGTAATGAGTTATGTAATATTTTTAAATGGAAAAGGAGTCATAGTTTGTTCTAGAAAAAAGATACTTAAATAGCTAACCTCTTGGGTATGTCCTTATTAGAAAGAAAGAAGATATGTAGAGAAATGTTACAGCAATAAGAGAGGTTAAGAGACAAGGCTGCTAAGTGTTTGCTGACTGCATGTTGGTACTTACACTGTTGTACTGTTTGGAAGGCTGTATAGAGTCTTTCACTTCATTGCTCAACTCTTTACAAATAAAGAGAAGATCCCTGCCTAAGACTGGTAGCCATTTTTTGATTATATGTTTCTGCATAGAAGATAAATGACCAATAAGCACATGAGAAGATGCTTAAGATTGTGAACCATGAGGGAAAGCAAATCAAAACCACAATGAGATACTGCTTCATCCATTAGGATGGCTATTATTTCCAAAAAACAAAAAAGCAGATAATAGGTGTTGGCAAGGATGTGGGGAAATTGGAACCCTTGTGCATTGCTGATGGGAATGTAAAATGATATAACTGCTGTAGAAAACAGTATGGCAGTTCCTCAAAAAACTAAACAGAACTACTGTA
This sequence comes from Equus asinus, assembly GCF_041296235.1. Lineage (NCBI taxonomy): Eukaryota > Metazoa > Chordata > Mammalia > Perissodactyla > Equidae > Equus > Equus asinus. Next base: position 60,857,639 of record NC_091794.1, read on the forward strand.
TGATCCAGCAATTGCACTTGTGTATACCCAGAAGAGCTGAAAACAGGGACTCAAACATACTTGTCCACCGTTTTGATAGCAGCACTATCCACAGTAGCCAGGAGGGGGAAATGACCCAAATGTCCGCCAATGGATTAATGGATAAACAAAATTGGTATATACATACAATGAAATATTATTGAGCCTTTAAAAAGGAATAAGATTGTGATACATACTATGTGAATGAACCTTGAAGACATTATGCTAAGTGAAATAAGCTAGACACAAAAGAACAAATATTTGATTCCACGTATATGAGGTACACAGAACAGTCAAATTCCTAGAGACAGAAAGTAGAATAGTGCTAATCAGGGGCTGGGGAGGGGCCGAAGGGGGAGTTTACTGGGGACAGAGTTCCAATTTGGGATAATGAAAAAGGTGTGGAAATGGATAGTGGTGATGGTAAGATAGCAATGTGAATGTACATAATGCCACTGAACCGTAAACTTAAAAATGGTTAAAATGGTAAATTTTATTTTATGGACATTTTATCATTATAAAAAAATGACTGATATTCATTTTGTCTAACCACTTCATGCACTTAGCAGAAATCACATAAGTAATTATTGTGTGTAAAACATTGCACTCATGGAGTTTCCAGGTCAGATGCCCAAGGAAAGAACTGTTGAAGCTGAGGATGCTTACTAATATATCTCATAACTTAGTCCTTTACCGCTCACAAAGCTCACCACCTCAGTTCTCTGATGAGTAGGGAACACCGTGTAGGAAGGGATAGGTCTGGCCATAAATAAAGTCAAGTATTGTGTCCTGGGAACCACAATAGAGAGTTAGGTTTTTATCTATTAAACAGAATGTGGAAGAGGTCCCCACGACCACGCCCAGGTTTGTTGACTAGGAGGACTCGCAGGACTCAGGACATAGTCACACTCAAGGCTGTGATTTCTTACAGAGAGAGGACATACAGCAGAATCAGCACAGGGAATAGGCACGTGAAGTGAAGTCGAGAAGAAACCGTGTGTAAGCTTCCACGAGTTCTCTCGCAGTGTAGTCACGTAGGCGTGCTTGACTCCTCCAGCAGCAAGTGGTGCCTGCGCCTGTGAAATATCTACCAGGGAAGCTTCTCAGAAACTCGGTGCCTAAGGTTTTATTGGGGGCTGGTCACATGACACCCTCTACCTGGCATGCACCAATTCCTGGACTCCCAGGGGGAAAGCAGGTGTTTAGCATACACCACATTGTACAAACAGTCTTGGCCCGGTGAACCAGTCTTAGCACTTCTGGGAATGCTGGGCACCCTCCTGAAATCCTGGTTCCCAGACACCAGCCAGGGGCCAACCTTGCAAGCAGGCCATTCTAAGGATAGCACTTCCAGTCCTGCTGTGTTTACTGTTTTCTGCACAGGATGCGTGGGTAACTTTAGTTTCTGTATTGTTGGATATATTATTATTAGAGACAGTGGAAGTCAACAAAGTGTTTCTTAAGAAAACAAGGGAAAAGTTTGGAAAAGTACAGCTTTTGTTAGGCTGGTATAGGAATAGTTTTTCTATTTATCTACCACTATTTGTTTCTCTATCCAATGGATGTAAAGTAAGCATGGTAAGATTCTTATATGCCCCTACTTGCGTATAAGGGAGGGGTGGAAGGTCAAGGATGTGACCATGTGGCCTGGGTAGCCTCGGTGGTTAGTGACCTAGCCATTTTTGGTTCCTAGCAATGGCAAAATCAAGTTGCTAAGGTAGTTTCAAATAGTAATTGTTTTTTTGCCGTGCATGTTTTCCCCTGTTCTGCTCTGTTTTATCATGCTAGCTGTTATCTTACTTTTCATTTTCGTGATGTTTAAAAATTTTGGTTATAAATATTTTGCTTTAAGCTTTTTGAGGGTAGTTTTTTTTTTTTCATGAGGACTGACAAATATAACTGTATGCTGGCTCCATATTTCTGCAGAGGTAGGTTGTGGCCACAGCGCTGCCCTTGGCCTCTTTCAGCTGCAAGAGCTGACGCTCCACTGCTGACGCTTGGAGACCTCCTGGGCCATTCGGGCACCTGGGGATGCAGCCTGAGGCCCACTGATAGGGCTTGCACTAAAGCCTGGCGTTCGTTATTGTAGAGCCTCTTACTCTCATTGCCCTTTATGATGAGTGATCCGTACCGCTGGACTTCCTGTATGTATGTTCTTTTAAAAAATAAATAAATAAACAATCAAGTGTTTTCTAAGGTATGCCTTTTTTTGGTAAGGAAGGTTGGCCCTGAGCTAACGTCTGTTGCCAATCTTTCGCTTTTTTTTCCTCCCCAAAACCCCAGTACATAGTAGTATATTCTAGTTGTAAGTCCTTCTAATTCTTCTATGTGGGATGCCACCACAGCATGGCTTGATGAGTGGTGTGTAGGTCCCTGCTGGGGATCCAAACTGGTGAACCCTGGGCTGCCAAAGTGGAGGGTGCGAACTTAACCACTGCCCCTCCAGGCTGGCCCCAAGTGTTTTTAATAGATGATACTTTCATATGGTTTAAAATTTTTTAAAGTATACAAAGATATACAGTAAAAAATCTCCCACCTGTCTCCCCTCTGCTCAGTTCTCTGCCCCTCCCTAAAGCAGGTTGCTGGTTAATGGTTTCTGTTGTATCTTTCCAGAGATTTTTTTTTTGCATATGTATAACTTTTCCCTCTATTATGTGCAAGTGTTAGCATACTGTTCACACTCTTCTGTGTATGTGTCTATTTTCTATATGTATGTATCTTTTTTTGCCAAATTGAAAATTAGTGACATTCCAAGAATGTTGAAAGCCGTTGTACAGTACGTAGCTTCCAAGCCCTGAAAAAGGAACTGATTTTGTTTCTTTTTCTTTGTATTTTGACCTTAAGTTATAGAGAACCTGATGCTAGTCTCCGCTAGAGCCAGTACTCCAAAGAGTATCAATGCATTTCATTCATTTGTTGGTTTATAATTGATCTGAAACAAAAAATGTAATTTTTAAGATTAACTAATCATTAAATTTTTTTCTGTTGCAGCTTGCAATCCGAAGAGCTACTCTAAATAGGTCCTTTACTCCTGTCTTTTTGGGAAGTGCCTTGAAGAACAAAGGCGTCCAGCCTCTCTTAGATGCTGTTTTAGAGTATCTACCGAATCCATCTGAAGTCCCGAATTATGCTCTTCTTCATCAGGAGGAGTAAGTCTTGCAAACTGACTCCTAGTTTCTGCAGAAATACGTTAACACTTATGCAATATGAAAGCAATGGTTCCTTTAAGAAACAGACTTTTTTAAGCACGCATTGATTATTTTTCTTTCCTGTCTGTACCAGATAATTTCTGTATTTTTTAGTCTGCTCTGGTCCTGTCACCATGTTGTAACTAAGCCCAAGGAAGTTACTCTTACTGATCTCTTTCAAAGAAATTTCATTTATGTGAGGTCAGAAATGTTTAACACACGTGCATTTTCTTAGCTAATACTCTGATGAAAGAAATTGATATAAAAGAAGTATTAAATATTGCATCTCATAGATTTATGTTTCTTTTATTTTAAGTGATTCAAAAGAAAAAACCAAAATCTTAATGAACTCCAAAAGAGACAGTTCTCACCCATTCGTAGGCCTGGCTTTTAAACTGGAGGTAAGTTGCTTTCTAATGTATTTAACTGCTGTAGGTAGAGATTTTCTTTTCTTTTAGGTTTTTATTCCTATTATAAATTGACTCATAAAAGATTTGGTTACAGGGTTCTCTGCTATAAAGTTACTCTTTTTTCCCCCTTTTGATACTGACTCTTTAGAAGGAAGTTACTATGCACAGCCACAGTTAAGGGGTGGGGCATCAGCTCCACCTCCTGGAAGGAGCAGCATCTACATTAACTTACTTGGGATTCTTCTATATGGGAGAGTTGTCTCTTCACCCCCGTTTATGTGTTTATTCAGTCATTAGTTTATATCAGTATGGATTCATGGATATTTATTTGTAGTTTGAGTTGTAATCCAGTAGTATGTCACTTATTCTGTTGCCCAGCTTTGGCCAGTGGAGCTCTTTCCGTTGGCTCCTGTGTCTCTTTGACGTTCTTCAATGTTTTGCTTTTTTGAATACTTCCTTACTTTGTGGCATTACATGGCCCATGCCCTAGAATCAACCATTTCTCTGGGAGCCCTGATTCCTTTTAATCAAGAATAGTATTAGGAACCAAGATTTGAGCATGGAGTGTGCTTTTTGTTGGGATATTGTTGCTTCTGTTCCTAATATTTTAAGTGGGGAAAAATGATGGATAAGTTAGAAGTGTGAAGAGTGGTTATTTCTGGGATAGAATTTTATTTGGGGACTTTTTCCTAGTTTTTATTTTTAAATTTTTACAATCTACTTCTTATTACTTCTAAAATGAGAAAATAATTTTAAATTCAAAAGTAGAAATAACTGTGCAGTGACAATTTTATGCATAAAGCTTTTAAAAATAGGTATTTAGGAATGCTTTCTTAGCATCCCAGAATAGTGATTATTCAGTTTAAAGTATGGAATGTTTTAATATTTAATGGTTTTTATTGCCAGATTGCTTTCATACTCTCAGAATTAATGTACTAGGTTATTTCAATGAGTCTTATTCAAATTGAGTATTATTTATTAAAAATCAGTACTGATTTCATACATGAAAATGGCATTTTAATATTTCATCTTGCCTTAATTCCTAATGATAGAGAATATTTTTTCATATACTGTTTATGCAGTTGCATTTCCTTTTTTGTAATTGTTTCTTTATTTCTTTTGTCTTTCCTTTTTTAAAATTAGAGTCAAAGTGTTTTACTTATTTGTATGAGCTTTCCCTAATAAAGTTCTCTTTTAAAACAATAAGCAGTTTAAAATTTATATAATCAAATATATGTCTTTATCTTGAGTCATTCTCTCATTTTTAACTTCAGAAGCCCTGCTCTTTGAATATATTTTGTAAATATTTCTTTAGTTTCCTCTGCTTTGTTTATTGGTTGTTAAACCGGCTGGAATTTGTTTTGCTGTGTGCTGTGAGGTAGGGTCTAAGTGGATCTCCTCTGCCTCCAAAGAGAAGACCCATTGTCTTGTTACCAGCTTTTGAACAACGTTACACTTTTCCATTGATTGTCATGTTTTTTTAATCATTGTTGACAAATGAATTAAACATTTTAGATTTTTAACTATGCTCTATGGACTGTTCAGTCTAATTGGTGCTAGTTCCATACTTTTTAAGTTTTGGAGTATTTAATTTTTTTAAATATTAGTCAGGGTTAGTTTCTTCTCATTGCCATAGTTTTTAAAATTTCTATTTTTAACCATTCTTCTAAGTAGATTTTAAATCACTTATCAAATGTTTATATATTCCTCTTGGGATTTTGGTTGCTATTGTGTTAAACCCATAAATTAATGTGGGAAAAATTGGTAACTTTTAAATATATATCTAATTGATTAGTGTTACTGTTCAGGAGGAATTGATTCTTGAATACTCATTTTATATTCAGTCACTTCACAGAACTCTTACTTAGATAGCTTTGCAGGTGATTATCAAAGGGTTTTTTAGATGTATAGTACAATCTTACCATTTCTAATGATGTTTTTGTTGTCTTTCCAATAATTATACCTTATTTTTGTGTCTTATTTTATTAAACTGAACTTATGAAATAATATTAGAAGGCAAAAGCATACTTCCTAATTATATAAATAATTAAAATTTTCTTTTGATAACTTTTATTTTGGAGGAAACAGAAGTAGTACCTTGGATTGTGATACCAAAAAGAATAACAACAACCATTTAACTTATCTTATTCAAAGCTAGTATTAAGGTAGTTTATGACAAACCAAAGCATGTATATAAGATGTACTACTAAGATTGATAGGAAATATTTGGAGGTAGTGTGAAGTTCTCCTAAGTTTGATTACTTTTATTATTATTTATTTGATTGAGGTCGCTTTGGTTTATAACATTGTATAAATTTCAGGTACACATCATTATATTTTAATCTCTATGTAGAGTGCATTGAGTTCACCACCAAAAGTGTAGTTTCTCTCTGTCACCATACACGTGTGCCCCTTTACCCCTTTTGCCCCCCAGCCCTCTACCACCTGCTGCTCTGGTAACCACCAATCTGTTCTCCTTATCTGTGTGTTTATCTTCCACATAGGAGTGAAGTCATATGGTAATTGTCTTTCTCTGTCTGACTTATTTTGCTTAGCATAATACTCTCAAGATCCATCAGTGTTGTCACAAATGGCACTATTTCATCTTTTTTTATGGCTGAGTAGTATTCCATTGTGTATATATATACATATACCACATCTTCTTTATCCCTTCATCCATTGATGGGCACTTAGGGTGCTTCCAAATCTTGCCTATTGTGAGTAATGCTACAGTGAACATAGAGGTGCATATATCTTTTCAAATTAGTGTTTTCCTGTTCTTTAGATAAATGCCCAGAAGTGGAATAGCTAGATCATATGGTATTTTCTGTTTATAATTTTCTGAATAATCTCCATACTGTTTTCCGTAGTGGCTGCACCAATTTACATTCCCACCAGCAGTGTATGAGGATTCCTTTTCCTATACATCCTCTTCAACACTTATTTCTTGTCTTTTTAATAACAGCCATTCTTACAGGTGTGAGGTGATATCTCATTGTAGTTTTGATTACCTTTCCCTAATAGTTAATGATGTTGAACATCTTTTCATGTGCCTGTTGGCCATCTGTTTGTCTTCTTTGGAAAAATGTCTGTTCTTATCCTCTGCCCACATTTTGATTGGGTTGTTCATTTTTTTGATGTTGAGTTAAATGTTTTTTGATGTATTTTGGATATTAACCCTTTATCAGATATATGATTTGCAAATATTTTCTCCCAGTTGGTGAGTTGTCTTCATTTTCTTGATGGTTTCCTTGCCATGCAGAAGCTTTTTAGTTTGAAGCACTCCCATTCATTTATTTTTTCTTTTGTTTCCCTTGCCTGAGTAGACATGATATTGAAAAAGATGCTGCTAAGACTTATGTCAAAGTGTACTACCTATGTTTCCTTCTAGGAGTTTTATGGTTCCAGGCCTTACATTTAAGTCTTTAATCCATTTTGAGTTAATTTTTGTGTATGGTGTAAGATAATGGTCTATTTTCATTCTTTTTCACGTGGCTGTCCAGTTTTCCCAACACCATCTGTTGAAGTGACTTCCCTTTCTGCATTGTATGTTCTTGGCTCCTTTGTCAGAGATCAGTTGTCCATAGATGTGTGAATTTATTTCTGGGCTCTCAATTGTGTTCCATTGATCTGTGTGTCTGCTTTTCTGCCAGTACCATGCTGTTTTGATTACTATAGCTTTGTAGTATATTTTGAAATCAGGGAGTGTGATACCTTCAGCTTTGTTCTTTTTATCAGGATTCCTTTGGCTGTTTGGGGTCTTTTGTTGTTCCACATATATTTTAGGATTCTTTGTTTTCTTTCAGTGAAAAATGTCCTTGGGATTTTGATAAGGATTGCATTGAATCTGTAGATTGCTTTAGGTGATATAGACATTTCAACTATGTTAATTCTTCCAATCCGTGAGCACGGAATAGCTTTCCATTTCTGTGTGTCTTCTTCAGTTTCTTTCAATAACGTCTTATGTTTTCAGTGTATAGGTCTTTCACCTCCTTGGTTAAATTTATTCCTAGGTATTTTCTTCTTTGTGTCGCAATTGTAAATGGAATTGTATTCTTAATTTCTCTTTCTGCTAGTTCATTGTTCGTGTATAGAAGTGAGACTGATTTTTAAATGTTGATTTTGTACACTGCAAGTTTACGGTACTTGTTAATTATTTCTAATAGTTTTTTGGTGAATTCTTTAAGGTTTTCTATATATAGAATCATGTCATCTGCAAATAGTGGCAGTTTTACTTCTCCCTTTCCAATTTGGATCCCTCTTCTTTTTCTTGCTTAATTGCTCTGGCTAGCACTTCCAATAGTATGTTGAGTAAGAGTGATGAAAATGGGCATCCTTTTTGGGTTCCTGTTCTTCGAGGGATGGCTTTCAGTTTTTCACCATTGAGTATGGGTTGGCTGTGGGTTTATCATAAATGGATGTTGAATCTTGTCAAGTGCTTTTTCTGTATCTATTGAGATGATCATGTGATTTTTATTCCTCTTTTTGTTATTGTGGTGAATCACATTGATTGATTTGTGGATGCTGAGCCATCCATGTGCCTGGAATAAATCCCACTTGATTGTGGTGTATGAGCCTTTTAATGTATTGTTGTATTTGATTTGCTAATATTTTGTTGAGAATTTTTGCATCTACGTTCATCAGTAATATTGGCCTGTAATTTCCTTTTTTGTGTTGCCCTTGTCTGGTTTTGGTTTCAGGGTAATATTGGCCTTGTAAAATGAGTTAGGAAGCATCCCGTCCTCTTCATCTTTTTGGAAGACTTTGAGAAGGATAGGTCTTAAGTCTTCTTTGAATGTTTGGTTGAATTCACCAGAGAAGCCCTGTGGTCCCGAAGTTTTGTTTTGTGGGAGGTTCTTCATTACTTCTTCAATCTCTTTATTTGTGATTGGTCTATTCAGATTCTCTATTTCTCCTTGATTCAGCTTTGGGAAGTTGTAAGAGTCTAAGAATTTATCCATTTCTTATATGTTATCCAGTTTGTTTGTGTTTCATGTATAATGTATATCATGTATATCATGGTGCATAGCTTTTGATGGTATTCTTATAATCCTTTGTATTTCTTTGGTATCTGCTGTAATTTCTCCTCTTTCATTTAAATATATATTTAAATAAAATATTTAAAATAAAACTGATTTTATTTATTTGTGCCTTCTCTCTCTTTTTAATTTTTTTGTTGGGGAAATTGGCCCTGAGCTAACATCTGTGCCAATCTGCCTCTATTTTGTATGTTAGTTGCCACCACAGCATGGCTTGATGAGCAGTGTGTAGGTCTGTGCCCAGGTTCCAAACCTGCGAACCATGGGCCCCTAAAGCATAGCTCGTAAACTTAACCACTACACCACCAGGCCAGCCCATGAGCCTTCTCTCTCTTTTTCTTAGTCTGGCTAAGGGTTTGTCAATTTTGTTTATCTTTTCAAAGAATCAGCTCTCAGTGTCATTGATCCTTTCTATTGTCTTTTTAGTCTCTATTTCATTTATTTCCACTCTGATTTTTATTATTTCCCTCCTTCAACTGACTTTGGGTTTTATTTGTTCTTCTTTTTCTAGTTCTTTTAGGTATAGTGTTAGATTGTTTATTTGAGATTTTTCTTGTTGCTTGAGGTAGGCCTGTATTGCTATTTAGTTCCCTCCTGGTACCACTTTTCTGCATCCCATAAGCTTTGCTGTGTTGTGTTTTCATTTTCTTTTGTTTCCAGGTATTTTTTGACTTCTCCTTTTATTTGTTCATTGATCCAATAGTTGTTCAGTACATGTTTAGTCTACACATATTTGTGACTTTTTCAGCTTTCTTATTGTAGTTGATTTCTAGTTTCATAGCATTGTGATCAGAAAAGATGCCTGATATGATGTCAGGTGTTTTAAATTTATTGAGGCTTGTTTTGCTTCCCAATGTATGGTCCGTCTTTGAGAATGTTCTTTGTGCCCTTGAGAAGAATGTATATTCTGCTGATTTGAGATGGAATGTTCTGTATACATCCATGAAGTCCATCTGGCCTAGCGTTTTGTTTAAGGCTAGTGTTCCTTGTTCACCTTCTGTCTGGATGATGTGTCCATTGTGTAAGTGGGGTGTTGAAGTCCCCTACTATTATTGTCTTGCTGTCAGGACAGGGTATTCTTGGCTGACAGTTTTTATCTTTCAATATTTTGAATATATCATTCCACTCTGTCCTGGCCTGTAGAGTTTCTGCTGAGAAATCTGCTGATAGCCTGATGTGGGTTCCTTTGTATGCTATTTTCTCTGGCTGCTCTTAATATTCCTCCTTTGTTGTTGACTTTTGGCAGTTTTAATGTAAAGTGCCTTGAAGAAGGTCTTTTTGCATTGAGATAATTAGGGGTTCTGTTAGCTTTATGGACTTGTATATCCAGTTCCTTCCTCAGTTTTGGGAAGTTCTCAGCTGTTATTTCTTTGAATAAGCTCTCTGCTCCTTTCTCCCACTCTTCCCCTTCTGGGCTACCCATTGTCCTTATGTTGCTTTTCCTGAGTTGGATATTTCTCCATTTTTAAAAAATCTTAGTTCTTTCTCTTCCACCTGAATCATTTCTAGATCTGTCTTCAAGCTTGCGAATCCCTTCTTCTATATGGTCTGCTCTATTTCCACTGCTTTCTAGTTTTTTTCATCTCATTAATTGTGTTCTTTATCTCCAGAATTTCTGGGGGGTTTTTAGTTTCAGTCTCTTTGGTGAAGTGCTCCTTCTGTTGATTTTATTCCTGAGCTCATTGAACTGTCTTTCTGAGTTTTCTTGTAACTCAGTGAGTTTCTTCATGACAGCTATTTTGAACTCTGTCAGTTAGATCACAATCTTCCGTGACTTCCAGTTTGGTCTCTGGAGGGTTGTTGTTTTCCTTCTGTTCTGTGTGTTGCTGTGCTTCCTCATGGGGGGTGATGAGTTCATCCCCTGCCAGCGCATTCATGATGGTACCCACCTTTCTTATTTGGGCACGGCTTTGGTTACTTTGATTCTGAGCTGCTTCTGGTTGCATTTCAGAGCCTGCACTTTCCACCCTCCACTGCCTCTGCCAGAGGCATCGTCAGTGCCCTCTTGTGCTGCTTGTGCCTGCGAGGTTGCTGCTTATGATGTCCCCACAGTCGCGGGTGTTGCCACTGGGGTCACCAGGCTGCAGGCACCTCTGCTGGGTCTCGTGTTCCTCCACTAGCTCTCTGTGGGCTCTCCATGGGCTCGGGTGCTGCTGCCCCGTGCACCACCTGTGCTGCTGCTCCCAGGTTATCTGGGGATGCTGGCAGTACTACTACCAGAGGCACTCAGTTCACAGGTGTTACTGCCAGTGACTGAGGTCTGGGTCTTGTGTGCAGCCCCTGCTGCTGGTAGAGCTGGTGTCAGGAGTGCAGCCACTAGGGGATGGGTGACAGGTACTGCTGTGACTCCTGGAGCCTCAGGTTGCAGGTGCCACCTGCCACTGCAGGGGAAAGGAGAGGGGTTAAGTCACAAGTGCCACTGCTGGGAGAGGGGCAGGGGCTGAGCCAAAACTGCTGTTGCTGCTCATGCAGCCTCTGGTCTCCAGTGCCACTGTGCTTTTTGAAACTTCAGGTCAGGATACCACCACAAGGGGTATCTGCATTTTAGATGCACCCTTGCTGCTGGGAGGGCTGGTGTTGGAGTTGCCAATACTAGAGGAGGACACCGGGGCTGCTTCCCTAGTTCTACTGCCTCCCAGAGGTCCAGTCCACCCACCTTCAGGTGTTTATATGTCTGGATCTCTCAGGGTTTCTGGTGTGCTGTGCACCTTTTGTTTGTCATTCGATCTCCTACTGGCTGTAACTTAGAGGGGAGACACAATGGGAACAGCTCACTCTGCCATGATACTGACATCACTCCTAATTTTGATTTTTATGTTTCTTTTTCATTTCTTTCTGCCCTTACCCAATCTTGACTTCTAGGCAGGTCGTTTTGGACAGTTAACTTATGTTCGCAATTATCAAGGAGAGTTGAAGAAGGGTGACACCATCTATAACACCAGGACAGGAAAGAAAGTGCGAGTGCAGAGGCTCGTTCGCATGCATGCCGACATGATGGAGGCAAGTACAGTCATTGCTGTGAGGTCCAAAATTTCTCTGATGTCCGTGAAATACATCTACCTTCTTGGTATCCTGAACCCCATGGGGAAATCACTTCTATTGAACATGTTCTTCTGGCTTCTTCCTTTTTAATTAGCTGTGCTACAGGTCTGATGGAGCACTTTGGTAAAGGTTAAATCAGCAGATGATAAGAACACATTCCACACCACTATTTGTGAGTTAGCTGTATTTCCTCAATGGCCAAGGTTAAGGAGAAGGGACAGTTTGGTCCCTGAGACTCAGAACACAAGATTCAGCCCTTAAGAGCTATCATTACAAAGAGTATAATAGGTTTTTAGGACAGTGGAACTGTGGTTCTCAAAGGTAAGTGAGAGTAATAAATTCACACATAATTTCCCACATTGTTTAGTGGATTTACTTTCTGAAATATGGTGGATCTGAAAGTTCTTTTTAACCCTAGAGTTTTGTATTCGTAGAACCAGCCCCTTGACAGGTCCCATTGGTGCTGGAATCTCTCTGAAGATTGAAAGCCTTTCAAGATCTGGTCTGGAAGATGAACTTCGGCTTAGGGCTTGAATTGGCTCTGAGTCTGTCCTGGCCTTCTCTTGTCCACGGGGTTAGGCCTTGGCAGGAGTACCAAGTGTGTGTGGTTGTCTTCTACTCTCAGCCTTTCCCAGTTCAGCTCTGTATTCCTGGAGAAATTTAGTTGTCTAAGCAAAATCTTGACGTTCAGAAATTTTTGGTGGCCATAACTTTTGTGTCTCCTGGAACATAAATAGGCAGTCTCGATCTTGGGCAGCATTGCTGTTTTCTGAGATGGGCAACAGGGGCAGGCTGGAGGGGTTAGTGCTGGCACTGCTGTTTCATGGGCCAGAAGCTAGGCGATCTGTACGGCTGTGTAACCGTTACAGACACACACACACTTGCTCCTTCACAGTCAGTCGCAGCTCATTCACAGGTGTTCAGAATGAACTGTTAGTCTAAAAGGACAAAAAGCAGAAAGCTTAGAGGCACCAATGCTTTGTTCTTAGAGTTCCTGTGTTTTCTTAACTGCTTACATCTGTGAGAAATTGATTATTTTTAAGTACAATGGGCTCCATTCTCCTTGTTTTCAAAACTTCCTTTGCAGGTTTTCCGTGTAAGCCTTTGTCATACACATCTCATTGGACTATGGCAGCACATAGAGTACATGCTTTTTAATTCAATAGAAACTTTAGAACTGGGAGGCTCTGTGTTCTGTCAGTACTGCAGATCCTCCAAGTAATGAGGCCATATCTCTGAGTTTCTTGTTGACTGAGTTGTGGTTTAAATAAGGGCCCTGTTTAAGGTGTTTTGCTGTGGTTGATTGTCGGTGTTGCAGTGGTTGTAGCTAATTCATTCTTTGTAGAATTCATGGTGAGATTCTGCCCTGTTTATTTATGAACAATGTATTTATTCTGCAGTTACTTTTTAGTTACCATGCCCTGATTTGTATTACTTTGCGAGTATCATTTTGTGTTCTTTCTTTATTTAGGATGTTGAGGAAGTGTTTGCTGGAGACATCTGTGCATTATTTGGCATTGACTGTGCTAGTGGAGACACATTCACAAACAAAGACAATAGTGGTCTTTCTGTGGTGAGTCATTTAATTTCAAAGCTGTTTATCACTTGAGTTTCGAAAGTCTGTGTTTCTATGTAGTACCTTTAGTACCTCAGAAAAACAGCCACTGAGGTTTTCATTGAGTGCCATAGGCATCACGTATAGTTTGGCTGTGGCTCTTTAAATGTCAATTAGACAAGTGTTCTGTGTAAGCTGACTTACCTGGTTTTTCATAGTAAAATCCTTCCATGATCCCCCAAGGTGTGGCGTGGAGGGAAAATCTCCCCTAGACACAGCTGGATGTGTAGCTCTGACTCCTCTGCCTCCCCATTTTGGGTGCCTCTCTAATTGCCGTCACCAGCATCAGGCTAGTCCCAGTGGAGTGCCAGCTCTTTATTAACTCAGCAACCAGAGGGCGGGCCCTCAAACCCCAGGAGAACTGCTGGACCAGACTGTAACGTTTAGGCTAGACCTGGGGAGAACAGAACAGGACAGAACCGTGGTCTGAAGGCAAGATGCAGCTAGACAGCATGACTGACTGCAGCCTGCCCTGTGGGACTCACACAGGTGCCTTTTCAGCATCAGCGACCCTGAAGGGAAGAACGTGCTCGGCAGCCGCTGCCTTTGAATCCCCTTCACTGACTCCCCTTTTTTGCCTCTACAGGAGAGCAGGCTCTCCTACAGTATGACCACTTGTTCGTGAGGCTGGTTCCTCTCCTGAATTCAGTAAAGAAAGAATATGAGTACTTAGGGGACAGGTAATTTGCAGTGAAGGCATTTACAGTGGGTCGTTTATGTAAGAACTGGTCCAACGCTAACAAGTGAGCCCTATAATAGCTCCTGTATACAATGATGAACTCATAATTTTGTAATTTAATTTTTTTGTATAAAATGTTCTCTAATGTCTATGGTTTTACAAATGCTTTAAGATACTACAAAAATCACACAGGAGGGCACTGATAGCTCTTCAGTGCTGGGAGCTTATTCCACAGACCACCCCGGCGGTGGTTTCGAAGGTCTGTGCCTGTGGAGAGAAGGGGCCTGGAATGCCCTACTATCCAGTAATTTTACTCCCAGGTGTATATGCTAGAGAAACTCTTGCAGGCATGCACCAAGAGAGAATACAAAATTAATTTATGAAATCATTGACCATAATAGCAAAAAACTACAAACTCAAACATCCACAGAAAGAAGATGAATACATAAATTATAGGACAGTCACCGAGTGGAATGTTAGATAGAAGTGACAGAAATGATAGAAAATGATAGAACTATGTGTAACCACATGGAAGGATCTAGAAACATAATATTGAGTGAAAATATACGGACCAGAGAACTAGCTACAGTAAGACACCATTTTTATAAAGCTCAAAATGAAGCAAAACTGAAAAACATACTAGTTAGGGATACAGAGATATGTGATGAAGTTATTTTTAAAAAGACAAGGGGAGGGGATGATAAAACACAAAATTCGGGATAGTGGTACCTGTGGTGGACAGGCAGGGAGGTGGGATAGGGCAGGAGCTCCTGGGCCGGGACAAGGATCTTGGTCACAGTGCAGTTTCTAGGTCAGGTGGTGGTTCGTGGGTGTAGCACTCATGGTCACTGCGCTTCCCAACAACACTTCCATGTGCTCTTCTGTATGTAGAGTTTCAAAGGTTTACATACATAAGCGTATACTGAGAGAATATTAGTACGAGTCCTACTCGATACTCAGTGCATATTTACCTGCAGATAGCAGGAACAATATAAGAACACTAACCACACTGATAATTGGGAGATTGAAAAATGTGCAGAGAATTTCTGTATGTATGAAGGGTTCGTTTAAAATTTAATTCAGGGGATTTTTATTACATTCAGAGGCTCAGACGATAAGGGACCTTACATTTGAGTTTTATAACTTTGTAATAAGTGGCAAAAACAAAAAGAAAGGAGGACATCATGGGACAACATCATACTGGAAAATAGATTTATTTTTTATTAAACTGTGTCTTAAAGATTTCTTAAACCTAAGAGCTACAACTCTGAAAGTTTTTCTGAGAATATATTACTTCTAAAAGCTATATTTTATGTTCTTTGTATACTTGGAAGGCTAACATAAGTTGCGTAATTGAAAATGATAATTACCTGGTAACTCTTTTGTCCTTATTATTGTATCTCATGAAAACTTAGGATTGCAATTAGCTCTTTATTCATTACCACGTCGCTTGTAATGGTAAAATGTGTGCATAATGTACATCCCATGGTACTTCTTTCTTCCCTGTGAAATTCAGATAGTATTTTACTCTAGCAACAGATCTTTTAGGCTTTACATAGAGACAGAGCTTACCTACACTTGTCTTCTGCCCCACAAGAGTTTTTAGTGGATGCGGTCAATATTTATAGAGCAGTGCTGGTCCCAAAGGCTGACGCCAGAATTGTGGAATAGGACCCCATGTATTCTTTCTGAGATTTCTGTAACAGAGATCTACTGAAATGTTGTTAGAGCAATTCAAAAATTAGACTAATCATCTCAGCATCCCCGGGCAATCAGTGGATGTTAGAGTACTGAATCGGTGGTCAGAACTGAGCTTGAGTTTCCAACTTCTTATTTGCTGAATTGTGATATTCATTTAACATCTTTGTGCCTCATTTTCTTCATATTAATAAAGTGATAAAAGCTCCTTTATCCTCCTCATAGGATTGTTACGAGGCTGGAAGTCAATACACATGAAAAAACTTTACACCCTCAAGGAATATGCAAATATTAGTTTGTCACTAGAGGAAGGTGTTTTTTATTAATCAAACATAATAAGATTCAGATTAAAATATTAAAAAAAGCATATTTAGGCCTTTTAAAAATTACTATGTAAAGTACATGAATTTCTCAGCAGAAAGAAGAAGATGCCTATAGGGTCTGCTTGAAAAATCATTTTATTGATTTTCACACAAACGAACTACAGATCTTCCCTGACTTACAGTGGGGTTACATCTCGATAAACCCATTGAAAGTTGAAAATATCGTAAGTCGAAAATGCATTTAATACATCTAACCTACCGAACATCTTAGCTTAGCCTAGCCTACCTTAAATGTGCTCAGAACACCTACGTTAGCCTACACTTGGGCAAAATATCTTACACGAAGCCTATTTTACAATAAAGTGTTGATATCTCATGTAGTTTATTTATTTGTTTGTTTGTTTTTGAGGAAGGTTAGCCCTGAGCTAACATCTGCCGCCAATCCTCCTCTTTCTGCTGAGGAAGACTGGC
Source organism: Equus asinus (assembly GCF_041296235.1). NCBI lineage: Eukaryota > Metazoa > Chordata > Mammalia > Perissodactyla > Equidae > Equus > Equus asinus. Next base: position 60,874,122 of record NC_091794.1, read on the forward strand.
CGCGCCGGCCACGCTGGGAGGCTCCCTGTCCCTCCGGGGAAGGGCAGCGCCCAGGGGAGCCTCCGTGCCAGAGTCCCCTGCTCGCGGGCGGCAGCTCGCAGAGGCAGCCCCTCCTCGCCCTCCGGGGGCGAGAATCTTAGCGACCTCCAGGCGCCCCAGTCCTCACTTGCTGTCCTCCTCCAGAGGGTCCTGGCCCGTCGCGAGGAGGCTGCGAGGCCCCGATCCTCCTCGCCTCGGGGGATCCGGGCAGGCCCCCGCCACCGAACCCCAGCGGCCGGCCCGCTCCGCCCCGCTTTGCGAGGCGGCAGACCTGCGTCCCTTCTCGCTTGCCTTATGCGGGCGACGCGGGGACGGCGCTACCGCGCGGCCTGCCGGAGGGGGGCGCTCACGGCCGGGCCTCTGCTTTCCAGCCGGCGCAGCGGCTCCCGGGCAAGGAGCGTGACAACGACCAGGGTCAGTGTCGTATTGTCCCGGGAGCCCGCGCGGGAGGAGGAACCAGCGTCCGCTCGAGCTCGGCCGTGGACGCGCCCCTCGCCTCGCCCTCGCTTCGCTGGGCCGCCCGGGGCTGCGTGCGCGCCGTCCGCCGCCGAGGCTCCCTGGCCTCTGACAGCTCGCCCAGAGCCCCGGGGCCTGGAGTCCCGGCTCCGGGGGCGGGGCGAGCGCGCGGGGCAGGGCGAGCGCGAGCCGGGCCGAGGAGCGGGCGCGCGGGCGACGCCGAGCCGAGTCAAGCCGAGCGGAGCGCGAGCTGCCGGGAGAGGCACGCAGAGCCGCCGGCCGCCTGCGGCTCCGCGCCCATCGTGCTGCGTCGCCGGGCTCCGCGGACCCCGCCTCTGCCCAGGCTCCCGCAAAACTTTTTTTCTGGGGGGACCAGCGTCTGAAGGGATCGGCGGGCTCGCGGCTCTGGGCTCCCTTACAGCGGCGGCCGAGGGGACTCGCCTCGTTCCCCGCCGGCTCTCGCGCCCCGCGCCGCCTCACCTGCTGAGCGCTCCGCGAGCGGCGAGGGGCCCGCGGAGGGGCCGCGCGCGCGCCGGCGCCCCTGGACTCTCCCGCCCGCCGCGGCCGAGCCTCCCTGCGCAGCTTTCGCTTGATTGCCGCCGCCGCCGCCCCCGCCGCCGCCGCCTCACAAAGGGGCGCAGGAAGGGGAGGCGGCGCGGGCGGCGGGCGCGGGCGCCGGTTCGCAGGGCGCAGGCCTCGGGCCTCGGGCCGCGAGGCCGGGAGACAAAATGGAGGCTGCCTCTGCTCTCCGGGCCGCGCCGAGCCGCCGGCGTCTGCCCCCCGCCCGGCTCCGCAGCCTCCTGCTGCCCCTCCCGCGGGCCGTCCCCCCGCGCTCCGGACCGGCGAGCCTTCGGGGCGCGCGCGTGCTGGTGGTCGGGCTCTAGCGAGGATACAATGACTTTGCTGTCTCTGCTGGGTCGCCTCATGCGCTACTTCTTGCTGAGACCCGAGACGCTCTTCCTGCTGTGCATCAGCTTGGCGCTGTGGAGTTACTTCTTCCACACGGACGAGGTGAAGACCATCGTCAAGTCCAGCCGGGACGCCGTGAAGATGGTCAAGGGCAAGGTGGCCGAGATGGTGCAGAACGAGCGGCTCGGGGGGCTGGACGTGCTGGAGGCGGAGTTCTCCAAGACCTGGGAGTTCAAGAGCCACAACGTGGCGGTGTATTCCATCCAGGGCCGGAGAGACCACATGGAGGACCGCTTCGAAGTTCTCACGGACCTGGCCAACAAGTCGCACCCGTCCATCTTCGGGATCTTCGACGGGCACGGGGGCGAGGTAGGAGTTCTCCGGGGCTTTGTTTGACAGGGTGTGCTTGTGTGAGTGTGTGTGTGTGTGTGTGTGTGTACACCAGGACGTTGCCTGCGCCGCGGGGTAGGACCTGGGTGCGAGGGGCGTGGTGATGACCTGGTGCCGGCTGGACAAGGCCGCTCGTTCAAATGCGGCTCAAGTTGCCCAAAACACGGCTGGATCCCGTTTGCGGGAGGGAGGGCCGTCCACAGCCGGGTTCGTGCCTCGTGACTTGTGAGGTTCCCCAGGGCCGGAGCCCAGCGGTGTCCGTGCGGGCTTCGCGGGAAGAGTGAGTGGTTTCTGGGGTGGCCTTTGGCCCGGGACCTCAGAGCTTCGGTTCTGAGGTTTGGGCTGAGCTGCGCACAAAGACTGAAGAAAGTGTCTGTGATGCTTCGTTGGGGAAAGGGACAGAATCTTCAGAGGCGAGTCAGGGTGGGTGAAGGAGCTGGGACTCCGTGCCGTGCCTGCTCCCCGAGGAGGCGCCCGAGGGGCGTCTCTGCGCTGCTTCCCGGCTCCATTAACTTGGCGGGTGCAGTGCGGCCAGGTGACAGCCGGCCGCCCGCGTTGGCTGGATCGGGGAGAGGGACCGAGCTGCCTCCGGCCTTTGCAGGGGTGGCGGCGGTCGGATCTCACCCCCACGCCCTGGCCGGCGTGAGCACGAAGAGGTGTCCTTGCTGCTAAACCCCTTTATTTGGGGGTTGTCTCGGAGCCAGAGGCGAAGGTAGAGGCCGAGTCAGGTCTCTCTCCCGCATTTCTGTGGCGCCCTGGTTGTGCGCGGGGCTCGGATTTCCTGGAGGTCGAGGCGGGGCTTGGCTCTGGTCCTGGGGCATGGGCTCAGGCGGGGTGAGTGGCACAGGTGGCCGCAGCGCGGCGCTCCACAGAGCCCCAGGCCGGCCCCATCTCTCTCAGTTTGGCAGTTTGTGACAGTTTATTGCTGAATCCTTTTTTTTTTGTTTTTCTGCAGCATAATTTCTTACTCATGTTCGCCCTCCTTCGCCATTTCCCCCTCCCCCACACCCCCATGCTCCCATCCAACTTTTCCCCCACTTCTCTTCTTTGCCCTTCTGGCGTCTGGATGGGTGGTAGGGCATGTCACTCCTTTTCAAGGGCTTGCTTGTTCTTCAGTCTTTGTTTTGGGTGGACGTTGAGAAAGCTTTCAATTGGTTAGCTTATCTGCATCTTCGATGCAAAATGACTTCACCCATTGCTCTGCTCCTCTTTCCAGGACAGTGTGTTTTCCTGCCTTGTAGAACCAGCTTTGCCAGAAGTGACAAACTTAGTTGGAAAGTGTATTTGGTAGAGCTGAAGTCAGTTTCTCCTGTTTCCGCCCGCCCCAGCCCTTTCTGTATTCTGGCTTTGCTACTCAGGGTTTCTTGCTGGTTGTGATTCGCAGCCTCTGGTGTAGTGTGAGCTTCCTTTCCTGTCACAGGAGGAGGAGGATGTGAACTTGATTGACAGACATGCTGTGTACTTGAGGAAGACACACCTTAATGATGAGGTCGCCAGTATAATGACTGATTTGTTTCCTTGGTTTGAGTTAGAATGTGCGTATTTTCATTTTATGTGCCTGGACTGTCGTAAACCATTCAGCAAAGCTTATATTTACTGTATACGTTTTACATTAAAGTTGTTGGCAGATGATAGTCTGCTTCTGGCCTTAGCACAGTTTTGTGTTTAATTGAAAGGTCTGGATATACTGTTAATGTTGTGGAACTTTGGGTTGTACTTGTTTGGCTGTGCTATATTGACATGTTTTGAGCCCGCACGTGTAAGTGAATGGGTATTTTAAGTTTTCCATTAAGTTGATATTCTAAAACCTGAAAGTTACAGACCCAAGCAGATTTCAGGTTGAAAAATTTCCAGTACTATTCTCCAGTAAATATACCATCCAGAAAAGGGACATGATAAATGCTCTTATTTAACCAGGAGTATTTTACATGTACAGGGCTTTTCATTAAGTTTTTAAATGCTAAACAAGAAGATGATGATTGTTAGCCAAACTATGAAATGCTTTCCGTTGTGCCTTACATTAGAAAGCCTGTTGTTTGCAAAATAATTAATATCATCAGTACCCTTAAGAATAAAGTAATTGTTCTATTTCTGACCTCCTGCAGTATGGAGCCAGTTCATTCATTTTGGCTTTGTTTTAGAGCAAAATAAGGAAAGTGCTGTAAAAAGGAGTGAGTTAGTTGCTATTGGGAATATGATAATAACAAAGAATATTAGGTGCTAATTTCTCTCCTGATTTTTCTTTTATTCAAAGAAAATCCCACCGTCAAATTCTTGCCTTTTGTGGTGTTCAGCTCCTTGAACAGTCACCAGAGGACTGTGCCACTGTTTGATTTTGGTGTAAATGATAGTTATCTCCTTTCAGAAAAGAGGAATCTTTTTCTGAACTATTATTTATGTATATGCTTCTGTTGAGTGGTACAGAAGACCACCGAGGTTAACTTATTTCTAATAATTCAAACTGCTGAGATAGGCTATAAAAAACCAGGGCCCGTCTATAGTGCTAGTGCTTTTTAGATCCAGAAGGGACCTAAGCCGCCTCATATATCCATTTCATCCCATGTTTTAGATGAGATGTTTGTTGATGGCTGGAGAAGTTGTGACCTTCCTAAGCCTACACAGCTAGTTCAAGGCCTTCAGTTTGGTGCCCTTCATATTAAACCACTGACAAGTTAGTTTGCATATTTATCTGGATAGATGGATAGCACACGAGGGATACAGAGATGAGTGAGCTATGATCCCCGTCCTCAGAACGTTTCAGTGTAGTGAGAGAGAGATTTGTGTACGAGCACTTAGTGCCATGGGGTGCTTGGGGTGTTAGGGGACCCTGAGGAGGGGCATTTCAATCAGGCTGGGAGGTGGAAGCCATGGGAAGACACTTGAAAGCAGTCATTTACTGCAAGCTCGAAAGGGGGCTTGGGCTTGAGATCTGGCTTTGAATCTCTGCTCTGCCTTATCCAGCTGTGGCCTCGGGTGGGTTGCTTGAGCAACTTTATTTGGGAGATTTTGATCTGAAACAAGGCTAATGATGCATGTACGGCACACCCTCATCAGTTGTATTGTACCCTCTCTAGAGAAGTTCCTAATGGAGAGAAGGATGTGGAGGAAGAAAGCTTGCAGACCAAGAAGCCTGCAGACCAAGAAGCCTGCAGTGTTAGGGCGATGATGTCCAAGGGAAGGAGACCTGCATGTGAAAGGGACAACTCTGGTCCCTAAAAAGGTGTAGGTTGGATAATTCATTGGGTGTTCCCCAAACTCTCTGTCTCTCTTTGGTCTAACTTGTGGTGAATTGACTATCAATCCAGGATACCTCGTATCCTAGCATTAGGCAAGCAGCGTTGTGGCTTCAGATGTGAATTTTCTGATTAGTGAGAAGGGATATTCTCTTTGATTAGTTAGTAAATTGGTATTCTCATTTGCATTTCAGTCCCTTCTAGTTGGGTTAGGATGAGTTAGTTCTCTTGAGTCTACTCAAGTGTGTATGTTTGATAAAGATATGTCTTTGGCCTTGTTATGCTGAGGACCAGATTCTGGATGCCTGTGACTTCTAGATGGGTGAGATCTTAAAGGGCCTTGTCTCGGTGGCCCTACAGGCCAGCTTCCTCACTTGATGGCCTTGGGCCCTTGAGACATTCTAACCACGATACTATGGGTGGATGGTCGACTGTGTGTGTGTGTGTGTGTGTGTCTAAGGCTATGGCAGTGCTTGTGTTGCGGTATAGCAAAAGATGAAGACAACAAAAAGGCAAAAAAGAACATGGCTCAAATTGTATCAACTGACGTGGGAAGGTTATCTTTAAAATTAAAAAATAATGTTTATGTAGGAAAATGATTTTTTTGTGCTTATCTGTAATTTTTATCTGCAAGCAAAAGATGGGTTTTTGTTTTTACTTTTTATGTTATCTAGAGGAAATATCACCAGTCCTTTGAGGTAACTTTGTGAATGCTTATAGTGGAAAGCTGCCCAGAAGAGCAGATTATTAGGTGCTCCATGTGCTTGTGGGCATTATGGTATGAAAGGTCACGTATCATTGTCTTGTACGGCTGAGACACAGCCTCGCCAGTGGTTAAGCTCAGAGTTCCACATTCACATCAGAGAGGAGCACCCATCAGATGCTTGTCAGGAGCTGCGGTCTTGAGGCTCAGCAGTTCTCCAAATCTCCGAAGAGAAAGTGCTTGTGGAGGGATGCCTGAAGGATGCACACAGTCTAGTGCTGTAGATCAGGGGCTCTTATCCTTTCTTGAGTCATGCTTCTCTGAGGATGTTATGAAACTACAAACGTATCCCTCCGAGAAATGGACTTGTGCATCAAGTTTTGTCTATAATTTCAAGGTAAGTGGATGCATGAAGCCTCTGGATTTTAGGTTAGTCTAGGTGGAATGAAATCTGTTTCTGATAAAGCTAGACCTGCAGGGGCTGTGTAGTGGACCCTTTCCTTGGGTGGGTTGCCTTCCTCTTCATCATTTGCGTTGATTTGACTTGTGTGCTGTCATGTGCCTGGGAGGGTCATTATGAGGGATGGTCTTTCGAAGCTGTGACAAGTCAGCTGCAAGGATGTCGTTGAGTATTTGATTTGTTACACGATGTAGTTTCCTCTTATGAAGACCAAGGGGGAGAGAGTTCTCTGATAGCTTTTATTTTTATCTTAAGATGCTGACTCGTGTAACTGATTGGATCGTCCTGTTTTTGTTGGCTGCTAGAATTCTTAGAGCCAAACCTCTGACCTTCCTGGAGCAAATGTGCAGAATTTTATAGAATACATTAATTTGGTGCATGAACCTACTCCCAGGACAGCCTCTCTTTCCTGCATTCAGCTTTCTTTTGTCCCATTTTTCTCTTTCTCCTCTTAGGTATGTCATTTTATCTTGTTGTGGTATATGTACTTATGTACGTTTCACTGGATCCTTTCTGAAGTTAGATATAGTTCTGAATAAATAAATAACGAGTGGCACAATGAGTGATCTGCTCTCAGGCGTTACAGCTGCTCTTAGTAAATGTTGGGTTCCCACACTACTGATGTACAAGAGGCCTGTGGATTTACTATGGACAAATGCCTTATGGTTTAAGAGAAAATTCACATTATTTTGGTTTAAAGTGGCACATTAAGATTTCTGCCAAAAGGCAAGGAGCACTTCCCCCTTAATAAGCCCCCTCCCCTTGCCCCCATCCTGTGTTTAGGTACCTTTTTGAGCTGACTGCTGACCTTGGTGCCTCTTCTGAACGGATTATTTAGATGTTCAGTTCAGTTAAACCAGCATTTTCTATATAGTCTGCCACGTGTGGAAAACTGTTAAACTCTCTCTGATGCCTGAAGATCAAGCAGTGCATTCTCTGCCCTCAGGGAGCATTCCATCTACTTGGAGAGATGAGCCCGCCCCACCCCCCCACCCCCCCTGTTTTTTTTGGTGAGGAAGATTAGCCCTGAGCTAACAGATTTGGACAATAGTGAGTTTGGCTAGAAATTTGTTTCCTTCCTCCCTTCTATTTAGATATTTTCTGGAATTCATAAAATGTTCATCGACCATTTCCTCCCCAATTTGTAAAACGTTATTTCTGTCATACCTTATCTAAATGGACTCATTTTAAAACAATGAAAAGATATGTTATATATAAGGTCTGATTTATTCAATGGAAAGGCATTTATTACTATGTTACTTTGTTACCGAGACTAATTTAGGTTTTGTTACAGGAGATAGCTTTTCCAAGACTAAAAAACAGTGCAATGTCTTCATTTCTCTTAAATCATTTCGTTTCCCTGACAGTCATTTTACAATAAAAAATATGTATATCATTCAGTCTCAGATGTAAGGGGTCCCTGGACTCTGTCCAGTTTAAATACTGGATAACTCATTAGGGACTCAGTTTTTTAAATAATATTTTTATTTTGATTGTTAATATTTCAAGCACTTGTTTTATTCTTAATTTCTACTTTGATTCTTAACCACTTCAGTAATGTATTTGTGGTTTAACTTTTGTTACCATTTTCCTAACCCTATTTAATTAGTATTAAAATAAGTCTGTAGCAAGTTAAACATTTAAAAATAAGCTGAAAATTATAAAAGTAATATGACTATGTGATAGTACAGGAAAGAAAAAAATTCACCCCAAATATTATCTTCACATCCACTGTGATGATTTTGGTGTATTACTTGCTTAAGTTTTTTTAGTATGCATTTTAAGTATAATTTTACATTGTTATAATGATGTACATATAGTTTTAAATTTTGGCTCTTTTCGCTTTGTGTAATTGTATAAACACATAGCCATTTTGCTCCATAATTCTTTACTGTGTTTCTAATGTATTCTTAGTTACGGACTAATATTTTGCTGGATGGATATTGGATAAATGTCTCAATTGCTTCCTTATTAGTGTACATTTAGGTTTCTCTAACTTTTCACCATTGTAAATAACATGGTACTAAGTATTTTTGTGCCTCTACTGTAGTTTGGATTATTTCTCCAGGGTAGATTTCCAGAAGTGGGATTTCTGGATTGGAGGAGAAGTAAAGAAACCACTATTACTGGTAATAATAATAATGGCTGACATTTATCGACTATGTATAAAATGCCAGGCAGTGTTTCCAAGTACTTGATATATATCACCTAATTTTCATTGTCGTAACAGCTTTTGAGGTAGGTGCCATGTTGTCCCCATTGTATCTCTGTAGAAATGAGGGCACTGAGAGGTGAAGTGATTTACCCAGGATCTCTCACAGCTCACAGGTGGTGAAAGGAGGCTTTGAAACTGGGATTCAGACTTGGAGCCGCCTGTCTCCAGAGCGTGTGCTATCAGTTTCTGGTTGAAGCTCTCAGATCTCATCGTCTGAGTCATGAAGCGTGCACGGCCTTGTTAGGTGCACGCTGCCTGGTCTTCTCATGTTGCTCAGTAGGACTGGGAGTTTCTTGTTTGATTCTGATGGTTGTGTCCCTGCGACATGTGGTGGTGGTCTTGAAAACTCTATGCTGGAAACCTTAGTCGGTGGATCTCGCAATTACTTAAGAAAGTCCTGCAGTTAAAAACATAGTGGGGTCAGAAGTCAGAGCAGACGGTGAGTCACATTCAAACAGCTGTTCTCACCCACTCCCCTTGTTCGCTGGCAGAATCTCCGTCCCGCTACAGAGAATCTCTAACATTTTTGCCTGTTGGCTCCTGAAAGGCTTGCATAGAACTTAGAGTGGCATTAACATAGCCATTCTCAATAAGCAATAGTGATTTATGTTTTATTTTACTTCTAAGTACCAAAGGCTTGACTTTAGGACAAGTATGTAGGGGTATGTATGTACTTGTATAATTTCTTTTATGCTGAAGCAGTTTTTTTTTTGAGGACCAAAATAATTTCCTAATATATAAATGATTGCCAGTTTTAAACAGCAAAATATTTTCTCATTCGTTTGTAATACTGAGTTGGTCTATTTAGTAGATGCTAGTCTTGTATTTCTATTCCAGAAGACTACTTATTACGTTATTCCCTCAATTAACCTAAGTCAAGTTCAAGCTTTGGTGATGGTTAGTTATAATATTTTTGTGTGTGTGTGAGGAAGATTGGCCCTGAGCTAACATCTGTGCCAGTCTGCCTCTATTTTGTATGTGGGATGCCACCACGGCATGGTTTGCTGAGCGGTGTGTAGGGCTGTGGCTGGGATCCAAACCCACAATCCACGGGCCACCGAAGTGGAGCACAAGAACTTAACCACTACACCACTGGGCTGGCCCCAGTTATAATCTGTTTTTCATATAAATCTTCAAAGGCAAAGTTTAAATAAACAAATAAAAAACAAATAAAGCCATCATTTAAAAAAATCATTAATGGCACATTGTACCTTTTATAGCTTCTTTTATAGTTATAGGCCCTCCTTTGAAAAATACAAAGCATTTTAAGTGAATAATCATAAAAGTCATAATACAGATATATTAATATCCTCTCAATAAAGTTGAAGTCTGTGCTGTAAAAAGCCTTGCTGTAAAAGTGAAGATTTACTTTCCATCTGAGCAACAAACCTATAAATCTTGACTCCTTGATCTCGCTGGAGAATTCTTTCTTTCTCTGTTTAGTGAGAAGTAGGGCCCAATTTAATGGAACCTTTGCTGCCTCCAACTTTTCTAGAATGAGGGAGGGCTTTGGTGGTTGAATTTGTTAAGAATGAGACTTCCTTTCCCCCATTCCTAAAAGACCTGGGAGTTCCCGTCTGCTGCCGGGCACGGGGCTCCGGAAGGTGAGTTTGGGGCCACTACGTATGATGGTGCAAGATGTGCATTGTACAGCGATACCAGAGAGAGTCTCCATTTCCTAACGTGTGCAGAAGAACTGTCTGCTCCCCAGGCTAGGCATCTCTGGGTCTGTAATCACTTGGAAAGGGTGCCTTAATGTAATGTGTACAAGCGGGAAAGGGACGATAGCAGTAGGCTGTATTTCTGAGACTCACGTTCTTTCCCATACCATCACTGCCCTCCTTGTCCTGCGCCTGTGTGAGCAGCTGACACATAATTTATGTCTTAGTTGCTGAACCGAAGACCAGTTATCCATTGCACATCATGTCGGCAAACCTTACGACTTCCCTGGAGAATGAACACTTATTTGCAGTTGCTTTTCAATGTTCATCTTCTACGTTTTGGTCATTATAAATGTGAGTGGGGATTTAGTGCCCTGGAGCCATAAATCTTAAATATTTCAAACTATTTTTAACAGGACAGTCTATAGTCAGCACTACTCTTGGACAGTAAAGTTTTTAATCTAAAAACGTTTAAAAAGGTGTATTCCCTTAGTTATGGAATTGCCATAGGGCGGAAACTGTTTGATTCTGATAAGTATATATACCATTTCTTTTTTAATCCAGTAAGTGCTTCCATTTCTCTTTTTAATTAAATAAATTACCTTTCAGTTAAATTAGTCACTGGACATTTTCTGGCTGAATAAGGCACTTCCTGACACTGTCAGGATTTGCCGGGAATTGAGACATAGTAGGAGTTTTGGTCATACTGTTTGCCTTTTTTGCTCCCTAGAGTAATGGGGTGGATTTGCCATAGGAAATGGTTTGCATAAGTATATATAATTGTCGTAGAGTTTGAGATTAAGAAGTTTTTGCTTTTATTTTGACACTTAGATGTTTTTCTACATTTCTGTTTAGAAAGAAGATAAATGTTCTCTTTAGATCAGCGTGGCAGGGATCTTGAATTGCCGTATGATCCAAGTATAGTGCCTAAGGCTTCACAGCTGCATGAATCTTCTGTTTCTACAGGCTTTCATCGAGGAGATTCCACGTTGTCCCTGGAGAATTTTTTCTCCATAGTCCTTTCTTTCAGGGAATTCATCTTTATGTGTGAACTAGGTCCCTTTGATTTAGGCCTATTTCTTAGTCTGGTCTCAATAGAGATAAATTAGGATTAGGTTGTTACTGTTTGTAAATTAGTAAGATTATAGTAATCAAAATCTCTTTCCTGCCTCCCCCCATATTAAATAAGGACATTCGATTTATGGGAGAAGCACTCATCTCAAAAAAAGGAGAGAGGGGGTAATTGCTACCAAAGACAGAATAGTTTCCAGATGATCAATAATAGCTCCTCTTTGTGAAGAGCTAGTTTGGCCGTAAAGGACAGATCCTCTTCCAGTTTTACAGATTGGTTGACTTTGTCTTTTCTGTCCGCTGTCAGAGGCTTCTTCTACAGGTGGAGTAATACTAGCTAGAAGACTAGATGGTGCTTTATTTGGAAGCTTTTGGGAGTAAGTGACAGAAAACTCAACAGAAGCAGCTTGAACACCGGGGGCATTTCTTATCTCACATAACAAAAGGTCTTGAAGTGGGAGTTTCCAAGGCTGGTTGGTCCAGCAGCTCAGTGACTTCAAGTCTTTATGTAACTACACATCCAGAGCCGTGAAAAAGAGACTGTACCCGTTCTGTGTTCTTAAAGCCTGAGGAAAACTTTCCAGAAACTACCCCTCCCATCTCCCAGGCCAGAATTGTGTCCATGCCTAAACCAGTGGCTTGGTCATGGAAATACCATCACTGTGATGAACTCTGACCCAACGTAATTCACCCTGGGCTGGGGAGGAGTCTAGCCTTCTCTGGAGGTCACGACAGCCCAGGAGCTAGCTAGGAAGATGAGGAATGGTTTTTGGGTGGGCCACACAGGTGGGAAGGGAGTTCAGAGAAGATGGCCTGGAACATTTCTTGTCTGCACATTAGCAACTCCGTTGAAGAATGTTGCTGTAAAGTATATACCACTGACATGGGGAAAAATTAGCTTAACAAGGTTGTAGAAAAGAGTAAACCATCTTATTTTTGGATTGGCTTAGAGATGACTTTGCCTAGGAGCTGAGATGTAAATTTGGTTTTTTAGGGTCCCAACAAGTTTTAAGAAGCTATTAGTAGGTAGTTTTCTCACTCAGGTTTTCTCTCAGTTCTGTGTAAACTAGCACGAGCAGGGGCCTGAGTGTTTGAGAACAACAGCGTGTGGTTTTTCTCTCTCTCTAAGTCAGTTTTCAGCACAGCTAATGCTACTGATGAATGTGGGAGTGTCATGGCAGTTCTTTTGTTGGCTATTCATTTTGATTTTACTATCTTCTTGTTTTAGACAATGAATTTGCTGGTCAAATTTAGAAGGAGTTTTATTTCTTAATGTTTACATATCATAAGTTTTTTTTTGAGGAAGATTCATCCTGACCTCACATCTGTTGCCAATCCTTCTCCTTTATTTTTTGCCCGAGGAAGATTAGCTCTGAGCTGACATCTGTGCCAGTCTTCCTCTACTTTGTATGTGGGATGTCTCCACTGCTTGGCTGATGAGTGGAGCAGGTCCACACCTGGGATCCGAATCCACGAACCCTGAGCCGCTGCAGCGGAGCGCACGGAGCTTTAAGCACTTGGCCACAGGGCCGGCCCCTGCGTATCTTAAGTTCTATTATTTTGTTTTAAAAGATTCAAATCTCCTCCAGGCCAAAGAGAAGAGATTCCTGGAAGGTTCAGAATTTTTGTACCCGTTTTGGAGGGGGACAGCCTGGCAGTGGTCTAGGCTACAGTGGGAGGGGGAGGATGTTACAGTCTTCGGATTTTTCTGTGGGCCAAGTGAACGCACTTGGAGTAGATTCTGCGTGTGAGGATGAAGTACTTGTCCTGCTGCTGGTGCTGTAAGTGGATGAAAATGAGGGCATCTTTTCATTATGTTTTCCTCACTCATTATTGGCAGACTATAACAGTGCTTACTGACTGAATTCCCATTTAGTTTTAGTAGCTTTTCTGGCGATTCAGTCTTTCTCTACTTTTTTTTTTTTTAAAGATATGCTATCATGTTGTGTACAAATAATGTGATTTTGTCTCCTCCTTTCTAAATAGTTAGACTTTTTGTTTTCTGCCTCACTTCATTAACTAGAACAGAACAGTGTTCTGAATTCTCATTGATAATGAGTGTTATCATGTTCCTGTATTTGAGATTAGTTAAAAAGCTTGACATGAGGGGACTATGAGGTGGCTTCAGTTTATGGATAATAGGGCTAAAGTTTCCTTGCTGATATAAGGAAAAATGGAAACCAGTGCTAAAGTAAGAGCCAAAGAAGAAAGGATATTCAAGATATAGTAATATAGAGAATTAATGATCACGAGGATGGACTAGAACATAATGGAGATGAGCGTGCATTGATCACGTGAAAGGAAGAACCAAATCTGTCTTGTCTTCTTTGGGAAAAAACTATCATCACTAGAGCCATCTCATGGAAATGTCCGGGAAGCATTTGTCTGAACTACAGGCAAAACATCTGACTCGACAGGATACGATTCTGCAGGCTGGGGAGGCGCTAGTGAGACACACACAGGAATCTGTCCCTCTGGCTCCAGAGCAGTGGGAGGTCTGGAGCCTTCTTGCTGGGCTCTTCTGCCGGTTTTGGTGAAGGTTGTCCTTGTGGATTTCCTGTGCATAAAATCCTTGCCCTAATTTCAACTACCTGTCCTGTAAGGAAACTGCAGCTGCTTCCAGGAGAGTCTCATACTGTGGGGTCGGGTCCTAGGTTGGTGTATAAAGGCAGAATCACATATGGCCACAATTTCCCTTGAAAGACCCCCCAAATCGCCCATAAAGAATCATGTATGGGATTTTGTGCCTCTTATTCTGTAGAGCAATATGTAGTTATAGATGTGTAGTATCTGAACTAAGGTATAGTACAGAATAAAGTATGTGCATGTAAAATACAGTTTTATAGTGTTTTAACTGATATAAGAGAGTATCTTGAGTTTGTGTAAACTTGTGAATGGTATCATTTCACTGTACCTTCTGTAAGATACTAGAATAAGAAATTGAAGAATATTTTGAAATTTTCACGTGGCGACAGGAACTCTTTTATGTTTTAAATAGAGCATATTATATATTTCTGTGTGTGATTACTTTGAGAAAATTTAGTTTCTTAAAGTTTTAAAGATAGAAAGGGTTTTTTGGAGTTAACATTTATTTATCCTGATTATTTTTAAAGTCAGTTTTAGAACGATAATTATAATGCCATATTGAATGCTTTATTTATTTATTTATTTTTAAAGATTGGCACCTGAGCTAACATTTATTGCCAATCTTCTTTTTTTGATTTCTTCTTCTCCCCAAAGCCCCCCAGTACATAGTTGTATATTCTAGTTGTCCAGGTCCTTCTGGTTGTGCTGTATGGGACTCCACCTCAGCATGGCCTGAGTGGTGCCATGTCCACACCCAGGATCCAAACCGGCCAAACCCTGGGCTGCTGAAGCAGAGCGTGTGAACTTAACCCCTCGGCCGAGGCTGGCCCCTGGATGCTTTGTTTTTAATCTAAGTGCTAGCCATATCTTTTTGACACTGGATGGGAACGTAGAGATGGGAATTCAGCCTGGTAATTATTTTCATAAATACGTAGGAAAAGTTCACAATTGCTGTTTTTTTCCTGCGTGTGGCTTGAGACCTGGGGGATTTTATCCTCCAGTCATTTCCAAAGAGAGACTAACTGGGGATTCTGACCTTTCCTGCTTGCCTGGCACCCCTCCTGAGCATCCAAAATGGGACCTTCAGGCCTAAACTGTTTGGTAAATGTCTGGTTCTGGTTTGTCTAAGAGTGAGACTCTTTGAGCAGCAAGGACTTCTCGGAGAGGAAGTTCGTCTTTGTAATGTCTGGGGGATCCACGCGGCTGCTGACGAAGAAATCACGCAGGTAAAGAACTGGGATCCTGACATTGGCCAGAGAAGCTCTCTACACCTTCCTTTTAGGGCCACGGGCCCTGCTCTGGTCTGCGGAGCCACAGGGAGATGGAACTTGTTTGTCCTCGGAGGATGATGTAGTGCAAACAGTTTTAGACATGAAAGAGTACAGGCAGGCATGTACTTTGGAAAGATTGCTTAAGAGGGCATTCTTTGATGAAGGGCACAGCTGGTTGTTTTTCTCTCAAAAATAGGATAGCAGTGGGAGTGCCCAACTGATGTCCCCACTTTACCAGAGAGAAGTCCTTGTCCCCAGCCTTGATGGTGACTTTATATTATGGGGATTTAGGACATCCACCTTCTTCATTTTTAAAAATTTAACTTTGGGGCCGGCCCAGTGGCGCAGCGGTTAAGTACGCACATTCCGCTTCGGCAGCCCAGGGTTCGCTGGTTCGGATCCCGGGTGTGGACATGGCACCACCTGGCAAGCCATGCTGTGGTAGGCGTCCCACATATAAAATAGAAGATGGGCACAGATGTTAGCTCAGGGCCAGTCTTCCTCAGCAAAAAGAGGAGGATTGGCGGCAGATGTTAGCTCAGGGCTAATCTTCCTCAAAAAGAAAAATTTAACTTTGCTTTATAATACGATACACAGTCCGCATTCAAATTTTGCCAATTTTCTCAACTTTGCTATTTTAAACACAGCTTTACTGAGGTATGATTGGCATAAAATAAACTGTACATGTTTAATATGTGCAGTTTGATCAGTTTTGTATATACCTGTAAAACCATCACCATCAAGATAACATATCCGTCACCCTCAAAAATTTCTTCATGCCCTTTTGTTTTTTGTTTTTTGCTGCCAATCCTCCTCTTTTTGCTGAAGAAGACTGGCCCTGAGCTAACGTCGTGCCCATCTTCCTCTGCTTTCTATGTGGGACGCCTACCACAGCATGGCTTGCCAAGCGGTGCCATGTCCGCACCTGGGATCCGAACTGGCAAACCCTGGGCCACCGAAGTGGAACGTGCGCACTTAACTGCTGCGCCACGGGAACAGCGCCCATCATGGCCCTTTGTGATACCTCTCTTATGTCCTTCTCCAGTCCCTCCCTCCATCCCCAGGCAACCATGAATCTGCTTTCTGTCACTGTAGATTTAGTTCACATTTTGTAAAATTTTATATAAATGGAAATATGCAGTATGTATGCCCTTTTTTCTGCATTTTTTTCCAACTCAGCATAATCATTTTGAAATTCATCTGTGTTGTTGGACCTATGAATAGTTCACTCGTTTTTATTGCTTAGTAGTCTAATGTATGGATATGCCAAAACTTGGTTATCCATTGACTTGTTATTGGACATTTGAGTTGCTTCCAGTGTTTGGCCGTACGAGTCTTTGTATGGACATATGCTTTCACTTCTCTTGGTAGATACCTAGGACTAGAGTGACTGGATCGTAGGGTAGGTGTATGTTAACTTTTAAAAAAACTGCTCAGCTGTTTTCCAAAGTGGTTGTATTATTTTACATTTCCATCAGCAGTGTTTGAGAGCTCTAATTGCTCCACATCCTGGCCAGTCTTTTTAATTTTAGCCATTCTAGTAGTTGTGAAGTGGTTTCTCAATGTGGTTTTAATTTGCATTTTCCTAATAACTAATAATGTTCAGTAGCTGTCTATGTACTTTTTGGAAAATGGCCTTCTTTTGAAAACATGAAAGAGGAATGTTGATCAAATCTTGGTTTTCTTGTAAACTCTGACATTTGTCCTTGCCTATATGATGTGAGTGAAAAAAAGAGGTGAGAAGGGCAGGCGTGACTAGACCTGGCCCTCTCTTACTGAAAGGAGATTCAGAAGTACAGCCTAGAAATAGGGTTGTCGAGAGGCTACACAAGGTAAGGAAATCAGATGAAACAAGGAGAGTGGAAGGGAAAGATTAGGGCCTGTGACCACTAAAGGAAGTTTGTAGTATCAGATTCTCTCATTTGCTTTTTTTTTTCTTTTTTTGGGGGGCAGTGAGGAAGATTCACCCTGAGTCAACATCTGTGCCCATCCGCTTCCATTTTATATGTGGGACACTGCCACAGCATGGCTTGATGAGTGGTGTGTAGGTCCTTGCCCTGGATCTGAACCTGCAAACCCTGGGCCACTAAATAACCACTGTGTCACTGGGCCGGCCTCTCATTTTCTTAAAACCACATGTTCTTTATTCCAGATTACAAATCTGAATGAGACTTCTACTAGGAAAGTGCCTTTGAAAGCATAGAGTATAGACACTGCTCCTGCTTTCTTCCTACTTCCTTATTTCTTCCTGCCGTCTGAGACTTCTTTGAACCTGGTTTTTTGAACGTCTCCAGGGGCCTCATAATTGTCATGTGTGATGACTTGTTTTCAAGCGCTCATCTTAGATTTTTCTGTGGGATGCGGCTTTCTTGACCTCCTCTCTCTTCTTGAGACTCATCTTCTTGGCCTTAGTGACACCACTAAATTTGGTTTTTGTTTTTTTTTTGCTGCTTCTCTGATTTGTTTGAGGATTTCACTTGTTTCATGAACCTGGGTTTCAGGGAGGGCCATACTCAGTGTGCTGGTCCCATTTTGTTTCTTTGCACTGGAATGTTTGCAGCTTGCGTGGATTCAGCCACGCTTGGTGAGCAGAGGGCTCCCCTTCCCATCTAGAACCCACATCTTTGTGTGCTGACTTTTAGTATTTTTTTTCTGGGTATCACCTTGGTAACAACTCATCGGAAACCACATTTGCCTCCTGTGTCCCTAGATGACTCCAGACTTGCCTCTTCCTCTCATGGTGCTGCCATTCTCTCAGGCTCCCACCCTTGAGTCTACCCTGTCATCCTTGCTTCTTCCCTCTGCCTTCAAGTCTGTGAGACTTTGTATTATACCTCTCATCTCCGTCTCCATCTTTACTGTCATGCCACCATCGTGCCAATTCTGGTTTTCATCACCTTCTGCTAGGATTGTGACAGTGGCTTCCTAACTGGTCACTTAGTCTCTGTCTCTCTCCTCTGCAGTCTGCTCACTGACGTCTCTGATCGATCGGTCTTGTCAGCTCACTGGGTTGTACATGGTTTGTTTTGAAAAGTCTATGATTTTTGCCAAACATGATTTATTTCTCTGAAATTTGTTTTTTGGGTTCTCCTAATGTCATCCCTGACTATTTTACGGTCTTATCTTCTGTCACTCACCTACACAAAACTCTGCGCTACAACAGAATTGGTCTCTTTATTATTCCCTGACTACCTGATGGATACACATGCCCACTGCTGCTACTCTGTGAAATCTGTTCCATTCTCTGAGAGATTTCTCATTCCTCCTCCCCATAGCTATGTCTTGGCCTTATTTCAAGGTTTTCCTGTTTCCAGTTCTTCCCTGAAGTCTTGCTTGGTCATGTCATCTTTAAGTAATCATTCTCTCCTTTGAATTTATGGTCTGTGACAGGCAGTTGAACATTTTGTGTTATTGTTCATTTTTCAGGAACTTTTCTTCTCTAACCAGAATTCAGTTTCCCTGAGTTCGAAGTCTCTAAGTCTCTGTGGTGTGCGTGCACTCTTCCAGATGCTTGAGTTCTAATCATAATGATGCCTTACAATAATTCTAGAAATAATGATGCCTGACAAAGGAAGAGGAAACACCGGGTTGTATGACTGCATTTGCTACCACTGATATCTGGTGGAAACCAAAAGATTCCACTCATTCTGACTGTTGAGTGCCTGCCATGTGCCAGTGCTCTCACGGGTTCCCTCATGCTGAATCCTAGTGGTCTTTTGAGGCAGCTGTTGTTATCCCCATTTTACAGTTGGTGAAAGTGAAGCTTACACCCGTGTATGCCCAGGGCTACGCAACTGCTTAGTGGCCGAGCTGGGATTAAAATATTTCCCGTGTCTGTCTGACTCCCAAACCTTGCTCTTCCCTGTACCGTAGTCTTTGCAGGCCTGGTTGGCGAGGCCTTCATATGGGGGTTATTCTGAGGTACTGTTAACACTCCGTTTCTAACACTTCAGATTATCTGTAGTAAATGTTTCAAGTACATGGGAATGGAATTAAGTTGAGGAGATAAAGCAATTCATTTACACCATTCACTCGTATTTACTGTTTTTCTCATTGACTCTCACGGTTTGTGCAATGTATAGTCCATTCAGAAGCCCTTTAAATAATGGCCAAGGAAAGTGCAGATTACGTATATAGGTTTCTGAAGGTTAGCCTACGCAAGTGGTTTTTGTCAGTTTGACAGGTAACTCGATTTCTGGTTGTAGGGCAGGAATTTTGAGAATTGAGGCTAGCTTCTCAGAGGAAGCTAGGCAACATTCTTAGGTTGAACTCAGTCTGCCCTTGAAAAGGTGGTTCAGTTATTTGATTAGGGGTGTATGGATTATAGGACGTTAGACATGCCTCAGTTTCCAAATGTAAGTACAAAAGAACGTGTCCTTGACTCACTTGAAAAAAAGTTCAATCTGTAGCTTCCCTCCCCAAAGCGTCATGTGAAATAAGATTATCTGTAGTATTTAGTGAGTATGAAAGAGTGAGGAAATATAAGTGAACAATTTCAGCTGCCTGGGGGCAGAAAAAATGATTCATATATTTGAGATCTGTACCCCAGCCTTCCTGGTTTGTACTCAGTCAAGAAGAGAGGCATCAAGTAGGTTTCACGACAGAACAGAAAACAGTTTATTGATGGTGTGGGAACACCTTAGAAAGGAATAGAAATCATCAACTTTAGCACCCACCAGGGTCTGTGTGTCAGCATGCCTGGACCAGTTCAGAACAATGGCCCCCACCAATGTCTCAGTCTCTGGAGAGGTCCCTCCTCTCACCAAGATGCCCCCAGAACCCACCGGACTGGAAGGACTCCAGTGCCTTTAAGGGAACTCCAGCCCACGAACCCAAGCAGAGTCTTTCCAGACTGCAGTGCCCTCACCTTCTCGCTCTGCCTCAATGGGCTCTAGATGCTCCAGCTGGAATCCAGAGAAGATTGGCATGCCTCTCCATTTCTACGCCAGACTGAAAGCTCCTGGAGGACGGAGACCACTTGGCCATTTTCAGCACTCAAATTTGACCCTCTCCGTCACCTGTCGCAGGAAATACAAGTGGCCACATATAGTCAAGACAATCTAGAAGAACAACAACCCCGGAGAGCTTCCACTACCAGATATGAAGCCTTAGTATAAAGCCACAGGCATCAGGGCAGCGTGCCGTCCTACTGCAAGGACAGCCACAAGGAGAAGTAAGAAGAAGAGAGAGTCCCCCTGAGACCCACAGACGTGAACATTTGTATGTGACAGAAGAGTCAGGCCGAGCATTGGGGAGAAGACAGTCTTCTCAGTCAATGGTCCAGGGGCACTGGCTATCCAGACGGGAAAGAATTCACCTTGACTCCTGCCTCACACCATAAACAAAGGTCAATTCCAGATGATTTTACATCCAAATGTGGATGTTTAAAACAATGACGTTTGTAGTAGATAATACAGGGGAATATTTTCATGACTTTGGGGCAAGCAAAGATTTCTTAGGCAGGTCAGAGGGTACACTAAACATAAACACAAAAATGTATAAATTGGACTTTATTATTAAGACCATCTCCTCGTCGAATGATATCTTCGAGAGAGTGAGAAGGCAAGAACAGAATGGGAATAAACACGTGCCATATTTTATCTGGAAAAGCCTCATATAAGATACGTAACTAACTCCCATAAATTATTAAGAAAACAGACAATCTGCCAGAAAAAATGGGCAAAAGCTTCAACTAGGCGTTTCACAAAGAAGAAAATTAAATGCCCAACAAGTATTTGAAAAGGTGCATAACATTGTTACTGGTCGGGAAAATGTAAATTAACACCAAGATGTGATACTAATGCACAATGACTAAAACAAAACCACTGAAAATATGGAGAGTCGGTGAGGATGGAGAGTAACTGGGCCCTCACAGACTGCTGAGGGTGTCAGCCACTTTCCAAAGCTCTTTTAAGATCTCCTGAAGATGGACCTTCACATACTCTAGGTCCCCAAAATTCCTCTCTTAGATAAACACCCAATAGAAATGCCTACATATGTTCCTCACTGCCAAAGAACATTATCACTTAGTTTACCTATTTCCAAGTCCTCAGGACCTAATTCTGTGTTTTTATTGTTTTCCTTCTGGTCTGGGGCTTTTATACATTGCTGGGTGGTAGAGGAGTGGTTTTTTCGCATGGTGGTAGAATTCGGTTGCAGTTACAGCCTGTCGCCACTAGATGGGGGTCTAGTGCCGCGCGTTCTGAGCTCTCTGCCTTCGGGCAAGATGGCGGCACCCAGTGCGGTTTGCTGGGGCGGGGGTGGGGGGGGTGGGGGCGGTTTCTCTTGCGCACCCATCCGGATTCGATCAGTTTTGTTCCCTGGTCTCCCGGGGCCCTGGGTTTATGGGGTCCCCGCACACGGAAGCTTTCCCCCCTCAGCGGGTTTCCACTGTACCGGTGGACGGGAGTCCTAGATGATCCCCCGTCATGCGTCCCCTCCCCCGCTCCTTCCCGGACCCGCGCAGCGATCCCGGTTTCTAGGGGAGGGAGCAAAGTTCTCTCCTACCCCATTCCAGCTCCTCCGGGGTGGGCAGCAGGGGCTCTGTCCTGTGTCTTTTGATACTGTAGGTCTCTGAGTCCTGGCATTAGGTTCATTAGCTGAAATTCAGGGGTCTTTTTTCAGTCCTATTTTGTACGTTGGAGGGGAGAGAGTCCCGGGTCAGCTCACCCCGCCATTTTGCTCAAATCCTACCTGAACAGACTATGTTGTTAACTAAACAAGCTTCCGGCTGACGCCCCCACTGATTCTGAGGGGGCTTCTTTCTCAAACTCTCAGAGCCACACTGGCGGGAATGAGACCGCTCCTTCTACTGACGGAGCTACGCTGACTCTTTCTGCCTCCAGCGTCCCTCATGGGTCGGACAAGTGGGCGGGCGGTTCGTGCCTTGACTTCCCTCCGGACCAGGAGGCTGACTGCGTTCTTCCTTCTCAGCATCACCACCAGGAGGAGAGGTCCGCCCTGAGCCAAGGCTCAGGGCGCGGCCCCGCACCTCTGAGACCTGACTGCCAGGCGTCCCCCACACAAGTGCCAGACCCGCCCTCCCCGAGGCCTGGCCCCCAGGGACCGGCCACCTACCCGTGTCTGCTCGCTCAGGGTTCCTCTGCAGGATGGCTAAGCCTGTCCCTAGCCCTGACCCCAACCCCTAATTAAGGATGGTGCATTGTGCTGCATGTTTTAGATATCTCACTCTGTCAATTATTTGGGACTAGGAGAGACTACTTCTCTTCCTATTATTTTTCTGTTTGTTCATTTGTTTTTCCAGCAAAATCTCTATAGAATAGTCAATACGCTTATGCAATGATGTTCCACCTCATATTGGTCAGAGACAGGCTGGGTCCAGCCATCTGTGCCTAGAATAGAGTCTGGGGCCTGATAAAGACGTGTGAATGAATGGGACCTAAAAGTGTGGGGGGAGCACACACACGGGCTCCCAATGCCCAGGAGGTTCCAGGCAGACACAGAGCAAGGTGAAACGCCACAAGAACAGGCCTGGCTTGTCTGAGGACTGCTGGGAATTCCGTGTCACTGAAGCCAAGTGAGCAAGGGAGAGACTCCTGGGGGACGAGAACACTTGTCAGCCATTGTGCAGCCTGGTTTGACTCTGGGCGAGATGAAGAGCCAGGGGAGGGCTGGAGCAAGGAGGGGCGCCATCCCACTTACTGTGGCCCTGGTGCTGTGAGGCAGGAGCAGGGGCCAAGTCAGAAGCAGGGCCAGCCAGGAGGCCACAGGAGTGACATGGGGAGCTCAGGCCGGGGTGTGAGCGGTGCAGAAGGCGACACGTGCTCAGGGCTGAGATGTGCATTTGCAGGGAGAACCAGGGCTGGCTCCGCAGGCATGTGACTGTGCTGTCATACGAGGCCCCTCGCTCAGGAGAGCCCCGTGCTTGCTCTCATGCTCTCCTGCTGCCATCCTGAGGTGCCGTCCCCCAGCTCTATCGTGTTATGATTGACGTGTAACATTGGGTGAGGTTAAGGACTGCGAGGCCATATTTTGACACACGCACATTTTGTGAAATGAATTGGACAGTAAGCATTGTGAACACCTCCCTCCCCTCCCATATTTACCTTTGTGTGCGTGTGTGGTGGGAACATTTCAGATCCGCTGTCTTATCAACATTCTAGTGTATCATAGAGTATTGATAACTGCAGTGATCATTCTGTCGAGTCGATCCCACAATTTATTCATCTTCTAAAGGAAAGTGTGTACCCTGTGTCCTACATCCCCCCACTGCCCCCACCTCCCAGCCCCCGGCAGACGCCATGCTGTTCTGTTTCCATGAGCTTGGCTTTTTTAGAGTCCACACTTAAAGAAAATGTAAGGTAAGAAAAATCCACATACTCACGTTTCAAGTCCTCTCCGTAACGGGACTTTGGCTGACTTCTCAGGGGCTCTGATTAGGGGCATGCTGCTCCCCAGGCACTGGGAGACTGGAAGGAGAATTCCTCCTCACAGTCAAAGGACCACTTTGGCCACTTTCTCACTCACCTCGTGGTTGTACATCTGGAAGTAAGCCGATTAAGTGTTTCTTCTCAGGAATATCTATCAGCCTCTTGTACATTTTGTCAGGATTAATTTCTGTGACGGTAGAGAATGTAACCTGTGTGT
Organism: Equus asinus; assembly: GCF_041296235.1. NCBI lineage: Eukaryota > Metazoa > Chordata > Mammalia > Perissodactyla > Equidae > Equus > Equus asinus. The sequence goes on from NC_091794.1 coordinate 60,897,723, forward strand.
CCGTGCACTGAGGACATGTAGACTGCAGGGCAGCGCGAAGTGCTCCCAGCACAGGGAGTGAGTCCCCTGCCCACCTCTCCGCACACTGAGTGACAGCAACACAGACCATCCTGGATGCATAAGACGTCTCGTCGCGACTGAGTGATGGCACTCACATCAACCCACACCTGCTACTACAGCTTTTATCGTATCTTTCTGACATTTTAGAAAACAATGGCCCTTTGATAATCAATGGGAATCACCCTTTCAAAGAGCCAGTGATGCCATGAACTTTAATGAGTGACATCCTTGTCCTGTTCCATCAGTTTGTTCCCTGTGATTAGTTTGGGTAATCAGACACTGAGTCACACTTTTTACTGAATAAAATGTGTGCAAGCAAGAAAATTGGTTGTTTGTTCTAAAAGTAGCATTTGTGAACATATTGAAAAACCAGTAGCCAGCCCGGTGGCATAGTGGTTAATAACGTTCATGTGCTCCACTTCAGAGGCCGGGGCGGGGGGGGTTCTTGGGCTCAGATCTGGGTGCGGACCTACCCATTTCTCATCAGCCAGGCTGTGGCGGTGACTTGCATGCAAAACAGAGGAAGCTTGCCACAGATGTTAGCTCTGGGACAATCTTCCTCATCATAAAACAAAACAAATAAAACAAAACAACCCCAAAAGAGGCTTCTAGACCAAATTCTCTCTTTTTCCACTAGTACCACAATAATATTTCCTTTCCAGCCTCTTTGCTCTCTTCACTCTGTGCCCATGTGAAGTAGTGTTCAGCAAAGAAATGGGCTGGAAGGGCTGTTTGCATGTATAGGCTCAGTCCATGAAAACGTGCCTCAGGATGTGCCATACATTTCCCCTTTGCAACCTTCTGGAAGGAACCTAAGGACACGCCCAGAGCCGAATCCACATGTCGAAGAGGGCAAATCCCCAAATTGAAGGTAGCTGGGTCCTGACCCTCTGACTGGAGGAAAATCAATAGGCAGAGTCACTTGCTATTTGAAAGCTTGTGTTGAGATGCTATATGCAGGAAACAAATCTATATAATGTTCCAATAACTGATATTTTCATGTATCTGGGCCAGCAGATGACTTGACTTTACTTTAAAGAAGTCTGTAACAAAAATTGTTCTGAAGCAAGTTTTCCATGAAAAAATATGTTTCCAAATCTGGAAACAGTAAATAGCCCTTGAAGATCTGAAAGGGTAAATTAAAAATGTAATTCTTAAGTTTATTTATTTATTTTTTCTTATTATATAAGTTTGAGGTGTAGAGCATGATAATTTGCCCCCTGTGCATAAGTTTATTTAAAAAACAAAAATCACATTCTCTCCCAACAATTTTTTGATATTGAAGATGTAGCACATTTTAAATATATTACCATTCTTTTGTTTTCAGATAGTTTGTAGCTGGTAGGAGTGCAGATTACTTTCTTGTGCCTAAAAATATAATCGAACAGAGACAGTCAGGACCCGAATATTCTTCCTCACTTCATCAGTTTTGGATGCACTTGCTACACAGCTGGATTCCCTCCCCGACAAGCTCTCAGGCAGACCAGCTGTCCTCCAGGGCTTCAGAGAGCTGCGGATTCCTCGGAAGCACCTCTGGACCACAATTCAGGACCACAAATGAGGACGAGCCAGCAGATTTTCAGCTCTCATCTTTGGCTTCAGTTCTCTGTGACTGTGATCAAGTCTGTAGGGCAGTTTATCAAAGAGGGTCTGATCACAAGCAGAGCTGCAGTCCTTTGAGTCTAACACCTAACATCCTGTGGAGACTCTGATGATGAAAATGGGTGGCTGTATTCTAGGGACTTGAAATGGGTGCTTTCATTGTGCCGTGGCATCGAGGCGGTCTTTTTCAAGGACTCCAAAGCCTGGTGACTCCCTTGTTCTCCAGGCCATGGCTCCAAGGGGTGGGGCATGTCCTGGGCAAGAGTGCAGCGCTGGCTGCAGCAGAGCGTCCTCAGGGCCATCAGCAAAGAGACTAGGGCACTCGGGTTTGAGTAATTTAGCACCATTTCCGGAAGGGGCGCCCATCCACCTCCAACTGTGAGTTCTGAGCCTCCTGCTCTGCCCCCGGTGTCCGGCAGGGGGCGCATGGACCTCCATTTGTGAGCAGCGTGGGGTGCCTGCGGGTTCTGCCAGAGGCCGCAGGAGCTGCATCCTCAGCGGGGAAGGTGCTTCGCTTGTCAGGAGGATGGAGGAGACACAGCTGCGGTCATGTTGGGGTCTCCTGCTCAGAAAGAATACACCTCCTGTCTGGCCCTCATGGCTGACGAGGGGGCTGCGTTCGGGGCCCCGCGACGTTTTTCTTAAACGGTCAGCACAGAAGCTTTATTTTCTGGGCTGTTCCCTCGTGGTTTATTCTCTACTTTCTCAGTCATGTTTTAAGAAGACTTACTTTACAAAAGTATCTCTTCATTGAGGTGTTGGAAGGCTCAGAATCACGGCATGCTGGGTATTTGTTGCATATTCAGGATTGTTTCTGGGGAGAAATTCTGATACAAATTAAAGGAGAAGGGCAACCTACATGACTGTGAAGTGAATATGCCAGATATTGGAACTTTTCAATCATGAGTGATGGGGACTGGCAGATGGCAGCCTGGGGTGAAAGGGGAAATGGTTGCAATCGTATAGGTGTCTTCTTTATTTTTAATGCTTAATGTGTCTTAGGATGTGAAAGTGATCGAAAAATGCCGTGTGTGGTTGGTGGTTTAACACCGCCTTACTTTCCAGCTCTGCAGGACTCTGCAGCATTGTCTTGTGCATTCTCAGCCTCAGCCTGGAATCAGCCTTTTCCTCAAGGAACGCTGGCTCCTTGTATGAGACAATGGCATTAAAAACGTGGATCTGTGAGCTCAGTGTGCTGGTTGCTCCTGGGTGTCCTTGCTTCTTGGCTCTCTCGGTGGCAGGATGCTTAAGTTAGGCTGGTGTGCTGACCTTACCGTGTGTACACTGTCTGCTATAAATGTGTCTATATGGAAACGGCCATGTTTAGATTAAGGTCAGCATCAGTTCAGAGCACGGCTTCCCACTCGAATGCATGGCCACATGGAGCCCTCCAGCCCACGCCCTGCCCTCCCCGAAACCTGCCCCTGCAGTAGTGGAACCCTGTCTCCTGCTGTCTGGCGACCACTCAGTCATTTCTCCAATCCCAGTCTAGATGCATAGGGGCCTCACAGTTATTAACCAGTAACTGTTGAGAAAGAACTTTATCAAGTAGGGTTCTTTGCTTGGTCGGTTTCTTTTCCTGTCGTTGTACAGATTCCAGTCATTTCCAAAGGTCCTTAGGTCAGCACCACTTCCCCCACCACTTGCTGTGTGTTTTTTCCATTCTCAATATAGTTACACTCTTTAGTCTCATTTGCATTCCATCCAAGGATCCACCCACCTAAGTCATTTTACTAATTTGTGTAAGTCAAGATTTGCTCTTTCTACTGTAGAAATCTGGGGATTTTGTCAAAGGCAGAGAGGCAAGTATCCGCCATTAAAGCATCACACGGATTTCCTGACCTCTCCGCCCACACCATCCCCGCACAGCACTGGGAAGCTGATCTGCATATCAAATTGATTGCTTTGTGTTCGCAGAATGCCATATCAATGAGATCATACTCTACCCAGCCTTCACAGATGCTTCTTTCAGTTATAAAGATGAATTTGAGATTCCTCCATGTCTGTTCATCTTGATAGTTCTTTCAGTGTTGACACTTGATCGCATTACATTGCATGGATGTACCTCATTTGGGTGTGCTTTCATTTATTGAAGGTTATCTTTGTTCATTCAAGTTCCCTGCCCCTATAAATAAGGTGCAGCGTACATATGTGTGCTGGCTTTTTTGTTGACCTTCTATTTGAAAACAGTGTGTAAATGCCTAGGAAGATGGTTGAGGGATCACGAGTTAAGATGATGTTTAGCTTTGTAACAAAGTACCCAAGTGTCTTCCACAGCGGCTGCACCACTCGGCATGGGCAGCAGCGATGACAGAGAGTCTGTGCTGTCCTGCCCCCCAGCCATGAATTGATGTCGTCTATTTGTGTGTAAAGGTTGTCTCACTTTGTTTCAGTTTTCTTCTCTGTAATGATAAGTGATTTTGAGCGTCTTCTTGCATGCTTAATTTATGCTTATATCTTCGTTAGTGAGGTGTTTGTTCAGATCTTTACCCATTTTTAATTGGAATGTTTGTTTTCTTATTGTTGAATTTATGATGCTTTGTACCTTTTAATACAGCCTTTTCTTAGATATGCTTCTTGCAAAGATTTCTCACAGTCTAGAGTTGGTCTTTTTCTTCTCTTAACAGTATTGTCACAGAGTGGAAAATTTTAATTCTAACAAAGTCCACCTTAACTTGATTTTTCTTTGAAGACTCATTCTTTCAATGTTGAGGATAAAAGGTCCTCATGAAAACCGAGGTCATATCTTCTCCTTTGCTATTTCTAGAATTTTAATAGCTTTGTAGTTTACATTTACATCCATGAACAATTTTGGTGAATATTTGTGTCATGTGGAAAGTTTGTGTCTTTGTTAATTGTTTTCCATAAGGTCACCCGATTGTGGCATCACCATTTGTTTAAAAGACTAACTTTTCTCCATCAAATTGCCTTTGATCTTTGGACAAAGATCAGTTGACCATGTTTGTGAGTCTATCTATGGACTCTGTGTTCTTTTCCATTTATCTACTGGCGCATTCTTACCCCGGCATCATGCTCGCTGTACCTTTTTAAATCCTGGAACGGGGAAGTGCGGCTTACTCAACTTTGCTCTTCAGTGTTGTGCAGGATAAAGGATATTCCAGCTGCAGAAACGGTTTGTAGATATCTACAAAGTATCTGACTGGGACATTGACTGGGGTTGTGTTGACTCTATAGGTCAAGTCGGGAAGAGCTGACATCTTAACTATACTGAGTCTACTGATCATGGAAGTGAAATATGTCTCCTATTAGGTAGGTTTTCTTTGCTAGCTTTCCACAGCATTTGGTAGTTTTCTGATACAGATTTGTCTTTACTTGTTTATATTTTTACACAAGGATTTTATTTATTTTCCTTTTGTACCCTTTTGTGAAGGGTATTTTCTTTTCTTTTAAGTTCCCCTCATTCATTGGCGGCACAGAGAATACGCACCGCGTGTTGCACTTTGACCTGTACTTCTTATCATAATCCACTCTCATCAAGGCCTGGGATACTGTGCCCATTTCCGTTTGAACTTCAGAAATTAAGGGACTGAACAGTGTGACCACTGAGCTGCTGTGCCTCGGCTTAGGAGTCCCTGCTTAGCCGTAGCCAGCTTGCTCCCCGGCTGGGGCACAGGGCTCACACCGCCGCCTTGTTCTGACCGGGGCCCCAGAGACCAGGGTGTGGCGCTGGGTGTGCTGCCCATGGATGCTGGTTCCTGGCCACAGTGAGACAAGAGCTTCCTGTCCCCAGGATCAATGTGCCGCTCCCTTGGGAAGAGGATGCTCCCTGCCCGCTGCCGGCCCAGCAGGGGCCTGGGTGCCTCCTCTGACCTCCTCCTTTGGTCGTGCGCACAGAGCTGCATGGTCTGGACTGTTCCCGGGGCTTGTTCTCTACTCCCTCAGGGCGTGTGTTCCTGAGGCCTCTTGTGCACAGGATCGTCCTTTACGGGGCTCATGGGGCAATCACAGCCCGCTGTGCTGTGTCACAGGCTCGCGGGGTTTGTGGGATGAATCGTGCACAGATTCAGACACACAGGTGCCCTCGTGAAAGGATGTGCGAGATGTCGGGCCTTCCCGGGGAAGGAGCTGGGAACACAGGACACGTCTGGAGACTACAGAATTCCTGGGCGAAAGGGAAAAAGTGTACAGATACACACGCACTACATGAATTGTTGATGGCTAATTTTTCCTGTAACGAGAAAGTAGCTAAAAAAATATTGCAAAGGTAAAGATGACGTATTAATACACGTTGTTTCAATATTTTAAGTATATCAGAGTGAGGAGTTATTACAGTTTTACTTTCCTGGCTTTAAAGGAAGACAAATTTATCTATAATATATTTAAAATACACTTCTTTGCTTATCTTGCTTTCAAATGAGAATATTACCATGATTGGCATTTTCTCATAACAGAGCTACAATCTTAAATATTTTTAAATATGAGCTCGTTGAAACATTTTTGCAGGATTCCAATGTGGCCAGTATTGTTAAACAACGATAATGAATCCAGGCCCCGACCAAATTGTTGGTAAGAATCTGATAAGAATATACCATGAATCAGTTTTTGACAATCCAAGCACAATGGTGATTTTTAAAATAACAGCATTGCATGCTGCTTAAAGCATTTAACATGAAATATACTAAACTTAAAGCTTCATCGTATTAAAGACCTAAGACAATGACAGTTTTGTAAATTAGATACATTCATTGCAAACGGATTTTCTCCTTTAAAAATGTAAAATCTGAAGACATCTTCTTTAAGTTTGTATATGTCCATTCAAAAGGTAAAAGTAAGATATCTATACCTTATTTTTATTATAAACGTCTTTCCCAGCAGAATTGATATTTTTATCTGTAGCTTCTTCCTTGCTCACTCCTTTATTTTCTTGTTGTTTATTGTGTAAATCAGAAAGTATGTTTCTGCGTCTCTCTCGCAGATTTCAGTTCCTTTCTCACGGCGGCCGTGGGCAAGGGGTGCGGCCTTGTACTCGGCGCGTCTTCATCTGGATCAGGAGTTTTCGCTGAGAGCTCCCTGGACAGTTTCCACTTGCTGCACACAGTCATCCCGTCATGGGAACTGCGTACAGATCTGTGGTCTCTTTGCACCAGGACACTTCTGCTTTCAGCCTGGGGTATTTCCCAATTTCATTTTACATTACATCTAATTCTAATAAGATAATATGTGATTTTCAGGTATGTATTATAAACTAACATGTTTTATACATATGTGTACACATATTTCAGCATTTGCTAAATGTCGTTAGTTTTCGTGGGACGGTGGCTGGTTGCATTTGATCTTGATGACCATTGGGGCACCAGTAGTAACCCTGGTGGGAGCACAGGCCAGGTTGTCAGCAGTGGAGATGGCGACAAGTGCTCAGATTTTAGATGCGTTTTTGCCAGATTCACAGGTGTGACACCTGTGCTGTCACACAAGGTCCTTCGTGCAGAAAAGCCCTTCCTTGATTTCCTGCTCCATTGTTGTCATCTTGAAATTCTTTTTACTTCACAGTTTTATTGACATATAGTTGATGTAATATAACATTGTTTGAGTTTAAGGTGTACAATGCGATGATTTGATACACATGTATATTGTGAAATGATTACCACTGTGAAATGATAAGGTTAGTTAACACCTCCATCACCTCCCATAATTACCATTTATTTGTGGGGAGAACATTTCAGAGCTACTCCCTTAGCAACTTTCAAGTATACAATGTAGTGTGTTAACTATAGTCACCATCCTGTCCATTAGATTCACTAGAGCTTACTCATGTAACTGGAAATTTGTAGCCTTTGACCAACATCTCCTCATTTCCTCTGTAACTAAGCAAAAGGGGCGCCTTCTGCTCACCACAATCTCATGCCAGTCAATTGCACACAGGCCTGTGGTTGAGAAAGGAAAATTTATGCAGTTAGCTAGCATAATCGGAAGATGGCGGACTAGTGTCCGAAAGAACCACCTTCCAATCCTACAGAACCTTGAGGCAGTTTATGGAGGGGAGATGGGCAGGGAAAGAGAGGGTTTAGGGATGTCGACCATCCGGTGTGACAAACTGCAAGGCGCCGAGTTATCTCTTTGGTCTGTCATTCATGACGGGTAGCAGTGCAGGATTTTTCTTTCTGGAGGTTGTCATGTTCCTGGGGAACTCAGAGAACAAAGTTGTCTTGTCACAGCTGGAGGATGTACATAAGCAAGAGTCTCAGAATGAGCAGGTGATGTATTTTGCACCAGGGAGAGGTGCTTAATCACCTAGGCTGCGTGCAGGCGAGAAGGTATTCCCAGAGACTAGTGCGTCGGGGTCCTGGTTACAGAATTGCTTCCTTTCCTAAGCTGGCTTCCCTCATGCTAACTTCAGATCTAGCTGTTAGACTCCCACCACCAGCCCCTGGCAAAAACCATTCTGTTCTCTGTTTCTCCGAGTTTGGCTCTTTTAGATTACACATATAAATGAGATTTTACAGTATTGGTCTTTCTCTGTCTGACTTATTTCACCCAGCATAATGCCCTCCAGATCCTTCCTTGTCACAAATGGTAGGATTTCCTTCTTTTTTATGGCTGTATAATATTTCCTTTTCTGTATATACCTCATGGTCTTTCTCATTCATGTGTTGCTGGACACTTCGTATGTTTCCAGGTCTTGGCTATTGGGAAGAATGCTGCAGTGAACATGCGAGTGCAGAAATCTCTTCAAGATTCTGATTTCGTTTCCTTCGGATATATACCCAGAATGGGTTTGCTGGATTACACGGTAGTTCTGCTTGTAATTTCTTAAAGGTGTACAGTGTGTTGATTGATCCATTTATATATTTCATATGATTACCATCATAGCTGTAGATAACACTTGTATCACATCACATGATTGTAACTTCTTTTGTGGTGAGAACATTTAAGAACAGATCTCTTAAGAATTTTGAAGTATATAAGCTAGTGTTTTTGCCTGTAATCACTGTGCTATGCACTGGATCTTGAGAACTTATTCCTTTTCTAGTTGCACGTTTTTACCCTTTAACAACATCTCCCCAATTCCCCCACCCCTCTGCCCCTGGTAACCACCATTCTACTCTCTGTTTCTATGAATTCAACATGTGAGATTCCATATATGATGATGTCATAGGATATTTGTCTTTCTCTATCTGGCTTATCTCACTAAGTCTAATGCCCTCAAAGTCCACCCATGTTGTTGCAATTAGCAGGATAGCCTTCTTTCTCATGGCTGAAGAACATTCCCTTGTGTGTGCATACACCTCATTGCTTTATCCATTCATCCGTTGATGGACACTTGGGTTGTTTCCATAGCTTGGCTATATTACTCGCTGCAATAAACATGTGACTGCAGATATCTTTTCCATATCCTGTTTTCGCTTCCTTTGGATGTATAACAGGAAGTGGGATTACTGGAGCATACGGTAGTTCAACTTTTAGTTTTTGAGGATTCTCCGTATTATTTTCTATAGTATTTGAACCAATCAACATCCTCACCAACAGTGCACAAAGCTTCTTTATTCTCCACAATGTGGCCAACACTTACCACTTGTCTTCTTGATGACAACTATTTGAACAGGTGTGAGGTGATAGCTCAACGTTGTTTTGATTTGCATTTCCCTAATGATTAGCGATGTTGAGTATTTTTTTAATGTACCTGTTGGCCATTAGGATTTCTTCTTTGGAAAAATATCTATTCAGATCCTCTGCCCATATTTAAATCGGATTATTTTGGGTTTTTTGCTGTTGAGATGTATGAGTTCCTTTTATATTTCGGGTACTAACCCCTTCTCCACTCTACAGTCTGTGAATTGTTTCTCCATTCCATACGTTGTTTTTACATTTTCTTGATTGTGATTATGCTGTGAAGAAGCTTTATAGTTATAGTTTACAGCTATATAGCTTTATAGTTCCAATTGTTGATTTTGCTTTTGTAGCTTGTGCTATCGATGTCATATCCAAAACGCAATTGCCAAGACCTGAGTCAGGAGCTTCTTCATGTATTCTCCCAGGAGTTTTAGGATTCAGGACTTAGGGTTAAGTCTCTAGTCCACTTTGAGGTAATATTGTGAGTGGTGCAATTTAGGGGTCCAATTTCATTTTTCTGCCTATGAGTATGCAACGTTTCCACCACTACTCATTGAAAAGACTATCCTTTTCCCATTCACAATAGCATCAAAAACAATAAAATTTTTAGGAATACATTTAAGCAAGGAATTGAAAGAACTGTACAATGAAAACTACCAGACTTTGGTGAAAGAAATTGAAAAAGATAAAAACACGTGGAGAGATATCCTGTGTTCATGGACTGGAAGAATGAATACTATTAAAATGTCCACAATCCCAAAGCCATCTCCAGATTCAGTGCAATCCCTATCAAAATTTCAATGGCACTTTTTCATAGATACAGAAAAAACAATTCTAAAATTGGATGGGACCACAAAAGACCCCAAACAGCCAAAGCAATTTTGAGAAGGAATAAATCTGGAGGCATCACACTTGCTGACTTCAAACTATATTACAAAGCTATAGTAAATTATGCCAATGGGATAGTGGCCTAGAGAACAAGGGAGCAGAATAGGTAGCCTAGAAATAAACCTCTGCATGTGAGGTCATGTAATTTTTGATAATGGAGCCAAGAACACGTAATGGCGGAAAGCATAGTCTCATCAACAAATGGTACTGGGAAACTGGGTAACTCCTTCTAATGTTTTGAGGAACTTCTAAACTGTTTTACATCATGGCTGTACTAATATATATTCCTAGCAGCAGTGCAGAAGGATCTCCTTTTCCCTACATCCTTGTCCACACCAGTTTTCAAGTATAGCCATTCTAACAGGTGTGAGGTATTATTTCATTGTGGTTTTGATTCACATTTCCCTAACGACTAATGATGTTGAGCATCTTTTCATGTACCTGTTGGACGTTTGTACGTCTTGGCAAAACGTCTGTTAAGCCCTTCTATCCGTTTCTTACTCAGATTGTTTTGTTTTTGTTTTCTTGTTATTGAGTAGTATGAGTTATTTATAAACTCAGAAGATGACTTGCTAATATTTTCTCCCATTTTACAAGCTGCCTTTTCATTTTGTTGATTATTTATTTTGCTGTGTGTAAGTTTTTAGGTAGTTGTAGTCTCATTTGTTTATTTTTGCTTTTCTTGTCTTTCCTTTTGGGGTCATATCCAAAACGTCATTGCCGTGACCCATGTGAAGGAGCTTTTCTCTTATGTTTCCTTTAGGAACTTTATGGTTTCAAGTCCTACATTTAAGTCTTTCATCCATTTGGAGTTAATTTTTGGGAGTGGTCTAAGTTGGGGGTCCAATTTCCTTCTTTTGTCTGCGGTTAGCCGGTTTTCACAACACCACTGACAGAAGAAATTATTCTTTCCCCGTAGAGTATTCTTGGTTTCCTTGTGAAGGATTAGTTTACCATATATGCATGGGTTTCGCTGAGGGCTCTTGATTCTGTTCCATTGGTTTCTGGGTGTGTTTTAATGCGGGTATTATACTGTTTTGATTACCATAGCTTTGTGGTGTAGTTTGAAATAAGGAAGCGTGATGCCTCCAGACTTGTTCTTCTTTCTCAGGATTGCCTTAGCTATTATTTGGGGTCTTCGTGACTCTATAGATATCACTGAAATCTGGTTGATTGATGGTGCTGTTGAGGTCAACTGTGTTGTTACTGATTTTCTGCCTGCTGGATCTGTTCATTGCTAACAGAGTGATGCTGAAGTCTCCAACTATGATGGCGGAATTGTCTATTTCTCCTTGCAGTTCTATCAGTTTTTGTCTCACACACTTTGATGCACTGTTGTTAGGTACTTAGATAGTAAGGATTATTACGTGTTGGAGTATTGACACCTTTGTTATTATGGAATACCTTATCCCTGATCATTTTTCTTGTCCTAATGTCTGCTTTGTCTGAAATAATATAGGTATTCGAGGTTTCTTTTAATTTGTGTTAGCAGGATATATCTTTGTCTATCCCTTGTAATTTGTGTATATCCTTAAAGTGGGTTTCTTATGCGGAACATATAGTTTATTTTGTGTTCTCTGACAGTCTCCATCTCATAATGGTGTACTCAGACCATTCACATTTAGTCTGGTTATTGCTGCATTTGAATTAATATCTGTCACGTTTGTAATGGCTTTCTACTTCCTTCTTTTCTTCTTTTCTCCTTCTCTGCTTTAAACTGAACATTTAATTTTATTTCATTTTGTCTCCTTTCTTAGAGTATCAATTATAGTTCTTTCTAAAACGTTTTTAGTGTTCGTCTTACACTTTGCACTATATGTTTACAACTAACCTGGGTCCACTTTGAAATAACGCTATACTACTCCATGGGTCGTGCAAGTCCCATGTAACAGGATATTCGCAATTCCGCTCCTGCATTCCTTATAAAATTGTAGTCGTTCATTTCACTCATGCCTATGCTGTAATCACATCATTACTATTAATTTGAACAAACTTTTACCTATTAGGTCAATTAAGAATAAGAAAAAGAAAAGATTTATCTACCTTCATTGATTCCTTCACCAATGCTCTTCTTTACTTTATATAGAGTCGAGTTTCTGACCTATATCATTTTCCTTCTCCCTGAAGCCCTTCTTTTTTTTCTTTTTTTTTTACTTTTTATTAAGATGATGATAGTTTACAAGCTTGTGAAATTTCAGTTGTGCATTATTGTTAGTCATGTTGTAGGTGCTCCGCTTCACCCTTTGTGCCCTCTCCCCACCCCCCCTTTCCCTTGGTAATCACCAATCAGTTCTCTTTGTCTCTATGTTCACTTCCACGTATGAGTGGAGTCATACAGAGTTTGACTTTCTCTATCTGGCTTATTTCACTTAACATAATACCTTCAAGGTCCATCCATGTTGTTGTGAACGAGACGATTTTATCTTTTTTATAGCTGAGTAGTATTCCATTGTGTATATATACCATAATCTTCTTTATCCAATCATCTACGAGGTTGATGGATGTTTAGGTTGCTTCCACATCTTGCCTATTGTAAATAATGCTGCGATGAACATAGGGGTGCATGGTGCTTTTGGAATTGCTGATTTCAAGTTCTTTGGCTAGATACCCAGTAGTGGGATGTCTGGGTCGTAAGGTATTTATATTTTTAATTTTTTGAGAAATCTCCATACTGTTTTCCATAGTGGCTGCACTAGTTTGCATTCCCACCCGCAGTGTATGAGAGTTCCTTTTTCTCCACAACCTCTCCAACATTCATCACTTTTTGTGTTGGTTATTTTTGCCATTCTAACAGGTGTAAGATGATATCTTAGTGTAGTTTTGATTTGCATTTCCCTGATGACTAGTGATGGTGAGCATCTTTTCATGTGTCTATTGGCCATCCATATATCTTCTTTGGAGAAATGTCTGTTCATGTCCCCTGCCCATGTTTTGATTGGGTTGTTTGATTTTTTGTTGTTGAGCTGTTTGAGTTCTTTATATATTATGGAGATTAACCCTTTGTCAGATAAATAACTTGTAAATATTTTTTCCCAACTCGTGGGCTGCTTGTTTTTTTCAATCCAGGTTTCCCTTGCCTTGAAGAAGTTCTTTAGTCTGATGAAGTCCCATTTGTTTATTCTTTCTATTGTTTCCCTCGTCTGAGGAGTTATGGTGTCTGAAAAGATCCTTTTGATACTGATGTCAAAGAGTGTACTGCCTATATTTTCTTCTAGAAGACTTAGTGTTTCAGGTCTAATCTTTAGGTCTTTGATCCATTTTGAGTTTATTTTTGGGAACGGTGAAAAAGAATGGCCAATTTTCCTTCTTTCACATGTGGCTGTCCAGTTTTCCCAGCACCGTTTGTTGAAGAGACTTTCTTTCTCCATTGTAGGCCCTCAGTTCCTTTGTCAAAGGTTAGTTGTCCATAGATGTGTGGTTCTATTTCTGGGCTTTCAAGTCTACTCCGTTGATCTGTGCACGTGTTTTTTGCACCAGTACCATGCTGTTTTGACTACTGTAGCTTTGTAGTATGCTTTGAAGTCAGGGATTGTGATGCCTCCAGCTTTGTTCTTCTTTCTCAGGATTGCTTTAGCAATTCAGGGTCTTTTGTTGCCCCATATGAATTTTAGGATTCTTTGTTCAATTTCTGTAAAGAATGTCATTGGGATTCTGATTGGGATAGCATTGAATCTGTAGATTGCTTTAGGTAGTATGGACATTTTAACTATGTTTATTCTTCCAATCCATGCGCATGGAATGTCTTTCCATTTCTTTATGTCGTCATTCATTTCTTTCAGGGAAGCCTTGTAGTTTTTGTTGTATAGGTCTTTCACTTCCTTGGTTACATTTACCCCAAGGTATTTTATTCTTTTTGTTGCTATTGTGAATGGGATTGAGTTCTTGCGTTCCTTTTCTGTTATTTCGTTGTTGGAGTCTAGAAATGCTACTGATTTATGAATGTTGATTTTTGTATCCTGCAACTTGCTGTAGCTGTTGATTATTTCTAATAGTTTTCCCATGGATTCTTTGGGGTTTTCTATATATAAGATCATGTCGTCTGCAAACAGCGAGAGTTTCACTTCTTCATTGCCTGTTTGGATTCCTTTTATTTCTTTTTCCTGCTGAATTGCTCTGGCCAAAACCTCCAGTACTATGTTGAATAAGAGTGGTGAGAGTGGGCACCCTTGTCTTGTTCCCGTTCTCAGAGGGATGGCTTTCGGTTTTTGCCCATTGAGTATGATGTTAGCTGTGGGTTTGTCATATATGGCCTTTATTATGTTGAGGTACTTTCCTTCTATACCCATTTTATTGAGAGTTTTTGTCATAAATGGGTGTAGGATCTTGTCGAATGCTTTCTCTGCATCTCTTGAGATGATCATGTGGTTTTTGTTTCTCATTTTGTTAATGTAGTGCATCACGTTGATTGACTTGCAGATGTTGAACCATCCCTGTGTCCCTGGTATAAATCCCACTTGATGATGGTTTATAATCTTTTTAATGTATTGCTGTATTTGGTTTGCCAAACTTTCGTCGAGGATTCTTGCATCTATGTTCATCAGTGATATTGGTATGTAGTTTTCCTTCTTTGTGTTGTCCTTGTTAGGTTTTGGGATCAGGGTGATGTTGGCTTCATAGAATGTGTTAGGGAATGCTCCACCTTCCTCAATTTTCTGGAGTAGTTTGAGAAAGATAGGTATTAAATCTTCTTTGAATGTTTGGTAGAATTCTCCAGAGAAGCCGTCTGGTCCTGGGCTTTTATTTTTGGGGAGGTTTTGGATTGCTGTTTTGATTTCTTTACTTGTGATTGGTTTATTCCGATTCTCTATTTCTTCCTGCTGAAGCACTTCTTTTAATATTTTGTGTATGGCATGTCTGCTGGCAAGCAGATCCCTCAGTTTGTTTGAGAAACTCTTCAGTTCCTCTTTCCTTTTGAAGGATGGCTTCACTGGATGTAGAATTCTCCTCTTCTCCTGCATGTCTTCTAATGAGAAGGGCACTGTAATTCTTACCCTTTTTGCACTAAAGGCTTTAGCTCCTCTTGGCTCTTTCAAGAGTCTCTGTGTCTTTGGGTTTCTGCAGTTTGAGTATATGCCTAGATGTAGATGTTTTGGTATTGGTTATTTGTGGTGATCTCTGAGCTCCCTGGATCTGTGTTTTGGCATCTGTCATCCCTTTGGGAAAGTTCTCAGCTATTGTTACTTCACATATTTTTCTTCTCCTCTCTCTTTTTCTTTTCCTTCTGTTATTTCCATTGTGGATAGGTATTACTTTTGTAATTGTCCAAAATTTTCAATATCCTATTTCCCCCCACACACCCCCATTCTCTCTTTTTGCATTTCAGTTAGGAAAGTTTCTATTGGTGTATGTGCAGATTCCAAGATCCTTTCCTCAGCCTTGTCCATCAAAGGCATTCTTCACTCTCTTACAGTGTTTCTGGTTTACAGCATTTTCTTGTGTTTCTTTCTTACCACTTCCTCTCTCTTCTTACGTTCCTCATCTGTTGTTGCATGTTGTCCGTTTCTTCCATTATTGTCCTTAGCATATTAATCACAGTAATTTTAAATTCTAAGTCTGATAATTCCAAAATCTCTGCCATATCTGAGCAGGGTTCTGATGCTTGCTCTGTCTCTTCTGACTGTATTCTCTCTTGTCTCTAGCATGTCTTGTTTTTTTTGAAAGGTGGACATGATGTACCAGATAATAGAAACTGAGGTAAATAGGCCTTTAGCTTGAGGTGTCATGTTAACCTGGCTAGCGTTCTGGCTGTGTGTCTAGTCTCTACTGTAGTGGCCACTGTACATGACAGGGCATCAGATTCCTCTAATGTCCTTATTTTTTGTCTCCTCTCTTGCCTTGAGCTTCTTTATGAACTTTTTCATATGGTCTGTACCTTGTGGCTTTTCTGCTTTCATTAGTGGGTCATAACATATTAGAAACTATCTACCTAAAAAAAAAAACCTCACTCTTGGCTCACTGGAATGATGATAAAAACCACCAGGGCATCAGTAAGAACTTCTTTGTTTTATAGCTGCTGTGGGATTTATTCCATCAGGAAAACAGGTAGCGCTAAACTGGAGTTTGGTAAGGGTTCAGGGTGTATACAGCACGTATTTCTGTTTAAGAGCTCTGATGCTTTACATGGGCTGGACTGAACTTTCAGAAGTGTAGTCTATGTAAAGAATATTACAGACACGCCAGGTTTTGTCTATAGTCGCCTCCCTCACTTAACCATGGACTTCATGTCTTCTTTGCCATAGGAAGTGGAGAGGCTGCCGGTTTTTAAGCCTGTGCCTTTGTCCTCACAAGCCCTGGGTGGACTGAGTGGGAGTCAGGTACACAGGTTGAAGATGCTTTATCCGGGACTCCTCTTAGTATTGTCATAAGTGCTCCTTTATCTTTCTCATTCCTGTTTCTAATGTGGATACTCCCAAATTAGTTCTAGGTGATAATGTTTTACTTCTGCTGAGAATGATCTTTTATTTCCCTGACCTCTTTCTTTATTTAGGAGATATTTTACTTTTTAGAGTATTTGGAAAATACTGTATATTTCAATGAATATTTCCCCATATATAAAGCCTGCCATCTGACATTGCTTAAATTGGTACCTCTGCAATAAAGAGAAAATAAATTTTTCTTTAATTTGTATGTTCTACATGCGCTTTGCTGCTCCTTACTTTATTCCTAGGGGTTACCCAGTAGAATTGAACTAATTAGCCATTTTTATTTGTATTGAAACACTAGAAAAAAGTGTTTGTGGCACATGGAATTTGTAGTTAACTTGGTCCTCCTAAGCATTTTTATAAGAACTGCCTAGCCTAAGTCCGGGCTCTGCAGTGAGGGTGGTCTCTGCCCAACAGGGAGAGCAGAGTCCTCCCTTGTCACCCATGGGGAAGAAACGGAAAGAGCCAGGTGCTGCTGAAGAAGCTGGAACGTAATTTCCAGTTAAACGTCACTTTTTAATTTTTATTTTAAAATCACATGAATCAAGTTAGACTATGACCAAATATGGCTTATTTCAGCAATGAGGCTAGTCAGATATTAGAAAATCTATCATCGTAATCCTTTGTGTCACGAAAATGAAGGAGAAAGTCCCACGATTACATAAATAAATAGAGAAAAGTAGTTTGGTAAACTTTAGCCAGAATTTCTAATAGAAAGTCTAAGTAAAATAGAAATAGAAAAAAAAATACCTCAATGTAATACTCGGTTTCCAAAAAACTGACAGCAAAGGGTACGCTAAGTAGCAAAAGACTCAAACTATTTTGAGTAAAGCCGGGACTATACAGACTTTCCTACGATTTCATTATTATTTGACATTGTTTCAGATATTCTAGATCTGACCTGTTCAATAGGGTAGCTATTAGTCACATGTCGCTATTTACATCTAAAGTAATTAAACTTCAATAAAATTTAAAGGTTTCTCAGTCTCACTAGGCACACTGAAAGTGCCCTACAGCTACGTGTGCCTAGTGGCTACTGTGTTAGCACAGCTGTAGAACATTTCCATCATCAGAAAACTCCATGGGCCATGCTGTTCTAGAGAATGAAGTCAGAGAAGAGTATCTGTATGTATAGTATGAAAGATGAGATTAAATGATCCATCTCTTTTGGTTAACATATGTTTATATACGTAGACAACCCAGGAGATTTTAGTAACCAAAATGTATAATGAATGAGCCAATTTAGATCCAACATAAACACACAACAATGAATAATTTTCTGTGTTATAGCTGTATACACCTAGAAAGGGAAATGAGACAAACATTACATTTACAAGAGCTGAAAAAACAACTCACAAGCCAGACACAGAAATAGATCTACTGCCTGATTTCACTTATGTGTGGAATCTAAAGTAGTCATACTCATAAAAGCAGAGTAGAGTGGTGGCTGGGTCTAGGGGGGTTGGCGGGAAATGGGGAGACGTGGGTCAAAGGGTACAAAGTTCCAGGGCTGTAGGATGAACACGTGCTGGTGACCTAATGCCCAGCATGGTGACTGCAGCTCACAATCCTGAATTGTGTGCTTGAAATTTGCTGAGAGTGAATCTTCAGTGTTCTCAGCACAAAAAAATCATAACTGTGTGAGGTGTGGATATGTTAATGAGCTTGATTCTGGTAATAATTTCGCAAAGTATACATATATGAAAACTTCGCCTTGTACTCTTTCTAGTGAAGACCACGTACCCAGAAGCTCCAGAAAAGAGGAGAGACTTATTCCACTGTAAACATTAAAAGTGTATTTTTAGAAAGAGAAATATAAATCAATTTATTCTGATATTTCCACTTCAACATTAAGACTAAAGAGTTTGTTCTCAACTTCCTTAATTTTATAGTCATCTCTCTTTTATGCTGAAATCTCAGTTGCTAATTGCATTAACATAGTTATTTCTTTACTTTCTTCTACGATATATATCTTACAGCTTAAAAATAACAATTCCAGTATTATTACTAACAAATATGATTATTGAATGTCATTTACAATTTCTTTTGGATTCCTTTTGTCTTTGGGGTATCTCCTACCAGTTTTGTGCAATTACTGTGCCTTAAGAAACCTGGAATAATTCTCTCTGTTGCTCCTGCCGACAGCTGACTTATATTTAAGAGTCATTTGTTGTATTTGTTTTCATGTTTTAGGAATTTTTGGGTGTAATTTTTATAACTATGAAAATAATTCCAAAGTGAAAATGATGAAACACATTCGGAGAAGTCTAGCTTCCCCTCCTGACCCCCAACCACCTGTTCCTTCTTCTTAGAGGTAACCATGTTTATTAGGTCTTAGTTTCTACTTCCATTGTTTATTTTGAAAACATAAACAAGTAGTCATATCTGGTCTTATATTGCCCCTTTGTTTTGTGAAAAGTACCTCCTGTAACACTGTCCTGAACCTTGCTCGTTCCCGTCCTGGTGTGTCCTGGAGATCAGTCCATAGCAGTATATGGAAACCTTCCTCATTTCCTTTGACAGCTGCATGGGGTTCCATTGCTCCAATGCACCATATTTTATCCAGGAAATCTTTTATGATGGACTCTTGCTGGCAAAAGTTATTGCTGCTGGGTGTGTGGGAAAAAAGTACTCTGAAATAATAGGAAATATCTATTTTGGCCTCTGCTCCCAGTTCCTGGCACAGAGCTCCTGAAACCTTGTGCCCTCCTAAATGATGGAAGCACCAGTAGCATCTTCTGTTCTAGCATTTGTTCTTTGAGCCTGGGTCCTGACACAGAGCTCCTGAATCCTTTGTAATTTCCTGGGTGATAAGAGCATCACTTGTTCTAACGAGGTGACTCTTCGTGGGTTCCTGAATAACTTCAGGATCTGAGCTCATCACCAGAAAGGCCAAGGGGTGATGAGAAGTTTGGCACTTTCAGTCCTACCCCATCCTCCAGGAAGGGCAGAGGGTCAGGAAATGGAATTAGTGTCCATCAGACCTATGTGATGACGCCTCCATAAAAATCCCACTAGTACAGGGTTTGGAGAGCTTCTGAGTTGGTGAACACGTTTACACACCAGGAGGGTGGCACATCCCAAACCCACGGGGACAGAAGCTCCTATGCTCAGGGCCCTTCCTGACCTCGCCCTATAAATGTCTTCATCTGGCTCTTTATCCACATCCTTTATTATGCCCTTTAATAAACCCGTAAATGTAAGTGTTCCCTGAGTTCTGTGAGCCATTCTAGCAAATTGTCACACCCAGGGAGGGGGTCATGGGTGCCCCAGTTGATAGCTGGTCAGTCAGAAGTGCAGGTGACAACCTGGCCCTTTTCAACTAGCGTCTGCAGTGGGGCCAGTCTTGTGGGACAGAGCCCTTAACTTGTGAGCTGTGGTGCCCACTCTAAGTAGTCAGCGTTAGAACGGAGTTGAATTGGGGAAGCCCAGCTGGGGTTGGAGGATGGCTTGGTGTGTGGAGCACTGCCGGGGTCCAGCCTCGGCAGAGTCCAGGTTCCCGCGGGAGAGACGGCGTCGGCGAAAACCTGAGGGAGGGGGAAATAAAGAGGACGTGAGACTTGGGTTGGTGTTAGCAAGTCCACCTTTACTGTGCACAAGTGTCGTTTATATATTTTTCAGGATTAGTACAGAAATGGTTCTACAAATATTCTCAGAGAGATAAGGAAGTAAAAAACGAGCACAAGAATATTTATTAGCATTCTATTCTATAGAGCATAAGGTTAATGGTAGTCTTCTCCGCAATTAACTAGTGTTTGTTGTCTCTAAGCTAAAGGAGATAGGTACCTAGACACCTGTTGTAATTCATGGCAAAGTTAAATCAAAGAGAGAAGGTCCAGGCCTCCGGACAGGACAGCAGTCCGTCTGGTTGCATCCTGGTGGAGCCATCCCTGCCTCCCTCAATCATTTACGCCATTAGTGTAGATGGTTAATGGGAACAAAAGGCGACTCCAGGGTGTCTTATCCCCAGGGCTATCTGCATTCTCAGCGGGCAGTTAAACATCTTTACTTTTTCCGCGCCCTTTAGGGGTGGAAGCATTCCTTTGTCTTTTAGATTGTAGAGCTAACAGTCCTTTAAGCACACTGCCGGAGAAAGTATCAGTTTGTTAGTAAAGTAAAGGGCTGAAAAGCTAAGCTAAACTATATATCTTCAGGAATAAAAAACAGAAATAAGTATAAACATAACCTTACTAGAAAGCGTGCATATAATTCAGAAAATATCAGGGGTGTCGGCCGGCCATTCTTCGCCGAGGGGCCTTCTTGCACCCCTCGGCCATTCTACTCATCAATCATTTATTATTTATTGCTTTTAGGAGAAAACCTCTATAACATTTTAACAGAAAGCAGAAGGTCCAGAATAATATGTAGATACTTGTTGATCATCCAATTAACCAACCAACTTAGAAGCACGATGCATATATATTTAGACAAAGAACTGGAGGGAGAAGGAAACATTAAGCAGACAGAGGCCATAAACCTAATTCGACATCTTACCTGGGCAGGATTCCTTTCTGATTGTCTCAAATGGGACTGTGTGCTCCTCCAATAATTAACTGAAAAATATCTTGAAAGTTACCTGCAGGTGGTCACATTCTCTTACTATATCTAATATTCCCAGGAGGTAGTGCCTCCCAAGCAGCCACCCAAAGGAGTGAAAACTGGAGGTTAAGAAAGGAAAAGGAATGAAGGGCAATTAGAAGCAGCACAGGTTTCAGAACTATGTGAGGGGCTGGCCAGTTATTCTTCACCAAGGGGCGACCCTGCACCCCTCGGCGTTAATCGGCTGGACCCTGTCAAACAGCCGATCAAATGATGTAGCCACGGCTCCCAGCAGAGCACCCACACATCTGGCGTCAGGAGTGCTGTGTGGCAGTGGAGTGAGAGTCAGGAGGCCCGCGGGAGGAAGAGTGTTTTTTCTGTGCAGGCACTCTCACACATTGATGGGAGAAATATTTAGTATTACAGCCATGGTAAGCAATCTGGTGAGAGGTATTGAAGATTTTAAAGATGTATATAATAATGTCTCATCTTTCCAAACAATGATCAAAAAAACGTAACTACTTTATGTGTCTATCTGTCTATCCATCTGTCTGTCTAGGTGTATCTCTGTATGGGGAAAATAAAAAGATACGTACTAGGTTGTTGAGATGTGGGGCGGGGGTAGAAGTGGAGAAGACTTAGGGTAACCCTGAGAAAGCAAAAGAAAAAAAGGCTGTGGTTGATCAATAAAGCACGTGCATATTCACACTGGTGCATCTAGGAAAAACTGTGTGAATATACATGGAATATTTTAAAAACTATTTAGCAAATATAATGGGGGAAAAGTTGCCATTTAATATAGCAGTGTAAACTTTTAGGTTGCCCGGGAATGAGGTGGATGTAGAGGCCTGTGTGTAGAGAACTTTGCGTCTTACTGAGAAACATAAAGAAGGCTGGACAGAGGCATTGCGTGTTCCCAGGAGGAGACTCGATACTGCAACACTGTCTGCTCTCAAATTATTTTTCCCTGGATTGCAGCTCCCGTAGGATTCTTATGCTGCAATTTGATGAAATATTCTGTATTTCATGAAAGAGAAACAGCCCATTTTGGGGGAGCACAACAGGCGCACAACAGTAAGCAGTACAGCATGGCAGTGGTGCAAGGCTGGGTGGTGGGTGGGTGACCAACTGTCCCAGTTTGCCCGGGACTGAGGGTGCCCAGGGGCTGCCAGCGCTAAAACTGATACAGTCCTGAGCACACTGGGGTGAGTGGTCGGCGTAGCCGTGGGAAAGAGCGGGCAGCTCAGAAGAGCAAACGTTCACAGGGAACAGAGGATCACACATCAAGGGGCCAAGGAAGGACTCTGTAAGAGGTGGTGCTCAGAGGAATGGTAACTATTTGGAAAAGAGCAAATCAGACCCCCCTCATACCATATTCCAAAAGAAATCCCGTATGGTTTGGTGAATTAGATATACATAAAAAGTGAAAATGTGAAACAGTGAGAATTTCTATAGGTAAACATTTCTGCCATTCTGATGTAGGAAAGAACGTTCTAAGAATAAATCCAGCAGAAGATACCACAGAACAAAACACTGATCCATTCGAATATAGAGTTTATTTTTCATATACATCAGGAAACAGCACACACAAATGAGAAAGGGAGATTATAAATTGGAAGGAGGATTTGCAAAAATGAATGCTAGGCAAAACCCGCCTCAGCCAGAGGAGCCCAGGGAGCCCTGGCGGCTAACCGTGCGGTGCATCCTGGGTGGGACCCTGGGACGAGGGACTTAGGTGGGAACAAGGAAACAGAGTGACGTGTGGACTGCAGCTCGCAATAGCGCGTCAGTACTGGTTCACTACCACCGGCAAACGTACCATCCCACGGAAGGTGTTCACAGCGGGGAAACTGGGTGTGGGGCATGTGACAGCGCTCTCTACTATCTCCCAACTTTTCTGCAACTCCAGAGCTGTTCTAAAATCAAAGTTTATTAAACATATTCCTGATAAAACTGGCTAATATCTATACTATATAACTATATAAAACCTAATAGACAATATATTATATATAACATATATTATATATAACATATATGCATATGTACACACATAACATATAATACATATACCGCAATGTATAACATAATGTAATATATAACTATACAACATAGAAATTAGAAAAATGAACATGTCTAAAGAAACATGGACAAAGCACATAAATAAGGAAATAAGTGGAGATGAGCAGCACTCGGGGCCCCTCGTGGTCAGCTTCACGGTCTGTGCGTACTCTGAGGCTGTTCAAACATATGGAAGAAGAGTGTGGCATCAAGGGCGCAGGTTTTGCAGACACATCTCAATTCAAGTCGAAGCACCATCAGCGGCCGTGTGATTTGGGGCGAATCACTTCACATTCTTTCTAAGGCCCAGTCTCTCGTCTGTAAAATAATGCCAATAACACATGTAATCCATAGGGGTTTTGTGAAAATCAAATGGGATTATTCAAGTCTTTAGCACAGTGCCTGGCAGATAGCTTAGTAAATAGCAACTCACACTAACTTACAGATGAGAAAATGGGAGCAGAGAGAGGACCAGTAACTTACCCAAGGTCACACAGCTGGTGAGTCGTGAGCTGGGACTCAGACACAGAACGCTTGACTTCACATCCCACGTTGGTAACCACAACTCAAGTCTTCGCTCTTATTGATGCAGTTCCGCTGCTGCTGCATAATGACCTGGGAAAATGCTCATGGGAAAACGCTGAGTAAAAAAAGTACATACAAAATTATATGTACTGTATCAATCTGATTTTCCCCTGAAATTTTTGTATGTGTACTAAACATGCATAGATGAAAGACTGGAAGGAAATAGGCCAACATATTGAAAGGATGATCTTTGAGTAAAGCGTTGAGCACACAGGAGACGCTGTGTTCTCCTGTGGTCACTTGTGCTGGTGTTCTGGTGACTCACCTAAGTGCCTTGGGTGTGAAGGCAGCTGTGTTCTTCCTGCTCAGGACTCACTTCCTGAGCTGAGCATTCGCATCGCACTCCATCTGTCCGGGAACACTCTCCCCACTGCTTCTGTGAAGGTGACTTTTTTCCCTTAGCTCTCTGTGTCTCTTTCCCTCTCTTTCCTATTTCTGTTTCTCTCTCTGTGCTGTGTTCTGTGTCCGTATTCCATTTCACCACTTTTCTCCTTAGCTGTGCTCAATCTGCGGTTTAACCTGTCCATTGAGTTTTTAATATGAAACATTTTTTTATTTCTGGAATTCTCTTTCAAAACTACTTGGTCTTTTTAAAAACAAAAGTCTGTTCTTTCCTCCTGTTTTCACCACGCCTTTAATCGTTTTAACACGGCCGTTTTTAGCCTGTGGGTCAGGTGATTCTACCGTCTGAAGGGCTGGCATCGAATGCGGCTGCTGGTTCTCACAGGGGCTTGTGGTGGTGCTCTTGTGTGCTCTGTGAGTTTTTCTTGTGCATCGTGCTCAGGGCGGCTTTTCCTGTGGGGATCCTGCGGGAAAGATGTCTCTCTGGAGCCGTCTTTGTTGCTTCTGGCGGGATTCAAGGGAGACCAACAGCGAGGGGTCCTTCATGCTGACTTTGACCTGGAGGATCACTGGACCTTGCAGGAGAGACACATCCTGAGGCCCAGGCCCGCGTGCAAGCAGGCTTGGAGCTCCCCGTCCTCATGGGGGACCTTTCCCTCCGACTCCCCAGGCCCAGGCTGTCTCCACGCTCCTGAGCCGGTTCTCGTCTAGCTCGCCCTCACTGAAGCTGTGGGCCTGTGAAGGCTCCGACTTTCTGCAGGGGTCTCGATTCCAACCCCCGGCCCTACTGAGGTCCAAGGCTCTGTCTCCTGCCTCCACGTGGCCACCAGAACCTAAGCACCTCACTAGGGAGATGACCAAGCCACCGCGGCACAGCCTCAGAGCTGCTGAACTCCACCTCCGCTAAATGCTGTGGGCGTGGACCCCTAGGAGTTTCTTCAGTTACTTGCCAACTCAGCTGTATGTTTAACAGGCTGCTGTTTTTTAATCCTTATTTCTAAGTGTGTCGCCCTGTGGGAGGACCTGCAGGTGATTTTGGCCCCCATGTTACTGGCAATGGACCCCAAAGATTATTTTTAAGGGAAAACAGTCTTAGGTGTCAGGCAACATTGACCTAGACATTGTTTTCTTTTAGAAGGTCACCCTGTTTCTTTCATAGGAGCATGTCAGTGGATTTTTTTCTGCCCTATTTCTTCATCTTTAAATAGTTTTTCTTGCCTAAAAACGAAAACAAAACTGTCAGCCTTCCAGTTACCTGTGCTCTGCTGTCTCCTGTGTTTTATTTTTATCCTAATCACGGCACATTTGGCAGGAAACCAAGTTTCTTGCCAGCTTCTTGCAAAGGACTCTAGTGAGGGTGAGGACAGGGATCCATCTCATATGTGTGCTTGTAGATACACTATAAATGGGTCTTTTTTTTAATTTCTTTTTTGCCAATGAAGATTCACCCTAATCTAACATCTGTTGCCAAGCTTCCTCTTTTTGCTTGAGGAATATTAGCCCTGAGCTAACATCTGTGCCAGTCTTCCTCTATTTCGTATGTGGGTCGCCACCACAGCATGGCTGACGAGTGGTGTGGGTCTACACCCAGCATCCAAACCCCTGAGCCTGGGCTGCTGAAGCAGAGCACGTGGAACTTCAACCACTCGGCCATGGGTGTGGCCCCTGTGAGTCATTTATAAAATGAGGAAAATGACCAGAGTAATGATTCCTAAGTTTTTTTATTAAGATTATGATAGTTAACAACCTTGTGAAATTTCAGTTGTGCATTATTGTTAGTCATGTTGTAGGTACACCACTTCACCCTTAGTGCCCTCCCCCCACCCCCCCTTTCCCCTGGTAACCACCGATCAGTTCTCTTTGTCTTTATGTTAACTACCACCTATAAGTGGAGTCATACAGAGTTCGTCCTTCTCTGTCTGGCTTATTTCACTCCACATAATACTCTCAAGGTCTATCCATGTTGTTGTGAATGGGACGACTTTGTTCTTTTTTATGGCTGAGTAGTATTCCATTGTATATATATATATATATATCATATCTTCTTTATCCAGCCATCAGTTGCTTGGCACTTAGGTTGGTTCCATGACTTGGCTATTGTGAATAATGCTGCGGTGAACATAGGGGTGAATGGGACTTTTGGAATTGCTGATTTCAAGTTCTTTGGATAGATACCCAGTAGTGGCATGGCTGGGTCATAAGGTATTTCTATTCTTAACTTTTTGAGAAATCTCCATAATGTTTTCCATAGTGGCTGCACCCGTTTGCATTCCCACCAAAAGTATATGAGGGTTCCTTTTTCTCCACAGCCTCTGCAACATTTGTCACTCTTGGTTTTGGATATTCTAACAGGTGTAAGGTGATATCTTAGTGTAGTTTTGATTTTCATTTCCCTGATCTTCCTGCCTTTACAACAGAAGTAAATATTCAAATGATGGTTATTTCTTGCTATTAACCCATGACCTATGTTAATTACCCATGCTTTATAAATGCTCCTTGTTTATAGATTGTTTCATTAGGTTAGTTAAAAAGTAACTAGGGAGAAAATAATGAAAGGTGAACTGAAGTCAAATGCAGACTTTCAACTTTAGGATGTCACCTCCACTAAAAAGCCTTGTTCATTCCAACAGGTGTAGTTCAGAATCCCACTAACTCTGAATCTTTCTGAAAAGATTTCAGCTTCTATTTAACTGTCTTTTAACATCACAAAGGTTTTAAAAAACTAAAACCAGATTAATCTGGTATTACTGATATTAAATGATTTTTCCAAATTTTTATTCTCCTCTTTTGCTTATACATTACTTGTACTTTCACAAAGTACTGGAATAACTTTCAATTTCACTTTATTAATGAGTAGAAACTGTTTAGTGTTGAGAATAAGTAGTAAAAGTTCCCTATCATACACTGAGGGATTATCCAAATTTGGATCTCTGCCTTCAGAGAATATAGTTCCTCAATGCAGTACTTCTTAGAATTTTTATTTTTTAAAGAGATATTTTAAGAAAAGAACTCGAATTTCTTGCTAAAAGTAGGTATATTTAATAATACAAAGAAAATTGGTTAGTATATTTCTCTATAAATGTGTATGCATGCACAAAAATTGAAAGTTATTATGTGTTCAAACATAACTTTTTATCTTTATCAAAAGTAGAGGTTCATTCTAGAAAATATACAAAACAGAGGGAAGAGTAAAGGGGAAAAATCCTACACATATAGAGCATGTTCATTTCTTAGTTTATTGTTACTTCTATAAAAATAAGATATTGCAAACTATTTTAAATCAAGCTTTTCCCCTTCAGCAATATCTGGTGAAGATCTCTAAACGTTATCTGGTGTAGAGCTAATTTATCATTTTCAAATATTTGAAACACAAAAATTTGTGCTATTCCTTATTGATTAATAGTCACTTTGATTCTAGTCACTTTGACTGCAATATTTCAAAAATATACTTATAATTTATCTTTATATATATTCATTTTATTTCTAGCAGACAGTTCTTAAGAAAAGAATTGACGGAATGAAAGATGTATAAATATTTAATTTTCACAGAAGTTGCTCCTCTATTTTTCTTGGAACACATTGTGCATTTTCAACTTTTTAATTCAGGCTTCTTAGATTTTTATATCTGGTTATATTTTTGGTTTAATTATTACACTTCTTTCCTTAAAAGGTGCCAATAATGTGCATGCTGATATCCCTTTGCCAGTTTACCATTTTCTTTCTACTCATGTTAATATTTTGTTCATTTCACCTTAATTGTGTATGCTCTCCTTGGCTCTACTATTCAAGCACTTGCCTTATTTTCATTAGTGATTATTCTGTTACTCATACTTCTGATTTGACCTTCCTTTCTGTGATGGCCTTATTTTACCCTTCAACATTTGTTCTTGAATTATTCTATTTCATTTTGTTATTCCTTTCCTAGATTTTTTCTGTGAGCCACTCATTCGCTTCTATAAAGATAATTGCTTCATTATTATTTTTTTTAAATTCACAATAATATGCAGCCATACTTCCTTTGTGGCAAGATCTTTAAGGCAGTGTTCTCTCTTTGACATATATTAATGGTTTATTCATCCTTTTCTTACCTACTTTATATGTACATATATATATAATATATATTAACACACATATATATATTAATTTGTTTTATTTTTAGTTGTCATTCTTCTTTCTAAAAGTTTCTGTCTTCCTGGAATATTCAGAAAGTTCATATGGGGAGCAGCAAGATAAATATTCCTAATTCCCATGACACAGTTTTGTCTTTATGAATTAGAGTCTATTTAACATTTTTCCTCTGAAAAAAAGCAGATATCACTGAAGAATATCTCACCAAACAATATGCCCTTTCTGATATATATATATTTTCAAACAAGCCTAAACTAAGGCTGTTCTTTTAAATGAATCTTAAAGGTCATCATTTTCATCATTGCAGTGGCTGTTCTTCCTGAAGTTTTCATAATTTTTCAACTAGTTTCCAATAAAATGTTGCTTTCAACACCTTTCTCATGATAAAATTGATGCTAGGTTAATAATTTTCAACATAATACTATGCATCAAATTTAGATATATAGGACAGACCTGATGGCACAGCGGTGAAGTTCACACGTTCCGCTTTGGCAGCCCGGGGTTCACCGGTTGGGATCCTGGGTGTGGACGTGGCACTGCTTGGCAAGCCACGCTGTGGTAGGTGTCCCACATATAAAGTAGAAGAAGATGGGCATGGATGTTAGCTCAGGGCCAGTCTTCATCAGCAAAAAGAGGAGGATTAGTAGCAGATGTTAGCACATCTGCCTCGAAACTAATAATAAATTTATATGTATATATTTTCATTCATGTGTACATATATATATTTGTCTGTTAGGTATATATATAAAGTGTGTATGTACGCATATATATGTGTGTGTAGGTGTGTGGTGCATAGTGTGTATGTGGATACCTACATACATATGCACACAGTACTCTGGGGTACATATTTAATGTTAGTAAGTTTCCTTTGTAGGAAAATTTTAAAAAATGAATATATGGGTACATCTCATTATTTATTTACCCTTGTAAAATGCTCATTTGTATTGCTTCTAAGAACTGAATTGGATTTTACTATGTTCTTTTTGTTGGCAATAGCTCTGTGCTTGTCTAGCTCAAGTATATTTACTAACCATTTAATCTCAGGTTTTGGATTATTTGATGTACCTTAATACTGATGACATATACTCTTATGAGAGGAAAAAAAGAATAATAAAATCTACCACAAATGTACAAGAATTCTTTTCAGATTCTGTGTAAAGAAAGTCCATGGCAATATGTTATTTTTCACAATTGAAAGAGTAACCAGATATATAAGCATTTGGTGAATATACGTTCACTAACGTAAAGGAGAAGCTGAAGAGGAAAATACAAATACTACGAAAATGACCTAGGAGTAAGTCAGTATTGAGTGATAACAAGTTCAAAATAAAATTTGATTTTTAGGTCAAGAAAAGCAAGCAACTAGAAAACATTTTTCGATATAGAGTAGAGGAGATTGTCAGGGTTTAAATCTAGTTTTAGAGAAGTGTTCCTGAAAACAGCCAACTAATATGAATTCCTATAGGGGAAAGACAATAAGATAAGAATTCCTATAGGGGAAAGATAATAAATGGGCTGATAGTGGGACAATATACATATCTATATACATATATATATATCAGTAAATACAAGAGAAAAATAGGATTGCATTTGAAGAAAAGATATGTGATTGGTTACACTTTTTTGCTAGTCTTTTTTTATGCTGTCTACTTTGAAAATATATAAAGACAAAGCTGGCTATTTGAATAAAATAAATATTCACCCGAGTTTCCTTACTCAAGCTACTTATTACTAAGTATTCATCTCTATTATCTCTAACATTCCTCCACTGAAACACATCTCACAGATATAAAAGAGTGGTTATCACTGTTTCTGGGGGATACTGGTGTCAAGTTTTTCTAATTCTAACCAAAACCCAAGTGTGTGAACATCTTTATGCAGGCCCATTCCAGCGTCACCAGGGAAACATCACGCCATCAGTGAGATAATGAGCTGATAATAAAGATAGCAGTTGAATAATAGATCTAACACAACATAGAGATACAGAGCCAAGAGGTGATTTGAGGGAAAGAGCAATGACAACAACCAAAACACAACATCAGTCATGTGCAGTGATGGAACAAATTGTACACTATTCTAACATCAAGATATGATGTTTGAATATTGCTGGCCTTGGTACTGATTCGTGATGTTCCCTGCATGATATAAAATAGAGTTCTTATTACCCCTTTGGCCTTCTGTCTTGAACTTTCAAGTTTTAGGAGCCAAATAAAGCAAAGGAATTATATTATATGATGTAACCTGTCTGTAGATCCCAAGTCACTTCTCTTTGCATGTGTGGAGAGTGTAAACTTTGAATAGCTGAAGCATGTTCAGGAGAACAGAACAACTTTATTAGATCAATCACAATCCATGATAATTCTTTTGTGTGTATCACAGTAGGTATATTTTATTATAGTAACATAGTGCTCAAGTTAGCCTAGCTAAAACACTAATGGAATATATTGGCCGTGTTAGTGAAAAATATGAAGTAAGGTTGGCTTCGGGCTTGTTTTGTTTCAACAGTTAAAGTATGTCATCGTTATCTTGTTTGTTTCCACCTCTCTCTTTTACTAGCTGACATTTCGTCTGAAGACTGACTTACCGTTATGATTACAAGATGTCTGCCAAGAGTTCCCAGATCTTCATTATTCTGTAATGAACTAAAGAGTAAGATTGCCAGATGAAATTCAGAGCACCCAGTTAAATTTGAATTTCTGATGAACAGCATTTTTTTTTTTGGTCTAAGTATGTCTTATGAAAAATTATTCATTGTTTATCTAAAATTCAAATTTAACTGGTCATCCTGTATTTTACTTGCTAAATCTGGCAATCTTACTAAGGGAAGAAATACAGCTTTGCTTTGGGAAACTCTTAAAAACTGAGGAAACTTCTTTTCAGAAGTTCTCTCAAAATATCTTCTCATGTTTCATTTTCTCAACTTTGTCATGCATCATGCCTGAATAAGTAATGATTCTCAGGAGATGAGATTTTGAATGTTTTGTTTAGACTGAGCTGCATGTTGCACTACATTTCCGGAGAAGTATAACCATAATACCCTAAAATTTGGGGTGGTTGTGAAGAGTAGGATACTAGCTAACTGTTGAGGAAGTGACAGCAAGAGTTATATTTCAAAATATAATGGCAGAGGCAATGTAACATAATTTTAAATAACACGGAATTTGAAGCCACACCGTGTGGATCTTCTGTGTGTTAGCAATGTAACCTCGGGCAAGCTGCTTAACTAACCCTCCGTGCATCAGTTACTTCACTTTTGAAACTGGCCTTATAATAGTATCTACTTCATGATAGTTTTTATTTAACGTATATAAAGTGCTTAAACAGTAGTTTGCCTATAGAAAATCTTTATCTTATGATAATCAGCATAAGGAAAACACACCTCAAAATGACATTTTGGAAAATCTACAAATGAATTATCATTAATTCATGAATGTCCTAATTTAGACCGAGTGGAAGAGTACCCTTAAAACTTATTTTTACTGATGTTTCTTGAGCATTTTGTGGGAAGAAAATTTATTGGAGCTGTGGACATCAATTTAGATACTTATTGAAGTTTAGCTAGTACCCAATTGTGTAATTTTCTTATTGTAGCAACAACAGTTAATATGAGATCTATCTACTCAATAAATTGTCGTGTGTACAATACAGTATTGTTAACCATGATCGCCATGTTGTAGAGCAAATCTCTAGAACGTCTTCATCTTGTGTAACGAAAACTTTACACCTATTGAATAACAGCTCCAATTTCCCCCTCCCCCAACCTCTGGCAACTACCATTCTTCTCTCTGCTTCTTTGAGTTTGACTATTTTAGATAACTCATGTAAGTGGAATAATGTACTTACTTGTTCTTCTGTGGCTGGTTTATTTCACCTAGCATAATGTCCTCCAGGATCATCCCTTTTGTCCCATATGGCAGCATTTCCTTCTTTTTTAAGGCTGAAAAATATTCCATTGTGTGTATATGCCACGTTTTCTTAATCCATTCATCCATTGATGGGCATTCATGTTGCTTCCATATCTTGGGTGTTATGAATAATGCTGCAATCACACAATCACACAAGAGTCCAGGTATCCCTCTGAGATCCTGATTTCAATTCTTTTGGACATATACCCAGAAATGGGATTTCCGGATCACACGGTAGTTCTATTTTTAATCTTTTGAGGACCCACCACACTCGTTTCCATGGTGGCTGTCCCATTTCTATTCTCACCAAGAGTGTACAAGGGTTACAATTTCTCCACATCCTTGCCAACACACTAAAACAGTATGGTATTGGCATGAAGATAGACATATAGACCAATAGAACAGAAAAGAGAGCCCACATGGGTAATAAGAATACACAATGGGGAAAGGATAGTTTTTTCAACAAATGCTGGCAGGAACACTGGACATCTATATGAAAAAGAACGAAATTGGAACCTTAACTTTCACAATACACAAAAATCAACTCAAAATGGATCGAAGACTTAAACAAAAATCTTGGAGCTGTAAAACTAGAAGAAAACACGGGGGGAAAGCTTCTTGACATTTGGCTTAGCAATTACTTTTTGGATATGAAATCAAAAAGCAAAAACAGATGTGGGGCTATATCAAACTAAAAAGCTTCTGCACAGCAAAGTTAATAGCCAACAAAATGAAAGGCAAGCTATAGAATGTGAGAAAATATTTGCAAACTATATATCTGATAAAGGATTAATATCCAAAATATATAAGGAGCTCCTATAACTCAGTAGCAATAATAATAAAAACAATATTCTCACTAAAAGTGGGCAAAGGACTTGAATAGACATTTATCCAAAAAAGACATACAAATGGGCAACAGGTATCTGAAAACGTGCTCAATGTCACTAAGCATCAGAGAAAGGCAAATTAAAACCACAATGAGGGGCCGGCCCGGTGGTGCAGCAGTTAAGTGCACACATTCCACTTCAGCGGCCTGGGGTTCACTGGCTCGGATCCCGGGTGCGGACATGGCACTGCTTGGCAAAGCCATGCTGTGTAGGTGTCCCACATATAAAGTAGGGGAAGATGGGCACGGATGTTAGCTCAGGGCCAGTCTTCCTCAGCAAAAAAGAGGAGGGTTGGCAGTGGATGTTAGCTCAGGGCTAATCTTCCTGAAAAAAAAAAAACCACAATGAAATATCACCAGACACCTGTAAAAATGTGACTATTAAAAAAAGTCATTGTTTCATAATTTCTGTAAATAATAAGACTAAATTATTCGTAGCTTTATGTCATAACTTCATCTTCACAAGTTCCTTACCATAATTGTTCAGTAGCCACATATATTTGCATATTCTCACAGACTAAGGTCCAGTTGAAAATTAGAGACTATCAAAGGAACAAAATGGAAGTATACTAATCAAACCTTATATTGATGCAATCTCTATCATCTTATCATATGTATTGGTAGCAGAGAAAGAGAGTTCCATGCATATTCTTATTCCACTTTTCCTCGTAAGAACCGCATAATATAGTAATTAGGTATCTAGTGAAATCTGAAAATTTATTCGGCATTCTGACATTGTCTTAGTCCATTCAGGTCACTATAACAAAATGCCATAAACTGAGCAGCTTATAACCAACAGAAATTTATTTCTCACAGTTCTGGGTGCCAGGAAGTCCAAGATGAAGGAGTTGGCAATTCGGGGTTTTGTGAGGGCCCAGCTCCTTCGATGGCTGTTTTCTTGCTGTGACCTCACGTGGTGGAGCACGCTGGTGCCTCTTTGATGAGGGCACTAAGTGCATTGCTAACTACTTCTGAAAGCCGGCACCTCCAAATACCCTCACAGTGAGGATTAAGTTTCAACATATGAATTTTGGGGCAACATAAACAGAAAGTCCACAGCAGATATTAAGAAAAAGTTTAGTGTCTTCATTTCTTTCTAACTAATCTGTTATTTGCTGTGAATTCTCTACACGTAAGTAGTTTTCTGTAGCAGGCATAGGATGGGAGTTTTGGGGGACTTTGAAAGAGTCAACAGAATCCACTGGATTTATTTTAATGTTTTATACACAATCTCTGCTTGGAAAATGCAAGGAAATTTCGGTGTTTTTCCTATGTGTTCCCTTTACCTGGTCCTGTGTTCATGGAGTGGAAGAGTTGAAAAAGGCTGTTAAGATAGAAAGAGAATGTGGCAATGAAGAAAACAGAGAATCTTCAGACTGTTAAGATAGAAAGAGAATGTGGCAATGAAGAAAATAGAGAATCTTCAGATGCATAAGGTGGCCTCTAGGTTCTCCTGGGCTGGTGTACTCCAAAGAGGGTTTGGCTCAATCCCATCCCTGGGTGTGCAGCTGGTAGATGTGTCTCATGTTTACGGCTTCCTTATGTTGGATCTCATCTCTTTTTACATTAATTTAGGCTGGTAGTCCTTATTAGCAATCTTTGCTGCTGCCTCATCATCCCTTGGCCCTTATCTCTCAATGTCTGCCAGGTTCTGCACTTGGATTCTTGCCTGGGTTGCCTTCGGCCTCCATTTCAACAGTGACTTTTACCTTTTGAGCCCTAGCACATTTATTGAGGTCTTCTTGGCTCTCAGTATGGTTACGTCTATTGACTCTAAAAAGCACGTGGAGATTTCTGGGTCTCACTATGCTGAAAGGAGATGAAAGATATTCAAGAGTGTCAGCTAATCCCTCTTCCCAGATAACAAAGCTGATCCTCTCTCTTTTCTTTACTGGAACCCACCGACATGGGAGAAGAGCATTGTGTGGAGTATCTCCTTCATAAATCTCAGATATCCAGTGTCTGAAGACATATAAAATACTTTTATTACAGGTTTGAAATTTGCACAAGTCAGATTAAGACATCTGCCTAGATTCTTGCTTTTATATATGTGGCTTACTTCCATAAAATCCTGGGACCAGGACAGGTGGTGTTTCCTTCTTTTCTTTCACTGTCTGGTTGGGAATTCCCTTATGCTAAACTCTGTCTATGATCAGGTCCTCAAAGCTTAGCTCTTGATACGATAAACGCAAAGAATAGGAATATAGGAAATAATTTTTTTCTAAGCTTTATATTCAAAAGCTAAGTAATTTTCTATTCTTCACTATCTTGCAAAAAAATCCATTCATGCATATAATTAATGAATTCTTTAAGATATTTAAGAACACAAAGGATGAGTTCAATGTTAATTTGTATATACCTATATACATATATATGTGTATTTCAAGATATTTCCTTTGGTACATTAATATGTAGAGAGAGCAGAATTCTCAGCTGCTACATATTTTTGGGGGGAACATGATCACGTTTAAAGAAAACTTGTCAAAAATGTTAAAAAAGGGAAAAAATGTTGTAGAAGCTTGCTAGTGGCAAATAAACGGAGGCAATCCGTAAGGGAAAGGCTCCCTCATGCAATATCCCTAATGATCACTTTGCTGGGCTTTACAAGAGTGATTCTTTTTAGGAGAAAATTCCCACAAATTTTGTTAGAATCTTAAAGTAACTGAAAAAACAGTTTTACAAATTCTGCTCTAAATTGCTTAATCTTCTAGCTCCTTGCCAAGGGGTAATTTGGGGGAAATAGCTATGGGATATCCATATTGGAATATCCATATTTTGTACCCCTTATCTGAAAGATGGTAAAGCATTTGCCTATAAAAATAAAGGAGGAACTTAGAATTGTAAGAAAAAAAACCTTAGCCACCAACTCTGTCAAATAATATACTATGTTCTATATTTGAGATTTTCTTAGCCAAGTAGAATTTTAATTTTGATTTTTGCATGAGAATGCTTCTTTTCAAGTACTAGTTATACCACTTATTATTAGAGACAAGTCACTTACTCTTTCTGAGTCTCAATACCTGTATCTCTGAAATGGCTCAGGTGGACAATATATGAGACAGATGGAAAAAATGTTTTATTTTTGGAACACAAATACCCAGTGTATGTATTAACATTAAGGATATACTCATCTGAAAAAAATCTGTTTTGTGAGCGTTTGTAGAGACTTCTATAGAGAGAATTCTATATTTTTAATTGGTAAATAAACAAGCTAATGAGCTCTATTTTATAAAAGAAACAGAATAGTAAATATAAATGACAAGACTTTTATCCAGATTGGAATACAAAAATATTATTATTTGACAGAGTAAATTTAGCATCACTTTATTTTCCTTACAGTGGAATTGGATTTTAACAGACGTGGGTATATTGGATGTATATGACATGGAGTATCTTAAAGGTGATGACATTTTAAATGGTTTTCCAAAGTGGAAAATAATTTTAAAAAGAAAAAGCAAAGACATAATTTATTTTCTGTACCAGATGAAGCAAGTGCATAGTGTACAGTTTTTTTTCAAGATGACTTAAAAGAGTATGTTTGCTATATTTAATTTTTTGTCACTAGATGGCATACTATATGTAAAAATAAAGAACTTATGACAGTAATGAGAGTAAATTAATGGCAAATAAACGCAATTGTGTAAATTGTCAGAGAATACCGTTTAGTTCAAGTAACAATAACCCCTTTAAAATTAAAATTCATTATGTAAGGCTTTATCTCAAGGTTATTTTTGTCGCAATAATTTAATGATAATCATGTGTAAATCTAAATTTTCATTTTTAAGCACCAATATGGATATAGTATACAAAAATCATTATATTCCAGTGTAGAGTAAACTTGGAAGACTGTTACATTGAAATAAATATCAAATGAATGAAAATAATTTTGTTCTAAAAAACCTCAATTTAATAAAGGGGGAAACATTTATGTGCAACATATAGTGAATGCTGAAATTATTTCAGTCATTCACGTGTTATGTATTTTAATAATGCTACTAGAAAGATAATGTTTTCAATCTAATTTACTCTAACCTACATTAAGTTTGCTGGCATTGTCATGAAAGAGAAAGACGTGAGACCTAGTATTTTCATTATTACTGCTGCATACAAACTACCCTAAATGCGAAGTTTTTTAAAACAACAAATTCTTTGCTCTTGAGTTTTTAGTTTTTTTATTTGAGTAGTGTTCAGCCAGAACAGCATATCTCTAATCTATGTGAAACAACTTAATTGGGGCTAGAAGATATCCAGTAATTCATCGTGGCTGATTGTTGGCTGGAAACTCAGCCGGGACTATCAACTAAGGCTTAAATTTTCTTCCACATGGTTATCTGGGCTTTTTTCCACTTCATAGCAGGATAGATATCAAGAGAGAGGACACAGAACTTGACAGTCTTCTAAGAAATTAGGGCTGAAACCAGCACAGAGTCACTTCCGCTATGTTCTATGAAACACTCACAGTTCTGGTTACACAGTTCAGATTCAAGGGGGTAGAGAAACAGACTACAGGTTTCTGAGGGGAGTGACAA
Source organism: Equus asinus (assembly GCF_041296235.1). Classification (NCBI taxonomy): domain Eukaryota; kingdom Metazoa; phylum Chordata; class Mammalia; order Perissodactyla; family Equidae; genus Equus; species Equus asinus. The sequence continues at coordinate 60,935,239 of NC_091794.1, forward strand.
AGAATTTATAGTTCTCTTTAATCTGCAATAGTCTACCCTCTATCCATAATTATTTACATAACACTCACCTTTAAAATACCCTATAAGACATAAAGCTTTATCTCATTAGTCATCATACTCAAATCTGGAGTATTTTCATTTGTTTCAGGAGATGCAGATGTGGGGGTTGTTTTTAGATGTGGTTTCTATTGGTCTAAAAAAACATGAAGTAACATGAAAAGTTTTGTGCCCTCCATATACCCAAATAAAATGACAGATATAGGAAAAAGGTAATGGGCACTTTCATTCAAAAAGGAGGAGAATGGGAGGCAGAGAGAAATCATTAGTTCGTAGCGATTCTGAAATCTCTGGGTGTGTATTGCCAGTTGCTTGATTAGCGCTCAGTGCCGCACTCTGGGAATGGTTTTCTATGGCTCTTCGTTTCCCTCTCTAAGTTCTTGGCTCTGCCCTTTGCCATTAGAAATATTCCAAAGTTGCAGCTGCATAGCTTTCTCAGTCTGGGTCACGGTTCTGGGAAGTTAAGGGCGTAGAGACCACTCTTTGTTTTAAACTCTCTCTGTCCCTTTCAGTTCAAGTGGATTAATCTTTTGAAAATTTGTGAGTTTCTTTTCTGCAATTTATATTCAATTCAATGAGACGAAGTGTGAGACAAGCCCAGATTTCTTTCTAAGGAAGGCCCTTCTCTACCCTACATCATGTTTTAGGCTGCCATTGGACAACACTCTTCTGCTGCTCAGAAGCTCTTCATCTAGCTGCATGGGTCTGTGAGACAGGGCCATAAATCTTTCTGAGGTCTTAGCAAAGGGTCTTACAAGATCCACCGTTGACATTTTTGACTCAGAGACCACTTTACTGGATTTAAAGTCCCACTGAGTTGAATCTTTTACCTGAAGCCTTTTATTACTTTGGTAACTTATTGTTGTTTAAAGACTTGGAATGAGAAAGTTTTATTTTCAAACACAGTCCTGCTCTTTTATTTTTCCTTTAAATTCCACCTGAAGACTGAGAGTTCATTTTGGCTCTTCTCAAAGCTTTGTACTTTTTCATAAGAAGCTCAGAGAAGTCAGCTAGTAGCTGCAGCATTCTTCCTGGAAACCTTGTAGGCCATATCTGTGAGTTAATTAGATACCATTTCTATTTTCCAGAACATCTCAAGCAACAGTACTGGCAAATGTTATTTCACGTTCCTCTTATATTCAATAGCAAGATCACTGTCCTTCCAGCTTTCACCAATAGTGTCCTTGGGAGCTTTCCCCACCACTCCATTTCAAAGCTAATTCCACAAGTTTTAGATTTTTGTTCCAGTAGAACACCATCTCAAGAACTAGTGATACTAGTAGCACCACGTATACTATTTATAAAATAATGTCACATATCTTTCCTTATAAATAAGCTTTTTTTATTTTGGAATACTTCAAGAATTACAGAAAAGTTGCAGGATAGTTCAGTGAGTTCCCAAATACTCCATACTCAATTTCTTCCACTGTTAACGTCTTACAGTGCCATGGAACAATTGCAAAAACAAAGAAACTGGCATCGGTACATTAGTATTAACTAACTCTAGACTTTATTTGGATGTCACTAGTTTTCCCATTAATTTTCTCTTTTTGTTCCAGATTCAAATGTAGGGTACCACATTATAGTTAGTTCTCAATATCTTCCCAGTCTGTGAAAGTTTCTTAGTCTTTCCTAATCTTCTGTGACTTTGACAGTGTTTAGAAACATTGACCAATTATGTAGAATGTACCCAGCTGGGGATTGTCTGATTTTTTCTTTTTTTTTTTTATGGTTAGACTAGTATATGGTTTTTGGAAAAAATAACACACAGTACTCTTCTCATTACATCATATTGGGTGCTACATGATATCAACAAGATTTCATTGGGGATTTTAACCTTCATCACTTAGTTAAGGTAGTGTTTGCCAAGTTCATCCACGCAAAAATTACTAATCGACCTTTCTATGGTATATTCTTTGGAAGCAAGTCACTACGTGTAGCCCTCCCTCAAGCAGGGCCTAGAAGGTGATTAACTTCTACCTCCTGAAAGAGGAGATGTATCCACATATTAATGTGGTTCTTCTGTCAGGAAGATTTGCTGCTTCTCCTCATGTATTTATTTATTTAATCATTTATTTATGTTAGTATGGACTCATGAATATGTATTTTCTATTTTTGGTTATAATCCAATACTGCATTATTTATTCATTCCTCAAATTGACCCAGCTTTGTTTACCGGGTGCTCTTTCAGGTTGGCTAATGTGTTCTTTTAACATACCCTATTCTTCTGAATTTTTTAATAAACTTATTACAATTTTAGGATAGATGTAGATTTACAGAAAATTTGTCAACATGGTGTAGAGAACTCACATACACCCCACATCTAGTTTTCCTATTATTTATATCTTACATTAGCATGGTATATATGTCACAATTAATAAACCAATAGTGGTATATAATTAACCAAAGTCCACACTTTATTCATATTCCCTTAGTTTTTCTCTAATGTCCTTTTTCTGTTACAAGATTCCATCCATTTAGTTGTCATATCGCTGTAGTCACATCACATTTAGTTGCAGACTGTGACAGTTTACAGAATATCCTTGAGAGCTTTGAGTAATACTGGTCAGATATTTTGAAAAATATCTCCTAGAATTTTTCTGATATAATTCTCATTTTTTGACTAAGGTAATAGGGTAATGGGTTTTGGGGAGGCCAACCACAGAGGTAAATTGCCATTCTCTTCATATCATATCAAAAGTATGTCTTACGACTATTGATCTTAACCTTGAACACTTGACTAAGAGAGTGTTGGTTAGGTTTCTATACTGTAAAGTTACTGTTTTCCCCCTTTTCTGTACTGTACTCTTTGAAGTAAGTCACTGTAATCAGCCCACACTGAAGGAGCGGAGAGTTATGCCCTCCTTCCTGGAGGAGGAAGTATTTATAGAAATTATTTGGATTCCTCTCCAATGGGGATCTATCTATTCTCTCCCACTAATTTATTTATTCAATCATTTATTTGTATCACTATGCACCAATGGATATTTATTTTGTACTTTAGATTATAATCCAATAATGCATTATTTATGTGGTTGTTCAAATTGTGCCAATTTGTTATTTCAGTTAGCTCCTGTGTCCCTTTGACATATTCCTTCATTTTGTTGTTTTGTGAGTTCTTCCATACTTTCTGGCACTATAAGATGTTCCAGACTCTCGTCACTTTTGTTTATGAAAAGTCAAGTCTGATTTAAGACTTTGATCTCAAATTCAATTTACATTTCATATCTTTCCCAGTCTCAAATGCAGACTTAAAACATCCCTCTAGTTTAATGGCGATAGTGATTTGGGAGATAAAAGGCAAAACCTGATTTTGTGACACTTTTTAGTCCCATCCTCCTTAAGGTCAATCTCCTTTGGTGCTGGAGGTAAAGAGCGGGAGGAAACATGAACATCTCACGGAAACTGCCATTGAACATGGCAGAGTAATATCCCTGTTCCAATTTAGGCCAGATGGCCATCTTATATTTGCTGCTGGTGTTCTATACTGTTTGGGGAATGTAAACACTTCACAGGAGCCACAGACACAGATACTAGTGAAATCCACTTTTACAATCTCCAATTAAATTACAATGGAGTGGGCCCTTTGGTTTTGTTCTTGTTTGTATGACAATAGTTACATCTCTCACCTTTAGCAATCTTCCAGTACATTGAGATTTTTAAACATCTTATATTTCATATATTGGAACTCAACATCACATTACCATGTAAAATACTCTCTTATACATATTTGCATGTAGCTCCATAACAATATGCAACAATCGAAACAACTATCAGAACTTGTAACCAAAGAAGTGTATATAGTGAAAATTAAGCAACATTATCATCCTTTCTTCATTAAGTTTCACTAATATAGAGAATCTGAGGCTTCTTTCACGGCTATAAGTTAAGGACGAATTCCTCATCCTACATATTGATAAAACAATTGATGAGAAATATTTTACGCTGTCATAGAGTAAGAATAGAAGTCACAGTAACAGGCATAACAACTATGTATAAATAATTATGTCATTATGTCAAAATATAGGAAATATTTATATCAAAGTTGCGATGAAACAGAATTTGGTTCAACTTAGTTAAAAATGTAAATATTAACTATATTCCAAATAGAATGTTATTACTTGGAATCTCATCATAAAGAAAATATATCTTACAGTCTAGGAATTCCGTCCAGTAGAAGCACCAAAGATGATGATAAATATATACAATTCTGATTAAAATTTATGTAAGTGAGATGAAATAGTAAGATTTGTAATTTGTGAAAATGAACCATATTTCTAAGCATTCTCACCCATTCCAATGACAGGAATGTCAGCATGCCTTGTGAAGGGCCTGGAAAAGAGGAGGGGGGGGGGGGGAGATTGGCCACAAAGGATTTGACTGTTTCTCTTTCCCACACTCACTGTAGCACCTTTTTAAAAAACACAGATTGTTTAGATGTTCAGTACACTTGAAATATTTATGTGGGCTAGGGACAATTTGAATTCTAGTTTGGAAGGCATTTGAGTGTGGAACCTTGGAGTAAAGCAAGTGATAATTAGTGAAGAGAAGAAAGAGGTGGACATTTTCAGCAGAGCATGCGGCATATGAACAGATCTTGAGTCAGGGAATGTGGAACGTCAGAGACATAGCTAACACACACACCTCCTTCATGTCTGTCTTTCTGCTTCAGCCTCACCCTGGCAGGCACTTGTAATATAAAATAGGAGAAATATTATTAATAAAGAGAATTCTTTACCATATGGATGTACTTTGAAGAAGAATATAAAAATACCTAGTGCCTTCCTAAAATTAAGCAAGAAAATTTTGTTTTCTTTGTATGCTTGTTACAGTTCTCAGAGAAGGAGATGTTGGCAGGGTGGTGACAGGAGGAAGAATGAGAGAAGTACAAAAATGTAAGGAGCAAGCAGGGTCAGGGCACTACTTACCACTCCTTGTTAAGTAAAAACTGAACAGTAATTGAAGAAAATAGTAATAGCAGGGGCAGTAGTAGCAGTATAAGTAATGATAAGAAAAACAGAAATAACAATGACTTCTTTTCATTATTTATATGTTTTAGACGTTTTCAATAGACGACCTCACTCTAATAAACTCTATTGAACACCACTCTATTGAACACCACCAACCCTATCAACACGCTGAGGTGGGTGATAATAGTGTCTACGTTTTACTGTAAATTTAGGTTTAGAGAAGTTATTGTCTTACTTAATGTTAAACACCTAACAAACGGTGGAAATGAAAAAAGAACCAAGGGACTGAGTAAATGGTTGGAACCGTCCTCACTGCGACCTGCATTACTATTACTATTAAGATTTTCTTTCTTTAATTGGTCTGCTCTATTTTTCTGGTAATGGACTCCAGGTCTCCAACTTCTCTCCCCTCCTTCTCTCTTAATTCCATCCAATCAGGCTCTTGACCTCTCATCACTCCAACGAATCTGATTTCATCAATGTCACTCATGATATACAGCTTCTTAAATTTAGTGATCTATTTGCATCCTGGTTTTATTTGATTTATTAGAAGCATCTGACACAACTCCTTTCTCCTTCTTCTACTTTTTTCACTTGCCTTTCAGGACTGAATACTCTGTGGGATTTTCTCCCCTATCGTTAGAGTTGCTTCTCGGTTTCTGTGGCTGCATCCTCTTCTCTTGGGCTTTTAAACTTGCAGAGGCCTTAAGCCTAGTCCTTGCTGATCTCATTCATCCTCATGGCTTAAATACTACCTGTGTACTCACAGCTGTCAAATTTGTATCTCTAATCCACAATTCTTTTGTGAATTCCCATACTTAGGTTCTCGTACTTAAAACGTATATTCATCACCACCTGGTTGTCTCTTAGAGATCTTAAATTTAATATGTCCAAGTATAAACTCAGGATGATCTCACAAAAATCTTATCTATCTGCAGCCTTAACTATTTCAGTTGATGGAAAATTCTTCCTTTTAGTTTCTCTGGCCAAAAAAAATCTTTGTTTTACCCTAGAATCCTTTATTTATTTTTAAAACACTACATCTAAACCATCATAAAATCACGCCAGCTCTACCTTAAAATATGTTGAACTCCAACCACTTCTTCCCATTTCTACTTCTCCCGCTCTAGCCTGAGCCACCATCACCTCTCGCCTGGATTTCCATAACAGCCTTCTACGAGTTCTTCCTAATGCCCAAGAGCTTAGACCCTGAAAACACAGCTGCCAAAGTGAATCTTTTAGAACATAAATCAGATTACACCACTCTTTTGCTTAAAACTCTGTATGGCTACTCTATATTCAGCATAAAAGCCAAGATATCTGCAATGCTTATCAGTAGAGTGATCACATAATTTATGATCCAACCCAGATTAGAGAGTGAAAGAAGGACTTATAGCAATTATGACAGAAGAGTAGACATAAAAATAAGTTGGCCAGGACAAGTGGGATGTTTCCTCGCCCTACTACTGAAGTGCATGATGATTTGCCCCCATTGCCTATCTGATCTCTTCTGCCATCACTCTTCTTTGTATTGATTCTGTTTTCATTACTCGCACTTCCTTTCTGTTCCTCAAACACACCACGCAGCCAGGCACACATCTACTTCAGGACTTGTGCTCCCACCCTGTTCTCTCCGCCTAGAATATTATCTTGAGAATTCACTAGGATTACTGGGTCCTACCCTGACCCTCTATTTAATACTGAAATCTAAACCCTCATCAACATTTCTATAATGCTGTGAATCTTATACTGGAAAACTATGCACATAACAAAGTGCTGAGTATATTGTAAAAAATAAATGCTAGCTATTATCATCAGTAGCATCATTATAACTAGATATTCCTTTGGTAAATCGATAAATTTTGAAAAGCTTTAAAGAATGGCAGATACAGAGTATGGCAGTTACATTGGTATGTTTACCTAATCATTAATATGCTATTAATGCTCAGAATACCTAGAAATGGGTTTAGAGATGGATACAAGCCATTTGACTTTGAACAGTAAGATCTAGGTATACCACGTTAGAATCAGGATAGTGCTAACTCTGATATATATCCATATATGTGATTTGTAAAATATATATATTTTAAAAAGTAAATACAGAGTTTTACAAGATATTTTCTTAAACAATCAAATATTCTGCACTACAGCCTTTAAAAATTTGCATAGCCTTTTCATGTCCTGAAAGAAAGAGTCATACAGTGTGGGTTTTATCAATCTGTATTCTTCAGAAGTATTCTAAACATACTCATCAATCCACCACAGACAACCTACTACTAAACACCTTTCCCTTTTTTTTGTAATTTCAGATAAACTCAAGAACACTAAAATAATAACAATAACGTACCAATGAAAATACTAATAGTATCTTCCTCCAGGCAAATATTTTAAAAATAGGAATAAGCATTTTATAAAGTCTGTTCTTTTTAGAATTACAAATAAAATTTGTTTGAAAATAGATATTTAGATAGATAGTTGTATATGTAATGTGCACAATGTATATTAATATTAAATGACTAATCTCTTGTCTGAGATTTCCATAAGTAAAAGGGAATGCTAGCTGTGTTAGGCAGGGTTCTCCAGGGAAACAGAACCAGCAGGATATAGAGATAGAGACAGAGGCAGAGACAGAGATAGAGGTGTACAGAAAGAGATTTATTATGAGGGATTGGCTCATGTGATTATGGAGGCTGAGAAGTTCCATGATCTGTAGCCTGCAAATGGGAAGCCCAGGAAAACTGGTGGTGTAGTTCTAGTCCAAATTTGAAGAGCTGAGGAACTGGAGAGGCAATGATGTAAGTCCCAATCCTAGTCCAAAGGCTCAAAAACCAGGGGTGCTGAAATTCAAGAGCAGAAGACAGATGTCCCACCTCAACAGAGAACAAATTTGCCCTCCGCTACCTTTTTGTTCTCTTCAGGCCCCCAAGGTATACAATGATGCCTACCCACATTGGTGAGGATGATCTTTTTCACTCAGCCTACTGATTCAAATGCTAATATCTTCCAGAGACACCTTCATAGACACACCCACAAATAACGTTTTACCAGTTCCCTGGGCATCCCTTAGTCCAGTTGAGTTGTCACAAAAAATTAACCATCATTGCTGATCAGTGATCTCTTTCTAAATTAGTGAATAGTTTATTCAGCAAACATCTGCACAAAACCTATAATATGAAAGCAATGTACTAATATATTTATTCCTTTAGTTTACTAGATTTACAACATAATTTAAACCAGCTGGTTACCTTCTATCTTCTATTCATCAAAATCTAATAGTACCATGTAATATTTTTCCTCCATAAGGGGAATTACATTCTCGGATGCTTCACTAGATGATTTTTAAGGCACTTGAATCTACTTGTTGCCTAACATTCTACAGGGTTCAATCTGGACCATTCCTGGGAACTGCTCTACAAAGTCTTATAACTTTTCCGGGAAATTAAGGTATAGTGTCCTAACTAAGAAGATTATTTTGAGGACAAGCATAACATGGGCTTCTCCTTTTGCTTGTCTGAATACTACACATTATCACAAGGTTATGGAAAGTGTTCAGTAAATAAATATCCACAATGTGAAAGTGATAAAGAAATGCAGATTTCAATTTCCATTATTCCTTTGAATATTAAATATCATCTCTGTCCGACTTCTTTCGAAAGAGGTCCTCGGAGTTATCAGAGGACATAGGTAAGTGTTTTTTCTCCTTTGAAGCGAGTACCACGGTGTAAGAGAAGCAATGTGTGATTCAAGATTAGGAAATTGGAGCTTAAATTTTGCCTTTAATGCTGTCTTATGCTGTCGTCTTAGACGAGTTAACTCAAAGTGGAGGTGAAGGGATAATGATTCCTTGAGAATTCTTGTGAAAATGAATTGAGATGGGATATCTAACCCTCAGATTACAGGGCAAATAGTTATTGCTGTTTACCCTCTGGGCACATTTTAACTTCATGTAATTTTATGTCATTCTACAAGGAATTTACAAATATAATCATAAAGACTTACTGAAATCAACTTTATTAAATATTAATACATTTTAAATATAGTAAAACTATTTTAATCAGTAAGTTTTTGTCCATAAACATCACTGGAGATGAAAGAATACTTTCATCTTTTAACAATGTGGGACTGTCCAGATTTTTATTTCAAACTGTTGCGTGAATTACTTTCCTTTGAAGGACTAACTGGAGGAGAATACTGTATTTCCATTTTTTTTTTCTTGGAAATACATTGTTTAGGGATCAATTCTTAAGTTTGAGAAAATTTATTTAAAATATCGTCATCTGAAGACACATAGTCTGATTTAATTAATATGAAAATTTCATCGTACCGTTAGAGCCTAAGTGCTGCAATCTTTTCCTTTACATTCATTCATTCTTCTGATCGTATTCACCTTATGGCGATGGAATGTGAAATTTCTTCTCTTTGTCATCATGGTTGGAAAATAAAAACTTCTAATTCTCATATTGAGTGGATCTGAAAGCAAACTACAGAGATGCTGCCCCTAGTATTTCTAACACTTTCTTAAAAGATGATGCAATAGTTGGATAACACAATAAAAACACAGAAAAATAACAATTTATTCCACTCTTGTGTCCTCCTCCTAAGTGATTTCACCACTCTTTTGTTTTCTTATTACTTATCTTTTTTCAGCTTAGTTGGAATAACTGACGAGTAATCATGATAATGATGGAAGAATTCTTAAGATGATGAATTAGAAAAATGTTGCAAATACAGAGAAAATAAAATCATGATCTCATAATTCATTTTAGATTCTTTACAGAATCCAATGGACCAAAATGATAATCGCAAGGGAGTATGAATTATATTCTACGAAAAAAGGTAAAGGCTATTTTTGTTCTTTGGAAGGACTCAAAGAATAAAAGTCATGAAATATGGATCCTTGAAAACAGAGTTGTTCAAAAGAGAAACTGAAAAGCTAAAATCGATCCAGTGATCCTAATGTTTACCAACGGTTAATCAACTTGGCACACCATATATGTTCAATAAAAATCAGCCTTATTTTCTTTTTCAAACGACGTCTTGATTTCTTGAACCCTGAAGAAAGAAGGGTTTGGGTTTTGGAAGATAGTAGAAAGAAGAAAGCAATAGAGGCAATATGTGCATCTATATATTTAAACAGTGTAAACTGTAAAATAGTAAATAGTATTTAATATGCGTACACACATACATATATGCATGCATACAGTATATATGAATTTACATATACACACATACACACACACACCATCTCCACTCTTTAAACTGATGCCACAAAATGCGCATTTTCATAAATACCGTTTTAAGATATTAGAGTGGTTTGGCTATAATATCTGCTACTTCACTAGAATTTATTTAAGATTGTCATAAATTAAACCAAAAAAAATTATCAAGAGTAGGATCTCTTATTTGGGGGAAACGTAATGCATTAGGTTGAGGCAAACTGGTTTTGAAATATATTAGTCTTGGAGAATGGAAGCAACTCACTAAGGTGAATTCACTGAAATAAACTGGATTAGTGGAAGAGGAAATCACCATCTGAACACTAGCTGAAATCTGAAAACTGGGTAAAAGTGGCAGCCCGCCGGGCTGCTCAGCCCTGGGGCCAAACCCCCACTCAGGCAGTCGACGGCCAGAGTGGGTGAAAGTGGCAGCCCGGCGCGCTGCTCAGCCCTGGGGGCCCTCCCCACCCACTCAGCTAGCCGACGGCCAGAGTGTGTCAAAGTGGGAGCCCGCCGCGCTGCTCAGCCCTGGGGACCCTCTATCCCACTCAGGCGGCCGACCCCCAGAGTGGGAAAAAGTGGCAGCCCGCCGCGCTGCTCAGCCCTGGGGGCCCCACCCCAACTCCGGGGGCCCAACGCCAGATAGGGAAAAACTGGCAGCCCGCTGCTGCTCAGCCCTTGGTCCCTCCCCCCCACTCAGGCGGGGGACCGCCAGAGTGGGTGAAAGTGGCAGCCCGCCATGCTGCTCAGCACTGGGGCCCTCTCCCCAACTCAGGCGGCCGACCGCCAGAGTGGGTCAAACTGGCAGCCCACCGCGCTGCTCAGCCCTGGGGCCCTCCCCACCACTCATGCGGCCGACCGCCAGAGTGCTTCAAATTGGCAGACCGCCGCGCTGCTCAGCCCTGGCGGCCCTCCACACCCACTCAGGCGTTGGACCGCCAGGCTGGGTCAAAGTGGCAGCCCATCGCGCTGCTCAGCCCTGGGGGCCCCACGCACACTCAGGCGGCCGACCACCAGAGTGGGTCAAAGTGGCAGGCCGCGCTGCTCAGCCCTGGCGGCCCCCCCCACCCCCACTCAGGCGACGGACCGCCAGAGTGGCTCAAAGTGGCAGCCCGCCGCGCTGCTCAGCCCTGGGGGCCCTATCCACACTCAGGCGGCCGACCGCCAGTGTGGGTCAAAGTGCAGCCCGCCGCGCTGGTCAGCCCTGGGGGCCCTCCCCACCCACTCAGGCGGCCCACCGCCAGAGTAGGAAAAAGTGGCAGCCTGCCGCGCTGCTCAGCCCTGGGGCCCTCCCCCCAATTCAGGCGGCCGTCGCCCAGAGTGTGTCAAAGTGGGAGCCCACCGCGCTGCTCAGACCTGGGGGACCACCCCACCCATTCAGCTGGCCGACCCCCAGAGTGGGAAAAAGTGGCAGCCCGCCGCCCTGCTCAGCCCTGGGGGCCCCACCCCCACTGCGGCGGCCCAACGCCAGATAGGGAAAAACTGGCAGCCAGCCGCGCTGCTCAGCCCTTGGTCCCTCCCCCCCCACTCAGGCGGGGGACCGCCAGAGTGGGTGAAAGTGGCAGCCCACCGCGCTGCTCAGCCCTGGGGGCCCTCCCCACCCACTCAGGCGGCGGACCCCCAGAGTGGGTCAAAGTGGCAGCCCGCCGCGCTGCTCAGCCCTCGAGGCCCCACCCCCTATCAGGCGGCCGATGGTCAGAGTGGGAAAAACTGGCAGCCCGCCGCGCTGCTCACCCCTGGCAGCCCCCCCCCACTCAGGCGGCCGACCGCCAGAGCGGGTCAAAGTGGCAACCCACCGCACTGCTCAGCTCTGGGGGCCGCCCCCCCCCACTCAGGTGGCTGACCGCCATAGTGGGTCAAAGTGGAAGACCGCTCCGCTGCTCAGCCCTGGGGGCTCTTTCCCCACCCTGGCGGCCAACCGCCAGATAGGGAAAAACTGGCAGCCCACCGCCCTGCTCAGCCCTTGGTCCCTCCCCCCCACTCAGGCGGGGGACCGCCAGAGTGGGTGAAAGTGGCAGCCCACCGCGCTGCTCAGCCCTGGGGGCCCCACGCACACTCAGGCGGCCGACCGCCAGAGTGGGTCAAAGTGTCAGCCCGCCACGCTGCTCAGCCCTGGCGGCCCCCCCCCACCCCCACTCAGGCGACGGACCGCCAGAGTGGCTCAAAGTGGCAGCCCGCCGCGCTGCTCAGCCCTGGGGGCCCTATCCACACTCAGGCGGCCGACCGCCAGTGTGGGTCAAAGTGCAGCCCGCCGCGCTGGTCAGTCCTGGGGTCCATCACCACCCACTCAGGAGGCCGACCGCTTTGGTGGGTCAAAGTGGCAGCCCGCCACGCTGCTCAGCCCTGGTGGCCCCACCCCCACTCAAGCGGCCGACCGCCAGAGTGGGTCAAAGTGGCAACCCGCCGCGCTCCTCAGCCCTGGGGGCCTGCCCCCACTCATGCGGCCGCCCACCATAGTGGGTCAAAGTGGCAACCCGCCGCGCTGCTCAGCCCTGGGGCCCTCCCCCCACTCAGGCGGCCGAAGGCCAGAGTGGGTCAAAGTGGCAGCCCGCCGCGCTGCTCAGCCCTGGGGGCCCCACGCACACTCAGGCGTTGGACCGCCAGAATGGGTCAAAGGCAGCCGCGCTGGTCAGCCCTGAAGGCCACAGCCGGTATCAGGCGGCCGACCGCCAGAGTGGCTCAAAGTGGCAGCCCACTGTGCTGCTCAGCCCTGGGGGCCCTCCTCACCCACTTAGGCGGCCGACCGCCAGAGTGGGTCAAAGTGGCAGCCCGCCAGGCTGCTCAGCCCTGGGGGCCCCACCCCCTAATCAGGCGGCCGTCGCCCAGAGTGTGTCAAAGTGGGAGCCCACCGCGCTGGTCAGCCCTGGGGGAAGTCCCCACCGACTCAGCTGGCCGGCGGCCAGAGTGTGTCAAAGTGGAAGGCCGCCACAATGCTCAGCTCTGGGGCCCTCCCCCCCACTTAGGCGGCCGACCGTCAGTGTGGGTCAAAGTGGCAGCCCGCCGCTCTGCTCTGCCCTGGCAGCCCCACCCCACTCAGGCGGCCGACCACCAGGCTGGGTCAAAGAGGCAGCACGCCGCCCTGCTCAGCCCTGTCGGCCACCCCCCACTCAGGCGGCCCACCGACACAGTGGGAAAAAGTGGCAGCCCGCCGCGCTGCACATCCCTGGGGGTCCTCCCCAGCCACTCAGGCGGCCGACCGCCATAGTGGGTCAAAGAGGCAGGGCGCCACGCTGCTCAGTCCTGGGGGCCCCAGCCCCACTCAGGCGGCCGACCGCCAAAGTGGGCCAAAGTGGCAGCACGCCGTGCTGCTCAGCCCTGGCGCCATCCCCAGCTTAGGTGGCCGACCGCCAGAGTGGGTCAAAGTGGCATCCCGTCGTGCTGCTCAGCCCTGGCGCCACCCCCAGCTTAGGCGGCAGACCGCCAGTGTGGGTCAAAGTGGCAGCACGCCGCGCTGCTCAGCCTTGGTGTCCCTCACCCCACTCAGGCGGCCGACCGCCAGAGTGGGGCAAAGTGGCAGCCCGCCGCGCAGCTCAGCCCTGGGTGCCCCACCCTGACTCAGTTTGCTGATCACCAGTCTGGGTCAAAGTGGCAGCCCGCCGCGCTGCTCAGCCCTGGCGGCCACTCCCCCACTCATGTGGTTTCAGTGTTCTGTAATTTAACCTAAGCCTTAACGGTTTAGATGCGTTGTTGTGTCGAGGACAGGCACTGAGGTCAGCTTGCCAGGCTTTGCATATCAGCTCTGCCAGCTGGTTCCTGACATGGGGCCTTGGGGAGGTGATTAACCAGGCTGTGTTGTGGGGACTTCCCCGGTGTGAGCACTGAGAATCCCTTGTCCCAGGACCCCATCAGTGCTGGGCACACAGTAAAGATCGGTCCCCCTAAACCTCAGACAAATGATGTCATCTTTCCCCCAGTGTCTCCCTCTAGGAAATGGCAATGATACTGGTATCTGCCCCACAGGGCTGCGGGGAGGATTAGTGAGGTCATACAGGGAAAGGGCCGCGACCAGCACCTGGCCTGGGCTAAGTGCTGAAAAAAGTTCATTTCCCTTCCTCCTCTCCCTTCCTCCTCTTTAAAATTGTCTTCACTATTCTTGAACTGATAGAATTTCGTATGAACTTTAGAATCTTCTTGCTGAGTTCTCCATAATACCCTGTGGGAACTTATAATTTGGGGGAAAACTACATCCTCACAACATCAAAGCTTCATGTCAGGGCTCGCCCCGTGGCTGAGTGGTTAAGTTCACGTGCTGCACTTCAGCGGCCCAGGGTTTGCCACTTCCGATCCTGGGCGTGGACCTACACACTGCTCATCAGGCCGTGCTGTGGCAGCATCCCATATAGAAGAACTAGAATGACCTACAACTAGCATATACAACTATGTACTGGGGCTTTGGGAGGAAAAGAAAGGCAAAGATTGTCAACAGATGTTAGCTCAGGGCCAATCTTCCTCACCAAAAAACTTTTAAAAAAAGCTTCATGTCATGAATATGGTCATTTCTTTCTTTATATGTTTCCTTTAATGTTACTCAATGAGTTTTAAATAATTTCCTCTCTAAAATTCTTGCACATCTTTGTAAGATACATTTCGAGGTATCCTAAGTACCTGATAGATTTGTTGTTATTCTGAGTGGGTCACGATCTAGTTTAGATTTTAACTTTTAAAAATAGAAAATTTTAGGTTTATGCGGAGGGAGACAGACTGGAATAATGAACACGCGTGTCTATTACTCAGCTTCTACAAGTTCCAGCTCCCAGCCATTCTTGTTTTATCTGTGGAATTGTATCTTTTTTAAAAGTTCTAGTTGGTGTTATCTTTTCAGTATAAATGAGTGCTATTGATTTCTGTATTTTGATTTTGACTGCAGCAGCCTTGCTCCATTTTTGTTAGTTCTAACAGTTTGAGGATTGGCTTCATAGAGCTTCTAAGAGAACAATCACCTGAAAATGACAGTGAATCTTGTTTTTCCCTTTACAGTTCTTACGCGTTCTGCTTCTTCTATTTTTCTTCGTTTGTTGGCTAGCACCTCCACTACAATGATGAGCAAAAGTGGTGATTCCAAGTGTCCTCGGGGCTTCTTTTAACTTTAATGAGAATAACTTTTGCTTTCACCACTGATCAAGATGTTTACTGCAACACTTTGTTTGATGCGTTTTATCATTTTACCATTTCCCTGTACTGCAAGTTTGGTAAAATGTTTGCTGGTTAAGTTTTCGCACTTTTCCTCCCAATCTGTAGGTGTGAGCACTTGTGCATTTGGTGCTGATTCCCTACCCGCCCGGGTTCCTAGCGTAATGCACTTATGTTAGTGGATTTCATGTCGTTAAGCCATCCTGAATAGTTAAGGTAAATCCTCCATGACTTGGATGCTTTGTAAAAATACAATGTTGGATCCCATTTACTAAGATTTCGTTTCAGATTTTAGCCCAATTATAGGGCAATGTTCATAACAACGTTGGTCTCTAATTTTCCGTTCTCCAACTGTCTTTGTTTAGTTTTCATTTCAAAGCTATACTGTTAGCCTCATAAAGTGAGTTAGGGAGGTTCCTTCTTGGTCTGTTCCTAGGACAGCTTATGGATAAGAGGTGATTGTTTTCCCAACAGTGGTTGGAACTTGTCTAACTATCATTGGAGCGTGGTGCTCTTTCATCAGAAACCTGACACTTGATTCACTCTCCTCCGTGGTTACAGTGCTATTCATATTTTCTCTTTCTTTATGAAAGAATTTTGTTGCATTTTTCTTTTGTAGATCTCTTTTATCTTTGTTTTCTATGTCATTAAGTGTGTCCCTTTTTTCTGCTTTCCTAGAGTTTATACTATTGTTCTGTTTCCAGTTCTCCTTTCTTCTTTTGAAAGGTTATCTGTGTCATTTTCAATCATCCTTCTCTTCTGTTATATCCACACAAGGGGACATTTTCCCTCCAATTCCTGCTGTCACTGGTGCACACATTTTGTTTTCAGTTTTGTGTTATCCAGTCCAAAATAGTCTATAAACTGTATATGATTTTACGATATAAATTTATTTAGACACGTTTTGGTTTGGTTTGGTTTGGTTTTTCAGACTGGCACCTGGGCTAACAACTGTTGCCAATCTTTTTTTTTTTTTGTGCTTTATCTCCCCAACTCTGCCCCCCTGTACACAGTTGTAGATCTTAGTTGCAGGTCGTTCTAGTTGTGGGATGTGGGACGCCGCCTCAACGTGGCCTGACGAGCGGTGCCATGTCCGCAACCAGGATCCGAACCCTGGGCCGCCACAGCAGAGCGCGTGAACTTAGCCTCTCGGCCACGGAGCCGGCCCCTAGACACGTTTTGATTGGTGTATATGTATGTGTTTCACTTTCCAAATACTTGGAATAAGGTCAATTATCTTTGTTATTGATCTCTGGTTTTGGTGCACTGCTGTCAAAGAAAGTGATCTGTGTCCTGTTGACTCTCGTATGTTTGAAGTTTTCTTTATGAGCTAATGCATGGTTAATTTTTGTAGAAATTACATGTGTGTTTGAAAATAATGTATATGCACTAAGTATTGAGTCTAGAGTTCTACATATGTCAATTAGATTAAGCTTGTTACCTGATGTCAAATCTTCTATCATGATGAATATTTGTCATTCAATATTTCTGTTTCTAAGAGAGGCTTTAAAAATCTAATGTAATCATGGATTTTCCATTTCTCCTTGTAATCTGTCTGCTTTTTCATTATACATTTTGAGGCTGGCTTGTTGACTCCATTCAACTATGTACAGCTTCAGATTTGCCTAAGAAAACTATTGCTGTGTCGCTTTTACTTGATTAGTACTTCTCTGGTATATCTTTTCCTGTATCTTTACTTCCAAATTTTCCATGGTGTTATATTTCACATGTGTCTGTTATAAACAAAATAGGCCTGGAGTTTTTAATCTTTATAATTACTGCCTTTTAACTAACTAGTTTTATCCATTCACATTTATTGTGACCTTTAATATTTTTGAATTCTTCTTCCATTTTATTCTCTATTTACCATTGCTCTTTTTAAATAACTTTTCTTTTTTCTATCTCCTATTATATTACTGAAGGACTATTTACGCCTACTTCTCTCCGGCTGTATTAGCTTAGAGGTTAACTATTCTGTCTCCACATTTTCAGTAGCACTGTTAAAGTTTTAACATTTGCACTTCAGGTAACAGATCTAAAGGTAATCAATAATTCTGGCCTCCCCCCAAACCTTTCTACAGGCTGAGCATGCTGGAGTGCCTTTATTGCTCCTGCCATTTATCATTATTGTTGGCTACCATTTTAGTTCTACCATTTTGAAACGTATCTCATCAAAAAACACACTGGACTGGTGGTGCTCTCTGTTTTTGTTTCTCATGGCCCAGGCCTGTTTTGATTTATCCCGTGTAGCAAGCTCCTCTTCTCCACCACGGCTTCTGGGAAACCTCTTCTGCCTTCTGGATTCAGTTTGCCTCTCACCTAAGTAGTGTTGCATTGAGGTCTATGAGTAGCAAATTCTGTGTATTCGTCTGCTGGGAGAATGTTTGTTCGCTCTTTCTCGTGAGTGTATACAGAACTCCAGGGGACGGTTATGTTCCTTTGGCGGATATGACCTGCAGGATCCCGGGCTCTGCTGTGACTGCTGAGAAGACTTTAGTTTAAGGATGGTTCTTTCACACTAAACCTGCTTCATTCGCTGATTGCTTTTAAGATTGTTCTTTGTTTTTTTGTGGTTGTGTAGTTTTATTATGTTATTTGATGTGGATTAATTTTTAATTTATGTATATCTGGCTTTGTGGGGCTTCTTAAATACAACCAATTATGGAAAGTTCTTAGCCATTATCTCTTCAATTGCTGTCTTGTGCTTATTTTCTCTAAGCCTCCTTTGGACTTTTATTATACAAAATTGGACCTTATCATTTAGTCATCCTGTTTTTAACGTCTCTTTGTCTCTTTATCACGTTGCTCTATATTCCAGGTGATGTGTCCAAGTCTAAATGCCATTTCACAGTTCTTTCTTGAGCTGTGACTAAATTGCTGTTTAAACTCTGTATAGACTTACTTTGCATTTTTGAATACCTTTAATTTTTCATTTATAGAATTTTTATTTTTTTCTTTTTCAATTTTGCTAGATATTTTAAAAATAACATCTTTTCATGATCTTCCTTTATGGTTTCTATGTATTCTTCTTGGTCTTTAAAACTTTGGACATACATGATGGGAAGGGAAAATCTATGATAATACAGAAACAATGACCAACCCATCACTAGTGAAAGCTTCTAGTGACGAGACTGTGGACTCCAAGCACCATTTCTCATTAACTGCAACCAGGGCTCCTGGGAGAAATGGCTGACTCTAGGTCTGGGACAAGCAATGTAGCAGGTGAGCCTGAAAATCTTGTCGTATCCAAAGATAGGAAGCCATCAACCATAACTCGAGTCTTGTGAAGAGGTCTTAGGATCTAACCTGACTAGGCTCCCATTAGTCAAAGATGGAGCAATTTGAGCATCAAAACTAATAACAGTGACTTGAAAGACACCAAAATATTTGTACAGTCATGCATCACTTAACGACGGGATACGTTCTGAGAAATCCATCCTTAGCCAGTGTTGCCCTTGTGTGAACATCACTGAGTGTACTTACACTAACTTAGGTGGGATAGCCTCCTTCACACCTAGGCTCTACGGTACGAATCTTTTGGGACCACTGATGTATATGTGGTCTGTCATTGATCCAAACGTCATTATGCCAGGTGTGACTGTATTCAGGAATTGACTAGCATGGATTAAAAAAGGCAAACAGAAAACATCCCTTTGGTGGCTCAGGATGCCAGAGAACCAACATCGTCTGTGGAAAATGGGTTAATGAAAAGAGAGATTCAAGCATTTATCCTGACTTCTGTAAGAACCCTACCTTAGGGTATTCAAATAGTTGACGAGAGAAAGTCTCCTTATAGAAATGGGCCAGGTAATGAATGAAGAAGGATCCAATTCTTTATACTCCTCTGTTTTTTAATACTCAGCCTTTCCATAATAAGATGGATTTTAAAAGAGTCTAATTCAGACAAATAATGTGCCAAATATAACAAAATGTTAATTATTAAATAGGTTGATGGATGTATTAGGGTAGTTATTACCCTTTTCTCTCTACTTCTCCATGTGCTTGAAAAGGTTTCTACTTAAAACTAAAAAGACTTTCACTGGGAAAAACTGAAGTAGGTGCTCACGCTTCAAAACATGGGAGTCACTGTAGAAAAGACTGACGTACTTGCTGTAACAATTATTGATGAAAGCGTATGTGCAGACACCATATTAGACAAATTCAGATGTGATCACCTTGTTGTTAACACCAGTGTTAATCAGCAGGAAGTGAGGTCCAGGGAGCTGTCGCCCAGAGTCACAGGCTGTGCCTGCGGTCAGTCCCAAGCCGATCTCTACCTGTCCTGTGATCTTCCTGGTTCTGGAACATTTACATTTCAGAATCACATCATTTTTCCGGTTTATTGTTGATCATTCCTATGACTTGGGGATGCTTTCTGTGTTCTAGGATATCAAGTGATAACATTCTGTGCTGTGTGTTTGTTACTTGATTTTTGACTTTAAAATGTGTCATTGGGTTATAACGTACATTCAGAGAATTGCGTGAATATGAAGTATGCAGCTGCATAAGTGTCACTTATGTCTTGTGGACAGGTTTCTGGACCCCCTCTCCCTGGCCCAGTGGGTGAATCTCGCCCGCAAACTGCATAGGTGTTAAGTCAGTCCGATAACACCCACGCTGTGCTGCGCAGGAGCCTTGCAGGCCGTCTTCAGCCTGTGTCACACGACCTTGCGTCCCCACGTCTCATGACTGAAGACCCCAGTTGGACCTCTGCAGAGCAGGAAGAGGTGAAGGTCAGCTCCCGCTCACCCTCCCCCGCTGCATTGCTTAGAGATTGTGGGAATAGTTAACGACCCTGGTCCTCATCTCCCTCCACACGTAGATAACGTTAGCGTCTCTGAACTTGTTTGATGTGTGACTGAAGATGCTTGTTTATGTCACCCAGATGCACCGTATCCTTTTTTGACTTAGATGAAACTTGGTCACAAATTTTTTCCCTCTTCTCCTCTTCCCTGCACAGTACATGACTGCTCACACCCTCAGAGCAGTCCCATCAGAGCACCCTGTGGAACTGGTTCTCGGGGTCCCACTCCTCACCCCGAGTATTGAATGAACTCCGTCACCAATATCACCTGCAGCTTTCTCTCAGTTGACACTATGCAACCTGTGTACCACCTCCCGGGGCAGGATGTAGAATATTTCCCATGCCTCCACCCCTTGTGCCCCTCCCTTGTCACAACCCTCCTCCTGGGAAATGGCTGTGCTGAGGTCTACCACCAGAGATAGAAGTAGGATCCTAGTGGGTGGTCTTTTCTGTCCTGCTCTTTCACTCATCATGATGTCTGGGAGAGTCACACTGTTGCTGCAGGTGGCAGGAGCTTATTGCTTTTTGTTGCTGTGTAGTATTCCATTGTGTAAATATACTCAAGTTACCTATCTATCCTATTTGATGGAAAGTTGAGGTTGTTTCCAGTTCTCCACTATTGTGAGTAGAATGGTGATGAACATTCCCAGGATTTGGAAAGGTACAGGGAGTGTGATGCTGGGGTAAGAATGTGCCAGGAGATAAATGGAAAAGAATACAGAGTCCACAGATAGACTCACAAACATGGTCAACTGATCTTTGTCAAAAGATCAGAGGCAATTTGATGGAGAAAAGTTAGTCTTTTAAACAAATGGTGATGGCACAATCGGGTGACCATATGGAAAAAACTTAACAAAGACGCCAACTTTTCACATGACACAAATATTCACAAAAATTGTTCATGGATGTAAACATAAACTGTGAAACTATCAAAATTCTAGAACTAGCAAAGGAGAAGATATGACCTCAGTTTTCATAATGACCTTTTATCTTCAACATTGAAAGAACGAGTCTTCAAAGAAAAATCCAGTTAAGGTGGACTTTGTTAGAATTAAAATTTTCTACTCTGTGACAATCACTGTTAAGAGAAGAAAAAGGCAACCCTAGACTGTGCAAAATCTTTGGAAGAAGCCTATTTAAGAAAGGGCTTGTATTAAAATGTACAAAGCATCATAAATTCAACAATAAGAAAACAAACATTCCAATGGAAAATGGGTCAAGATCTGAACAGACACCTCGCTAATGAAGGTATAAGCATACAATAAGCATGCAAGAAGATGCTCAAAATCACTTATCATTAGAGAGAAGCAAGTTGAAACAAAGTGAGACGCCTTGACACACAAATAGACGAGATCAATTCATGGCTGGGGGCTAGGACAGCACAGACTCTCTGTCGTCACTGCTGCCCATGCCGAGTGGTGCAGCCACTGTGGAAGACACTTGGGCACTTTCTTACAGAGCTAAACATCATCTTAACACGTGATCCCTCAACCATCTTCCTAGGTATTTACACAATGTTTTCAAATAGAACGTCAACAAAAAAGCCAGCACACATATATAGACTGCACCTCATTTATACAGGCAGGGAACTTGAATGAACAAAGATAACCTTCCATAAATGAAAGGACACCCAAGTGAGGTACATCCATGCAATGTAATGCTATCAGGTGCCAACACTGAAAGAGCTATCAAGATGAAAACACATGGAGGAATCTCAAATTCACCTTTCTAACAGAAAGAAGCATCGGCGAAGGCTGGGTAGAGTATGGTCTAATTGATATGGCATTCTGCAAACACAAAGCTATCAATTTGATACACAGATCAGCTTCCCAGAGCTGTGCAGGGCTGGGGTCAGGGGAGAGGGATGAAGAGGTCAGCAAATCCGTGTGATGATTTAATGGCGGATACTTGCCTCTCTGCCTTTGACAAAATCCCCAGATTTTTACAGTGGAAAGAGCAAATCTTGACTTACACAAATTAGTAAAATGATTTAGGTGGGTGGATCCTTGGATGGAATGCAGATGAGACTAGAGAGTCTAACCGTATTGAGAATGGAAGAAACAAACTCACTGCAAGTGGTGGGGGAAGTGGTGCTGACCTAAGGACCTTTGGAAATGACTGGAATCTGTACAACTACAGGAAAAGACACCGAGCAAGCAGAGAACCCTACTTGATAAAGTTCTTTCTCAACAGTTACTGGTTAATAGCTGTGAGGCCCCTATGCATCTAGACCGGGATTGGAGAAAGGACTGAGTGGTCGTCAGACAGCAGGAGTCAGGGTTCCACTACTGCAGGGGCAGGTTTCGGGGAGGGCAGGGCGCGGGCTGGAGGGCTCCATGTGGCCATGCGTTCGACTGGGAAGCCGTGCTCTGAACTGACGTTGACCTTAATCTAAACATGGCTGTTTCCATATAGACACATATACAGCAGACAGTGTACACACGGTAAGGTCAGCACACCAGCCTAACTTAAGCATCCTGCCACCGAGAGAGCCAAGAAGCAAGGACACCCCGGAGCAACCAGCACACTGAGCTCACAGATGCACGTTTTTAATGCCATGGTCTCATACAAGGAGCCAGTGCTCCTTGAGGAAAAGGCTGATATCCAGGCTGAGGCTGAGAAGGCGCAAGACAATGCTGCAGAATCCTGTAGAAAAGTAAGGAGGCGTTATATCCCCAACTAAAATACACAGGCGCCATAGTTTTCCATCACATTTATGTCGTAAGAACATTTAAGCATTAAATCCAACCCGGCGGTGTAGTGGCTGAGTCAAATGCTTCATTTCGGCTGCCCAGGATTCACAGGTTCAAATCCTAGGCGCAGACTTATGCCCTGTTCATCAAGCCATGCTGTGGTAGGTGTCCCACAGACAAAAGAGAGGAAGATTGCCACACATGTGAGGGACGCTGGAGGCAGAAAGAGGCAGCAGAGCTCCGTCGGGACAAGGAGCGGTCTCATGCCCGCCAGCGTGGCTCTGAGAGTTTGAGAAAGAGGCCCCTTCAGAATCAGTGGGGGCATCACTTGGACATTTGTTTAGTTAAGAAAATGGTCTATTCAGCTGAAACACTTCAAAATCAGAGCGATGTGCATGGAGCAAAGGTAGTTGGTGTTGGTTTCTGGCCCGTGTGCGCTCACGCCCCCATCCATTCGCTGAGTGACTGAGCTTCTCCACATGAGCCGCAGTGGCTCCTGGGCCCTTTGCACTTCAGGTTCCCCATAAAATGCACAGGTTAGCATGGGATCTCTGTGCATCCTTCCAGCTCCGTCTGCCTCATTGCTACATTCACATAAGGACACATTCCACTAGGGAACTATTGTTGCCGTCGTTAGGACACGAAAAACGCATCCTGGGCCCTCCTGAGAGGTGCTGCCAGGCCTCACATGCCTCCTGGATGCAGGGTTCAGTGTGGTTGGCATGCCCTCTGTGGGCCATGGTCACACCAAGCCCGTGCTCAGCAGCTTTTCTCACATCCCGGTCCCAGGCCACAGGGCAAGGAAGGGGCAGCAGGCCAGCAGGCACTGGGGCCTGAACCACTCAGCAGGTCAGCACTCCCGTTTGAATCCACGCTTGGGGTGGACACCAGGGAACAAGCACCCTAGGCTCCCCTGGGCTCCTGAGGTGTTTCGGGTGCCCCTTCCCTGCCCCCTTGCTCCATACCCCATGCCCTGGGAGCCCTTCCACCCAGGACATCAGGAGGCTTAGCCCCTCCAGCCTGGCTATGGGACCCCTGAAGCCCCGTGGTCGTGTCCTCCTGGCAGGGAGCCTCTCTTTTTTCTGGAAATGAACTCCAGTCGTGCTGGCTGAGGGCTCCAGCCCTGTTTGAGGCTCCATCCATCGCCCAGGCTGCATGCCTGCTGCTCTCTGAGACGGGGCCCCGTTTTCCTTAACGTGCCCTGTTGTTCACCACAAGCTCTCTGGGCCTCCAATTCCTGCCCGCTCCAGGCTGTGTACTGTGTGCTCCCACCCCTCACACTCCTGTTACTGGGCTCTACCTTCTGCTGGGAAGCCCACCAGTTGGCTTTGACTGGTCTGTGGACACTCAGCACTGGCCTGGCCTCTGTTCACCTCTGTTTCCATCACGGTGGACACCCAGCTCTGTGTGACAACCTCACATCCTTCCAGCCATCCTCAGCTCCCCACGAGTCCTGGTCCAGCTCCTTCTTTCACACCTCCTACCATCCAGGATGCTTTTTTTTTTTTTTTTTTTAAGATTTTATTTTTTCCTTTTTCTTCCCAAAGCCCCCCGGTACATAGTTGTATATTCTTTGTTGTGGGTCCTGCTAGTTGTGGCATGTGGGACGCTGCCTCAGCGTGGTTTGATGAGCAGTGTCATGTCCGCGCCCAGGATTCGAACCAACGAAACACTGGGCCGCCTGCAGCGGAGCGCGCGAACTTAACCGCTCGGCCATGGGGCCAGCCCCCATCCAGGATGCTTTTAAACAGCCTCTGAGTACCACAGACAAGCTGCCACTCCCCCAGGCCACCTGCTCTGATGCTAGCCTAGGTCCCTGCATCTCGGCTGCTTCCAGGAGGAGGTGCCTCCTGGGCAAGGCCCTGAGTGACCACCTTAGTGTAGGCATGCTCAGAAATCAAAACCAGGTCCTGCTTCCTGTGAGCTCGTGAAGATTCTGGAGACATGGTCGGAGAGCTGACGCTGCCTTCCCAAATCTGCTCCCAGGCCATTCCAAAATGTCTGCCCCTGAGAGAAGGCCCGACTACCCAGCAGTTGTCCCCTGCAATGGGGTGGGATGGCACTCATGGCACGAGAACTGCGGGGAGCAGGGACGTCTCCCTTGGTCTATTTCACTCTCTTGGCAAAAAGACCACAGACCAGTGAAGAGTTCTGATGATGAAACTTTGCCCAGTTCTGACTCCCACTCTCTGTGGTCAGGAGCAGCCTTGGGGGGATGCTTGTTAAGAAACAGCTAGTGAGACTACACGGCAGAACTTTGTGTCACTGAAGAACGTCGTAAAGTCTCCCACCAGGACCCTTTAACTGTGTGACGCTATTCTTCTCTGGCACAAAATGTGCCCCCAATCCAACAAGATTCCAGTTGCTCCTTCGTTTCTGGGCCTGATGGTGGGTGGGATAGAAGGAAATTCATGACTTCAACCTCTAATCTGGTAGGACAATCAGGCACACACTGAGCTCTCTCTGTCTCTCACGGCCAAGGGAGGGGGACCAACTCGGAACTGACCTGGGCCCTGGTCACATCGAGGACAACAGGTTCCCTGCATCAAGATGGAGTCCCTGGGTAAGCCATCTCTCTGAGGGGGCAGAGATGCGGTGGGCAGGCATTCTAGTTGCGGGCAAGAAAAGCGGAGGTGAGGGAGCAAGAGCGCCCAGGCAGGTTTGAGGAGGACAGGCCAGATGGTGTGGGTGACAACGGCCAATTACTCCTCCTTTCTGTGCTTCCTCTACGTTATTAAAAACCTGGGATATTACCCACAACACTCCAAATTATTCTGAGGGCAAAATGAGTGGATATGCACAAAGACTCTTAACCTAGACCTCTTGCCTTCCCCGGCCCTGCTCAGCCCTGGGTCCTGGCGCTTCTCTTGCTCTTGGAGGTAAAGCATGGTCTGCCGTGTAGCCAGTCACGTTCTTGGATGGCTGTGCCCTGTCAGGGAGGCCGTGGGCAACCAGGATGTGTGTTCCGTCCCTGCCGCAGCCTGAAGGCCACGCTGGCAGAGGCCAGGCCCCCTGTGTGTCTGAGGGCCACTGGCAGCCTCCATCCAGAGGGGAGAGCTCTGAACCGCTAAACAAGTCATCTGGGTCTTGCTGTGACTGGGTGTTTCCGTGGGAGCACGTTCACAATACTCGGCGGTGACCCCTGAGCTGCTGATCACCGGGTGGGGACTCTGGGTGAACTCAGCGCAGTGGCTCTTGTCCACCCATACTGCCAGCCCTTCAGGATTTAAACAGGCAAGGTCGTGTCCATGGATGCCCAGAGATCATAGTTGGGTGGCATTCCCCTGGAGGACATCCCTACACCTGCCCCTCTCAGCCTCAGCTTTCAAAGCCCCCAACAGAAATGGCTCACACAGCCCAGGAGGTAACCACAGCACAAGACTGCGGATGAGAGCACAGCCATCCCAGGGGCAAAGGTCTATGGGCTCGGGCCCAGCCAGAACGTAGGACAAGTCAGGAATAACATGACTCAGGGTGTGACGGATGCATCTCCCAGACCAAGGACGTCAGCACCACACAGACCCGGAAGTCATCTTGGTCAGCAAGAGACCGAGTGGGGGTTTCGTCTGGCCAGGTACATGGACCCTTATCCCGCCTGTCAGAACCCATCCTGGTCCATCAGGCCAGCCAGGAAGGAGTGGCTGTGAGGCACCTGAGGGAGGGTGGGGCCTTGAGGGGATTTTTGACTTGACAAGAGTGAAGAAGGAAGTGCAGGGGCTGGGGTCCTGGGTCCCAGGGAGCAGGAGGGTGTCGGGAACGGGGCCCAGCTGGAGCCTGGACGGCTGCACCACAAGTGTTCCCCTGGAGAGGAGACGAGCAGGGAGAGGACTTCGGAGCCGGGGACAAGTTCCCAGCAGGATTCCAGGCCAGGGAAAGGGTGAGCATGGAGCCCCAGGGGGACACTGAGGAGGGGAGGTCCTGCCTGCCCAAAGTCCCTGCACAAATGACCTTCCCCTGGCCTTGTCCTCTCCACACGCACGGTTTGATCTCCTTACGTGTTTTCCCCACTTAGAGCTGATGCGTTTCCAGAGGCTGAACTAAAAAACTACAAGTTCCCAACATGGGGTCCAGAGACACGTCCACAAGAGACGCAGGAAATGTTTCCTCTCCCTCCAGAGTGTGGACGGGCAGCCCCTCTCCTGGGGCACAGAGTGGGCCTGGCAAGTGGTGGCTTTAGGGCCCCCCACATTTCCGTGGTGGATGCTCGGCCTGAGAAAATACCTCGACCTCCCATCTCAGGGGTCTGAGGGGCTGTCTCTGCTCCTGGCCCAGCTTCACGATGCTGACACGGACCTGTCCTCTGAGGAGAGGCACTTGGCGGTCTCCTTCAGCAGCCAGGGAGGGGCTGCACCTTCCCCCTCTCCCACACACAATAATCGGATGACTGCAAAATGTCTTACTCCAGTGAGGGATCTGAGAGTCTGGACAGCGTTTAAATTAGCACAGAATGTGAAAGAACCACCACTCCCAGGCTCTAAGAGAAACAGGACTTTAATACAACGGTATGCAAATCTGGCATGAACTATTTACAAGCAGTGATTCTCACCCCTACAGAGATGGAAATTGGCCTCAGGAAGGGGTGGCAGGCGGTGGGGCCCCTGCACCCTGAGTGCCCCAGCTGGGTCCCTGCTGCTAAGGAAGAGGTCATACGACAACAGGACGCTCACTCCCTCCTCAGCTTCATGATGGCCATGCTCTCTGGGCGTGGAGAGATTTGCTGGCCAACTAGCACCGGGGCTCCAGCTGGCAGGACAGGCTGTAGCTACAGGATAGAGTGGCATCTGTGAGCCTCCCACAATCCACAGCCCTGGTGTCCCTCCCGGCATCTGCCCAGCAGCTGGAGCCCAGCTTCCCCAGCCATCGCCATGCGACAGGTCAGGGCTGACAAGGGAGTCATGGACTCAGGCTCTCCGGACTGGCCAGCAGGGAGAGTGCACCTCTTCCTCCCCATGTCCTGTCCAGCCTCACCTCTCGTCCTCACTGAGCTGCTGCATGTCCCAGAACCAGGCCCTGAATCGCTCCTGGGGCTCTAGGTTGTAATTCTCTGCAGCCTCCTGGAGCTGCACGATCTCCATCATCACTTTGTGCTCCTGGCACCAGAGGGAGGAGAGGATGCAGACAGAGCCTGCTGGGGATGCTGCAGGGTCTTCAGGGGGTGAGGAGTGGGGCAAGGGGCTGGTCCTGGGTCCTTGCTCACATGGGACCCTCCTTCCCTCCAATTCCACGCAGGACCTACCTGTTCTCAGAGATGGGTAGAAGCCCCTCCCGCAGGAAGTTTTGCTTGATGCCCACCGCTGCCCCCACCCCCCCACTGGATGGGTCTCCTGATTCTCTGTCATCCAACACTCTCAGTAAATGTAAGATGCAGCGGGTGGTGCCCAGGAGAGTTCCGCCCAGGGGCGTCTCTGGTTTCCACGCCCCTCTCCTCCCTGACATGGAAGGCCACAGCTGCTCACCTTTTTCTTTTTCTCGTGGTTGATCTCATTGCCCTGGAAGGCAGACAGCAAAAGTCCATCAGAACGAGCCCCCTAGCTATGACCAGCCCCCGTGCACACCCCTTCTCATGGTGCCCAGCTCCAGGTCCAGGAGGGGGCTGGGCCTGACAGAAAACAGGACTTGGACCCAGGCCAGGCTCTGGGCTCCAGAGAAGGGAGGACATGGGGGCCGACACTCAAAGACCCTGTAGCCCAAGCCCCTCCGATGACGGACAGGGAGGCTGAGTCCTCAGGCAGGAAGGGACAGCTCCATCAGTGTGCTGCCTGACTTGGAGGCTGACTTCTCTCTCGCCTCCAACAAAGCCCATGCAGCTCTGCAGGCGGGCAGCTCTGCTGCTTCGCCAGCCTGGGGACCCGGGACGGGCTCCACGTGGAGCCTTCGTTCCCTCATCCCTAAGAGGGGCACACTGCCCCAGCCCACAGGGGAGCCTGGGAGGCTGTCATGACAGGAAGTTACCACATTCTGACCACTCAGGTCTTGGTACTGGGACTGTGTCTTCCCAAGTCCCAACCTGGTCATCCCCTTCTGGCCCCCGGCCTCACTCACATTTACGTAATCCTCCATGGCAGTGTCCAGCATGATCAGGTCAGTTAGCATGGTGCCCAGGAAGGGGACGATGCCCTGTGCCATTGGGATTAGATGGGATGAGGCCCTGGTCTCAGGTGTCCCCATGACCCTCCCCTGAAAACTCCTCATGCTCAGCCTCCTGGCCCAGCCCAGGGTCCCCACACGGAGCAGCCTCAAACCCTTTATAGCCGGCCCTCAATCCCCACCCCTCACCCTCCAAGAACACCAGACTCCTCCTGGTCACCTCCCAGGGCCTGCTTTTGGCTGGTCACAGGGCCTTTAATCCTTGGCCCCTCCACTCTCCCGACCCATCCTGCTGCAGCTCCCCAGGCCCTCCTCCTGGTCACTTCTAAGGGCAGGTGTCAGGCTCTGCGGCAACAGGAGGAGGGCTGCAGGAGGAAGGCCCCCTCTCTGGATTGGAGCCCCCAGCTGGGAGGGCAGAGTCCCCTCCTCTGACCTTGGAGCGCCTCCCCACAGGCACACTCACCTGCTGCTGCTGCCTCTTCCGGCCTCTCTGCAGGGTCCTCAGCAGGGTGGCAAACTTGGAGGGCTGCTTCTGCCAGGATTGAGGACAGGGTCAAGGAGGCCATCCTCCCCTCACCCCACTTCTCCTCAGCCCCTCTGACCTCAGCCCTGGACGTCTGAACCAAGTCAGCTGGTACCCATGCTACTCCATCCTCCAGCACACTCTGATTCTAGAACAATCCTAGCTCCAACACTCTCGCTGTGTGACCTTGGGCCGAACGCCTGTCTTCCTTGAGTCAGCCTCCTCATCTGGAAAGTGTGACAACTCCCCCTACCTCGCAGGGTCTCCTGAGGACTCAGCGTCAGTGACGGTCTACATGGTTCTGGCTCTCACCCCACCCGGCGTGAAAGGGTGGGGCGGGGCTGAGAGGACACTTCTGTTTCTCTTTCATGTGAAGCCTATGAGGTCCATTCAGGAAAGATCCACTGAGCACCACCAGTTTCCTGGACACTTCCCATAAGCCACCTGGGCACCAGTTACTGCTGACTAGGACCCAGGTGAGTGTTCCTGACAGGGACAGACTAGCAGGGACGGTGGTAGGGCCTCTGGGGAGTCACACATGCACAAACATCTGTCATGCTCCAGCCATTCAGACTCAAGGCTGGGCAGCCCATTTGTCCACCTGGCCTGGGGGAATGCCTGGCAGTGCCCATCCCGAGGGCAGGCAGGGTGCCCTCCTCGTGGAGAAGTGGTGAAGACAGAAGGAGCAGTGGGGGCCTGGCTTCCTAAAGACACACTGAGCTGCTTCAGGGAAGAAACATACGCCCGTCCACCCCATGCACGCAACAGCCTGGAAGAATCTAAGTGCTGACAGCGTGGACCAAAATGGAAGGCAGCCCCTGCTCCACCGGCCAGCTCAGCATCCCCTCCGGGATCAGCCCAGACACCCCCCACTTCCTGCCATGACCGGGGCTTCCCACCCACAAACACCTCCCCCACCTGCCCATGGACCAAACATACCCCATCTTCCTGTTCATCCAGGGAAGACTGGAATTGTACACAGAAACTCCAAGTGAGAAATGACCATCCACATCCTGCCCCTTCCCCCTTCCCCACACCCCACCTCTCCCTCCACATGCCAGCCTCCACTCTACCTTGATGAGCAGCTCCCAGCTAAGGGAGTTGTCCTCATCACAGAGCTTTTTAAATTTTCGGCAGCTCTTCCTGAGGGGGGAAAGGAGGAAGGAGAAACTCAGGAGTGCAAGTCCCTTCTCGATGAGAATCTGGAAAATCCAAACTGCCCGAATGAGGATTTTCGTGGGGGTCCTCTGAGCACTGACGTCACCATGGGACTGCAGAGGGGGCCCTCGTGTTGGTCACCTGGGGCTGCCACTCCCTTTTCTATGCAGCAGCTGTATTTTGACCAGTTTGGTTTCCCACTGGGCACAGAGTTCTGTTGCTGTATGGCAAACACTTGAAAATATCCACTTTGGTTCAACCTACTATGTGACATCCAGGGAACCTGATTCCTGAAGCAGAACTGGGGGCCTAAGTTGCCAGTGAGGATCAGGGACACTGCTCACCCACCCAGGCCCTGTGCCCAGGGCTTACTGCCACCCAGGAAGCTCCAGCCGACGAGAGGGCAATGGCAGACACGTGGGAGCTCCCTCCTCCCCCTGGTCCTCCTGTGGAGAGGCCTCCCCACCTGGACACTTTCCCCCAGGTCTTCTTCAGTCTGTGTATGGGCACGCTCTGCAGAGCCGAGAGGACTGCGTGCAGGGAGGAGATGTTCCTCAAGGCTCGGCACTCCTGAGGAGGGAGAGGAGGAGCTGGGAGGGGGAGCAGGAGCCCTGTCTGCTCTGGCTTCAGTCCCCCTCCCTTCCACTCTTCCCTCCTGAGTGGGACAGATGGCCAGGGTGCCAGGGTGGGCACAGGTGGACCAAAGAGTAACACTTCCAGGAGGAGGAATTTCACTCAAAGTAGGAAGGAGCCAGGGAGGAAGTGAGCATCCCACCCCTGGGACATGCGAGTCAAGGTCAGTGTGCCCTTGACAGGAAGGACCTAGCGACTGTGCAGGGGCTTAGAGTGCAGCCTTCAGTCCTGAGAGCTGATCAAGGAGAAGGGGCAGTTCCACGGCTCTGGAGAGGGTCTCCCCCCGCATACCCTGGCCACCTCGATCCACCGCTCCAGAACCTTGGCCCTGCCCCGGGCCGTCACGTTTGGGTCCCCAAGGCAGGACGTCATGACACACTTTACTACTCTGTTGAACTGCACCACTGTGGCCCAGACGGTGGGTGCCACGTTCTCATGTCCGGGCCGGTTTCTTTTGCCCCAGGTGGAGCCCAGACACTCAGAGGGCTCGACGTTCTTGAACACTTCCTGGGGAGGAGGGGGAGTGTCACTCAGCCCTGCCACAGCCCAGCTTAGTGTCCAAGCAGGAGTCACCGGTCTAAGGAGGGGCTCAGGAAGCTGAGGATGTGTTCTCAGCGTGGTGGGAGCCCCTCGCTTTCATTGTTCTTCCACTGAGAGCACCCAGCACAGGAGGACCCGGGACTCCAGACTGGTGGGGAAAGGACAGGAGCATTTACACACAGCCCACCCCCACAAACTGCAAGCTCCAGAGGGCTGCTCCGCTTGGCTCCTCCCAAGGGGGCATCTCCCTGCATCCTGAGCATCCTTGGTCCCAGGCCCCATTCCGCTGCACATTCCCCTGTGCCAGCTACACCCACGGGCTTTGTCAGGTTGTCTCCCTTTTAGTGAAGTACACGTCTGGTGCATCACAAATGCTGAGGCTGCTGAGCATCCCGAGCAGATGGCTGGGCCGCCTGAGTTCCTGGCTGCACACAGTGAGTTCTCCTCCCCGACCTCTCGGGCCAAGCCCCACCAGGCTTCCTCTGTGTTCTACTTCACTCAATGTGCTCAGCCCCTCTGTCCAGCAGGGCCTCTTGGTCCCCATCTCTACAGTGTGAGGGTGGAACACGAAGGCTGGGGAGTTGCCCAGATCCCATGGTTGGGAAGTGGTGGAGCTGGGATTGGGACCCAGGTCACAGGAGCCGCCACAGGGAAAAGCAGGTCTGGGCCAGCTGATGGCATAGGGGTGGCCTGCCCCACCCCGCCCTGAGAGCCCGGGTGCTCACCGCGTCAATGGCCGTCAGCTGTTCTGCCACCTCCCTTGGGGAGAAGGCCATGAGGCTAGGCTTCCCATCGGGCTGCTTCTTCCCGGTCACTCGACAGGGGTGGGAAGCCTCTGGAACCGGAGCTGATTCTGCGGCTGTTACTGGAGCCTGAGGTGGAAATCCCAGCAGACCCCTTGGTCCCGTTGAGTCCAGTTCAGGACCTGGCACTTGGGCTGGGGCTGCTGATGGCACTCGCTCGGGGTCTGGAGCAGCTGAGGGCGCTGCTGCCGGTTCCAGCGCTAGAAGTGACGGCAGAAATAGAACTGGAGTTCCGTCCAGCTCCAGATGTGGCCCCTTTTCTGCCTCTGCACCTGGCAGAAGCGCTGGAGCTGGGGCAGGAGATGGAGAAAGAGAAAGGGTCAGCTACATAAGTTGCTTTCCATGTGCCTTTCCCCAAACAGGAAAGATCCCACTGTCTTTCAATGAATCCCCAGTCGTGACCCACCCACTGGGGTAGTCTTCCAAGCCTACGGTCTCCCTTACCCTCTGTCTCCAACTCAGTGGCCTGGAAAAGGTCCACCTGGATGAGAAGAGGGGTGGCCTGGTGCTTCAGGACTGAGCCAGGCAAGAGGTCCTGGAGATACGCCAACGTCAGATTGATCCTGGAGTGGCGCAGCATCTGCCACATATCCTGGGAGTTCTCCTGAGGCCGGGGGCCCCAGATGGGAGAGAGGGCACTGGGGAGAGGCATGTGTGAAGAGAGTCACAGGCCTGGCCTGCTGTTCCACACTGTGTTCCCACAGCACCTTCTCTGTGCCTGAGCCCCAGAGGGTGGACCAGCCACTCCAATCCCTGGGTGGCTGTCCTTGCACTGGAAGGCCTGGTCATCAGCCAATCTAACAGAGAGCCTGTGTGAGTCTGGTCTTCCACCTGACACTCTTTTCCCAAAGGGCCTGGACATAGCCTGCCCCATTCTCCACGCTCGAGCATCAGGACTGAGGTTGGAGGCAGATTTGTGACCAGGCTGCTCACCAGCTACTGTTCTGGGCCCCAGTGGCGGTGCTTAGGAGAGGTGCCTGTGCAGAGGGCAGGGAGAGGGAGAGGGAACTGTGGAAGCGAGGAGTCTCTCAGTGGCCGACTCAGCCCAGCCTCTCCTCTGCTTCCCATGGCGGGACTGGCACCCCATGAACAGGTCTCTTTGATTCATTTCCTCCTGTAGGGAAGACCGCAGACCTCAGGCCCCCCACAGAAACCCCAAGAGGCGTGAGATCCAGGGTCTGCCGGTCCATCCATAGCCACAGTCCCCATGGTCTCCTAGCCCCTTCTGTGGACACAGGAGGCCCTCCCTCTGGACCCAACACCACTCAGGGTCTTAGTTGGTCCTTGAAGTCTGTCATCGTGGTCTGACTATGAGAGGATGCGTCCATATCTAGAGGAGGCCAAGAGGGTGTGACATCTAACGTCCTCTGGGCATGAATACTCATGATGCCCAGAAGTGAGCTTCTAGCTCTCAGGCTAGAATTGAGCCCCAGGGAGAGTGTCTGCTTCCTTCAGTGGACACCCTTAGTGTGTAGGAAAGGGTACGAGTGTAGTAGGAGCTTAACATATAGTATTGAATGAATGAACCCCATCCAGAGCCTTCCCAGAATTCTGAGTGGGCCTGCGTCTCCTCTGCTGCCCACAGAGACCACTGCTCTGGCCGCACCGAAGACAAGGACCAGGATCAGCTAGATGGACTCGCTAAATTGTCTTGCCAATAGGAAAACAGTTTGCTTTCATGTACTTTTCCACACTCAGGAAGGCCACAGGCCAGCGAGGGGAGAGGCAGGGAGTCTCCTCACTGGCGACGGAAGCTGTAAGCATGAGGACACGCAGCATGAGCAGCAGTCCCTTCTGTGGAGTCCGGCACCAGGCAAGCGTCTGCCGTGCTGTCTCCCGTGATTTCCTTCAGTGACCCTGTGAGGTTTACCCTCTTACCACCCCACTATTCGGATGAGCAAGGTGACGCTCAGAGAGGTGTGGGGACGTTCCCAAGGCACACGTTTATTAGGTAGGAGACTCCCTGCTGTGCTGTGGAGGGGTGGGCACTCACCTCTGGAGCAGCTGGTCCAGGACCTGTGGGGTCGGGTAGAAGGCCTGGTACACACACGGGAAGGTGGTGACGGAGATGGATCTGCCGTAGAAAGATGGTTGCAGGCAGCCTACCACCTTCTGCACTGCGCCTGCCTTGAGGGTCCACATCGTGCGGGCCTCAGCCACGGACAGGGTGGGTTCCTTGGCATACCACGTGGACAAGGAGGGACACAGAGTCAGTGGAGTCACCATGAACCACCAGGGGCATCAGGGTCTGGAGCTCAGACCAGAACCTCCCAGCGCCTCAGGAAGTTGTGCAAGAGGGACGAGAGCCCGCCTTGAAAATGGTTTTGGACTTAAAAGTACAATTTGATTTTTAGGGGAATGACAAACACTCAGTACCTTCAAGGCATTCTGTGACCTGAGGAACAATTGTACCTCTGTGCATTAAGAGCCTGAGGTAAGAGCATTATCCCAGGGAGTCATCAATGAACATCCCCACCACAGACAGGAGCAAAGAGATGATTAGTGACCTTCCGCCAATCTGCGGTCCTATGTCATGGCAGACCTGGAAAACTTAGAGTCTATTCGGACACGCTTAAAATGTGCCCTGCAGTGTTGGCTCAAATGGCAACAGAATTGGGTCATGTCAAGGTCCAACAGCATCGAAAGGCTGAATCACTGTGCAAAATGTCCTCCTCTGTGGAATATGATGAAGTCACTTAAGGCCTCAGCTCCTGACCTGAGCGGCCTACAATGAGTTGCCGTGTTCTGTGCAATGACAAGTAGCAGAGAAATGTATAGGATCCTGTAATCCCACCGCCATCCTCTTTATGTGTAAATCAGCCTAGCAAGTGTGATGATTCGTGAGGCTTGGAGAAGGTCTGCAAGGACAGTGGCCTGAGTGCTACACAGCTTCACAGCCGGGTAGTTACATCAGTCAAAACAGGAGCAAAATGCTAAGGTCCTCATGGCCTCGTGAAAAGTGATAACAACATTAAACATTTCCTCTATGATTCCAAGAAACGTGAAGAGTGTCTTTCCACCCTACCCCACAGCTGGCTCGGGAGGAGAGGAGGCCCAGACTCCTTCAGGAGCAAGGCCGTAGGACACTCCGTTGGGAAAGCCCTGTGAGGGCCCCAGGGGTGTGCTCAGATTCAGACCTGGGTTCCAGGCCCACGCTGAACATCTTGGGGGGGGTGGGGGTAAAGACCTTCTGCTCCTGCTCTCACCTCAGACCGGCACAGGATGCTGCTGGTGGCCTGCTGCTCCTGCCCCTTGACTAGGGAGGGAGAGAAGTCGAACCCAACACATAACTCTTCAAACATCTCCTGAGTGGAGTTCTGGAAAGACAATGACCGGCAGACGGGCCAGGAGGCATCAGGAGCCTGCTGCACATCGCCATAGGGGGACACCCCCATGAGAATTTCTGTTCCCTAGTTCAGGCACAGATGGACATCTGCACAGACATCTGACCAGGGAGGGAACTAGATGAAACTTCTAAGGCTCGGGATTAACACAAGGGCAGAGGAGCTTGATCCCCAGCACCCACCTGCTCAGGTTGCCAGCCTGGGGTATGAATATCACAGACTCACCAGTTTTACAGCACGTAACAAACTGCTCTGATTCGAAGTGTTTTGTGAGATGACAAGGTGCAGAGAAATGTATAGAATCCTGTAATCCACGCCCATGCTCTTTGTGTGTAATCAGCCTAGCAAGTGTGATGATTTGTGAGGCTTGGAGCAGGTCTGCAAGGACAGTGGCGCTGAGTGCTACAGCTTCCCAGCCGGGAAGTTACATCAATCAAAACAGGAGCAAAATGCTAAGGTCCTCATGGCCTCGTGAGAAGTGACAACAACAGTAAACCTTTCCTCTACGATTCCAAGAAACATGTGGAGAGTGTCTTTCCACCCGAGCCCTCAGCTGGCTGGGGAGGAGAGGAGGCCCAGACTCCTTTGGGAGTAAGGCCGTAGGACACTCAGTGGGAAAGCCCTGTGAGGGCACCAGGGGTGTGCTCAGATTCGGACCTGGGTTCCAGGCCCAACCTGAACATCTTGGGGTGGTGGGCGGGGAGACCCTCTGCTCCTGCTCTCACCTCAGACCAGCACAGGATGCTGCTGGCGGCCTGCTGCTCCTGCCCCTTGACTAGGGAGGGAGAGAAGTCGAACCCATCATGTAGCTCTTCAAAGATCTCCTGCGTGGAGTTCTGGAAACACAGTGCCCGGCAGACGGGCCAGGAGGCATCAGGGGCCTGCCTGCACATCGCCACAGGGGGACACCCCCATGAGAATTTCTGTTCCCTAGTTCAGGCACAGAGGGACGTCTGCACAGACATCTGACCAGGGAGGGAACTAGATGAAACTTCTACGGCTCAGGACTAACACAAGGGCAGAGGAGCTTGATCCCAGCACCCAGCTGCTCAGGCTGCCAGCCAAGCCCCGGGGTATGAATATGACAGACTCACCTGGCTGACAGCACATAACACTCTCCTCCTGCCCAGGAGGGACCCACTCCTCACCTGCTGCCTTCCCGCACAGCGCCCACGCGTACACACACACCCCGACACTCACACACAAACCCTCACACAAGGTGCAAGGGCTATGGGGCTGCTCAGGTGGGATCCGAGTTGTGTCCTGCCCTACAGTGGGCTGCCCTGGGCTGCCCCACATTACCTTTGGGTACCTCCTGCCAAATTGGCCATGAGGCTTGATCCGATGTCCACAACAACACAACAGTCTCACACTCTGGGCTTTCCTGAGCCTAGAGCCTCTGAAAACTGGTACACAACAAGTAAACATGTTGTACTCTGAAGTGTCTCCAGTCAAATGAACTGGCTAGGGGTCTGTCTCTAGAATTAACTGCCTGGTTACCAGAGTTCTAAATCTGTTGGGGTCTATCGCCAAGGAAGTGAGGTCACTTTTTCAAGATTCCATTACCTGGGCTGCTTCCTGTAATCGGACCTACCCAAACCACCCCCATGTCTTCTTCTTAACTCTACATGAGGAGCTTCCACAGCCCCAGCCACAGCTCCCTGGGAATGTGATGAGGGTCCCAGCTTTGAGGAGGCAGAGCAGAATTCAGACCTCCTTTATCTTACCAGTTCTCTGTCCTGGAAAACTCATTGTGCCTCTCAGGGCCTCCCCAGTCTCCAAACCTGCCCAAGGGGAATCCGCCTAGAATCTACTTGCTAGGGACATCATCAGGTGTATATGAAATAATATCCATACCACCTGTGAGGTGGTGTCAAGTGCAAGTAATGCACAAACAAAGAGATGGAAGAATTACGAGAAGGGATGTAGCATGAACACCACTCAAACCAGGCCTGGGTTCAGCAATGCGCTATTGCAACAGGCACTTCCTCTCTTGGCCTCATTTCAATGTCAGCACAAGGAGAGGGTTGATGAATGAAATCCAGACACTGTCATCCTCTGGATTCAAACCTCTCCATTGTTTCCTCTTCTGTTTAGAAAGAGACCCAAGAGCCTCATCTTGATCTGTGAGGTGGGCAGCCTTCACCATGGCTCCCAGAGATCCCCACCCGTGGTACACACATCCCTCACAGATTCCTGTGTGACCACTGAGTGCTTAGTGACTGGCTCTCGCCAATAGAACACAGCCAATGTGGACGAGTGTCATGTCTAAATTTTAAACACAGAAAGTCTCTCACTTCTTTCTTATTCCCTCTCTTAAGTTCCGTCTCTCTCTCTTTCCCGTGTCTCTCTCTCTCTCCTGTCCCTGAGCTGTGGAATCAAGCACACACGTTTTGAGCTGCCATACACAGAGGCCCACATGGGAGAGAACCGAGGCAGCGCCCAGGCCAACAGACAGAAAGGAACCCATGCTCTGAGTCCAAAGTGCACCTCGACTCCTTTGAGTGAACCTGAGAGGAAATTCTCTGCCAGTCGAGCATCACTTGAGGCCGCGGCCGCGGCCTTGAGGCATCTCGAGCAGAAGAACCAAGCTAATCTATGTCTGATTCCTCAACCACAAAAATTGTGAGACATGAGGCATTTGCCGTTTACAGATGCAAGGCACTGGAACCGTGATTTCAGGCCCCAGGATCTGGCCCTGCCCTCCTCCGCCTCCTCTCTCCCCCCAGGCTCCCTCCAGCCACACTGGCCACCTTTCTCACATCCTCTGGCCAAACCCCCTTCTGCCCATGAGTGTCTACAGCAGGGGTGCCTTCTCCCTGACACGCCACTCCCAGACTTGTGCAGGGCTGGCTCCCTCTTGTCATTCTGGTCCCAGGAAATGTCACCCCAGTGAGGCCTTTCAGACCCCTACCCGGTGACCCCCAGCCCTCCCTCACAGGCCCCTGAATGTCCCCTCAGCACTGGCTCTTTCCCCTCTCATGTCTTTGCTTTCATGCTTTTGTCCTTGTCCCCTCCAGAGTGTGAGCTCCTGACCGGCAGGGACCACTCAGTCACTGTCAGCCCTGCACTTAGACCCACCTGAGCACCTGGCACAGGGTGAGTGCTCGGTGCACAGTGGCTGAGTGAAGAATTGTGAAACTCGTGTCCCCTCCTCCTGCTCTTCACCAAGTCAGACTGTGGAGAGGACCGCTAGTACCAGGAGGAGTGAGTTCTCTCTGAGGCGGGGGACAGCCGAAAAGGCCTCTGCACGGCTATTTGCTGCTCCAGCAGCTGAGGCAGGCTGAGTGGGTGCCGTGTAAGTTTAAGAAGTCAGCACAGGGACTGGATGCACACAGCCTGCGCAATGACACCATCAGTTCACTTAACATCCGTCACCGAAAACAGAAAAGTAAGTGTTTGCTTGTGATGAGAAGTTTAGCTTCTTGGTTCTTAGCAATTTTGAAATGTACCACACAGCAGTGTTAACTTAGGCAGTGCTGTGTGGCAATTACATCCCAATAGAAGTGACAACAGTGAAAACCCAACCTCATTGGGCACCACTGACGCTGGAGGCTGCCTGCCCCCTGGTGGCCAGCACCAGCACTGCAGCCCTGGCAGAAGCCACCACACAGGAAGTCTCTTTGGGTGTCCTCAAGGCAGAGGCTCCCCACTGTCCCAGGGGTAAAGGAGCAGGACCTGCAGGCTTCCAGGCCGTGGGAGGAACCTCAGGAGCCTCCCTCTCCCTCATCTTTCTGTTCCTACACTTGGGTGTCCTGTTTTCTCAGGAGGCATCCTGACCTCAACCAAGGCAATGATTCTCCTCTCCAGCCAAGTGAGGACCTCGGGAGTCCAACAAGGACTGGTCTTGTCCCTGGACTCTGGCCTTAGTTCACAGTGCTCTGGCATGTTCTTCCTTATCCCAAGTTCTCATCCACCCGAACCCCCAAACCTCTCTCAGTTCTAAAGGATCTCCAGCAGGTGGGAAAGCATTTTCTCAGGTGCTCAGAGCACAGGGCGTCATCGATGGAGAACCAAGGGCCATAGACCCTTCGTGAGCATCATACGGAACCCAGGGAGTCACCCGCTGGACGCACTCCACTTGACACAGGAGGACACCAAGGTCTTCTCTCCTCTACCCAATGTCTACACAAGAGGAGAACGGCTCATCAGAGTAGCAGGTGCCCACAGAAGTGGACTCCAGCTCCCCAGTCCTGTGCCCTCCAGGCTGGGCCAGGGATGTCCTTGGAACAGGTACACACCTAGAAACCTTAGGGATTCTTTGGTGTGTCTCGGGCCTTCTGGGCATGTAGCCAGGAGGATGGATGCTACTGTTCATGGCAGAGCTGCCTCCGACCGCCTTCTCCTCGGCCTCTTTTCACTTCCCTGGTATCTGCTCTTTCCTGGGGTCCCTGCATGGTCCACACAGGAGAAATCGGTGTGAGTGTGCCTGTGCATGATTGGATGCGAATAGGAAGATGACCCCACGTGTACAGGGGTGGGCAGGGCTCCCCTAGAACCATGAGGTCCCTGTTTCCGAAGAAAACCCAAAGGGAAGGGGTTGAGCCCTGGCCAAGGAAGCCAGAGCCCTGCCTGATCTTCTGGATTCTGACCCCCTCCTGAGGTCTGGGCCAGTCCCTCCAACTTTCTGGGCTTCAGATTCCCAAATGGACAAAGAACACGTTTTGTAAGAGCAAAGTCAAAATGGACCCTCAGCAAATGAAACAAGTACCATGCTTTGACCTCCCCCCACTGCTTATCCTCCAAGGAGACTTCAAACCTACACGGTGTCTATTACTGGGTAAAATCACCCTCAGCATACAAAACTGATAATGGTTAAAATGGCACACGGTCAACTTTATCATTGACTAACTATTGACGGAAGAAGAAATACATCCGAATATATTTTGATATGACTGATAAGATTCAGGAAAGTTAGCTTGCTAGAAATAATAACACCTAAACAAAACTTAAAATGTCAGAACCTGTATCAGTATATTATGATGTAGATTAAAACAAATTCAGTCATTTGCCTAAAAATTAATTGATTCTGAGAAAAAATAGATTCAGTGAATTAATAATAAAATGGATACACTGGAATTGTTTTATGGTGCTTATTTTATAGCAGCCAAGGAATTAATAATACTATATTGCATTTTGACAGTTGCTAATAGCGTAAATCTTAGATGTTCTCGTTACGAGAAAAACATTTGTAACTCTTGATGATAGATGTCAACCAGACTTCTTATAGTGATCATTTCACAATATACACACATATTGAATCATTCTGTTGTAGACCTGAAACTAATATAAAACAAACTTAAATTTAATATTAAAAATGTCTTCTTATTATTTTTTCTCTGAAAAATACATTGTAACAAAAATTTTGAAGAGATTTGTTTAATTCTGATTTCAAGGTTGTATTAGGCCCAGAATGAAAGCATTTGTCTGATCAAAGTTGTCTCAGGTACAAGGGCTGAGACAAACACCAGGGTCAGAATGGAAGAGCACGAATGGCAAGACTAAATCATACTCTGCTCATTTCTTTGTATTTGCACTTTTAACAGAAAATCTATTTTTATTCGCTTAAAATACACACAATGTAAAACTTACCGTCTTCACCATTTTTCTGTGTACACACCATTAAGCACATTAATTTCATTAAGCGCATCTTCAGTGTGTTGACCAAAGTCATATGGTGGTGCAGCCATCAGCACAATGCATCTTCACAACTCTTGTCACCCCACAGAACTGAAGCCTCGTCCCCACTCATCGGTCACTCCCCTTCCTCTGCTCCCACCCCTGGCCACTGCATCTGCTGTCCGTCTTTCTGAATCTGGCCATTTCAGGAATTTCATGTAAGTGGAGTCACACAAGGCCTGTATTTTTGGGACTGGTTGATTGTCCTAAAGGTTCATCCATGTTGTATCATATCTCAGAATATCCTTAGTTTTTGAGGATGAATAATATGCAGTTGTGTGTCGATATGCCCATGTTGCTTCTCCATTCACCCCTGGATGGATCCTTGGGTTGTTCCACATTTCAGCGATCATGAACAATGATGCCATGAAGATGGGTGTTCAAATGTGTCTTTGAGACCAAGCTTTCAGCTGTGCTGTGTATATATCCCAAAGTACAATTGAGGGGACATTTAGTGATTCTATTTTTTAATTGTTTTATGGAACTGCCATGCTGATTTCCACAGCAACTATACCATTTTACATTCCAGCCACAGTGTACCTGCGTCCAATTTCTCCACATCTTTGCCAACATTTGTTTGAGTCCTTTCTTCACTGTCTATTTTTTGGAGTGCCGTCACATGGATGTGAGGTGGTGTCTCATTGAGATTTTGACTTACATTTCCCCAGTGATTAGTCACGTTAAGCATCTTTTTATATGCTTGTTGACCATTTGCGTATCTTCTTGGAGGAAAAGTCTATTCAAGTACCTGGCTCGTTTTTGATTTGGGTTGTTTGTTTTGTTGTTGTTAATTTTAGAAGTTCTATGTCTATTCTGTATATTCAGCCCTTGTCAGATAGATCATTTGCAAATATGGCCTCCCATGCTGCATGGGTTGTGT
This sequence comes from Equus asinus, assembly GCF_041296235.1. NCBI lineage: Eukaryota > Metazoa > Chordata > Mammalia > Perissodactyla > Equidae > Equus > Equus asinus. The sequence goes on from NC_091794.1 coordinate 60,977,756, forward strand.
TTTTACTCTGTTGATATTGTCTTCAGAGGCAGAAAAGTTTTAATATTCATGAATTTTGGCATGTGTACTCTGTTTTTTATTGCCCATGCCTTGAGTGTCATATCCATGAAATCATTGCCAAATCCTATTGTGGAAAGTTTTCTCCTATGTTTTCTTCAAAGAGTTTCAGCTCTTACATTTGGATCATGATCCATTGAGAATTAAGTTTTATATCTGGTGTGAGGCAAGAATCCAAGTTTATTTTTTGCATGAAGATATCCACTTTTTCAGGAACCACTTGTTGAGAAGACTGTTTTCCCGCTGTTGAATAACCTTGGCAATCTTATTTCTGGGCTCTCTATTCTGTTCCGATTGTCTATGTGTCTGTCTTTACGCCATTACAATGCTGTTTTGATATTGTAGGTTTGTAGCAAGTTTTAAATCAGTAAAAAGAGAGTCCTCCAAATTAGTACTTCCTTTCAAGACTATTTTAGACATCTGGGCATACTTGAGATTCCATACGAGTTTTAGGATGGGTGTTTTTCAGCACAAAATGTCATTGGGATTTTGATAAGGACTGCATTTAATTGGTTCATTTCTTTGAAGAAGTTGACATCTTAACAACATGGAGGCTTCCAATCCACGATCACAGGACACCTCTCATTTCTGGTAGTGCCGGGTGGTGTTCAGGTGGAGGGGACAGCACTCTTCCAAGTAGTCACGCAGGGTCCCAGAATTCCTCCACACTGTGCCTTTGCCATTTCCTCAGAACTTATCGACATCTGCATCCAGTCAAAGGAGAGAAAAATGCGTGTCAAATGCATGTGGGAAGTTTTCAAGGACCGCGTGTGGATATGGCACACGTCTGTGCCACCCTCTCCCCTGGCCAGAACTACGCACGGAACCAGCAGACCCTAACAGTCGGCACTGCAGGCAGAATCAGCGGACCCCACCAAATTTGGGACTGTGGACTAACCAAGGGCTAGAGACTCAGCGTCCCAGGGAACCATCTGCCAACTCCAGCTGCCTGCTAAGACTCTGACTGGCACTGTGGACTAACCCAGGGCTGAGACAGATGCTCTGCTAGAGCATCCTGTCAGACCAGACTGGCCCGTTAAACTGCGCCTGGAAAGACAGTTAGATCAGGAGCTCAATGCAAGGACAGCGGATCTGAGATACACAAGACGCTTACCCATGGCCCTCAGAAACAGGAAAAAAGACGTAGAATCCAAAGGCTTCATGGCCACCAACGCTTGTGTTTCTCATCCACGAAGCCATGAGAAGTCTCCTTCCAATCCCACTGCTGCCACCAAGCCGTTAAGAAACAAAATGCAACCGTGTAAGTCTAAAGAACTTCGTTGCTTTATTCACCAATTCCTGCACCCAGAGGCATCCAATCTAGCAGATAGAAAGGAGCTCCAAGGAGCTGTACGGAATGAAAGACTTTGAAAGGAAGAAGAGAGAAGGAAAAGACGTCACAGCAGGCGGGAAGGTGGCTGGCTTATTGCAAGGTTACTTTCCACACGGGACTGCAGGAGTCTATGATGTGGAATACCTATCTAGTGCTGATTGGGGGATTCCTGATCCAGTGGGTTAAGATTCTGTTTCCGGGAGAGTCGAAAATCTAATGAAGTCAAGACTCAGTTTGGTGACGTGGGGCTTAGCGTAAGAGGCTCCTCTTGGGGCCCGCCGTCTGGTTTTGACACATGACTCTGCTGGCCCCCTGCTGGCCCCAGGTACACCCGGGTTTCCCTTCCTGACCATTGTTGGTCACACATCCACTGCACCTGCCTCCAGTTCTCCCCCTTCCACACCGCAATCCCCGCCATGACTCCCTCTGACACTATCACGACTTCTCCCACCACACTGCCCTGCTTTCCACAAGGCCAGCAAGAGGCTCCGTAAGCACCACTTCAGCAGTCCAGTGGGCTGAGCGGGCTGCCCAGCATCGGGACTCAGAAACTGGTGGGCCTGTCACATGGCCTCCAATCACCGGTACCCCAGCTGAAGTGCCTGCCCTGATGAGATACTCAAATTTAGCCAACTCCATCGAACAACATCTTGCTGCAAGCTTCCCTTAAAAATGCTCCACCCAATTTCTGCCCCAACTGTTTTTTGAGGAGTCGTTTTGGGGGAGCCTTTGAGGCCACCTTGGTGATTCTGTGCCCGGGCACAAGCAGCTCTTAGCCCACACACCCTTTGGTTGCACCACCTGGAATCGTAGAGCACAGGGAGCCAGTGGATGGGCACCAATCACTGGTTTGACCCCCAAGAGCCGGTGAATAGTTCATAGCAGGAACATCCACTTTTGGGTCTTCCTGTGGGAGCACGTCACAAGGCGCTCCCTGGTACCCCGCTCTCCCCCACATCCTCTGATCAGCTTTCCGCAGGCGATGTTCTGCAGTCCATCATTGTCTCCACGGACCTGCCCCTAGAGCTGTACCCCACAGACCAGGAGTCCCTGAGTTTCCTGCCCTGACAGGCTACCACCGACCCAAAGAGATATGTCTGTTCTACTAGGATGACTGGACTGGCATAGAGGACGGGCCCTAGCCACAGAAAATCAGGTAATTGAGGCCACCCAGAAGTGTGCACAAACAGAACCCAACACGGACAGCAGCTCCATGAGACTCTATTCTACTCCTTGTAGGACAGTCGCCTAAGTCTCTGCCAAATGGTTTTAGGAAACCACCTGGCCTCAGACTATCTCTACTGGCCAAGGAAGGAGGGGTCGGGGCCCTCCCATGGTCTACCACCTGCATGTACATCAACAACTGACAAGTTCAAACCTACCTACACCAGAGGGTCCAAGAGGTGAGAATACTGCCCAGTATTACTGAGATCTCTGAACAGATTCCCAGGGCCCCCAAGACCACTGAGCTATTTTCTTGGCTGGTCTTTTCAAGGTGGAGACCATGACTATGGACTGGATCTCCGATGTAGCTTGTGTGATTTTTGTACTTGCTACTAGACCCTAATCAGATGTTTACTCTCAGGGCTACACTGTGCCTTACCCCTAATAGCTGCATGAATTACCCTCATTTCAAATTTTCACTGAAGAAAATCTGCTCAACATAAAATACACCATTTTAAGTACTTGAAAGTACACAAGTCAGTGACGTTTAGGACAATGAGAATGTTGTGTGGCTGTCACTACTATCTAATTGCAGAACATTTTTAATACCTTGCAAAGAAACCCAGCCTCGCTGTCTCTGTGCTTTGCCCTAACCCAAGTCCACAGAAAGACCTTATCTGTTTCCTCTCCCTGCAGATTTGCTATTCTGGGCATTTCATTCAAATGGAATCATAGAATCTGTGGCTTTGTGTACCACTTCAATTAGCACACTTTTTTAAGGATCATCCAGGGCCTAGCACGTAGCAGTGCTTTCTTCCTTTTTAGGGCTGTGTTATATCCCATAGTATCAATATGCCACATTTGCTTTATGTGTTCATAATTTGGTGGAAAATTGGGTTTATTTCATTTTTGGGCTACCGTGAATAATGCTGCTTTGAATGTCCATGGACAGGTTTTCCTGCAAACATATGTTTTCCATGTTCTTTTGGAGATGCCTCACAATGGACTGTCCAACTCAAAGGCAATGATTGCTTGAAGATGTTAAGAAATGCAAAGCTGTGCTCTACAGTGGCTGCATCATTTTACGTTCCCACCAGTGATGTATGAGGGCTCCCCTTCTTCCACATCTTTACCAACACTTGGGATTTTCCTTTATGTTGAATACAGCCTACACATTGAGTTGGAAACAGTAGCACATTGTGGTTTCAATTTCCCTTTCCCTAATCATGAATGACATCTAGCATCTCTCTTGTGCTTATTGGCCATCCGCATATCTTCTGGAGAAATGTCTATTTCAACCATTTGCCTATTTTAATTGTTTTGTCTTTTATTATTGAGTTCTAAGAGATATTTATGTATTCTGAACACTAGATTATACAAGTTGAAAGTCGGCGAATTCAAGACCCAGCTTTCAACAATGGATAGAACATCCAGACGGAAAAGAAGGACACCCTAGAAATAAATGACATTAAATACTAAGAACATTTTATTGAAGAGCAGCAGAATACACCTTCTTCTCAAGAGCACACAGAGTATTTTCCAGAAGGGATCACGTTTGAGGTCACAAAACAAATCTTAACAAAATTAAGACGATTGAAATCATACCAAGCATCTGTCCTGAACACAATGGCGTGAGACTAGAAATCAATATCGGGAAGAAACCTGCATCATTCCTGAGAGATGGAAATTAAACAGCAGCCTCTTACACAGACATTAGGTCAAAGAGGAAATCAAGAGAGAAATTAAAAAATAGCTCAAGACAAACAAAAAGAATTAAAAACACACCAAAATTATGGGATGCAGCAAAAATAATACTGAGGGAAGTTTGCAGTGATCAACTTGTAATGTCTTAAAGAAGAAGGACCTCAAATTGACAACCTAAGTGACAACACACAGAACTAGGAAAAGGGAAAACTGAATCCAAAGCTAACAGAAGGATGGAAGTCACAAAGGTGAGAACAGAAGAAAGGAAATAGAGGAGAAAGACAAAAGATGAAAAGGAGGAGTCAATGTTTTGAAAAAATAAAATTGACCATCCCTTAGAAGACAGAACGCCTGACAGAAGAAAAGAGAGAACAATCAAGTAAAGTAAATGAGAAGTGAAAGAGGAGGCCTCACAATCGATGCTTCAGAAATACGATCATAGAGACCCTCCATCCTCTTGCTCACTAACACACTGGGTGACCCAGCAGACTGAGTAAGTTCCTAGCAACAACCTACCCAGTCTCACTCAGGAGGAAACAGACAACTGAACAGACCAATGACAGATACGGAGGCTAAGTCAGTGATCACAAATCTATCATTTAAAGAAAAAGACCTTTCTAATTTCCACTAGACACACTTAAAACCAGTTACATGCCAAGCCAATCTTTATTTGAGTTATTTACTTAATGTTGAAATACAGCTGATAAAAATATTCATAATGCTCTTTTATGTAGAGAGTTTGAAGGTAAAGTTTCTTGAGAAAACTACAGGTTTTTGTACTTGGTACACAGGGAATGAAATTCTAAAGCACGGAGAATGCGCATTTCTCCACATGGTTAGCGCCCCAGTTTTAGCGAATACCTCTGAGAGATGAGCAAATACAATAAAGTGTATGACTAAAGCATCACACTTCACTCAAGACTCATTCTATATAGCCACCCTATCTGCAAATATTTAGTATGTTATTTCTAATACTTCACAGTATCACTGCCATCGATGATAGTAATACTAAATTTCCCTTTGAAAGCATCCTGACTTGCCAATTTCTTTGACTTTCTAATACTAGAACACTTATACAGGTAAACTGAATATGTTAAAAATGAAATGGAAAACAAGGTAAAATTAAGCTAGCATAACAAAATTATTTGACGTACTTGAATATTTGAAGAAGATAAAGTTAGATAAAATTTATTTGAAAAAGTAAGATGTCAACAACTTTAAAAGTAAATAAGGTGTTTGAAAAATGGTTATATGCATTTAAATATAATGTATTTAATATTTATAATTAATTTTATATTTGTATGATTTAGAGATGCTGCAAGTATACGTTTTTACCAAATGAAATGGGTGTATATTAAAATTACTTCGGCGTCCAAGCCTAGATCAATGGCAAACATTGCTAAAAAGAATAAGCTTCTGAGATTAAGAATTAAATCTAAAAGCGGAAAATTTTTATTATCAAATATAAATTACAAAAGTTGTTTTTAGTCAGATTTTTTAAAGGAAAATTATTTCTCAGCATTGCCGGATCTCATAGCACGCACAAGATGGCAACATTCTACATAATACCCACTTTCTCCAGAGGGGTGTGGAGAACCACATTAGGTTTTGGTCAGCTCTGAAGTGGCTGCCACCAGGTTGTTTGTCCTAATTCTCTAATAGTAAATGAACTTGACAAAGATTTCTCTTTTTTTCCACACTTGGACTTGAAAGATTTCATTGTTTGTGGTCAAGTAGATTGATTCAAATAATCTCACAAAGTAAAAGGGTTCATAGCTCAGGGAAGATGCTTTCCGAACATTTCCTGAATTGAGTTTGGATTGTTATCCTCATTAGATCTTTTACTTCTAGTGTTTCTCATACGCCTGCTGCCTCATTAAAACTCATCCTTACAATATGAATCAAGAAATGTGGCCCAAGAAGGATGTTGTTCGTTTTCAAAATAGACAGATAATCTCTGAATTTTTAACTACGAAGACATGCCTTTTATTTTACACACATTGAATAATGCACCTTTCCTGATATAAAATGTTAAGGGCACTTTAGAGCAAGTAGCAGATTAGAATCCCCTTGACTGTCAACGAGTGGTTCCAGCAACATATCGATTATGACTGGCTGTAAAATAAAATTTGTCCCTAGTTTGTGTTATTATTTACAAAGTACAGTATTTGTTTTTTCGTGTGTGAGTAGAAATTTAAACTTACTTTTTGGATATTGTTGAAATCCTCTCTCTCTTTTTCTCTGTATCTCTTTTATTTATTTTAAATCACTTGTAATTCACGTATAGATTCCATGACACTTCATGCCTGGATAGTATATTTATGCTCTGAGTTTTTCCAACAATGGCTTCATAAATATTTTTAGATAAATGATACAATTTAATTTCACTCGTTGAATTTGGTTGTTATATCTTCTTAGTCACTTTTTGACTCTCAACTTGCTTCAACTTTTTTATTTTGTGACATCAATTTCTTATGAACGAATGACAGTTGTCTTATAGCTTGTCCTGCTTCTGGATTTACTTAATGATTTCTTCTTAATTCCATTTATTTCCTATAATTTAGAAACAAGGTTTAAGGAATTAATTATATTTAGATTAAATATTTTAGCAAATATACTTCATGATGTATCATATCAGAAACACCATAAGTAGCTGCTTTTTCATTTCTTTCAACATCATGTACAAGTTTGTGACAAGGCAAAAATTTTTTTCAGCTTTATTGAGATACAATTGCTAAGGTACATCTTAAAAGGTCTCATCCCCAGAAAAAAAATTGTAGCTACATGAAAATGTGGTTTTAATATCATTTTTAACTAGTGTCTTGTCTTTGAGGAAAGATAATGAAAATGGGCTTCTTTTTTCCCCACATTGAGTAATTCTGTAACATTAGGCTATGTGATAGTCACAAATAAAGGCTTAAAAATGTATTAAATTTTTGCAATTCCTACCTCACTCATGGACTTCATCATGCTTGTTTCATGAGCTTTAACATTTGTGTGACTCAAATATTTCACCAATATCTGAAAGTCAATATACAGCTATTAGCAATAATTTTATCAACAAGCTTTGCTCATGGTATTGGGGTTTTATTCTAATTTGAAATGAAGGTAACCTAAAAGATTTCACAGTTATTAGTCAAGAATATGCTCGATCAGCAATAGCAGTGTGAAAATCAATAAACAGAAACCTCACTGAAAATAGAGTTGAGAGGCCAGAAAGGAGAGCTCTCACATGTATTAACCATTGCAGAGCCCAACAGGAAGAAGACTTCCTCTTCCTGCCCAGTAATAGCCAAGGAGAGACTGTCACAACACAGCCAATGAAAAGCCGCCACGCTTTGAACTCCCAGTCTCCTCCAATGGGCTTTTTGCTTACAATAGCTCTCCCAACTTTCTTTGCCCCTCTATAAGAGGGTTTCTCCTCCCCTTGTTGCTCAGGACTTGCATGTGGCTTGCCATAGTTGCAGACTCCAAATTGCAGTTCTTTGCTGATCCCAGGTGAAGCCATTTTGGCTGGAGAAATAATTGGCTGTCTGTTTCCTTAAGGTCAAGACCAGAAACAATGTTGAAGTCACCATGTAATAGAGCCTTCTAAATACTGACACTGAAATCAAATTGTAAATTAAACCTCTTGTTTAGTTTATCCCTAACATGTGAATGCGTATACAAATGCAAAAATGAGCAGTTTCTTATAGAAAAATGAAATCTAAAATAAAAGTCTCTCTATATCTTGAATCTAACTTACAATTCCCACTGTGTCATTCTATATCGGTCAAATGTTGCCAAAATAATATTGTGAAACAAACTACCCCAAAATTCTGGATCCTGAAATGGGAATCATTCATTTTCATCTGTGTATTTGTACATAAGTTTATTTAGGGTGGGCTCATCTGGGCTTAGCTCCAAGCTGGAGATTGCCAGTTTCTTTCATCTGTCTCCCATACTCTATGTATCAGCAGGCTAGCAGAGGCATCTTCTTCTTCTTCTTCTTCTTTTATTTTTTGAGGAAGATTAGCCCTGAGCTAACATCTACCGCCAAACCTCCTCTTTTTGCTAGGAAGATTGGCCCTGAACTAACACCTTTGCCCATCTTCCTCTAGTTTATATGTGGGATGCCTGCCACAGCATGATTTGATAAGTGTGTGTAGGTCCACACCCAGGATCGGAACAGGCAAACCGTGGGCCTCTGAAGTGGAGCACGCGAAGTTAACTGCTATGCCACTGGATGGGCCCCAGAGACATCTTCTTACTGTGGCAATACAAGAACCACATGAAGGGAAGTCCAACTGTGCAAGTCCATTTTAAGCCTCAATTTGCACAATGTCTGCTAGCATCCTTTGAATCAGGGAACCACATGCCCCAGTCCAAAGACAAAGGTTAGAGAATAACCTCTGCCTCTAAAGGGAGAAAATGCAGGGTTATGTGACCAACTGCCTGGATACAGAAAGGAAAGAAGCATTTGTTCCAATTACTCAATTTAGTACACTTCTGATGTATTGTCCACTCTGGACTCATCAAATGTAAGAAGTATTTCCTGAACTTTCTATAAGCTTTCATGCTTTGGGCATTTAATTTCACTTGCCAATGACTTTTCCTAAATTTGTACTCTTTCCCTCTGTGTCTCCCTCTGTATCTGTCTCTCCCTCTTTCTTAGCCTATGAAAACAACATGAAGTGTCTATTCTCAGTGAGTTATTTTTCAAAACATCTAAATTTTTTGGTCTGTGACAGAGAGCAAAGAGAACAGAAAAAATGTGAAAGTCGGTGAGATATTTCGGGGGAAACCTAAACTAACGAGGAGGAAGAGTACACAAAACAACCTTGGTTACCTGTCCCCCTTAGCGAACAAGTGTGAGGAATGTGCCCGTGCAGGGTTTCCTATTGACCGGGTCCCGGCTTCCTTTGCACATGTAGCGCTGTACAGATATCTGCGCTCATGCTCTCCATCAATAGTGTGCACTGTATTGCACTGTAATTACAATGCAATCCACTGCCGGGAACTGCTGAGAGGCTAATTAAGTAATTTCTACAAATTACTTTTAGATGCTTCAAGGAAAGTAGTTTATGGATGTCAATTATAGTATCGAAGTATTTGCTGCTAGTTATTGTCTGAAAAAGATGACTACTCCCATCTTTGTTTAATGTGTTGAATATTGTCCTTAGTTATATAACATGTTGACAATTTTCCCTAGTTTCCTTCCTAGAGAAGTAAATAAAGTTTTGTTCAAATTAACTGTGAACATAGAAATTTTCAAACAAATAAATGGAAAATTACCTTAATAGAAATTAATAAAAATAATTAAATAGAAAACAAATCACATGTGATTCTATAGCATCAGAATAATTGTAAAATATCAAAATACTTTATTGAGATGTTAAGGAAACTTCGAGCAGAACTTTGTGTGTCATTAATCATGAAAGACTCTGTTCTTCAAAAGTCGAAGTAATTTTTATTATAATCTTGCTAAGAGAATTCTTTCTGTAAAAACATTTCAATGATGCAATAAATAGACAAAGAATAAATCTATAGAGCTATGCACAGCTAGATACGTGGATAATCCACAGCTTCCTGGATGTGGGAGTAGTTCTACAACTTCATCATTCAGCATTAAAAAAGGAGTATTTTTTAAATATATTTTACAAAACAAAGATACGTGTATGCATCACTTAAAGCGATTAGAAATCTACCAATCTTTTTATTATAGTGGGGGATTCTGTAAACATTTCATAATACTGTAATGAAACGGAAAATGAAAATGACTATGAAAAGTAAGCCAGACGAATTATCACAAAAGGAGGAAAGTCCGCACTATTTCTAAAATAACATTACCCCTTTTCATTTAGAAAATAGTAGGGAATGTCTTCATTAAAACAATTAGTAACTTTGAATTTGGGCACGTTTAAAGAAAATTTCCAAGTATTTCAATATTAAGGAATATAATGTATGCAGAATATTCATGTGTGAATTGTGAACAGAAAAAAATCAGCATATAGAAAAAGGACATTTTGTCCTAGACTTATAGTCTCTTTTATTATATGATATTTATATATTTCTGCTTGTATTTTTCTATTGACACTTCTGCCTAGACTTATCTAGACTTACTTTTAACAGTTTCAAGCTGAATATACCTACACTTATAAGTATGATAAAAATGATGTGATAATGTTTCTCATACACTTTAATGCAAAAAGCTTAATTATATTTCACATTATATCTTAAATATATTGACAGGCCAAAAATACAAAAAAAATGTGTTTTCATGACATATTTTGCATCTCATATCTTAAAACATTTTAACTTACATGGATGAATATGAATAAACATCAATTGAAATATTAATTTTATGTACCAAATTCAACTAATTATCACTCTCAGAAGAAGGCGATCTTTCTTTTGCTTTCTTTTTATTGAGGAAGATTCACTCTGAGTTAACATCTGTGCCAATCTTCCTGTATTTTGTGTGTGGGTTGCTGCCACAGCATGGCTGCTGATGAGTGGTGTAGGTCTGTGCCCGGGAATAGAACCCAGGCCACTGAAGCGGAGTGTGCCAAACTCAACCTCCAGGCGGTGGGGCCAGCCCCTAACTCTTTTTTAAGATTGTAAAAATTGTAAGGGAAAACAAACTTTAGAATACACATACACACACACACACGTATTCACAAAATAGTTCATTTAATAAACATTTACGAATTATTAATAAATGAATGGAATAGTTAATAGATTAAAAATTCTCAGAGTTCTCGAATTATAGCCATTTAAATCAGCATAGCCATAGATGTATTTGGAAAAATTAGCTATACCGTTTTTATGATTATACAAATTTAATTAGCACAACTTGCTCATTAAAAAGGTTATCCATAGCATCAGACTTCAGATTCCCCTAAATTGCTATTGTTATTGGCAAATGAAATTAATAAAATAATATAGGGCAAATAAGAAACCTAGATGTTGTTTCTCTCACTGAATTTAATAGACACTGGCAAGTGACCCTAACCTCCAGGCAAATCCCTTACCCTCTCTGCACCTCAGATCCCGCCACTGTAAAATGAGTGGCTGCGCTGAATGAACACCACATTCACTTCGTTCTCTGAGATTTCCTGCACCTCTGAAAAAGACTTCTGAATAGTAGGATGTAAAAACTCTGATGACCTGCTAAACCTTACATTTCTATTTTGTAATATGTTCATTTCCTAAAAATTTGAAACTTTATTTGTACATTTCCATTATGTTTATTTATGGACTTTTCACTAACGGAATTTTGAGCATATATATCTTCCTAGAGCTTAAAACATTTCTCTCAACTTCACCTTCATCTGACTCACTTTTGCAAATAATTAAATGTCTCAAGGTGTCAAAACTAATTTGTTCACAGTAAGATGTAGCTTGGTTGTTCAGGGTTCTGAAAAGGGAAAGGCTAAAAGGGTTGGCAAATGGATTGCACTGTGAAAAAGGAAGAAACTATGCCCTTAAATTGTATATCTTTAAAACTTTCTTGAAAAAAATAGATCACCTCGTTTGTACTTTCCTATGCTGTGTTATAGCTATGAGAATACACAAGTTGTAAGAGCGCTATCCTAGGAAAATAACATGTACTCTTTTTACGTTTTCTGTTACAGTTTTGTTCCTTTAGCTTATAGTTGATTAAAAACAAAGTAAGAGAGAATATTTTAACTAAGAATTTGCCCCATTAAATTTCTTAGTCTTGGAATTACACAATTGTCATTATATTAAATGCTGAGAAGTAAATAATATATAGTCTATGCAAAAACAAAAGCAAACAACACTTATAGACATACCTGAATGTGGATATAGGTCCCTAACCATTAAAAAAAAATCACTGGCTTTGGCTTACAAGAGGTGAAGTAAGTAAATCTTGAAAATTGGAAACTAATTCCACTTTACTTTTCTGAAGTTTTCATATCTTAAATCCATGTTTCTAAAATCTATTTCACATGTATTAATTGACTGAAGTTGTGTTTATTTTATTTCTTAACTATGCATAATATCACTTTCTTATTTTATTTATATACTAAAATAGTACATTTTTGCTTCAGATTATTGAATGAATTGGACTTTATTAAACCAATTTAATTCTGATGTTTCCTTCTAATCATATTAATATGGACATCCTTTTGCTTTTCACTAGTCAAAGTAGAATATCACTACTTTGATCCTTAGACTCAATACACCTATATACAATTAATCTTATGAAGACAGAATTTTTAAGGAGTACTATTTACTTTTTTTTTCTGCTTTATCTCTCCAAACCCCCCTGTACATAGTTGTATATCTTAGTTGTAGGTCCTTCTCGTTGTGGGATGTGGGACGCCGCCTCAAAGTGGCCTGACAGGTGGAGCCATGTCCGCACCCAGGATCCGAACCCTGGGCCGCTGCAGCGGAGCGCACAAACTTAACCACTCGGCGACAGAGCCGGCCCAGTATGATTTACTTTTGACCGATCTGAGCGTAGAAGTTTGCTACATTAGAGTCAGAGCTTTCTATCCCTTTCAAGTTTCAAAACATAGGATCCCAACACTCAGAGCTACATTAATATTACAAATAGATTGATGATAATAAATTAAGCTACACAATGAGAAGTAGGATTCTAAATATGTCTACTTATTGAGTATTTCAAACAAGCCAGGCACTGTGTTAATTATGTTATAGATATAATTTTTAATTCTCACAAGCCTTCAAGTTAGGTATTTTTCTTCTCTTCCTTTTTCAGTGAAAGTAATTAACTCACCCAAAATCACACAACTGAAGGTTGACCCAGTATTAGAAGTCATGATTTCTCCAACTCCAAGGCATTTTTTGACTTCTTGATTCTACACACTAATACGTGACAACTATAAATAAAAGAATCGTGTCTCCTGCTTTGCTCAAGTGAGCCCGTCTTTCCTCCTGTTGTCTTAGAAAAATAAATATAGAGCGTTCTTCATTATCGGAAAAATCCTGGCTTGGATGAAAAATTATATGGTGTCCCTAAATATAGAAATTATATAAGGGATTTTTACTTTAATATCTAATCAACAAGGCATTTGTGAAAATCATTAATTAGCTCCGTATAATCTGTATTCCAGTAAAGTCTAGCTCCTTTTTTGCGGTTCCTCAGCTGCTGTTTTCTCATTACGACTGTGCAAAGTGCCAGTCTGTTGTGTCAGGAAACTTATTACTGAAATTGTGGTTGTTTATTACGTTGTTCAGTGCATAGTTCTTTAAGCGGCAAATTGTCCATTGATTTCTGAAGAAGGCTTTGCCAATTCCAGTCTGCCTGTTCTTGGAATTGAAGAGTCGGGGTAAAATTTAGTTCTGTTTAATCAAGCAACGAGTTCTATGGTTGAGCCCATATGGGTTTTTGTTTGTTTGGATTCTCTATGTAGATACACCTGGGTCAAAGTTCAACATGTTGGCAGGGTAGGAGGTGTATTTTAAATTTTTCCTGGCAATGTCAGTTGAAAAATGGATCTCTCCTCTAGTAGTGCCATAAGATCCTGAAAAACGCCACTAACCCTCACCTGGCCACAGCAGTTAGGGAGCAATTCTGACTAATGACGTGGTCACCTGCTTAGAGCAGGTTATTACACATAAACATCCGTTTCTCGAAGAAGCATCGTGGACCTCTGGCCTTCAATAAAATTTGTAACTCCACATTTCTTTTTAAACTACTTAAGATCTACAATTTCTCTAACTAATGGGAAAAGCAGAATGTAGAGTATGAAGAATAGGTTGTGAGTCATATAGATGCGATTGTTAATCCCTGTCCTGCCACTTATTAGGGTGTGACCTCAGATAAATCTCTTAAACACCTTCAGCCTCCAGGTTCTTATCATCATATAAAGATCTGAGTGCATAATACACTATGCTGTCCAAGGAAGAGGTGATTTATAGCTCAGACAAAGCGTTTATCTCAGGGCCTGGAGCCTAGTACTCGCTCAGTAAAATAGAGCTACTATGGTATGATTGTTACATTGCACACTCAGTTTTAAACATCAAGTTTGCAACTACCCAGAGACACAAAATTGTGAAAATCACAACGTAACTTCCACAGTCTAGATAGATGGACTGTAATGCAGAGTGAAAATACAAACTCAACTATTTTAATTGTAGATGTGAGAACATTTTATAACATTTGAATTCATCCTTAGTATTTATTATCTTCTACTGGTTTCCATACAAAACTATTTTCCTCATTTTCTTAAAAATAGACTCAAATAAATTTTAGGTAAATTAATGCCTTAAACAAAAATCAAGGTATCTGCCTTCTAGTTCCTAGACTGACAATGTGTTCTTTGGGGAAAAAATATCGAATTGATAATTCTTATTCATAAGGAGGAAATGTGTAAAATAATCTGTCCACAACGATAAAGATAAGATTTCTGTTAACTCTTGGAGGAGATGGATTCGTGGCTGCTGAGTTTAATACCTTATGGGGAAAATAGCTGTTAATATTCAGCAACTCTTAGGAATATGCGTTTCTTCCCTAAAATGAAATAAATATGATGGAATATTTACAACAGATAAAAATCAATAACATTTCACCCATGTTATTTCAGAACTAATATGACTCTATGGAAGATCTTCATTCCATAATTTCTTATGTTATAGAAACTTTTTAAAGACTCCTTCACTATATTTTTTTCTCAGTGGTATATTATTTCATGGTGAATACCATTCTAATAATAGTAGTTAAAATTTATGATCCCCATATCAATAATATGATTATGTTTCCAAAGACACAGAGTTTCTTACATGTTTGACAAATAAGTTTTAAAATTTTACTTAATAATTTTGATCTGAGTAAATCATTTTGAAACTTAATACTCATTTTGTAATCTTCACCGTGTCCATGGTGACTTCACAGCAGGCCAAGCCCTTTTTCTAAATGCAGTTAAGCTTGTATCCTTAGCAGATCAAGTACAAATACTTCCACTCTGTTCTCTTAACTTTTAACCCACTATTTTTCAACTCCAACTTAAAATTCTCATTTTTCCCTCCTATTTTTTCCAGATAAAAGTGGCCTTCTATATCTAATAGAACAAAGGTTTATCTCAGTTCAGGGAAAATAGTTATTCTAATTGCAAGTGCCATAGAATATGTTTTCTGTAAAAGATGAGATTTGGCTACATACACTCACAAATTAGTTCATCATCCTTTTTTGATCTCTCTAATTTATACCAGGTAGTTCAGCTTCTGATTGCTTGCTAATATTCAGGGACACTGAGCATTAATAAGAAACCATATCCTTTAATTTGCATGAAAACATAGATTCCTATAGAAAGAACAGGAACCTGATTTACATTGCTATTCAGGAAGCTTTGGAAATTATCACGTGTGAAGATGTGTTGAAGAGTTAGGCGTGCACTAAAAGAAACACCTAAACATTACTGTGGGACTTTGCCTTTCCAGCCTCAAACCTTGAACTCCATGTCATTGGTTGTGTTCTCTGATGAAGCAAGAATGTGTTTGAAATCAAGAACCACTTTCCTGAGGGCAGCAGAGCTACTTCAGGACCCATGACCGCCTGTGCAAGTAGATTATTAGAAGAGGAAGAAATTCAGATAGACAAAGAGAAATATCAGACAGCATTGGTTAAGAGACAATTAGCAGCAGCATCAGCAGCAATCCATGAAGAGAAAAATAATAGTAATGTAAAAGAGTAGTATGAGTCCCCTCCACGTTCCTCCATAAAGATCCTTGTTTTCTGAGAGTAATAGAAACGATACTACGGTGGAAGATATTGGATTTGCATGGTAAAGAAACAGGACTACTTCTTTGGGAAAATGTCTGTGTGTACCCTCTGCCCATTTTTTGATCAGTTTGTTTCTTTTTTTGTCATTGAGTGGTATGAGTTCTTTGTATATTTTGGAAATCAACCCCTTGATTTGCAAATATATTCTCCTGGTTGGTGGGCTGTCTTTTCATTTTGTTCATGGTTTCTTTTGCTTGCAGAAGGTTTTTAGTCTGACATAGTCCCATTTGTTTATTTTCTCTTTTATTTCCCAGGTCTGAGTAGACACGGTATTCAAAAAGATGCTGCTAAGACTGATGTCAAACAGTGTACTGCCTATATTTTCTTCTAGGAGTTTTATGGTTTCAGATCTTACATTGAAGTCTTTAATCCATTTTGAGTTAATTTTTGTGTATGGTGTAAGATAATGGTCTACTTTCATTCTTTTGCATGGGACTGTCCAGTTTTCCCAACACCGTTTATTGAAGAGACATTCCTTTCTCTATTGTATGTTCTCAGCTCCTTTGTCAAAGATTAGCTGCCCATAGATGTGTGGTTTTATTTCTGGGCTTTCAAATCTATTCTATTGATCTATGTGTCTGTTTTTGTGCCAGCACCATGCTGTTTTGATTACTATAGCTTTGCAGTATTCTTTGAAGTCAGGGATTGTGATGCCTCCACTTTGGTTCTGACTGTGATTGCATTGAATCTGTAGATTGCTTTCACTAATATGGACTTTTTTTTTTTGGAGTAAGATTAGCTCTGAGCTAATGTCTGCTGCCAATCCTCCTCTTTTTGCTGAGGAAGACCAGCCCTGAGCTAAGATCCGTGCCCACCTTCCTCGACTTTATATGTGAGATGCCTAACACAGTATGGCCAAGCAGTGCCATGTCCATACCCGGGATCCCAACCGGCAAACCCTGGGCTGCCAAAGCAGAACATGTGCACTTAACCACTGCACCCCCTGGCCAGCCCCTGAGCATTGAAACTATGCGTATTCTTCCAATCCATAACATTGAATATCTTTCCATTTCTTTATTTCTGCTCCAAAGGATATGAACAGACATTTTTCCAAAGAAGATATCCAGATGGCCAACAGACACATGAAAAAATGTTGAACATCACTAATTATTGGGGAAATGAAAATCAAAACTATGAGATATCACCTTACGCTGATCAGAACGGCTATAATTAACAAAACAAAATGTAAAAAATCTTTGAGAGGATGCGGAGCAAAAGGAATACTCATATACTCCTGGTCGGAATGCAAACTGGTGTAGCCACTATGGAAAACAGTATGAAGAATTCTCAAAAAGTTAAAAATAGAATACCAAACAACCTACCTATCCCGCTACAGGATGTTTATCCAAAGAACTTGAAGTCAACAATTCAAAGAGGTTTATAAATCCCTATGTTCACTGCAGCATTATTCACAATAGCCAAGACATGGAAGCAAGCCACACAGAGAAAAACCAATACTGCATGATTTCCCTCGCATGTGGAAGACAAACAAACATATGGACAAAGAGAACACATCAGTGGTTACCAGAGGAGAAGGGTTGGAGGGCTGGACAAAACGGGTAAACAGGCACATATGTATAGTGACAGATAAAAACTAGACTATTAGTGGTGAGCATGATGCAGTCTATACAGAAACTGATAAGCAATAATGTACCATGAAATTACACAATGTTATAACCCCCACTATGACCTCAATAAAATAATTGAAAAGAAACAAAAGAGTGCTGATGTTCAGAGAAGTGTCTTTATGTGTATCTACTCACCAGCAAGTGAAGTATTCCTTCACTTCCAAGTTTTAATTCTAACTTAATTTAAAGTACTAACAATTTCTATTAGCAAACAAAGCGTTCTTCCATTTATTAAATTCTGAATATGTGCTATGAATTCTTTGGTGAATTTATGGCTAAATTTTTATTTTTATCGTTATACCAATCTAAAGGCAATTAAAATTGCTATCACTCCCTCAGAGGAGGAACTAACTCTTTTCTCGTGTCACACAATCCTTGAGATGTAGAGCCAGGATTAATTGTTGCGGATGAGATACTAAAGCACAGGTTTCCACGATCCCATGGAAGAAATATTCCCATGATATTCCTTTTGTTGTTAAAAAAAACGATATCAAATGTAAAAATGTAAATAGGCTTACATAATTTAAATATCATATTAAAATGTACAATTTGTCTCTAAATAGAAAATATTTTTCTGGGGCAATTTAAACCAGAAAAGGAGAACAGGAGGAAATAAAGGCAATGGTGAAAGATAGCTCTCACCGGCTTTTAACATTCATTTTTATTAATTTAATCCTGAATGTGTACATAGGGTATTCTAGATAAGAGACAGATTTCTCATGAAATGCCTCCCAGTAAGTAATATGTCTGTTGGTGCCCGTTGCCCTAGTCCTTACCCCTAGAGCAACCTGATGAGAGACAGGTCAGTTATCCTAATGAGTAGCTGGACACTTCATAGGCAAGATATGGGGGAAAATGACACACTTCTGCTTATAAAGGGGAAGGGGGCAGTTGTTCCCTCCTGAAATATAATGGGCCTGAATCCTAACCGAACCCTTTGGCATGTAAATAATCTCTCCGGGAGTCAGACAGCCTCATGGTTTTGGCTTTTACCAACTAGAGGTGTCTCCAACCCTTGCGTCTTATTTCTCCTTGAAACGACAGTCCCTAGGGAGATGTCTCAGTGGTCCACCCTGACTAACTTAGGTGCCCATCTTAGGGTGTAACCATTCGGCTTTGGGAGATAAGAGAACTTTTAAACAAATGGATATGGATTTAATCCTTATAGTACATGGATGTTTCTTAGAGAAGTGAAAGCAAATGTTCTCCCATTTTACAGCGCGTGTTTCTGTGGCTCAGGAGACTAGGCCTTTTACAGGAGCACAGAGAATTTGCCAGCAGCAGCAGAACTGTTTTTGGAAATGAGCAAGTGGCAAAGTGTTGAGAAGGGAAAAGATCTTTTGAAGACCTGTGGTAAAGCATTGTTGGCTATATGATTTGGGGAAACTTTATAACTGGCACGACATTCTCCTCTACTCTTAACAATTGTTGGAAAATTTTCTCTTGTAAACTAAGCAAGATCAGGCTTAGGTTAATTTACTCAGGTGGAGAAGCATGCTTTCTCTTGTTCACTGTACAATGTGTGAGAAAGTAGAGCGGCCCTCTCCTCTTTTCCCCTTAGTGGGCCAATGAAAATGCCCCAGTGCATCCCCAGTTTACGAGTACTCAAGGCTACTAATTCTCAGTCTGCCAAACATTCATCACATATCTAAAATGCATGAAGTGTGTGAGGTTCCAATTTTTGAAGGTATCTGAATAATTAAAGTTTCATTATTCCAAAGATCATATAGTGAAATGTGTTGATAGGTTAACAGATTACTTAGGAATAAAGTGCCAAAGGCACTGTCACGATGTTCTCTTCTGCAGGCCATGCCCACAGCCAGCTCTGTGCCACAACACCGTCTAAATCGCTATACTGGGATGGGTTTAGGTACCTACCACATCATAGGTCAAGAGTGCTAACCACTGACTCGTGGATCTGAAGCTTCTTATTACAAAGCTAATGCATTGTACAGATTGCATCATGCCGCATGGGTCTAAGAAAAAGCACAGTGCTTATTGTTTTGCTCAAGATTTTGTGGAAAATCGTAATGCTGGATTTTGTCCAAACTTTAATTCTTTGTGAATCTTCTTTCCGTAAAATTGTCCACTTTGTAAAATGAATCTAGAATCTGAAATACAGGGCCTTAATATCATTGTCTTTGAACTTCCTTTTCTCAGCATTATCCTTGGAATTAGAGAAAAAAATGATTATTTTATTGACAACCTCTAATAAAGCTCCTTTTATTGCCCCTGTTTTTTCTGCGCAAAATACTGCCTGCATTTTATCTGCCCCAGCACTATAAAGTATTCTGCAGGATCATTTCTCATTCTTCATAAACCGGCAGCATGCCCCAAATCAACAGTGACTGGAGTTGCTTGTCTCTAGGTCAGTTTGCTCAAACAGTTAGAACTTGTTTGTCATAAATCAGTTGAGTCCACACGCAGAGATTGATATTAATGCTTTGTTAAGAGATTTTCAGTATGGTTATTTTATACATTGCTGGTTTTGTTTGCAAAATTTAACCAGTGAAAATTGCTCCTCAAGACTCAGAAGCAGGCAACGCCACAAAGTTTACTGTCCTAAGTGGAAGTAATTGCACTCAAATTGACCCAACCTGGAATAGGAAAACATTTAGTTACAGTAACGTTCCTTTCCCTTCTCCTCCCACATGATGATCAAGGCCTTGATGCTTACCACATCAAAAATATTAAGGAAAGGCCTGTGATCTTTTCTATTGGTGTCATCCATTTTCCTTGTGCCAAGCTCAGAGCTTAGTCATGCAGATATTTGTCATATCTTACAAGGTCAACTCACATTGTGTTCTGTCTCCAGGTCTCATGCAGCCTGTAAGAGATTTTCCATTTCTCATGGTCTTTGTTTGAACTTCTCAGTGACATTCCACACTGGCATCTCTACATTGGTTTGTTCCGAGGGCTTACATACTCATTTTGCAGAGAAGTGTCCCCTCTGCTTGAGCACAATATTAAGAAAATATTGTGAAAGTTTCTCACAATATTTTCTTAATATTTCAACAGGCGTAATGGTAAAAATACAACATTCAAAATGGTTGAAATCCAGATACAGTAGTGTTTACAAGGTAAAATAAAGCCATATATGATAATATTGGAGAAGACAAATGTCATAAAATCAATGGTCTGACATTCCTGGTTAAAACACTTTAAAAAGGGGGGGAAATTATACAAAAGGTAAACAAATAAAAGAAACTAATAAAGAACAGGAATCAATGGAATAGAAAATAGAAAAACAATGAAGAAAATTAATAAAATGAAAAACTGATTATTTAAAAATATCAATAAGAGGGATGAACTTCTAATTAGGCTAATACAAATATGAGCAAAGACAAAAATTAATAGTATGGAGAATGGAGGAGGGAACTTCCATAGTTATTAAGACATTAAAAAGATAATAAAGAGATGGTATTAAATTTTATGCCAGAAAATTTGACTACTTGGATGAAATATGCAAACTATTTGAAAGATACAAATGACCCATGAAGAAATAGAAAATCTGAATATCTCTACATGCATGAAAAATAATAAAAAATTTTTTGTTGAGTAAGCAACTTCCCACAAAGAAACTTCTAACGTCTGAAGAAAGACAAATATAATTCTTAAACAGACTCAGAAAATAAACTTGCCTTGTTAGAAATGTTAAGAAGTTCTTCAGAAAGAAGGAAAATGCTGTGAGTCAGAAAATGGGTCTTTCAATAGTCGAACGGATGGAAAAACTGCGGTACATGCACACACTGGGATATTTTCATAGAAAAAAATAAATGAGCTATCAAGCCACAAAAAAAACCATGGAGGAACTTTAAATTTATATTTCCCAGGGTAAGAAGTCGGACTGAAAAGTCTACATATTATATCACTCCACTTAAATGGCATTTTGGAAAAGGCAAAACTACAGAGACATTAAAAAGATCCGTGGTTGCCAGTGGTTTTGGGGAGAGGGGAGGAGGGATGAATATGTGGAAAACAAGGACTTTTAGGGCAGAAAAATTACTCTGCACACTATTGTAATCGTGGATACACAATATTATGCATTTGTCAAAATCCATACAACCGTACAGCACAAAGCATGAATCCTAACAAAATTAATTTTAGTTACTGATAAAGTGTCAATATTGGTTGTTCTTCACTTGTAACAAATGCACCATACTGAAAGAAAATGTTAATCACACGGGAAACTGTGGGTTTGGGAAGGAAGTACACGGGGACTCTCTGTACCATCCACTCTCATTTTAAATCTTTACAAAAGTAACTGACCAAGTTAATATGGAGGAAAAGAACTATCTTGACCTCCTTTACGCAATATCAGATCAAATCAGTCGTTGATAAACTTTGTTTTAGCCTGGTTAAAACAGAGTAGTACAGCTTGAAAAAACTGTGTGTTATTCCAGGGACGCAAGGTTTGTTTAATATATGAAAATTAATGCACTTCACTATATTAAAATAATATATAAGAAAAGACATGATCATTTTAATAGAGGCAAAGAAACCATGTGAAAAAACTTTTAAAAATTCATGGAAAACCTCTCAGCAAACTAAGAAGAGAAAGACAAATGCTCAGTGGTGAAAAAATAATAATAATGATTTCTACCTAAAATCTTAAACAATGCCATTCTATACTTGTCACCATTCCTTTTCAACTTTGACCAGATATCAGTGTAAAAAGATGAGAAAGAAGAAACGGAACATAAAATTCGAAAGGAACAAGTTGAACTCTGTTTTTCTAGAGATGATGTGATCATCTATATAGATAATCCAAAGGAATCCAAACAATGAATACTAGAAACAATAAGTAATTTTATTAAGTAGCAAGACACAAAGTTAATACACAAAAGTCAAATTTACTGCTATACCTCTCAATGGGCAGGTAGTAAATACAATAAAAAGTAACATCATTTACAAAAGCATAAAATTAAAATTCTAGGAGTAATTTAATTGGCAATTTATAAGATGTGTCCACTGGAAGTTAAAAGTAAAAGACTCAGAGAAATTAAAGATAGAGTAAAGAAATAAATATACAATTCTATCAACTGGAATACTTGACATAAAGATGGCAATTCTTCCCTGAGTTCATCTATAGATTAAATGTAAGCCTAATTGAAATGGAAATTCTAGCAGGATCTTTAAAATATATAAGAAACTGAATCTAAAACATATTTGCTAAGTCAGAGGTCCCAGAATATACAAAATGATTCGATTAAAGGAAAATACTTGAGGACATATATTTCCTGTGTTTAATAGTTACTATTAAGCTATATGGAACAAAACAGTGTGCTGCTGGCATATGGATTCATGGATGAAGGAGTTGAACAAGCTACAAAGTCTGGAAATACATCCCCTCTTACGTGATAAATTGGCATTCTACAAAGATACTAAGATTTGTATGGTAAAATGAAAATGACTGTTAATATCAAATATCTGGCAGTTTTTATAATGTTAAACAAACACCAGATGACCCCACAATCCCACTCTAGGTATTTAACCTAGTGAAATGAAAACCTACGTCCACACAAAATCTGTTCGCAAATGTTTATACCAGTGTTTTCTCACAGTTGCCCCAAACTGGAAACAACCCAAATGTCCTTCAACCAGTAAGTAGATAAAGAAACGATGGTGCAGTCGTACCATTGGATACCATGCAACATTAAGAAGGAACCAACTGTTAATGCTCACAAATACTTGGATGAATCTCAAAGGTAATAAGCAAAGTGAAAGAAGCCAGACTCAGAAAGCTGCACACCATGTGAATCCGTTTATGTGGAAACAGAGAAGGCAAAACTACAGGATGGAGAAGAGACCAGTAACTTCAGGGTTAGAGATGGGGAAGGCATTTGACTATAAAGAGCAGCTCAATGATATTCTGGAAGACGACAAACTGTTCTGTATCTTGAGTGTGGTGGTAGTTTACACAATCATATGCATTTGTCAATTCTCACAGGGCTGTGCCTCTCAAGAGAGTGAATTTCACTTTAGGTAAATTACAGATAATTTTTTACAAGCAAAGAATAATGCACATTTCTGCCTATTTTCTTTCTTGGTGTGTCTTCTTTGCACCTTCCTCCCCAGTTTCTGTTGTCAAGAGAAGGCAAAGGTAATATATACGATTGTAACCTGTGGTGTCTTGCCATGAGAAAACATGTCATATACAAACTGGAACTAGGCAGCATTAAGGTTCTTTCCAAAATGATGGGCAGGGTTTAGGTCAAACAAGATTTAGCAATGAAGAGATCCATTACTGCCTCTAGGCCTGAAAGAACAAAGGAGGGAGCAGTCTCCGGACTTGGAGAGAAAGTCATCTGGTGAGGGCTGCCTGGGGCCCTCAGTCCAGGGAAGCACCCTACCTGCAGTGCCCAGCCCAGGGACCAGAGGGAAGAAATATCCTGAGGGCCCTCTTCTTCCTGCAGGTGGCTGACGCTTGCAAAACTTAACCAGAAACTGTGAAGCAAGAGTTCCCACCAGTGCGGTCCAAGCAGGTCAGCCTCACTGGGCACAGAGCCAGGCAGAAAATGGGGACATATATCTGGATGGGCAAATGGAGGCCATCCAGCAAAACCATAGCATTTCCAATAAGGAACTGAAGGAATAGAATCCATATTATTAAAAAAAAAAAAAAAAAGCTGAAACACCTACTGTTAGTTATCCCATCTTTTGTAGCTCCTAAGAAGCTCCTGTTATTTCAGGATTACATATTCACACTAGCCTTTGTATTACTAGGAAATCGTGTGTAATGATGCATACTACAACATTATTTTTCAAATAAAAGTGAAATTTTGTAAATATATACTAAAATGATCAAATATAGGTAAATTATCTAACTTTTTTTTTGCTGAAAGCTATTCAAGGAAATTCCTTGTACTTTTTACAAAACAGACTATTCTTTTAGATATTTTTTCAGACATAAATTTGCATCTAACAATAGATATTGGGTTTCGCATTGTCTTTTCTCCTTTTAGTCTGTCACTTTTTATCCTATATCCAGAAACTCTGCACATCTCATCAAATCCCATAGCTTCAACCGTAATCTGTGAGTGTGTAATGGACACACCTTCCCCACTCTCCTTCACCTCCTTGCATTCTCCAGTCATAATGTCCTTCATTGGATGACATTTCCACCTAAGTACTGAAGTCACATTCTCATCAAAACAGTTCAATACAAAGCTCATCACACCCTCTTCTCCATGAAGAGACATTCTTTTTCCTTCATCCCATGAAGAGACAACCTTCTTTCTAGCTTCTCTTTTCACTAATATTCCATAAATAGGGCATGGGGTATTTATCTATGGTACCTTTTCAGAAAGATTGTTGTGAAGAATAAAAAGATAAAGAATGTGAAATATTCTGCTAAAACGTTAAATAAAAATGTTTTGAGATTTTATATTCCATATTTTCAATGTATAATAAAGATTGGCGTGGATTAGGAAAACTAGATTTATTTTTCAGACACACTCAGTGTCTTCAGTGATCTATTTTTATGTTATTCATGTTTAAGACGTTTCAGAATTTAAATTTCCAACATTTGGCGTTTACTTGAAAACATATGTACTGTCTATAGTAATTTGCTCACTAATAGGTTGGGTACCTTTTTATACATATGTCACATTTCTAAAATTTATTTGGCCACTTCCTATGTTAGAGGCTTGCTAAATTTATCTCAACATTTTTAATAAGCACATGCTTATTTGCAGAATATCAGCATCCATATAAATTGCTTACAAAATATGGCTCTGTAAGTATTTTATATTAAAACATAAATATAGGTGATACCTTTGTTAATGATTCAAATAATATCCAGTGATATTATAAATTTGATATTTTCACATTTAATTGATTTTTTTTTACATTTTAAGATTACATGCTGTAAAAATGTCACATTCTATTTATTCAAGTGACTTTTGATTTCTCCATCTTGATTCAATGACAGATGCTGTCAATGTTTTCTACATTTGGTCACTAAAAAATATGTTTTGTTTGAATTACCAATGCTTCTACTTTTAACGTGACTATCCTAATTTAGCAGCTAGCAGAATAGTTTCCACATTTTCAATTTATTGTGCCCAGTGCACTAGATTCATTTATGAATACCTTTGTTAATGTCAGCTCCAGCTGAAAATTCTCAGAGGCTCAGTATAGTTTTCAGATTAAAATTGAAGCTCCTTCCATTAGTTCTTTTTTTATGGCTGAAAATATCTTCTTTTTTCATTTTCCATTCTTTTAATTTCAACTTGTATCTGTTTTTATTGTGGTAACACTGTTTTATAAAATTATATAAATTTTAGGTGTACATCATTGTCTTCTGATTTCTGCTCATCACCCAAAGACTAATTACAATCCATCCCCACACACATGTGCAAATCACTACTTTCACCTCCTCCCTGTCCCCCTGCCCTCTGCTAACCACCAATCCAATCTCTGTCTCTATGCGTTTGTTGGTTTTTTATTTTGTTTTGTTTTCCCAGTAATCTTACTGAGATCACAATGGTTTATAACATTGTGTAATTTAGGGTGTACAATATTATTTATCAATTTCTGAATACACTTCATCGTGCTCATTCTCAGCGGTCTAATTTTTATCCATCACCATACATATGTACCCCTCTGTCCCTTTCGCCCACCCAGCAACCTCCTTCCCCTCTGGTAACCACTAATCTGTTCTCTTTATCCACGTGTTTATCTTCCACATATGAGTCAAATTATTCAGTATTTGTCTTTCTCTGTCTGGCTTATTCCAGTTAACATCATACCCTCAAGGTCCATCCCTGTTGTTGGAAATGGGACAATTTTGCCTTTTTTATGGCTGCATAGTATACTATTGTGTGTATATATATATATATATATATATATATATATATATATATACCACATCCTCTTCATCCATTCATCTGTAGAAGGGCACTTGGGTTGCTTCCACATCTTGGCTAATGTTAACAAACTTGCAATGAACATAGGGGTTCATAAATCTCTTTGGATCATTGACTTCAGATTCTTTGGATAAATACCCAGTAGTGGGATAGCTGGATGGTATTGTATTTCTATTTTTAATTTTTTTAGAAATCTCCATACAGTTTTCCATAGTGGCTGCACCAGTTTACATTCCCACCAGCAGTGTAGGAGAAGTCCCTTTTCTCCACAACCTCTTCAACATTTGTTGTTTTTTGTCTTGGTAACTATAGGCATTCTGACTGGTGTAAGGTGATGTCTCATTATAGTTTTGATTTGCATTTCCCTAATAATTAGTGATGTTGAACATTGTTTCACGTGTCTGTGGGCCATCTGTATATCTTCTCGTATTTTCAACCTAAATGTCCATTCTGGCTTTTTCTGCCCCTTCTGTCTAATAATAAGAAGGAGGAGGAGGAGGAGGAGGAGGAGGGGAAGGAGGGGGAGGGGAGGGGAGGGGGAGGGGAGTAAAAGAAGAAAGAGCGTCAGTTCACTTGAACTGCACATTGATCACCAAGTGCATTATTTCATGGCCTCAGCTTTGTGGTTTTTTGAATTGCTGTTTCTTGGAATATGTACTTCCACACTTTCTATACCTATGAAAACCCATTTTATACTACAAGGTCAAATGATACCATGTCCCCTAATAAATTCAATTTTCCTTCTTCGAAAAAGCGGGATCATTTTTTACTACTGTGCATCTCATCATATATAACCAACTCTGGAAGAGCCTCCATAACAGCTTATTGCCTAATAAAGCTTAAATTCCTTCAATGCAAAGTTTTTTCTATTTACATATTAAGACAAACCTAAATAAACCCACACGTAGCTATTTAACACACCTTGATTTGATTTGACGATACATCACCATCTAGACTATCATTTAAATGTGTATTTGTTAGGATCCTGCTCTCTCATATTGCTTCTTCTTGAAAAATACTGCTCTTTCAGATGACTGAGCTACACAGTGATGGTAATGACTCATACATTCTCCTGAAAGTCCTAATCACGGAATCATCTTGATTCTCTATGCTTTTGACATTCAGCTTTAAATGAAATTTGACAATTATACCTTTCTTTTTTGTACGAATCCTTTTTATTTTTAGTCCAAAGTGACTCATAGAAGCCATCTCTTTGTTTACTTGTCATATCTGAGAGACGATGTCTACCGTTTAGGAAATTATTCCGTCTTCTGATTACCACTGTTGCATCCCCACAGCCGTGCACTGCATTCTATAACTTTATTCCAGAACACAGTAAACATTTACATAGAAAAATTTGTATTAAATATAACCTTCAAATTCTTGCAAACTCATGAGTCAGATACTTGGAGCAGAGGAAATAGAAAGTACCTTTAGCAGACATCATTTTCAAAAATACTGCCCTGAGTTTTCTTTGCTAGAAGAAATACTATTGTCTGGAGGTTCTGTTTCTGTTTTGTTAAAACACCTGCACAGCTTTCAAATTCTCCTCTGAAATCCCATGCTACCAGGAGAGAATGCTGACCTTTTAGCTCATTTTTATTTTCTGGCTGACTTTACAGAGGGTTATTTATTATATCTACTGTTGATAGCTATAATGACCAGTAATGCCAGGTCATCTTTCAGACTCTTTTTCCACAATACCAGGATTGTTACAGCGATTTAGAGATCTTGGAATACCTCCCACATTACTTTGAATTTCTCTCTATTCTACCAGCACTAGACCAACAGCTGCTGGGGTGCGTATGTCTATCCATAAAATGTAGATTTTTCCATGTTGGAACTCAAATTATTTCATTTCACTTAATTACACTCATGCCTGTCTGGCTGTGGCCACCATGATATTCCCCAGACATGCTCTTCTGCACCTGACCTTGGCCTTCACCCATCAGGAGGGAGAGTCAAATTCCATGACCACTGAATTAGAGAGAAAAAACACATCATGAAGAAAAAAACATACTAAATAAGTAAAAGCCATATATACAACAAAGAATATGAGAAATAAAGCAGGGTAATAAATTACATAGTCCCAGGTGTGGACCTGATGCACCTTTTAAATAAGGAGATAGGAAAGTCTTCACTGAGTGGATGACATTTAAATAAAAACTTGAAGAGGGGGCCATGTATTCACTAAATTTTATTAATTCTGTTTTTTCATTAAATTCCACTTTATTTTCTGTAATTAATGTTTTCCCTCACTTTTGGGGTAACTTTTTAAAGTTACTGTCTTTTTGATAGGCATAATTGTTTATGGTAAAGTTTATTTATGTACATGTTCAATAAATATTTTCTTTTCCCCATTAATCAATTCATTAGAAATATTATAAATTCAGCTATTTTGTGTAGATATGAATTCCAGAAAAGAAAGATAACACCAGAATTATTAGAGCTATTACAGCACCTACAAGGTGCTCTCTCTCTTTGTCCCATGTGACTCACAACGTTAGAGTTACTCTTTAAAAAGGGAGAGAATAAATTCTGATTTAAAAACTTACCAAAGAAAATCAGGCTTCGTTTTTCCTTTTTCAAATATCTTGGACAAATCATATATGTTTAAAACTTGTTCTTTTATTTATTAGTTTTTCAAAAGAAGACATCTTATTCAGTAGTGTATATAATTAAAGGAAAACAATTTTCTTAAAAAGACGGTTTACAAAAAAATGTATTTGGGTTTTTTATAATTCTCATTGAAAGAATATCTAGTAATTTAAAATGGAAAAATGCAAAAAGCCTGAGTGGAGCATGTTTTGTATGTTTATGTCATTGCAAGGGGACCTGTGTCATTGGAGTAGCATCAGGAACGATGAAGAGTACTGGGAGATAAGATCAGGAGGGAGCAAAAAGCTAGTTTCTGCTGGCCTCTGCCAGCCACTGTCAGGAATCTGCCTGCATTGTGAGAGCGACTGAGAGCCCCGGGAGGAGGACTGAGCTATAGAATGACATGATGTCAGCTATGTTTTAAGAGGACCACTCGGGCTCTTATCTCAAGAGTAGACTACATGGAAAGGAGAGATTGAGTTACAGATTATTGCAATAACACAGGCAAGAGAGGCGGTGTCTTCATCCAGGGGGCCAGCAGTTGAGTGCTGAGAAACTTAATAACAGAGAGAACAGAACTGAGTGATTATATCAGAGGCATGAGAGAAAAAGAGGAGGCAGAGAGGACGCCAAGTGTTTGTCCTCAAAAATCGGAAGGATGAGGCTGTCATAAAAGGAAGCATACATACTGCAAGAAATAAGGTGATATAACATTCATCGATACTGAAATTAGTGTCTACCCTAGTAATATCAGAGACCATCAGTTTCCTTCGCTAAATGAGTTTATGAAAGCTAACAAACTTTGGTATAATAATAAAGAATAGGTAGAAAAAACTTAAAAATAAAAGAATTTCATTTGTAAAGCATAAGCTGTTCTCCCATACATAAATCTCTAGTTCCTATGAGGACATTTTACCCATACTGTTAAATTAACTAATTAATCTATGCACTGATTTATTAACTTAATCAATATGAATGAGCACCTACCATAGGCTACTATTCTGTGATCGAGTAGTAAAAAATGTGTACCTAAATTCTAATGAGGATAAGATGTTAAGTAGATAATTTCTTTTTTTTAAGAGAACAGGAGGTTGAGCCTTCCTTTTTGTTTTTAAGTAGGCTTTTTAATTTTTTTTTGGTGAGGAAGATTGGCCCTGAGCTAACATCCGTTGCCAGTCTTCTTTGTTTGGTTCCCCCGGAGCCCCAGTACCTAGCTGTATGTGCTAGTTGTAGGTCATTCTAGTTCTTCTATGTGGGATTCCACCACTGCATGGCGTGGTGAGTGGTGTGTAGGTCTGCGTTCAGGATCCGAACTGGGAAACCCTGTGCTGTGGAAGTGGAGCGCACAGACTTCACCACTCGGCCACGGGGCAGGCCCCCAAGTAGATAGTTTTAAGGAGACATTTATACAGTGATTTTTGATACTTACATTAATTCTTGGAGTGCTATCTTTAATTATTTTAAATATAATGTGCATGCAAATATGGCAAGGAGATATTTTTGATATTGATTATTAATTGAACTTTAGTATTAATTGGGTATTTAGGATAAAACAAGAGAGAAAGGAAAATAATTATGATAGACCCTGTGTATCCGGAGGAATATCATGTTCCAGAAGTTGCTTTTATAAAGAAAGCAGAGGGGGAAGAACTGAAGAGGTGGAAATAGGAAGCAGAAATGAGTAAAATTACGTTTAGAAATCATTTTACTTAATAGTGTGAAAATGAGGTGGTAGCGATTGTAGCAAAACATAAAACAGGGCTTCTGCCTAAAAGATTGTTGCAGGGACCAGCCTGGTGGCGCAGCGGTGAAGTTCGCATGTTTTGCTTCTCCACGGCCCGGGGTTCATGGTTCAGATCTCAGGTGCAGACATGGCACCACTTGGCATGCTATGCTGTGGTAGGCATCCCACATATAAAGTAGAGGAAAATGGGCACGGATGTTAGCTCAGAGTCAGTCTTCCTCAGCAAAAAGAGGAGGACTGGCAGTAGTTAGCTCAGGGCTAATCTTCCTCAAAAAAAAAAAAAGAAAAGAAAAGAAAAAGAAGAAGATTGTTGCAGTAGAACAGACAATATATTTTGGAGGTCTATACTGTCCCTCAGTGATTGAGTAGCCTGGAGAAGAGAACACCAAAACCAAATGGAGAGCCAACGTACCTGTACAATTAAAAAAGGCATTTTCTTTAGCAAAACATTGGGCGTGAGGCATTGTGAAAAATTCCTACATTTTGGCATAACTGACAGTCTCTAGATAAGGTTCAAAGGAAGAGGCACACATTTTTGGAGAGAGTGGAGAATAGAGACAATCTTTTTCTCACCTCGTATCCTTCTGTCCGTGAACTGAAATCCATCTCATAGTGGCAAATTCTATGGGTGAAGAAAAAATATGGAGGCACTGTGGACAATTAGACCGGAGCATGCTCCAGGCAGATGTGACTCAGCATGTTGCTGCAGGCAGCGTATGCGCCACCATGTATATGAACACCTTATGTAACCTACATAATGTAAACATCTGCTGGCTGTAGGCCACTTTTGTCTAGTGGTCATATAAAAGCAGCCACAAGGGGAACTGCTGCGCTCCCACTCTCTCTTGGCCAAAGTGAATAAAATGTATGTCTACCTTGCCCTCGGGTGCTCAGACCTTTTTTTCAACTCCTCGAGCACCGAGCCACATGGTCCCTTCATCTGCTGTTTCTCTCCTGCATACACTTGGCATAGTCAAAAGGATTCTGAGGTGTATGGACCTATGGCTCCTGAGGCTGCCAGGACAGACATGTGGCCACCCCTGTGGAAGGATGGGAGTCCGTGGAGGGCACCCTGGTCAGCACTGAGATGGCTCTGCATGCCCATGGGAGCAGGTGCCAGAGAACGCCTGACCTGCCATGGGGCTGGCGGGCCGGCTGTTTTTGACAGCCTTAAGCCTGAACATGGATTCTGCCTTGTGGGATGCAGCCGGCATCAGGGAACTCCTAGCCGAGGAGGACACCCTGGAGGCACGGGTGCGGCAGTTGGAAGAGGAGCTAGAAATGCCACCTCGCAGCAATCGGCAGAGGACGCTGAGGACTGGGACGTAGAGGAAGCACGCCCTCTCCACGCTTCGCCAGTAATCCAGCCAAAGGTAAAGCATGAGCAGCCCTTGGGTCCAGGCGATGTTGCCCAAGGAGCCCTGATGGTGACAGAGTTCATGGCGTATACCACCTATACGCCAAAGGAACTGCGGAACTTGCACAGGCAGCGGCTGGGGGAGCCCATACCAGCCTGGCTCCTGCCGCTATGGGATGAGGGGGCAGATCCCTTCAGCAGCTGCTACAGCCGCTGGCTAACCCAAGGGCAGGGAAATTACTCCATGACGGAGTGGGTGACGGCTGCCGCCTGGGACAGTGTGAGAGAATGCCGGGGAGCTCCCGGAGACTGTAAGCCCATGGCAGACCTATGTGGAACTGGTCCAAGTTATCCGCGTGTTGGGAACGAGATCCCGTCTGATTCTTTTGGGCCAGATACATGAAGTAGCCACTACAATGGCCACTTTGGGGAACGTAGAATGCCCAAGGAAGGAGAAAACCGTGCATGTCTCACTGCGGGGGAGGCCCCCAAGCCTAGAGCAGGCTCGGCAGAGAACAGGCCCAAGCAAGTGACTGCATGCAGATGTAGATTGACCTGTTAGCTGCAGGCATTGATCAGACGAAAATAGACAGGCAACCAAACACTGTCCTGATGGCACTAAGGCACTGGTTAAACCCTGAGAAACAGTTCTAGAAGACAGCAGGAGTGGGGAAAAATCCTGGCAAGAGTCACCAGGCAAGCCTTCAGGATTTCTGAAGCCCTCAGGTGAGGAGCTCATATACCTCTTTGACTAGGGGGAAGGCTGAGGTGCTCAGCTTAGGGGATTCCCAAAGGACCATAGGACTCCTGTGGAACTTGGGATTTACTGGTCCCCCAGCAATGTACAGTCTGTGCTGGTATTGGTAGATACTGGAGCTGATTACAGTCTGATTTACGGCAACCCGGTTAAGTTTCCAGAGAAGCTGGCATATGTTGATGGCAATAGAGACGGTAGGTGAAAGTAAAGCCAGTGTCTCTGTCCTTTGGCATTGGCCGTTTACCACCCCGAGTGTACACAGTGTATGTCTCCCATGCTTGAGTATGTTCTGGGGGTGGACGTCTTGAAAAGACTGTGCCTACAGATGACCATGGGTGAATTCCACCTACAGGTGCGTGTGGTTGAGACTGTTGTCCTGGTGGACATGAGGAGATCACACAGACTACTGCAAAGTTAAAAGAGGTTGGGATGGTACAATCCACCCACGGTCCTTATAATGCCCTGGTTCGGCCCATGAAGAAGCCTGATGGCACATGGAGTATCACTGTGGACTACTGGGAATTAAATAAAGTGACTCCTCCATTACATGCTGCTGTGCCCTCAATGCATGACCTCATGGATCAGCTGACAGTCCGATTGGGACAGTACCACTATGCTGTAGACCTTACTAATGCCTTCTTTTCCATTGATGTTGCCACTGAGAGTCAAGATCAGTTTGCCTTCACCTGGGATGGCAGGCAGTGGACTTTTCATGTTTTTCCACAAGGATACTTGCACAGCCCCACTATTTGTCATAGATTTATCACCCAGGACTTGGCTGCCTGAGTTCATAGTGATACAGTGCTTGTATTTCACTACATTGATGTTGTGTTAAACTCTGATTCTCTTACAGATCTCAAACAGGCTACCAACTCCCTGCAGAGACATCTGGCAACATGTGGTTGGGCTGTGAATGACACCAAAGTCCAGAGACCAGGACTTGTTGGGATATTAGCAAGTGTTTATCTCTCTTTTAGTCCAGGTGGTGAGACCCCGGTATGCTATGGAGAAAGAGCGGGCCCCTTGAGACTGGACACGCACTGCAAACCAAGCATTTAAGGTCACCAAGCATGCGGTGCAGCAGGTACAGGCTCTGCAAGTGGCTGATCCAGGACGGCCATATAAATTGAGTGTCTGTGTTACCCAAGAGGGTTTTGGCTGAGGCTTATTGTAGTGACAGGACAGGATATGAGTCCCTGCTGGGTTTTGGTCCCAACTTTAGAAAAGGGCAAAAATATGATATTCTCTACTAAAGAAACAGTTGACAGCTGCCTATGCTGCCCTGGTAGCATGTGAGGCCATCACACGGATGGCCCCTGTAAAGCTCAGAACTACATACCCTGTACAGGGATGGCTCAAACAAAAGAGTTCAGTGAGCTCCAGCCCCCTGAATATAGAGTTATAACAAGTGTTGGGGCCAGCTGAGTTCCTCGCTGTGGAAGAAAAGGCCCCAAAGTCTCCTCTAGAAATAGAGCCCACACCCTATGCTAAAGAAAAGTCCCTGTCCTAGAGAATGCTTGGTATACTGAAGGTACTAGTAGAGGGCATGCGCCCTTGGTCCAATGGCAAGTGGACTACATCGGACCATTACCAAAGACCAAAGGCACTGTGTACGCCTTTATGGCTGTTGATACGGCCACTGGTTAACTCTTTACAAGGCCCTGTACGGCCACAGATCAGAGACAGACAATTCAGGCCCTACAGGTACTCTTCATGGTCTTTTTGGTTGACCCTTGGTTGTAAAAAACGACAAGGGGACACATTTTACAGGACAAGAAGTCCAACAGTGGGCCGGCCCCAATGTGCTTCAACATGAGACAAGTACAAGAATAAAAATGGTCATAAAATATGAAAGCCCCCACTGTAGATGGTTGGTGCTTTTAGCTCCATGGGGACTTGAAAAGCAGCGAGACTTACATATCACCCCGTGGGTGACTAGCAGTTGGCCCCCTTGGGTAACTGTCAGGCTGCCACAGACCAGTGCTGGTTCTATCCTAAAGGAAATGCATGTGATTTCTTTGCGGCCGATAATGAGTTCCCCTCTACTCCTCCATGTGGAGCCCACGCTTGCGGCATCTCTACGGACACGAAAAGTGTAATATCAATGGCCGGGAAGGCCCCTGTTGGTAGCCACCCTCTTGCCCCAAGAAAAGGCACTAGCATGCATTTCGCTTAAAGAACGTGATTTATCTTTGTTGGCTCCTATCACTGCCTTGTCCTTTTGCCCATAGATAAAGTACAGCGAACAGTATTGTAGAAGGGGCATACACCTGTACGAAGCTTGCCAATGTATCTAACTGTTGGGTGTACACGGAACTGCCCACCGGAGCAGTAGAAGGCTTGCCATGGCGCATCCACCCCACTTCGGAAAGAAACGAGACCTGGCTGTATTCCTAGAGACCATCTCATGCTCAGAGGTGCCAGGTGCCTCAACAGATACGCTGACAATGTGGACATAAGCAGCCCTGGCCAACCCCAAGCCTCTGAGACGGCCGTGGGCCGTTATCCGGGGAGGCTGTTGTGCTCCACACACCTGTGCCCTTGTACATAGAACAACAAAAGGGAGAATACGACAACAAGGTGGATACCCCAGGGGCTGTGTCAAAAGGTTACACGAATGACCTGGCCCAAATATTGGTGAAACGTCCCTCCCTGTGTGGGGGTGGCCCCCACAGATATAGTACCCTTGGGCAGCTTCTGGGTCTATGGTAGTCATGAATGGCCTTATCTCCTGACTAACTTGATAGGACAATATACTTGAGGGTGGCCCTAAGCTGTCCTCCCTGCGGCAGTGGGTTCTCGCCACGCTGGTGGGTGTAGCTTGTCTCTTGGTGGCTACTTACTGATCATTGTATTGTTGTTGTAAAATGTAGCTTTAAGACGTCGTGCTGTGTGCACGTGCACACACCGCCTACAAGCCCGCAACTGCTGCACTCTAATGGGTGTAGAGTGAAAGAAAAATATGGAGGCGCTGTGGACAATTAGATGGGAGCAGCTTCCGGGCAGATGTGACTCAGCATGTTACTGCAGGCAGCCTATGCGCCACCATGTATATGAACACCTTATGTAACCTTCATAATGTCAACATCTGCTGGCTGTATGCCACTTTTGTCTAGGGTCATATAAAAACGGCCACAAGGAAAACAGCTGCACTCCCACCGTATGTAGGCCAAGGTAAGTAAAGAGTATGTCTACCTTGCTATCGGCGGCTCACCTCATTTTTTCAACTCCCTGAGCCCCGTGGTCCTGTCCTTGGCTGTTTCTCTCCTACTTACAATGGGGCAGGACAAATATTTCTGTAATTAACCTGAAGTAGAGGCTCCAGAACCTGCTTGTCTGGGAGGAACAATAAAACCGGAGTATAACCTTGAATTTAAATGTTGACTCCTTCATATTAAAAGACCCTAGCAGCCCTTTATTAACAGGTTCTAATCGTGTCTTCACATAAAGGAATCCACACTCTAGATTGTAACGCTGTCCCTTCCAGCATGCAGCTGATGAAAGAGATATTTCTAGAGTGTCAAGTATTTGTTGATTCTAGAAGTCTTGAAAATGGTAGGTTTTATGTAATGTCAAAGCCTGTGTTTACTCCAGTGACCACTCAGATTATAGCTACAGTGTGTTTAGGAAAATGAACAGAATCTTTAGACTATATTTGCATATGTAGATGCAGCATGCATAATGGTTTCAACAAATATTTTTAAACCACTCTTCAAATCAGGATGAAAAATTGATCTTAAAATGGTTGACATTTTAATGATACAACACTAATCAAATATATTTAGAATTTTATTTCAGATTACATAATTTCATGATGGCTTTTAAAACTTGGCTGAGAATCACTGCATGGAAATAAATGAAAACTGGTAAGTATAGCTATGTACTGTGGTGTAATCCCTGATTTTCATCACAGGAATTTAGTCGTTGGTATTTTCTTTGTAGCATTCAATCGTTTTGTTTAAAAAGCTTTGTAT
The DNA here is from genome assembly GCF_041296235.1 of Equus asinus. Classification (NCBI taxonomy): domain Eukaryota; kingdom Metazoa; phylum Chordata; class Mammalia; order Perissodactyla; family Equidae; genus Equus; species Equus asinus. Next base: position 61,014,694 of record NC_091794.1, read on the forward strand.
AATTTGTGTTTTTAATTTTGTAAACAGCATCTATGTTGTAATGAGAGGTACTTAGAAAAATCATTAAAAAATTGTTTATTAACTTGCCTTGCCTTTTTGAAAATGCCTCAATGTTCTGCACGTTACGAGTGCTCAGAACTATTGGCCAGCTGCAAGCATTCTGTTGAAATATTAGAGGACTTGTCCTGAATATCTTAAAGGAGACCTACTAATTAATTTAATCGTGATTTTTATTTTCAAATTAAAACAGCTGTGCTTTACCAAAGCTTATAACTGAAAATTTTTGTTTCCCAATTTCGATATACATTTGTAATTACACAGTACCTGATACGTCCCGAAACTGATAGGAACAAAAACATGGTGCTCCCCATTCATTAACACAACTGTTTGGATTCAGGTAGTTGTAGGGGTGAGTAACATGTGAGGACACAGACATTAATTAAAAAACCTCACAAGTAAATGCAAAATCTTCACTGGGACAAACACCCTGAAATATAAGCACACAATATCATGAAACCATGTTTTAGGAGATAGGACTTAGGGAATTTCTGAAAGGACTCCCTAAAGAAATAGAAATTGGTCATAGAAAAGTAAAATGAATAAAGCCGGGATTAAAAAGATCTCCAAACAGAGGATACAGGGTTGCAAAGCTCTCTGGCAGCACGAGCGTATGCAGCGCTGAAAGGAGGTCAGCGTGTCTTGAGTTCATAGAGCGAGGGGGGAGATGGTACAAGACGAGGCAGGAGGGCCAGGGAGCAGTCAGAACAGCAACATTTTGAAGGCCATGATTAATTTTTTAAAATTGTGTGAACAAGTATCTAAAACACAGAATTCTTTTTTAAAGCTGGGAGAAGATAATTCTTGCCTTATTACTCCAGAAAAACTATGGCATAGGAATTTACAAGTTCTGAAATATATGTAAGAAAAACAAATTTAAAAATGCTTCCTATTTCATCAATCTCAGCTATTACTGAACAGCAGTTTTCTTACTAATTTTACCATCCCTAACATCTTTAGGAGACATTAAAATGTCAGAATAATTATTTTAACACTATTTTTGCATTGAAGCAAGATAAACCAAACAGATTATGCTTCTAGTCTAGGAAATTAGTCAAGAGCTAAAATTATATGCCTTATTATTTCACAGAAAGTCAAATGAGAGATGTGTTTCTGTTTCAATAAAATAGAGGTTGGCTTTGAGAGATTGGAATACCTAAATTTTCAAACAAAAATTATAGCATCGTTATAGATGTGACAATGTCCAATGAATAAACCATTTTTCAAGCAAACTGGAGTGTGTGGGGACAGGGTGAAGAAAGATGTGATTTCTACAGTGATGTGTCCCTGGTAACCATGCCCGAGCGGAAGAGGAAGATTGCATTCTTTGTGTACAGATTCCCCTAGTCAGGATGGCAACACTCACTGGGGAGAGGGAGAGACTCCTTCCAGACCACGAAGATAGAAACTATCTGGTGTCTATCTCTGATGTATTATATAAACATAAATACTCTTTTGTTTATAAGAGTGGTCTTTGTAGAGGGTAAATTTATCTAACTGGTCTAAAGAGGAGGAAGTACTCCTGTGGCAAACAGGTAACAGTATGGTGGAAAAAAAGCAGTGATATACCTAATAATTTTCTGTTGCATATTACAGATCATTTGCTTATACATTATTTTAGTTGACTCTCAAAACAAGCATGTAGAGAATGACTTGTCCTGCCTCTATCAATTAACTCATTGCCAGTTCTTACTTTTATAACGTGCATTCTGATAATAAATGCATGTCTTTATCAAGATAGCTCCCTAAAATAAGAGTGTTGTGCTGTATAAGAAGAGATCACCAAGAAAGAATACTGGACTGCTCTTTTGGGGGGAAAGCACATTTTCCCTAGATAAGTTGTTAAATATAAGAATCTCCTTGATGTCTGGAAATGTGTTTCTTAATTAAGCATAAAGCTAGGTTTTAAAACCTGTTCTAATTATAATTTATCAAACAAATGTTTTAAAAGTTCTCAAATGTTTCTCCACTGGGAACCATTTAATAATTATATTGTAGATATAATTAATTAATTTAGGTCAATAAATGCATCTCATTTTCAAATTTTGAAGGTGTTATAAAATCCAGATTCTTTATCTGTGGTTTTCACCAGCAGCCGGAGTGATTTCTTTTCAACACTATTACTTCTTTTTCAGTGATGTTGTACCATCAATCATCTCTCCTCTTCCTATCGATGTCAATGTTTTCCTTTCCATGGCTTCTTCCCCTCAGCAGATGAGCAAAGTCAACATCAACTTATGCTAAAATAGCTTCCTCATTTTCTCATTTAATATTATATCCTTTAAAATCCTTTTCAAGTTATGTTTCTTCCAACTTCCCTCATATGTGCCACATTGGTCAACTGGCTAGTCTTTCAATGGATTCTGAAATCTTACTCTGTCCCTACAATCCTGTTGTTCTTTCCTTGGGGCACATGCTTCCTTTCCCTTTCTGCCTCCCTTGGTCCATTATAAATTCATTTATTCGTAAAATCCCAATTAAAATAAGACATCATCAATTAAAGATAACCCCATATTCTCCACTAGAATCAGTATCTTGAACTCCCTAACCTCATCATATTTTGTTTCTCCACTGAGCAGCATGACCCTCATGGCCTGATTAGGGTTGCAGTCATTTACGTTTGATACACTAGAGGGCGGGGATTCTGTTTTGTTTATTTCCTTGGGCGTCACTCCAGCAGGAGTCTTGCTCAAAATTGCTACCAAGCAAGAATCTGACATGTGGAATATCAGTCTCATTCCAGCTTTGAGAGTGAACATTCAAGGAGGGTTCTTATATGCCTTTGTATTCGGTAGCCAACTGTTCTTGGGTTCTGGTCTGGAGTCAAATATTCTTAGATTCTAATGTTTAAATGATACCAAGAGTTTTCTTCTCAATCTGAGAAACCAAGAAACTGTGGCCTTCCAATGTCAAAGTGTTTTGCTGGGTCAAATACCTTAATGTTTTGAATTTTTTAAATGTCTCTATGTGTGGTGTCTAAAATAAAACTTTACTTGAATTGCTGTGTAAAAATCTAGATCGCACTTGTAAAAATGGTCAAGAAGTGTGTTCCTCGATTTAAAAAAAGCTTATACATTATATTTATTTTTCAAGAACATTTCAAATCTCCACTTGATCATGCCTTATATGGACTTCTGTTTTCTCCTCACTATTTTTCTTAAATTTTTGTACATTTGATTTATGTGGTTTTAAGATAATTTACTTTGAATTTTAATTTTTATTCAAATTCTAGAATATGGGTACCATAGGTGTCATATTTGTAAATCCAAGCAAACACCATGTGTCAAGATATCCTAATTTGAACAGAACACTTTAATTGTACAAGTTGTTTTTCATTAGTAATGAATACAGAAAACTTGACATAGCAGATGGTGGGTGGGTGGACCCCCTGTAGACACAAACTATCTTGGAAAACTAGAAGCCCTGGAGAAGGATTCTGGATAAATTGGCATTTGAGAGGATGATCTGTAGACAAAGAGGTCGGTGTGAGGCGGGGGGTGGGGGGGGCTCCAGGGCTGAGCAGCGCGGCGGGCTGCCACTTTTTCCCACTCTGGCGGTGGGCCGCCGGAGTGGGGGTGGGGCCCCCAGGGCTGAGCAGCAAGGCGGGTTGCCACTTTGACCCACTCTGGCGGTAGGCCATCTGAGTGGGTGGGGAGGGCCCCCAGGGCTGAGCAGCGCGGCGGGCTGCCACTTTGACCCACACTGGCGGTCTGCCACCTGAGTGGGGGGAGGGACCCCAGGGCTGAGCAGCACCGCGGGCTGCCACTTTGACCCACTAAGGCTGTCGGCCGCCTGAGTGTGGTGAGGGACCCCAGGGCTGAGCAGCGCGGCGGTCTGCCACTTTTTCCCACTCTGGCGGTCGGCAGCATGAGTGGGGGTGGGGCCCCGAGGGCTGAGAAGCGCGGCGGGCTGCCACTTTGACCCAGTCTGGCTGTCAGCTGCCTGACTGGGGATGGGCCCGCCCGGGCTGAGCAGCGTGGCGGGCTGCCACTTTGACCCACTCTGGCGGTCTGCCCCCTGAGTCAGGGTGGGGCCACCAGGGCTAAGCTGCGCAGCGGGTTCCTACTTTGACCCACTAAGGCTGTCCGCCGCCTGAGTGTGGTGAGGGACCCCAGGGCTGAGCAGTGTGGCGGGCTGCCACTTTGACGCCCATTGGCGGTCGTCCGCCTGAGTCTGGCTGGGGCCCCCAGGGCTGAGCTGCACGGCGGGCTCCCACTTTGGCCCACTCTGGTGGTCGGCCGTCTGAGAGGGTGGGGAGAGGCCCGAGGGCTGAGCAGCGCGGCAGGCTGCCACTTTGACCCACTCTGGCCGTCCGTCGCCTGAGTGGGTGTGGAGGCCCCCCGGGGCTGAGCGGCGCGACGGGCTGCCACTTTTTCCCACTCTATCGGTGGGCCTCCTGAGTGGGGGTGGGGCCCCCAGGGCTGAGCAGGGCGGCGGCCTGCCACTTTGACCCACTGTGGTGGTCGGCCGTCTGTGGGGGGGGAGGGCCCCCAGGGCTGAGCAGGGCGGCGGGCTGCCACTTTGACCCACTCTGGCGGTCTGCCCCCTGAGTCTGGTGGGGCCACCAGGGCTGAGCTGCGCGGTGGGTTGCCACTTTGACCCACTCTGGCGGTCGGCCGCCTGAGTAGAGGGGGGCCCGCCCGGGCTGAGCAGCACGGCGTGCTGCCACTTTGACCCACTCTGGCGGTCTGCCCCCTGAGTCAGTGTGGGGCCCCCAGGACTGAGCAGCGTGGCGGGCTGCCACTTTGACACACTCTGGCTGTCGGGCGCCTGAGGGGGCTGACGGACCCCAGGGCTGAGCAGCAAGGCGGGCTGCCACTTTGACCGACTCTGGCGGTCCGCCCACTGAGTGGGGGTGGGGCCCCCAGGGCTGAGCAGCGCGGAGTACTGCCAATTTGACCCACTCTGGCAGTCTGCCGCCTGAGTCGGGGTTGGGCCCCAAGTGCTGAGCTGCAGTGCGGGTTGGGACTTTGACCCACTCTGGGGGTCGGCCGCCTGAGTGGGTGGGGAGGGTCCCCAGGGCTGAGCAGCCCGGCGGACTCCCACTTTGACCCACTCTGGCGGTCGGCTGCCTGAGTGGGGCTGGGGCCCCCAGGACTGAGCAGCGTGGTGGCCTGCCTCTTTGAACCACTCCGGCCGTCCGCCGCCTGAGTGGGTGGGGAGGCCCCCCGGGGCTGATAAGTGCGGCGGGCTGCCACTTTGACCCAGCCTTGCGGTCGGCCGCCTGAGTGGGATGGGGCTGCCAGGGCTGAGCAGCGCTGCGGGCTGCCACTTTGACCCACTCTGGCGGTCGTCCGCCTTAGTGGGGGGGGGGGGGGGGGCCCAGGGCTGAGCAGCGCGGCGGGCTGCCACTTTGACCCACTCTGGGGTTCGGCCTCCTGAGTGGGGGTGGGGCGCCCAGGGATGTGCAGAAGGGCGGGCTGCCACTTTGACCCACAATGGCGGTCGGTCGCCTGAGGTGGGGGGGGGCCTCCAGGGCGGAGAAGCGCGGCGGGCTCCCACTTTTTCCCACTCTGGCGGTCTGTCGCCTGAGTGGGGGTGGGGCCCCCAGGGCTGAGCAGCGCGGCGGGCTGCCACTTTTTCCCACTCTGGCAGAGTGGACTAAAAATAAAAAGGATTCTTACAAAAAAGAAAGGTGTAATTGTTAAATTTCATTTAAAGCTGAATGTGAAAAGCATTGAGAATCAAGATGATTCCGTGATTAAGACTTTCAGGAGAATGTATGAGTCATTATCATCACTGTGTAGCTCAGTCATCTGAAAGAGCAGTATTTTTCAAGAAGAAGCAATATGAGAGTGTAGGATCCTAACAAATACACATTTAAATGATAGTCTAGATGGTGATGTATCGTCAAATCAAATCAAGGTGTGTTAAATAGCTACGTGTGGGTTTATTTAGGTTTGTCTTAATATGTAAATAGAAAAAACTTTGCATTGAAGGAATTTAAGCTTTACTAGGCAATAAGCTGTTATGGAGGCTCTTCCAGAGTTGGTTATATATGATGAGATGCACAGTAGTAGAAAATGATCCCAGTTTTTTGAAGAAGGAAAATTGAATTTATTAGGGGACATGGTATCATTTGACCTTGTAGTATAAAATGGGTTTTCATAGGTATAGAAAGTGTGGAAGTACGTATTCGAAGAAACAGCAATTCAAAAAACCACAAAGCTGAGGCCATGAAATAATGCACTTGGTGATCAATGTGCAGTTCAAGTGAACTGACGCTCTTTCTTCTTTTCCTCCCCTCCCCCTCCCCTCCCCTCCCCTCCCCCTTCCCCTCCCCCTCCTCCCCCTCCTCCTCCTCCTCCTTCTTATTATTAGACAGAAGGGGCAGAAAAGGCCAGAATGGACATTTAGGTTGAAAATACGAGAAGATATATAGATGGCCCACAGACACGTGAAACAATGTTCAACATCACTAATTACTAGGGAAATGCAAATCAAAACTATAATGAGACATCACCTTACATCAGTCAGAATGCCTATAGTTACCAAGACAAAAAACAACAAATGTTGAAGAGGTTGTGGAGAAAAGGGACTTCTCCTACACTGCTGGTGGGAATGTAAACTGGTGCAGCCACTATGGAAAACTGTATGGAGATTTCTAAAAAAATTAAAAACAGAAATACAATACCATCCAGCTATCCCACTACTGGGTATTTATCCAAAGAATCTGAAGTCAATGATCCAAAGAGATTTATGAACCCCTATGTTCATTGCAAGTTTGTTAACAGTAGCCAAGATGTGGAAGCAACCCAAGTGCCCTTCTACAGATGAATGGATGAAGAGGATGTGGTATATATATACACACAATAGTATACTATGCAGCCATAAAAAAGGCAAAATTGTCCCATTTCCAACAACAGGGATGGACCTTGAGGAGGGTATGATGTTAAGTGGAATAAGCCAGACAGAGAAAGACAAATACTGAATAATTTGACTCATATGTGGAAGATAACAAACACGTGGATAAAGAGAACAGATTAGTGGTTACCAGAGGGGAAGGAGGTTGCTGGGTGGGCGAAAGGGACAGAGGGGTACATATGTATGGTGATGGATAAAAATTAGACCGCTGAGAATGAGCACGATGAAGTGTATTCAGAAATTGATAAATAATATTGTACACCCTAAATTACACAATGTTATAAACCATTGTGATCTCAGTAAGATTACTGGGAAAACAAAACAAAATAAAAAACCAACAAACGCATAGAGACAGAGATTGGATTGGTGGTTAGCAGAGGGCAGGGGGACAGGGAGGAGGTGAAAGTAGTGATTTGCACATGTGTGTGGTGATGGATTGTAATTAGTCTTTGGGTGATGAGCATGATGCGATCTACACAGAAATCAGAAGACAGTGATGTACACCTGAAATTTATATAATTTTATAAAACAGTGTTACCACAATTAAAAAAGATACAAGTTGAAATTAAAAGAATGGAAAATGAAAACAAAGAAGATATTTTCAGCCATAAAAAAAGAACTAATGGAAGGAGCTTCAATTTTAATCTGAAAACTATACTGAGCCTCTGAGAATTTTCAGCTGGAGCTGACATCAACAAAGGTATTCATAAATGAATCTAGTGCACTGGGCACAATAAATTGAAAATGTGGAAACTATTCGGCTAGCTGCTAAATTAGGATAGTCACGTTAAAAGTAGAAGCATTGGTAATTCAAACAAAACATATTTTTTAGTGACCAAATGTAGAAAACATTGACAGCATCTGTCATTGAATCAAGATGGAGAAATCAAAAGTCACCTGAATAAATAGAATGTGACATTTTTACAGCACGTAATCTTAAAATGTAAAAAAAATCAATTAAATGTGAAAATATTAAATTTATAATATCACTGGATATTATTTTAATCATTAACAAAGGTATCACCTATATTTATGTTTTAATATAAAATTCTTACAGAGCCATATTTTGTAAGCAATTTATATGGATGCTGATATTCTGCAAATAAGCATGTGCTTATTAAAAATGTTGAGATAAATTTAGCAAGCCTCTAACATAGGAAGTGGCCAAATAAATTTTAGAAATGTGACATATGTATAAAAAGGTACCCAACCTATTGGTGATCAAATTACTATAGAAAGTACATATGTTTTCAAGTAAACGCCAAATGTTGGAAATTTAAATTCTGAAACGTCTTAAACATGAATAACATAAAAATAGATCACTGAAGACACTGAGTGTGTCTGAAAAATAAATCTAGTTTTCCTAATCCACGCCAATCTTTATTATACATTGAAAATATGGAATATAAAATCTCAAAACATTTTTATTTAACGTTTTAGCAGAATATTTCACATTCTTTATCTTTTTATTCTTCACAACAATCTTTCTGAAAAGGTACCATAGATAAATACCCCATGCCCTATTTATGGAATATTAATGAAAAGAGAAGCTAGAAAGAAGGTTGTCTCTTCATGGGATGAAGGAAAAAGAATGTCTCTTCATGGAGAAGAGGGTGTGATGAGCTTTGTATTGAACTGTTTTGATGAGAATGTGACTTCAGTACATTAGGTGGAAATGTCATCCAATGAAGGACATTATGACTGGAGAATGCAAGGAGGTGAAGGCGAGTGGGGAAGGTGTGTCCGTTACACACTCACAGATTACGGTTGAAGCTATGGGATTTGATGACATGTGCAGAGTTTCTGGATATAGGATAAAAAGTGACAGACTAAAAGGAGAAAAGACAATGCGAAACCCAATATCTATTGTTAGATGCAAATTTATGTCTGAAAAAAAATCTAAAAGAATAGTCTGTTTTGTAAAAAGTACAAGGAATTTCCTTGAATAGCTTTCAGCAAAAAAAAAAAGTTAGATAATTTATCTATATGTGATCATTTTAGTATATATTTACAAAATTTCACTTTTATTTGAAAAATAATGTTGTAGTATGCATCGTTACACACGATTTCCTAGTAATACAAAGGCTAGTGTGAATATGTAATCCTGAAATAACAGGAGCTTCTTAGGAGCTACAAAAGATGGGATAACTAACATTAGGTGTTTCCGCTTTTTTTTTTTTTTTTTTTAATAATATGGATTCTATTCCTTCAGTTCCTTATTGGAAATGCTATGGTTTTGCTGGATGGCCTCCATTTGCCCATCCAGATATATGTCCCCATTTTCTGCCTGGCTCTGTGCCCAGTGAGGCTGACCTGCTTGGACCGCACTGGTGGGAACTCTTGCTTCACAGTTTCTGGTTAAGTTTTGCAAGCGTCAGCCACCTGCAGGAAGAAGAGGGCCCTCAGGATATTTCTTCCCTCTGGTCCCTGGGCTGGGCACTGCAGGTAGGGTGCTTCCCTGGACTGAGGGCCCCAGGCAGCCCTCACCAGATGACTTTCTCTCCAAGTCCGGAGACTGCTCCCTCCTTTGTTCTTTCAGGCCTAGAGGCAGTAATGGATCTCTTCATTGCTAAATCTTGTTTGACCTAAACCCTGCCCATCATTTTGGAAAGAACCTTAATGCTCCCTAGTTCCAGTTTGTATATGACATGTTTTCTCATGGCAAGACACCACAGGTTACAATCGTATATATTACCTTTGCCTTCTCTTGACAACAGAAACTGGGGAGGAAGGTGCAAAGAAGACACACCAAGAAAGAAAATAGGCAGAAATGTGCATTATTCTTTGCTTGTAAAAAATTATCTGTAATTTACCTAAAGTGAAATTCACTCTCTTGAGAGGCACAGCCCTGTGAGAATTGACAAATGCATACGATTGTGTAAACTACCACCACACTCAAGATACAGAACAGTTTGTCGTCTTCCAGAATGTCATTGAGCTGCTCTTTATAGTCAAATGCCTTCCCCATCTCTAACCCTGAAGTTACTGGTCTCTTCTCCATCCTGTAGTTTTGCCTTCTCTGTTTCCACATAAACGGATTCACATGGTGTGCAGCTTTCTGAGTCTGGCTTCTTTCACTTTGCTTATTACCTTTGAGATTCATCCAAGTATTTGTGAGCATTAACAGTTGGTTCCTTCTTAATGTTGCATGGTATCCAATGGTACGACTGCACCATCGTTTCTTTATCTACTTACTGGTTGAAGGACATTTGGGTTGTTTCCAGTTTGGGGCAACTGTGAGAAAACACTGGTATAAACATTTGCGAACAGATTTTGTGTGGACGTAGGTTTTCATTTCACTAGGTTAAATACCTAGAGTGGGATTGTGGGGTCATCTGGTGTTTGTTTAACATTATAAAAACTGCCAGATATTTGATATTAACAGTCATTTTCATTTTATCATACAAATCTTAGTATCTTTGTAGAATGCCAATTTATCACGTAAGAGGGGATGTATTTCCAGACTTTCTAGCTTGTTCAACTCCTTTATCTACGAATCCATATGCCAGCAGCACACTGTTTTGTTCCATATAGCTTAATAGTAACTATTAAACACAGGAAATATATGTCCTCAAGTATTTTCCTTTAATCGAATCATTTTGTATATTCTAGGACCTCTGACTTAGCAAATATGTTTTAGATTCAGTTTCTTATATATTTTAAAAATCCTGCTAGAATTTCCATTCAATTAGGCTTACATTTAATCTATAGATGAACTCAGGGAAGAACTGCCATCTTTATGTCAAGTATTCCAGTTGATAGAATTGTATATTTATCTCTTTACTCTATCTTTAATTTCTCTGAGTCTTTTCCTTTTAACTTCCAGTGGACACATCTTATAAATTGCCAACTAAATTACTCCTAGAATTTTAATTTTATGCTTTTGTAAATGATGTTACTTTTTATTTTATTTTCTACCTGCCCATTGAGAGGTATAGCAGTAAATTTGACTTTTGTGTATTAACTTTGTGTCTTGCTACTTAATAAAATTACTTATTGTTTCTAGTATTCATTTTTTTTGGATTCCTTTGGATTATCTACATAGATGATCACATCATCTCTAGAAAATAGAGTTCTACTTGTTCCTTTCGAATTTTATGTTCCATTTCTTCTTTCTCATCTTTTTACACTGATATCTGGTCAAAGTTGAAAAGGAATGGTGACAAGTATATACTTGCATTGTTTAAGATTTTAGGTAGAAATCATTATTTTTATTTTTTCACCACTGAGCATTTGTCTTTCTCTTCTTAGTTTGCTGAGAGGTTTTCCATGAATTTTTAAAAGTTTTTTCACATGATTTCTTTGCCTCTATTAAAATGATCATGTCTTTTCTTATATATTATTTTAATATAGTGAAGTGCATTAATTTTCATATATTAAACAAACCTTGCGTTCCTGGAATAACACCCAATTTTTTCAAGCTGTACTACTCTGTTTTAACCAGGCTAAAACAAAGTTTATCAACGACTGATTTGACCTGATATTGCGTAAAGGAGGTCAAGATAGTTCTTTTCCTCCATATTAACTTGGTCAGTTACTTTTGTAAAGATTTAAAATGAGAGTGGATGGTACAGAGAGTCCCCGTGTACTTCCTTCCCAAACCCACAGTTTCCCGTGTGATTAACATTTTCTTTCAGTATGGTGCATTTGTTACAAGTGAAGAACAACCAATATTGACACTTTATCAGTAACTAAAATTAATTTTGTTAGGATTCATGCTTTGTGCTGTACGGTTGTATGGATTTTGACAAATGCATAATATTGTGTATCCACGATTACAATAGTGTGCAGAGTAATTTTTCTGCCCTAAAAGTCCTTGTTTTCCACATATTCATCCCTCCTCCCCTCTCCCCAAAACCACTGGCAACCACGGATCTTTTTAATGTCTCTGTAGTTTTGCCTTTTCCAAAATGCCATTTAAGTGGAGTGATATAATATGTAGACTTTTCAGTCCGACTTCTTACCCTGCGAAATATAAATTTAAACTTCCTCCATGGTGTTTTTTGTGGCTTGATAGCTCATTTATTTTTTTCTATGAAAATATCCCAGTGTGTGCATGTACCACAGTTTTTCCATCCGTTCGTCTATTGAAAGACCCATTTTCTGACTCACAGCATTTTCCTTCTTTCTGAAGAACTTCTTAACGTTTCTAACAAGGCAAGTTTATTTTCTGAGTCTGTTTAAGAATTATATTTGTCTTTCTTCAGACGTTAGAAGTTTCTTTGTGGGAAGTTGCTTACTCAACAAAAAATTTTTTATTATTTTTCATGCATATAGAGATATTCAGATTTTCTATTTCTTCATGGGTCATTTGTATCTTTCAAATAGTTTGCATATTTCATCCAAGTAGTCAAATTTTCTGGCATAAAATTTAATACCATCTCTTTATTATCTTTTTAATGTCTTAATAACTATGGAAGTTCCCTCCTCCATTCTCCATACTATTAATTTTTGCCTTTGCTCATATTTGTATTAGCCTAATTAGAAGTTCATCCCTCTTATTGATATTTTTAAATAATCAGTTTTTCATTTTATTAATTTTCTTCATTGTTTTTCTATTTTCTATTCCATTGATTCCTGTTCTTTATTAGTTTCTTTTATTTGTTTACCTTTTGTATAATTTCCCCCCCTTTTTAAAGTATTTTAACCAGGAATGTCAGACCATTGATTTTATGACATTTGTCTTCTTCAATATTATCATATATGGCTTTATTTTACCTTGTAAACACTACTGTATCTGGATTTCAACCATTTTGAATGTTGTATTTTTACCATTACGCCTGTTGAAATATTAAGAAAATATTGTGAGAAACTTTCACAATATTTTCTTAATATTGTGCTCAAGCAGAGGGGACACTTCTCTACAAAATGAATATGTAAGCCCTCGGAACAAACCAATGTAGAGATGCCAGTTGTGGAATGTCACTGAGAAGTTCAAACAAGGACCATGAGAAATGGAAAATCTCTTACAGGCTGCATGAGACCTGGAGACAGAACACAATGTGAGTTGACCTTGGAAGATATGACAAATATCTGCATGACTAAGCTCTGAGCTTGGCACAAGGAAAATGGATGATGCCAATAGAAAAGATCACAGGCCTTTCCTTAATATTTCTGACGTGGTAAGCATCAAGGCCTTGATCATCATGTGGGAGGAGAAGGGAAAGGAACATTACTGTAACTAAATGTTTTCCTATTCCAGGTTGGGTCAATTTGAGTGCAATTACTTCCACTTAGGACAGTAAACTTTGTGGCGTTGCCTGCTTCTGAGTCTTGAGGAGCAATTTTCACTGGTTAAATTTTGCAAACAAAACCAGCAATGTATAAAATAACCATACTGAAAATCTCTTAACAAAGCATTAATATCAATCTCTGCGTGTGGACTCAACTGATTTATGACAAACAAGTTCTAACTGTTTGAGCAAACTGACCTAGAGACAAGCAACTCCAGTCACTGTTGATTTGGGGCATGCTGCCGGTTTATGAAGAATGAGAAATGATCCTGCAGAATACTTTATAGTGCTGGGGCAGATAAAATGCAGGCAGTTTTTTGTGCAGAAAAAAAAGGGGCAATAAAAGAAGCTTTATTAGAGGTTGTCAATAAAATAATCATTTTTTTCTCTAATTCCAAGGATAATGCTGAGAAAAGGAAGTTCAAAGACAATGATATTAAGGCCCTGTATTTCAGATTCTAGATTCATTTTACAAAGTGGACAATTTTATGGAAAGAAGATTCACAAAGAATTAAAGTTTGGACAAAATCCAGCATTACGATTTTCCACAAAATCTTGAGCAAAACAATAAGCACTGTGATTTTTCTTATACCCATGTGGCATGATGCAATCTGCACAATGCATTAGCTTTGTAATAAGAAGCTTCAGATCCACGAGTCAGTGGTTAGCCCTCTTGCGTATGATGTGGTAGGTACCTAAACCCATCCCAGTATAGCGATTTAGATGGTGTTGTGGCACAGAGCTGGCTGTGGGTATGGCCTGCAGAAGAGAACATCGTGACAGTGCCTTTGGCACTTTATTCCTAAGTAACCTGTTAACCTATCAACACATTTCACTATATGATCTTTGGAATAATGAAACTTTAATTATTCAGATACCTTCAAAAATTGGAACCTCACACACTTCATGCATTTTAGATATGTGATGAATGTTTGGCGGACTGAGAATTAGTAGCCTTGAGTACTCGTAAACTGGGGATGCACTGGGGCATTTTCATTGGACCACTAAGGGGAAAAGAGGAGAGGGCCGCTCTACTTTCTTACACATCGTACAGTGAACAAGAGAAAGCATGCTTCTCCAACTGAGTAAATTAACCTAAGCCTGATCTTGCTTAGTTTACAAGAGAAAATTTTCCAACAACTGTTAAGAGTAGAGGAGAATGTCGTGCCAGTTATAAAGTTTCCCCAAATCATATAGCCAACAATGCTTTACCACAGGTCTTCAAAAGATCTTTTCCCTTCTCAACACTTTGCCACTTGCTCATTTCCAAAAACAGTTCTGCTGCTGCTGGCAAATTCTCTGTGCTCCTGTAAAAGGCCTAGGCTCCTGAGCCACAGAAACATGCACTGTAAAATGGGAGAACATTTGCTTTCACTTCTCTAAGAAACATCCATGTACTATAAGGATTAAATCCATATCCATTTGTTTAAAAGTTCTCTTATCTCCCAAAGCCAAATGGTTACACCCTAAGATGGGCACCTAAGTTAGTCAGGGTGGACCACTGAGACATCTCCCTAGGGACTGTCGTTTCAAGGAGAAATAAGACGCAAGGGTTGGAGACACCTCTAGTTGGTAAAAGCCAAAACCATGAGGCTGTCTGACTCCCGGAGAGATTATTTACATGCCAAAGGGTTCAGTTAGGATTCAGGCCCATTATATTTCAGGAGGGAACAACTGCCCCCTTCCCCTTTATAAGCAGAAGTGTGTCATTTTCCCCCATATCTTGCCTATGAAGTGTCCAGCTACTCATTAGGACAACTGACCTGGCTCTCATCAGGCTGCTCTAGGGGTAAGGACTAGGGCAACGGGCACCAACAGACATATTACTTACTGGGAGGCATTTCATGAGAAATCTGTCTCTTATCTAGAATACCCTATGTACACATTCAGGATTAAATTAATAAAAATGAATGTTAAAAGCCAGTGGGAGCTATCTTTCACCATTGCCTTTATTTCCTCCTGTTCTCCTTTTATGGTTTAAAGTGCCCCAGAAAAATATTTTCTATTTAGAGACAAATTGTACATTTTAATATGATATTTAAATTATGTAAGCCTATTTACATTTTTACATTTGATATCTTTTTTTTAACAACAAAAGGAATATCATGGGAATATTTCTTCCATGGGATCGTGGAAACCTGTGCTTTAGTATCTCATCCGCAACAATTAATCCTGGCTCTACATCTCAAGGATTGTGTGACACGAGAAAAGAGTTAGTTCCTCCTCTGAGGGAGCGATAGCAATTTTAATTGCCTTTAGATTGGTATAACGATAAAAATAAAAATTTAGCCATAAATTCACCAAAGAATTCATAGCACATATTCAGAATTTAATAAATGGAAGAACCCTTTGTTTGCTAATAGAAATTGTTAGTACTTTAAATTAAGTTAGCATTAAAACTTGGAAGTGAAGGAATACTTCACTTGCTGGTGAGTAGATACACATAAAGACACTTCTCTGAACATCAGCACTCTTTTGTTTCTTTTCAATTATTTTATTGAGGTCATAGTGGGTTATAACATTGTGTAATTTCATGGTACATTATTGCTTATCAGTTTCTGTATAGACTGCATCATGCTCACCACTAATAGTCTAGTTTTTATCTGTCACTGTACCTATGTGCCTGTTTACCCGTTTTGTCCAGCCCTCCAACGCTTCTCCTCTGGGAACCACTGATGTGTTCTCTTTGTCCACATGTTTGTTTGTCTTCCACATGCGATTGAAATCATGCAGTATTGGTTTTTCTCTGTCTGGATTAGTTTGCTTAACATCACACCCTCAAGGCTCATCCATCTTGTTGCAAATAGGACAATTTTGTCTTTTCTATGGCTAAGCAGTATTCCATTGTGTATATTTACCATATTTTCTTCATCCATTCATCAGTTGATGGGCACTTGGCTTGCTTCCATGTCTTGGCTATTGTGAATAATGCTGCAGTGAACATAGGGATTTATAAACCTCTTTGAATTGTTGACTTCAAGTTCTTTGGATAAACATCCTGTAGCGGGATAGGTAGGTTGTTTGGCATTCTATTTTTAACTTTTTGAGAATGCTTCATACTGTTTTCCATAGTGGCTACACCAGTTTGCATTCCGACCAGGAGTGTATGAGTATTCCTTTTGCTCCGCATCATCTCCAACATTTTTTACGTTTTGTCCTGGTAATTATAGCCGTTCTGATCAGCGTAAGGTGATATCTCATACTTTTGATTTTCATTTCCCCAACAATTAGTGATGTTCAACATTTTTTCATGTGTCTGTTGGCCATCTGGATATCTTCTTTGGAAAAATGTCTGTTCATATCCTTTGGAGCAGAAATAAAGAAATGGAAAGATATTCAATGTTATGGATTGGAAGAATACACATAGTTTCAATGCTCAGGGGCTGGCCAGGGGGTGCAGTGGTTAAGTGCACATGTTCTGCTTTGGCAGCCCAGGGTTTGCTGGTTGGGATCCCAGGTATGGACATGGCACTGCTTGGCCATACTGTGTTAGGCATCTCACATATAAAGTCGAGGAAGGTGGGCACGGATCTTAGCTCAGGGCTGGTCTTCCTCAGCAAAAAGAGGAGGATTGGCAGCAGACATTAGCTCAGAGCTGATCTTACTCCAAAAAAAAAGTCCATATTAGTGAAAGCAATCTACAGATTCAATGCAATCACAGTCAGAATCCCAATGACATTCTTCACAGAAATAGAACAAAGAATCCTAAAACGTATATGGAACAATAAAAGACCCCAAATAGCCAAAGCAATACTGAGAAAAACGAACAAAAGTGGAGGCATCACAATCCCTGACTTCAAAGAATACTACAAAGCTATAGTAATCAAAACAGCATGGTACTGGCACAAAAACAGACACACAGATCAATAGAATAGATTTGAAAGCCCAGAAATAAAACCACACATCTATGGGCAGCTAATCTTTGACAAAGGAGCTGAGAACATACAATAGAGAAAGGAAAGTCTCTTCAATAAACGGTGTTGGGAAAACTGGACAGTCCCATGGAAAAGAATGAAAGTAGACCATTATCTTACACCATACACAAAAATTAACTCAAAATGGATTAAAGACTTCAATGTAAGATCTGAAACCATAAAACTCCTAGAAGAAAATATAGGCAGTACACTGTTTGACATCAGTCTTAGCAGCATCTTTTTGAATACCGTGTCTACTCAGACCTGGGAAATAAAAGAGAAACAAATGGGACTATGTCAGACTAAAAACCTTCTGCAAGCAAAAGAAACCATGAACAAAATGAAAAGACAGCCCACCAACCAGGAGAATATATTTGCAAATCAAGGGGTTGATTTCCAAAATATACAAAGAACTCATACCACTCAATGACAAAAAAAGAAACAAACTGATCAAAAAATGGGCAGAGGGTGCGCACAGACATTTTCCCAAAGAAGTAGTCTTGTTTCTTTACCATGCAAATCCAATATCTTCCACCGTAGTATCGTTTCTATTACTCTCAGAAAACAAGGATCTTTATGGAGGAACGTGGAGGGGACTCATACTACTGTTTTACATTATTATTATTTTTCTCTTCATGGATTGCTGCCGATGCTGCTGCTAATTGTCTCTTAACCAATGCTGTCTGATACTTCTCTTTGTCTATCTGAATTTCTTCCTCTTCTAATAATCTACTTGCACAGGCGATCATGGGTCCTGAAGTAGCTCTGCTGCCCTCCGGAAAGTGGTTCTTGATTTCAACCACATTCTTGCTTCATTAGAGAACACAAACAATCAAATGGTGAGCAAAGTTTGAGGCTGGAAAGGCAAAGTCCCATAGTAACATTTAGGCTTTTCTTTTAGTGTATGCCTTACTCTTCAAAACATCTTCACACGTGATAATTTCCAAAACTTCCTGAATAGCAATGTAAATCAGGTTCCTGTTCTTTCTATAGGAATCTATCTTTTCATGCAAATTAAAGGATATGGTTTCTTATTAATGCTCAGTGTCCCTGAATATTAACAAACAATCAGAAGCTGGACTACCTGGTATACATTAGAGAGACCAAAAAAGTATGATGAACTAATTTGTGAGTGTATTTAGCACAATCTCATCTTTTACAGACAATATATTCTATGGCACTTGCAATTAGAATAACTATTTTTCCCTGAACTGAGATAAACTTTTGTTCTATTAGATATAGAAGGCCACTTCTAGCTGGAAAAAATAGGAGGAAAAAATGAGAATTTTAAGTTTGAGTTGAAAAAAGAGTGAGTTAAAAGTCAAGAGAACAGAGTGGAAGTATTTGTACTTGATCTGCTAAGGATACAAGCTTAACTGCATTTATAAAAAGGGCTTGGACTGTTGCGAAGTCACCATGGACACGGTGAAGATTACACAGTGAGTATTAAATTTCAAAATGATTTACTCAGATCAAAATTATTAAATAAGATTTTAAAAATTATTTGTCAAACATGTGAGAAACTCTGTGTCTTTGGAAACATAATCATATTATTGATATGAGGATCATAAATTTTAACTACTATTATTAGAATGGTATTCACCATAAAATAATATACCACTGAGAAAAAATATAGTTAAGGAGTCTTTAAAAAGTTTCTATAACATAAGAAATTATGGAATGAAGATCTTCCATAGAGTCATATTAGTTCTGAAATAACATGGGTGAAATGTTATTGAGTTTTATCTGTTTTAAATATTCCATTATATTTATTTCATTTTAGAGAACAAACACATATTCCTAAGATTTGCTGAATATTAACAGATATTTTCCCCGTAAGGTATTAAACTTAGCAGCCACAAATCCTTCTCGTACAAGAGTTAACGAAATCTTATCTTTATCCTTGTGGACAGATTATTTTACACATTTCCTCCTTATGAATAAGAATTAATCAATTTGATATTTTTTCCCCAAAGAACACATTGTTAGTCTAGGAACTAGAAGGCAGATACCTTGATTTTTGTTTAAGGCATTAATTTATCTAAAATTTATTTGAGTCTATTTTTAAGAAAATGAGGAAAATAGTTTTGTATGGAAACCAGTAGAAGATAATAAATACTAATGATGAATTCAAATGTTATAAAATGTTGTCACATCTACTAATAAAATAGTTGAGTTTGTATTTTCACTCTGCATTACAGTCCATCTATCTAGACTGTGGACGTTATGTTGTGATTTTCACAATTTTGTGTCTCTGGGTAGTTGCAAACTTGATGTTTAAAACCGAGTGTGCAATGTAATAATCATACCATAGCAGGTATATTTTACCGAGCAAGTATTATGCTCCAGGCCCTGAGATAAATGCTTTGTCTGAGCTATAAATCATATCTTCCTTGGACAGCATAGTGTATTATGCACTCAGATCTTTATATGATGATAAGAACTTGGAGGCTGAGGTGTTTAAAGAGATTTACCTGAGGTCACACCCTAATAAGTGGCAGGACATGGATTAACAATTGCATCTATATGACTCACAACCTATTCTTCATACTCTACATTCTGCTTCTTCCATTAGTTAGAGAAATTGTAGATCTTAAGTAGTTTAAAAAGAAATGTGGAGATACAAATTTTGTTCAAGGTCAGAGGTCCACAATGCTTCTTCGAGAAATGGAAGTTTACGTGTAATAACCTGCTCTAAGCAGGTGACCACGTCATTAATCAGAATTGCTCCCTAACTGCTGTGGCCAGGTGAGGGTTAGTGGCGTTTTTCAGGATCTTATGGCACTATGAAAGGAGAGATCCATTTTTCAACTGACATTGCAAGGAAAAATTTAAAACACACCTCCTACCTTGCCAACATGTTGAACTTTGACCCAGGTGTATCTACATAGAGAATCCAAACAAACAAAAACCCATATAGGCACAACCATAGAGCAGGTTGCTTAATTAAACAGAACTAAATTTTACCCCCACTCTTCAATTACAAGAACAGGCAGACTGAAATTTGCAAAGCCTTCTTCAGAAATCAATGGACAATTTGGCACTTAAACATCTATGCACTGAACAATGTAATAAACAATCAGAATTTCAGTAATAAGTTTCCTGACACAACAGAGTGGCACTTTGCACAGTAGTAATTAGAAAATAGCAGCTGAGGAACCACAGAAAAGGAACTAGACTTTACTGGAATACAGATTATACTGAGCTAATTAATGATTTTCACAAATGCCTTGTTGATTAGATATTAAAGTAAAAATCCCTTATATAATTTCTATATTTAGGGACACCATATAATTTTTCATCCAAGCCAGGATTTTTCCGATAATGAAGAAAGCTCTATTTTTATTTTTCTAAGACAACAGGAGGAAAGCAGTGCTCGCTTGAGCAAAGCAGGATACACGATTCTTTTATTTATAGTTGTTACATATTGGTGTGTACAATCAAGAAGTCAAAAAATGCCTTGGAGTTGGAGAAATCATGACTTCTAATACTGGGTCAACCTTTAGTTGTGTGATTTTGGGTGAATTAATTACTTTAACTGAAAAATGAAAAGAAAAAAATACCTAACTTGAAGGCTTGTGAGAATTAAAAATTATACCTATAACATAATTAACACAGTGCCTCACTTGTTTAAGATACTCAATAAGTAGACATATGTAGAATCCTACTTCTCATTGTGTAGTTTAATTTATTATCATCAATCTATTTGTAATATTAATGTAGCTCTGAGTGTTGGGATCCTATGTTTTGAAACCTGAAAGGGATAGAAAGCTCTGACTCTAATGTAGCAAACTTCTACGCTCAGATCGGTCAAAAGTAAATCATACTGGGCCAGCTCCGTCGCCGAGTGGTTAAGTTTGTGCAATCCGCTGCAGCAGCCCAGGGTTCGGATCCTGGGTGCGGACATGGCGCCACTCGTCAGGCCACTTTTTTTTTTTTTAAAGATTTTATTTTTTTCCTTTTTCTCCCCAAAGCCCCCCGGTACATAGTTGTGTATTCTTCGTTGTGGGTTCTTCTAGTTGTGGCATGTGGGACACTGCCTCAGCGTGGTCTGATGAGCAGTGCCATGTCCGCGCCCAGGATTCGAACTAACGAAACACTGGGCTGCCTGCAGCGGAGCGCGCGAACTTAACCACTCGGCCACGGGGCCAGCCCCACTCGTCAGGCCACTTTGAGGCGGTGTCCCACATCCCACAACTAGAAGAACCTGCAACTAAGATATACAACTATGTATGGGGGAGTTTGGGGAGATAAAGCAGAAAAAAAAAAAGTAAATCATACTCCTTAAAAATTCTGTCTTCATAAGATTAATTGTATATAGGTGTATTGAGTTTAAGGATCAAAGTAATGACATTCTACTTTGACTAGTGAAAAGCAATAGAATGTCCATATTAATATGATTAGAAGGAAACATCAGAATTAAATTTGTTTAATAAAGTCCAAGTCATTCAATAATCTGAAGCAAAAATGTACTATTTTAGTATATAAATAAAATAAGAAAGTGATATTGTGTATAGTTAACAAATAAAATAAACACTGAACTTCAGTTAATTAATACATGTGAAATAGATTTTAGAAACATGGATTTAAGATATGAAAACTTCAGAAAGTAAAGTGGAATTAGTTTCCAATTTTCAAGATTTACTTACTTCACCTATTGTAAGCCAAAGCCACTGATTTTTTTAATGGTTATGGACCTATATCCACATTCAGGTATGTCTATAAGTGTTGTTTGCTTTTGTTTTTGCATATACTATATATTATCTACTTCTCAGCATTTAAAATAATGACAGTTGTGTAATTCCAAGACTAAGAAATTTAATGGGCCAAATTCTTAGTTAAAATGTTCTCTCTTACTTTGTTTTTAATCGACTATAAGCTAAAGAATCAAAACTGTAACAGAAAATGTAAAAAGAGTACATGTTATTTTCCTAGGATAGTGCTATTACAACTTGTGTATTCTCATAGCTATTACACAGCATAGGAAAGTACAAACGAGGTGATTTATTTTTTTCAAGAAAGTTTTAAATATATACAATTTAAGGCCATAGTTTCTTCCTTTTTCACAGTGCAATCCATTTGCCAACCCTTTTAGCCTTTCTCTTTTCAGAACCTTGAACAACCAAGCTACATGTTACTGTGAACAAATTAGTTTTGACACCTTGAGACATTTAATTATTTGCAACAATGAGTCCGATGAAGGTGAAGTTGAGAGAAATTTTTTAATCTCTAGGAAGATATATATGCTCAAAATTCCATTAGTGAAAAGTCCGTAAATAAGCATAATGGAAATGTACAAATAAAGTTTCAAATTTTTAGGAAATGAACATATTACAAAATAGAAATGTAAGATTTAGCAGGTAATCAGAGTTTTTACATCCTGATATTCAGAAGTCTTTTTCAGAGGTGCAGGAAATCTCAGAAAGCGAAGTGAAGTGAATGTGGTGTTCATTTAGCACAGCCATTCATTTTACAGTGGAGGGAACTGAGGTTCAGAGAGGTTAAGTGATTTGCCAGGAGGTTAGGGTCACTTGCCACTGTCTATTAAATTCAGTGAGAGAAGCAACACCTAGGTTTCTTATTTGCCCAATATTCTTTTATTAATTTCATTTGCCAATAACAATAGCAATCTAGGGGCACCTAAAGTCTGTTGCTATGGATAACCTTTTTAATGGGAAAGTTGTGCTAATTAAATTTATATAATCAGGGGCCAGCTCCGTGGCCAAGTGGTTGAGTTTGCTGGCTCCACTGCAGTGGCCCAGGGTTTGGATCTTGGGCTCGGACATGGCACTGCTCATCAGGCCACGTTGAGGCGGCGTCCCACATCCCACAACTAGAGGGACGTGCAACTAAGATATACAAGTGTGTAAGGGGGGGGGCTTGGTGAGATAAAAGCAGGAAAAAAAAAAAAAAGATTGGCAACAGTTGTTAGCCCAGGTGCCAATCTTTGGGGAAAAAAAAAGGAAGACTGGCAACAGTTGTTAGCCCAGGTAAAAGGAGAAATAAACAGTAACACAATAATAGTAGGGGACTTTAACACTCCACTTACACCAATGGGTAGATCATCCAAACAGAAGATCAATAAGGAAACACTTGCCTTAAAGGACACATTAGACCAGATGGACTTAGTAGATATATGCAGAACTTTCCATCCAAAGACTACAGAATACACATTCTTTTCAATGCCCATGGAACATTCTCCAAGATTGATCACATATTAGGCCACAAAACAAGTCTCAATAAATTTAAGAAGATCGAAATAATACCATGCATCTTTTCTGACCACAAAGGTATGAAACTGGAAATCAACTACAGAAAGAAAACCAGAAAAGCCACAAAAATGTGAAGATTGAACAAAATGCTACTGAACAATGATTGGGCCAATGAAGAAATCAAAGAAGAAATCAAAAAATACCTCAACAAAGAAGAAAAATCCCAAATAGACAATCTAAAAGTGCACCTAAAGGTACTGGAAAAAGAACAACAAACAAAGCCCAAAATCAGCAGAAGGAAGGAAATAATAAAAATCAGAGCAGAAATAAGTGAAATAGAGACTAAAAAAACAATAGAAAAAATTAGTGAAACCAAGAGCTGGTTCTTTGAAAAGATAAACAAAATTGACAAACCCTTAGCTAGACTCACGAAGAAAAACAGAGAGAAAGCTCAAATAAATAAAATCAGAAATGAAAGAGGAGAGATTACAACAGACACCTCAGAAATACAAAAGATAATAAGAGAATACTATGAAAAGCTATATGCCAACAAATTGGATAATCTAGAAGAAATGGATAAATTCTTAGAAACATACAACCTTCTAAAACTGGACCAAGAAGATGTAGAAAATTTGAATAGACCAATCACCAGTAAGGAGATCGAAACAGCAATCAAAAAGCTCCCAAAAAATAAAAGTCCAGGACCAGATGGCTTCCCTGGTGAATTTGTCCAAACATTCAAAGAAGACTTAATACCTATCCTTCTCAAACTCTTCCAAAAAATCGAAGAGGAGGGAAGGCTTCCTAACTCCTTCTACGAAGCAAACATTATCCTGATACCAAAACCAGACAAGGACAACACAAAAAAGAAAATTACAGGCCAATGTCACTGATGAACATCGATGCAAAAATCTTCAACAAAATACTAGCAAATCGAATACAACAATACATTAAAAAGATCATACATCATGATCAAGTGGGTTTCATTCCAGGGATGCAGGGATGGCTCAACATCCACAAATCTATCAACGTGATACACCACATTAACAAAATGAAGAATAAAAATCACATCATCATCTCAATAGATGCAGAGAAAGCATTTGACAAGATACAGCATCCATTTATTGTAAAAAGTCTAAATAAAGTGGGTAGAGAAGGAAAATACCTCAACATAATAAAGGCCATATATGACAAACCCACAGCAAATATCATTCTCAATGGAGAAAAACTGAAAGCTATCCCTCTAAGAACAGGAACAAGGATGCCCACTGTCACCACTCTTATTTAACATAGTATTGGAAGTCCTAGCCAGAGCAATCAGTCAAGAAAAAGAAATAAAAGGGATCCACACTGGAAAAGAAGAAGTGAAACTGTCACTCTTTGCAGATGCCATGATTTTATATCTAGAAAACCCTAAAGAGTCCACTAAAAACATTTAGAAATAATAAAGGAATACAGTCAAGTTGTGGGATACAAAATCAATGTACAAAAACCAGTTGCATTTCTATACACTAACAACGAAGTAGCAGAAAGAGAAATTAAGAATACAATCCCATTTACAATTGCAACAAAAAGAATAAAATACCTAGGAATAAACGTAACGAAAGAGGTGAAAGATCTGTACACTGAAAACTATAAATCATTGTTGAAAGAAATCGAAGAAGACACAAAGAAATGGAAAGATATTCCGTGCTCTTGGATTGGAAGAATTAACATCGTTAAAATGCCCATACTTCCTAAAGCAATCTATAGATTCAACACAATGCCTATCAAAGTTCCAACAACATTTTTCACAGAAATAGAACAAAGAACCCTAAAATTTATATGGATCAACAAAAGACGCAGGATAGCCAAAGGATTCCTGAGAAAAAAGAACAAAACTGGAGGTATCACACTCCCTGATTTCAAATTATACTACAAAGCCATAGTAACCAAAACAGCATGGTACTGGTGCAAAAACAGACACACAGATCAATGGAACAAAATTGAGAGCCCAGAAGTAAACCCACACATTTATGGACAACCAATATTCGACAAAGCAGCCAAGAGCATACGATGGAGAAAGGAGAGTCTCTTCAATAAAAGGTGTTGGGAAAACTGGGCAGCCACATGCAAAAGAATGAAAGTAGACCATTCCCTTACACCATGCACAAAAATCAACTCAAAATGGATTAAAGACTTGATTATAAGACCCGAAACTATGAGACTTCTAGAAGAAAACATAGGCAGTACGCTCTATGACATTGGTCTGAGCAGCATATTTTCAAGTCCCGTGTCTGACCAGGCAAGGGAAACAGAAGAAAAAATGAACAATTGGGACTACATCAAACCAAAAAGCTTCTGCACAGCAAAGGAAACCATCAACAAAACAAAAAGACAACCTAACAATTGGGAGAAGATATTTGCAAACCATATATCAGATAAGGGATTAATATCCAAAATATACAAAGAACTCATACAGCTCAACAACAAAAAAACCAACAATCTAATTGGAAAATGGGCAAAAGATCTGAACAGAGATTTCTCCAAAGAAGATATACAGATGGCCAACAGGCATACGAAAAGATGCTCAACATCATTAGCTATCAGGGAAATGCAAATCCAAACTACAATGAGGTATCACCTCACTCTGGTCAGAATGGCTATAATTAACAAGACAGGAAACGACAAATGTTGGAGAGGGTTTGGAGAGAAGGGAACCCTTGTTCACTGCTAGTGGCAGTGCAAACTGGTGCAGCCACTATGGAAAGCAATATGGAGTATCCTCAGAAAATTAAGAATAGATCTACCATAGGATCCAGCTATTCCACTGCTGGGTATTTATCCAAAGAACTTGGAAACACAAAGGCATAAAGATACTTGCACCCCTATGTTCATTGTGGCATTATACACAATAGCCAAGACATGGAAGCAACCTAGGTGCCCATCAAGGGACGAATGGATAAAGAAGATGTGGTATTTATACACGGTGGACTACTACTCAGCCATAAGAAATGATGAAATCCGGCCATTTGTGACAACATGGATGCACCTTCAGTGTATTATTCTGAGTGAGATAAGTCAGAAGGAAAAAGTCAAATACCATATGATCTCACTCATAAGTAGAAGATAAAAACAAAAACAAAAACAAAACACAGCATTGGAGATTGGACTGGTGGTTACCTTTGGGGAAGGGGGAGGAGGGGGTGCAAAAGAGGTGATTAGGCTCACATGTGAGGGGATGCACTGTAATTAGTGTTCGGGTGGTGAACATGATGTAATGTATACAGAATCTGAAATATGATGTACATCTGAAAAAATAAAAATAAAAAAAAATTATATAATCATAAAAATGGTACAGCTAATTTTTCCAAGTACATCTATGGCTATGCTGATTTAACTAGCTATAATTAGAGAATTCTGAGAATTTTTAATCTATTAACTGTTTCATTCATTTATTAATTAATAATTCGTAAATGTTTATTAAATGAACTATTTTGTGAATACGTGTGTGTGTGTGTATGTGTATTCTAAAGTTTGTTTTCCCTTACAATTTTTACAATCTTAAAAAAGTGTTAGGGGCTGGCCCCACCGCCTGGAGGTTGAGTTTGGCACACTCTGCTTCAGTGGCCTGGGTTCTGTTCCTGGGCACAGACCTACACCACTCATCACCGGCCATGCTGTGGCAGCAACCCACACACAAAATACAGGAAGATTGGCACAGATGTCAACTCAGAGTGAATCTTCCTCAGCAAAAAGGAAAGCAAAAGAAAGATCGCCTTCTTCTGAGAGTGATAATTAGTCGAATTTGGTACATAAAATAAATATTTCAATTGATGTTTACTAATATTCAACCATGTAAAATGTTTTAAGATATGCAATGCAAAATATGTCATGAACACACATTTTTTTGTATTTTAGCCTGTCAATATACTTAAGATATAATGTGAAATATAATTAAGCTTTTTGCATTAAAGTGTATGAGAAACATTATCACATCATTTTTATCATACTTATAAGTGTAAGTATATTCAGCTTGAAACTGTTAAAAGTAAGTCTAGATAAGTCTAGGTAGAAGTGTCAATAGAAAAATACAAGCATAAATATATAAATATCATATAATAAAATAGACCATAAGTCTAGGACAAAATGTCCTTTTCATATATGCTGATTTTTTTCTGTTCACAATTCACACATGAATATTCTGCATACATTATATTCCTTAATATTGAAATACTTGGAAATTTTCTTTAAACGTGCCCAAATTCAAAGTTACTAATTGTTTTAATGAAAACATTTCCTACTATTTTCTAAATGAAAAGGGGTAATGTTATCTTAGAAATAATGCAGACTTTCCTCCATTTGTGGTAATTGCTCTGGCTTACTTTTCATAGTCATTTTCATTTCCATTTCATTACAGTGTTATGAAATGTTTATAAAATACCCCACTATAAAAAAGATTGGTAGATTTCTAATCGCTTTAAATGATGCATACACGTATTTTTGTTTTGTAAAATATATTTTTAAAAATACTCCTTTTTTTATACTGAATGATGAAATTGTAGAACTACTCCCACATCCAGGAAGCTGTGGATTATCCATGTATCTAGCTGTGAATAGCTCTATATATTTATTCTTTGTCTATTTATTGCATCATTGAAATGTTTTTACAGAAACAATTCTCTTAGCAAGATTATAATAAAACTTACTTCCGCTTTTGAAGAACAGATTCTTTCATGGTTAATGACATACAAAATTCTGCTCAAAGTTTCCTTAACATTTTATTAAAATATTTTGATATTTTACAATTATTCTGATGTTATAGAATCACATGTGATTTGTTTTCTATTTAATTACTTTTATTAATTTCTATTAAGGTAATTTTCCATTTATTTGTTTGAAAAATTCTATGTTCAGAGTTAATTTGAACAAAATTTTATTTACTTCTCTAGGAAGGAAAATAGGGAAAATTGTCAACACATTATACAACTAAGGACAATATTCAACACATTAAACAAAGATGGGAGTAGTCATTTTTTTCAGACAATAACTAGCAGCAAATACTTCAGAACTATAATTGACATCCATAAACTACTTTCCTTGAAGCATCTAAAAGTAATTTGTAGAAATTACTTAATTAGCCTCTCAGCAGTTCCCGGCAGTGGATTGCATTGTAATTACAGTGCAATACAGTGCACACTATTGATGGAGAGCATGAGCGCAGATATCTGTACAGCGCTACATGTGCAAAGGAAGCCGGGACCCGGTCAATAGGAAACCCTGCACGGGCACATTCCTCACACTTGTTCGCTAAGGGGGACAGGTAACCAAGGTTGTTTTGTGTACTCTTCCTCCTCGTTCGTTTAGTTTTCCCCAGAAATATCTTAACGACTTTTGCATTTTTTCTGTTCTCTTTGCTCTCTGTCACAGACAAAAGAATTTTTATGTTTTGAAAAATAACTCACTGAGAATATACACTTCATGTTGTTTTCATAGGCTAAGAAAGAGGGGGCGAAACAGATACAGACGGAGACAGAGAGGGAAAGAGTACAAATTCAGGAAAAGTCATTGGAAAATGAAATTAAATGCCCAAAGCATGAAAGCTTGTAGAAAGTTCAGGAAATACTTCTTACATTTGATGAGTCCATAGTAGACAATACATCAGAAGTGTACTAAATTGAGTAATTGGAACAAATTCTTCTTTCCTTTCTGTTTCCAGGCAGTTGATCACATAACCCTGCATTTTCTCCCTTTAGAGGCAGAGGTTATTTCTCTAACCTTTGTCTTTGGACTGGGGCATGTGGTTCCCTGATTCAAAGGATGCTAGCAGACATTGTGCAAATTGAGGCTTAAAATGGACTTGCACAGTTGGACTTTCCTTCATGTGGTTCTTGTATTGCCACAGTAAGAAGATGTCTCTGGGGCCCATCCAGTGGCATAGCAGTTAGCTTCGCATGCTCCACTTCAGAGGCCCACGGTTTGCCTGTTCCGATCCTGGGTGTGGACCTACACACACTTATCAAATCATGCTGTGGCAGGCGTCCCACATATAAAGTAGGGGAAGATGGGCAAAGATGTTAGTTCAGGGCCAGTCTTCCTAGCAAAAAGAGGAGGTTTGGCGGTAGATGTTAGCTCAGGGCTAATCTTCCTTAAAAAAAAAAAAAAGAAAGAAAAAGATGTCTCTGCTAGTCTGCTGATACATAGAGGATGGGAAACAGATGAAACAAACTGGCAATCTCCAGCTTGGAGCTAAGCCCAGATGAACCTACCCTAAATAAACTTATGTACAAATACACAGATGAAAATGAATGATTCTCATTTAAGGATCCAGAATTTTGGGGTAGTTTGTTTCACAATATTATTTTGGCAACATTTGACCGATATAGAATAACACAGTGGAAATTGTAAGTTAGATTCAAGATATAGAGAGACTTTTATTTTAGATTTCATTTTTCTATAAGACACTGCTCATTTTTGCATTTGTATACGCATCCACATGTTAGGGATAAACTAAACAAGAGCTTTAATTTACAATTTGATTTCAGTGTCAGTATTTAGAAGGCTCTATTACATGGTGACTTCAACATTGTTTCTGGTCTTGACCTTAAAGACACAGACAGCCAATTATTTCTCCAGCCAAAATGGCTTCACCTGGGATCAGCAAAGAACTGCAATTTGGAGTCTGCAACTATGGCGAGCCACATGCAAGTCCTGAGCAACAAGGGGAGGAGAAACCCTCTTATAGAGGAGCAAAGAAAGTTGGGAGAGCTATTGTAAGCAAAAAGTCCATTGGAGGAGACTAGGAGATCAAAGTGTGGTGGCTTTTCGTTGGCCGTGTTGTGACAGTCTCTCCTTGGCTATTACTGGGCAGGAAGAGGAAGTCTTCTTCCTGTTGGGCTCTGCAATGGTTAATACATGTGAGAGCTCTCCTTTCTGGCCTCTCAACTCTATTTTCAGTGAGGTTTCTGTTTATTGATTTTCACACTGCTATTGCTGATCGAGCATATTCTTGACTAATAACTGTGAAATCTTTTAGGTTACCTTCATTTCAAATTAGAATAAAACCCCAATACCATGAGCAAAGCTTGTTGATAAAATTATTGCTAATAGCTATATAGTGACTTTCAGATATTGGTGAAATATTTGAGACACACAAATGTTAAAGCTCATGAAACAAGCATGATGAAGTCCATGAGTGAGATAGGAACTGCAAAAATTTAATACTTTTTTAACCCTTTATTTGTGACTATCACATAGCCTAATGTTACAGAATTACTGAATGTGTGGAAGAAAGAAGCCCATTTTCATTATCTTTCCTCAAAGACAAGACACTAGTTAAAAATGATATTAAAACCATATTTTCATGTAGTTACAATTTTTGTTCTGGTGATGAGACCTTTTAAGATCTACCTTAGCAATCGTATCTCAATAAAGCTGAAAACAATTTTTGCCTTGTCACAAACTTGTACATGATGTTGAAAGAAAAGGAAAAAGCAACTACTTATAGTGTTTCTGATATGATACTTCATGAGGTATATTTGCTAAAATATTTAATCTAAATATAATTAATTCCTTAAACCTTGTTTCTAAATTATAGGAAATAAATGGAATTAGGAAGAAACCATTAAGTAAATCCAGAAGCAGGACAATCTATAAGACAACTGTCATTAGTTCATAAGAAATTAATGTCACAAAATAAAAAAGTTGAAGCAAGTTCAGTGTCGAAAAGTGACTAAGAAGATATAACAACCAAATTCAACGAGTGAAATTATATTGTATCATATATCTAAAAATATTTATGAAGTCATTTTTGGAAAAACTTAGAGTATAAATATACTATCTAGGCATGAAGTATCATGGAATCTGTATGTGAATTACAAGTGATATAAAATAAATAAAAGAGAGACAGAGAAAAAGAGAGAGAGGGAGAGTGAGCAAATAAGGCCCAAGGTTAACCGTGAAATCTGTGAAGAAGGAGTAAAATTATTTATTTAACTATTTTATATACTTAAGTGTTTTCATAATAAAAATTGAGGGAAAATCAACAGCATAATTTCAACAATATCCAAAAAGTAAGTTTAAATTTCTGCTTACACACAAAAACCCCCAAATACTGTACTTTGCAAATAATAACACAAACTAGGGACAAATTTTATTTTACAAGCAGTCATAGTCGATATGCTTCTGGAACCACTCATTAACAGGCAAGGGGATTCTAATTTGCTACTTGCTCTAAAGAGCCCTTTACATTTTATATCAGGAAAGGTGCATTATTCAATGTGTGTAAAATAAAAGGCAAGACATAGTTAAAAATTCAAAGATTATCTGTCTATTTTGAAAACCAATCACATCCTTCTTTGGCCACATTTCTTGATTCATATTGTAAGGATGAGGTTTAATCAGGCAGCAGGCGTATGAGAAACACTAGAAGTAAAAGATATAATGAGGATGACAATCCAAACTCAATTCAGGAAATGTTCCGAGAGCATCTTCCTCAAGCTATAAACACTTTTGCTTTGTGAGATTATTTGAATCAATCTACTTGACCACAAACAATGAAATCATTCAAGTCCAAGTATGGAAAAAAAGAGAAATCTTTGTCAAGTTCATTTACTATTAGAGAATTAAGACAAACAACCTGGTGGCAGCCACTTCAGAGCTGACCAAAATCTAATGTGGTTCTCCACACCCCTCTGGAGAAAGTGGGTATTATGTAGAATGTTGCCATCTTGTGCGTGCTATGAGATCCGGCAATGCTGAGAAATAATTTTCCTTTAAAAAATCTGACTCAAAACACCTTTTGTAATTTATATTTGATAGTAAAAATTTTCAGTTTTTAGATTTAATTCTTAATCTCAGAAGCTTGTTCTTTTTAGCAATGTTTGCCATTGATCTGGTCTTTGACAGGGAATTAATTTTAATATATACCCATTTCATTTGGTAAAAATGTATACTTGCAGCATCACTAAATCATACAAATATTCAAATTAATTATAAATATTAAATACATTATATTTAAATGCATATAACCATTTTTCAAACACATTATTTAATTTTAAAATTGTTGACATTTTATTTTTTCAAATAAATTTTATCTAATTTTATCTTCTTCAAATATTTAAGTACATCAAATAATTTTGTTATGCTAACTTAATTTTACCTTGTTTTCCATTTCATTTTTAACATATTCAGTTTACCTATGTAAGTGTTCTAGTATTAGAAAGTCAAAGAAATTGGCAAGTTATGATGCTTTCAAAGGGAAATTTAGTATTACTATCATCGATGGCAGTGATACTGTGAAGTATTAGAAATAACATACTAAATATTTGCAGATAGGGTGACTGTATAGAATGAGTCTTGAGTTAAGTGTGATGCTTTAGTCATACACTTTATTGTATTTGCTCATCTCTCAGAGGTATTCACTAAAACTGGGGAGCTAATCACGTGAAGAAATGCGCATTCTCCGTGCTTTAGAATTTCATTCCCTGTGTACCAAGTACAAAAACCTGTAGATTTCTCAAGGAACTTTACCTTCAAACTCTCTACATAAAAGAGCATTATGAATATTTTTATCAGCTGTATTTTAACATTAAGTAAATAACTCAAAGATTGGCTTGGCGTGTTTCTGGTTTTAAGTGTGTCTAGTGAAAATTAGAAAGGTCTTTTTCTTTAAATGATAATAACTTTGTTATTAGATGCTATTTGCCATCAACAGGCTTTCATTTATCATAACAAATGAACATAATTCTGTGATGTGTGAACTTTTGTATGTGAAATATTTGACCTCTTCCAGAGACACCATAATTTATGATATGATTAATACATAAATGCACCCATATGTTTATCATTATAATTTCCTTTTTTTATCCAAATTCTTAGAGTCATAAGTTAGTGAGAAAGTGATTGATGATATTCTTTCTGTAGGTTTAGCCATTTGTTCTAGACACCAACATTGAGATAAACATTGCTTTCCATCTGTACGGGTTGGAGTGTCTGTCTGTCTGCCGCAGGCATAGGAATACATGAATTTGAAATGTTGATCACCAATGTTGTCATTGATGTTTTCAATCAAAATCAGTAAGCAAAGAAGGCTTCTACTGATTATTGATATGTGATAAATTGATAACATGGCTTAAAAAGTTATCAATTAAACATTTTTCAAGAAAATTTATCAGCCTGTACTCAAAGCATAACAAGTATTAAAAAATGCATATGCAATTAGCTCTGTCCATTGCCATGGCAGATGCCTGATTTGGTGTTAAATTAATTACCAAATGCCTTTGCTTTCTGACAGTTGGATATTTTAGACTTCAAAGGCAAATAGATTTTGAAGCAATATAATAACAATCTTAGAAATGCGAAGTGCAGCAGAGCTGAAAAGTGAAAACTCAACAGGCTAGGCTGTTAATATCTTCCGGAAGAGTTAATCAGTCATAGGGTGACAACTGTAAAAGTACAAATCATATGTGGTACAAATATAATTCACTTTCAATAAAATTTTTATTTTGATATAACTTCAATAAAATAAAACTTCAAGGTGGCAAATTATTGTACAAATTAATTGCAAGTTAAATGTATTATATCTCTGAATTCCATCCTAGAAGGTCATCAAGTTGCTGTAAAATTTTTGGTTGTAATTAGCAGTAAACATATAGAGACTGCATATTCTAGAATTTTGATCATTATTCACTGGATGCATTTCCAAGAGCACTACTTTCAAACTTTCACTATTTTACTATCAGATCAAACTTAATAGAAACATTTTTTAATTCATTCAAGAACTTGCGCTAGATATGAATCAGACATAGCATGATGATTATAATTTAAAGGAATTACTTTTGACAAATATCAGAATAAATTTACCTGCATATTATTTTGTAATGTTTCCAAATGAGGTGTAATTTCGAAGCTCATCTATAAGCTTATTTAGAGAAGCTGATTATTCGTTGACGTACCATGAAAATTAACAGACTAAAAACTATGAAATCACTATCTGTGTGTCTGTAAATATAGCATATTCTAACATAAATATACTTAAGCTTAAACTACTCATTTTCAAAAATATCTAAATGTTTGATCTTACTTATTTTAAATATTTCTCACAGAAACTTCTATTTAATTCAAATAATTTCTGTATTTTTACCAGATAATATTTGTAAGAAACTGCTAAAGAAAAAATTTTTTTAAAAGTTGCCAAATTTTATTGTGATTAGTATATTAATTATTCAATCCGAATTTATTTAAATGTGTGCTCTAACATCAAAATTGTCTACTTCGTTAAATATAAATTCCTTATGGAAGTGTTAATATCAATCATTCTCTAGTCTATGATGCTAGTGGCTTTTAAAAATATTTCAATCATGTGGGCTGCCCAGTGGTGTATTGAGTAAGTTCACACACTCTGCTTTGGCAGCCCAGGATTCGTGGGTTCAGATCCCGTTCGCGGACCCAGCAGCACTCGTCAAGCCATGCCATGGCAGCATCCACATAAAATAGAGGAAGATTGGCATAGATGTTAGCTCAGCAACAATCTTCCTCAAGCAAAAGAGGAAGATTGACAACAGATGTTAGCTCAGGGCCAATCTTCCTTACAAAAAAGCTTTCAATTGTGCATTTAGTATGCTGGTTAATATTTGCCTTCATATCTTCCTCTTTCAAAAGTCTGTCTCTATCTTTCTCTCTTCTACAGCACCTAGCCCTTTCCTTTCCTACTATCTATAGTAGATGCTTGATGTAAGCTTCTTTAATGAAAACATATTAAGAACAAAATATTTAGCATATATCCTGTAACATTTATAGAAATATTAATCTAGTAACCATAAAACATTTTGTTGAAAATTGAATAGTAAGTAAATTTCAAATAGTTTACTTTCTTTCAGACTTTAAAATATACTATAGGTACAACTTGTAAAATTTATGCAATTAAATAAGCAGCTAATTCTTGTAATGCTCCTATTTTATTTATTTTTGGATGCATACACATAACAGGGCCCAGTTTGGGATTTTATATTTATTAAAGAATTCAAATATTATCCAAGTGAATATGGAATGACTTTCACAATATTTATTGAATACCTTTGTGTAACAGTGTAGAATCTTGATTCATCATTTAATCATTTTTAAATTATGTATTTACAATAAATAAAATGTAAAATGTAGAAATAGCTTAGCTAAGATCAGATATAATTATTTTATAAGATTGTCCTATATTAATTTCTGGCCACTTTGTCTCTATGTGTAAAAATAGGTGCAAAAGACATGTTGGAAAAAATGAAGGTGGCATAAACTCAGAAATTGTCCAAGGCCAAAAGGTAATAAGTTTCAACATGGCAAAATATTTTGATGCCATGTCCTTGGAACCTAAAATATGATTTCCCATTTACAAGATAATCACACCACAGCCTATGCACTATAAGACATAACCAAAGCAGTAAGGAGTGTTTATGAAACAAAAGGTGGTAATCAAATTTTGTGAAAAGTGTTAGAAAGGAACAGCTGTGATTTAAACAAGTTATTTTGAAATTTGTAATCCCTCAACAGAGGAAAAATGAAAAAGACAGCTATAGACTCCTGGAAGGCACACGCTATGTATACATTTACCGTACAATACAGTAATTGCACTCCCAGGTATATACCTAATTATGTTCCAAACAGAGACTCAAACATGTAAGTGTATACCAATGTTTGTTGCAGTAATTATTTGCAATAACAAAGAAGTGGAAACAATTCAAGTGTCCACCAACAGATAAATGGATAAAACAATGTAGTATAATATTAATGGAATAATGTTCAGGCATAAAAAGGAATGAAGTTTTGATACATGCTACAAAATGTATGACTTGACAATATTGTACTAAGTGAAATAAGGGAGACACAAAAGGACAAATATTGTATGATGCCACTGATATTATTTAGAATAGGCAAATCAATAAAGGCAGAAAGCAGACTAGAGGTTACCAGAGACCGAACAGAGGAGAGAATCAGTAGTTATTGCTTAATGGGTGTAGAGTGTCTGCTTTGGTTGATGAAAATTTTTGAATTAGATAGTATGATGTTCGTGCAGTGTTGTCAATGCAATCAAAGGTGAAGGTGCTGCAACTTTTAAATTTCATGACATTGATTTCTTGTGAACTCAGGACAGTTATAGAGTATGCTGATTTATAACATTCCCTCCCTCACCTAAGCTGTGCCAAAAACTAGAGTTTCACTAGGTGAGGCTGGCTATGAAAGCTAGCAACTTTGCTGAGAGATGTAGTGGACATGTTTTAGGTTAAGGGAAGGGGCACCAAAACACATGACTTTGTCAGAAAAAAGTGTTAAATGTGGACGGAAAAGCCATGGGAAACTTGCAGTTTTGTGAGACTCAGGCCATAGTTAGCTTAGGATAAGCAGTGAACCAGCCAGAAATTTATCATAGTTGTCTGGGAAAAGCTGCAGAAAGGCCAGTTAAGTCTCCCTAAATCCTTGGCTGTCTGGACATTATATGCATGCACAGGGAGGCCAGGGTGAGCATGGTGGTAAGAAAAATCATGGAGAAACGAGAACCAACTCAATTTTGAATGTGCTTTTAAGCAGCCACCAAGAGTGATTATCAGAGGGTGGAAGCCTAGTGGGTTTCAGATGTTTGACCAGAATCTATGTTCAAATCATTGGCCAAACACAAAGTTACACAAACACAGGGGAAATCTATAGAAAGCAGTGATAAAAGACATAAAAATATTTTTTTTTTAAAGGCAGAAACATGAGCAGTCATAGACTATGGGAAGCATTCCTCAGTTTAGGTCCAGACAAGTTACAAAGTGGGGGAAAAACAAATAATAAGAATTCACCGTTAGTGAAATATATTATCTAAAACGTTCACACTAGGAAATGTATCTCATACTCAGTAAAACAAGAGCCATCAATAGGTTCCACACATGAGTGGGCTCAAATATTGGATTTAGTAAACAAAAACTTCAAAGTGGCTATTAGAAATATATGAAAATCATTTTTAAAAGATAATGGCAATGTTTTTAAAAATAAAGACTTTCAATAGAGAGATTGAAATTTCAAAAATAACCCACATGGAAATTCTAAATTTAAAAATATAATAACTAAAATTAGAACAAGGAAACAAAAATACACTATAAGTTCTAAAGAGTGGATTTAAGGTGAAATAAATAATCAGTTACATTGAAGATGGATGGGTAGAAAGAGTCTGTTGAACTAAGAGGAAAAAAGACTGAAGAAAGATTAAAAGTAACAGAAAACAACATCAAGCACACCAACATAATTATAATGGGAGTTCAGAAAGAAAGGAGAAAGGAAAGAAGTAAAAATTATTTTAATGTATAATGACAGAAAACTTCCCAAATTTAATGAAAACCATCCCAATTAGACTAAACACAAAGAAATCCACAGTCAGACATGTGAAATAACTTGTAGAACAACTGAATATTAAAGAGAAAGAGAAAATCTTGAAAGCTGCAGGAAAAAAAAAATATCTCATCACTTACAGGGATGTAACAATAGGATTAATGGCTGACATTTCTTTAGTGACAAGAAAGTCCAGAATTAAATAAAATGAAATATTCAAGTACAGAAAGGAAAAATCTGTCAATCAAGAATATTATATCTAGAAAAGTTATCAGTCAGAAGTGACAACAGGCTGGCCTGGTGACATAGTGGTTAAGTCCATGCATTCCACTTTGGCAGCCTGGGGTTTGTAGGTTCAGATCCCAGGTATGGACTGATGTACCGCTCATGAAGCCATGCTGTGATAGCATCCCACATACAAAATAGAGGAAGAAGAAGTCTTCCTCAAGCTAAAAAACAAAGATTGGCAACAGATGTTAGTTCAGGGCCAATCTTCCTCATACAAAAATATGAAGACAAAGTCAAAACATTTCCTGATAAACAAAAGCTGAGAGAAAGCATGGGTAGCATACTTCCCTTAAAAAAAAATACCAAAGGACTCCATCAGGCTTAAAGGAAAGAATGACAGACAGAAACGCAAATCTACATGAAGAATTGAAGAGCTCCAGAAATGATCAGTATGTGGATAAATATAAAGACTATGTTATGGACTGAACTGTGGCCTCCTAGAATTTGTATTTTGAAGTCTTAACTCTCAGTACCTTAGAATATGACTATATTTGGAGGTTGGGCCTTTAGAAAGGTAATGTAAAATGAGGTCATAGGGGCAAGACCCAATCCAATAGAAGTGGTGTCTTTATAAGAGGAGAAAAGTAGGACACAGACATGTATACAGAAGACCATGTGAAGACACAGAGAGACGATGGCCATTTATAGAGAGAGGTCTGAGAAGAAACCAACTCTGGGAACAACCTGATCTTGGACTTCTAGCCTCGAAGACTGGAATAGGTGTTCAACTTTGTTAATGTTAGATTATAGTTAGGAATAAGCCAGAAAATATTGTAAATGTTGAGTCAATAAAGAAATAAAGTTCACATCCAGAGTGATAGAAAGACTGTGGAGAATAGTGAACCAAATTACTCTACAGAATTTATGATTTAGATTTCATTTGGGATGATACTAACTGGTAGAAGAACTAACACAGTGTTCTGTGTCAGTCACTCTTCTTTGCACTAGAATGAAGGCTCCCCAAGGGCACATACTTCCTCTCTTTTATACACTGATGCTTCTCAGTTAACCAAAACAGTGTGGGATACATGAAAAGTCCCTCAGTAAATATTGTGGAATCGTTAAAGTAATGAAAGTACAGATGAGGTTATATCTAGCTCCATGTTAATATTCCAGAAGTTAGTTTTGTAATGCCAAACACGTATTGAAGAGCATGAGTTTGAAGTATTTCTAAAAACAGAGAAAGATTGCTGAGAAGAGGAAAAGAGCTTTTACCGTAAATATGTCCTTTGGCTTAAATGACATATCATGAGTCTAAAATATTGTTTGACTTTAGAGTCATAAATTGCCAGTGATGGTTCCCTGACCACCGCCTAAAAACCAAATGAAAAAGCATCCTGCACGCAAAGCTAAAAATAGTGTCAGTATCCACAATATGCATATTTATTCCAATTATAAAAGTTTAGTGTATAGTCATAAATCTATTACTCATATTGGAATTGAATTTCAAAATATTAACAAAAGTATAATGAAAAACTTAGACTATAATGTATTTTTCTAAATGAACCCGTTTTTCATATGGATGAATTTAAATCAGATTTCTGTGTTTAAAATATTATTAAAAATTAAGGACTCCAGCTTCAGATTATTAGTATTCTTAATATTGTCAGCATCTTGCACCTACCTTATCTTTGGCATCTGTAACATATTAGAAACTGAAGTACAAAGTTTAGTTATTCCCTTTTAAAGTAACATGTGAAATCAGAGAAATGTCTCTGTGTCTCTTTCTTCTGCATAAACATATATGTTCATGCACAGCACACAGTAACTCACATCCCAACTTCAAACGACACAATGCTTGAGAAGGAAAATAATAACATGGTCTTATTACTTGTAAAATTTAAACTCGAAATGACTTCTATGTATTATTTTTTATCTAAGTAGTCTCTAGAATGTTGAACAAATATCGTAGGTCTTATTTGGACAGAATTCATAATTAAGAGAATATTTATATGGTGCCCTTATAAATACATGGAAGAATTGACAATTTGAGCTGTGTTTTGCCTTTGAACAAAACAGTAAATGGCATCTCATACAAGAAAAAAACCAGTTTTCATTAGATATTTTTAGATAGTATTTACGTTATTCATACTAGCCTCTTACTTTCTTTTCAATGTCTGAAGGAACTGTGGTACTAAATTTTCTTTCATTTCTGATGTTTACAATTTATGGTAAATATTTTTAAAGTAATAATCATTTTTTTTAAATTTAAAACTTGTTCATTTTTAAGTTTCTGTCTCAGCCAAACACTTAGTAATTAATGTTTCACAGACAGATTTTTTCTGTGGTAAAATATACGTAATATAAAATTTACTATTTTAACCATTTTAAACATGCAGCTCAGTGGCTTTGCGTACACGGACATTGTTGTGTAACCATCACCGCCATCTGTCTTCAGAACATTTTCACCTTTCCCAGTTGACACTTTGCACAATTAAGCGATGACTTCCCATTCCTCTTTCCCCCAGCCCTTGACAACCACCATTCTACTTTCTGTCTTTACAAATTTAGCTGTTCTAGATATCTCTTATCACTAGAATCATACACTATTTGTCCTTTTCTGACTGGTTCATTTCATTTAGTATAATGTTTTTAAGATTCTTCCATGTTGAAGCTTGTGTCAGAATTTCCTTTTCTTTTAAGGCTGAATAATTTCCCACTGAATGTACATACCACATTATTTTTATCAATTCATCTATGGATGAGGTTGTGAATTTCTTCCACCTTTGGTATTATGAATAATACTGCTATAAACATGGATATACATAGATGGATTTTATTTTTTAATTGAAATATATATTTTTATACCTCATAAAAACAAAAATTCCCTTGAGGGAGGGCTTAATTCAAGATCATCTTATTTGTTTCTAGAAATTTTTCCTGACAGGTGATTATGAAAGATTGCTTGCATCAAAACAATTTCCTTATTGGACTATTTTTACAAATACCTTTAATCAAAGTAACACTTATTTTAAATACCTAAAAACACACTGATAAATTTTTATTGTGTATACACTGATGTTGAGATGAATTATTGTTAAAGTACTCCTCAAAAGAGGTTGCACTATTTTAAATGCACAATATGTAGACATTTAATAATACATGTAATGTATGGCATGTTTGTGTATATACGCATATAGGCTTATGTGTTTGCACATATGTACGTTTAAACATATATATACAGATATACATGTGTGTATTGCTATTAATTTGACTATTCTAGGTGCTTCATATTTGTGTAATAATACATTATTTACATGTGTATCTGTGTGTGTGTGTGTGTATATATATATACAAACATATATAAACATACACTATTTTGGGATCTGGTGAATGAATCACATATAAATTTAACTTCTAATAAGGAAATGAGAAACAGAGTGTCTGTGTTTATTTACGTCATTTGTTCAGCTGTGAAAAGTAACTGCTGTTAGTTAACTGTTACAGGATCTGGCACATCTTAATGTCTTAGATGGATAGCATAGGGCCCCCAAAATGACTATATGGTACAATCTGACTCTAGGAGAAAGCAGTTGTGGGAACAGCAAATTTCTCTCAGTGTATTGAGGGAAAAGAGTCTATTATGATTATACGTTGTAAATCAAAAAATAAAGCAATTTGGGTGTGTATGCACACATCCATGATTATCTGAAGAGAAAAAGAGCAGTTTGTTGACATAGATACACAAAGGGGATGGAGGAATGACAACGTGAGTAGTTTGGAGGAGGGAGAAAGGAGAGGGGCAAATCAAAAGAGAATCACACCAACAAGTGGAGTATGAAAGATATGATCCAATTTATGTATATCTATAGAAAAAATAGGAGAAATAAAAATATAGAGAGAGCCAAATACAAGCTGGCGGTGATGTCGATGATTTATTTTTAAATTAAGAAATAGGCCATTTAGGAGCTTGGAAGTCATCCCTCCTGTCCTTATAACAAGAAAAAAGAAAAAGAAGCTGAAAATTAATAACTTTTCTTAGATCTGTCAGAGAATTGAAGTCACAGGGCAAATTACTGCACCCAAAATTGGAGGGGCAGACCGGCAGTTATGGAGAACCACAGCTTAGTGGAGCAAAAGTCCAGGTGTAGAAGTCTGCTGCTGGAGCTGATATTGTGATAGGAAAACTTAAACTGTAATTGATGAATTCTTAAAGTCTTCGTGTGGACAAGCTTGAGATTTAACTCCGGAGGGGCCCCCACACACTCATTTACGCTAGAAAGAGTAGTAAATGAACATATTAGGCAGAAACAATAAAAAGTTAAGAAGATCAATGTTAAGAAGATCAATGAATAAAGTTAAAGAAACTTAAGAAGATCAATGAATAAAAGTCTCAGTAAGGTAAAAGGTTTTTTGAAGTCAGGATACAATGGTTTGTGAATGACTTGTAATTTTGAAGGCATTAGTAAAGAGTTGAATGCTGGAAACTGAGTTGATGAAGGTGGTGAATTTTGGGGAAATGATAAGAACTAATGAATGATCATAGGAGTGAATAGTTTAGAAAAGATTGAGTAGTATTTGGAAGAGAAGTGGTCACAGAAGTGAGGTGACAGTTATTGAAGGAGCTGTCATTGTAGATAGTGAAACCCCAAGATATATAACAGAAATAATGCTGAAAATAGTAAAGCTCTCAAGGAATTACAAGTGGTAACTTAGGAATCAATAGATAACTACAACCAGAGATCACTGGTTGTACAGTCTTATGAGAAGAAAGTCAAAGTAGTCTTCTAGGATGGGTGGCTGAAAATAATCTGTAAAGATAAATTACAATGAGTATAAAAGAAGTCACCTTCCCACACGCACCAACTGTAGGAGATAAATGTGGGTCAGAATAATAACTTGTAAGTTTGATAATATTAAATAGCAACAAGATCTCTTTATTTCATAGTTTATTTTATAGTTATTTAATAGTTCTCTTTATTTCATAACTATATGTTATAAATTATTTTAAGACAATTTAACAGATATCAATTTTATCTTCTGTGATTATTCTGAATAGTTTACAAAATGCTACAATTCACGGGCTTAAAGTTTACAATATTTGCATCCTGGCACTGTTTTGAGTTTAGCATACATTCTCCCAACTGATGATGTGCACTTTA
Organism: Equus asinus; assembly: GCF_041296235.1. Classification (NCBI taxonomy): domain Eukaryota; kingdom Metazoa; phylum Chordata; class Mammalia; order Perissodactyla; family Equidae; genus Equus; species Equus asinus. The sequence continues at coordinate 61,057,698 of NC_091794.1, forward strand.
AAATGAGAAATTCATAAGATAAAAATCTAATTTTTTACTTGAATATTATATTTTAACATGGAAGTCAAAAAAACCTTAAAAGCAAAAGATCTAATATTTAATACTCTCTAACTTTCAAATATTAAAAAAGTATAGTTTGAAACTTTTCTCAAGAATTTATGCTAATATAATAATATTGTATCATTTCTATTTCAGGGTGGTTTTGTTTTCAAAATATTTCTGGGAACTATATAATAATTGCATCCTACATGTTTCTAAAGACACAGTTGAGATTCCAGAGAAGATGACTGCTGGCAGATCAGTAATCTTACAGTGATGAGTTACAGTTTTATAGAGTTTTGATGCAAATATTCTTCTTAGTTGACACTGACTACAATTCAAGCAGCGCTTGTTCTAGTTATGAATTGTTGTCTTTAAAAACAATCACTAAGAAAAAAGAAAAAAATTACAGCAATTGTCGAAGACACTAAACTATTGATTCCTGGTGCTTAAATTGTCACAAAACTGAACAGAAAGTCACTCCTGAAACATTTGTCTAGTTAATATGTGTCACAGTCAGATGCTTTCATTCAAGTTCTGACTTCCCATTTGAAAGAGGATCAACTCCTGGGCCCTGAGGTGAGGGGCACTGAAGCAAGAGCTCGTTTTACCATGGAACATGAAAGAACAAACAATTTGTCTCACTTTTGTTTTCAAACCATTTTTCTCTACAAAACCAGTTGGATCTGGTCATTCTCTGATTGCCTTTCACAGTGCAGTAATGGACCTCATCATAACATTTGTTTTAGCGACGACATTGATTTTTGTAGGAAGTTGTGGAGCTGAGTGTCAATAGCCTTGAAGGGGTGACATATTCCAAATGACAGAGAGAAAGTCAGAGAGAGAAAAAATGAAAGCATACATTATGAAGGAACAATGTTTTATTTTTGCAGAAGGATTTACAACAAAGCAATGATTAACATTATATAAATGATTTTGTTGGAAATGGAAACCATTTTCAAAAAGTTTCTGATACATGAATTTGCTCATAAATAGCTATTTAATTGAATTAATCAGAAGATAACACTGTTCTGCAAAACAATTTTTTAAGAATCCTGCAAGCAGCACGTTAAAATAATAGAAACTTTAGGTAACTTGGGAGTTGTTATGCTATTTGCAATGATGAACTTATCTTAATATCCATGAAAAGAAGGGATTTTACTTTAGTTTTTTTTTTTTATTTTTCTTTTTTTGCTGAGGAAGATTATCCCTGAGCTAAAATCTATTGCCAATCTTCCTCTCTTTTGCTGGAGGAAGATTCACCCTGAGCTAACATCTGTGTCAATCTTCCTCTATTTTGTATGTGGGTTGCCACCACAGCATGGCTGCCAACAAGTGGTGTAGGTCTATGCCTGGGAACCAAACCCAGGCCAAGGAAGCGGAGTATGCCCAACTTAACCACTAGGCCACAGGCCCAGTATGAGTTTTTTTTGTTTGTTTTAAACTAGCAAGAAAGTGAGCACAGAATGATGGTCCAAAATCTAGGGAATAATGGATATCACTTCAATGTGAACTCAACACTTCCGCCCACTGCAAAATTTTCAGTTCAAACATAAATCTCACAGAGACTTACCCTGAAGGAAAATTAATGCTCTCTGCAACAGGAAGAAAAATAAAAGACAGCTCCTCCAAATACAAGTCGTTCTAAGACTAACAATGCTGTGTTTCATTTTACACTAGGATTCAACTTGGTGAGTTCGCATTAATCCACATCCATGGCCGTTGAAAATTAGGAAGCCATCTAAACTCTAGACAATAAAAGAAGTACACCTTACTTATAGGTTAACTTTCTTAGAGTTCTCATCACATGTTTATCTTTCTGACTAAATTGCAAATTGCTTGTGTCTTTATTGGACCCAAACATAAGCTGAACCACCCCTCTGTGGATACAGCACACAGCATTTACTGCTATATTTCAAAAATGGTTATGGGAGACATTTCTCCATGGGTCTCTCACGTTTGGTTGGGCTGTGTCTATCTCTGATGAGTTTACTCCTAAGGCATACCCTTCCAGGCCCTGGGGTAGAGGGCTTTGATCTCGAAGCCTTTCCTCCTTGGCTTGGTGAGATTGCAGAAATACTATGTTCTGCCTTCCAGAGGCTTTCTGCCTGGTTCTTTAAGACCAAACCCTATGCAAGTCTAGAATTTTATATAAATATATATGTATATATATATACACACAATAAAGTTTGACAATCAGATTATCCTCAACAATATATTAATATATTATATATTAATATAATATATAATATAAAAATATATGATATAATACAAAATAATATAATATATAATAATATAATATTTTGTCAAGGAGGATAGTCTGATTGTCAGACTGACTTTTCTACTCTTCCTTCTCATTAGGATTTTGGCCCTCATTCTACAATTTTGTACTCCACCTCCAAAAGCAAACCCGTATCTTTGCTGATTTCCCTAGTCCTAGCAGAGGCTCTTTGCTCAGGAAAAGTTCAGATTGTAGGTTTTATGCCTAAGGCTCAGATTGGCGAGTACCCCTGTGGAGCAAGAGTTCCTTCAGAATGTCATTTCAGCTCCCTGCCGTAATCCCATCACCAGAGACTTGGCCCCTTTCCTCTCAGAAATGCTAGACTTTCAGTGCTACAGCCAGAAATATCCTCAGGAAATCGAGATGAGTTGGTTAACCTAAAATGAGAATCTACTAACATATTGATTTTTAATGTGGAAAAATTATGGGGACTTCCAGTATGACGATTCTTATTGTTTTTTATTTGGACCAAAGTCGTGTGCCCGAGCAGCAAAATGATATTCCAAGACTCTTGCAACTGCTATTAAAAAATTACATTCAAGCTCACGAAAGATTCCTCCTCAGTTCTTGCTTCTTTCCATGGAGAATAGTTCAGTACTATTTTGGAACAAATCTTTACTCACTTTTTTAACTTTGGTTTTACCATCAGATACTATTAATTTCATAATAATCATGCTCTTCTACAGAGTGTAGCAAGACTCTGCATTTTTAAACCCAGCACCTTCACTGATTAGTTATGAGACTTTGAATAAATTCCAAAATTTTTCCGTTTCTTCACCAGTAACACATGCATTATATCTGTTTGCTATATGTGTTAAATGAGTTCATATCTGTAAAGCACTTAAAACAGTGGCTGTCATTGGATCAATGCTATATAACCATAGATTAAATAAATAAAATAAAAACAAATACAATATTTTCTTTTAAATTTTGATAACTCATTTCCCACCATAGCCTGCAGGCATAATTATTTCTACTGTCGGTTGGAATTTAAAGCATTTGGCTTTTGGATGAAATTTCACATGGCCGTAGCCTGTAATAAGTTTTTCTTTTCACAATGTGTTATATGTTTGTATTAAGCTAGTATTTCCCAGGTCATTCAGGGAATCACACAGGGATCATTCAAGATTCGACTTGAATGTGTATCTATTTATATGCTTCTTGAGGGCACCATCATTCATGCACATGAGTTTTACTACTACATTGTGCTGACATCTTCTAAATCTACTTTTCAGCATCTGCTGACCCGGTGCTGACTCTCCCTTTGCACCATTGTCTTTATGACATTTGAGTGTGGAATAGATGTCACCTGCAATAACTCTCCTAATAAGAGCATCGAGAATTGCCGCTTACAGGCATTTTCTGGTACACTGGTCAGATGATTTCCATGACAGTGGTTTATCATAGCAATATGAATTTTTTGGCTTGCTCTCATTCGACTTATCTCTAGAATTTTTTTGAAATAAATATCTTTCTTATTTCTTGATGCAACATTTATAGTTAAGGTTAATGATGAATAGTCCAGTCTTCCTTGCTATACTAAAATTTATATGACTCCAGAATGACTATATAACTAAAATTTTTTAAAAGTGATTTTCAATTGCATAAAAGTTTTAGAAAAGCAATCATACTTTAATGCATACTTTAATGAATACTAAAGAACATGCCCAACTTGTAACCTCTGACTGCTACTGCTTGTTTGACTACATACTTGGTAATTCTTAAAGAAAAAGCAAATTCATAAAGAAGTAGTAATTAACATTAATGGCTGACTCTTGTTCATATCTTCTCTACATAATCCAATTGTCCAACTCAGAAAAAATTAGTTTCCTCCAAAACAACTCAAATGTACTGTTCTACCAAGCAAATTCATTCACTTTGTCTATTTTGTAACACAATATTGTGGGAGTCTACTAACATCATTGGACATTTTGACATGCATTTTTTCCTTAGAAGATTCAAATTGTCTCTATAAATTATTCCTTTATGTCAATATGCACCATTAATTTTAACAACCAATAATTTGAATTTTAAAAATTATTTGAAGTGGAATTACTACCGTGAGTTTGAAAGATGTGCAAGAAAAAACATTCCTGCCAATGATCGATCTGTTCTTAAAACAAACAAACAAATAAATAACAGCAAAATAAACACTAATGCTCAGTTATTTTGAAATAATGGTGATGCAAAGACTTCTGTTAATAAAATAGTATTTTGCTCTGAGTTGGATATGTTGGTATTGAATTGTCAAAAATGAACATTTTCAACAGACAACATTAATTTGACATTTCAAATAAAAGTATCACCGATCTCTTACAAAAATTTGCAACTACCAAAATCTAGATTGAGATAACAACTTGAAAATTTGGGCACAAGCCTGGAAGTTTCTATTTGCTTATTACCAATATTTTCACAGAATTAATAATATATTCAACTGAAGGAACACTTACCTACTTAAGATTTGGTGACTGCATGGACACACAACTTTAAATGTATATTAGAAATACATTGTTTGTAAATAGAAAAGAAAAATGTTAATGCCCTTAAAACCAAGAAAAAATACCAATATACATATACTTCAGGCAACCAATTTTATTTTCTTGGTATTCTTTGCTTTACCAGTGATGTTGCATTAGTATGGCTCTAAATAACCTAGCTTCTTCAGTTAATAAATTATGGTATGATTCCTTAAATAACAGGAGAAATAAAGATATGCCCACAGGTCCTCTTTTTACCAGCAGATGGCTCTCCTGATGTTTTCACCTCATAAGTATATATATAGGTTAAAATGCCAAATTAAAATAGTACCAAATGTAAATATGTATTTTCTACTTCATGCCAGGATTAGTATGTGTATTCACTTCCATCTAAGGTACTTTTACAACCTTCTTGAAATGCATTGAAAAGGTAATACAATTAGAAACACTTTTCAAATAAAAACATACTTTATAAACAATTTTCTGGCTATACTGTATTTTTTCACTAATTGAGAAAGACAGACTACAGTTTCCCTGCCTGTTTGTACAGAAAACTTCAGAAAAATGTGTTCATATGACTAGGTCATAAAAATTAAAACTGGACGTGGATGAACCATTGAATTATTCAAATTTATTCTTTTAAAATATAATTCACTTTAAAATACTTCCATGCTAATGTAAATTTTCAATACGTTTTCATAGCCGTTGGACTGTGCCTTCACAGGAACTAGAGAGAGCTTGTGGTGCTCTAATAAATCATTAGCAACAAGGGCCAGAATATAAACCTATCTTACCATTTATCTTTATAGCGCCGAAAGGAAGTCCTACCCCCTTGAAGATAAAAAGCTAACCAGACAGATAATTATTAAAGAGACCTGCAACAAAGTTAAGATTTTGTTTATTCTTGGTTGAGGTTTGGTGTTTCTTAAGAAATCATGTTTTAAAATTGTCCATTTCTGAAGGTTACGGCAAGTTGCTTTGGACTTAGACATGAATAATCTCACAAAAGATATTCCATGGTGACGTGTAGGACTTCCATTAATTTACTTTTACCATCTATTCTTAAAGTTTAGGCCATCAGGTTTGGCCCAAACAATGTTTCTTTTGACATTCAAAATTCTTGTCCTCTAAACATAATGGTGGATTGAATAAAAATAGATAGTAGATATAAAAAGTAATTGATTTAAAATCCATTGATTTAACACAATTTAAAATCTTAGTGATTTATTCTAAATAGTAAAAGTTATTTCAAATACTCATAATTGGGCAAATAGGTATACATACACAGCTAAGAGGCAGCATATTTATAATGCTAAGACTGTCGGCAGTCAGTACAATGTACCCTATGTTGCTTATAATTATATTTCTTTCATAAATCCAGGAGAGACGCCAAACATTTCCTTTTAAAATTAACTTGAGCCAACGCTCATGGCCTAGTGGTAAAATTTGGCACACTCCACTTTGGCTGCCCGGGTTCAGATCCCTGGTGTGGAAACGCACCACTCGTCTGTCAGTAGCCATGCTGTGGCAGCAGCTCATATAGAAGGACTCGAATGACTTATAATTAGAATATGCAACTATGTATTGGGGCTTTGGAGAGGGAAAAAAAGAAAGAGGAAGATTGGCAACAGATGTTAGCTCAGAGTGAATTTTTGCCAAATATATAAATAAATAAAATTTACTTAATTATTTCATTCATATTTCATGTAAGCAAATGCAGAGTTTTGTTTGTATGTTTTTTAATTTATGCCTAGACTGAACAATGTTATATATACTTATCTGAAGTTATAATTATTTCTTTCCATATATATTTTGTCAACAATGTTCTGCACTGAAAATTTAAAGAAAAAATCATCTATCTAACCTACCTATCATCTATCTATCATCTATCTTCCTATCCATCAATCTATCTATCTATCTCTCACCTATCCATCCCTGTTATATAGTTTTCTCACTTTTTATTAATTTCTTAAGCTTCATTGTTAGTTCTTACTACTTTCTTTTAATTTAATTTTGAGATAGATTCTTATAGCATTAATTTTCGCCTCTTGTTAATATAGAGATCATAGATTACATATTTTCTCAGCTTCTGCTCAATTTCCCAGGCTTTGCTATGTTGCATTGTGTTACAAATTTTTAGAGATTTTAATCTTTTTGTTATTAACTTTCAACTTAATTACCCTGTTCTGAGAAAATACTTTGAAGGACATAGATTAGGAATGCTGCAGCCAGGGAAAGGAGTAGAATGCCAGGGGTAAAAAGTTATATTTCTGGAAGAAGGAAAGAAATACTTATGAAGGCCACACCCCTGAGACACAGGGCCACCTAAAGGGCAAGCAGTAATTAGATGAATATAGAACACTCCTCTCTCCCCAACCACATCAACAAGCCTCCAGTAAAACAATGGATTATAACTGAAAGAATTGCAAGACACAGACTCTCTATGAGAAGGAGTACATGGGAAAGATCCTAAATCAAAATGGAAGATTAAAAACAAAGACATTTGAGGAACTTGAAGCCCTGACACACAAAGCTATGGAAAATAATAAACATCTCTCAATTCCTATCCAGATTAACATAAATCCTCACAGTAAAGGCCGATTTTCCTCAATCCCCACTACTCAAAACAAAATGTATTTCAATAAAGAAGTTAAAAATCATGCAGAAAGGCGGGAAAAAAATATACTCTAATGAGACAAAATAATCATCAGAACTAGACTCAGATATGAGACGTATGATGGAAGTATGAGACAAGGAAGTTAAAATAACTTTGATTAATATGCGAAGAGCTATAATGGAAAAATTAAACAACATACAAGAACACATGGCAATGTAAGTATAGATATGGACACTCTAAAAGGGAAACTGAAAGAAAATGCTTGAAATGGAAAACTCTGTAACAGAAATGAAGAATGCTTTAACAGAAATGAAGAATGCTTTGAAAGGTTAATCACTACACTGGACACACCCAAAGAAAAACAGTGACTTTGCATATATGTCAGCAGAAGTGTCCTAAATTGAAATGCAAAGAGAGGTAGAAAAAGAATGAACAAAAGTCAGGACAGAACATTCAAGAACTCTGAAATGATATTTTTTAACATTTCATTCCCTTTTATACTAGGATTCATCATTTCTATTGCAAAAACATTATTGCTGTCAATCTTGTTGTTACATTGAAGATAATGTACCACATTTCTACATCTGTTTAATATTTTGTTTTAAACTAAGATTTCATAATATCAATCTTTTTTTTTTTTTTTTTTTTGTAGTGTGTGGTACTATGGATTTTAACACATGGAGCTAAAGCCACAGTCAGTATAGGGAGCGGTTAAATCTTCCCCTAATAAACCCCTTTGTGATATTTCTTTACCTTTATCCTTTTTCCAACAATATTTCTATGCTTTCTTTAACCATTTCTTTTTTTTCTTTTCTCACTACTGGTGTCTCAAACTTCATGAATGTGATATCTTTCACCACGTTTGGAAAATTCTCATCTACTACATATTCTAATATTGATACTGCTTTATTTTCTCTCTCTTCACATTCTGAGACCTCGATCACTTGTATATTTGAACACTTTATTATCTTCTATAAGTCTCTCATGCTCTATTCTGTATTGTTCCTATCTTTCTCTGTGCTTCACTCTGAATTATTCAGTGGTGTATTTTACATATTACTAATTTTCTCTTTTGGTTTGTTGATTCTGCTGCTAATATTATTTATCAAATTGTCTATTTTGAATTTTTTCTCAATTTTATCGTGTCTATTTTACTCTCCATATGTTTTATTTTCTGGCAATATTCTATATTTTCTAATTTCTTAACATTTTATTCATACTTATTTTACCACTTCTGTATTAAAACCCTAGTGTCTAGCTTACTTATGGGTCAGTTTCTTTTATTTGTTTTCTTTTCTGTTTTCAATAATTTTTTATATTTTCTTGCATGCCTGGCAAAGTTTTGATTACTTACATTGATTACAAAAAATTATTGAGGCTCTGCATTGTGTCATCTTTATCTAGAGAGTATTTTCATTTCTGGCTGTCAGATAAAGTAAGGGCAGATCATCTTATTCTGGTAAAGGTAGGTCCTTCCTTGGTTACAGCTCTTTAAGAGTTCTAACCAAAATCTTACTAAATATGTGCCCAGCAAAGTTCTTGTTCAACCCAGAAATCCAGATGTTGTTTGGTTTGTTTCATTACAGTACTATTAAATGGCTGAACTTGAGTGACATCTCATTCCTGCCTACTTACTGCGTTCAGCACCAAGCATGTGTAATTTAGGCAGCAAAAACTTGCTGTTGGGTAACATTGAACAGAATATGCATTCTCTTCTCTATGATTGCCTTCTCTCTAGGATCTTGCCCCTCAAAGATTGGCTAATATATATCAATGAATTCACATATTTTTGTCTCCCCAGACTTGTGAGATAGCTGTAAATGCTTTTGCGGCATTTGTTCAGTTTTTTGCTCTGCACTGTAATTCAAAACAAGTCTTTAAGGAAATGCAGAGATAACTTCAATGTGTTCATTTCTCTCTGACATCTTGGCCCCTCAAGTCCTGGATGCCTTGGTTGTTCTCCAATGACTTTAAACATCTGTGGGTTTGAGTTTTATTTTGATATTCTTATCTAGATTTTGTAGTCATTTTTGGTGGTAAAGTTAGTCTTATTCCAACTTCTCGATACTAGCCTGAAGCAGGATTTTTTCCTTCCTTCTGTTTTAAATTACTGCTCTAATATAACTCAATTAACTCTTGATATTTTCACATCATATTATTTCAGTAGGCCATAAATATATATCTTTCACCAGTGTTTTAGCTCCTGCATAATTGGGCCCTGTCTTTGTGCCTAACACAAAGTAAATCCTCAATAAATATTTATTAGATGAATAAACAAAGGAGTATGTTTGAGTATGTGATCTTTTGCAAATTGCTGATAATGCATCAATCATTTCTTTATATATTCTGCTTCATATTACTTTCATTCAGTCATCAGTGCCTTTTATTTACTCTTTGTTCTCATTTTACTCTTAATTTACCTTTTATTTCCCCAGGAATCAAGTAAGCTTTAAGTCCACATATAAATGTATTTTCTGAATAAATACATATTTATTTTTATTTCTTATCTATTTACTTATTAATTATGGAGCAACATCATGATGACAACACAGGGGGTCAGTGATGGAGAACTTCAAATTGCCAGAAGAGACAGTGTGCCTTAGTTATTGTAAGAGTATTCACATAGTTTTCTATTGAGCCTGACATCTGTCTTTCAATTTTGTCATCTGAACATATTCCTGGACTTTTCGTTCAGTATATTTTAACACCATTATATCAGGTTAGCTGCCCTATTCTTTCCTCACCTAGTTCTTTAGGTAGGATAAGGACTCTGCATATAATACCTGACATTATGATAATGCTAAAACCTGGCACCAGCTCCTAGTCATATGTCCAGTCAGGGTTCATCTCTGATAGTAGGACTAGGACCAACTTTAAACATTGTAGGGCTTTTTGTGGCTACTTTAACCCAATACTTGATTGGAATTTGGTGAGAACAGATGCTAACACTTAAGAGTGCTGAGCTATTTTAAATTATTTTATCTTCTAGATATTTGCAACAGGATTGCCTCATGTTACAGTTGCCTTGGAAGATTTATTTTTTCAGACAGACTTTACTAAAGATCTATCAACCCAGAAATAGGATTCTGGTAATTTACTCATGGTAATTCATAGAAGATTCAGGTTAAGCATTCCTTGGCCATGTGTGATAAACACTCCACAATATACACCTAAATTAAAACATTGAAGTTGATAGAAAACTTTTGGTAGTATAACGTTTGCATAACCATGTTTTTCCCTAAAACCCGAAATTACATATTTATATATTTCTGTACAGTTACTAGTGATTATCATACTCAGAAAGACTGAGTACAAAAATGAGACATTGTATTTTATCTTATTATTTTTATTTTTCACATGAACATTATAATGAAAAATTTTTGAACAAATATAAAAATAATTTACATTCCCTTTGCTATATCTTGCAATATAAACTATATTATTTTGAGTAAAAATATATACTTCTATGATTTAGCATGAGATGTGAAATTACAACTTAAAAACACCAAACTCCTGGAGAAGATTCAATACAGAGAAGACAAATGTCCCTCCACATGCTTCTCATATAAGAAAAAGCATAAACGATACATGCAACTTGAAAGATTTAATATTAAGCCACGAACAATAATCATCAGAATTCAGTTTGTAGGACATGAAATATTTTCCAATATTTTTTAATGTTAAGCCAAATCAGAAAATGTTTCATTCATTTTATATTGCGAGTCCAAATAGTCTCATTGTCAAGAAAATGTTCTTTTAAATGAAGTAAGAAACTAATGATTTTATATTGACGTGCATTTGCTCTTTAGATCATTAGTTTAAAAATGCCGTTCAGTAGGTCAAGCAAGCTAGTACAAGTAGACCATTAGCTCTTAAGCACTTCAGCAATTGTAAAAGTGCTGAAGCGTAACGTGTGTTTTCCTTTTTCTAGAATTTAAGATAGAATATTTGCTGAAGGATCCCATTTGCATTAAATGATGATGTAACGTAATGTAGACTAGGATCATTCTAATTCTAGAGACTTCTATAAAACAATGCCTTAATATTATGTAATGAATTCAGTTTTATTTTTAAAGGAAATAATTGCTTGCTGGAATTTTCAATAATTCTTCAAAAATTAGTGATAATTCTAATGGGAGGATTTACAATTTAGAGAGAAATATCAAACTTTACATTCTTTTTCTAATACAACATTGTTTCTATTTTTGTTCCTCAAAAGGAATAAAATATATTAAAAATACAAAGAATATTTATATATCCCCATATATTAGGAAAAGTTAGCATTTACAAATGTATAATGGTTTTCTTTGTTATCTTCACTTAACAAAGTTCAGTCATCTCCTGGGGAATTATAGTACTCAAACACAATTCTGGAGAATATCTTTTCATAGAATGAATATTAAAATTATTTAATTCCATACGTATGCCACTTATATGACAGATTCTTAAGACAGAAAGTTTTAAAATTTCCTAATAGCCATAATTCTTTTGTATTCAAGACATAGAAATGAAATTTTAACTAGCGTTCATGTGGTATTGTTGGTTTGGAAATGATGCTGAGGTTTCTCACATAAGCTAAGGAAAGTTACAGACAAATCTCAGGGGAGAGCATGGAGACAGCTTGTCTTCAGGGAAAATTGATAGCAGGGAGTCAAAAGCCATCAGAATTCTCTCTCCTTTTTGAGTCACTGTTTTTATCTGCATGGTTGTTTTACTTGTTTTTATTACAGATGAAAGTTTTTCTAACCGTGTGTGAAGATGGCCAGGTAAATCATCTGAACTTCACATACACCAATTCCAGAGAAGGAAAGGTTCCGTAGTTCTTAATTTAAATAATTTAGAGAATGCTTTCAATTAGTGCATATTCAATTATGGGTGACAGCGTCTTTAAGAATATAAGGATATCCATTTGAAATTTGTGATTTTGGTGATGGGAGACGAATTTCACCGAAATGGGGAAGTTTATTCTATTAGAAGTGAGGAAGCTTGATCAGGCAAAGCAGGAAAGGTGCCTGCAGTGTTCCCGATACGCTATCCCCAGTCCTCTCTCCGCGTGTATTCAAACACGACTGAGGAACTGGTTTCTCCTTGGACTACAAGATAGCCTCAATGGTAAGTTCATTGTGTTTCTAGTAATATAATACTTATATATGGAGAAATAAAATGTTTCTGTTCGTTAAGACGTCAGCAAATATACTTTCGTCATGGAGAAACACAGGCATAGAAGAAAGACATATTAATTTTGTGAAAGTATTTCTTACCAAGAATTATTATATTTGACTCTCCTTTGACAACTTCATATTCTCTCCCAGAAAAAGTGCATATCCAGAGTGGGCAACCGATTTCACAGAAAGTGTTATTAAATTTATGTATCCATTTGTAAATATTAATAGAAAAAGCATAGCTATGCTTACATAGGGTGGTCATATTTACTTTTATGACAAAGATATTTGAATTGCACCAGAAAAGTTTAATCTTCTAACACAAAAATTTTGAAAGCTGTGTAACGTTTCCGTTTATTCCTAATATGGTTGAAGTTCACCCTTCAATTCTAATAATGAAAAAGAAAACTAAAAGAGTTTTTAAAAATGTCAATAACAAGATGTAATGTGTAAAATCAGCAGTGAGAAATCTCCTGACAAATATTGTCTAGTTTTTCAACTATATGTAAGTTAGACCTGTATGAATTGTTATTATAAGAAGTTTTCTTTTTTCCATTTATCTAATGCTTAGTGAATTAGTATATTAGTTTCAGATAATGTATTTTTTCAAAAAATATCATCTTAAAAGCCAAAAATAACAGCAATGTGGAAGAATTTACTTTCTCTAAGTAAATAGTGATATCTCTATATGTATCAGAATTAACTTCCATAAGGAGTTGAATCATCATGATAATATTAATTATAATATTTATGGCTAAGATCTGTTCCAGACACTATTATATGTTTGGGGTTTTTCTAATAGCAAATATCCTTACAGAAACTCTATGAGTATTATTAATAAAAGAGAAATATGGGTCATGGAGGGTAGAGGAATTATTCAGGGTTCCATAGGTAGCAAATGTGGAACAAAGATGTGAATCCAGGTTCTCTTATTCACACCCGAATAAATACTAAGCTCTAGTTTTCTGAGTTTTATAGTTAAATGTCTAGTATTTCAAACAGCCTAAATCTTGAAGATGAAGTAGTCTCTCTACTTTTAATGTTAAACCTACTGACCTTTTTTTAATATTGTTCATTCTTTTCATTAAGATGTGTATTCCTTTCTGCAAATTTTTCATATATATATGTTTTATAATATCATTTAGAATTTTCAGTCTCTATTGTTATAATAATTACTTTGGGAGGTTTTATATTTAATTTCTTTTAAAATAGTTTGTTTAATATGTCATTTGAGCTTTTCTATTATAAGCTAATTTTATTTCTGTGGGAGGCTCTTATTGATATACACCTACAGAGAAGTTTTGAATTTGCTTTTGCAGGGAAGGTTTCGAGAACAAATCAATTACATGTTTAAATCTATGGTTGGGGTTCTCACATAACCATGTAGCACACATTTAGAATCCCCGTGTACTTTCATAATTTAAGCTTGTGTTTTAAATTTTTCTTTTGTGATTTCTTTTTCCCCAACCATGCTTAGAAGGGATGAATAGGTACATTTCTGCTTTGTTCAGCCAGTTTAGACGAAGTTTTTCTAGGTCTGGTTTCACAAAAAACACAGCTTTTTTGTGTTTCCAGCTTTTGGCAAGTGACTTAGTTCTCAACATCGGCCAATAGATTTTTTTAAAAATTATTTTAATAGATATTAACAGCACAAACTCTAGACCCTAAAATGATGACTTTGAAATAGTAAGGAGTTTTCATTTGCATTGTAATCTAGTATACACAAATACAGACATACACACAAACACAAAACCACATCTTTTCAAAAATAAAACTTACCTTTTTCATAAGAGATTCATTCTGATTAATGCTACTCAGAACTCTTCAAGTATGATTTCCAAACGTGGACAAAAACAACCATCAAATAAAAAATAAAGACTCTTCAATGATGTTCTTTGCCCTATTTATAAGGGAGCTAGTAACATATGAAGACAGGCTCAAATGGGAATTTTAGAAACTAACTATTAACATGAAATTGCATAAAGGAACGTTAGGATAAAATCACAAGGTAAGATACAAACTGATTAATGACCTACGTGGCAATAAACTGTAATTCTTGGTGTTATTATAGCTAGGGGAATCAATTATTTCCCCACTTCCCAAACAAAAATCTACAAGTTAACTTCTGCGTATGTGCCTTTAGAAAATAACTGTCAGGGGCCGGCCCGGTGGCGCAGCAGTTAAGTTTGCACATTCCTCTTCAGCCGTCCAGGGTTCGCCGGTTGGGATCCCATGTGCAGACATGGCACTGCTTGGCAAGCCACGCTGTGGCAGGCGTCCCACATATAAAATAGAGGCACATGGGTTGTTAGCTCAGGGCCAGTCTTCCTCAACAAAAAGAGGAAGATTGGCAGCAGAAGTTAGCTCAAGGTTAATCTTCCTAAACAAAAAAGAAAACAACTGTCAATAATCCTCGAGTAAGGTCAACTCAAGCACAGATTACTGAGAGTACACTAAGAAATTCATTGCCTAATTTTAACATTCAGGTATTTTTTCTGACACTACCCACTAGATTGATTTCAGTAATCACTGATAGATCTCTATTCTCAGATTTAAAAGCAGGGCCTAAAACTTAAATTATATCTGATACCCTGGCTTTCTCTGACATTGCTCTTACTTACCTCACAATTTTTGCCCTTTTTTTTCAATTCTAGAAGTTAAAAGTTTTCCCTTTTTTTTTTCAGCATTGGACAGATTTTTTTTTAATTTTAATTAAAATTTCTATGTGTTTGAGTGTAACAGTGAGCGGGTCATTCTGCATCCACTCAATGTGTCATGTTGCAGCATGTCCCAGCTATTGCTTTCCCACATTTCAGGCTTCAGATTCCATAGCACAATTTGAAATACGATTATCATTCACATGGAGCTTTGGAAGATCATTGAGCAAAATGGAGTCTGATTCTCCCACAGAAAGAATTCTTGCCCTGAAAATTCATTTTTTGTGATTTTTAAAATTCAATCTTTCTTCTTTTCCCCTTTTTAAATGGAGAAAAATGTAGTCATGTTTGATATTTAGTCAAATTATGAAAAATGTTAGGTTCAGTAAAAGAAACCTTGTAGTACAAGATTCTTCCTTCTTTTTTATGTGTATTTCTGTTTAATTTAAAAAATAATGTTTGGAGAAGAGATCTTACTTCTGATTAAACAAAATATAATCACAGGGAAGTACTACAAATGGAAAACTTCAGTGAAATTATTTGAGGTTAAATACATATTTGATTATCTCATGTGCTCTCAAAATTTGAAATATTTTAACCAATATGCCTCGTTATTCTAGTAGAGTCATTATTTTACACCTTGATGCAATAATCAAATCCCAACTTCTCAAAAAACTGCACTAGCCTTACTCGAAGGTGCCTAACGCTAGTAGTTGCTCCTGTTGACATCACATGGTAATCACTAATAAAATTCTATCAACTTTTTCCAAAAGTTTATGAGGCAGAAAATTGTAAAGATGAGCAGCAAAAGGACTTGTTAGTAAGAAAGGAGTTTAATATATTCTGATCTCTGCCTGTCACATAAAGGAAATGAGTTGCTCTAGGAATCAAATTATTTAATATGTTGTTTTGCAAAACATTGCAAATTCTTTACAATACCATCTGTCTTCCAATACCCAGGGCAAAAGTAGTGTGTTTTCTGAAAATACACTTTTACTATGTAAGCATTGCTGGATTTATTAAAGGAAAATAGAAGACCACAATATTTGATCACCCAATTCTCCGTTTTCAAATAGACATCAATCTTATTAGGCAAGACAATTTCCTTTTTGTTCCATTATAATTGACAGAGCACTGCATTGACAGCCTACACCCCATTTTGTTGTTGCTGTTGTTTCTTCACCCTCTCTGCAAGTTAGGTTATGAATAAGCCTTAACAAAGTCACCAAAGGTCATAAAAGATCACCAACACATGTGAAAGCATTTTCTGGAAGCATTGGGGATACATATGTAAGCTGAAACTTTAAATTGCTGTTTTCATTAACTTTGAAGTACTCACAAAAATCAATGCTTCTTCCTCCAAAAATGGAGAGACAAAAACCCATCCTCATTTTCAGAATTTTGTTAAAATTCATTGCCAGCAGTGGAAAAAAATCTCTCTAGAGAAGTTCTTCAGACAGTTGTTCCTTTAGCTGTCAAATACTGCACTTAGTTCCTTCAACTCTGTCTTGAAAATAAGTGTCATCTGTTGACATGTCTTGTCATTTTGCCTCCATCTATTTGTCTTTCTTCCAGTATGTCCTAAGTAGTATATTACTTATAATGGAAGTCCATGACTACAGCAGAATAAGTAATATAGTCATTCTAATTGCATTAACATTTTAAAATTTTTGCATCTTTTTTAATCTCTGTAAAATTAGAAAGGTAAGCGTGAATTATTTGAAATAATAAAGAAAAGTCATATCTTAAGATATGCACTATAAATTTATTAAAATCCATCACTGCATTTCTTGATTTCAACTAAAACATGGGAGAATATTTTTTTCTCATAATGAGACAATCTGTATTACTTGTTAATTCTTAACTAAAATGCCATAAAGCTGAAAATTTATACATATGACGGATTTATTTATGCTTTGACTACTTTCCATCCTTAGAGATTATTACTGTCTTATAAGAACAGAAATAAACAAGCTAAATTACATTTGTTTTAGCCATTTAACTGACTGAGGAAAATAATATGCTAATTGACCAGTAGCAGTAAACATTATCTTGTTTATTAATTCCTGGATTTATAGCCTCATAAAATAGCCTTTGTACTTAGTACTGCAACATACACTTTCAATTTCATGGCTAGAAAGTTTTTATCTATTACAAATTAAAAATTCTTTCATTTTAAATGTCCCAAAATAATATGCTCATAAGAAACTCTGCCTGAACTTATCTCTCCATCTGTTTCATTGAGGAAAGCCTTAATCTGCAGAGAAAAGGGCAAAAACAAACAAAGAAAAACCTGTAGCTTGAGTACAGACTAGAAATCGACCGCAGCTGGGGAGGGATGGGAAATATACGCTGGGCCCAGCATTACCCGTGGAGGAGGGACAGTAACATTTGTAAACGGCACACACTTGCTACCCGGGTTCTCAGTACCTAGGAAGACCAAGGCCCAGTCAGACCACCGAAGAAAGCCCCAGTCCCTGTGCCCCGCCCCCAGCACAAATCTAGTAAGCTTTTAATAAAAATAACAGTGGGATACAGCTAGTGAGGCTACAAGAGACAGATTCTCTCTGAGGAGTGACAGAGATGTAAGACCTGAACCTAGATGGAGAGAAAAAAACACTGTATTACGAGAGATACCAGAAACAACAATGTAGTGTGTTTTTATAGCAATGCCTAGGGAAAAGCAAGGTAATAAGGGATAGAAAGTAGGATTTGGGAATATAAGGCTCGTATACCTCATGTGAAATAGTTGATTATTATTTGAAGATAGCCTCAGAACAATTTAAAATATATATTATAAATCCTAAGGCAATCACAAAAAGGTTTTAAATATAGATATAAATAATAAGTCACTAGAGGAGATAAAACGGAATAATAAAACTGATTAATCAAAGTCAGAGAAGGCAGAAAAATAGGAAAAGAAAGCAAAGAAAAAATGGGACAAATAGAAAACAGCTAGCAAAATGATCTGATGGCTTTAAAGGTAAATAGGTTAGCATACCAGTGAAAGAAGTTGTCAGAAGTCATACCCAAATTTATCCTATTATTAAGAAGCTCACTTAAAATGTAAATATGTAGTAAAAGTAAAAGGATGGAGAAAAATACCATGTATGTCTATATCTACTTTAAAAATTAAATTAACAATTAATAACCTTCAGAAACAGAAAGCACCAAGCCAAGACAGTTTCACTGGTGAATTCTACCAAACTTTTTAAGTAGAAGGAACATCAGTTCTCCATAATGTCTTCCAGAATGTAGAACCAGAGAGAACACTTCCTAAATTTTTCTGAGGCCAGTATTACTTTACTATCAAAACAAATAAAGTCACTTCAAGAACAGAAAACTACAGGCCAATATCTCTCATGAACATAGATGCCAACCAAATCTAACAAAGTTTAAAGAGACTTGTACACCACAACCAAGTGGCATTTATTACAGCTAGGCAAGGCTAGTTCAACATTTGAAAATTGAGCAGTATAACCCACTATATCAGCAGAGTAAACAAGAAAAATAATATGGTAATCTCAAGTGATGCAGAAAAAGCATGAACAAAATCCAATTCTTATGCGTGCTATAAACTCTCAGAAAAGTAGAATGGGAAACTTCCTCAATTTGATAAAGAACATGTACAAAAAGCCTACAGCTAACATCACACTTAATGGTGGGAAGTTGAATGTTTTTCTCTTGAGATCAAGAACAAGACTAGGAGGTCTTATCTTACCACAATTATTCAAAATCCTACTGGAAGTTCTGGTGAGTGCATAAATGAAACAAGAAAACGAACTAAAATGTATACATATTGGAAAGGAAGAAATAAAACTCTTTATTCCCAGATGGCATGGCTGTCTGCATAGAAAATCTCAAAAAGTCTCCTGGAATTGATAGTGAATATCACAAGGGAGAAAAGTATAGGGTCAATATACAAAAGTCAATTGCTTTCTTATCTACCAGCATGAACAATGAAAATTTAAATTTAAAAAGGATTACTATTTGTATAGCAACAACAAAAAAATGAAATTCTTATTTCATTTCAAATGAAAGCCATTTCATTTGCTAGGTTTTAACCTAACAAATTATGTATGGGCTCTGTATATGGGAAACTACAAAGCACTGATGTAAGAAATAAAAGAATATTTAAGTAAATGAAGAGATATCCACGTTTATGGATTGAAAGATTCAGTTTTGTTAAGATATCAATTCCTCCCAATTTATTCTATAAATTCAAAGCAATTCCAATCAAAATCCCAGGTAGCTAGTTATATATATTGATGAGTTGTTCTAATATTAATATGAAAATCCAAAGGAACTAGAATAGCCAGGATAATTCTAAAAAAAAAAAAAAAAGAGCACAGCCTGAGGATTCACACTACCTGAATAATAGAATTACTAAACATCTACAGTAATTGAGGCAATGTACTGGCAAAGAACAGACCTATAGGTTTGTGGAACAGGATAGAGAGCACAGAAATAGATACACACAAACACAGTTAACTGATTTTAGTTCAGAGTGTGATGCCAATTCAACGGAGAAAGGATAGTCTTTTAAGTATATTGGCCTAGAACATTTGGAAGCTCATGTATTAAAACACATGAAGCTCTACACAGGCTCACATTTTACACAAAATTTAACTCAAAATTTTCATAGATTTGCACCCAAAATTTAAAACTATAACACAATTAGAAGAAAACAAAGGATAAAATCTAATTGGCCTTAGGTTTGGTGATTAACTTTTAGATTCAACACCAAAAACATTATCGATCAAAGAAAAAATTGATAATTTGGACTTTATTCAAATTAAAAGTTTCTACTTTGTACAAAGTCATGAATGGAATGAAAAGACAAGCCAGAGAAAGAAAGAAATTACTTGAAAAATAAATATCTGACAAAAAATCATATTAAAATATACCAAGAATCCTTAAAATTGATGAATGAGAAAAAATCCAATTAAAAACTTGGCAAACAATATAAACAGACAACCTATCAAAGAAGATACGCAAATAAATACTAAGCATGTGAAAAGATGTTCAAAATCTGTCTTAGCTTAGGCTGCCATAAACAAAATACCATAGACTGGGTGGCATAAACAACATAAGTCTTTTCTCATAGTTCTGAAGGCTGAGAAGTCCAACATCAAGTGCTGGCAGATTTGGTTCCTGGTGAGAGCTCTCTTTCTGGCTTGGAGTCATCAACATGAACTCATGTTTAGCTTAAGATAGATACAGATGGATACACAGATATGTGATTGACAGATGATAGATAGGTAAGTAGGTAGATAGGCAGATAGATAGATAGATAGATAGATCGTTAGATAGATACATGAGTTAGTCTGCACACAAATATTTTCTTACTCTTCCATCTGAGAGGTCTTAGAAGCAAGAACACCTCAGTAGCAATAAGCACACCACCATGATCTTGTTTTCTTAAAAATAATTCTCCAGTAGAAGGAACCAAGTCACATAGAGGCATATTCTAATGCTGTTCAAGGGATATACAAGGTGAGCCTGAAGCTTCTTGCAGTGTCATAAAGTAAAGGAGTGGTAAACAAATAAATGGTTGTGGGTATGTCAAAAGAATGTGACACGCAACCTGAAAGAACTTTCAATGACCAAAACTGGTACAAGTACAGCAACGAAATAAATGATGATAGTATTGGATTTTAGTCCAAAGCGTAAAATAAATACCCATGAGTTCATTCTGTTGTAGGCAAGATATAAGATCCTCCCCAAGATTTTCAGTCCTTCTGGTGTATACATCTTGCATAATTTCCAGGACAGTGACTGTAATGGATATCCTTCCCATGACCAGGCTACGTTATATGATAAAATTGACCTTAAGAAAGGGAGATTACCCAAACAGCCCTGACATAATCACATGAGCATCTTTAGAGCACAGAGTTCTCAATCACTGGCCATTGAAGAGTAAGTCTGAGAGGCCCTCCATCTGTCCAGAAGAAAGCAAACATTCATGCTGTGAATTGCCTACTGAGGGTCATGTCAATAGGATCTGAGAGTGGTCACTAGTTGAAAATAGCCTTCATCTGACATCCAGCAAAGAAAGCGGGCCCTCCATCTTACAACCACAGGAACTGGATTCTCTTAACAAGAGGAGTGAGCTTAGAAATGATTATTTTTCTCTCAAGTTTCCAGAGAATTTAGCCTGGTTGACACCTTGACTTCACCCTTGCGATCCCCTGACTGGACATTGCCAGAGATATTATCTACATAACTGAGGGCTAATAAATGTGTGTTGTATTAATCTGCTAAATTTGTAGTTTTTTGCTATGCAGTAGTATAAAGATATTACAGTATTATATAAATGAGTAATTAAATAAATAAATAGGGGAGAAAAAAACAAATCTTCCTAGCAGAATTCCAAATAGTAAATGTAGAAGGAATGTGGAAAGTAGAAAATCACCAGTAACACCACAATAATAACTGTTGTACACAACATCCACAGTTAATGATAAAATTAGCATGCTAAACTTCAAGGCTAAGCAGAATATTTGCATAGCTTCAAGGTATCTCCTCCAAATTATTTATTAAGTACTGTGATTGTTGTAATGAATGTCCACAGATTCTTTGATACTCTTCCCTCTGAGATACAGAGTTTAATTTCCTTTCCCTTTAGTGTAGGCTTATTTTAGCAACTAAGTTACAATAGTGTTTGGAAAAAGAAAAATAGTAATTTTATGTAAGAGCAACTTGGCAGCTATCACTTTATCCAAGCAACCAAGATTAATATCATGAATCATAAGCCATATTGACATCATGTTCCACTGATTTGATGTGTTGAGGAAAGTATCTCATCTCTCTAGTATTCTTCCCCCAAATCCTTAATTACATAATAATCATGAGAAAATATCTTAATAAACTTAAATTGAGGTTGACTCTTTAAAAATGCTGCTGCTGGGGGGAATTGAAATTGGTGCAACAACTCTGGAACACAGTATGGAGATTTCTCAAAAAATTAAAAATAGAAATACCAGCTATTGCACTTCTGGGTATTTATTGGAAGAACATGAAAACACTGGTTAAAGAAGATGCATGGACACCTATGTTCATTGCAATATTATCCACAATAGCCAACACTTGGAAGCAGCCTAAATTCCCATCCACAGAAGAATGGATAAAGAAGGTGTGGTATATTTATACACAGCGGAATACTACTCAGCCATATAAAAGATGAAATCTTGCCATTTGTGACAACGTGGATAGACCTTGAGGGTACTATGCTAAGCAAAATAAGTCAAATGGAGAAAGACAATGGCGATATGACTTCACTCATATGTGGAAGGTAAACAAACATGTAGATAGAGACAACAGATTGGTGGTTACCAGATGGTAAAGGGGCAGGGTGGGGGTAGGACAAAATGGGTAAAGGGGCACTTGTGTAAGATGATGGATGACAACTACACTTTAGGTAGTGAACATGATGCAGTCTATACAAAAATTGAAATATAATGATGTCCACCTGAAATATATAATATGTTATAAGCCAATGAGACCTCAATAAAAAATAAATAAATAAATGTAAAACAAAAATAAAGTAAAATAAAAAATCCCAGGAGGGATGGTTCCTAGCATATTTCCATTTAATTCACCAGTCTGCCTTTTGGAAAAATCAGATGAATCATGGGGAAAAGTATATACACCACCCAGACTTAACTAAATAGTAGACCTGATTGCAGCTCTGTGTCTGATATTTTTAGCAGTGTTAGAGGAGGTTTCAGGTACAATCTCTGGGGCTTATGTAATGCCAGGTACACAAGCAGTGAATCCCCCACTGCATAACCTCTAGCCTGGAATCCTACTTCATGAAGAATGACATGCACAGATGGGCAAATAACAATGGGATCACTAGTCAGATCATGTACTGCATCAGCCAGAAACCTCAATATGGTGCTATGTTCTCAAAGGAAATGGTGTATGGTTCTATGACCCTAGAGGTGAAGTAGGAGGGGCTCCCATTGCCATCACTTCCAGTGATTCAGATGGGGAATGGTGCTCTCCATTTCCACAAATCTGGGATCTGAAGATTCAGAAGTACTGGTCCCCACAGAAGGGTACACACTTGCCAGGAGACAAAAAAGGATATCAGTGAATTACCTGTTATAGCTGCTACCAAGACATTTTGAACTCTGTGCCCAGGTACTGGCAGATGAAAAGAAGAGTCACCATCCTGGCAGAGTGTATGGTAGGGCTGCTTTTACACAATGGGGACAGGAAGAAATATGTGCGCAACTCAAATAATCCAACTAGATACCTCTTGATGTTCTTGTGACCCATTTTAACTGCTAATGGACCTGTGTGGCAACCTGACCTGAGCAGGAGATGAATATGGAGGTTTGGGACACAGCACCATTTGACCTACCTAAGTGGTAGTTTAGGGTAAAGGGAAATTAGAATGGATAGTGGTTGGAGGAGATGATGAGTACCAATTGTAGCGCAGAGGTCAGCTGAAGTGATGGAAGCTATAATTCAGACCACTAAACTCATTCAGGCAAAAAGTCACATGGAAACCATGGAGGGATTATACCATGAACCTGTCTGGAGAAAGATTTGTGTGGCCCAAGTGGTGAACTGTGGTAGGCATTAAAATACTCTGTAGAGCTCCAAATACAAAGAACGTAATTGACGAAACAGCTGCTCTTGAAAATCTGTCCCCCTTTTTATTTGGAGACCATGGCTCCCAGCCAATGATGGAGTACAGTAGAGATATTCAGGAAAGCTTGTTTCTGAGAGAGATGGGATTCCTCAGACGGTCAAGGTTGGCTCAAGGACTTCCTGTTTTCTCTCACTAGGCACTTGCCCTAATAACATTCTTCCATGCTAAATCGTGCCTTGATGTCGGCTTTTGGAGGATCCAGACTAACACATATTTGAACAGCTAAATGGTAGATAATGAAAATACTCAAATATACTGGATAATGTCGTTACAAGGCAGTTATATCAATTTATGGTCTTATGCAGATTATGCATCAGAATTACTTTGGTTAAACCATTTTATTGAGACTTTGCATTTCAGATTTTTAATTTGGACAATATGTTTGGTTTCAAACCCTACCTTATTTCAGCTTTAATTTGTATTTCCTTAGCATCTATTGTATTTGAGCATGGTTTCTTCTATTTGTTGGTCACTTATATTTCCTCCTATATAAAATTTGCTTTGTGTTTTTTAAATTTTTTAATAAAAATTGTGTATATTTGAGGCCAACCTGGTGGTGTAGTGGTTAAGTTTGTGCACTCCAGTTTGGCAGCCTGGGTTTGCTAGTTTGGATCCTGGGTGCAGACCTATGCACAGCTTATCAAGCCATGCTGTGGCAGGCGCCTCACATATAAAATAGAGGAAGATGGGCACAGATGTTAGCTCATGGCCAATCTTCCTTAGCAAAAAGAGGAGTATTGACAGCAGATGTTAGCTCAGGGCTAATCTTCCTCAAAAAAAATTGTATATGTTTGTGCTTATCATTTTGTGTCCTTTAATAGTTATTTCTGATTATCCTAAATATATATTTGTGCTTTTGTATACATTTGTATAATTTGTTGTAGCTCTCAAAATTGATCCTATATGGAACAATAGGCTGATTGTAAGAGAGATTTGAGCTTTACAGAAAATAACTTTCTTTTTTCTTTGTAAACTCACATGCAATAATTTGTTTATTCACAATTATATTCCAATTTTAACTTGTATAACTCTGTAATATTTATTTCTTCTAGCACATAATTTTCCCAAAAGGAAAGAATGAGACACAGATCATGTCAACTTCATGCATGACTGTGTACTTTATGGATAAGAACATTTACTTTCTCTATGTGGAGAGGATGAATTGTGCGAATCAAGAAAAGAAATCTCTAGACTATATTTAAAAGTGAAGTTCTATGAATCCTACCACTATCTCTAAATAAAAGGGCATCACTTTTTCTAGAAATTCCTAGCATCTCTAATCTGTACAAGTTGATCCGAATCACTCTTCTACATTTTGTGAAAGATTTTAGAGCCTCTAGATATTGTTTCCAATTCAGAGTCACTCAGTTCTGCTGAACATCTTCTGACAATCCTCAAATTGTTTAACAAGTGTAGGTTTTTAAAATATTAAACAGTATTTTGCTGTAAAAGAAATATTTCTGATCTTTCCTTGCCACTCATTATATTTTGGAACTATCTTGTATGCTTAAAAATGGTAAATGTTGTTAGAATTAAGTCTCCAAAGAAACATAAAAACTATTATTCATTATGATTTTCCCTTGAAGGAATATTTCTATTACTAACTGCCAACTTCTATACATGTGGGACTAAATAATTTTATAAATATGTTATAATCAGTTAATGATTATTCCTTCAAACAGTGAACCAGACATAAAGAAAACAAATATATTCTTCTGATCGATGTTATTAATATTACTTTGGTTCAGAGTGGTACTATGACTCTCTCCCAAATGAAAAACAAACAAATTTCCCCAGAGTACTTAGAAGTGCCATAGCAATATTGACAAGATACGACACTTACCATTTGCAGATCTGTTTCTATAAGATAACTGAAAGACTACCTATAATCAAATACTCAGTTTTTAGGTATTAAATACAAGTAATATAGATCCAGAAGTGACATCAGTGTCATGGTGGAGTGAGATTGCCAGGGACTCCCTTCCCTCCAACATACAACAAAAAGGAGCAACCATATTCTAAAAGGAAATATCCTAACACCAAAGGAACCCTCAGAGAGTCACAGCAGCCAAATGACAGAGAGTGGAGAGGCTGGAGCCCACCCTTGGAGGAGCTGGAATGGGGTAAGAGAGAATTTCGCTTCCTTCCCTAAAGAATGGGGTCACTGCCACAGGAGGCTCCATGAGGGAAGGAGTAGGGGAGAGGTTGTGCATCTGCAGGATCACCCAAGACTCCCTAGTGCCCTTGCAGCCTAGAGGGAAGCTCTCTAACTGGGTGAAAGCTTTTGCATGGGGTGACCTCATCAAGCCAAGACCCCAGGAGACCAGATAGTGAGAGCTGATCAGGAAACCCGCACTGTGCGCTAGAGGAAACACTCCCCGGAACCTGTGCTGTGCCGCACCATCTTGAAGGCAGAGGGCTCAGAATATGTGGCTCTAGACCCCCATCCAGTGGCGATAGGCTGTAACTGCAACCAAATAATATCACAATGGGAAAAACCCATACTTCCAGCATCAGGCAATTCATCACATCTGCAGACCAGATAGAAAATGACAAGCATGCAGAATTCAGTCTTGGGGATGCAGAAATAAGTAAACTAAACAACAATGACTTCAGAATAGCTGTCAAAAAAACTCAATAAGGTAAAAGAGAACATAGAGAAACAATTCAACGACTTCAGGAGCTACTTCACAAAAGAGATTGAAATTATAAAGAAGAATCAATCAGAAATAGTAAAGATGAAAAACATAATGAAAGAGATAAAACAAAATATGGATTCCCAAAATGCTCGTGTGGACACCATAGAGGAGCAAATAAGCATGATTGAAGATAGACATGTTGAATTGCTCCAGACAGAGGAGGAGAGAGAACTGAAACTAAAAAGAAATGAAGAAAGTCTCCAATAAATTTCCAACTCAATGAGGAAATGCAACATAAGAATTATAGGTACCGCAGAAGGTAAAGAGAAGGAGAATGGAACAGAAAGTGTGCTCAAAGAAATAATAGCAGAGAACTTCTAAAATATAGGGAATGAGAGAGAAATGTGTGTAGAAGAAACTTTCAGATCTCCTAGATTTGTCAAAGTAAAAAGGCCTACTGTAAGGAATGTAGTAGTAAAACTATCAAAAATGAATGACAAAGAAAGAATACTCAGGGCAGGAGGCAGAAGAAAATAACCTACAAAGGAGCCCTTGTCAGACTTTCAGCGGATTTCTCTGCAGAAATCTTACAAGCTAGGAGAGAATGGAATTATATATTCAAAACTTTAAAAGATAAAAATCTTCAGCCAAGAATACTCTAATCCAGCAAAAATATCCTTCAGATATGAGGGAGAAATTACATTTTTCCCAGACAAACAAAAGCTAAGGGACTTCATAGCCACGATACCCCCCACCACACACACAAGAAATCCTCAAGAAGGCTCCCATAGCTGACAAAAGACCAAAAGGGAGAAAGGGGTCACAAAACACAGAGTAAGGAGTAAATAGACAAATAGAATCAGAATAGGATAGCAAATATTCAACTATAGCATTAGGATAAAGGGGAGGAAAACACCAAAAACAAAGACAATCTTGTCACTTTAACTACAAACTCACAACAAAAGTTGGAATAAGATATTAAAATAATAATTTAGGAGGGGAGGAGGAAAGGGACTGAATCAGTTTAGACTAAGGAAATAAGAGGCCATCAGAAAATGGACGATGGTATGCATGAGATTCTGAGTACAATCTTCAGGTAGCCACTAAACTAAAATCAGAACAGAGACACAAAAAATAAACAAGGACAAAACAAAAAATACAGCATAAGAAACTGCAGAAATCAATGGGTAGACTAAAACATACAGGACGAGAAACAAAGGAAGTAGAGGAAAATCAGGAAAACGAGTGA
The DNA here is from genome assembly GCF_041296235.1 of Equus asinus. Lineage (NCBI taxonomy): Eukaryota > Metazoa > Chordata > Mammalia > Perissodactyla > Equidae > Equus > Equus asinus. The sequence goes on from NC_091794.1 coordinate 61,085,484, forward strand.
CAGAATGACAGCATTAAGCCCTCATACATCAATAATCAACCTCAATGTCAACGGATTGAACTCTCCAATAAAGAGACACAGTGACAAGATGGATTAGAGAACAAGATCCAACAATTTGCTGCCTCCAGGAGACACATATCAGCTCCAATGACAAATACAGGCTCTGAGTGAAGGGGTAGAAGATGATATGCAAGCTAATGTAAGAAAAGAGAAAGCAGGTGTCACAGTACTCATATCACACAAAGCAGATTTCAAGATGAGGCAGGTAAAGAGAGAGAAAGAGGGGTAATATGTAATGATCAAAGGGGTACTACATCAAGAAGAAATAATGACTATAAATATCTATGCACCCAATACAGGAGCACCAAAGTTCATAAAGCAACCATTAACAAACCTAAAAGAAGATAATCAAAAATAACACAATAATAGTAGGGGACCTCAACACCCACTCACATAATCAGACAGATTATCTAGACAGAAAATAAACAAGGAAACAGTGGAATTAAGTGAAAAGCTAAAACAGTTGGACTTAGTAGACATATATAGAACACTCCATCCAAAAACAGAAGAATACACATTCTTCTGAAGTGTGCATGGAACATTCTCAAAGATAGATCATATTTTGGGAAACAAGGTAAACCTCTATAAATTAAAAAAAAATTGAAATAATAGCAAGCATCTTCTCAGATCGTAATGCTATAAAGCTAGAAATTAATTACAAGAAAAAAACTGAGAAAGGGACAAAGATGTGGAGACCAAACAATATGCTATTGAACAAGCAACAGATCATTGAAGAAATTAAAGAAGAAATCAAAAAATACCTGGAGACAAATGAAAATAATAACATGCCATACTCATATGGGATGCAGCAAAAACTGTATTAAGAGGGAAATTCATTGCAATACAGGCACACCTTAACAAACAAGAAAAATCCCAAATAAGCAATCTCAAATTACACCTAACTGAATTAGAAAAACAAGAACAAACAAAGCCCAAGGTCAGTAGACAGAGAGAAATAATAAAAATCAGAGCAGGAATAAACGCTATTGAAACAAAAAAGACAGTAGAAAAGATCAATGAAACAAAGAGCTGGTTCTTCAACAAGATCAAAAAAGTTGACAAACCCCTAGCCAGACTTACAAAGAAAAAAAAAGAGAGAAAGCTCAAATAAACAAAATCAGAAATTAAAGACGAGAAATAACAACAGACTCCACAGAAATACAATGGATTATAAGCGAATACTACAAAAAACTATATGCTAACAAAATGAATAACCTGGAGGAAATGGATAAATTCTTAGACTCTTACAACGTCCCAAAGCTAAGTCAAGAAAAAACAGACAATCTCAACAGACTAATCACAAGGAAAGAGATTGAAACAGCAATCAAAAGCATCCCAACGAATAAAACTCCAGGACCGGAAGGCTTTCCTGGGGAATTCTACAAAACTTTCAGAGAAGATTTAATACCTATACTTTTCAAGCTATTCCAAAAAATTAGGGAGGATGGAACACTTCCCAACATGTTCTATGAGGCCAACATCACTCTGATACCAAAGCCTGACAAGGACAGCACAAAAAAGGAAAACTACAGGCCAATATTGCTGATGAATATAGATGCAAAATTCTCAACAAAATTTTGACAACCCGAATTCAGCAATGCATCAAAAGGATCATACATCACTATCACGTGGGATTCATACCAAGGTCACAGAGATGGTTCAACATCTGCAAATCAATCAACATGATACACCGCATCAACGAATTGAGGAATAAAATCCACATGCTAATCTCAATAGATGCAGAGAAAGCATTTGACAAGATCCAACAGTCATTTATGATAAAAACTCTGAACAAAATTGGCATAGAAGGGAACTACCTCAACATAATAAAGGCCATATATGAGAAACCCACAGCCAACATCATACTCAATGGGCAAAAACTGAACGCCATCCCCCTGAAAATAGGAACGAGACAACAGTACCCTCTATAACCACTCTTATTCAACATAGTACTGGAGGTTTTGGTGAGAGCAATTAGGCAAGAGAAAGGAATAAAAGGAATCCAAATAGGGAGTGAAGAAGTGAAACTCTTCCTGTTTGCAGATGACATGATCTTATATATAGAAAACCCCAAAGAATCTATTGGAAAACTATTAGAAATAATCAACAACTAGAGGAAAGTTGCAGGATATAAAATCAACTTACATAAATCAGTGGCATTTCTATACTCTAATAACGAGCTAACAGAAAAAGAACTCAAGAACACAATTCCATTCACAATCGCAACAAAAAGAATAAAATACCTTGGGGTGAATTTAACCAAGGAAGTGAAAGACCTATACAATGAAAACTACAAGACTTTCCTGAAAGAAATTTATGATGACATAAAGAGATGGAAAGACATTCCATGCACATGGATTAGAAGAATAAACATAGTTAAAATGTCCATACTACCTAAAGCAATCTACAGATTCAATGCAATTCTGATCAGAATCCTAATGACATTCTTTACAGAAATAGAGCAAATAATCCTACAATTCATACGGGGCAACAAAAGACCCTGAATTGCTAAAGCAATCCTGAGAAAAACGAACAAAGTTGGAGGCATCACAATCCCTGACTTCAAAACATACTACAAAGCTACAGTAATCAAAACAGCATTGTACTGGTACAAAAACAGTCACACAGATCCATGGAATAGAATCGAAAGCCCAGAAATAAAACCAAACATCTATGGACAGCTAATCTTCGACAAAGGAGCTGAGGGCATACAATGGAGAAAAGAAAGTCTATTCAACAAATGGTGCTGGGAAAACTGGACAGCCAGAAGTAAAAGAATGAAAATTGACCATTCTTTCTCACCATTCACCAAAATAAACTCAAAATGGATCAAAGACCTAAAGGTAAAACCTGAAAACATAAGGCTTCTGGAAGAAAATATAGATAGTACACTCTTTGACATCAGTACTAAAAGGATCTTTTTGTACACCATGTCTTCTCAAACAAGGGAAACAATAGAAAGAATAAACAAATGGGACTTCATCAGACTAAAGAGCTTCTTCAAGGCAAGGGAAAACAGGATTGAAACCAGAAAACAAGCCAGTAATTGGGAAAAAATATTTGCAAGTGATATATCCAACAAACGGTTAATCTCCATAATATACAAATAACTCACACAAGTCAACAACAAAAAATCAAACAACCTGATCAAAAAATGGGCAGGGGACATGAACAGACATTTCTCCAAAGAAGATATATGAGTGGTCAATGGGCACATGAAAAGATGCTCATCATCACTGATCATCAGGGAAATGCAAATCAAAACTACACTAAGATATCACCTTACACCCATTAGAATGGCAAAAATAACCAAAACAAAGAGTAATAAATGTTGGAGAGGTTGTGGAGGAAAAGGAACCCTCGTACACTGCTGGTGGGAATGCAAACTGGTGCAGCCACTATGGAAAACAGTATGGAGATTTCCCAAAAAATTAAAAATAGAAGTACCATATGATCCAGCCATCCCACTACTGGGTATCTATCCAAAGAACTTGAAATCAGCAATTCCAAAAGTCCCATGCACCCCTATGTTCATTGCACCATTATTTACAATAGACAAGATGTGGAAGCAACCTAAGTGCCCATCAACTGATGATTGGATAAAGAAGGCATGTTTTATATATATATATATATATATATATATATATATATATAATGGAATACTACTCAGCCATAAAAAAGGATAAAATCGTCCCATTTACAACAACATGGATGGACCTTGAGGGTATTATGTTAAGTGAAATAAGCCAAGTAGAGAAAGACAATCTCTATATGACTCCACTCACATGTGGAAGTTAAACATGTAGACAAAGAGAACAGATTAGTGGCTACCAGGGCAAAGTGGGGCTGGGGGGTGGGCACAAAGGGTGAAGGGGTGCACCTACAACACAACTGACAAACAATAAAGTACAACTGAAATTTCACAAGGTTGTAAACTATCATAACTTCATTAAAAAGTTAAAAAGAAGGAAAAAACACAAGTAATATAGTCTAACAGCCTCATCCAATAAATGGCATTGCACACTTTTTCTTTGTTGGGTATCTTTCATGCCTTACCTACACATTTTCTCCCACGCTTTTGTGCTCACCATTGCTGTGACAGGTATCACTTGAAGGTTTATCCTAAAACACCTTGCTTAGCTACATCCCATACATTTTGCTTTATGTCTTCAACATCCTCTCCCTCTTACACACAGATGTCTGTAGGAATCTGATCGACCATCTGGCACATGGAGAGTTGATTTATAGCTGGCTTGAAAAATCTTTCTCTCTATATCAGATGTCTGGTTTTTGACTTTTTTTTTTTTAAAGATTTTATTTTTTTCCTTTTTCTCCCCAAAGCCCCCCGCCATTACATAGTTGTATATTCTTCGTTGTGGGTCCACCTAATTGTGGCATGTGGGATGCTGCCTCAGCGTGGTTTGATGAGCAGTGCCATGTCCGCGCCCAGGATTCGAACCAACGAAACACTGGGCGGCCTGCAGCGGAGCGTGCGAACTTAACCACTCGGCCACGGGGCCAGCCCCTGGTTTTTGACTCTTGACTAAGATAGGACAAGACCTATGAAGTGTAGTTGAAAGTTGAAACTCTCCTGGTGATCCCCAAATCAGTTCTTTACTGATGGTTTACCAATGGCCTACTCATTAAGTCAGCTTTTATTGATTAAGTGGCTAGAAGCATATATAAAACTGTCATGAGGAACTTCTGCTTTGAGTCTCCCAAAGCCAAGATTCCTCACACAGAGGTCGGTGGTATGAGCAGGAGAGAGAGCACGGTCCACGTGTATAAATGTGGGACACTGGGAAGCTTGTGCAAGGAAAGTCTCTGGGACCTCCGACACTTGACTGAACTCTTAACTTTTGCTGGACCATATCATTTGCCTTGAAAAAGAAGCTCTACTTGGGTATGCTCTGTGGTGTCTGTTGAATTCATTCAACTGTCCAAACTGGGGAAATATTTGCATGCACAAACTTGGAAATAGGAAGTATGTGATAACAACTCTGGGCCAACATTTGATTAGTGAGCAGCAAAAGCCAATAGATACATATGCTCTCATTTGTGTCTCAAATGAACAATTCTGAAAATGCATAATAAAACTTTCCTTATGCTATCCCCAGCAACACTGATCCCCATTTTCCACAGACGTAACTAACTCATTATTCACCTTTATGTTGGTGTTCCTTTCTTCCCTATTCATTCTTCCCACGTTCTCCACTCCTGGTCTTTGGGGTCAATTCCCCAAACAGATTACCTGCATCCAAACTGTAGGCTTAGATTCTGATTTCTGGAATAAACCCAAGGTAAGACACTCTAATAACTTAATTTTGCCATTTTTCCTATCCTTTAAAAATTTTACGACATTGTATTCTTACCACCAAATGCTAAATACATGTCAAACTTTGAAATGAAACTTCTGCTATTATAGTATGTAACAATTATCAAGTACATGCATAAACTAAAATTGTGCCTATTTCTTGGATGAGAAAAATTCTGGATTAAGTAAATTATTTTTTCTTTTTTAGCTTTCACTATTCATTTAGGTGCTACTGCAATATTATGGGGAAGAATTGGTTTGTTCTTGTTGAAGAAGGTATTACCACAGAATTTTATTGAAATATAGAAAGGAATGAGTCCTCAGAAGGAAAAACAGCACTGAATGTTGAGAAGACTTACTTTTAAAGGTTAACATCGATACACATTTCTTTAAAATTGAAGTACATTAAGAAAAAAGAAAGAATTATAAGTCAAGAGAAGACAAATTATTAACAATATTAGATGGTAAACTTCAAAGCGTAATAGCCTCAAAATGCTATGGAAAAATTGAAACAAGACCTTTACATCCAATGAATTAATCCATCAACCTAAAAGAATTTAAAAATAAAAACATATGTAACTTTCCAGATATTTTACTACTATTAGATCAGTTAAATGAATGAACGTTGCAACTCCAGATATGTAGGGGAAAGTGGTAAATAATGTATGTACTTCAAAGAAAAAAAACTAATTCAAACTGTGTAGCTATAATGGAAAAGTAAATCAATAGGACATTTTGGCCAGACTAAAAAATATGATTGTGATAAGATAATAACAGTAATTTTATATTTAAATGCAGTTATAATTAAAGTTCGAGACAAAATATCTTGGAATTTAGGAATGAGCTTTTCAGATGAAAGTAAAAATCTATTAGTAACTTGTCTTATTCAGGACTAGACTAAAGATATGAATAATTTCAGACTTGGTTAAAAATATATGTTACAAATTTAAGGCTAATGACTAAAATCATATAACTATACATTGTAAAACATTTAAATTAGAATAGGAATAAATTTGGCCCTAGAATAAAAGGAAAACGCTATTAACCCAGCATTAACCTAAGGCACAGAGGATGTATACACTCGTTTTTAGTGGGAATGTAAATTGGGACAGCTACTTTAAGGAGTAATTTTAAATGATCTAATAGAAATTTAAATGTCCATATCTTATGACTCAGTAATTCCTGAATATACACTGGAGAAATACTTGTTCACATGCGCAAATGGACATGCACAGGAAAGAGCCTAGTAGCAGATTTTGTAATTCAATCTGTTTTAAACAATCCAAAATTCCATCCGAAGGAAATAGGTAAATTGTTAACAGATGCATATAATGAAGTTTTATACAGTAGTTTAGTTTGCTCTTTCATTTCTTTTTCTAACTGTACTTACATAAATATCATAATGATATATGTGTAGAACCTATGATTATTTGAAAAACGCTAGTTACAGCACACATACAGCGAATTTGGAAAGAAAATTCGAATATTAATTTATGTAGTTTAGGAAAAATTTCACTTTTTAAAAATGGTTTGAATAAATACATTTTAGGAACTACCTCTGCCAGCTGTGATGGAGCAACTAGAACAAAACAAGCTCTCCCACCCTAAGCAGCCGTAACTGAGGAGGTAACTGCTCAACGGTAGCACACAGCAGGGATTGTTGAGTAACCGGAAAGCCAAAATGAGAGTCCCAAAATCATATTAGGGCCCCAAAAATAACATATTAAGTTATCACAAATGTCAAATAACTTCTAAACTTATTTTTGAACCCAATATGAGATTTACAAAGGAGCCTGTACTTCATTTGGACTTGTAAACATTTATTTATGCACTGTATACCCTACTGAATTTTGCATCTAAGTTTTAAAGTGGGTCTTATTCTGAAGTTTACTGTTGAAATACATAAATCCTGAGCAAATTCAGGAAAAAAGACAAATGTGGATCCACATGAATAAAACAATTTGACCCTTGTTTCTACCAAAACAAAAAAGGAATACATCAAACAGAAAAGTGCCGGTGGATTTAATAGTGGTGTTTCTAAATACAGGAGGAACATTAAAGCTCAGATTTTCCTGTTTCAACTCTGAAGTTGTTCTGGCCTCCTGCCTTAGGGCAGACCAAAAAAATAGACAGACACAGAGAAGAGAGAGAGAGTTGGATTTGCTTGGCATTCCCTACAAGGGAGAAGGGAAGGAAAAAGAATAAAGTTCTGTGACTACTGAAGGCTTTCCAGCCCTCCCACCCCCACTGCTATTTTTGCCCCTTTTTCTCCCTATTGCCTTACGTGTACAAAGGTGTTAGGCAGCTTCGATGTTCTCTGGAAGCCCTTCCTTACACTTTTCCTCAGCCATCACTATTCTAGATCCAATTGCAATTCTGTTCAACCTAGACGGACTATTTGAATGGACTATAAACTCAAGTCCTTCCCAATGGTTTCTTCCACTTCGTTCCATACTCTCTTCTCTACAGTAAAACACAAATTTCATCTCTTGTCATGCTCATTAGAAACCTTCTACTTCTCCTTTTTGCCTACAAATAAAATAAAAACCTCTGAGCATATCATTCAAATCTCTTTAAGATCTGGCTCTTTCTAACTCTCTGGCTTCAACCCTGTGTTCCTTATGTGCCCTGACTATGCTCTCTTCTCTCCTTCTCCCACTTGCTGGAGAATCTATTGCAGCATCTATCATGGAGTGTGTGTATATGTGGACACATATATACATATATGCATATATACATGCACCTAAATATGTATAGTCTAGTCATTGGCTTGTGGACCAGATTCAACCCTCCATCTGTTTCTGTAAGTAATGTTTTATGGGACCACAGCCATGCTCACTCATTGATGTGGTGTTTTTTTTTTTTTTTTTTTTGGCTGCAATCGTGCTACAACAGCAGAATTGACAGTGCAGCAGAGACCAACTAGACCACAAAACCTAAAACATTTACTACCTAGCCCTTTACAGAAAATGTTTGCCAACCCATTGTCTATACTATGACACAGTGATGGCAGAGACTTTGCTGCTTGTGCTCACTGCTGTATTCCCAAAGCACATAATAAGGCTGGTGCTTAGTAAGCGATGAAACCGTATTGAAAAAATAAATGAATCATTGAATAAATGAATGAATGTTTGAATAGGTTTAGAAAATTGCCTGCCATATATAGATATTCAATAAGCAAATGTAACAAAATGAAGTGAAAACTACCCCCAATATGTGAAACAAGCAGTTTACAAAACAGGGAATACAATGTATTATATGTATATACATATAATCTTTACTATATATATGTGTACAATTATATATATTATTAACAATTAAAATTTTATCAAACAGTAGAAAACAGTTTGTGCTGCAAAAAAAAAAAAATAGAATTAGGCAAAGGGTTAAAGAAGAGATGAGGTCCTATTTTAGATGGAGTATTAAGCAAGGGCGTCTATGAGGAGGCGAAATTTAACCAGAAAACTGAAAAGAGAAAAAAAGCCATGTCAATATCTCTAGGAAAAGCATACCAGGAAAAGCAGAGAAAGAAATGAAATGGCCCTGTGTAATGAGTAAATGAAATAAAGATACGGAATTGATTGCATATTCAGAAAGGAGAACAGATTTGATTTGCTAAATCTGTAATATACTACACTATAAGTCAACCTCCTCACTTCAGTAAAGGATTCTTTTTCAATTTCCTGTAGTTATGTATTTTTTCACTTAAAGCCTTAAGTAGTGTTATCTAATTTCACTAAATGATGAGGATACAAGTTACATTCATTCCTTGAAACTGAATATAATTATCAAATATTGAAAAAGACAAGGCTTCTTTATAATTACTAAGTACTTTCCCTGTATATAGAGAAACAGAAAAGTATCCTCTGTTATCTTGTATGGATAAAGGATGTTTTTCTCAGGAGCTAGTGAAAATTATCCTGTTTGCCCAGGTTTTTCTTAAATGCTTACAGAAATGAGTGGCTCTTTTACCAGATTCTGTCCTTTCTCTCTTTAATAGCCTTCCTACATCGATCGTTGAGAAGGTGTGATATCTGCTGTAAAACAATTAGTTTTTCAATTGTTTGATTGCTATCCTTTCTCTCATAGTTTTGTTCCCTTTCTACTGAAGCAGGTGTCTTTTTTCTTTCCTCTTTCTTCTTGAATATTTTGTTTATTAATTTATGCAGAAATACATTTTATTCCCTCACCTTAATTTTTAGTCATCTATGTACTTTTTTTTAAAGATCTACATAATCCGTAATCCAACCCTTCTAGATTAAAGGTTGAAGAACCAAGAGAGCGTCCTCCTCTTAATCAAAGGTATCACAGTCTTATTTTGGGGGACCAGCGGAACCTAAGATCTTCAGCACATTAGTTTTTCCTTAGGCGACCTCTTGTGTCACAAACTACAGATGGTAGAGATACCCATCTTTAGGCTATCTAGTTGTGTTGAGGACTTTGTACTAACCACGCTCTAACACTTATTTTTAGATTACCTGACAAATGACATTTGAAATTTTAATTTACAAAGGCTTTTACTAAACAGTTTGTTGCTGTTCTGTTATAGTCCATGGAAATATATTACTATTTGCACACTGTGCCCAATGAGAAAGGCTATCAGATAAACCTTAAGCAAGGTTCTTGACTCTTGAAAAATGAGACGTTTAACAGTCTGAAAAGACTATAGAGCAGGATATTATTAGGCTTTCATTGCCTCCTGTAGCTCCTGACAGACGTTCTGGACTCTAGGCTACTGGGAACACTATTAGACATCACTTTGCTTTCATCTCAGTGGGGATTCAGATGAACAGCCCCGGGTGGAGATGGACCTCTCTACAGAAAAGTGCAGAGCAATCTGTTCTTGCAGCAATTTGTGTTTTTCAGATGGTTTCGTTTTTACTCTTTTGGGAGAAATATAGTTGCTTAGAAGAATCTTCAATATCCCTTCTTCTTGAAATTCTTGGAATGCAGTGTTTCCCAAACTTAGTTCTATAACTGAAACATGATCAGAGGATTTCAGATTCTTGAATGTTACTTTGTGTTGTCTTTCTACTAAATTGTCATAATTGAGTGTTTTCCCTTGCTTCCTTAATCAGAGGAATGAAGAAAGTTAATTTTGTTTAAACAAGTGGAAATATTTGTGGAGGTAAGGATAGAGTCATAGTTTAACATTTTTCTCCCAGTGATATTTAAAATCTGGTAACATATACCTCAATGAGATGAATGTACAGGAATGAAATGGTGACGGTGGCAGGGAACAAAAGCCTGTACCATATAAAGAATTCCAACCAATCATCTAAAAGTATCTCTGCAAGGAAATATCAGCTTTAACACTGCAAACTACCTAATGTGGAAAATGGTACATTTCAAATATGGTTTAAATGAAGTCTCACCCTAACAAAATGGCCTTTTTAAGGACCATGACTAGGTCGGAATGCTGCATATGCCTTGTGCCACTTTCTTGGTAATCTCAGCATTCTCCTCGTCTCCATTTTCTCCAAAGACTCCACTAAAATCTTTTTTCCCATTCCTCCACATGACATCACAAAGGGAAAATAATGAGGAATTATGGAGCCCTGGTAATCATGTGAAATGAAGTGTGAAGCAATAGGTTCTTCCTCCTGAGGTCATGATCTGGTCCTCTTTGCAGCAGAATTATACTGTAAGTTTTTGTTTGCTTGTTTGCTTGTTTGTTTTGGTGAGGAAGATTGTCCCTGAGCTAACATCAGTGCCAGTCTTCCTCTATTTTCGATATGGGACCGCACCACAGCGTGGTGTGATGAGTAGTGTGTAGGTTCACACCTGGGATTCAAAGCCATGAACCCAGGACCTCAGAAGCAGAGTACATGAACTTAACCACTACACCACCTGGCAGGCCCCCTCAATAAATTGTAAAGATGTAAAATGCTGGACTGATTAATTGGGTCATCTCTGTTTATCTCCACTGTGTCTTATCTTTTTTACCATCTGCAAGTCACTAATATTTCACTCTTAGAATCCTTAGTCTCTTTGAATCATATTAATTTTCTGACAACTGAATGAAAAACGGTCTAAAACTCAATGCCTTCATTTAAAAAAAAAAAGTATGAATAGTTTAATTCAGAGACAGTCCCTGGAAACCCTGACACAAGAGTGAGATTGTGATTAGGGGAAGGGAGAGTATCTTCAATAAAGTTATATTACTAATTGGTTTACCACTGGGTGCAACAAAAATTTAAGGACACAGGGAACTTGAAAAGCCTCTATAGAACACACCCTTCAGTTATGTCACCCAAAGAAGCCAGAGTGTTTATTCACCTACTCTTATCAGTCATGGCTGAGTAGTGTGGTGTTAACTTCACAGCTTGCCACTTGTATGGATAAATTGAATTCCAGCTGCTAGAAAAAAGCCTTCAAGCAAAGGGATGCAGCTGCCACCAGTTGGAATTCCAGTCAATGTACCCAGAAGTAATCAGGACAAAAGGAATATGTACTAGGCACTGACAGAATCTATTATATGTCCTTAATATAGATTGACCCTTAATATATCTGTCTTAAAATTTCTGAACAAACACACTGCCTTCAAAGTATATAGATAACTGTGTTGCATCAGATAAAATATTGACATGAAAACACAAAATCTGTGTTCAAGCCTTATAATAATAACACATAACAAAAGTTATATAATCCTTTCAACTATACAATGTCCCCAGCTTCTCTATTCAATAAGGGTGGCTTTCTTGTCTTGCTCATTGCTAGGATGAAAATATATGGAGAAACCTCTATAAATTGAAAGAAAATAGGAATATAAAATGGGTTATCTCTATTAAACAGTTTAAAAAAGAACAAGCAAAATACCCACTAAATTAGAGGAAAGCAAATTAGTGTGCAATGATTTAAATTAGATTTCAGAGAGTCCACAGTGAAGCTAGTAAAGGATGGTCATTAGAATTATTTGCCAAATTATAAATGCTTTTTAAGTAAGATATCAGATGCAACTGATAAATTATGTTTCCATTGATCTACAGATGCATTGATGTCTGGATTCACCTTTAGATGTAAAGAATCAATAAAGATAAACTCAGCATGTTGCTAAAATTGATATCTCCAATTTGCATCACAGCATGCAACAGTCATGATAATTAAGCCAAATGATACTATCATTTATGATTGTTTCTTGTCAGAAACTGTGGTAGTTTCCCCCTTGAGAGGGGAGTAGGGGTATGTGAATTAAACTTAGTGCTAGAATTATTTCCCTTTTAGGCAGAATTCATCAAAACCAATAGTGTGGTTCAAAATGACCACTAATAAAAGTAGGAAGAAAGATGATTATCCATGTAGCTCAATTTAGTGGGACTGAACTCATAGGGAAAGCAACCATGTAGTGAATTAGATCAAATAAAAGACATAGAATGGCCCACATATGTTCTATTAAGAAGAGGAAAACAAAACAAAAAAATATTTGCATTACAGTAATTTCGGATATTTATAACACATTAGCTTTTTTTCTAATTGAAAATATCATTTTGTTACAAGATTGATACATACACATATTAAAAGCTTAAAAGAAAGAAAGAAATCCTCCCACTTCTGAATCTAGCCCAAATTCCAGAGGGCAGTCCACAGTTTCTTGTGCAATTACTTAAATGGTGGAATTGCTGGCTTGAAAAGTATATGAGTTTAAATTTTGGATTGCCATGCAAAGACTTTTTATTGATTAACGCTTTTTGTAAGCGATGTCTTTAGTTTTCTACACTCTTGCTAGTGTTATGTTCAACATTACTGATTTTTCTTATTCAGTAGGTGAAAAAAGAAACCTGTGCCTTAATTTTTATTTCTCCAGTGGTAAATGATGTTAAATATCTAGTTTTTAAAATCCCCATTTTATTTCTTGGTTTTGAATCATCTGTTCATATTTTTATTCATTTATATATTATATCCTTTCACTTTTATTCATTTGTGGAAAACCTTTAGTACTGACCCACTAGAAGAAAGAAAGATTAGTATTCTCTGTGCTTCACATACTGGGTCTAGGCCATTGAAACTCATTCCTTCCACATAGTGTTTTATTGTTTTTAGTAGATTTACATAGAAAGTGTTATTAATATGTGACCTTTTCATCCTTATCACGTATCTGTAAAGTAATCAGAACTTATTGACACTATCATCTCAATTTTAGAGTTGAAGAAACGGAAGCCCTAGAATGGTCAATGACTTCATGAAGACCATGACAGAAATGAAACTCCTCTTCTGGCTTCTTGTGATTTTTTTTCCAACTACACTCATCGTTATTTCTATTTTACTAACAAGAGTATTATTATATTCATTATCATGCACTAGAATTTTTTTCTATTAAGTTTTCTTTATGGAGTGCATCCTAATTAATGGAAAAACAAGGCAACTCCCTGGAAATTCTTGCCAAAATCTATTAAACTAGTTTAACATTTCAATATCCCCAGCATTGGCAATAGAATTTAATAAAAAATGAACCAGATGTTTCCCAGACTGCTTCAAGCTCGCTACCAAAGTCAATGTCCATATTATTTCAGCTTTCCGAAATGGCCCTAAATAATTTGTGCTAACTATTGCCAAATTATTATCCATCTTGTAAGTTTGGGTTCTTTCCTTCCTCGTCAATGAAAACTTTCATGGGCTTCTCATCAAACTAAGGTCAAAGTTGTTCTCATCCTCTGAGTTTCCATGAATTTTACAATATTCTTTTATAAGACAATGAGCTGATTTACTTAAATATCTGTCATAATCTTTCAAATAATATTCATAAAAATATACTCACTTCCTATTAATATACAGTTTGACAACAGAATGTAATGACATAAATTCATGCAGTTAGTTGGTGTTGCCCAACAGGTATCAATAATTATTAGCAAGCTGTGAGTTGAAGAAATTCAGGGGCGCTCTTTATGTGCTAAAAAATAATGATTCAAAATTTAAAAATTGAAAGAAGAAGGGAGAAACAAATGGAAACAGAACAGACTATTGAAAATGTATCATCTAGACCAGGTTAAGATTTGGAACAGTCCAAAGCCAAATCTTTCCTAGTATTTCGAGATTTTTATTGTTTTGCCATTCACACAAGGCTCAAGATTTATTTCTTATCAGGGTGACAGAGAATGGTAGATAAGGAGGAAAAATCTATGGAAAGCCAAATAGTGGACTTGTTAATCAGCAAAGAAGACAGGTACTAGTACCAATTGAGGGAAGAGAACTCTCCATTGGCAGAAGCGCAAACAGCTATGAGAATCTAGGAGGTGGAAGTGAGTTTAAAAAAAAAAAGATGTGATGGAAGTAAAATGGAGACTAAAAAGGCGAAAAGAAAAGTAAGAGGCAAACAGTCAGGGGAAACATTAAACTAACCTGGGTACGGAGGTCAAGAGATTGTCAAAGGTGTGCGTACAAAGAAATGAACTTTCAGCTGGACTGGACCAGCAGCGCACGGCATAACTTGTACCCCTATGTCTTTTTTGGGGCCATCAGGAAGGATCTCGGTCCCAGAATAACCTAGGGTTTGCATGAACTCTTCTGGTATTTTTCTTTCACTCTTCTACATCATAGGTTGTGTCTTATATACTTGGCTGATTTGTAATAAGTGCATTCGGTAAATCATTTTATTTGTAAATATCTCCATATCTATGTATGTATCAGTTTCTCAAATTACACTTTTCATGTAACGGTTTTTCTAAAGATTATTTCATTTCACTTACTTATTTGAGCCAGTTTTCCAAAATTAAAACAAATGCACACATTTTAATTTCTTCCTAAATTAAATAATATTGGGTTTTGCATGAACGTTTAACATATTCACAAATAAAAGATGGCTAGTGTTTCATATTGCTATTTAGAAGGTTATTAAAATATGACAGATAAACAGAAAATATTCTGCAGATATAATCACTTAATAATTCAACGATTGCTTCAATTATGCTATCAAGTGTAGAAATATTGCCAGTTAACTTTAAAAGACTGAATAATAAAGAAAATGGATTTAAAACTGTTTCAAACTATTTTTATTTAATAAAAAAAACTATGCCTTGGGTTCACCCTTTTTAATCCTATTACTTTCCAATTCTTATGGTCCTTAAAAAGAGTATTGTAAATGACTGAACAGAAACATTATATCTGATTTTGTGCTAGAAAATTGAAACAGCGTGTGACCATGGCTAAGCAAGAGCTTTATGGCAGAAGCAAATAGTTATGTGATTACTGAAGTATAGCTGTCACTGGAAATAGAAACCTGCAAGGATCCGATCATAAAAGTAGCAATTTCAGATTCACTAGTGTTTAAAATTAAAGTTTAGTAATTCACTGTGAATACATCTTCTTAATGGCTTTAGGAAAGTTTCTTTCTTTCATTTGGCATTTTCACTTTTTTTCTTAATGTCCTGCCTTTCAAAATGAAAACGTACTTACTGAAGATCAGTAAGACAATTATTATAAAGATATGTGAATAAAACACTAAAATTTTTGAATTATGCAACAATGGTTAGTCAATTGTTATTTATTGCTGACGCACTATTTTTAATTCACCAAGGGGTGAAACTTGTTATGTTAGGTGCACCAATTTAACCAACAGTTTTTCTTTTTCCTCTTCTGGAGTATAATTAGCTGATGGATGAGCCTAATTAGATATGTGACAAAACTTAAAGTAAAAGTGTTTGGTGAAGAAAATAATGGCTATTTAAATAGTTTTACATACATGTATAACACATTATACGGTCTTACGAAGTGGAGATGAGAAGAGGATTTAAGAAAGTGGACACTAGCTAAAGGGAAAATTTGGGGAAAAGAAGTCTTTGGTTTTTTTATGATTTTGTTTGTTTAGCATGAAATACATTTGGACTAATGTATCGGTTGTGATGTGTGTCAAATATTACAGAAGGACAGTAAAGAATTAGTCTGGAAAAACTTTAGAGGAGCTGATAAAAAGGACGAGAGTTTGAGACAAATTAGTCAAAACACGAAAGGTATTGAATGAAAACAGAAGTAAAGAATTCAGACTGAGAAGATTTAAGAGAGAAGATAGACACTTTGGGACCTAAAGCTACTTTGCCCGCATGATATTTTAAGTACTGGGGGAATATGGTTCCACGATGCCTTTGAAGTGAAGCACTTTTCTAGGCAACACCGGATACAAAAGCATAAGCCTCACATAGTAAGAGCATTCTAATATTACATATTTTCAAAGTTAAAGTTCCAAAATAATGTTTTTAAAAGTTAAAGATTTTATTAACAAGGATAAGAAACCTTTTGCAATTGATCCAAAGGCGTTGAAATTCATGTGATTTTAGAGATAATACTGAAAATATATAAAATACATAGCATGTTTCATATATATTAAGGAAATGGGATTACAAGATAGTGATATATGTGCATGTACATTGTGACTAGTACAGATAAAAATCTACATATAAAGAACAGACAGCAAAATTTATCATTATTTATTGTAAAAAATTATTGTTCAAATCTAACTAAAAAGGAATATTTTATGACTAGAAAATAGCTCATTTTACTTGTGAGAGCACTAATTATTTTTTTTGAGAATTAGTTCAATATGAGACAAAAAGTGGCAGCCCGCGGCGCTGCACATCCCTGGGGGTCCTCCTCAGCCACTCAGGCGGCCGACCGCCATAGTGGGTCAAAGAGGCAGGGCGCCACGCTGCTCAGTCCTGGGGGCCCCAGCCCCACTCAGGCGGCCGACCGCCAGAGTGGGCCAAAGTGGCAGCCCGCCGTGCTGCTCAGCCCTGGCGGCCCCCCCCACCCCCACTCAGGCGGCCGACCACCATAGTGGGTCAAAGTGGCAACCCGGCCCGCTCCTCAGCCCTGGGGGCCTCCCCCAACTCATGCGGCCGACCACCAGAGTGGGTCAACGTGGCAGACCGCTGCGCCGCTCAGCCCTGCGGGCCCTACCACCACTCAGAGGGCCAAACGCCAGAGTGGGTCAACGTGGCAGCCCACCGTGCTGCTCAGCCCTGGGGGCCCCACCCCCACTCAGGCGGTCCACCGTCAGAGTAGGAAAAATTGGCAGCCCGCCGCGCTGCTCAGCCCTGGGGCCCTCCCCCCACTCAGGCGGCCGACCGCCAGAGTAGGTCAAAGTGGCGGCCCGCCACGCTGCTCAGTCCTGGGGGCCACAGCCCCACTCAGGCGGCCGACGAGCAGAGTGGGTAGAAGTGGCAGACCACTGCGCCGCTCAGCCCTGCGGGCCCTACCACCACTCAGAGGGCCAAGGGCCAGAGTGGGTCAACGTGGCAGCGCACCGCGCTGCTCAGCCTGGGGGGCCCTCCCCACCCACTCAGGCGGCGGACCCCCAGAGTGGGTCAAAGTGGCAGACCGCCGCGCTGCTCAGCCCTCGAGGCCGCAGCCCCTATCAGGCGGCCGATGGTCAGAGTGGGAAAAACTGGCAGCGCGCCGTAATGCTCACCCTTGGCAGCCCCCCCCAACTCAGGAGGCCGACCGCCAGAGCGGGTCAAAGTGGCAGCCCGCCGCGCTGCTCAGCCTTGGTGTCCCTCACCCCACTCAGGCGGCCGACCGCCAGAGTGGGTCAAAGTGGCTGCCCGCCGCGATGCGCAGCCCTGGGTGCCCTACCCCCACTCAGGTGGCAGACCACCAGAGTGGGTCAAAGTGGCAGCCCGGCACGATGCTCAGCCCTGGCGCCACCCACAGCTTAGGCGGCCGACCACCAGAGTGGGTCAACGTGGCAGCTCGCCGTGCTGCTCAGCCCTGTGGTCCCTCACCCCAATCAGGTTGCCGACCGCCAGAGTGGGTCAAAGTGGCAGCCCGCCACGCTGCTCAGTCCTGGGGGCCACAGCCCCACTCAGGCGGCCGACGGCCAGAGCGGGTCAAAGTGGCAACCCACCGCACTGCTCAGCTCTGGGGTCCGCCCCCCCCAACTCAGGTGCCTGACCGCCATAGTGGGTCAAAGTGGAAGACCGCCCCGCTGCTCAGCCCTGTGGGCTCTTTCCCCACCCTGGCGGCCGACCGCCAGAGTGGGTCAAAGTGGCAGCCGCTGCGCTGCTCAATTCTGGGGCACCTCCACCCTACTCAGGCGCCCGACCGCCTGAGTGGGTCAAAGTGGCAGCCCGCCGCGATGCTCAGCCCTGGCGCCACCCCCAGCTTAGGCGGCCGACCGCCAGAGTGGGTCCAAGTGGCAGCCCACTGCGATGCTCAGCCCTGGGGGCCCTTCCCCCACTGAGGTGGCAGACTGCCAGAGTGCGTAAAAGTGGCAGACCGCCTTGCTGCTCAGCCCTGGGGGCCCCACCCCCACTCAGGCGGTCCACCGCCAGAGTAGGAAAAATTGGCAGCCCGCCGCGCTGCTCAGTCCTGGGGGCCACAGCCCCACTCAGGCGGCCGACGGCCAGAGTGGGTCAAAGTGGCAGACCACTGCGCAGCTCAGCCCTGGGTGCCCTACCACCACACAGAGGGCCAACCGCCAGAGTGGGTCAACGTGGCAGCCCACCGCGCTGCTCAGCCCTGGGGGCCCTCCCCACCCACTCAGGCGGCGGACCCCCATAGTGGGTCAAAGTGGCAGCCCGCCGCGCGGCTCAGCCTTGGTGTCCCTCACCCCACTCAGGCGGCCGACCGCCAGAGTGCGTCAAAGTGGCAGCCCGCCGCGATGCTCAGCCCTGGGGGCCCTACCCCCACTCAGGTGGCAGACCGCCAGAGTGCGTAAAAGTGGCAGACCGCCGTGCTGCTCAGCCCTGGGGGCCCCACCCCCACTCAGGTTGCCGACCACCAGAGTGGGTCCAAGTGGCAGCCCGCCGCGCAGCTCAGCCTTGAGTGCCCCACCCTGACTCAGCTTGCTGATCACCAGACTGGGTCAAAGTGGCAGCCCGCAGCGCTGCTCAGCCCTGGAGGCCACCCAACCCACTCAGGCGACGGACGGCCAGAGTGGGTCAAAATGGCAGCCCGCCGCACAGCTCAGCCCTGGGGGCGCCCCACGTAGTGGGCGGCCGACCGCCACAGTTGCTCATAGAGGCAGCCGGCCGCGCTGGTCAGACCTGGGGGCCCCGCCCCCCACTCAGGCGGCCCACCGACAGAGTGGGAAAAAGTGGCAGCCCGCCGCGCTGCTCAGCCCTGGGGGTCCTCCCCACCCACTCAGGCGGCCCACCGCCAGAGTGTTGCAAAGAGGCAGGGCGCCACGCGGCTCAGTCCTGGCGGCCGCCCCAACTCAGGTGGCCGACCGCCAGAGTGGGCCAAAGTGGCAGTCCACCGCGCTGCTCAGCCCTGGCGGCCCCCCCCACCCCCACTCAGGCGGCTGACCACCAGAGTGCCTCAAACTGGCAGCCCACCGCGCTGCTCAGCCCTGGGGGCCCTCTCCCCACTCAGGCGGCCGACCGCCAGAGTGGGTCAAAGTGGCAGACCACCACGCTGCTCAGCCCTGGCGGCACTCCCCCCCCACTCAGGCGGCCGACCGCCAGAGTGGGTCAAAGTGGAAGCCCGCCGCGCTGCTCAGCCCTGGGGGCCCCACCCCCACTCAGGCGGCCCACCGCCTGAGTAGGAAAAATTGGCAGCCTGCCGCGCTGCTCAGCCCTGGGGCCCTCCCCCCAAATCAGGCGGCCGTCGCCCAGAGTGTGTCAAAGTGGGAACCCACCGCGCTGCTCAGTCCTGGGGGACCTCCCCACCCACTCAGCTGGCCGACGGCCAGAGTGTGTCAAAGTGGGAGCACGCCGCGATGCTCAGCCATGGGGCCCTCCCCACACTCAGGCGGCCGACGCCAGAGTGGGTCAAAGTTGGAGTCCGCCATGCTGCTCAGCACTGGGGCCCTCTCCCCCACTCAGGCGGCCGACCGCCAGAGTGGGTCAAAGTGGCAGCCCGCCGCGATGCTCAGCCCTGGCGCCACCCCCAGCTTAGGCCCCCGACTACCAGAGTGGGTCAACGTGGCAGCCCGCCGTGCTGCTCAGCCCTGGGGTCCCTCACCCCACTCAGGTGGCAGACCGCCAGAGTGCGTAAAAGTGGCAGACCGCCGTGCTGCTCAGCCCTGGGGGTCCCACCCCCACTCAGGCGGTACAGCGGCAGAGTAGGAAAAATTGGCCGCCCGCCGCGCTGCTCAGCCCTGGGGCTCTCCCCCCACTCAGGCGGCCGACCGCCAGAGTGGGTCAAAGTGGCAGCCCGCCGCGATGCTCAGCCCTGGGTGCCCTACCCCCACTAAGGTGGCAGACCGCCAGAGTGCGTAAAAGTGGCAGACCGCCAAGCTGCTCAGCCCTGGGGGCCCCACCCCCACTCAGGCGGTCCACCGCCAGAGTAGGAAAAATTGGCAGCCCGCCGCGCTGCTCAGCCCTGGGGCCCTCCCCCCACTCAGGCTGCCGACCGCCAGAGTAGGTCAAAGTGGCAGCCCGCCGCGCTGCTCAGCCTTGGTGTCCCTCACCCCACACAGGCGGCCGACCGCCAGAGTGGGTCAAAGTGGCGGCCCGCCACGCTGCTCAGTCCTGGGGGCCACAGCCCCACTCAGGCGGCCGACGGCCAGAGTGGGTCAATGTGGCAGACCGCTGCGCCGCTCAGCCCTGCGGGCCCTACCACCACTCAGAGGGCCAAACGCCAGAGTGGGTCAACGTGGCAGCCCACCGTGCTGCTCAGCCCTGGGGGCCCCACCCCCACTCAGGCGGTCCACCGTCAGAGTAGGAAAAATTGGCAGCCCGCCGCGCTGCTCAGCCCTGGGGCCCTCCCCCCACTCAGGCGGCCGACCGCCAGAGTAGGTCAAAGTGGCGGCCCGCCACGCTGCTCAGTCCTGGGGGCCACAGCCCCACTCAGGCGGCCGACGAGCAGAGTGGGTCAAAGTGGCAGACCACTGCGCCGCTCAGCCCTGCGGGCCCTACCACCACTCAGAGGGCCAAGGGCCAGAGTGGGTCAACGTGGCAGCGCACCGCGCTGCTCAGCCCGGGGGGCCCTCCCCACCCACTCAGGCGGCGGACCCCCAGAGTGGGTCAAAGTGGCAGACCGCCGCGCTGCTCAGCCCTCGAGGCCGCAGCCCCTATCAGGCGGCCGATGGTCAGAGTGGGAAAAACTGGCAGCGCGCCGTAATGCTCACCCTTGGCAGCCCCCCCCAACTCAGGAGGCCGACCGCCAGAGCGGGTCAAAGTGGCAGCCCGCCGCGCTGCTCAGCCTTGGTGTCCCTCACCCCACTCAGGCGGCCGACCGCCAGAGTGGGTCAAAGTGGCTGCCCGCCGCGATGCGCAGCCCTGGGTGCCCTACCCCCACTCAGGTGGCAGACCACCAGAGTGGGTCAAAGTGGCAGCCCGGCACGATGCTCAGCCCTGGCGCCACCCACAGCTTAGGCGGCCGACCACCAGAGTGGGTCAACGTGGCAGCTCGCCGTGCTGCTCAGCCCTGTGGTCCCTCACCCCAATCAGGTTGCCGACCGCCAGAGTGGGTCAAAGTGGCAGCCCGCCACGCTGCTCAGTCCTGGGGGCCACAGCCCCACTCAGGCGGCCGACGGCCAGAGCGGGTCAAAGTGGCAACCCACCGCACTGCTCAGCTCTGGGGTCCGCCCCCCCCAACTCAGGTGCCTGACCGCCATAGTGGGTCAAAGTGGAAGACCGCCCCGCTGCTCAGCCCTGTGGGCTCTTTCCCCACCCTGGCGGCCGACCGCCAGAGTGGGTCAAAGTGGCAGCCGCTGCGCTGCTCAATTCTGGGGCCCCTCCACCCTACTCAGGCGCCCGACCGCCTGAGTGGGTCAAAGTGGCAGCCCGCCGCGATGCTCAGCCCTGGCGCCACCCCCAGCTTAGGCGGCCGACCGCCAGAGTGGGTCCAAGTGGCAGCCCACTGCGATGCTCAGCCCTGGGGGCCCTTCCCCCACTGAGGTGGCAGACTGCCAGAGTGCGTAAAAGTGGCAGACCGCCTTGCTGCTCAGCCCTGGGGGCCCCACCCCCACTCAGGCGGTCCACCGCCAGAGTAGGAAAAATTGGCAGCCCGCCGCGCTGCTCAGTCCTGGGGGCCACAGCCCCACTCAGGCGGCCGACGGCCAGAGTGGGTCAAAGTGGCAGACCACTGCGCAGCTCAGCCCTGGGTGCCCTACCACCACACAGAGGGCCAACCGCCAGAGTGGGTCAACGTGGCAGCCCACCGCGCTGCTCAGCCCTGGGGGCCCTCCCCACCCACTCAGGCGGCGGACCCCCATAGTGGGTCAAAGTGGCAGCCCGCCGCGCGGCTCAGCCTTGGTGTCCCTCACCCCACTCAGGCGGCCGACCGCCAGAGTGCGTCAAAGTGGCAGCCCGCCGCGATGCTCAGCCCTGGGGGCCCTACCCCCACTCAGGTGGCAGACCGCCAGAGTGCGTAAAAGTGGCAGACCGCCGTGCTGCTCAGCCCTGGGGGCCCCACCCCCACTCAGGTTGCCGACCACCAGAGTGGGTCCAAGTGGCAGCCCGCCGCGCAGCTCAGCCTTGAGTGCCCCACCCTGACTCAGCTTGCTGATCACCAGACTGGGTCAAAGTGGCAGCCCGCAGCGCTGCTCAGCCCTGGAGGCCACCCAACCCACTCAGGCGACGGACGGCCAGAGTGGGTCAAAATGGCAGCCCGCCGCACAGCTCAGCCCTGGGGGCGCCCCACGTAGTGGGCGGCCGACCGCCACAGTTGCTCATAGAGGCAGCCGGCCGCGCTGGTCAGACCTGGGGGCCCCGCCCCCCACTCAGGCGGCCCACCGACAGAGTGGGAAAAAGTGGCAGCCCGCCGCGCTGCTCAGCCCTGGGGGTCCTCCCCACCCACTCAGGCGGCCCACCGCCAGAGTGTTGCAAAGAGGCAGGGCGCCACGCGGCTCAGTCCTGGCGGCCGCCCCAACTCAGGTGGCCGACCGCCAGAGTGGGCCAAAGTGGCAGTCCGCCGCGCTGCTCAGCCCTGGCGGCCCCCCCCACCCCCACTCAGGCGGCTGACCACCAGAGTGGCTCAAACTGGCAGCCCACCGCGCTGCTCAGCCCTGGGGGCCCTCTCCCCACTCAGGCGGCCGACCGCCAGAGTGGGTCAAAGTGGCAGACCACCACGCTGCTCAGCCCTGGCGGCACTCCCCCCCCACTCAGGCGGCCGACCGCCAGAGTGGGTCAAAGTGGCGGCCCGCCACGCTGCTCAGTCCTGGGGGCCACAGCCCCACTCAGGCGGCCGACGAGCAGAGTGGGTCAAAGTGGCAGACCACTGCGCCGCTCAGCCCTGCGGGCCCTACCACCACTCAGAGGGCCAAGGGCCAGAGTGGGTCAACGTGGCAGCGCACCGCGCTGCTCAGCCCGGGGGGCCCTCCCCACCCACTCAAGCGGCGGACCCCCAGAGTGGGTCAAAGTGGCAGACCGCCGCGCTGCTCAGCCCTCGAGGCCGCAGCCCCTATCAGGCGGCCGATGGTCAGAGTGGGAAAAACTGGCAGCGCGCCGTAATGCTCACCCTTGGCAGCCCCCCCCAACTCAGGAGGCCGAACGCCAGAGCGGGTCAAAGTGGCAGCCCGCCGCGCTGCTCAGCCTTGGTGTCCCTCACCCCACTCAGGCGGCCGACCGCCTTAGTAGGTCAAAGTGGCGGCCCGCCACGCTGCTCAGTCCTGGGGGCCACAGCCCCACTCAGGCGGCCGACGACCAGAGTGGGTCAAAGTGGCAGACCACTGCGCCGCTCAGCCCTGCGGGCCCTACCACCACTCAGAGGGCCAACGGCCAGAGTGGGTCAACGTGGCAGCCCACCGCGCTGCTCAGCCCGGGGGGCCCTCTCCCCACTCAGGCGGCCGACCGCCAGAGTTGTTCAAAGTGGCGGCGCGCCACGCTGCTCTGTCCTGGGGGCCACAGCCCCACTCAGGCGGCCGACGGCCAGAGTGGGTCAAAGTGGCAGCACACCGCGCTGCTCAGCCTTGGTGTCACTCACCCCACTCAGGCGGCCGACCACCAGAGTGGGTCAAGGTGGCAGCCCGCCATGCTGCTCAGTCCTGGGGGCCACAGCCACACTCAGGCGGCCGACGGCCAGAGTGGGTCAAAGTGGCAGACCACAGCGCTGCTCAGCCCTTGGAGCCCTACCACCACTCAGAGGGCCAACCGCCAGAGTGGGTCAACGTGGCAGCCCACCGCGCTGCTCAGCCCTGGGACCCTCCCCACACTCAGGCGGCCGACTACAGAGTGGGTCAAAGTTGCAGCCCGCCATGCTGCTCAGCACTGGGGCCCTCTCCCCCACTCAGGCGGCCGACCGCCAGTGTGGGTCAAAGTGGCAGCCCGTCGCGCTGCTCAGCCTGGAGGCCGCACCCCCATCAGGCGGCCGATGGTCAGAGTGGGAAAAACTGGCAGCCCAACGCGCTGCGCAGCCCTTGGGTCCTAACCCCAACTCAGGCGGCTGGCCGCCAGAGTGCATCAAATTGGCAGCCCGCCGCGCTGCTCAGCCCTGGGGCCCTCCCCCCACTCGGGCGGCCGAAGGCCATAGTGGGTCAAAGTGGCAGCCCGACGTGCTGCTCAGGCCTGGGGGCCCCACACCCTCAGGCGTTGGACCGCCAGAATGGGTCAAAGTGGCAGCCGCGCTGCCCAGCCCTGAAGGCCACACCCAGTATCAGGCGGCCGACCGCCAGAGTGGCTCAAAGTGGCAGCCCACCGTGCTGCTCAGCCCTGGGGGCCCTCCTCACCCACTTAGGCGGCCGACCGCCAGAGTGGGTCAAAGTGGCAGCCCGCCAGGCTGCTCAGCCCTGGGGGCCCCACCCCCTAATCAGGCGGCCGTCGCCCAGAGTGTGTCAAAGTGGGAGCCCACCGCGCTGGTCAGCCCTGGGGGAAGTCCCCACCGACTCAGCTGGCCGGCGGCCAGAGTGTGTCAAAGTGGAAGGCCGCCACAATGCTCAGCTCTGGGGCCCTCCCCGCCACTTAGGCGGCCGACCGCCAGTGTGGGTCAAAGTGGCAGCCCGCCGCTCTGCTCAGCCCTGGCAGCCCCACCCCACTCAGGCGGCCGACCACCAGGCTGGGTCAAAGAGGCAGCACGCCGCCCTGCTCAGCCCTGTCGGCCACCCCCCACTCAGGCGGCCCACCGACACAGTGGGAAAAAGTGGCAGCCCGCTGCGCTGCACATCCCTGGGGGTCCTCGCCAGCCACTCAGGTGGCCGACCGCCACAGTGGGTCAAAGAGGCAGGGCGCCACACTGCTCAGTCCTGGGGGCCCCAGACCCACTCAGGCGGCCGACCGCCAGAGTGGGCCAAAGTGGCAGCCCGCCGTGCTGCTCAGCCCTGGGGCCCTCCCCCCACTCAGGCGGCCGACCGCCAGAGTGGGTCAAAGTGGCAGCCCGCCACGCTGCTCAGTCCTGGGGGCCACAGCCCCACTCAGGCGGCCGACGGCGAGAGTGGGTCAAAGTGGCAGACCACTGCGCTGCTCAGCCCTGGCGGCACTCCCCACCACTCAGGCGGCCGACCGCCAGAGTGGGTCAAAGTGGCAGCCGATCGCGCTGCTCAGCCCTGGGGTTCCTTTCCCAACTCAGGCGGCCGACCGCCAGAGTGGGTCAAAGTGGCAGCCCGCCGCGCTGCTCAGCCCTTGGGACCCTACCCCCTATCAGGCGGCCGATGGTCAGAGTGGGAAAATCTGGCAGCCAGCCGAGCTGCTCACCGCTGGCAGCCCCCTCCAACTCAGGCGGCCAACCACCAGAGCGGGTCAAAGTGGCAACCAACCGCTCTGCTCAGCCCTGGGGGCTCTTTCCCCACCCTGGCGGCCGACTGCCAGAGTGGGTCTAAGTGGCAGCCAGCCGCGATGCTCAGCCCTGGGGGCCCTCCCCACCCACTCAGGCGGCCCACCGCCAGAGTGTTGCAAAGAGGCAGGGCGCCACGCTGCTCAGCCCTGGCGGCTCCCCCCACCCCCACTCCAGCGGCCCAACTCCAGATAGGGAAAAACTGGCAGCACACAGCGCTGCTCAGCCCTTGGTCCCTCCCCCCCACTCAGGCGGCCGACCAACAGAGTGGCTCAAAATGGCAGCCCGCCGCGCTGCTCAGTCCTGGGGGCCCTCTCCCCACTCAGGCGGCCGACCGCCAGAGTGGGTCAAAGTGGCAGCCCGCCGCGCTGCTCAGCCCTGGGGGCCCCACCCCCACTCAGGCGGCCGACCGCCAGAGTGCATCAAATTGGCAGCCCGCCGCGCTGCTCAGCCCGGGGCCCCTCCCCCCAAATCAGGCGGCCGTCGCCCAGAGTGTGTCAAAGTGGGAGCCCACCGCGCTGCTCAGTCCTGGGGTCCATCACCACCCACTCAGGAGGCCGACCGCTTTGTTGGGTCAAAGTGGCAGCCCGCCGCGCTGCTCAGCCCTGGGGTCCTCCCCCCCACTCAGGCGGCCGACCGCCAGAGTGCATCAAATTGGCAGCCCGCCGCGCTGCTCAGCCCTGGGGGCCCTCTATCCCACTCAGGCGGCCGACCCCCAGAGTGGGAAAAAGTGGCAGCCCGCCGCGCTGCTCAGCCCTGGGGGCCCCACCCCCACTCCAGCGGCCCAACGCCAGATAGGGAAAAACTGGCAGCCCGCCGCGCTGCTCACCCCTTGGTCCCTCCCCCCCACTCAGGCGGCCGACCAACAGAGTGGCTCAAACTGGCAGCCCGCCGCGCTGGTCAGCCCTAGGGGTCCTCTCCCCACTCAGGCGGCCGACCACCAGAGTGGGTCAAGGTGGCAGCACGCCATGCTGCTCAGTCCTGGGGGCCACAGCCCCACTCAGTCGGCCGACGGCCAGAGTGGGTCAAAGTGGCAGACCACAGCGCTGCTCAGCCCTTGGAGCCCTACCACCACTCAGAGGGCCGACCACCGGAGTGGGTCAACGTGGCAGCCCACCGCGCTGCTCAGCCCTGGGGGCACTCCCCCCCCACTCAGGTGGCAGACCGCCATAGTGGGTCAAAGTGGAAGACCGCCCCGCTGCTCAGCCCTGGGGGCACTTTCCCCACCCTGGCGGCCGACCACCAGAGTGGCTCAAACTGGCAGCCTGCCGCGCTGCTCAGCCCTGGGGTCCCTCTCCCCACTCAGGCGGCCGACCACCAGAGTGGGTCAAAGTGGCAGACCACCACGCTGCTCAACCCTGGCGGCACTCCCCCCCACTCAGGTGGCCGACCGCCAGAGTGGGTCAAAGTGGCAGCCCGCCGCGCTGCTCAGCCCTGGGGTCCCCACCCCCACTCAGGCGGCCCACCACCAGAGTAGGAAAAATTGGCAGCCTGCCGCGCTGCTCAGCCCTGGGGCCCTTCCCCCAAATCAGGCGGCCGTCGCCCAGAGTGTGTCAAAGTGGGAGCCCACCACGCTGCTCAGTCCTGGGGGAACTCCCCACCCACTCAGCTGGCCGACGGCCAGAGTGTGTCAAAGTGGGAGCACGCCGCGATGCTCAGCCCTGGGGCCCTCCCCACACTCAGGCGGCCGACGACAGAGTGGGTCAAACTTGCAGCCCGCCATGCTGCTCAGCACTGGGGCCCTCTCCCCCACTCAGGCGGCCGACCGCCAGTGTGGGTCAAAGTGGCAGCCCGCCGCGCTGCTCAGCCCTGGGGGTCCTCCCCACCCACTCAGGCGGCCCACCGCCAGAGTGTTGCAAAGAGGCAGGGCGCCACGCTGCTCAGTCCTGGCGGCCGCCCCAACTCAGGTGGCCGACCGCCAGAGTGGGCCAAAGTGGCAGCCCGCAACGCTGCTCAGCCCTGGCGGCTCCCCCCACACCCACTCAGGAGGCCGACCACGAGAGTGGCTCAAATTGGCAGCCCGCCGCGCTGCTCAGCCCTGGGGGCCCTCTCCCCACTCAGGCGGCTGACTGCCAGAGTGGGTCAAAGTGGCTAGACCACCACGCTGCTCAGCCCTGGGGGCCCTTCCCCCACTGAGGTGGCAGACTGCCAGAGTGCGTAAAAGTGGCAGACCGCCTTGCTGCTCAGCCCTGGGGGCCCCACCCCCACTCAGGCGGTCCACCGCCAGAGTAGGAAAAATTGGCAGCCCGCCGCGCTGCTCAGTCCTGGGGGCCACAGCCCCACTCAGGCGGCCGACGGCCAGAGTGGGTCAAAGTGGCAGACCACTGCGCAGCTCAGCCCTGGGTGCCCTACCACCACACAGAGGGCCAACCGCCAGAGTGGGTCAACGTGGCAGCCCACCGCGCTGCTCAGCCCTGGGGGCCCTCCCCACCCACTCAGGCGGCGGACCCCCATAGTGGGTCAAAGTGGCAGCCCGCCGCGCGGCTCAGCCTTGGTGTCCCTCACCCCACTCAGGCGGCCGACCGCCAGAGTGCGTCAAAGTGGCAGCCCGCCGCGATGCTCAGCCCTGGGGGCCCTACCCCCACTCAGGTGGCAGACCGCCAGAGTGCGTAAAAGTGGCAGACCGCCGTGCTGCTCAGCCCTGGGGGCCCCACCCCCACTCAGGTTGCCGACCACCAGAGTGGGTCCAAGTGGCAGCCCGCCGCGCAGCTCAGCCTTGAGTGCCCCACCCTGACTCAGCTTGCTGATCACCAGACTGGGTCAAAGTGGCAGCCCGCAGCGCTGCTCAGCCCTGGAGGCCACCCAACCCACTCAGGCGACGGACGGCCAGAGTGGGTCAAAATGGCAGCCCGCCGCACAGCTCAGCCCTGGGGGCGCCCCACGTAGTGGGCGGCCGACCGCCACAGTTGCTCATAGAGGCAGCCGGCCGCGCTGGTCAGACCTGGGGGCCCCGCCCCCCACTCAGGCGGCCCACCGACAGAGTGGGAAAAAGTGGCAGCCCGCCGCGCTGCTCAGCCCTGGGGGTCCTCCCCACCCACTCAGGCGGCCCACCGCCAGAGTGTTGCAAAGAGGCAGGGCGCCACGCGGCTCAGTCCTGGCGGCCGCCCCAACTCAGGTGGCCGACCGCCAGAGTGGGCCAAAGTGGCAGTCCGCCGCGCTGCTCAGCCCTGGCGGCCCCCCCCACCCCCACTCAGGCGGCTGACCACCAGAGTGCCTCAAACTGGCAGCCCACCGCGCTGCTCAGCCCTGGGGGCCCTCTCCCCACTCAGGCGGCCGACCGCCAGAGTGGGTCAAAGTGGCAGACCACCACGCTGCTCAGCCCTGGCGGCACTCCCCCCCCACTCAGGCGGCCGACCGCCAGAGTGGGTCAAAGTGGAAGCCCGCCGCGCTGCTCAGCCCTGGGGGCCCCACCCCCACTCAGGCGGCCCACCGCCTGAGTAGGAAAAATTGGCAGCCTGCCGCGCTGCTCAGCCCTGGGGCCCTCCCCCCAAATCAGGCGGCCGTCGCCCAGAGTGTGTCAAAGTGGGAACCCACCGCGCTGCTCAGTCCTGGGGGACCTCCCCACCCACTCAGCTGGCCGACGGCCAGAGTGTGTCAAAGTGGGAGCACGCCGCGATGCTCAGCCATGGGGCCCTCCCCACACTCAGGCGGCCGACGCCAGAGTGGGTCAAAGTTGGAGTCCGCCATGCTGCTCAGCACTGGGGCTCTCTCCCCCACTCAGGCGGCCGACCGCCAGAGTGGGTCAAAGTGGCAGCCCGCCGCGATGCTCAGCCCTGGCGCCACCCCCAGCTTAGGCCCCCGACTACCAGAGTGGGTCAACGTGGCAGCCCGCCGTGCTGCTCAGCCCTGGGGTCCCTCACCCCACTCAGGTGGCAGACCGCCAGAGTGCGTAAAAGTGGCAGACCGCCGTGCTGCTCAGCCCTGGGGGTCCCACCCCCACTCAGGCGGTACAGCGGCAGAGTAGGAAAAATTGGCCGCCCGCCGCGCTGCTCAGCCCTGGGGCTCTCCCCCCACTCAGGCGGCCGACCGCCAGAGTGGGTCAAAGTGGCAGCCCGCCGCGATGCTCAGCCCTGGGTGCCCTACCCCCACTAAGGTGGCAGACCGCCAGAGTGCGTAAAAGTGGCAGACCGCCAAGCTGCTCAGCCCTGGGGGCCCCACCCCCACTCAGGCGGTCCACCGCCAGAGTAGGAAAAATTGGCAGCCCGCCGCGCTGCTCAGCCCTGGGGCCCTCCCCCCACTCAGGCTGCCGACCGCCAGAGTAGGTCAAAGTGGCAGCCCGCCGCGCTGCTCAGCCTTGGTGTCCCTCACCCCACACAGGCGGCCGACCGCCAGAGTGGGTCAAAGTGGCGGCCCGCCACGCTGCTCAGTCCTGGGGGCCACAGCCCCACTCAGGCGGCCGACGGCCAGAGTGGGTCAATGTGGCAGACCGCTGCGCCGCTCAGCCCTGCGGGCCCTACCACCACTCAGAGGGCCAAACGCCAGAGTGGGTCAACGTGGCAGCCCACCGTGCTGCTCAGCCCTGGGGGCCCCACCCCCACTCAGGCGGTCCACCGTCAGAGTAGGAAAAATTGGCAGCCCGCCGCGCTGCTCAGCCCTGGGGCCCTCCCCCCACTCAGGCGGCCGACCGCCAGAGTAGGTCAAAGTGGCGGCCCGCCACGCTGCTCAGTCCTGGGGGCCACAGCCCCACTCAGGCGGCCGACGAGCAGAGTGGGTCAAAGTGGCAGACCACTGCGCCGCTCAGCCCTGCGGGCCCTACCACCACTCAGAGGGCCAAGGGCCAGAGTGGGTCAACGTGGCAGCGCACCGCGCTGCTCAGCCCGGGGGGCCCTCCCCACCCACTCAGGCGGCGGACCCCCAGAGTGGGTCAAAGTGGCAGACCGCCGCGCTGCTCAGCCCTCGAGGCCGCAGCCCCTATCAGGCGGCCGATGGTCAGAGTGGGAAAAACTGGCAGCGCGCCGTAATGCTCACCCTTGGCAGCCCCCCCCAACTCAGGAGGCCGACCGCCAGAGCGGGTCAAAGTGGCAGCCCGCCGCGCTGCTCAGCCTTGGTGTCCCTCACCCCACTCAGGCGGCCGACCGCCAGAGTGGGTCAAAGTGGCTGCCCGCCGCGATGCGCAGCCCTGGGTGCCCTACCCCCACTCAGGTGGCAGACCACCAGAGTGGGTCAAAGTGGCAGCCCGGCACGATGCTCAGCCCTGGCGCCACCCACAGCTTAGGCGGCCGACCACCAGAGTGGGTCAACGTGGCAGCTCGCCGTGCTGCTCAGCCCTGTGGTCCCTCACCCCAATCAGGTTGCCGACCGCCAGAGTGGGTCAAAGTGGCAGCCCGCCACGCTGCTCAGTCCTGGGGGCCACAGCCCCACTCAGGCGGCCGACGGCCAGAGCGGGTCAAAGTGGCAACCCACCGCACTGCTCAGCTCTGGGGTCCGCCCCCACCCAACTCAGGTGGCTGACCGCCATAGTGGGTCAAAGTGGCAGCCCGCCGCGCTGCTCAGCCCTGGGGGCCCTTTCCCCACTCAGGCGGCGGACCGCCAGAGTGGCTCAAAGTGGCAGCCCGCCGCGCTGCTCAGTTCTGGGGCCCCTCCACCCCACTCAGGCGCCCGACCGCCAGAGTGGGTCAAAGTGGCAGCCCGCCGCGATGCTCAGCCCTGGCGCCACCCCCAGCTTATGCGGCCGACCGCCAGATTGGGTCCAAGTGGCAGCCCGCCGCGATGCTCAGCCCTGGGGGCCCCATCCCCACTCAGGCGGTCCACCGCTAGAGTAGGAAAAATTGGCAGCCCGCCGCGCTGCTCAGCCCTGGGGCCCTCCCCCCACTCAGGCGGCCGACCGCCAGAGTAGGTCAAAGTGGCGGCCCGCCACGCTGCTCAGTCCTGGGGGCCACAGCCCCACTCAGGCGGCCGACGACCAGAGTGGGTCAAAGTGGCAGACCACTGCGCCGCTCAGCCCTGCGGGCCCTACCACCACTCAGAGGGCCAACGGCCAGAGTGGGTCAACGTGGCAGCCCACCGCGCTGCTCAGCCCGGGGGGCCCTCTCCCCACTCAGGCGGCCGACCGCCAGAGTTGTTCAAAGTGGCGGCGCGCCACGCTGCTCTGTCCTGGGGGCCACAGCCCCACTCAGGCGGCCGACGGCCAGAGTGGGTCAAAGTGGCAGCACACCGCGCTGCTCAGCCTTGGTGTCCCTCACCCCACTCAGGCGGCCGACCGCCAGAGTGGGTCAAAGTGGCTGCCCGCCGCGATGCGCAGCCCTGGGTGCCCTACCCCCACTCAGGTGGCAGACCACCAGAGTGGGTCAAAGTGGCAGCCCGGCACGATGCTCAGCCCTGGCGCCACCCACAGCTTAGGCGGCCGACCACCAGAGTGGGTCAACGTGGCAGCTCGCCGTGCTGCTCAGCCCTGTGGTCCCTCACCCCAATCAGGTTGCCGACCGCCAGAGTGGGTCAAAGTGGCAGCCCGCCACGCTGCTCAGTCCTGGGGGCCACAGCCCCACTCAGGCGGCCGACGGCCAGAGCGGGTCAAAGTGGCAACCCACCGCACTGCTCAGCTCTGGGGTCCGCCCCCACCCAACTCAGGTGGCTGACCGCCATAGTGGGTCAAAGTGGAAGACCGCCCCGCTGCTCAGCCCTGGGGGCTCTTTCCCCACCCTGGCGGCCGACCGCCAGAGTGGGTCAAAGTGGCAGCCCGCCGCGCTGCTCAGCCCTGGGGGCCCTTTCCCCACTCAGGCGGCGGACCGCCAGAGTGGCTCAAAGTGGCAGCCCGCCGCGCTGCTCAGTTCTGGGGCCCCTCCACCCCACTCAGGCGCCCGACCGCCAGAGTGGGTCAAAGTGGCAGCCCGCCGCGATGCTCAGCCCTGGCGCCACCCCCAGCTTAGGCGGCCGACCGCCAGATTGGGTCCAAGTGGCAGCCCGCCGCGATGCTCAGCCCTGGGGGCCCCATCCCCACTCAGGCGGTCCACCGCTAGAGTAGGAAAAATTGGCAGCCCGCCGCGCTGCTCAGCCCTGGGGCCCTCCCCCCACTCAGGCGGCCGACCGCCAGAGTAGGTCAAAGTGGCGGCCCGCCACGCTGCTCAGTCCTGGGGGCCACAGCCCCACTCAGGCGGCCGACGACCAGAGTGGGTCAAAGTGGCAGACCACTGCGCCGCTCAGCCCTGCGGGCCCTACCACCACTCAGAGGGCCAACGGCCAGAGTGGGTCAACGTGGCAGCCCACCGCGCTGCTCAGCCCGGGGGGCCCTCTCCCCACTCAGGCGGCCGACCGCCAGAGTTGTTCAAAGTGGCGGCGCGCCACGCTGCTCTGTCCTGGGGGCCACAGCCCCACTCAGGCGGCCGACGGCCAGAGTGGGTCAAAGTGGCAGCACACCGCGCTGCTCAGCCTTGGTGTCACTCACCCCACTCAGGCGGCCGACCACCAGAGTGGGTCAAGGTGGCAGCCCGCCATGCTGCTCAGTCCTGGGGGCCACAGCCACACTCAGGCGGCCGACGGCCAGAGTGGGTCAAAGTGGCAGACCACAGCGCTGCTCAGCCCTTGGAGCCCTACCACCACTCAGAGGGCCAACCGCCAGAGTGGGTCAACGTGGCAGCCCACCGCGCTGCTCAGCCCTGGGACCCTCCCCACACTCAGGCGGCCGACTACAGAGTGGGTCAAAGTTGCAGCCCGCCATGCTGCTCAGCACTGGGGCCCTCTCCCCCACTCAGGCGGCCGACCGCCAGTGTGGGTCAAAGTGGCAGCCCGTCGCGCTGCTCAGCCTGGAGGCCGCACCCCCATCAGGCGGCCGATGGTCAGAGTGGGAAAAACTGGCAGCCCAACGCGCTGCGCAGCCCTTGGGTCCTAACCCCAACTCAGGCGGCTGGCCGCCAGAGTGCATCAAATTGGCAGCCCGCCGCGCTGCTCAGCCCTGGGGCCCTCCCCCCACTCAGGCGGCCGAAGGCCATAGTGGGTCAAAGTGGCAGCCCGACGTGCTGCTCAGGCCTGGGGGCCCCACACCCTCAGGCGTTGGACCGCCAGAATGGGTCAAAGTGGCAGCCGCGCTGCCCAGCCCTGAAGGCCACACCCAGTATCAGGCGGCCGACCGCCAGAGTGGCTCAAAGTGGCAGCCCACCGTGCTGCTCAGCCCTGGGGGCCCTCCTCACCCACTTAGGCGGCCGACCGCCAGAGTGGGTCAAAGTGGCAGCCCGCCAGGCTGCTCAGCCCTGGGGGCCCCACCCCCTAATCAGGCGGCCGTCGCCCAGAGTGTGTCAAAGTGGGAGCCCACCGCGCTGGTCAGCCCTGGGGGAAGTCCCCACCGACTCAGCTGGCCGGCGGCCAGAGTGTGTCAAAGTGGAAGGCCGCCACAATGCTCAGCTCTGGGGCCCTCCCCGCCACTTAGGCGGCCGACCGCCAGTGTGGGTCAAAGTGGCAGCCCGCCGCTCTGCTCAGCCCTGGCAGCCCCACCCCACTCAGGCGGCCGACCACCAGGCTGGGTCAAAGAGGCAGCACGCCGCCCTGCTCAGCCCTGTCGGCCACCCCCCACTCAGGCGGCCCACCGACACAGTGGGAAAAAGTGGCAGCCCGCTGCGCTGCACATCCCTGGGGGTCCTCGCCAGCCACTCAGGTGGCCGACCGCCACAGTGGGTCAAAGAGGCAGGGCGCCACACTGCTCAGTCCTGGGGGCCCCAGACCCACTCAGGCGGCCGACCGCCAGAGTGGGCCAAAGTGGCAGCCCGCCGTGCTGCTCAGCCCTGGGGCCCTCCCCCCACTCAGGCGGCCGACCGCCAGAGTGGGTCAAAGTGGCAGCCCGCCACGCTGCTCAGTCCTGGGGGCCACAGCCCCACTCAGGCGGCCGACGGCGAGAGTGGGTCAAAGTGGCAGACCACTGCGCTGCTCAGCCCTGGCGGCACTCCCCAACACTCAGGCGGCCGACCGCCAGAGTGGGTCAAAGTGGCAGCCGATCGCGCTGCTCAGCCCTGGGGTTCCTTTCCCAACTCAGGCGGCCGACCGCCAGAGTGGGTCAAAGTGGCAGCCCGCCGCGCTGCTCAGCCCTTGGGACCCTACCCCCTATCAGGCGGCCGATGGTCAGAGTGGGAAAATCTGGCAGCCAGCCGAGCTGCTCACCGCTGGCAGCCCCCTCCAACTCAGGCGGCCAACCACCAGAGCGGGTCAAAGTGGCAACCAACCGCTCTGCTCAGCCCTGGGGGCTCTTTCCCCACCCTGGCGGCCGACTGCCAGAGTGGGTCTAAGTGGCAGCCAGCCGCGATGCTCAGCCCTGGGGGCCCTCCCCACCCACTCAGGCGGCCCACCGCCAGAGTGTTGCAAAGAGGCAGGGCGCCACGCTGCTCAGCCCTGGCGGCTCCCCCCACCCCCACTCCAGCGGCCCAACTCCAGATAGGGAAAAACTGGCAGCACACAGCGCTGCTCAGCCCTTGGTCCCTCCCCCCCACTCAGGCGGCCGACCAACAGAGTGGCTCAAAATGGCAGCCCGCCGCGCTGCTCAGTCCTGGGGGCCCTCTCCCCACTCAGGCGGCCGACCGCCAGAGTGGGTCAAAGTGGCAGCCCGCCGCGCTGCTCAGCCCTGGGGGCCCCACCCCCACTCAGGCGGCCGACCGCCAGAGTGCATCAAATTGGCAGCCCGCCGCGCTGCTCAGCCCGGGGCCCCTCCCCCCAAATCAGGCGGCCGTCGCCCAGAGTGTGTCAAAGTGGGAGCCCACCGCGCTGCTCAGTCCTGGGGTCCATCACCACCCACTCAGGAGGCCGACCGCTTTGTTGGGTCAAAGTGGCAGCCCGCCGCGCTGCTCAGCCCTGGGGTCCTCCCCCCCACTCAGGCGGCCGACCGCCAGAGTGCATCAAATTGGCAGCCCGCCGCGCTGCTCAGCCCTGGGGGCCCTCTATCCCACTCAGGCGGCCGACCCCCAGAGTGGGAAAAAGTGGCAGCCCGCCGCGCTGCTCAGCCCTGGGGGCCCCACCCCCACTCCAGCGGCCCAACGCCAGATAGGGAAAAACTGGCAGCCCGCCGCGCTGCTCACCCCTTGGTCCCTCCCCCCCACTCAGGCGGCCGACCAACAGAGTGGCTCAAACTGGCAGCCCGCCGCGCTGGTCAGCCCTAGGGGTCCTCTCCCCACTCAGGCGGCCGACCACCAGAGTGGGTCAAGGTGGCAGCACGCCATGCTGCTCAGTCCTGGGGGCCACAGCCCCACTCAGTCGGCCGACGGCCAGAGTGGGTCAAAGTGGCAGACCACAGCGCTGCTCAGCCCTTGGAGCCCTACCACCACTCAGAGGGCCGACCACCGGAGTGGGTCAACGTGGCAGCCCACCGCGCTGCTCAGCCCTGGGGGCACTCCCCCCCCACTCAGGTGGCAGACCGCCATAGTGGGTCAAAGTGGAAGACCGCCCCGCTGCTCAGCCCTGGGGGCACTTTCCCCACCCTGGCGGCCGACCACCAGAGTGGCTCAAACTGGCAGCCTGCCGCGCTGCTCAGCCCTGGGGTCCCTCTCCCCACTCAGGCGGCCGACCACCAGAGTGGGTCAAAGTGGCAGACCACCACGCTGCTCAACCCTGGCGGCACTCCCCCCCACTCAGGTGGCCGACCGCCAGAGTGGGTCAAAGTGGCAGCCCGCCGCGCTGCTCAGCCCTGGGGTCCCCACCCCCACTCAGGCGGCCCACCACCAGAGTAGGAAAAATTGGCAGCCTGCCGCGCTGCTCAGCCCTGGGGCCCTTCCCCCAAATCAGGCGGCCGTCGCCCAGAGTGTGTCAAAGTGGGAGCCCACCACGCTGCTCAGTCCTGGGGGAACTCCCCACCCACTCAGCTGGCCGACGGCCAGAGTGTGTCAAAGTGGGAGCACGCCGCGATGCTCAGCCCTGGGGCCCTCCCCACACTCAGGCGGCCGACGACAGAGTGGGTCAAACTTGCAGCCCGCCATGCTGCTCAGCACTGGGGCCCTCTCCCCCACTCAGGCGGCCGACCGCCAGTGTGGGTCAAAGTGGCAGCCCGCCGCGCTGCTCAGCCCTGGGGGTCCTCCCCACCCACTCAGGCGGCCCACCGCCAGAGTGTTGCAAAGAGGCAGGGCGCCACGCTGCTCAGTCCTGGCGGCCGCCCCAACTCAGGTGGCCGACCGCCAGAGTGGGCCAAAGTGGCAGCCCGCAACGCTGCTCAGCCCTGGCGGCTCCCCCCACACCCACTCAGGAGGCCGACCACGAGAGTGGCTCAAATTGGCAGCCCGCCGCGCTGCTCAGCCCTGGGGGCCCTCTCCCCACTCAGGCGGCTGACTGCCAGAGTGGGTCAAAGTGGCTAGACCACCACGCTGCTCAGCCCTGGGGGCCCTTCCCCCACTGAGGTGGCAGACTGCCAGAGTGCGTAAAAGTGGCAGACCGCCTTGCTGCTCAGCCCTGGGGGCCCCACCCCCACTCAGGCGGTCCACCGCCAGAGTAGGAAAAATTGGCAGCCCGCCGCGCTGCTCAGTCCTGGGGGCCACAGCCCC
The DNA here is from genome assembly GCF_041296235.1 of Equus asinus. NCBI lineage: Eukaryota > Metazoa > Chordata > Mammalia > Perissodactyla > Equidae > Equus > Equus asinus. The sequence continues at coordinate 61,122,882 of NC_091794.1, forward strand.
ACTCAGGCGGCCGACGGCCAGAGTGGGTCAAAGTGGCAGACCACTGCGCAGCTCAGCCCTGGGTGCCCTACCACCACACAGAGGGCCAACCGCCAGAGTGGGTCAACGTGGCAGCCCACCGCGCTGCTCAGCCCTGGGGGCCCTCCCCACCCACTCAGGCGGCGGACCCCCATAGTGGGTCAAAGTGGCAGCCCGCCGCGCGGCTCAGCCTTGGTGTCCCTCACCCCACTCAGGCGGCCGACCGCCAGAGTGCGTCAAAGTGGCAGCCCGCCGCGATGCTCAGCCCTGGGGGCCCTACCCCCACTCAGGTGGCAGACCGCCAGAGTGCGTAAAAGTGGCAGACCGCCGTGCTGCTCAGCCCTGGGGGCCCCACCCCCACTCAGGTTGCCGACCACCAGAGTGGGTCCAAGTGGCAGCCCGCCGCGCAGCTCAGCCTTGAGTGCCCCACCCTGACTCAGCTTGCTGATCACCAGACTGGGTCAAAGTGGCAGCCCGCAGCGCTGCTCAGCCCTGGAGGCCACCCAACCCACTCAGGCGACGGACGGCCAGAGTGGGTCAAAATGGCAGCCCGCCGCACAGCTCAGCCCTGGGGGCGCCCCACGTAGTGGGCGGCCGACCGCCACAGTTGCTCATAGAGGCAGCCGGCCGCGCTGGTCAGACCTGGGGGCCCCGCCCCCCACTCAGGCGGCCCACCGACAGAGTGGGAAAAAGTGGCAGCCCGCCGCGCTGCTCAGCCCTGGGGGTCCTCCCCACCCACTCAGGCGGCCCACCGCCAGAGTGTTGCAAAGAGGCAGGGCGCCACGCGGCTCAGTCCTGGCGGCCGCCCCAACTCAGGTGGCCGACCGCCAGAGTGGGCCAAAGTGGCAGTCCGCCGCGCTGCTCAGCCCTGGCGGCCCCCCCCACCCCCACTCAGGCGGCTGACCACCAGAGTGGCTCAAACTGGCAGCCCACCGCGCTGCTCAGCCCTGGGGGCCCTCTCCCCACTCAGGCGGCCGACCGCCAGAGTGGGTCAAAGTGGCAGACCACCACGCTGCTCAGCCCTGGCGGCACTCCCCCCCCACTCAGGCGGCCGACCGCCAGAGTGGGTCAAAGTGGAAGCCCGCCGCGCTGCTCAGCCCTGGGGGCCCCACCCCCACTCAGGCGGCCCACCGCCTGAGTAGGAAAAATTGGCAGCCTGCCGCGCTGCTCAGCCCTGGGGCCCTCCCCCCAAATCAGGCGGCCGTCGCCCAGAGTGTGTCAAAGTGGGAACCCACCGCGCTGCTCAGTCCTGGGGGACCTCCCCACCCACTCAGCTGGCCGACGGCCAGAGTGTGTCAAAGTGGGAGCACGCCGCGATGCTCAGCCATGGGGCCCTCCCCACACTCAGGCGGCCGACGCCAGAGTGGGTCAAAGTTGGAGTCCGCCAGGCTGCTCAGCACTGGGGCCCTCTCCCCCACTCAGGCGGCCGACCGCCAGAGTGGGTCAAAGTGGCAGCCCGCCGCGATGCTCAGCCCTGGCGCCACCCCCAGCTTAGGCCCCCGACTACCAGAGTGGGTCAACGTGGCAGCCCGCCGTGCTGCTCAGCCCTGGGGTCCCTCACCCCACTCAGGTGGCAGACCGCCAGAGTGCGTAAAAGTGGCAGACCGCCGTGCTGCTCAGCCCTGGGGGTCCCACCCCCACTCAGGCGGTACAGCGGCAGAGTAGGAAAAATTGGCCGCCCGCCGCGCTGCTCAGCCCTGGGGCTCTCCCCCCACTCAGGCGGCCGACCGCCAGAGTGGGTCAAAGTGGCAGCCCGCCGCGATGCTCAGCCCTGGGTGCCCTACCCCCACTAAGGTGGCAGACCGCCAGAGTGCGTAAAAGTGGCAGACCGCCAAGCTGCTCAGCCCTGGGGGCCCCACCCCCACTCAGGCGGTCCACCGCCAGAGTAGGAAAAATTGGCAGCCCGCCGCGCTGCTCAGCCCTGGGGCCCTCCCCCCACTCAGGCTGCCGACCGCCAGAGTAGGTCAAAGTGGCAGCCCGCCGCGCTGCTCAGCCTTGGTGTCCCTCACCCCACACAGGCGGCCGACCGCCAGAGTGGGTCAAAGTGGCGGCCCGCCACGCTGCTCAGTCCTGGGGGCCACAGCCCCACTCAGGCGGCCGACGGCCAGAGTGGGTCAATGTGGCAGACCGCTGCGCCGCTCAGCCCTGCGGGCCCTACCACCACTCAGAGGGCCAAACGCCAGAGTGGGTCAACGTGGCAGCCCACCGTGCTGCTCAGCCCTGGGGGCCCCACACCCACTCAGGCGGTCCACCGTCAGAGTAGGAAAAATTGGCAGCCCGCCGCGCTGCTCAGCCCTGGGGCCCTCCCCCCACTCAGGCGGCCGACCGCCAGAGTAGGTCAAAGTGGCAGACCGCCACGCTGCTCAGCCCTCGAGGCCGCAGCCCCTATCAGGCGGCCGATGGTCAGAGTGGGAAAAACTGGCAGCGCGCCGTAATGCTCACCCTTGGCAGCCCCCCCCAACTCAGGAGGCCGACCGCCAGAGCGGGTCAAAGTGGCAGCCCGCCGCGCTGCTCAGCCTTGGTGTCCCTCACCCCACTCAGGCGGCCGACCGCCAGAGTGGGTCAAAGTGGCTGCCCGCCGCGATGCGCAGCCCTGGGTGCCCTACCCCCACTCAGGTGGCAGACCACCAGAGTGGGTCAAAGTGGCAGCCCGGCACGATGCTCAGCCCTGGCGCCACCCACAGCTTAGGCGGCCGACCACCAGAGTGGGTCAACGTGGCAGCTCGCCGTGCTGCTCAGCCCTGTGGTCCCTCACCCCAATCAGGTTGCCGACCGCCAGAGTGGGTCAAAGTGGCAGCCCGCCACGCTGCTCAGTCCTGGGGGCCACAGCCCCACTCAGGCGGCCGACGGCCAGAGCGGGTCAAAGTGACAACCCACCGCACTGCTCAGCTCTGGGGTCCGCCCCCACCCAACTCAGGCGGCCGACCGCCAGAGTGGGTCAAAGTGGCAGCCCGCCGCGCTGCTCAGCCCTTGGGACCCTACCCCCTATCAGGCGGCCGATGGTCAGAGTGGGAAAATCTGGCAGCCAGCCGAGCTGCTCACCGCTGGCAGCCCCCTCCAACTCAGGCGGCCAACCACCAGAGCGGGTCAAAGTGGCAACCAACCGCTCTGCTCAGCCCTGGGGGCTCTTTCCCCACCCTGGCGGCCGACTGCCAGAGTGGGTCTAAGTGGCAGCCAGCCGCGATGCTCAGCCCTGGGGGCCCTCCCCACCCACTCAGGCGGCCCACCGCCAGAGTGTTGCAAAGAGGCAGGGCGCCACGCTGCTCAGCCCTGGCGGCTCCCCCCACCCCCACTCCAGCGGCCCAACTCCAGATAGGGAAAAACTGGCAGCACACAGCGCTGCTCAGCCCTTGGTCCCTCCCCCCCACTCAGGCGGCCGACCAACAGAGTGGCTCAAAATGGCAGCCCGCCGCGCTGCTCAGCCCTGGGGGCCCTCTCCCCACTCAGGCGGCCGACCGCCAGAGTGGGTCAAAGTGGCAGCCCGCCGCGCTGCTCAGCCCTGGGGGCCCCACCCCCACTCAGGCGGCCGACCGCCAGAGTGCATCAAATTGGCAGCCCGCCGCGCTGCTCAGCCCGGGGCCCCTCCCCCCAAATCAGGCGGCCGTCGCCCAGAGTGTGTCAAAGTGGGAGCCCACCGCGCTGCTCAGTCCTGGGGTCCATCACCACCCACTCAGGAGGCCGACCGCTTTGTTGGGTCAAAGTGGCAGCCCGCCGCGCTGCTCAGCCCTGGGGTCCTCCCCCCCACTCAGGCGGCCGACCGCCAGAGTGCATCAAATTGGCAGCCCGCCGCGCTGCTCAGCCCTGGGGGCCCTCTATCCCACTCAGGCGGCCGACCCCCAGAGTGGGAAAAACTGGCAGCCCGCCGCGCTGCTCACCCCTTGGTCCCTCCCCCCCACTCAGGCGGCCGACCAACAGAGTGGCTCAAACTGGCAGCCCGCCGCGCTGGTCAGCCCTAGGGGTCCTCTCCCCACTCAGGCGGCCGACCACCAGAGTGGGTCAAGGTGGCAGCACGCCATGCTGCTCAGTCCTGGGGGCCACAGCCCCACTCAGTCGGCCGACGGCCAGAGTGGGTCAAAGTGGCAGACCACAGCGCTGCTCAGCCCTTGGAGCCCTACCACCACTCAGAGGGCCGACCACCGGAGTGGGTCAACGTGGCAGCCCACCGCGCTGCTCAGCCCTGGGGGCACTCCCCCCCCACTCAGGTGGCAGACCGCCATAGTGGGTCAAAGTGGAAGACCGCCCCGCTGCTCAGCCCTGGGGGCACTTTCCCCACCCTGGCGGCCGACCACCAGAGTGGCTCAAACTGGCAGCCTGCCGCGCTGCTCAGCCCTGGGGTCCCTCTCCCCACTCAGGCGGCCGACCACCAGAGTGGGTCAAAGTGGCAGACCACCACGCTGCTCAACCCTGGCGGCACTCCCCCCCACTCAGGTGGCCGACCGCCAGAGTGGGTCAAAGTGGCAGCCCGCCGCGCTGCTCAGCCCTGGGGTCCCCACCCCCACTCAGGCGGCCCACCACCAGAGTAGGAAAAATTGGCAGCCTGCCGCGCTGCTCAGCCCTGGGGCCCTTCCCCCAAATCAGGCGGCCGTCGCCCAGAGTGTGTCAAAGTGGGAGCCCACCACGCTGCTCAGTCCTGGGGGAACTCCCCACCCACTCAGCTGGCCGACGGCCAGAGTGTGTCAAAGTGGGAGCACGCCGCGATGCTCAGCCCTGGGGCCCTCCCCACACTCAGGCGGCCGACGACAGAGTGGGTCAAACTTGCAGCCCGCCATGCTGCTCAGCACTGGGGCCCTCTCCCCCACTCAGGCGGCCGACCGCCAGTGTGGGTCAAAGTGGCAGCCCGCCGCGCTGCTCAGCCCTGGGGGTCCTCCCCACCCACTCAGGCGGCCCACCGCCAGAGTGTTGCAAAGAGGCAGGGCGCCACGCTGCTCAGTCCTGGCGGCCGCCCCAACTCAGGTGGCCGACCGCCAGAGTGGGCCAAAGTGGCAGCCCGCAACGCTGCTCAGCCCTGGCGGCTCCCCCCACACCCACTCAGGAGGCCGACCACGAGAGTGGCTCAAATTGGCAGCCCGCCGCGCTGCTCAGCCCTGGGGGCCCTCTCCCCACTCAGGCGGCTGACTGCCAGAGTGGGTCAAAGTGGCTAGACCACCACGCTGCTCAGCCCTGGGGGCCCTTCCCCCACTGAGGTGGCAGACTGCCAGAGTGCGTAAAAGTGGCAGACCGCCTTGCTGCTCAGCCCTGGGGGCCCCACCCCCACTCAGGCGGTCCACCGCCAGAGTAGGAAAAATTGGCAGCCCGCCGCGCTGCTCAGTCCTGGGGGCCACAGCCCCACTCAGGCGGCCGACGGCCAGAGTGGGTCAAAGTGGCAGACCACTGCGCAGCTCAGCCCTGGGTGCCCTACCACCACACAGAGGGCCAACCGCCAGAGTGGGTCAACGTGGCAGCCCACCGCGCTGCTCAGCCCTGGGGGCCCTCCCCACCCACTCAGGCGGCGGACCCCCATAGTGGGTCAAAGTGGCAGCCCGCCGCGCGGCTCAGCCTTGGTGTCCCTCACCCCACTCAGGCGGCCGACCGCCAGAGTGCGTCAAAGTGGCAGCCCGCCGCGATGCTCAGCCCTGGGGGCCCTACCCCCACTCAGGTGGCAGACCGCCAGAGTGCGTAAAAGTGGCAGACCGCCGTGCTGCTCAGCCCTGGGGGCCCCACCCCCACTCAGGTTGCCGACCACCAGAGTGGGTCCAAGTGGCAGCCCGCCGCGCAGCTCAGCCTTGAGTGCCCCACCCTGACTCAGCTTGCTGATCACCAGACTGGGTCAAAGTGGCAGCCCGCAGCGCTGCTCAGCCCTGGAGGCCACCCAACCCACTCAGGCGACGGACGGCCAGAGTGGGTCAAAATGGCAGCCCGCCGCACAGCTCAGCCCTGGGGGCGCCCCACGTAGTGGGCGGCCGACCGCCACAGTTGCTCATAGAGGCAGCCGGCCGCGCTGGTCAGACCTGGGGGCCCCGCCCCCCACTCAGGCGGCCCACCGACAGAGTGGGAAAAAGTGGCAGCCCGCCGCGCTGCTCAGCCCTGGGGGTCCTCCCCACCCACTCAGGCGGCCCACCGCCAGAGTGTTGCAAAGAGGCAGGGCGCCACGCGGCTCAGTCCTGGCGGCCGCCCCAACTCAGGTGGCCGACCGCCAGAGTGGGCCAAAGTGGCAGTCCGCCGCGCTGCTCAGCCCTGGCGGCCCCCCCCACCCCCACTCAGGCGGCTGACCACCAGAGTGGCTCAAACTGGCAGCCCACCGCGCTGCTCAGCCCTGGGGGCCCTCTCCCCACTCAGGCGGCCGACCGCCAGAGTGGGTCAAAGTGGCAGACCACCACGCTGCTCAGCCCTGGCGGCACTCCCCCCCCACTCAGGCGGCCGACCGCCAGAGTGGGTCAAAGTGGAAGCCCGCCGCGCTGCTCAGCCCTGGGGGCCCCACCCCCACTCAGGCGGCCCACCGCCTGAGTAGGAAAAATTGGCAGCCTGCCGCGCTGCTCAGCCCTGGGGCCCTCCCCCCAAATCAGGCGGCCGTCGCCCAGAGTGTGTCAAAGTGGGAACCCACCGCGCTGCTCAGTCCTGGGGGACCTCCCCACCCACTCAGCTGGCCGACGGCCAGAGTGTGTCAAAGTGGGAGCACGCCGCGATGCTCAGCCATGGGGCCCTCCCCACACTCAGGCGGCCGACGCCAGAGTGGGTCAAAGTTGGAGTCCGCCATGCTGCTCAGCACTGGGGCCCTCTCCCCCACTCAGGCGGCCGACCGCCAGAGTGGGTCAAAGTGGCAGCCCGCCGCGATGCTCAGCCCTGGCGCCACCCCCAGCTTAGGCCCCCGACTACCAGAGTGGGTCAACGTGGCAGCCCGCCGTGCTGCTCAGCCCTGGGGTCCCTCACCCCACTCAGGTGGCAGACCGCCAGAGTGCGTAAAAGTGGCAGACCGCCGTGCTGCTCAGCCCTGGGGGTCCCACCCCCACTCAGGCGGTACAGCGGCAGAGTAGGAAAAATTGGCCGCCCGCCGCGCTGCTCAGCCCTGGGGCTCTCCCCCCACTCAGGCGGCCGACCGCCAGAGTGGGTCAAAGTGGCAGCCCGCCGCGATGCTCAGCCCTGGGTGCCCTACCCCCACTAAGGTGGCAGACCGCCAGAGTGCGTAAAAGTGGCAGACCGCCAAGCTGCTCAGCCCTGGGGGCCCCACCCCCACTCAGGCGGTCCACCGCCAGAGTAGGAAAAATTGGCAGCCCGCCGCGCTGCTCAGCCCTGGGGCCCTCCCCCCACTCAGGCTGCCGACCGCCAGAGTAGGTCAAAGTGGAAGCCCGCCGCGCTGCTCAGCCTTGGTGTCCCTCACCCCACACAGGCGGCCGACCGCCAGAGTGGGTCAAAGTGGCGGCCCGCCACGCTGCTCAGTCCTGGGGGCCACAGCCCCACTCAGGCGGCCGACGGCCAGAGTGGGTCAATGTGGCAGACCGCTGCGCCGCTCAGCCCTGCGGGCCCTACCACCACTCAGAGGGCCAAACGCCAGAGTGGGTCAACGTGGCAGCCCACCGTGCTGCTCAGCCCTGGGGGCCCCACCCCCACTCAGGCGGTCCACCGTCAGAGTAGGAAAAATTGGCAGCCCGCCGCGCTGCTCAGCCCTGGGGCCCTCCCCCCACTCAGGCGGCCGACCGCCAGAGTAGGTCAAAGTGGCGGCCCGCCACGCTGCTCAGTCCTGGGGGCCACAGCCCCACTCAGGCGGCCGACGAGCAGAGTGGGTCAAAGTGGCAGACCACTGCGCCGCTCAGCCCTGCGGGCCCTACCACCACTCAGAGGGCCAAGGGCCAGAGTGGGTCAACGTGGCAGCGCACCGCGCTGCTCAGCCCGGGGGGCCCTCCCCACCCACTCAGGCGGCGGACCCCCAGAGTGGGTCAAAGTGGCAGACCGCCGCGCTGCTCAGCCCTCGAGGCCGCAGCCCCTATCAGGCGGCCGATGGTCAGAGTGGGAAAAACTGGCAGCGCGCCGTAATGCTCACCCTTGGCAGCCCCCCCCAACTCAGGAGGCCGACCGCCAGAGCGGGTCAAAGTGGCAGCCCGCCGCGCTGCTCAGCCTTGGTGTCCCTCACCCCACTCAGGCGGCCGACCGCCAGAGTGGGTCAAAGTGGCTGCCCGCCGCGATGCGCAGCCCTGGGTGCCCTACCCCCACTCAGGTGGCAGACCACCAGAGTGGGTCAAAGTGGCAGCCCGGCACGATGCTCAGCCCTGGCGCCACCCACAGCTTAGGCGGCCGACCACCAGAGTGGGTCAACGTGGCAGCTCGCCGTGCTGCTCAGCCCTGTGGTCCCTCACCCCAATCAGGTTGCCGACCGCCAGAGTGGGTCAAAGTGGCAGCCCGCCACGCTGCTCAGTCCTGGGGGCCACAGCCCCACTCAGGCGGCCGACGGCCAGAGCGGGTCAAAGTGGCAACCCACCGCACTGCTCAGCTCTGGGGTCCGCCCCCACCCAACTCAGGTGGCTGACCGCCATAGTGGGTCAAAGTGGCAGCCCGCCGCGCTGCTCAGCCCTGGGGGCCCTTTCCCCACTCAGGCGGCGGACCGCCAGAGTGGCTCAAAGTGGCAGCCCGCCGCGCTGCTCAGTTCTGGGGCCCCTCCACCCCACTCAGGCGCCCGACCGCCAGAGTGGGTCAAAGTGGCAGCCCGCCGCGATGCTCAGCCCTGGCGCCACCCCCAGCTTATGCGGCCGACCGCCAGATTGGGTCCAAGTGGCAGCCCGCCGCGATGCTCAGCCCTGGGGGCCCCATCCCCACTCAGGCGGTCCACCGCTAGAGTAGGAAAAATTGGCAGCCCGCCGCGCTGCTCAGCCCTGGGGCCCTCCCCCCACTCAGGCGGCCGACCGCCAGAGTAGGTCAAAGTGGCGGCCCGCCACGCTGCTCAGTCCTGGGGGCCACAGCCCCACTCAGGCGGCCGACGACCAGAGTGGGTCAAAGTGGCAGACCACTGCGCCGCTCAGCCCTGCGGGCCCTACCACCACTCAGAGGGCCAACGGCCAGAGTGGGTCAACGTGGCAGCCCACCGCGCTGCTCAGCCCGGGGGGCCCTCTCCCCACTCAGGCGGCCGACCGCCAGAGTTGTTCAAAGTGGCGGCGCGCCACGCTGCTCTGTCCTGGGGGCCACAGCCCCACTCAGGCGGCCGACGGCCAGAGTGGGTCAAAGTGGCAGCACACCGCGCTGCTCAGCCTTGGTGTCCCTCACCCCACTCAGGCGGCCGACCGCCAGAGTGGGTCAAAGTGGCTGCCCGCCGCGATGCGCAGCCCTGGGTGCCCTACCCCCACTCAGGTGGCAGACCACCAGAGTGGGTCAAAGTGGCAGCCCGGCACGATGCTCAGCCCTGGCGCCACCCACAGCTTAGGCGGCCGACCACCAGAGTGGGTCAACGTGGCAGCTCGCCGTGCTGCTCAGCCCTGTGGTCCCTCACCCCAATCAGGTTGCCGACCGCCAGAGTGGGTCAAAGTGGCAGCCCGCCACGCTGCTCAGTCCTGGGGGCCACAGCCCCACTCAGGCGGCCGACGGCCAGAGCGGGTCAAAGTGGCAACCCACCGCACTGCTCAGCTCTGGGGTCCGCCCCCACCCAACTCAGGTGGCTGACCGCCATAGTGGGTCAAAGTGGAAGACCGCCCCGCTGCTCAGCCCTGGGGGCTCTTTCCCCACCCTGGCGGCCGACCGCCAGAGTGGGTCAAAGTGGCAGCCCGCCGCGCTGCTCAGCCCTGGGGGCCCTTTCCCCACTCAGGCGGCGGACCGCCAGAGTGGCTCAAAGTGGCAGCCCGCCGCGCTGCTCAGTTCTGGGGCCCCTCCACCCCACTCAGGCGCCCGACCGCCAGAGTGGGTCAAAGTGGCAGCCCGCCGCGATGCTCAGCCCTGGCGCCACCCCCAGCTTAGGCGGCCGACCGCCAGATTGGGTCCAAGTGGCAGCCCGCCGCGATGCTCAGCCCTGGGGGCCCCATCCCCACTCAGGCGGTCCACCGCTAGAGTAGGAAAAATTGGCAGCCCGCCGCGCTGCTCAGCCCTGGGGCCCTCCCCCCACTCAGGCGGCCGACCGCCAGAGTAGGTCAAAGTGGCGGCCCGCCACGCTGCTCAGTCCTGGGGGCCACAGCCCCACTCAGGCGGCCGACGACCAGAGTGGGTCAAAGTGGCAGACCACTGCGCCGCTCAGCCCTGCGGGCCCTACCACCACTCAGAGGGCCAACGGCCAGAGTGGGTCAACGTGGCAGCCCACCGCGCTGCTCAGCCCGGGGGGCCCTCTCCCCACTCAGGCGGCCGACCGCCAGAGTTGTTCAAAGTGGCGGCGCGCCACGCTGCTCTGTCCTGGGGGCCACAGCCCCACTCAGGCGGCCGACGGCCAGAGTGGGTCAAAGTGGCAGCACACCGCGCTGCTCAGCCTTGGTGTCACTCACCCCACTCAGGCGGCCGACCACCAGAGTGGGTCAAGGTGGCAGCCCGCCATGCTGCTCAGTCCTGGGGGCCACAGCCACACTCAGGCGGCCGACGGCCAGAGTGGGTCAAAGTGGCAGACCACAGCGCTGCTCAGCCCTTGGAGCCCTACCACCACTCAGAGGGCCAACCGCCAGAGTGGGTCAACGTGGCAGCCCACCGCGCTGCTCAGCCCTGGGACCCTCCCCACACTCAGGCGGCCGACTACAGAGTGGGTCAAAGTTGCAGCCCGCCATGCTGCTCAGCACTGGGGCCCTCTCCCCCACTCAGGCGGCCGACCGCCAGTGTGGGTCAAAGTGGCAGCCCGTCGCGCTGCTCAGCCTGGAGGCCGCACCCCCATCAGGCGGCCGATGGTCAGAGTGGGAAAAACTGGCAGCCCAACGCGCTGCGCAGCCCTTGGGTCCTAACCCCAACTCAGGCGGCTGGCCGCCAGAGTGCATCAAATTGGCAGCCCGCCGCGCTGCTCAGCCCTGGGGCCCTCCCCCCACTCAGGCGGCCGAAGGCCATAGTGGGTCAAAGTGGCAGCCCGACGTGCTGCTCAGGCCTGGGGGCCCCACACCCTCAGGCGTTGGACCGCCAGAATGGGTCAAAGTGGCAGCCGCGCTGCCCAGCCCTGAAGGCCACACCCAGTATCAGGCGGCCGACCGCCAGAGTGGCTCAAAGTGGCAGCCCACCGTGCTGCTCAGCCCTGGGGGCCCTCCTCACCCACTTAGGCGGCCGACCGCCAGAGTGGGTCAAAGTGGCAGCCCGCCAGGCTGCTCAGCCCTGGGGGCCCCACCCCCTAATCAGGCGGCCGTCGCCCAGAGTGTGTCAAAGTGGGAGCCCACCGCGCTGGTCAGCCCTGGGGGAAGTCCCCACCGACTCAGCTGGCCGGCGGCCAGAGTGTGTCAAAGTGGAAGGCCGCCACAATGCTCAGCTCTGGGGCCCTCCCCGCCACTTAGGCGGCCGACCGCCAGTGTGGGTCAAAGTGGCAGCCCGCCGCTCTGCTCAGCCCTGGCAGCCCCACCCCACTCAGGCGGCCGACCACCAGGCTGGGTCAAAGAGGCAGCACGCCGCCCTGCTCAGCCCTGTCGGCCACCCCCCACTCAGGCGGCCCACCGACACAGTGGGAAAAAGTGGCAGCCCGCTGCGCTGCACATCCCTGGGGGTCCTCGCCAGCCACTCAGGTGGCCGACCGCCACAGTGGGTCAAAGAGGCAGGGCGCCACACTGCTCAGTCCTGGGGGCCCCAGACCCACTCAGGCGGCCGACCGCCAGAGTGGGCCAAAGTGGCAGCCCGCCGTGCTGCTCAGCCCTGGGGCCCTCCCCCCACTCAGGCGGCCGACCGCCAGAGTGGGTCAAAGTGGCAGCCCGCCACGCTGCTCAGTCCTGGGGGCCACAGCCCCACTCAGGCGGCCGACGGCGAGAGTGGGTCAAAGTGGCAGACCACTGCGCTGCTCAGCCCTGGCGGCACTCCCCACCACTCAGGCGGCCGACCGCCAGAGTGGGTCAAAGTGGCAGCCGATCGCGCTGCTCAGCCCTGGGGTTCCTTTCCCAACTCAGGCGGCCGACCGCCAGAGTGGGTCAAAGTGGCAGCCCGCCGCGCTGCTCAGCCCTTGGGACCCTACCCCCTATCAGGCGGCCGATGGTCAGAGTGGGAAAATCTGGCAGCCAGCCGAGCTGTCACCGCTGGCAGCCCCCTCCAACTCAGGCGGCCAACCACCAGAGCGGGTCAAAGTGGCAACCAACCGCTCTGCTCAGCCCTGGGGGCTCTTTCCCCACCCTGGCGGCCGACTGCCAGAGTGGGTCTAAGTGGCAGCCAGCCGCGATGCTCAGCCCTGGGGGCCCTCCCCACCCACTCAGGCGGCCCACCGCCAGAGTGTTGCAAAGAGGCAGGGCGCCACGCTGCTCAGCCCTGGCGGCTCCCCCCACCCCCACTCCAGCGGCCCAACTCCAGATAGGGAAAAACTGGCAGCACACAGCGCTGCTCAGCCCGGGGCCCCTCCCCCCAAATCAGGCGGCCGTCGCCCAGAGTGTGTCAAAGTGGGAGCCCACCGCGCTGCTCAGTCCTGGGGTCCATCACCACCCACTCAGGAGGCCGACCGCTTTGTTGGGTCAAAGTGGCAGCCCGCCGCGCTGCTCAGCCCTGGGGTCCTCCCCCCCACTCAGGCGGCCGACCGCCAGAGTGCATCAAATTGGCAGCCCGCCGCGCTGCTCAGCCCTGGGGGCCCCACCCCCACTCAGGCGGCCGACCGCCAGAGTGCATCAAATTGGCAGCCCGCCGCGCTGCTCAGCCCGGGGCCCCTCCCCCCAAATCAGGCGGCCGTCGCCCAGAGTGTGTCAAAGTGGGAGCCCACCGCGCTGCTCAGTCCTGGGGTCCATCACCACCCACTCAGGAGGCCGACCGCTTTGTTGGGTCAAAGTGGCAGCCCGCCGCGCTGCTCAGCCCTGGGGTCCTCCCCCCCACTCAGGCGGCCGACCGCCAGAGTGCATCAAATTGGCAGCCCGCCGCGCTGCTCAGCCCTGGGGGCCCTCTATCCCACTCAGGCGGCCGACCCCCAGAGTGGGAAAAAGTGGCAGCCCGCCGCGCTGCTCAGCCCTGGGGGCCCCACCCCCACTCCAGCGGCCCAACGCCAGATAGGGAAAAACTGGCAGCCCGCCGCGCTGCTCACCCCTGGGTCCCTCCCCCCCACTCAGGCGGCCGACCAACAGAGTGGCTCAAACTGGCAGCCCGCCGCGCTGGTCAGCCCTAGGGGTCCTCTCCCCACTCAGGCGGCCGACCACCAGAGTGGGTCAAGGTGGCAGCACGCCATGCTGCTCAGTCCTGGGGGCCACAGCCCCACTCAGTCGGCCGACGGCCAGAGTGGGTCAAAGTGGCAGACCACAGCGCTGCTCAGCCCTTGGAGCCCTACCACCACTCAGAGGGCCGACCACCGGAGTGGGTCAACGTGGCAGCCCACCGCGCTGCTCAGCCCTGGGGGCACTCCCCCCCCACTCAGGTGGCAGACCGCCATAGTGGGTCAAAGTGGAAGACCGCCCCGCTGCTCAGCCCTGGGGGCACTTTCCCCACCCTGGCGGCCGACCACCAGAGTGGCTCAAACTGGCAGCCTGCCGCGCTGCTCAGCCCTGGGGTCCCTCTCCCCACTCAGGCGGCCGACCACCAGAGTGGGTCAAAGTGGCAGACCACCACGCTGCTCAACCCTGGCGGCACTCCCCCCCACTCAGGTGGCCGACCGCCAGAGTGGGTCAAAGTGGCAGCCCGCCGCGCTGCTCAGCCCTGGGGTCCCCACCCCCACTCAGGCGGCCCACCACCAGAGTAGGAAAAATTGGCAGCCTGCCGCGCTGCTCAGCCCTGGGGCCCTTCCCCCAAATCAGGCGGCCGTCGCCCAGAGTGTGTCAAAGTGGGAGCCCACCACGCTGCTCAGTCCTGGGGGAACTCCCCACCCACTCAGCTGGCCGACGGCCAGAGTGTGTCAAAGTGGGAGCACGCCGCGATGCTCAGCCCTGGGGCCCTCCCCACACTCAGGCGGCCGACGACAGAGTGGGTCAAACTTGCAGCCCGCCATGCTGCTCAGCACTGGGGCCCTCTCCCCCACTCAGGCGGCCGACCGCCAGTGTGGGTCAAAGTGGCAGCCCGCCGCGCTGCTCAGCCCTGGGGGTCCTCCCCACCCACTCAGGCGGCCCACCGCCAGAGTGTTGCAAAGAGGCAGGGCGCCACGCTGCTCAGTCCTGGCGGCCGCCCCAACTCAGGTGGCCGACCGCCAGAGTGGGCCAAAGTGGCAGCCCGCAACGCTGCTCAGCCCTGGCGGCTCCCCCCACACCCACTCAGGAGGCCGACCACGAGAGTGGCTCAAATTGGCAGCCCGCCGCGCTGCTCAGCCCTGGGGGCCCTCTCCCCACTCAGGCGGCTGACTGCCAGAGTGGGTCAAAGTGGCTAGACCACCACGCTGCTCAGCCCTGGGGGCCCTTCCCCCACTGAGGTGGCAGACTGCCAGAGTGCGTAAAAGTGGCAGACCGCCTTGCTGCTCAGCCCTGGGGGCCCCACCCCCACTCAGGCGGTCCACCGCCAGAGTAGGAAAAATTGGCAGCCCGCCGCGCTGCTCAGTCCTGGGGGCCACAGCCCCACTCAGGCGGCCGACGGCCAGAGTGGGTCAAAGTGGCAGACCACTGCGCAGCTCAGCCCTGGGTGCCCTACCACCACACAGAGGGCCAACCGCCAGAGTGGGTCAACGTGGCAGCCCACCGCGCTGCTCAGCCCTGGGGGCCCTCCCCACCCACTCAGGCGGCGGACCCCCATAGTGGGTCAAAGTGGCAGCCCGCCGCGCGGCTCAGCCTTGGTGTCCCTCACCCCACTCAGGCGGCCGACCGCCAGAGTGCGTCAAAGTGGCAGCCCGCCGCGATGCTCAGCCCTGGGGGCCCTACCCCCACTCAGGTGGCAGACCGCCAGAGTGCGTAAAAGTGGCAGACCGCCGTGCTGCTCAGCCCTGGGGGCCCCACCCCCACTCAGGTTGCCGACCACCAGAGTGGGTCCAAGTGGCAGCCCGCCGCGCAGCTCAGCCTTGAGTGCCCCACCCTGACTCAGCTTGCTGATCACCAGACTGGGTCAAAGTGGCAGCCCGCAGCGCTGCTCAGCCCTGGAGGCCACCCAACCCACTCAGGCGACGGACGGCCAGAGTGGGTCAAAATGGCAGCCCGCCGCACAGCTCAGCCCTGGGGGCGCCCCACGTAGTGGGCGGCCGACCGCCACAGTTGCTCATAGAGGCAGCCGGCCGCGCTGGTCAGACCTGGGGGCCCCGCCCCCCACTCAGGCGGCCCACCGACAGAGTGGGAAAAAGTGGCAGCCCGCCGCGCTGCTCAGCCCTGGGGGTCCTCCCCACCCACTCAGGCGGCCCACCGCCAGAGTGTTGCAAAGAGGCAGGGCGCCACGCGGCTCAGTCCTGGCGGCCGCCCCAACTCAGGTGGCCGACCGCCAGAGTGGGCCAAAGTGGCAGTCCGCCGCGCTGCTCAGCCCTGGCGGCCCCCCCCACCCCCACTCAGGCGGCTGACCACCAGAGTGCCTCAAACTGGCAGCCCACCGCGCTGCTCAGCCCTGGGGGCCCTCTCCCCACTCAGGCGGCCGACCGCCAGAGTGGGTCAAAGTGGCAGACCACCACGCTGCTCAGCCCTGGCGGCACTCCCCCCCCACTCAGGCGGCCGACCGCCAGAGTGGGTCAAAGTGGAAGCCCGCCGCGCTGCTCAGCCCTGGGGGCCCCACCCCCACTCAGGCGGCCCACCGCCTGAGTAGGAAAAATTGGCAGCCTGCCGCGCTGCTCAGCCCTGGGGCCCTCCCCCCAAATCAGGCGGCCGTCGCCCAGAGTGTGTCAAAGTGGGAACCCACCGCGCTGCTCAGTCCTGGGGGACCTCCCCACCCACTCAGCTGGCCGACGGCCAGAGTGTGTCAAAGTGGGAGCACGCCGCGATGCTCAGCCATGGGGCCCTCCCCACACTCAGGCGGCCGACGCCAGAGTGGGTCAAAGTTGGAGTCCGCCATGCTGCTCAGCACTGGGGCCCTCTCCCCCACTCAGGCGGCCGACCGCCAGAGTGGGTCAAAGTGGCAGCCCGCCGCGATGCTCAGCCCTGGCGCCACCCCCAGCTTAGGCCCCCGACTACCAGAGTGGGTCAACGTGGCAGCCCGCCGTGCTGCTCAGCCCTGGGGTCCCTCACCCCACTCAGGTGGCAGACCGCCAGAGTGCGTAAAAGTGGCAGACCGCCGTGCTGCTCAGCCCTGGGGGTCCCACCCCCACTCAGGCGGTACAGCGGCAGAGTAGGAAAAATTGGCCGCCCGCCGCGCTGCTCAGCCCTGGGGCTCTCCCCCCACTCAGGCGGCCGACCGCCAGAGTGGGTCAAAGTGGCAGCCCGCCGCGATGCTCAGCCCTGGGTGCCCTACCCCCACTAAGGTGGCAGACCGCCAGAGTGCGTAAAAGTGGCAGACCGCCAAGCTGCTCAGCCCTGGGGGCCCCACCCCCACTCAGGCGGTCCACCGCCAGAGTAGGAAAAATTGGCAGCCCGCCGCGCTGCTCAGCCCTGGGGCCCTCCCCCCACTCAGGCTGCCGACCGCCAGAGTAGGTCAAAGTGGAAGCCCGCCGCGCTGCTCAGCCTTGGTGTCCCTCACCCCACACAGGCGGCCGACCGCCAGAGTGGGTCAAAGTGGCGGCCCGCCACGCTGCTCAGTCCTGGGGGCCACAGCCCCACTCAGGCGGCCGACGGCCAGAGTGGGTCAATGTGGCAGACCGCTGCGCCGCTCAGCCCTGCGGGCCCTACCACCACTCAGAGGGCCAAACGCCAGAGTGGGTCAACGTGGCAGCCCACCGTGCTGCTCAGCCCTGGGGGCCCCACCCCCACTCAGGCGGTCCACCGTCAGAGTAGGAAAAATTGGCAGCCCGCCGCGCTGCTCAGCCCTGGGGCCCTCCCCCCACTCAGGCGGCCGACCGCCAGAGTAGGTCAAAGTGGCGGCCCGCCACGCTGCTCAGTCCTGGGGGCCACAGCCCCACTCAGGCGGCCGACGAGCAGAGTGGGTCAAAGTGGCAGACCACTGCGCCGCTCAGCCCTGCGGGCCCTACCACCACTCAGAGGGCCAAGGGCCAGAGTGGGTCAACGTGGCAGCGCACCGCGCTGCTCAGCCCGGGGGGCCCTCCCCACCCACTCAGGCGGCGGACCCCCAGAGTGGGAAAAAGTGGCAGCCCGCCGCGCTGCTCAGCCCTGGGGGCCCCACCTCCACTCCAGCGGCCCAACGCCAGATAGGGAAAAACTGGCAGCCCGCCGCGCTGCTCACCCCTTGGTCCCTCCCCCCCACTCAGGCGGCCGACCAACAGAGTGGCTCAAACTGGCAGCCCGCCGCGCTGGTCAGCCCTAGGGGTCCTCTCCCCACTCAGGCGGCCGACCACCAGAGTGGGTCAAGGTGGCAGCACGCCATGCTGCTCAGTCCTGGGGGCCACAGCCCCACTCAGTCGGCCGACGGCCAGAGTGGGTCAAAGTGGCAGACCACAGCGCTGCTCAGCCCTTGGAGCCCTACCACCACTCAGAGGGCCGACCACCGGAGTGGGTCAACGTGGCAGCCCACCGCGCTGCTCAGCCCTGGGGGCACTCCCCCCCCACTCAGGTGGCAGACCGCCATAGTGGGTCAAAGTGGAAGACCGCCCCGCTGCTCAGCCCTGGGGGCACTTTCCCCACCCTGGCGGCCGACCACCAGAGTGGCTCAAACTGGCAGCCTGCCGCGCTGCTCAGCCCTGGGGTCCCTCTCCCCACTCAGGCGGCCGACCACCAGAGTGGGTCAAAGTGGCAGACCACCACGCTGCTCAACCCTGGCGGCACTCCCCCCCACTCAGGTGGCCGACCGCCAGAGTGGGTCAAAGTGGCAGCCCGCCGCGCTGCTCAGCCCTGGGGTCCCCACCCCCACTCAGGCGGCCCACCACCAGAGTAGGAAAAATTGGCAGCCTGCCGCGCTGCTCAGCCCTGGGGCCCTTCCCCCAAATCAGGCGGCCGTCGCCCAGAGTGTGTCAAAGTGGGAGCCCACCACGCTGCTCAGTCCTGGGGGAACTCCCCACCCACTCAGCTGGCCGACGGCCAGAGTGTGTCAAAGTGGGAGCACGCCGCGATGCTCAGCCCTGGGGCCCTCCCCACACTCAGGCGGCCGACGACAGAGTGGGTCAAACTTGCAGCCCGCCATGCTGCTCAGCACTGGGGCCCTCTCCCCCACTCAGGCGGCCGACCGCCAGTGTGGGTCAAAGTGGCAGCCCGCCGCGCTGCTCAGCCCTGGGGGTCCTCCCCACCCACTCAGGCGGCCCACCGCCAGAGTGTTGCAAAGAGGCAGGGCGCCACGCTGCTCAGTCCTGGCGGCCGCCCCAACTCAGGTGGCCGACCGCCAGAGTGGGCCAAAGTGGCAGCCCGCAACGCTGCTCAGCCCTGGCGGCTCCCCCCACACCCACTCAGGAGGCCGACCACGAGAGTGGCTCAAATTGGCAGCCCGCCGCGCTGCTCAGCCCTGGGGGCCCTCTCCCCACTCAGGCGGCTGACTGCCAGAGTGGGTCAAAGTGGCTAGACCACCACGCTGCTCAGCCCTGGGGGCCCTTCCCCCACTGAGGTGGCAGACTGCCAGAGTGCGTAAAAGTGGCAGACCGCCTTGCTGCTCAGCCCTGGGGGCCCCACCCCCACTCAGGCGGTCCACCGCCAGAGTAGGAAAAATTGGCAGCCCGCCGCGCTGCTCAGTCCTGGGGGCCACAGCCCCACTCAGGCGGCCGACGGCCAGAGTGGGTCAAAGTGGCAGACCACTGCGCAGCTCAGCCCTGGGTGCCCTACCACCACACAGAGGGCCAACCGCCAGAGTGGGTCAACGTGGCAGCCCACCGCGCTGCTCAGCCCTGGGGGCCCTCCCCACCCACTCAGGCGGCGGACCCCCATAGTGGGTCAAAGTGGCAGCCCGCCGCGCGGCTCAGCCTTGGTGTCCCTCACCCCACTCAGGCGGCCGACCGCCAGAGTGCGTCAAAGTGGCAGCCCGCCGCGATGCTCAGCCCTGGGGGCCCTACCCCCACTCAGGTGGCAGACCGCCAGAGTGCGTAAAAGTGGCAGACCGCCGTGCTGCTCAGCCCTGGGGGCCCCACCCCCACTCAGGTTGCCGACCACCAGAGTGGGTCCAAGTGGCAGCCCGCCGCGCAGCTCAGCCTTGAGTGCCCCACCCTGACTCAGCTTGCTGATCACCAGACTGGGTCAAAGTGGCAGCCCGCAGCGCTGCTCAGCCCTGGAGGCCACCCAACCCACTCAGGCGACGGACGGCCAGAGTGGGTCAAAATGGCAGCCCGCCGCACAGCTCAGCCCTGGGGGCGCCCCACGTAGTGGGCGGCCGACCGCCACAGTTGCTCATAGAGGCAGCCGGCCGCGCTGGTCAGACCTGGGGGCCCCGCCCCCCACTCAGGCGGCCCACCGACAGAGTGGGAAAAAGTGGCAGCCCGCCGCGCTGCTCAGCCCTGGGGGTCCTCCCCACCCACTCAGGCGGCCCACCGCCAGAGTGTTGCAAAGAGGCAGGGCGCCACGCGGCTCAGTCCTGGCGGCCGCCCCAACTCAGGTGGCCGACCGCCAGAGTGGGCCAAAGTGGCAGTCCGCCGCGCTGCTCAGCCCTGGCGGCCCCCCCCACCCCCACTCAGGCGGCTGACCACCAGAGTGCCTCAAACTGGCAGCCCACCGCGCTGCTCAGCCCTGGGGGCCCTCTCCCCACTCAGGCGGCCGACCGCCAGAGTGGGTCAAAGTGGCAGACCACCACGCTGCTCAGCCCTGGCGGCACTCCCCCCCCACTCAGGCGGCCGACCGCCAGAGTGGGTCAAAGTGGAAGCCCGCCGCGCTGCTCAGCCCTGGGGGCCCCACCCCCACTCAGGCGGCCCACCGCCTGAGTAGGAAAAATTGGCAGCCTGCCGCGCTGCTCAGCCCTGGGGCCCTCCCCCCAAATCAGGCGGCCGTCGCCCAGAGTGTGTCAAAGTGGGAACCCACCGCGCTGCTCAGTCCTGGGGGACCTCCCCACCCACTCAGCTGGCCGACGGCCAGAGTGTGTCAAAGTGGGAGCACGCCGCGATGCTCAGCCATGGGGCCCTCCCCACACTCAGGCGGCCGACGCCAGAGTGGGTCAAAGTTGGAGTCCGCCATGCTGCTCAGCACTGGGGCCCTCTCCCCCACTCAGGCGGCCGACCGCCAGAGTGGGTCAAAGTGGCAGCCCGCCGCGATGCTCAGCCCTGGCGCCACCCCCAGCTTAGGCCCCCGACTACCAGAGTGGGTCAACGTGGCAGCCCGCCGTGCTGCTCAGCCCTGGGGTCCCTCACCCCACTCAGGTGGCAGACCGCCAAGTGCGTAAAAGTGGCAGACCGCCGTGCTGCTCAGCCCTGGGGGTCCCACCCCCACTCAGGCGGTACAGCGGCAGAGTAGGAAAAATTGGCCGCCCGCCGCGCTGCTCAGCCCTGGGGCTCTCCCCCCACTCAGGCGGCCGACCGCCAGAGTGGGTCAAAGTGGCAGCCCGCCGCGATGCTCAGCCCTGGGTGCCCTACCCCCACTAAGGTGGCAGACCGCCAGAGTGCGTAAAAGTGGCAGACCGCCAAGCTGCTCAGCCCTGGGGGCCCCACCCCCACTCAGGCGGTCCACCGCCAGAGTAGGAAAAATTGGCAGCCCGCCGCGCTGCTCAGCCCTGGGGCCCTCCCCCCACTCAGGCTGCCGACCGCCAGAGTAGGTCAAAGTGGCAGCCCGCCGCGCTGCTCAGCCTTGGTGTCCCTCACCCCACACAGGCGGCCGACCGCCAGAGTGGGTCAAAGTGGCGGCCCGCCACGCTGCTCAGTCCTGGGGGCCACAGCCCCACTCAGGCGGCCGACGGCCAGAGTGGGTCAATGTGGCAGACCGCTGCGCCGCTCAGCCCTGCGGGCCCTACCACCACTCAGAGGGCCAAACGCCAGAGTGGGTCAACGTGGCAGCCCACCGTGCTGCTCAGCCCTGGGGGCCCCACGCCCACTCAGGCGGTCCACCGTCAGAGTAGGAAAAATTGGCAGCCCGCCGCGCTGCTCAGCCCTGGGGCCCTCCCCCCACTCAGGCGGCCGACCGCCAGAGTAGGTCAAAGTGGCGGCCCGCCACGCTGCTCAGTCCTGGGGGCCACAGCCCCACTCAGGCGGCCGACGAGCAGAGTGGGTCAAAGTGGCAGACCACTGCGCCGCTCAGCCCTGCGGGCCCTACCACCACTCAGAGGGCCAAGGGCCAGAGTGGGTCAACGTGGCAGCGCACCGCGCTGCTCAGCCCGGGGGGCCCTCCCCACCCACTCAGGCGGCGGACCCCCAGAGTGGGTCAAAGTGGCAGACCGCCGCGCTGCTCAGCCCTCGAGGCCGCAGCCCCTATCAGGCGGCCGATGGTCAGAGTGGGAAAAACTGGCAGCGCGCCGTAATGCTCACCCTTGGCAGCCCCCCCCAACTCAGGAGGCCGACCGCCAGAGCGGGTCAAAGTGGCAGCCCGCCGCGCTGCTCAGCCTTGGTGTCCCTCACCCCACTCAGGCGGCCGACCGCCAGAGTGGGTCAAAGTGGCTGCCCGCCGCGATGCGCAGCCCTGGGTGCCCTACCCCCACTCAGGTGGCAGACCACCAGAGTGGGTCAAAGTGGCAGCCCGGCACGATGCTCAGCCCTGGCGCCACCCACAGCTTAGGCGGCCGACCACCAGAGTGGGTCAACGTGGCAGCTCGCCGTGCTGCTCAGCCCTGTGGTCCCTCACCCCAATCAGGTTGCCGACCGCCAGAGTGGGTCAAAGTGGCAGCCCGCCACGCTGCTCAGTCCTGGGGGCCACAGCCCCACTCAGGCGGCCGACGGCCAGAGCGGGTCAAAGTGGCAACCCACCGCACTGCTCAGCTCTGGGGTCCGCCCCCACCCAACTCAGGTGGCTGACCGCCATAGTGGGTCAAAGTGGCAGCCCGCCGCGCTGCTCAGCCCTGGGGGCCCTTTCCCCACTCAGGCGGCGGACCGCCAGAGTGGCTCAAAGTGGCAGCCCGCCGCGCTGCTCAGTTCTGGGGCCCCTCCACCCCACTCAGGCGCCCGACCGCCAGAGTGGGTCAAAGTGGCAGCCCGCCGCGATGCTCAGCCCTGGCGCCACCCCCAGCTTAGGCGGCCGACCGCCAGATTGGGTCCAAGTGGCAGCCCGCCGCGATGCTCAGCCCTGGGGGCCCCATCCCCACTCAGGCGGTCCACCGCTAGAGTAGGAAAAATTGGCAGCCCGCCGCGCTGCTCAGCCCTGGGGCCCTCCCCCCACTCAGGCGGCCGACCGCCAGAGTAGGTCAAAGTGGCGGCCCGCCACGCTGCTCAGTCCTGGGGGCCACAGCCCCACTCAGGCGGCCGACGACCAGAGTGGGTCAAAGTGGCAGACCACTGCGCCGCTCAGCCCTGCGGGCCCTACCACCACTCAGAGGGCCAACGGCCAGAGTGGGTCAACGTGGCAGCCCACCGCGCTGCTCAGCCCGGGGGGCCCTCTCCCCACTCAGGCGGCCGACCGCCAGAGTTGTTCAAAGTGGCGGCGCGCCACGCTGCTCTGTCCTGGGGGCCACAGCCCCACTCAGGCGGCCGACGGCCAGAGTGGGTCAAAGTGGCAGCACACCGCGCTGCTCAGCCTTGGTGTCACTCACCCCACTCAGGCGGCCGACCACCAGAGTGGGTCAAGGTGGCAGCCCGCCATGCTGCTCAGTCCTGGGGGCCACAGCCACACTCAGGCGGCCGACGGCCAGAGTGGGTCAAAGTGGCAGACCACAGCGCTGCTCAGCCCTTGGAGCCCTACCACCACTCAGAGGGCCAACCGCCAGAGTGGGTCAACGTGGCAGCCCACCGCGCTGCTCAGCCCTGGGACCCTCCCCACACTCAGGCGGCCGACTACAGAGTGGGTCAAAGTTGCAGCCCGCCATGCTGCTCAGCACTGGGGCCCTCTCCCCCACTCAGGCGGCCGACCGCCAGTGTGGGTCAAAGTGGCAGCCCGTCGCGCTGCTCAGCCTGGAGGCCGCACCCCCATCAGGCGGCCGATGGTCAGAGTGGGAAAAACTGGCAGCCCAACGCGCTGCGCAGCCCTTGGGTCCTAACCCCAACTCAGGCGGCTGGCCGCCAGAGTGCATCAAATTGGCAGCCCGCCGCGCTGCTCAGCCCTGGGGCCCTCCCCCCACTCAGGCGGCCGAAGGCCATAGTGGGTCAAAGTGGCAGCCCGACGTGCTGCTCAGGCCTGGGGGCCCCACACCCTCAGGCGTTGGACCGCCAGAATGGGTCAAAGTGGCAGCCGCGCTGCCCAGCCCTGAAGGCCACACCCAGTATCAGGCGGCCGACCGCCAGAGTGGCTCAAAGTGGCAGCCCACCGTGCTGCTCAGCCCTGGGGGCCCTCCTCACCCACTTAGGCGGCCGACCGCCAGAGTGGGTCAAAGTGGCAGCCCGCCAGGCTGCTCAGCCCTGGGGGCCCCACCCCCTAATCAGGCGGCCGTCGCCCAGAGTGTGTCAAAGTGGGAGCCCACCGCGCTGGTCAGCCCTGGGGGAAGTCCCCACCGACTCAGCTGGCCGGCGGCCAGAGTGTGTCAAAGTGGAAGGCCGCCACAATGCTCAGCTCTGGGGCCCTCCCCGCCACTTAGGCGGCCGACCGCCAGTGTGGGTCAAAGTGGCAGCCCGCCGCTCTGCTCAGCCCTGGCAGCCCCACCCCACTCAGGCGGCCGACCACCAGGCTGGGTCAAAGAGGCAGCACGCCGCCCTGCTCAGCCCTGTCGGCCACCCCCCACTCAGGCGGCCCACCGACACAGTGGGAAAAAGTGGCAGCCCGCTGCGCTGCACATCCCTGGGGGTCCTCGCCAGCCACTCAGGTGGCCGACCGCCACAGTGGGTCAAAGAGGCAGGGCGCCACACTGCTCAGTCCTGGGGGCCCCAGACCCACTCAGGCGGCCGACCGCCAGAGTGGGCCAAAGTGGCAGCCCGCCGTGCTGCTCAGCCCTGGGGCCCTCCCCCCACTCAGGCGGCCGACCGCCAGAGTAGGTCAAAGTGGCAGCCCGCCACGCTGCTCAGTCCTGGGGGCCACAGCCCCACTCAGGCGGCCGACGGCGAGAGTGGGTCAAAGTGGCAGACCACTGCGCTGCTCAGCCCTGGCGGCACTCCCCACCACTCAGGCGGCCGACCGCCAGAGTGGGTCAAAGTGGCAGCCGATCGCGCTGCTCAGCCCTGGGGTTCCTTTCCCAACTCAGGCGGCCGACCGCCAGAGTGGGTCAAAGTGGCAGCCCGCCACGCTGCTCAGCCCTTGGGACCCTACCCCCTATCAGGCGGCCGATGGTCAGAGTGGGAAAATCTGGCAGCCAGCCGAGCTGCTCACCGCTGGCAGCCCCCTCCAACTCAGGCGGCCAACCACCAGAGCGGGTCAAAGTGGCAACCAACCGCTCTGCTCAGCCCTGGGGGCTCTTTCCCCACCCTGGCGGCCGACTGCCAGAGTGGGTCTAAGTGGCAGCCAGCCGCGATGCTCAGCCCTGGGGGCCCTCCCCACCCACTCAGGCGGCCCACCGCCAGAGTGTTGCAAAGAGGCAGGGCGCCACGCTGCTCAGCCCTGGCGGCTCCCCCCACCCCCACTCCAGCGGCCCAACTCCAGATAGGGAAAAACTGGCAGCACACAGCGCTGCTCAGCCCTTGGTCCCTCCCCCCCACTCAGGCGGCCGACCAACAGAGTGGCTCAAAATGGCAGCCCGCCGCGCTGCTCAGCCCTGGGGGCCCTCTCCCCACTCAGGCGGCCGACCGCCAGAGTGGGTCAAAGTGGCAGCCCGCCGCGCTGCTCAGCCCTGGGGGCCCCACCCCCACTCAGGCGGCCGACCGCCAGAGTGCATCAAATTGGCAGCCCGCCGCGCTGCTCAGCCCGGGGCCCCTCCCCCCAAATCAGGCGGCCGTCGCCCAGAGTGTGTCAAAGTGGGAGCCCACCGCGCTGCTCAGTCCTGGGGTCCATCACCACCCACTCAGGAGGCCGACCGCTTTGTTGGGTCAAAGTGGCAGCCCGCCGCGCTGCTCAGCCCTGGGGTCCTCCCCCCCACTCAGGCGGCCGACCGCCAGAGTGCATCAAATTGGCAGCCCGCCGCGCTGCTCAGCCCTGGGGGCCCTCTATCCCACTCAGGCGGCCGACCCCCAGAGTGGGAAAAACTGGCAGCCCGCCGCGCTGCTCACCCCTTGGTCCCTCCCCCCCACTCAGGCGGCCGACCAACAGAGTGGCTCAAACTGGCAGCCCGCCGCGCTGGTCAGCCCTAGGGGTCCTCTCCCCACTCAGGCGGCCGACCACCAGAGTGGGTCAAGGTGGCAGCACGCCATGCTGCTCAGTCCTGGGGGCCACAGCCCCACTCAGTCGGCCGACGGCCAGAGTGGGTCAAAGTGGCAGACCACAGCGCTGCTCAGCCCTTGGAGCCCTACCACCACTCAGAGGGCCGACCACCGGAGTGGGTCAACGTGGCAGCCCACCGCGCTGCTCAGCCCTGGGGGCACTCCCCCCCCACTCAGGTGGCAGACCGCCATAGTGGGTCAAAGTGGAAGACCGCCCCGCTGCTCAGCCCTGGGGGCACTTTCCCCACCCTGGCGGCCGACCACCAGAGTGGCTCAAACTGGCAGCCTGCCGCGCTGCTCAGCCCTGGGGTCCCTCTCCCCACTCAGGCGGCCGACCACCAGAGTGGGTCAAAGTGGCAGACCACCACGCTGCTCAACCCTGGCGGCACTCCCCCCCACTCAGGTGGCCGACCGCCAGAGTGGGTCAAAGTGGCAGCCCGCCGCGCTGCTCAGCCCTGGGGTCCCCACCCCCACTCAGGCGGCCCACCACCAGAGTAGGAAAAATTGGCAGCCTGCCGCGCTGCTCAGCCCTGGGGCCCTTCCCCCAAATCAGGCGGCCGTCGCCCAGAGTG
This sequence comes from Equus asinus, assembly GCF_041296235.1. Lineage (NCBI taxonomy): Eukaryota > Metazoa > Chordata > Mammalia > Perissodactyla > Equidae > Equus > Equus asinus. The sequence continues at coordinate 61,148,763 of NC_091794.1, forward strand.
TGTCAAAGTGGGAGCCCACCACGCAGCTCAGTCCTGGGGGAACTCCCCACCCACTCAGCTGGCCGACGGCCAGAGTGTGTCAAAGTGGGAGCACGCCGCGATGCTCAGCCCTGGGGCCCTCCCCACACTCAGGCGGCCGACGACAGAGTGGGTCAAACTTGCAGCCCGCCATGCTGCTCAGCACTGGGGCCCTCTCCCCCACTCAGGCGGCCGACCGCCAGTGTGGGTCAAAGTGGCAGCCCGCGGCGCTGCTCAGCCCTGGGGGTCCTCCCCACCCACTCAGGCGGCCCACCGCCAGAGTGTTGCAAAGAGGCAGGGCGCCACGCTGCTCAGTCCTGGCGGCCGCCCCAACTCAGGTGGCCGACCGCCAGAGTGGGCCAAAGTGGCAGCCCGCAACGCTGCTCAGCCCTGGCGGCTCCCCCCACACCCACTCAGGAGGCCGACCACGAGAGTGGCTCAAATTGGCAGCCCGCCGCGCTGCTCAGCCCTGGGGGCCCTCTCCCCACTCAGGCGGCTGACTGCCAGAGTGGGTCAAAGTGGCTAGACCACCACGCTGCTCAGCCCTGGGGGCCCTTCCCCCACTGAGGTGGCAGACTGCCAGAGTGCGTAAAAGTGGCAGACCGCCTTGCTGCTCAGCCCTGGGGGCCCCACCCCCACTCAGGCGGTCCACCGCCAGAGTAGGAAAAATTGGCAGCCCGCCGCGCTGCTCAGTCCTGGGGGCCACAGCCCCACTCAGGCGGCCGACGGCCAGAGTGGGTCAAAGTGGCAGACCACTGCGCAGCTCAGCCCTGGGTGCCCTACCACCACACAGAGGGCCAACCGCCAGAGTGGGTCAACGTGGCAGCCCACCGCGCTGCTCAGCCCTGGGGGCCCTCCCCACCCACTCAGGCGGCGGACCCCCATAGTGGGTCAAAGTGGCAGCCCGCCGCGCGGCTCAGCCTTGGTGTCCCTCACCCCACTCAGGCGGCCGACCGCCAGAGTGCGTCAAAGTGGCAGCCCGCCGCGATGCTCAGCCCTGGGGGCCCCACCCCCACTCAGGTTGCCGACCACCAGAGTGGGTCCAAGTGGCAGCCCGCCGCGCAGCTCAGCCTTGAGTGCCCCACCCTGACTCAGCTTGCTGATCACCAGACTAGGTCAAAGTGGCAGCCCGCAGCGCTGCTCAGCCCTGGAGGCCACCCAACCCACTCAGGCGACGGACGGCCAGAGTGGGTCAAAATGGCAGCCCGCCGCACAGCTCAGCCCTGGGGGCGCCCCACGTAGTGGGCGGCCGACCGCCACAGTTGCTCATAGAGGCAGCCGGCCGCGCTGGTCAGACCTGGGGGCCCCGCCCCCCACTCAGGCGGCCCACCGACAGAGTGGGAAAAAGTGGCAGCCCGCCGCGCTGCTCAGCCCTGGGGGTCCTCCCCACCCACTCAGGCGGCCCACCGCCAGAGTGTTGCAAAGAGGCAGGGCGCCACGCGGCTCAGTCCTGGCGGCCGCCCCAACTCAGGTGGCCGACCGCCTGAGTGGGCCAAAGTGGCAGTCCGCCGCGCTGCTCAGCCCTGGCGGCCCCCCCCACCCCCACTCAGGCGGCTGACCACCAGAGTGGCTCAAACTGGCAGCCCACCGCGCTGCTCAGCCCTGGGGGCCCTCTCCCCACTCAGGCGGCCGACCGCCAGAGTGGGTCAAAGTGGCAGACCACCACGCTGCTCAGCCCTGGCGGCACTCCCCCCCCACTCAGGCGGCCGACCGCCAGAGTGGGTCAAAGTGGAAGCCCGCCGCGCTGCTCAGCCCTGGGGGCCCCACCCCCACTCAGGCGGCCCACCGCCTGAGTAGGAAAAATTGGCAGCCTGCCGCGCTGCTCAGCCCTGGGGCCCTCCCCCCAAATCAGGCGGCCGTCGCCCAGAGTGTGTCAAAGTGGGAACCCACCGCGCTGCTCAGTCCTGGGGGACCTCCCCACCCACTCAGCTGGCCGACGGCCAGAGTGTGTCAAAGTGGGAGCACGCCGCGATGCTCAGCCATGGGGCCCTCCCCACACTGAGGCGGCCGACGCCAGTGTGGGTCAAAGTTGGAGTCTGCCATGCTGCTCAGCACTGGGGCCCTCTCCCCCACTCAGGCGGCCGACCGCCAGAGTGGGTCAAAGTGGCAGCCCGCCGCGATGCTCAGCCCTGGCGCCACCCCCAGCTTAGGCCCCCGACTACCAGAGTGGGTCAACGTGGCAGCCCGCCGTGCTGCTCAGCCCTGGGGTCCCTCACCCCACTCAGGTGGCAGACCGCCAGAGTGCGTAAAAGTGGCAGACCGCCGTGCTGCTCAGCCCTGGGGGTCCCACCCCCACTCAGGCGGTACAGCGGCAGAGTAGGAAAAATTGGCCGCCCGCCGCGCTGCTCAGCCCTGGGGCTCTCCCCCCACTCAGGCGGCCGACCGCCAGAGTGGGTCAAAGTGGCAGCCCGCCGCGATGCTCAGCCCTGGGTGCCCTACCCCCACTAAGGTGGCAGACCGCCAGAGTGCGTAAAAGTGGCAGACCGCCAAGCTGCTCAGCCCTGGGGGCCCCACCCCCACTCAGGCGGTCCACCGCCAGAGTAGGAAAAATTGGCAGCCCGCCGCGCTGCTCAGCCCTGGGGCCCTCCCCCCACTCAGGCTGCCGACCGCCAGAGTAGGTCAAAGTGGCAGCCCGCCGCGCTGCTCAGCCTTGGTGTCCCTCACCCCACACAGGCGGCCGACCGCCAGAGTGGGTCAAAGTGGCGGCCCGCCACGCTGCTCAGTCCTGGGGGCCACAGCCCCACTCAGGCGGCCGACGGCCAGAGTGGGTCAATGTGGCAGACCGCTGCGCCGCTCAGCCCTGCGGGCCCTACCACCACTCAGAGGGCCAAACGCCAGAGTGGGTCAACGTGGCAGCCCGCCGTGCTGCTCAGCCCTGGGGGCCCCACCCCCACTCAGGCGGTCCACCGTCAGAGTAGGAAAAATTGGCAGCCCGCCGCGCTGCTCAGCCCTGGGGCCCTCCCCCCACTCAGGCGGCCGACCGCCAGAGTAGGTCAAAGTGGCGGCCCGCCACGCTGCTCAGTCCTGGGGGCCACAGCCCCACTCAGGCGGCCGACGAGCAGAGTGGGTCAAAGTGGCAGACCACTGCGCCGCTCAGCCCTGCGGGCCCTACCACCACTCAGAGGGCCAAGGGCCAGAGTGGGTCAACGTGGCAGCGCACCGCGCTGCTCAGCCCGGGGGGCCCTCCCCACCCACTCAGGCGGCGGACCCCCAGAGTGGGTCAAAGTGGCAGACCGCCACGCTGCTAAGCCCTCGAGGCCGCAGCCCCTATCAGGCGGCCGATGGTCAGAGTGGGAAAAACTGGCAGCGCGCCGTAATGCTCACCCTTGGCAGCCCCCCCCAACTCAGGAGGCCGACCGCCAGAGCGGGTCAAAGTGGCAGCCCGCCGCGCTGCTCAGCCTTGGTGTCCCTCACCCCACTCAGGCGGCCGACCGCCAGAGTGGGTCAAAGTGGCTGCCCGCCGCGATGCGCAGCCCTGGGTGCCCTACCCCCACTCAGGTGGCAGACCACCAGAGTGGGTCAAAGTGGCAGCCCGGCACGATGCTCAGCCCTGGCGCCACCCACAGCTTAGGCGGCCGACCACCAGAGTGGGTCAACGTGGCAGCTCGCCGTGCTGCTCAGCCCTGTGGTCCCTCACCCCAATCAGGTTGCCGACCGCCAGAGTGGGTCAAAGTGGCAGCCCGCCACGCTGCTCAGTCCTGGGGGCCACAGCCCCACTCAGGCGGCCGACGGCCAGAGCGGGTCAAAGTGGCAACCCACCGCACTGCTCAGCTCTGGGGTCCGCCCCCACCCAACTCAGGTGGCTGACCGCCATAGTGGGTCAAAGTGGAAGACCGCCCCGCTGCTCAGCCCTGGGGGCTCTTTCCCCACCCTGGCGGCCGACCGCCAGAGTGGGTCAAAGTGGCAGCCCGCCGCGCTGCTCAGCCCTGGGGGCCCTTTCCCCACTCAGGCGGCGGACCGCCAGAGTGGCTCAAAGTGGCAGCCCGCCGCGCTGCTCAGTTCTGGGGCCCCTCCACCCCACTCAGGCGCCCGACCGCCAGAGTGGGTCAAAGTGGCAGCCCGCCGCGATGCTCAGCCCTGGCGCCACCCCCAGCTTAGGCGGCTGACCGCCAGAGTGGGTCAAAGTGGCAGCCCGCCGCGCTGCTCAGCCCTTGGGACCCTACCCCCTATCAGGCGGCCGATGATCAGAGTGGGAAAATCTGGCAGCCAGCCGAGCTGCTCACCGCTGGCAGCCCCCTCCAACTCAGGCGGCCAACCACCAGAGCGGGTCAAAGTGGCAACCAACCGCTCTGCTCAGCACTGGGGGCTCTTTCCCCACCCTGGCGGCCGACTGCCAGAGTGGGTCTAAGTGGCAGCCAGCCGCGATGCTCAGCCCTGGGGGCCCTCCCCACCCACTCAGGCGGCCCACCGCCAGAGTGTTGCAAAGAGGCAGGGCGCCACGCTGCTCAGCCCTGGCGGCTCCCCCCACCCCCACTCCAGCGGCCCAACTCCAGATAGGGAAAAACTGGCAGCACACAGCGCTGCTCAGCCCTTGGTCCCTCCCCCCCACTCAGGCGGCCGACCAACAGAGTGGCTCAAAATGGCAGCCCGCCGCGCTGCTCAGCCCTGGGGGCCCTCTCCCCACTCAGGCGGCCGACCGCCAGAGTGGGTCAAAGTGGCAGCCCGCCGCGCTGCTCAGCCCTGGGGGCCCCACCCCCACTCAGGCGGCCGACCGCCAGAGTGCATCAAATTGGCAGCCCGCCGCGCTGCTCAGCCCGGGGCCCCTCCCCCCAAATCAGGCGGCCGTCGCCCAGAGTGTGTCAAAGTGGGAGCCCACCGCGCTGCTCAGTCCTGGGGTCCATCACCACCCACTCAGGAGGCCGACCGCTTTGTTGGGTCAAAGTGGCAGCCCGCCGCGCTGCTCAGCCCTGGGGTCCTCCCCCCCACTCAGGCGGCCGACCGCCAGAGTGCATCAAATTGGCAGCCCGCCGCGCTGCTCAGCCCTGGGGGCCCTCTATCCCACTCAGGCGGCCGACCCCCAGAGTGGGAAAAACTGGCAGCCCGCCGCGCTGCTCACCCCTTGGTCCCTCCCCCCCACTCAGGCGGCCGACCAACAGAGTGGCTCAAACTGGCAGCCCGCCGCGCTGGTCAGCCCTAGGGGTCCTCTCCCCACTCAGGCGGCCGACCACCAGAGTGGGTCAAGGTGGCAGCACGCCATGCTGCTCAGTCCTGGGGGCCACAGCCCCACTCAGTCGGCCGACGGCCAGAGTGGGTCAAAGTGGCAGACCACAGCGCTGCTCAGCCCTTGGAGCCCTACCACCACTCAGAGGGCCGACCACCGGAGTGGGTCAACGTGGCAGCCCACCGCGCTGCTCAGCCCTGGGGGCACTCCCCCCCCACTCAGGTGGCAGACCGCCATAGTGGGTCAAAGTGGAAGACCGCCCCGCTGCTCAGCCCTGGGGGCACTTTCCCCACCCTGGCGGCCGACCACCAGAGTGGCTCAAACTGGCAGCCTGCCGCGCTGCTCAGCCCTGGGGTCCCTCTCCCCACTCAGGCGGCCGACCACCAGAGTGGGTCAAAGTGGCAGACCACCACGCTGCTCAACCCTGGCGGCACTCCCCCCCACTCAGGTGGCCGACCGCCAGAGTGGGTCAAAGTGGCAGCCCGCCGCGCTGCTCAGCCCTGGGGTCCCCACCCCCACTCAGGCGGCCCACCACCAGAGTAGGAAAAATTGGCAGCCTGCCGCGCTGCTCAGCCCTGGGGCCCTTCCCCCAAATCAGGCGGCCGTCGCCCAGAGTGTGTCAAAGTGGGAGCCCACCACGCTGCTCAGTCCTGGGGGAACTCCCCACCCACTCAGCTGGCCGACGGCCAGAGTGTGTCAAAGTGGGAGCACGCCGCGATGCTCAGCCCTGGGGCCCTCCCCACACTCAGGCGGCCGACGACAGAGTGGGTCAAACTTGCAGCCCGCCATGCTGCTCAGCACTGGGGCCCTCTCCCCCACTCAGGCGGCCGACCGCCAGTGTGGGTCAAAGTGGCAGCCCGCCGCGCTGCTCAGCCCTGGGGGTCCTCCCCACCCACTCAGGCGGCCCACCGCCAGAGTGTTGCAAAGAGGCAGGGCGCCACGCTGCTCAGTCCTGGCGGCCGCCCCAACTCAGGTGGCCGACCGCCAGAGTGGGCCAAAGTGGCAGCCCGCAACGCTGCTCAGCCCTGGCGGCTCCCCCCACACCCACTCAGGAGGCCGACCACGAGAGTGGCTCAAATTGGCAGCCCGCCGCGCTGCTCAGCCCTGGGGGCCCTCTCCCCACTCAGGCGGCTGACTGCCAGAGTGGGTCAAAGTGGCTAGACCACCACGCTGCTCAGCCCTGGGGGCCCTTCCCCCACTGAGGTGGCAGACTGCCAGAGTGCGTAAAAGTGGCAGACCGCCTTGCTGCTCAGCCCTGGGGGCCCCAACCCCACTCAGGCGGTCCACCGCCAGAGTAGGAAAAATTGGCAGCCCGCCGCGCTGCTCAGTCCTGGGGGCCACAGCCCCACTCAGGCGGCCGACGGCCAGAGTGGGTCAAAGTGGCAGACCACTGCGCAGCTCAGCCCTGGGTGCCCTACCACCACACAGAGGGCCAACCGCCAGAGTGGGTCAACGTGGCAGCCCACCGCGCTGCTCAGCCCTGGGGGCCCTCCCCACCCACTCAGGCGGCGGACCCCCATAGTGGGTCAAAGTGGCAGCCCGCCGCGCGGCTCAGCCTTGGTGTCCCTCACCCCACTCAGGCGGCCGACCGCCAGAGTGCGTCAAAGTGGCAGCCCGCCGCGATGCTCAGCCCTGGGGGCCCTACCCCCACTCAGGTGGCAGACCGCCAGAGTGCGTAAAAGTGGCAGACCGCCGTGCTGCTCAGCCCTGGGGGCCCCACCCCCACTCAGGTTGCCGACCACCAGAGTGGGTCCAAGTGGCAGCCCGCCGCGCAGCTCAGCCTTGAGTGCCCCACCCTGACTCAGCTTGCTGATCACCAGACTGGGTCAAAGTGGCAGCCCGCAGCGCTGCTCAGCCCTGGAGGCCACCCAACCCACTCAGGCGACGGACGGCCAGAGTGGGTCAAAATGGCAGCCCGCCGCACAGCTCAGCCCTGGGGGCGCCCCACGTAGTGGGCGGCCGACCGCCACAGTTGCTCATAGAGGCAGCCGGCCGCGCTGGTCAGACCTGGGGGCCCCGCCCCCCACTCAGGCGGCCCACCGACAGAGTGGGAAAAAGTGGCAGCCCGCCGCGCTGCTCAGCCCTGGGGGTCCTCCCCACCCACTCAGGCGGCCCACCGCCAGAGTGTTGCAAAGAGGCAGGGCGCCACGCGGCTCAGTCCTGGCGGCCGCCCCAACTCAGGTGGCCGACCGCCAGAGTGGGCCAAAGTGGCAGTCCGCCGCGCTGCTCAGCCCTGGCGGCCCCCCCCACCCCCACTCAGGCGGCTGACCACCAGAGTGCCTCAAACTGGCAGCCCACCGCGCTGCTCAGCCCTGGGGGCCCTCTCCCCACTCAGGCGGCCGACCGCCAGAGTGGGTCAAAGTGGCAGACCACCACGCTGCTCAGCCCTGGCGGCACTCCCCCCCCACTCAGGCGGCCGACCGCCAGAGTGGGTCAAAGTGGAAGCCCGCCGCGCTGCTCAGCCCTGGGGGCCCCACCCCCACTCAGGCGGCCCACCGCCTGAGTAGGAAAAATTGGCAGCCTGCCGCGCTGCTCAGCCCTGGGGCCCTCCCCCCAAATCAGGCGGCCGTCGCCCAGAGTGTGTCAAAGTGGGAACCCACCGCGCTGCTCAGTCCTGGGGGACCTCCCCACCCACTCAGCTGGCCGACGGCCAGAGTGTGTCAAAGTGGGAGCACGCCGCGATGCTCAGCCATGGGGCCCTCCCCACACTCAGGCGGCCGACGCCAGAGTGGGTCAAAGTTGGAGTCCGCCATGCTGCTCAGCACTGGGGCCCTCTCCCCCACTCAGGCGGCCGACCGCCAGAGTGGGTCAAAGTGGCAGCCCGCCGCGATGCTCAGCCCTGGCGCCACCCCCAGCTTAGGCCCCCGACTACCAGAGTGGGTCAACGTGGCAGCCCGCCGTGCTGCTCAGCCCTGGGGTCCCTCACCCCACTCAGGTGGCAGACCGCCAGAGTGCGTAAAAGTGGCAGACCGCCGTGCTGCTCAGCCCTGGGGGTCCCACCCCCACTCAGGCGGTACAGCGGCAGAGTAGGAAAAATTGGCCGCCCGCCGCGCTGCTCAGCCCTGGGGTTCTCCCCCCACTCAGGCGGCCGACCGCCAGAGTGGGTCAAAGTGGCAGCCCGCCGCGATGCTCAGCCCTGGGTGCCCTACCCCCACTAAGGTGGCAGACCGCCAGAGTGCGTAAAAGTGGCAGACCGCCAAGCTGCTCAGCCCTGGGGGCCCCACCCCCACTCAGGCGGTCCACCGCCAGAGTAGGAAAAATTGGCAGCCCGCCGCGCTGCTCAGCCCTGGGGCCCTCCCCCCACTCAGGCTGCCGACCGCCAGAGTAGGTCAAAGTGGCAGCCCGCCGCGCTGCTCAGCCTTGGTGTCCCTCACCCCACACAGGCGGCCGACCGCCAGAGTGGGTCAAAGTGGCGGCCCGCCACGCTGCTCAGTCCTGGGGGCCACAGCCCCACTCAGGCGGCCGACGGCCAGAGTGGGTCAATGTGGCAGACCGCTGCGCCGCTCAGCCCTGCGGGCCCTACCACCACTCAGAGGGCCAAACGCCAGAGTGGGTCAACGTGGCAGCCCACCGTGCTGCTCAGCCCTGGGGGCCCCACCCCCACTCAGGCGGTCCACCGTCAGAGTAGGAAAAATTGGCAGCCCGCCGCGCTGCTCAGCCCTGGGGCCCTCCCCCCACTCAGGCGGCCGACCGCCAGAGTAGGTCAAAGTGGCGGCCCGCCACGCTGCTCAGTCCTGGGGGCCACAGCCCCACTCAGGCGGCCGACGAGCAGAGTGGGTCAAAGTGGCAGACCACTGCGCCGCTCAGCCCTGCGGGCCCTACCACCACTCAGAGGGCCAAGGGCCAGAGTGGGTCAACGTGGCAGCGCACCGCGCTGCTCAGCCCGGGGGGCCCTCCCCACCCACTCAGGCGGCGGACCCCCAGAGTGGGTCAAAGTGGCAGACCGCCGCGCTGCTCAGCCCTCGAGGCCGCAGCCCCTATCAGGCGGCCGATGGTCAGAGTGGGAAAAACTGGCAGCGCGCCGTAATGCTCACCCTTGGCAGCCCCCCCCAACTCAGGAGGCCGACCGCCAGAGCGGGTCAAAGTGGCAGCCCGCCGCGCTGCTCAGCCTTGGTGTCCCTCACCCCACTCAGGCGGCCGACCGCCAGAGTGGGTCAAAGTGGCTGCCCGCCGCGATGCGCAGCCCTGGGTGCCCTACCCCCACTCAGGTGGCAGACCACCAGAGTGGGTCAAAGTGGCAGCCCGGCACGATGCTCAGCCCTGGCGCCACCCACAGCTTAGGCGGCCGACCACCAGAGTGGGTCAACGTGGCAGCTCGCCGTGCTGCTCAGCCCTGTGGTCCCTCACCCCAATCAGGTTGCCGACCGCCAGAGTGGGTCAAAGTGGCAGCCCGCCACGCTGCTCAGTCCTGGGGGCCACAGCCCCACTCAGGCGGCCGACGGCCAGAGCGGGTCAAAGTGGCAACCCACCGCACTGCTCAGCTCTGGGGTCCGCCCCCACCCAACTCAGGTGGCTGACCGCCATAGTGGGTCAAAGTGGCAGCCCGCCGCGCTGCTCAGCCCTGGGGGCCCTTTCCCCACTCAGGCGGCGGACCGCCAGAGTGGCTCAAAGTGGCAGCCCGCCGCGCTGCTCAGTTCTGGGGCCCCTCCACCCCACTCAGGCGCCCGACCGCCAGAGTGGGTCAAAGTGGCAGCCCGCCGCGATGCTCAGCCCTGGCGCCACCCCCAGCTTAGGCGGCCGACCGCCAGATTGGGTCCAAGTGGCAGCCCGCCGCGATGCTCAGCCCTGGGGGCCCCATCCCCACTCAGGCGGTCCACCGCTAGAGTAGGAAAAATTGGCAGCCCGCCGCGCTGCTCACCCCTGGGGCCCTCCCCCCACTCAGGCGGCCGACCGCCAGAGTAGGTCAAAGTGGCGGCCCGCCACGCTGCTCAGTCCTGGGGGCCACAGCCCCACTCAGGCGGCCGACGACCAGAGTGGGTCAAAGTGGCAGACCACTGCGCCGCTCAGCCCTGCGGGCCCTACCACCACTCAGAGGGCCAACGGCCAGAGTGGGTCAACGTGGCAGCCCACCGCGCTGCTCAGCCCGGGGGGCCCTCTCCCCACTCAGGCGGCCGACCGCCAGAGTTGTTCAAAGTGGCGGCGCGCCACGCTGCTCTGTCCTGGGGGCCACAGCCCCACTCAGGCGGCCGACGGCCAGAGTGGGTCAAAGTGGCAGCACACCGCGCTGCTCAGCCTTGGTGTCACTCACCCCACTCAGGCGGCCGACCACCAGAGTGGGTCAAGGTGGCAGCCCGCCATGCTGCTCAGTCCTGGGGGCCACAGCCACACTCAGGCGGCCGACGGCCAGAGTGGGTCAAAGTGGCAGACCACAGCGCTGCTCAGCCCTTGGAGCCCTACCACCACTCAGAGGGCCAACCGCCAGAGTGGGTCAACGTGGCAGCCCACCGCGCTGCTCAGCCCTGGGACCCTCCCCACACTCAGGCGGCCGACTACAGAGTGGGTCAAAGTTGCAGCCCGCCATGCTGCTCAGCACTGGGGCCCTCTCCCCCCCTCAGGCGGCCGACCGCCAGTGTGGGTCAAAGTGGCAGCCCGTCGCGCTGCTCAGCCTGGAGGCCGCACCCCCATCAGGCGGCCGATGGTCAGAGTGGGAAAAACTGGCAGCCCAACGCGCTGCGCAGCCCTTGGGTCCTAACCCCAACTCAGGCGGCTGGCCGCCAGAGTGCATCAAATTGGCAGCCCGCCGCGCTGCTCAGCCCTGGGGCCCTCCCCCCACTCAGGCGGCCGAAGGCCATAGTGGGTCAAAGTGGCAGCCCGACGTGCTGCTCAGGCCTGGGGGCCCCACACCCTCAGGCGTTGGACCGCCAGAATGGGTCAAAGTGGCAGCCGCGCTGCCCAGCCCTGAAGGCCACACCCAGTATCAGGCGGCCGACCGCCAGAGTGGCTCAAAGTGGCAGCCCACCGTGCTGCTCAGCCCTGGGGGCCCTCCTCACCCACTTAGGCGGCCGACCGCCAGAGTGGGTCAAAGTGGCAGCCCGCCAGGCTGCTCAGCCCTGGGGGCCCCACCCCCTAATCAGGCGGCCGTCGCCCAGAGTGTGTCAAAGTGGGAGCCCACCGCGCTGGTCAGCCCTGGGGGAAGTCCCCACCGACTCAGCTGGCCGGCGGCCAGAGTGTGTCAAAGTGGAAGGCCGCCACAATGCTCAGCTCTGGGGCCCTCCCCGCCACTTAGGCGGCCGACCGCCAGTGTGGGTCAAAGTGGCAGCCCGCCGCTCTGCTCAGCCCTGGCAGCCCCACCCCACTCAGGCGGCCGACCACCAGGCTGGGTCAAAGAGGCAGCACGCCGCCCTGCTCAGCCCTGTCGGCCACCCCCCACTCAGGCGGCCCACCGACACAGTGGGAAAAAGTGGCAGCCCGCTGCGCTGCACATCCCTGGGGGTCCTCGCCAGCCACTCAGGTGGCCGACCGCCACAGTGGGTCAAAGAGGCAGGGCGCCACACTGCTCAGTCCTGGGGGCCCCAGACCCACTCAGGCGGCCGACCGCCAGAGTGGGCCAAAGTGGCAGCCCGCCGTGCTGCTCAGCCCTGGGGCCCTCCCCCCACTCAGGCGGCCGACCGCCAGAGTGGGTCAAAGTGGCAGCCCGCCACGCTGCTCAGTCCTGGGGGCCACAGCCCCACTCAGGCGGCCGACGGCGAGAGTGGGTCAAAGTGGCAGACCACTGCGCTGCTCAGCCCTGGCGGCACTCCCCAACACTCAGGCGGCCGACCGCCAGAGTGGGTCAAAGTGGCAGCCCGCCGCGCTGCTCAGCCCTTGGGACCCTACCCCCTATCAGGCGGCCGATGGTCAGAGTGGGAAAATCTGGCAGCCAGCCGAGCTGCTCACCGCTGGCAGCCCCCTCCAACTCAGGCGGCCAACCACCAGAGCGGGTCAAAGTGGCAACCAACCGCTCTGCTCAGCCCTGGGGGCTCTTTCCCCACCCTGGCGGCCGACTGCCAGAGTGGGTCTAAGTGGCAGCCAGCCGCGATGCTCAGCCCTGGGGGCCCTCCCCACCCACTCAGGCGGCCCACCGCCAGAGTGTTGCAAAGAGGCAGGGCGCCACGCTGCTCAGCCCTGGCGGCTCCCCCCACCCCCACTCCAGCGGCCCAACTCCAGATAGGGAAAAACTGGCAGCACACAGCGCTGCTCAGCCCTTGGTCCCTCCCCCCCACTCAGGCGGCCGACCAACAGAGTGGCTCAAAATGGCAGCCCGCCGCGCTGCTCAGCCCTGGGGGCCCTCTCCCCACTCAGGCGGCCGACCGCCAGAGTGGGTCAAAGTGGCAGCCCGCCGCGCTGCTCAGCCCTGGGGGCCCCACCCCCACTCAGGCGGCCGACCGCCAGAGTGCATCAAATTGGCAGCCCGCCGCGCTGCTCAGCCCGGGGCCCCTCCCCCCAAATCAGGCGGCCGTCGCCCAGAGTGTGTCAAAGTGGGAGCCCACCGCGCTGCTCAGTCCTGGGGTCCATCACCACCCACTCAGGAGGCCGACCGCTTTGTTGGGTCAAAGTGGCAGCCCGCCGCGCTGCTCAGCCCTGGGGTCCTCCCCCCCACTCAGGCGGCCGACCGCCAGAGTGCATCAAATTGGCAGCCCGCCGCGCTGCTCAGCCCTGGGGGCCCTCTATCCCACTCAGGCGGCCGACCCCCAGAGTGGGAAAAAGTGGCAGCCCGCCGCGCTGCTCAGCCCTGGGGGCCCCACCCCCACTCCAGCGGCCCAACGCCAGATAGGGAAAAACTGGCAGCCCGCCGCGCTGCTCACCCCTTGGTCCCTCCCCCCCACTCAGGCGGCCGACCAACAGAGTGGCTCAAACTGGCAGCCCGCCGCGCTGGTCAGCCCTAGGGGTCCTCTCCCCACTCAGGCGGCCGACCACCAGAGTGGGTCAAGGTGGCAGCACGCCATGCTGCTCAGTCCTGGGGGCCACAGCCCCACTCAGTCGGCCGACGGCCAGAGTGGGTCAAAGTGGCAGACCACAGCGCTGCTCAGCCCTTGGAGCCCTACCACCACTCAGAGGGCCGACCACCGGAGTGGGTCAACGTGGCAGCCCACCGCGCTGCTCAGCCCTGGGGGCACTCCCCCCCCACTCAGGTGGCAGACCGCCATAGTGGGTCAAAGTGGAAGACCGCCCCGCTGCTCAGCCCTGGGGGCACTTTCCCCACCCTGGCGGCCGACCACCAGAGTGGCTCAAACTGGCAGCCTGCCGCGCTGCTCAGCCCTGGGGTCCCTCTCCCCACTCAGGCGGCCGACCACCAGAGTGGGTCAAAGTGGCAGACCACCACGCTGCTCAACCCTGGCGGCACTCCCCCCCACTCAGGTGGCCGACCGCCAGAGTGGGTCAAAGTGGCAGCCCGCCGCGCTGCTCAGCCCTGGGGTCCCCACCCCCACTCAGGCGGCCCACCACCAGAGTAGGAAAAATTGGCAGCCTGCCGCGCTGCTCAGCCCTGGGGCCCTTCCCCCAAATCAGGCGGCCGTCGCCCAGAGTGTGTCAAAGTGGGAGCCCACCACGCTGCTCAGTCCTGGGGGAACTCCCCACCCACTCAGCTGGCCGACGGCCAGAGTGTGTCAAAGTGGGAGCACGCCGCGATGCTCAGCCCTGGGGCCCTCCCCACACTCAGGCGGCCGACGACAGAGTGGGTCAAACTTGCAGCCCGCCATGCTGCTCAGCACTGGGGCCCTCTCCCCCACTCAGGCGGCCGACCGCCAGTGTGGGTCAAAGTGGCAGCCCGCCGCGCTGCTCAGCCCTGGGGGTCCTCCCCACCCACTCAGGCGGCCCACCGCCAGAGTGTTGCAAAGAGGCAGGGCGCCACGCTGCTCAGTCCTGGCGGCCGCCCCAACTCAGGTGGCCGACCGCCAGAGTGGGCCAAAGTGGCAGCCCGCAACGCTGCTCAGCCCTGGCGGCTCCCCCCACACCCACTCAGGAGGCCGACCACGAGAGTGGCTCAAATTGGCAGCCCGCCGCGCTGCTCAGCCCTGGGGGCCCTCTCCCCACTCAGGCGGCTGACTGCCAGAGTGGGTCAAAGTGGCTAGACCACCACGCTGCTCAGCCCTGGGGGCCCTTCCCCCACTGAGGTGGCAGACTGCCAGAGTGCGTAAAAGTGGCAGACCGCCTTGCTGCTCAGCCCTGGGGGCCCCACCCCCACTCAGGCGGTCCACCGCCAGAGTAGGAAAAATTGGCAGCCCGCCGCGCTGCTCAGTCCTGGGGGCCACAGCCCCACTCAGGCGGCCGACGGCCAGAGTGGGTCAAAGTGGCAGACCACTGCGCAGCTCAGCCCTGGGTGCCCTACCACCACACAGAGGGCCAACCGCCAGAGTGGGTCAACGTGGCAGCCCACCGCGCTGCTCAGCCCTGGGGGCCCTCCCCACCCACTCAGGCGGCGGACCCCCATAGTGGGTCAAAGTGGCAGCCCGCCGCGCGGCTCAGCCTTGGTGTCCCTCACCCCACTCAGGCGGCCGACCGCCAGAGTGCGTCAAAGTGGCAGCCCGCCGCGATGCTCAGCCCTGGGGGCCCTACCCCCACTCAGGTGGCAGACCGCCAGAGTGCGTAAAAGTGGCACACCGCCGTGCTGCTCAGCCCTGGGGGCCCCACCCCCACTCAGGTTGCCGACCACCAGAGTGGGTCCAAGTGGCAGCCCGCCGCGCAGCTCAGCCTTGAGTGCCCCACCCTGACTCAGCTTGCTGATCACCAGACTGGGTCAAAGTGGCAGCCCGCAGCGCTGCTCAGCCCTGGAGGCCACCCAACCCACTCAGGCGACGGACGGCCAGAGTGGGTCAAAATGGCAGCCCGCCGCACAGCTCAGCCCTGGGGGCGCCCCACGTAGTGGGCGGCCGACCGCCACAGTTGCTCATAGAGGCAGCCGGCCGCGCTGGTCAGACCTGGGGGCCCCGCCCCCCACTCAGGCGGCCCACCGACAGAGTGGGAAAAAGTGGCAGCCCGCCGCGCTGCTCAGCCCTGGGGGTCCTCCCCACCCACTCAGGCGGCCCACCGCCAGAGTGTTGCAAAGAGGCAGGGCGCCACGCGGCTCAGTCCTGGCGGCCGCCCCAACTCAGGTGGCCGACCGCCAGAGTGGGCCAAAGTGGCAGTCCGCCGCGCTGCTCAGCCCTGGCGGCCCCCCCCACCCCCACTCAGGCGGCTGACCACCAGAGTGCCTCAAACTGGCAGCCCACCGCGCTGCTCAGCCCTGGGGGCCCTCTCCCCACTCAGGCGGCCGACCGCCAGAGTGGGTCAAAGTGGCAGACCACCACGCTGCTCAGCCCTGGCGGCACTCCCCCCCCACTCAGGCGGCCGACCGCCAGAGTGGGTCAAAGTGGAAGCCCGCCGCGCTGCTCAGCCCTGGGGGCCCCACCCCCACTCAGGCGGCCCACCGCCTGAGTAGGAAAAATTGGCAGCCTGCCGCGCTGCTCAGCCCTGGGGCCCTCCCCCCAAATCAGGCGGCCGTCGCCCAGAGTGTGTCAAAGTGGGAACCCACCGCGCTGCTCAGTCCTGGGGGACCTCCCCACCCACTCAGCTGGCCGACGGCCAGAGTGTGTCAAAGTGGGAGCACGCCGCGATGCTCAGCCATGGGGCCCTCCCCACACTCAGGCGGCCGACGCCAGAGTGGGTCAAAGTTGGAGTCCGCCATGCTGCTCAGCACTGGGGCCCTCTCCCCCACTCAGGCGGCCGACCGCCAGAGTGGGTCAAAGTGGCAGCCCGCCGCGATGCTCAGCCCTGGCGCCACCCCCAGCTTAGGCCCCCGACTACCAGAGTGGGTCAACGTGGCAGCCCGCCGTGCTGCTCAGCCCTGGGGTCCCTCACCCCACTCAGGTGGCAGACCGCCAGAGTGCGTAAAAGTGGCAGACCGCCGTGCTGCTCAGCCCTGGGGGTCCCACCCCCACTCAGGCGGTACAGCGGCAGAGTAGGAAAAATTGGCCGCCCGCCGCGCTGCTCAGCCCTGGGGCTCTCCCCCCACTCAGGCGGCCGACCGCCAGAGTGGGTCAAAGTGGCAGCCCGCCGCGATGCTCAGCCCTGGGTGCCCTACCCCCACTAAGGTGGCAGACCGCCAGAGTGCGTAAAAGTGGCAGACCGCCAAGCTGCTCAGCCCTGGGGGCCCCACCCCCACTCAGGCGGTCCACCGCCAGAGTAGGAAAAATTGGCAGCCCGCCGCGCTGCTCAGCCCTGGGGCCCTCCCCCCACTCAGGCTGCCGACCGCCAGAGTAGGTCAAAGTGGCAGCCCGCCGCGCTGCTCAGCCTTGGTGTCCCTCACCCCACACAGGCGGCCGACCGCCAGAGTGGGTCAAAGTGGCGGCCCGCCACGCTGCTCAGTCCTGGGGGCCACAGCCCCACTCAGGCGGCCGACGGCCAGAGTGGGTCAATGTGGCAGACCGCTGCGCCGCTCAGCCCTGCGGGCCCTACCACCACTCAGAGGGCCAAACGCCAGAGTGGGTCAACGTGGCAGCCCACCGTGCTGCTCAGCCCTGGGGGCCCCACCCCCACTCAGGCGGTCCACCGTCAGAGTAGGAAAAATTGGCAGCCCGCCGCGCTGCTCAGCCCTGGGGCCCTCCCCCCACTCAGGCGGCCGACCGCCAGAGTAGGTCAAAGTGGCGGCCCGCCACGCTGCTCAGTCCTGGGGGCCACAGCCCCACTCAGGCGGCCGACGAGCAGAGTGGGTCAAAGTGGCAGACCACTGCGCCGCTCAGCCCTGCGGGCCCTACCACCACTCAGAGGGCCAAGGGCCAGAGTGGGTCAACGTGGCAGCGCACCGCGCTGCTCAGCCCGGGGGGCCCTCCCCACCCACTCAGGCGGCGGACCCCCAGAGTGGGTCAAAGTGGCAGACCGCCGCGCTGCTCAGCCCTCGAGGCCGCAGCCCCTATCAGGCGGCCGATGGTCAGAGTGGGAAAAACTGGCAGCGCGCCGTAATGCTCACCCTTGGCAGCCCCCCCCAACTCAGGAGGCCGACCGCCAGAGCGGGTCAAAGTGGCAGCCCGCCGCGCTGCTCAGCCTTGGTGTCCCTCACCCCACTCAGGCGGCCGACCGCCAGAGTGGGTCAAAGTGGCTGCCCGCCGCGATGCGCAGCCCTGGGTGCCCTACCCCCACTCAGGTGGCAGACCACCAGAGTGGGTCAAAGTGGCAGCCCGGCACGATGCTCAGCCCTGGCGCCACCCACAGCTTAGGCGGCCGACCACCAGAGTGGGTCAACGTGGCAGCTCGCCGTGCTGCTCAGCCCTGTGGTCCCTCACCCCAATCAGGTTGCCGACCGCCAGAGTGGGTCAAAGTGGCAGCCCGCCACGCTGCTCAGTCCTGGGGCCACAGCCCCACTCAGGCGGCCGACGGCCAGAGCGGGTCAAAGTGGCAACCCACCGCACTGCTCAGCTCTGGGGTCCGCCCCCACCCAACTCAGGTGGCTGACCGCCATAGTGGGTCAAAGTGGAAGACCGCCCCGCTGCTCAGCCCTGGGGGCTCTTTCCCCACCCTGGCGGCCGACCGCCAGAGTGGGTCAAAGTGGCAGCCCGCCGCGCTGCTCAGCCCTGGGGGCCCTTTCCCCACTCAGGCGGCGGACCGCCAGAGTGGCTCAAAGTGGCAGCCCGCCGCGCTGCTCAGTTCTGGGGCCCCTCCACCCCACTCAGGCGCCCGACCGCCAGAGTGGGTCAAAGTGGCAGCCCGCCGCGATGCTCAGCCCTGGCGCCACCCCCAGCTTAGGCGGCCGACCGCCAGATTGGGTCCAAGTGGCAGCCCGCCGCGATGCTCAGCCCTGGGGGCCCCATCCCCACTCAGGCGGTCCACCGCTAGAGTAGGAAAAATTGGCAGCCCGCCGCGCTGCTCAGCCCTGGGGCCCTCCCCCCACTCAGGCGGCCGACCGCCAGAGTAGGTCAAAGTGGCGGCCCGCCACGCTGCTCAGTCCTGGGGGCCACAACCCCACTCAGGCGGCCGACGACCAGAGTGGGTCAAAGTGGCAGACCACTGCGCCGCTCAGCCCTGCGGGCCCTACCACCACTCAGAGGGTCAACGGCCAGAGTGGGTCAACGTGGCAGCCCACCGCGCTGCTCAGCCCGGGGGGCCCTCTCCCCACTCAGGCGGCCGACCGCCAGAGTTGTTCAAAGTGGCGGCGCGCCACGCTGCTCTGTCCTGGGGGCCACAGCCCCACTCAGGCGGCCGACGGCCAGAGTGGGTCAAAGTGGCAGCACACCGCGCTGCTCAGCCTTGGTGTCACTCACCCCACTCAGGCGGCCGACCACCAGAGTGGGTCAAGGTGGCAGCCCGCCATGCTGCTCAGTCCTGGGGGCCACAGCCACACTCAGGCGGCCGACGGCCAGAGTGGGTCAAAGTGGCAGACCACAGCGCTGCTCAGCCCTTGGAGCCCTACCACCACTCAGAGGGCCAACCGCCAGAGTGGGTCAACGTGGCAGCCCACCGCGCTGCTCAGCCCTGGGACCCTCCCCACACTCAGGCGGCCGACTACAGAGTGGGTCAAAGTTGCAGCCCGCCATGCTGCTCAGCACTGGGGCCCTCTCCCCCCCTCAGGCGGCCGACCACCAGTGTGGGTCAAAGTGGCAGCCCGTCGCGCTGCTCAGCCTGGAGGCCGCACCCCCATCAGGCGGCCGATGGTCAGAGTGGGAAAAACTGGCAGCCCAACGCGCTGCGCAGCCCTTGGATCCTAACCCCAACTCAGGCGGCTGGCCGCCAGAGTGCATCAAATTGGCAGCCCGCCGCGCTGCTCAGCCCTGGGGCCCTCCCCCCACTCAGGCGGCCGAAGGCCATAGTGGGTCAAAGTGGCAGCCCGACGTGCTGCTCAGGCCTGGGGGCCCCACACCCTCAGGCGTTGGACCGCCAGAATGGGTCAAAGTGGCAGCCGCGCTGCCCAGCCCTGAAGGCCACACCCAGTATCAGGCGGCCGACCGCCAGAGTGGCTCAAAGTGGCAGCCCACCGTGCTGCTCAGCCCTGGGGGCCCTCCTCACCCACTTAGGCGGCCGACCGCCAGAGTGGGTCAAAGTGGCAGCCCGCCAGGCTGCTCAGCCCTGGGGGCCCCACCCCCTAATCAGGCGGCCGTCGCCCAGAGTGTGTCAAAGTGGGAGCCCACCGCGCTGGTCAGCCCTGGGGGAAGTCCCCACCGACTCAGCTGGCCGGCGGCCAGAGTGTGTCAAAGTGGAAGGCCGCCACAATGCTCAACTCTGGGGCCCTCCCCGCCACTTAGGCGGCCGACCGCCAGTGTGGGTCAAAGTGGCAGCCCGCCGCTCTGCTCAGCCCTGGCAGCCCCACCCCACTCAGGCGGCCGACCACCAGGCTGGGTCAAAGAGGCAGCACGCCGCCCTGCTCAGCCCTGTCGGCCACCCCCCACTCAGGCGGCCCACCGACACAGTGGGAAAAAGTGGCAGCCCGCTGCGCTGCACATCCCTGGGGGTCCTCGCCAGCCACTCAGGTGGCCGACCGCCACAGTGGGTCAAAGAGGCAGGGCGCCACACTGCTCAGTCCTGGGGGCCCCAGACCCACTCAGGCGGCCGACCGCCAGAGTGGGCCAAAGTGGCAGCCCGCCGTGCTGCTCAGCCCTGGGGCCCTCCCCCCACTCAGGCGGCCGACCGCCAGAGTGGGTCAAAGTGGCAGCCCGCCACGCTGCTCAGTCCTGGGGGCCACAGCCCCACTCAGGCGGCCGACGGCGAGAGTGGGTCAAAGTGGCAGACCACTGCGCTGCTCAGCCCTGGCGGCACTCCCCAACACTCAGGCGGCCGACCGCCAGAGTGGGTCAAAGTGGCAGCCGATCGCGCTGCTCAGCCCTGGGGTTCCTTTCCCAACTCAGGCGGCCGACCGCCAGAGTGGGTCAAAGTGGCAGCCCGCCGCGCTGCTCAGCCCTTGGGACCCTACCCCCTATCAGGCGGCCGATGGTCAGAGTGGGAAAATCTGGCAGCCAGCCGAGCTGCTCACCGCTGGCAGCCCCCTCCAACTCAGGCGGCCAACCACCAGAGCGGGTCAAAGTGGCAACCAACCGCTCTGCTCAGCCCTGGGGGCTCTTTCCCCACCCTGGCGGCCGACTGCCAGAGTGGGTCTAAGTGGCAGCCAGCCGCGATGCTCAGCCCTGGGGGCCCTCCCCACCCACTCAGGCGGCCCACCGCCAGAGTGTTGCAAAGAGGCAGGGCGCCACGCTGCTCAGCCCTGGCGGCTCCCCCCACCCCCACTCCAGCGGCCCAACTCCAGATAGGGAAAAACTGGCAGCACACAGCGCTGCTCAGCCCTTGGTCCCTCCCCCCCACTCAGGCGGCCGACCAACAGAGTGGCTCAAAATGGCAGCCCGCCGCGCTGCTCAGCCCTGGGGGCCCTCTCCCCACTCAGGCGGCCGACCGCCAGAGTGGGTCAAAGTGGCAGCCCGCCGCGCTGCTCAGCCCTGGGGGCCCCACCCCCACTCAGGCGGCCGACCGCCAGAGTGCATCAAATTGGCAGCCCGCCGCGCTGCTCAGCCCGGGGCCCCTCCCCCCAAATCAGGCGGCCGTCGCCCAGAGTGTGTCAAAGTGGGAGCCCACCGCGCTGCTCAGTCCTGGGGTCCATCACCACCCACTCAGGAGGCCGACCGCTTTGTTGGGTCAAAGTGGCAGCCCGCCGCGCTGCTCAGCCCTGGGGTCCTCCCCCCCACTCAGGCGGCCGACCGCCAGAGTGCATCAAATTGGCAGCCCGCCGCGCTGCTCAGCCCTGGGGGCCCTCTATCCCACTCAGGCGGCCGACCCCCAGAGTGGGAAAAAGTGGCAGCCCGCCGCGCTGCTCAGCCCTGGGGGCCCCACCCCCACTCCAGCGGCCCAACGCCAGATAGGGAAAAACTGGCAGCCCGCCGCGCTGCTCACCCCTTGGTCCCTCCCCCCCACTCAGGCGGCCGACCAACAGAGTGGCTCAAACTGGCAGCCCGCCGCGCTGGTCAGCCCTAGGGGTCCTCTCCCCACTCAGGCGGCCGACCACCAGAGTGGGTCAAGGTGGCAGCACGCCATGCTGCTCAGTCCTGGGGGCCACAGCCCCACTCAGTCGGCCGACGGCCAGAGTGGGTCAAAGTGGCAGACCACAGCGCTGCTCAGCCCTTGGAGCCCTACCACCACTCAGAGGGCCGACCACCGGAGTGGGTCAACGTGGCAGCCCACCGCGCTGCTCAGCCCTGGGGGCACTCCCCCCCCACTCAGGTGGCAGACCGCCATAGTGGGTCAAAGTGGAAGACCGCCCCGCTGCTCAGCCCTGGGGGCACTTTCCCAACCCTGGCGGCCGACCACCAGAGTGGCTCAAACTGGCAGCCTGCCGCGCTGCTCAGCCCTGGGGTCCCTCTCCCCACTCAGGCGGCCGACCACCAGAGTGGGTCAAAGTGGCAGACCACCACGCTGCTCAACCCTGGCGGCACTCCCCCCCACTCAGGTGGCCGACCGCCAGAGTGGGTCAAAGTGGCAGCCCGCCGCGCTGCTCAGCCCTGGGGTCCCCACCCCCACTCAGGCGGCCCACCACCAGAGTAGGAAAAATTGGCAGCCTGCCGCGCTGCTCAGCCCTGGGGCCCTTCCCCCAAATCAGGCGGCCGTCGCCCAGATTGTGTCAAAGTGGGAGCCCACCACGCTGCTCAGTCCTGGGGGAACTCCCCACCCACTCAGCTGGCCGACGGCCAGAGTGTGTCAAAGTGGGAGCACGCCGCGATGCTCAGCCCTGGGGCCCTCCCCACACTCAGGCGGCCGACGACAGAGTGGGTCAAACTTGCAGCCCGCCATGCTGCTCAGCACTGGGGCCCTCTCCCCCACTCAGGCGGCCGACCGCCAGTGTGGGTCAAAGTGGCAGCCCGCCGCGCTGCTCAGCCCTGGGGGTCCTCCCCACCCACTCAGGCGGCCCACCGCCAGAGTGTTGCAAAGAGGCAGGGCGCCACGCTGCTCAGTCCTGGCGGCCGCCCCAACTCAGGTGGCCGACCGCCAGAGTGGGCCAAAGTGGCAGCCCGCAACGCTGCTCAGCCCTGGCGGCTCCCCCCACACCCACTCAGGAGGCCGACCACGAGAGTGGCTCAAATTGGCAGCCCGCCGCGCTGCTCAGCCCTGGGGGCCCTCTCCCCACTCAGGCGGCTGACTGCCAGAGTGGGTCAAAGTGGCTAGACCACCACGCTGCTCAGCCCTGGGGGCCCTTCCCCCACTGAGGTGGCAGACTGCCAGAGTGCGTAAAAGTGGCAGACCGCCTTGCTGCTCAGCCCTGGGGGCCCCACCCCCACTCAGGCGGTCCACCGCCAGAGTAGGAAAAATTGGCAGCCCGCCGCGCTGCTCAGTCCTGGGGGCCACAGCCCCACTCAGGCGGCCGACGGCCAGAGTGGGTCAAAGTGGCAGACCACTGCGCAGCTCAGCCCTGGGTGCCCTACCACCACACAGAGGGCCAACCGCCAGAGTGGGTCAACGTGGCAGCCCACCGCGCTGCTCAGCCCTGGGGGCCCTCCCCACCCACTCAGGCGGCGGACCCCCATAGTGGGTCAAAGTGGCAGCCCGCCGCGCGGCTCAGCCTTGGTGTCCCTCACCCCACTCAGGCGGCCGACCGCCAGAGTGCGTCAAAGTGGCAGCCCGCCGCGATGCTCAGCCCTGGGGGCCCTACCCCCACTCAGGTGGCAGACCGCCAGAGTGCGTAAAAGTGGCACACCGCCGTGCTGCTCAGCCCTGGGGGCCCCACCCCCACTCAGGTTGCCGACCACCAGAGTGGGTCCAAGTGGCAGCCCGCCGCGCAGCTCAGCCTTGAGTGCCCCACCCTGACTCAGCTTGCTGATCACCAGACTGGGTCAAAGTGGCAGCCCGCAGCGCTGCTCAGCCCTGGAGGCCACCCAACCCACTCAGGCGACGGACGGCCAGAGTGGGTCAAAATGGCAGCCCGCCGCACAGCTCAGCCCTGGGGGCGCCCCACGTAGTGGGCGGCCGACCGCCACAGTTGCTCATAGAGGCAGCCGGCCGCGCTGGTCAGACCTGGGGGCCCCGCCCCCCACTCAGGCGGCCCACCGACAGAGTGGGAAAAAGTGGCAGCCCGCCGCGCTGCTCAGCCCTGGGGGTCCTCCCCACCCACTCAGGCGGCCCACCGCCAGAGTGTTGCAAAGAGGCAGGGCGCCACGCGGCTCAGTCCTGGCGGCCGCCCCAACTCAGGTGGCCGACCGCCAGAGTGGGCCAAAGTGGCAGTCCGCCGCGCTGCTCAGCCCTGGCGGCCCCCCCCACCCCCACTCAGGCGGCTGACCACCAGAGTGCCTCAAACTGGCAGCCCACCGCGCTGCTCAGCCCTGGGGGCCCTCTCCCCACTCAGGCGGCCGACCGCCAGAGTGGGTCAAAGTGGCAGACCACCACGCTGCTCAGCCCTGGCGGCACTCCCCCCCCACTCAGGCGGCCGACCGCCAGAGTGGGTCAAAGTGGAAGCCCGCCGCGCTGCTCAGCCCTGGGGGCCCCACCCCCACTCAGGCGGCCCACCGCCTGAGTAGGAAAAATTGGCAGCCTGCCGCGCTGCTCAGCCCTGGGGCCCTCCCCCCAAATCAGGCGGCCGTCGCCCAGAGTGTGTCAAAGTGGGAACCCACCGCGCTGCTCAGTCCTGGGGGACCTCCCCACCCACTCAGCTGGCCGACGGCCAGAGTGTGTCAAAGTGGGAGCACGCCGCGATGCTCAGCCATGGGGCCCTCCCCACACTCAGGCGGCCGACGCCAGAGTGGGTCAAAGTTGGAGTCCGCCATGCTGCTCAGCACTGGGGCCCTCTCCCCCACTCAGGCGGCCGACCGCCAGAGTGGGTCAAAGTGGCAGCCCGCCGCGATGCTCAGCCCTGGCGCCACCCCCAGCTTAGGCCCCCGACTACCAGAGTGGGTCAACGTGGCAGCCCGCCGTGCTGCTCAGCCCTGGGGTCCCTCACCCCACTCAGGTGGCAGACCGCCAGAGTGCGTAAAAGTGGCAGACCGCCGTGCTGCTCAGCCCTGGGGGTCCCACCCCCACTCAGGCGGTACAGCGGCAGAGTAGGAAAAATTGGCCGCCCGCCGCGCTGCTCAGCCCTGGGGCTCTCCCCCCACTCAGGCGGCCGACCGCCAGAGTGGGTCAAAGTGGCAGCCCGCCGCGATGCTCAGCCCTGGGTGCCCTACCCCCACTAAGGTGGCAGACCGCCAGAGTGCGTAAAAGTGGCAGACCGCCAAGCTGCTCAGCCCTGGGGGCCCCACCCCCACTCAGGCGGTCCACCGCCAGAGTAGGAAAAATTGGCAGCCCGCCGCGCTGCTCAGCCCTGGGGCCCTCCCCCCACTCAGGCTGCCGACCGCCAGAGTAGGTCAAAGTGGCAGCCCGCCGCGCTGCTCAGCCTTGGTGTCCCTCACCCCACACAGGCGGCCGACCGCCAGAGTGGGTCAAAGTGGCGGCCCGCCACGCTGCTCAGTCCTGGGGGCCACAGCCCCACTCAGGCGGCCGACGGCCAGAGTGGGTCAATGTGGCAGACCGCTGCGCCGCTCAGCCCTGCGGGCCCTACCACCACTCAGAGGGCCAAACGCCAGAGTGGGTCAACGTGGCAGCCCACCGTGCTGCTCAGCCCTGGGGGCCCCACCCCCACTCAGGCGGTCCACCGTCAGAGTAGGAAAAATTGGCAGCCCGCCGCGCTGCTCAGCCCTGGGGCCCTCCCCCCACTCAGGCGGCCGACCGCCAGAGTAGGTCAAAGTGGCGGCCCGCCACGCTGCTCAGTCCTGGGGGCCACAGCCCCACTCAGGCGGCCGACGAGCAGAGTGGGTCAAAGTGGCAGACCACTGCGCCGCTCAGCCCTGCGGGCCCTACCACCACTCAGAGGGCCAAGGGCCAGAGTGGGTCAACGTGGCAGCGCACCGCGCTGCTCAGCCCGGGGGGCCCTCCCCACCCACTCAGGCGGCGGACCCCCAGAGTGGGTCAAAGTGGCAGACCGCCGCGCTGCTCAGCCCTCGAGGCCGCAGCCCCTATCAGGCGGCCGATGGTCAGAGTGGGAAAAACTGGCAGCGCGCCGTAATGCTCACCCTTGGCAGCCCCCCCCAACTCAGGAGGCCGACCGCCAGAGCGGGTCAAAGTGGCAGCCCGCCGCGCTGCTCAGCCTTGGTGTCCCTCACCCCACTCAGGCGGCCGACCGCCAGAGTGGGTCAAAGTGGCTGCCCGCCGCGATGCGCAGCCCTGGGTGCCCTACCCCCACTCAGGTGGCAGACCACCAGAGTGGGTCAAAGTGGCAGCCCGGCACGATGCTCAGCCCTGGCGCCACCCACAGCTTAGGCGGCCGACCACCAGAGTGGGTCAACGTGGCAGCTCGCCGTGCTGCTCAGCCCTGTGGTCCCTCACCCCAATCAGGTTGCCGACCGCCAGAGTGGGTCAAAGTGGCAGCCCGCCACGCTGCTCAGTCCTGGGGGCCACAGCCCCACTCAGGCGGCCGACGGCCAGAGCGGGTCAAAGTGGCAACCCACCGCACTGCTCAGCTCTGGGGTCCGCCCCCACCCAACTCAGGTGGCTGACCGCCATAGTGGGTCAAAGTGGAAGACCGCCCCGCTGCTCAGCCCTGGGGGCTCTTTCCCCACCCTGGCGGCCGACCGCCAGAGTGGGTCAAAGTGGCAGCCCGCCGCGCTGCTCAGCCCTGGGGGCCCTTTCCCCACTCAGGCGGCGGACCGCCAGAGTGGCTCAAAGTGGCAGCCCGCCGCGCTGCTCAGTTCTGGGGCCCCTCCACCCCACTCAGGCGCCCGACCGCCAGAGTGGGTCAAAGTGGCAGCCCGCCGCGATGCTCAGCCCTGGCGCCACCCCCAGCTTAGGCGGCCGACCGCCAGATTGGGTCCAAGTGGCAGCCCGCCGCGATGCTCAGCCCTGGGGGCCCCATCCCCACTCAGGCGGTCCACCGCTAGAGTAGGAAAAATTGGCAGCCCGCCGCGCTGCTCAGCCTTGGTGTCACTCACCCCACTCAGGCGGCCGACCACCAGAGTGGGTCAAGGTGGCAGCCCGCCATGCTGCTCAGTCCTGGGGGCCACAGCCACACTCAGGCGGCCGACGGCCAGAGTGGGTCAAAGTGGCAGACCACAGCGCTGCTCAGCCCTTGGAGCCCTACCACCACTCAGAGGGCCAACCGCCAGAGTGGGTCAACGTGGCAGCCCACCGCGCTGCTCAGCCCTGGGACCCTCCCCACACTCAGGCGGCCGACTACAGAGTGGGTCAAAGTTGCAGCCCGCCATGCTGCTCAGCACTGGGGCCCTCTCCCCCACTCAGGCGGCCGACCGCCAGTGTGGGTCAAAGTGGCAGCCCGTCGCGCTGCTCAGCCTGGAGGCCGCACCCCCATCAGGCGGCCGATGGTCAGAGTGGGAAAAACTGGCAGCCCAACGCGCTGCGCAGCCCTTGGGTCCTAACCCCAACTCAGGCGGCTGGCCGCCAGAGTGCATCAAATTGTCAGCCCGCCGCGCTGCTCAGCCCTGGGGCCCTCCCCCCACTCAGGCGGCCGAAGGCCATAGTGGGTCAAAGTGGCAGCCCGACGTGCTGCTCAGGCCTGGGGGCCCCACACCCTCAGGCGTTGGACCGCCAGAATGGGTCAAAGTGGCAGCCGCGCTGCCCAGCCCTGAAGGCCACACCCAGTATCAGGCGGCCGACCGCCAGAGTGGCTCAAAGTGGCAGCCCACCGTGCTGCTCAGCCCTGGGGGCCCTCCTCACCCACTTAGGCGGCCGACCGCCAGAGTGGGTCAAAGTGGCAGCCCGCCAGGCTGCTCAGCCCTGGGGGCCCCACCCCCTAATCAGGCGGCCGTCGCCCAGAGTGTGTCAAAGTGGGAGCCCACCGCGCTGGTCAGCCCTGGGGGAAGTCCCCACCGACTCAGCTGGCCGGCGGCCAGAGTGTGTCAAAGTGGAAGGCCGCCACAATGCTCAGCTCTGGGGCCCTCCCCGCCACTTAGGCGGCCGACCGCCAGTGTGGGTCAAAGTGGCAGCCCGCCGCTCTGCTCAGCCCTGGCAGCCCCACCCCACTCAGGCGGCCGACCACCAGGCTGGGTCAAAGAGGCAGCACACCGCCCTGCTCAGCCCTGTCGGCCACCCCCCACTCAGGCGGCCCACCGACACAGTGGGAAAAAGTGGCAGCCCGCTGCGCTGCACATCCCTGGGGGTCCTCGCCAGCCACTCAGGTGGCCGACCGCCAGAGTGGGTCAAAGTGGCAGCCCGCCGCGCTGCTCAGCCCTGGGGTCCCCACCCCCACTCAGGCGGCCCACCACCAGAGTAGGAAAAATTGGCAGCCTGCCGCGCTGCTCAGCCCTGGGGCCCTTCCCCCAAATCAGGCGGCCGTCGCCCAGATTGTGTCAAAGTGGGAGCCCACCACGCTGCTCAGTCCTGGGGGAACTCCCCACCCACTCAGCTGGCCGACGGCCAGAGTGTGTCAAAGTGGGAGCACGCCGCGATGCTCAGCCATGGGGCCCTCCCCACACTCAGGCGGCCGACGACAGAGTGGGTCAAACTTGCAGCCCGCCATGCTGCTCAGCACTGGGGCCCTCTCCCCCACTCAGGCGGCCGACCGCCAGTGTGGGTCAAAGTGGCAGCCCGCCGCGCTGCTCAGCCCTGGGGGTCCTCCCCACCCACTCAGGCGGCCCACCGCCAGAGTGTTGCAAAGAGGCAGGGCGCCACGCTGCTCAGTCCTGGCGGCCGCCCCAACTCAGGTGGCCGACCGCCAGAGTGGGCCAAAGTGGCAGCCCGCAACGCTGCTCAGCCCTGGCGGCTCCCCCCACACCCACTCAGGAGGCCGACCACGAGAGTGGCTCAAATTGGCAGCCCACCGCGCTGCTCAGCCCTGGGGGCCCTCTCCCCACTCAGGCGGCTGACTGCCAGAGTGGGTCAAAGTGGCTAGACCACCACGCTGCTCAGCCCTGGGGGCCCTTCCCCCACTGAGGTGGCAGACTGCCAGAGTGCGTAAAAGTGGCAGACCGCCTTGCTGCTCAGCCCTGGGGGCCCCACCCCCACTCAGGCGGTCCACCGCCAGAGTAGGAAAAATTGGCAGCCCGCCGCGCTGCTCAGTCCTGGGGGCCACAGCCCCACTCAGGCGGCCGACGGCCAGAGTGGGTCAAAGTGGCAGACCACTGCGCAGCTCAGCCCTGGGTGCCCTACCACCACACAGAGGGCCAACCGCCAGAGTGGGTCAACGTGGCAGCCCACCGCGCTGCTCAGCCCTGGGGGCCCTCCCCACCCACTCAGGCGGCGGACCCCCATAGTGGGTCAAAGTGGCAGCCCGCCGCGCGGCTCAGCCTTGGTGTCCCTCACCCCACTCAGGCGGCCGACCGCCAGAGTGCGTCAAAGTGGCAGCCCGCCGCGATGCTCAGCCCTGGGGGCCCTACCCCCACTCAGGTGGCAGACCGCCAGAGTGCGTAAAAGTGGCACACCGCCGTGCTGCTCAGCCCTGGGGGCCCCACCCCCACTCAGGTTGCCGACCACCAGAGTGGGTCCAAGTGGCAGCCCGCCGCGCAGCTCAGCCTTGAGTGCCCCACCCTGACTCAGCTTGCTGATCACCAGACTGGGTCAAAGTGGCAGCCCGCAGCGCTGCTCAGCCCTGGAGGCCACCCAACCCACTCAGGCGACGGACGGCCAGAGTGGGTCAAAATGGCAGCCCGCCGCACAGCTCAGCCCTGGGGGCGCCCCACGTAGTGGGCGGCCGACCGCCACAGTTGCTCATAGAGGCAGCCGGCCGCGCTGGTCAGACCTGGGGGCCCCGCCCCCCACTCAGGCGGCCCACCGACAGAGTGGGAAAAAGTGGCAGCCCGCCGCGCTGCTCAGCCCTGGGGGTCCTCCCCACCCACTCAGGCGGCCCACCGCCAGAGTGTTGCAAAGAGGCAGGGCGCCACGCGGCTCAGTCCTGGCGGCCGCCCCAACTCAGGTGGCCGACCGCCAGAGTGGGCCAAAGTGGCAGTCCGCCGCGCTGCTCAGCCCTGGCGGCCCCCCCCACCCCCACTCAGGCGGCTGACCACCAGAGTGCCTCAAACTGGCAGCCCACCGCGCTGCTCAGCCCTGGGGGCCCTCTCCCCACTCAGGCGGCCGACCGCCAGAGTGGGTCAAAGTGGCAGACCACCACGCTGCTCAGCCCTGGCGGCACTCCCCCCCCACTCAGGCGGCCGACCGCCAGAGTGGGTCAAAGTGGAAGCCCGCCGCGCTGCTCAGCCCTGGGGGCCCCACCCCCACTCAGGCGGCCCACCGCCTGAGTAGGAAAAATTGGCAGCCTGCCGCGCTGCTCAGCCCTGGGGCCCTCCCCCCAAATCAGGCGGCCGTCGCCCAGAGTGTGTCAAAGTGGGAACCCACCGCGCTGCTCAGTCCTGGGGGACCTCCCCACCCACTCAGCTGGCCGACGGCCAGAGTGTGTCAAAGTGGGAGCACGCCGCGATGCTCAGCCATGGGGCCCTCCCCACACTCAGGCGGCCGACCGCCAGAGTGGGTCAAACCCCCCCCCCCGCCAGAGTGGGTCAAAGTGGCGGCCCGCCACGCTGCTCAGTCCTGGGGGCCACAGCCCCACTCAGGCGGCCGACGGCCAGAGTGGGTCAATGTGGCAGACCGCTGCGCCGCTCAGCCCTGCGGGCCCTACCACCACTCAGAGGGCCAAACGCCAGAGTGGGTCAACGTGGCAGCCCACCGTGCTGCTCAGCCCTGGGGGCCCCACCCCCACTCAGGCGGTCCACCGTCAGAGTAGGAAAAATTGGCAGCCCGCCGCGCTGCTCAGCCCTGGGGCCCTCCCCCCACTCAGGCGGCCGACTGCCAGAGTAGGTCAAAGTGGCGGCCCGCCACGCTGCTCAGTCCTGGGGGCCACAGCCCCACTCAGGCGGCCGACGAGCAGAGTGGGTCAAAGTGGCAGACCACTGCGCCGCTCAGCCCTGCGGGCCCTACCACCACTCAGAGGGCCAAGGGCCAGAGTGGGTCAACGTGGCAGCGCACCGCGCTGCTCAGCCCGGGGGGCCCTCCCCACCCACTCAGGCGGCGGACCCCCAGAGTGGGTCAAAGTGGCAGACCGCCGCGCTGCTCAGCCCTCGAGGCCGCAGCCCCTATCAGGCGGCCGATGGTCAGAGTGGGAAAAACTGGCAGCGCGCCGTAATGCTCACCCTTGGCAGCCCCCCCCAACTCAGGAGGCCGACCGCCAGAGCGGGTCAAAGTGGCAGCCCGCCGCGCTGCTCAGCCTTGGTGTCCCTCACCCCACTCAGGCGGCCGACCGCCAGAGTGGGTCAAAGTGGCTGCCCGCCGCGATGCGCAGCCCTGGGTGCCCTACCCCCACTCAGGTGGCAGACCACCAGAGTGGGTCAAAGTGGCAGCCCGGCACGATGCTCAGCCCTGGCGCCACCCACAGCTTAGGCGGCCGACCACCAGAGTGGGTCAACGTGGCAGCTCGCCGTGCTGCTCAGCCCTGTGGTCCCTCACCCCAATCAGGTTGCCGACCGCCAGAGTGGGTCAAAGTGGCAGCCCGCCACGCTGCTCAGTCCTGGGGGCCACAGCCCCACTCAGGCGGCCGACGGCCAGAGCGGGTCAAAGTGGCAACCCACCGCACTGCTCAGCTCTGGGGTCCGCCCCCACCCAACTCAGGTGGCTGACCGCCATAGTGGGTCAAAGTGGAAGACCGCCCCGCTGCTCAGCCCTGGGGGCTCTTTCCCCACCCTGGCGGCCGACCGCCAGAGTGGGTCAAAGTGGCAGCCCGCCGCGCTGCTCAGCCCTGGGGGCCCTTTCCCCACTCAGGCGGCGGACCGCCAGAGTGGCTCAAAGTGGCAGCCCGCCGCGCTGCTCAGTTCTGGGGCCCCTCCACCCCACTCAGGCGCCCGACCGCCAGAGTGGGTCAAAGTGGCAGCCCGCCGCGATGCTCAGCCCTGGCGCCACCCCCAGCTTAGGCGGCCGACCGCCAGATTGGGTCCAAGTGGCAGCCCGCCGCGATGCTCAGCCCTGGGGGCCCCATCCCCACTCAGGCGGTCCACCGCTAGAGTAGGAAAAATTGGCAGCCCGCCGCGCTGCTCAGCCTTGGTGTCACTCACCCCACTCAGGCGGCCGACCACCAGAGTGGGTCAAGGTGGCAGCCCGCCATGCTGCTCAGTCCTGGGGGCCACAGCCACACTCAGGCGGCCGACGGCCAGAGTGGGTCAAAGTGGCAGACCACAGCGCTGCTCAGCCCTTGGAGCCCTACCACCACTCAGAGGGCCAACCGCCAGAGTGGGTCAACGTGGCAGCCCACCGCGCTGCTCAGCCCTGGGACCCTCCCCACACTCAGGCGGCCGACTACAGAGTGGGTCAAAGTTGCAGCCCGCCATGCTGCTCAGCACTGGGGCCCTCTCCCCCACTCAGGCGGCCGACCGCCAGTGTGGGTCAAAGTGGCAGCCCGTCGCGCTGCTCAGCCTGGAGGCCGCACCCCCATCAGGCGGCCGATGGTCAGAGTGGGAAAAACTGGCAGCCCAACGCGCTGCGCAGCCCTTGGGTCCTAACCCCAACTCAGGCGGCTGGCCGCCAGAGTGCATCAAATTGTCAGCCCGCCGCGCTGCTCAGCCCTGGGGCCCTCCCCCCACTCAGGCGGCCGAAGGCCATAGTGGGTCAAAGTGGCAGCCCGACGTGCTGCTCAGGCCTGGGGGCCCCACACCCTCAGGCGTTGGACCGCCAGAATGGGTCAAAGTGGCAGCCGCGCTGCCCAGCCCTGAAGGCCACACCCAGTATCAGGCGGCCGACCGCCAGAGTGGCTCAAAGTGGCAGCCCACCGTGCTGCTCAGCCCTGGGGGCCCTCCTCACCCACTTAGGCGGCCGACCGCCAGAGTGGGTCAAAGTGGCAGCCCGCCAGGCTGCTCAGCCCTGGGGGCCCCACCCCCTAATCAGGCGGCCGTCGCCCAGAGTGTGTCAAAGTGGGAGCCCACCGCGCTGGTCAGCCCTGGGGGAAGTCCCCACCGACTCAGCTGGCCGGCGGCCAGAGTGTGTCAAAGTGGAAGGCCGCCACAATGCTCAGCTCTGGGGCCCTCCCCGCCACTTAGGCGGCCGACCGCCAGTGTGGGTCAAAGTGGCAGCCCGCCGCTCTGCTCAGCCCTGGCAGCCCCACCCCACTCAGGCGGCCGACCACCAGGCTGGGTCAAAGAGGCAGCACACCGCCCTGCTCAGCCCTGTCGGCCACCCCCCACTCAGGCGGCCCACCGACACAGTGGGAAAAAGTGGCAGCCCGCTGCGCTGCACATCCCTGGGGGTCCTCGCCAGCCACTCAGGTGGCCGACCGCCAGAGTGGGTCAAAGTGGCAGCCCGCCGCGCTGCTCAGCCCTGGGGTCCCCACCCCCACTCAGGCGGCCCACCACCAGAGTAGGAAAAATTGGCAGCCTGCCGCGCTGCTCAGCCCTGGGGCCCTTCCCCCAAATCAGGCGGCCGTCGCCCAGATTGTGTCAAAGTGGGAGCCCACCACGCTGCTCAGTCCTGGGGGAACTCCCCACCCACTCAGCTGGCCGACGGCCAGAGTGTGTCAAAGTGGGAGCACGCCGCGATGCTCAGCCATGGGGCCCTCCCCACACTCAGGCGGCCGACGACAGAGTGGGTCAAACTTGCAGCCCGCCATGCTGCTCAGCACTGGGGCCCTCTCCCCCACTCAGGCGGCCGACCGCCAGTGTGGGTCAAAGTGGCAGCCCGCCGCGCTGCTCAGCCCTGGGGGTCCTCCCCACCCACTCAGGCGGCCCACCGCCAGAGTGTTGCAAAGAGGCAGGGCGCCACGCTGCTCAGTCCTGGCGGCCGCCCCAACTCAGGTGGCCGACCGCCAGAGTGGGCCAAAGTGGCAGCCCGCAACGCTGCTCAGCCCTGGCGGCTCCCCCCACACCCACTCAGGAGGCCGACCACGAGAGTGGCTCAAATTGGCAGCCCACCGCGCTGCTCAGCCCTGGGGGCCCTCTCCCCACTCAGGCGGCTGACTGCCAGAGTGGGTCAAAGTGGCTAGACCACCACGCTGCTCAGCCCTGGGGGCCCTTCCCCCACTGAGGTGGCAGACTGCCAGAGTGCGTAAAAGTGGCAGACCGCCTTGCTGCTCAGCCCTGGGGGCCCCACCCCCACTCAGGCGGTCCACCGCCAGAGTAGGAAAAATTGGCAGCCCGCCGCGCTGCTCAGTCCTGGGGGCCACAGCCCCACTCAGGCGGCCGACGGCCAGAGTGGGTCAAAGTGGCAGACCACTGCGCAGCTCAGCCCTGGGTGCCCTACCACCACACAGAGGGCCAACCGCCAGAGTGGGTCAACGTGGCAGCCCACCGCGCTGCTCAGCCCTGGGGGCCCTCCCCACCCACTCAGGCGGCGGACCCCCATAGTGGGTCAAAGTGGCAGCCCGCCGCGCGGCTCAGCCTTGGTGTCCCTCACCCCACTCAGGCGGCCGACCGCCAGAGTGCGTCAAAGTGGCAGCCCGCCGCGATGCTCAGCCCTGGGGGCCCTACCCCCACTCAGGTGGCAGACCGCCAGAGTGCGTAAAAGTGGCACACCGCCGTGCTGCTCAGCCCTGGGGGCCCCACCCCCACTCAGGTTGCCGACCACCAGAGTGGGTCCAAGTGGCAGCCCGCCGCGCAGCTCAGCCTTGAGTGCCCCACCCTGACTCAGCTTGCTGATCACCAGACTGGGTCAAAGTGGCAGCCCGCAGCGCTGCTCAGCCCTGGAGGCCACCCAACCCACTCAGGCGACGGACGGCCAGAGTGGGTCAAAATGGCAGCCCGCCGCACAGCTCAGCCCTGGGGGCGCCCCACGTAGTGGGCGGCCGACCGCCACAGTTGCTCATAGAGGCAGCCGGCCGCGCTGGTCAGACCTGGGGGCCCCGCCCCCCACTCAGGCGGCCCACCGACAGAGTGGGAAAAAGTGGCAGCCCGCCGCGCTGCTCAGCCCTGGGGGTCCTCCCCACCCACTCAGGCGGCCCACCGCCAGAGTGTTGCAAAGAGGCAGGGCGCCACGCGGCTCAGTCCTGGCGGCCGCCCCAACTCAGGTGGCCGACCGCCAGAGTGGGCCAAAGTGGCAGTCCGCCGCGCTGCTCAGCCCTGGCGGCCCCCCCCACCCCCACTCAGGCGGCTGACCACCAGAGTGCCTCAAACTGGCAGCCCACCGCGCTGCTCAGCCCTGGGGGCCCTCTCCCCACTCAGGCGGCCGACCGCCAGAGTGGGTCAAAGTGGCAGACCACCACGCTGCTCAGCCCTGGCGGCACTCCCCCCCCACTCAGGCGGCCGACCGCCAGAGTGGGTCAAAGTGGAAGCCCGCCGCGCTGCTCAGCCCTGGGGGCCCCACCCCCACTCAGGCGGCCCACCGCCTGAGTAGGAAAAATTGGCAGCCTGCCGCGCTGCTCAGCCCTGGGGCCCTCCCCCCAAATCAGGCGGCCGTCGCCCAGAGTGTGTCAAAGTGGGAACCCACCGCGCTGCTCAGTCCTGGGGGACCTCCCCACCCACTCAGCTGGCCGACGGCCAGAGTGTGTCAAAGTGGGAGCACGCCGCGATGCTCAGCCATGGGGCCCTCCCCACACTCAGGCGGCCGACGCCAGAGTGGGTCAAAGTTGGAGTCCGCCATGCTGCTCAGCACTGGGGCCCTCTCCCCCACTCAGGCGGCCGACCGCCAGAGTGGGTCAAAGTGGCAGCCCGCCGCGATGCTCAGCCCTGGCGCCACCCCCAGCTTAGGCCCCCGACTACCAGAGTGGGTCAACGTGGCAGCCCGCCGTGCTGCTCAGCCCTGGGGTCCCTCACCCCACTCAGGTGGCAGACCGCCAGAGTGCGTAAAAGTGGCAGACCGCCGTGCTGCTCAGCCCTGGGGGTCCCACCCCCACTCAGGCGGTACAGCGGCAGAGTAGGAAAAATTGGCCGCCCGCCGCGCTGCTCAGCCCTGGGGCTCTCCCCCCACTCAGGCGGCCGACCGCCAGAGTGGGTCAAAGTGGCAGCCCGCCGCGATGCTCAGCCCTGGGTGCCCTACCCCCACTAAGGTGGCAGACCGCCAGAGTGCGTAAAAGTGGCAGACCGCCAAGCTGCTCAGCCCTGGGGGCCCCACCCCCACTCAGGCGGTCCACCGCCAGAGTAGGAAAAATTGGCAGCCCGCCGCGCTGCTCAGCCCTGGGGCCCTCCCCCCACTCAGGCTGCCGACCGCCAGAGTAGGTCAAAGTGGCAGCCCGCCGCGCTGCTCAGCCTTGGTGTCCCTCACCCCACACAGGCGGCCGACCGCCAGAGTGGGTCAAAGTGGCGGCCCGCCACGCTGCTCAGTCCTGGGGGCCACAGCCCCACTCAGGCGGCCGACGGCCAGAGTGGGTCAATGTGGCAGACCGCTGCGCCGCTCAGCCCTGCGGGCCCTACCACCACTCAGAGGGCCAAACGCCAGAGTGGGTCAACGTGGCAGCCCACCGTGCTGCTCAGCCCTGGGGGCCCCACCCCCACTCAGGCGGTCCACCGTCAGAGTAGGAAAAATTGGCAGCCCGCCGCGCTGCTCAGCCCTGGGGCCCTCCCCCCACTCAGGCGGCCGACCGCCAGAGTAGGTCAAAGTGGCGGCCCGCCACGCTGCTCAGTCCTGGGGGCCACAGCCCCACTCAGGCGGCCGACGAGCAGAGTGGGTCAAAGTGGCAGACCACTGCGCCGCTCAGCCCTGCGGGCCCTACCACCACTCAGAGGGCCAAGGGCCAGAGTGGGTCAACGTGGCAGCGCACCGCGCTGCTCAGCCCGGGGGGCCCTCCCCACCCACTCAGGCGGCGGACCCCCAGAGTGGGTCAAAGTGGCAGACCGCCGCGCTGCTCAGCCCTCGAGGCCGCAGCCCCTATCAGGCGGCCGATGGTCAGAGTGGGAAAAACTGGCAGCGCGCCGTAATGCTCACCCTTGGCAGCCCCCCCCAACTCAGGAGGCCGACCGCCAGAGCGGGTCAAAGTGGCAGCCCGCCGCGCTGCTCAGCCTTGGTGTCCCTCACCCCACTCAGGCGGCCGACCGCCAGAGTGGGTCAAAGTGGCTGCCCGCCGCGATGCGCAGCCCTGGGTGCCCTACCCCCACTCAGGTGGCAGACCACCAGAGTGGGTCAAAGTGGCAGCCCGGCACGATGCTCAGCCCTGGCGCCACCCACAGCTTAGGCGGCCGACCACCAGAGTGGGTCAACGTGGCAGCTCGCCGTGCTGCTCAGCCCTGTGGTCCCTCACCCCAATCAGGTTGCCGACCGCCAGAGTGGGTCAAAGTGGCAGCCCGCCACGCTGCTCAGTCCTGGGGGCCACAGCCCCACTCAGGCGGCCGACGGCCAGAGCGGGTCAAAGTGGCAACCCACCGCACTGCTCAGCTCTGGGGTCCGCCCCCACCCAACTCAGGTGGCTGACCGCCATAGTGGGTCAAAGTGGAAGACCGCCCCGCTGCTCAGCCCTGGGGGCTCTTTCCCCACCCTGGCGGCCGACCGCCAGAGTGGGTCAAAGTGGCAGCCCGCCGCGCTGCTCAGCCCTGGGGGCCCTTTCCCCACTCAGGCGGCGGACCGCCAGAGTGGCTCAAAGTGGCAGCCCGCCGCGCTGCTCAGTTCTGGGGCCCCTCCACCCCACTCAGGCGCCCGACCGCCAGAGTGGGTCAAAGTGGCAGCCCGCCGCGATGCTCAGCCCTGGCGCCACCCCCAGCTTAGGCGGCCGACCGCCAGATTGGGTCCAAGTGGCAGCCCGCCGCGATGCTCAGCCCTGGGGGCCCCATCCCCACTCAGGCGGTCCACCGCTAGAGTAGGAAAAATTGGCAGCCCGCCGCGCTGCTCAGCCCTGGGGCCCTCCCCCCACTCAGGCGGCCGACCGCCAGAGTAGGTCAAAGTGGCGGCCCGCCACGCTGCTCAGTCCTGGGGGCCACAGCCCCACTCAGGCGGCCGACGACCAGAGTGGGTCAAAGTGGCAGACCACTGCGCCGCTCAGCCCTGCGGGCCCTACCACCACTCAGAGGGCCAACGGCCAGAGTGGGTCAACGTGGCAGCCCACCGCGCTGCTCAGCCCGGGGGGCCCTCTCCCCACTCAGGCGGCCGACCGCCAGAGTTGTTCAAAGTGGCGGCGCGCCACGCTGCTCTGTCCTGGGGGCCACAGCCCCACTCAGGCGGCCGACGGCCAGAGTGGGTCAAAGTGGCAGCACACCGCGCTGCTCAGCCTTGGTGTCACTCACCCCACTCAGGCGGCCGACCACCAGAGTGGGTCAAGGTGGCAGCCCGCCATGCTGCTCAGTCCTGGGGGCCACAGCCACACTCAGGCGGCCGACGGCCAGAGTGGGTCAAAGTGGCAGACCACAGCGCTGCTCAGCCCTTGGAGCCCTACCACCACTCAGAGGGCCAACCGCCAGAGTGGGTCAACGTGGCAGCCCACCGCGCTGCTCAGCCCTGGGACCCTCCCCACACTCAGGCGGCCGACTACAGAGTGGGTCAAAGTTGCAGCCCGCCATGCTGCTCAGCACTGGGGCCCTCTCCCCCACTCAGGCGGCCGACCGCCAGTGTGGGTCAAAGTGGCAGCCCGTCGCGCTGCTCAGCCTGGAGGCCGCACCCCCATCAGGCGGCCGATGGTCAGAGTGGGAAAAACTGGCAGCCCAACGCGCTGCGCAGCCCTTGGGTCCTAACCCCAACTCAGGCGGCTGGCCGCCAGAGTGCATCAAATTGGCAGCCCGCCGCGCTGCTCAGCCCTGGGGCCCTCCCCCCACTCAGGCGGCCGAAGGCCATAGTGGGTCAAAGTGGCAGCCCGACGTGCTGCTCAGGCCTGGGGGCCCCACACCCTCAGGCGTTGGACCGCCAGAATGGGTCAAAGTGGCAGCCGCGCTGCCCAGCCCTGAAGGCCACACCCAGTATCAGGCGGCCGACCGCCAGAGTGGCTCAAAGTGGCAGCCCACCGTGCTGCTCAGCCCTGGGGGCCCTCCTCACCCACTTAGGCGGCCGACCGCCAGAGTGGGTCAAAGTGGCAGCCCGCCAGGCTGCTCAGCCCTGGGGGCCCCACCCCCTAATCAGGCGGCCGTCGCCCAGAGTGTGTCAAAGTGGGAGCCCACCGCGCTGGTCAGCCCTGGGGGAAGTCCCCACCGACTCAGCTGGCCGGCGGCCAGAGTGTGTCAAAGTGGAAGGCCGCCACAATGCTCAGCTCTGGGGCCCTCCCCGCCACTTAGGCGGCCGACCGCCAGTGTGGGTCAAAGTGGCAGCCCGCCGCTCTGCTCAGCCCTGGCAGCCCCACCCCACTCAGGCGGCCGACCACCAGGCTGGGTCAAAGAGGCAGCACACCGCCCTGCTCAGCCCTGTCGGCCACCCCCCACTCAGGCGGCCCACCGACACAGTGGGAAAAAGTGGCAGCCCGCTGCGCTGCACATCCCTGGGGGTCCTCGCCAGCCACTCAGGTGGCCGACCGCCACAGTGGGTCAAAGAGGCAGGGCGCCACACTGCTCAGTCCTGGGGGCCCCAGACCCACTCAGGCGGCCGACCGCCAGAGTGGGCCAAAGTGGCAGCCCGCCGTGCTGCTCAGCCCTGGGGCCCTCCCCCCACTCAGGCGGCCGACCGCCAGAGTGGGTCAAAGTGGCAGCCCGCCACGCTGCTCAGTCCTGGGGGCCACAGCCCCACTCAGGCGGCCGACGGCGAGAGTGGGTCAAAGTGGCAGACCACTGCGCTGCTCAGCCCTGGCGGCACTCCCCACCACTCAGGCGGCCGACCGCCAGAGTGGGTCAAAGTGGCAGCCCGCCGCGCTGCTCAGCCCTGGGGTCCCCACCCCCACTCAGGCGGCCCACCACCAGAGTAGGAAAAATTGGCAGCCTGCCGCGCTGCTCAGCCCTGGGGCCCTTCCCCCAAATCAGGCGGCCGTCGCCCAGATTGTGTCAAAGTGGGAGCCCACCACGCTGCTCAGTCCTGGGGGAACTCCCCACCCACTCAGCTGGCCGACGGCCAGAGTGTGTCAAAGTGGGAGCACGCCGCGATGCTCAGCCATGGGGCCCTCCCCACACTCAGGCGGCCGACGACAGAGTGGGTCAAACTTGCAGCCCGCCATGCTGCTCAGCACTGGGGCCCTCTCCCCCACTCAGGCGGCCGACCGCCAGTGTGGGTCAAAGTGGCAGCCCGCCGCGCTGCTCAGCCCTGGGGGTCCTCCCCACCCACTCAGGCGGCCCACCGCCAGAGTGTTGCAAAGAGGCAGGGCGCCACGCTGCTCAGTCCTGGCGGCCGCCCCAACTCAGGTGGCCGACCGCCAGAGTGGGCCAAAGTGGCAGCCCGCAACGCTGCTCAGCCCTGGCGGCTCCCCCCACACCCACTCAGGAGGCCGACCACGAGAGTGGCTCAAATTGGCAGCCCACCGCGCTGCTCAGCCCTGGGGGCCCTCTCCCCACTCAGGCGGCTGACTGCCAGAGTGGGTCAAAGTGGCTAGACCACCACGCTGCTCAGCCCTGGGGGCCCTTCCCCCACTGAGGTGGCAGACTGCCAGAGTGCGTAAAAGTGGCAGACCGCCTTGCTGCTCAGCCCTGGGGGCCCCACCCCCACTCAGGCGGTCCACCGCCAGAGTAGGAAAAATTGGCAGCCCGCCGCGCTGCTCAGTCCTGGGGGCCACAGCCCCACTCAGGCGGCCGACGGCCAGAGTGGGTCAAAGTGGCAGACCACTGCGCAGCTCAGCCCTGGGTGCCCTACCACCACACAGAGGGCCAACCGCCAGAGTGGGTCAACGTGGCAGCCCACCGCGCTGCTCAGCCCTGGGGGCCCTCCCCACCCACTCAGGCGGCGGACCCCCATAGTGGGTCAAAGTGGCAGCCCGCCGCGCGGCTCAGCCTTGGTGTCCCTCACCCCACTCAGGCGGCCGACCGCCAGAGTGCGTCAAAGTGGCAGCCCGCCGCGATGCTCAGCCCTGGGGGCCCTACCCCCACTCAGGTGGCAGACCGCCAGAGTGCGTAAAAGTGGCAGACCGCCGTGCTGCTCAGCCCTGGGGGCCCCACCCCCACTCAGGTTGCCGACCACCAGAGTGGG
Source organism: Equus asinus (assembly GCF_041296235.1). NCBI lineage: Eukaryota > Metazoa > Chordata > Mammalia > Perissodactyla > Equidae > Equus > Equus asinus. The sequence goes on from NC_091794.1 coordinate 61,188,763, forward strand.
TCCAAGTGGCAGCCCGCCGCGCAGCTCAGCCTTGAGTGCCCCACCCTGACTCAGCTTGCTGATCACCAGACTGGGTCAAAGTGGCAGCCCGCAGCGCTGCTCAGCCCTGGAGGCCACCCAACCCACTCAGGCGACGGACGGCCAGAGTGGGTCAAAATGGCAGCCCGCCGCACAGCTCAGCCCTGGGGGCGCCCCACGTAGTGGGCGGCCGACCGCCACAGTTGCTCATAGAGGCAGCCGGCCGCGCTGGTCAGACCTGGGGGCCCCGCCCCCCACTCAGGCGGCCCACCGACAGAGTGGGAAAAAGTGGCAGCCCGCCGCGCTGCTCAGCCCTGGGGGTCCTCCCCACCCACTCAGGCGGCCCACCGCCAGAGTGTTGCAAAGAGGCAGGGCGCCACGCGGCTCAGTCCTGGCGGCCGCCCCAACTCAGGTGGCCGACCGCCAGAGTGGGCCAAAGTGGCAGTCCGCCGCGCTGCTCAGCCCTGGCGGCCCCCCCCACCCCCACTCAGGCGGCTGACCACCAGAGTGCCTCAAACTGGCAGCCCACCGCGCTGCTCAGCCCTGGGGGCCCTCTCCCCACTCAGGCGGCCGACCGCCAGAGTGGGTCAAAGTGGCAGACCACCACGCTGCTCAGCCCTGGCGGCACTCCCCCCCCACTCAGGCGGCCGACCGCCAGAGTGGGTCAAAGTGGAAGCCCGCCGCGCTGCTCAGCCCTGGGGGCCCCACCCCCACTCAGGCGGCCCACCGCCTGAGTAGGAAAAATTGGCAGCCTGCCGCGCTGCTCAGCCCTGGGGCCCTCCCCCCAAATCAGGCGGCCGTCGCCCAGAGTGTGTCAAAGTGGGAACCCACCGCGCTGCTCAGTCCTGGGGGACCTCCCCACCCACTCAGCTGGCCGACGGCCAGAGTGTGTCAAAGTGGGAGCACGCCGCGATGCTCAGCCATGGGGCCCTCCCCACACTCAGGCGGCCGACGCCAGAGTGGGTCAAAGTTGGAGTCCGCCATGCTGCTCAGCACTGGGGCCCTCTCCCCCACTCAGGCGGCCGACCGCCAGAGTGGGTCAAAGTGGCAGCCCGCCGCGATGCTCAGCCCTGGCGCCACCCCCAGCTTAGGCCCCCGACTACCAGAGTGGGTCAACGTGGCAGCCCGCCGTGCTGCTCAGCCCTGGGGTCCCTCACCCCACTCAGGTGGCAGACCGCCAGAGTGCGTAAAAGTGGCAGACCGCCGTGCTGCTCAGCCCTGGGGGTCCCACCCCCACTCAGGCGGTACAGCGGCAGAGTAGGAAAAATTGGCCGCCCGCCGCGCTGCTCAGCCCTGGGGCTCTCCCCCCACTCAGGCGGCCGACCGCCAGAGTGGGTCAAAGTGGCAGCCCGCCGCGATGCTCAGCCCTGGGTGCCCTACCCCCACTAAGGTGGCAGACCGCCAGAGTGCGTAAAAGTGGCAGACCGCCAAGCTGCTCAGCCCTGGGGGCCCCACCCCCACTCAGGCGGTCCACCGCCAGAGTAGGAAAAATTGGCAGCCCGCCGCGCTGCTCAGCCCTGGGGCCCTCCCCCCACTCAGGCTGCCGACCGCCAGAGTAGGTCAAAGTGGCAGCCCGCCGCGCTGCTCAGCCTTGGTGTCCCTCACCCCACACAGGCGGCCGACCGCCAGAGTGGGTCAAACCCCCCCCCCGCCAGAGTGGGTCAAAGTGGCGGCCCGCCACGCTGCTCAGTCCTGGGGGCCACAGCCCCACTCAGGCGGCCGACGGCCAGAGTGGGTCAATGTGGCAGACCGCTGCGCCGCTCAGCCCTGCGGGCCCTACCACCACTCAGAGGGCCAAACGCCAGAGTGGGTCAACGTGGCAGCCCACCGTGCTGCTCAGCCCTGGGGGCCCCACCCCCACTCAGGCGGTCCACCGTCAGAGTAGGAAAAATTGGTAGCCCGCCGCGCTGCTCAGCCCTGGGGCCCTCCCCCCACTCAGGCGGCCGACCGCCAGAGTAGGTCAAAGTGGCGGCCCGCCACGCTGCTCAGTCCTGGGGGCCACAGCCCCACTCAGGCGGCCGACGAGCAGAGTGGGTCAAAGTGGCAGACCACTGCGCCGCTCAGCCCTGCGGGCCCTACCACCACTCAGAGGGCCAAGGGCCAGAGTGGGTCAACGTGGCAGCGCACCGCGCTGCTCAGCCCAGGGGGGCCCTCCCCACCCACTCAGGCGGCGGACCCCCAGAGTGGGTCAAAGTGGCAGACCGCCGCGCTGCTCAGCCCTCGAGGCCGCAGCCCCTATCAGGCGGCCGATGGTCAGAGTGGGAAAAACTGGCAGCGCGCCGTAATGCTCACCCTTGGCAGCCCCCCCCAACTCAGGAGGCCGACCGCCAGAGCGGGTCAAAGTGGCAGCCCGCCGCGCTGCTCAGCCTTGGTGTCCCTCACCCCACTCAGGCGGCCGACCGCCAGAGTGGGTCAAAGTGGCTGCCCGCCGCGATGCGCAGCCCTGGGTGCCCTACCCCCACTCAGGTGGCAGACCACCAGAGTGGGTCAAAGTGGCAGCCCGGCACGATGCTCAGCCCTGGCGCCACCCACAGCTTAGGCGGCCGACCACCAGAGTGGGTCAACGTGGCAGCTCGCCGTGCTGCTCAGCCCTGTGGTCCCTCACCCCAATCAGGTTGCCGACCGCCAGAGTGGGTCAAAGTGGCAGCCCGCCACGCTGCTCAGTCCTGGGGGCCACAGCCCCACTCAGGCGGCCGACGGCCAGAGCGGGTCAAAGTGGCAACCCACCGCACTGCTCAGCTCTGGGGTCCGCCCCCACCCAACTCAGGTGGCTGACCGCCATAGTGGGTCAAAGTGGAAGACCGCCCCGCTGCTCAGCCCTGGGGGCTCTTTCCCCACCCTGGCGGCCGACCGCCAGAGTGGGTCAAAGTGGCAGCCCGCCGCGCTGCTCAGCCCTGGGGGCCCTTTCCCCACTCAGGCGGCGGACCGCCAGAGTGGCTCAAAGTGGCAGCCCGCCGCGCTGCTCAGTTCTGGGGCCCCTCCACCCCACTCAGGCGCCCGACCGCCAGAGTGGGTCAAAGTGGCAGCCCGCCGCGATGCTCAGCCCTCGGTGCCCTACCCCCACTCAGGTGGCAGACCGCCAGAGTGGGTCAAAGTGGCAGCCCGCCATGATGCTCAACCCTGGCGCCACCCACAGCTTAGGCGGCCGACCACCAGAGTGGGTCAAGGTGGCAGCCCACCATGCTGCTCAGTCCTGGGGGCCACAGCCCCACTCAGGCGGCCGACGGCCAGAGTGGGTCAAAGTGGCAGACCACAGCGCTGCTCAGCCCTGGGAGCCCTACCAACACTCAGAGGGCCAACCGCCAGAGTGGGTCAACGTGGCAGCCCACCGCGCTGCTCAGCCCAGGGGGCCCACCCCCCCACTCAGGTGGCTGACCGCCATAGTGGGTCAAAGTGGAAGACCGCCCCGCGGCTCAGCCCTGGGGGCTCTTTCCCCACCCTGGCGGCCAACTGCCAGAGTGGGTCTAAGTGGCAGCCAGCCGCGATGCTCAGCCCTGGGGGCCCTCCCCACCCACTCAGGCGGCCCACCGCCAGAGTGTTGCAAAGAGGCAGGGCGCCACGCTGCTCAGCCCTGGCGGCCCCCCTCACTCCCACTCAGGCGACGGACCGCCAGAGTGGCTCAAAGTGGCAGCCCGCCGCGCTGCTCAGCCCTGGGGGCCCTATCCACACTCAGGCGGCCGACGGCCAGTGTGGGTCAAAGTGCAGCCCGCCGCGCTGGTCAGTCCTGGGGTCCATCACCACCCACTCAGGAGGCCCACCGCTTTGGTGGGTCAAAGTGGCACCCCGCCGCGCTCCTCAGCCCTGGGGGCCTCCCCCGACTCATGCGGCCGCCCACCATAGTGGGTCAAATTGGCAACCCGCCGCGCTGCTCAGCCCTGGGCCCTCCCCCACTCAGGCGGCCGAAGGCCAGAGTGGGTCAAAGTGGCAGCCAGCCGCGCTGCACATCCCTGGGGGTCCTCCCCAGCCACTCAGGCGGCCGACCGCCATAGTGGGTCAAAGAGGCAGGGCGCCACGCTGCTCAGTCCTGGGGGCCCCAGCCCCACTCAGGCGGCCGACCGCCAGAGTGGGCCAAAGTGGCAGCCCGCCGTGCTGCTCAGCCCTGTCGGCAACCCCCACCCCCACTCAGGCGGCCGATCACCATAGTGGGTCAAAGTGGCAACCTGCCGCGCTGCACGGCCCTGGGGCCCTCCCCACACTCAGGCGGCCGACCGCCAGAGTGGGTCAAAGTGGCAGCCCGCCACGCTGCTCAGTCCTGGAGGCCACAGCCCCACTCAGGCGGCCGACGGCCAGAGTGGGTCAAAGTGGCAGACCACTGCGCTGCTCAGGCCTGGAGGCCCTACCACCACTCAGAGGGCCAACCGCCAGAGTGGGTCAATGTGGCAGCCCACCGCGCTGCTCAGCCCTGGGCTCCTCCCCCCCACTCAGGCGGCCGACCGCCAGAGTGCATCAAATTGGCAGCCCGCCGCGCTGCTCAGCCCTGGAGGCCCTCTATCCCACTCAGGCGGCCGACCCCCAGAGTGGGAAAAAGTGGCAGCCCGCCGCGCTGCTCAGCCCTGGGGGCCCCACCCCCACTCCAGCGGCCCAACGCCAGATAGGGAAAAACTGGCAGCCCGCCGCGCTGCTCAGCCCTTGGATCCTCCTCCCCACTCAGGCGGCCGACCAACAGAGTGGCTCAAACTGGCAGCCCGCCGTGCTGCTCAGCCCTGGGGGCCCTCTCCCCACTCAGGCGGCCGACCGCCAGAGTGGGTCAAGGTGGCAGCCCGCCGCGCTGCTCAGCCCTGGGGCCCTCTCCCCACTCAGGCGGTCGACCACCAGAGTGGGTCAAGGTGGCAGCCCGCCATGCTGCTCAGTCCTGGGGGCCACAGCCCCACTCGGGCGGGCGACGGCCAGAGTGGGTCAAAGTGGCAGACCACAGCGCTGCTCAGCCCTTGGAGCCCTACCACCACTCAGAGGGCCAACCGCCAGAGTGGGTCAACGTGGCAGCCCACCGCGCTGCTCAGCCCTGGGGTCCCTCCCCACCCACTCAGGCGGCGGACCCCCGAGTGGGTCAAAGTGGCAGCCCGCCGCGCTGCTCAGCCCTGGGGGCCCTCTCCCCACTCAGGCGGCCGACCGCCAGAGTACATCAAAGTGGCAGCCCGCCGCCCTGCTCAGCCCTGGGCCCCTCCCCCCAAATCAGGCGGCCGTCGCCCAGAGTGTGTCAAAGTGGGAGCCCACCGCGCTGCTCAGTCCTGGGCTCCATCACCACCCACTCAGGAGGCCGACCGCTTTGTTGGGTCAAAGTGGCAGCCCGCCGCACTGCTCAGCCCTCGAGGCCTACCCCCTATCAGGCGGCCGATGGTCAGAGTGGGAAAATCTGGCAGCCCGCCGAGCTGCTCACCCCTGGCAGCCCCCCCCAACTCAGGCGGCCGACCACCAGAGCGGGTCAAAGTGGCAACCAACCGCACTGCTCAGCTCAGGGGGCCGCCCCCCCCCACTCAGGTGGCTGACCGCCATAGTGCGTCAAAGTGGAAGACCGCCCCGCTGCTCAGCCCTGGGGGCTCTTTCCCCACACTGGCGGCCGACCGCCAGAGTGGGTCAAAGTGGCAGCCCACCGCGCTGCGCATTTGTGGGGCCCCTCCACCCGACTGAGGCGCCCGACCGCCAGAGTTGGTCAAAGTGGCAGCCCGCCGCGCTGCTCAGCCCTGGCGGCCCTCTCCCCACTCAGGCGGCCGACCGCCAGAGTGGGTCAAAGTGGCAGCCCGCCGCGCTGCTCAGCCCTGGCGGCCCTCTCCCCACTCAGGCGGCCGACCGCCAGAGTGGGTCAAAGTGGCAGCCCGCCGCGCTGCTCAGCCCTGGGGGCCCCACCCCCACTCCCGCGGCCCAACGCCAGATAGAGAAAAACTGGCAGCCCGCCAAGCTACTCAGCCCTTGGTCCCTCCCCCCCACTCAGGCGGCCGACCAACAGAGTGGCTCAATCTGGCAGCCCGCCGTGCTGCTCAGCCCTGAGGGCCCTCTCCCCACTCAGGCGGCCGACCGCCAGAGTGGGTCAAAGTGGCAGCCCGCCGCGCTGCTCAGCCCTGGGGGCCCCACCCCCACTCAGGCGGCCGACCGCCAGAGTGCATCAAATTGGCAGCCCCCCGCGCTGCTCAGCGCTGGGCCCCTACCCCCAAATCAGGCGGCCGTCGCCCAGAGTGTGTCAAAGTGGGAGCCCACCGCGCTGCTCAGTCCTGGGCTCCATCACCACCCTCTCAGGAGGCCGACCGCTTTGTTGGGTCAAAGTGGCAGCCCGCCGCGCTGCTCAGCCCTGGGGTCCTCCCCCCCACTCAGGCGGCCGACCGCCAGAGTGCATCAAATTGGCAGCCCGCCGCGCTGCTCAGCCCTGGGGGTCCTCTATCCCACTCAGGCGGCCGAACCCCAGAGTGGGAAAAAGTGGCAGACCGCCGCGCTGCTCAGCCCTGGGGGCCCCACCCCCACTCCAGCGGCCCAACGCCAGATAGGGAAAAACTGGCAGCCCGCCGCACTGCTCAGCCCTTGGTCCCTCCCCCCCACTCAGGCGGCGGACCAACAGAGTGGCTCAAACTGCCAGCCCGCCGTGCTGCTCAGCCCTGGGGGCCCTCTCCCCACTCAGGCGGCCGACCGCCAGAGTGAGTCAAAGTGGCAACCCGAAGCGCTCCTCAGCCCTGGGGGCCTCCCCACACTCATGTGGCCGCCCACCATAGTGGGTCAAAGTGGCAACCCGCCGCGCTGCTCAGCCCTGGGGCCCTCCCCCCACTCAGGCGGCCGAAGGCCAGAGTGGGTCAAAGTGGCAGCCCGCCGCAGTGCTCAGCCCTGGGGGCCCCACACACACTCAGGCGTTGGACCGCCAGTGTGGGTCAAAGTGGCAGCCCGCCGCTCTGCTCAGCCCTGGCAGCCCATCTCCACTCAGGCGGCCCACCGACACAGTGGGAAAAAGTGGCAGCCAGCCGCGCTGCACATCCCTGGGGGTCCGCACCAGCCACTCAGGCGGCCGACCGCCATAGTGGGTCAAAGAGGCAGGGCGCCACGCTGCTCAGCCCTGGGGGCCCTACCACCACTCAGAGGGCCAACCGTCAGAGTGGGTCAACGTGGCAGCCCACCGTGCTGCTCAGCCCTGGGGGCCCTCCTCACCCACTTAGGCGGCCGACCGCCAGAGTGGGTCAAAGTGGCAGCCCGCCAGGCTGCTCAGCCCTGGGGGCCCCACCCCCTAATCAGGCGGTCGTCGCCCAGAGTGTGTCGAAGTGGCAGCCCGCCGTGCTGCACATCCCTGGGGGTCCTCCCCAGCCACTCAGGCGGCCGACCGCCATAGTGGGTCAAAGAGGCAGGGCGCAACGCTGCTCAGTCCTGGGGGCCCCAGCCCGACTCAGGCGGCCGACCGCCAGAGTGGGCCAAAGTGGCAGCCCGCCGTGCTGCTCAGCCCTGGCGGCCCGCCCCCAATCCCACTCAGGCGGCCGACCGCCAGAGTGGGTCAAACTGGCAGCCCGCCGCGCTGCTCAGCCCTGGGGCCCCTCCACCCCACTCAGGTGCCCGAACGCCAGAGTGGGTCAAAGTGGCAGCCCGCCGCGATGCTCAGACCTGGCGCCACCCCGAGCTTAGGCGGCCGACCGTCAGAGTGTGTCAAAGTGGCAGCACGCCGCGCTGCTCAGCCTTGGTGTCCCTCACCCTACTCAGGCAGCCGACCGCCAGAGTGGGTCAAATTGGCAGCCCGTCGCGCTGCTCAGTCCTGGGGGCCACAGCCCCACTCAGGCGGCCGACGGCCAGAGTGGGTCAAAGTGGCAGACCACAGCGCTGCTCAGCCCTGAGGGCCCTACCACCACTCAGAGGGCCGACCGCCAGAGTGGGTCAATGTTGCAGCCCACCGCACTGCTCAGCCCTGGGGGCCCTCCCCACCCACTCAGGCGGCGGACCCCCAGAGTGGGTCAAAGTGGCAGCCCGCAGTGCTGCTCAGCCCTCGAGGCCCCACCCCCTATCAGGCGGCCGATGGTCAGAGTGGGAAAAACTGACAGCCCGCCGCGCTGCTCACCCCTGGCAGCCCCCCCAACTCAGGCGGCCAACCGCCATAGCGGGTCAAAGTGGCAGCACGCTGCGCTGCTCAGCCTTGGTGTTCTTCACCCTACTCAGGCAGCCGACCGCCAGAGTGGGTCAAAGTGGCAGCCCGTCGCGCTGCTCAGCCCTGGGGTTCCTTTCCCCACACAGGCGGCCGACCACCAGAGTGGGTCAAGGTGGCAGCCCGCCATGCTGCTCAGCCCTGGGAGCCCTACCACCACTCAGAGGGCCAACTGCCAGAGTGGGTCAACGTGGCAGCCCACCGCGCTGCTCAGCCCAAGGGGCCCACCCCCCCACTCAGGTGGCTGACCGCCATAGTGGGTCAAATTGGCAGCCCGCCACGCTGCTCAGCCCTGGTGGCCGTCTATCCCACTCAGGCGCCGACCCCCAGAGTGGGAAAAAGTGGCAGCCCGCCGCGCTGCTCAGCCCTGGGGGCCCCACCCCCACTCCAGCGGCCCAACGCCAGATATGGAAAAACTGGCAGCCCGCCGCGCTGCTCAGCACTTGGTCCCTCCCCCCGACGCAGGCGGGGGACCGCCAGAGTGGGTGAAAGTGGCAGCCCGCTGCGCCGCTCAGCCCTGGGTGCCCCACCCTGACTCAGGTTGCTGATCCCCAGACTTGGTCAAAGTGGCAGCCCGCAGCGCTGCTCAGCCCTGGAGGCCACCCCACCCACTCAGGCGACGGACGGCCAGAGTTGGTCAAAATGGCAGCCCGCCGCACAGCTCAGCCCTGGGGGCGCCGCACGTAGTTGGCGGCCAACCGCCACAGTGGCTCATAGAGGCAGCCCGCCGCGCTGCTCAAACCTGGGGGCGCCGCCCCCCACTCAGGCGGCCCACCGACAGAGTGGGAAAAAGTGGCAGCCCGCCGCGCTGCTCAGCCCTGGGGGTCCTCCCCACCCACTCAGGCGGCCCACCGCCGGAGTGTTGCAAAGAGGCAGGGCGCCACGCTGCTCAGTCCTGGCGGCCGCCCCAACTCAGGTGGCCGACCGCCAGAGTGGGCCAAAGTGGCAGCCCGCCGCGCTGCTCAGCCCTGGCGGCTCCCCCCACACCCACTCAGGCGGCCGACCACCAGAGTGGCTCAAACTGGCAGCCCGCCGCACTGTTCAGCTCTGGGGGCCGCCCCCCCCCACTCAGGTGGCTGACCGCCATAGTGGGTCAAAGTGGAAGTCCGCCCCGCTGCTCAGCCCTGTGGGCTCTTTCCCCACACTGGCGGCCGACCGCCAGAGTGGGTCAAAGTGGCAGCCCGCCCCGATGCTCAGCCCTGGGGGCCCTTTCCCCACTCAGGCGGCGGACCGCCAGAGTGGGTCAAAGTGGCAGCCCACCGCGCTGCGCATTTGTGGGGCCCCTCCACCCGACTCAGGCGTCCGACCAAAAGAGTTGGTCAAAGTGGCAGCCCGCCGCGATGCTCAGACCTGGCGCCACCCCCAGCTTAGGCGGCCGACCGCCAGAGTGGGTCAAATTGGCAGCCCGCCGCGCTGCTCAGCCCTGGGGGCCCCACCCCCACTCAAGCGGCCGCCCACCATAGTGGGTCAAAGTGGCAACCCGCCACGCTCCTCAGCCCTGGGGGCCTCCCCACACTCATGCGGCCGACCCCCAGAGTGGGTCAAACTGGCAGCCCGTCGCGCTGCTCAGCCCTGGGGTTCCTTTCCCCACTCAGGCGGCCGACCACCAGAGTGGGTCAAAGTGGCAGCCCGCCGCGCTGCTCAGTCCTGGGGGCCACAGCCCCACTCAGGCGGCCGACGGCCAGAGTGGGTCAAAGTGGCAGACCACTGCGCTGCTCAGCCCTGGGGGCCCTGCCACCACTCAGAGGGCCAACCGCCAGAGTGGGTCAAACTGGCAGCCCACCGCGCTGCTCAGCCCAGGGGGCCCACCCCCCCACTCAGGTGGCTGACCGCCATAGTGGGTCAAAGTGGAAGACCGCCCCCTGCTCAGCCCTGGGGGCTCTATCCCCACTCAGGCGGCCGACTGCCAGAGTGGGTCAAAGTGGCAGACCACCACGCTGCTCAACCCTGGCGGCACTCCCCCCCACTCAGGCGGCCCACCACCAGAGTAGGAAAAATTGGCAGCCTGCCGCGCTGCTCAGCCCTGGGGCCCTCCCCCCAAATCAGGCGGCCGTCGCCCAGAGTGTGTCAAAGTGGGAGCCCACCGCGCTGCTCAGTCCTGGGGGAACTCCCCACCCACTCAGCTGGCCGACGGCCAGAGTGTGTCAAAGTGGGAGCACGCCGCGATGCTCAGCCCTGTGGCCCTCCCCACACTCAGGCGGCCGACGACAGAGTGGGTCAAACTTGCAGCCCGCCATGCTGCTCAGCACTGGGGCCCTCTCCCCCGACTCAGGCGGCCGACCGCCAGAGTGCATCAAATTGGCAGCCCGCCGCGCTGCTCAGCCCTGGGGGCCCCACCACCACTGCGGCGGCCCAACGCCACATAGGGAAAAACTGGCAGCCAGCCACGCTGCTCAGCCCTTGTTCCCTCCCCCCCACTCAGGCGGGGGACCGCCAGAGTGGGTGAAAGTGGCAGCCCACCGCGCTGCTCAGCCCTGGGGGCCCTCCCCACCCACTCAGGCGGCGGACCCCCAGAGTGGGTCAAAGTGGCAGCCCGCCGCGCTGCTCAGCCCTCGAGGCCCCACCCCCTATCAGGCGGCCGATGGTCAGAGTGGGAAAAACTGGCAGCCCTCCGCGCTGCTCACCCCTGGCAGCCCACCCCCTACTCAGGCGGCCGACCGCCAGAGCGGGTCAAAGTGGCAACCCACCGCACTGCTCAGCTCTGGGGGCCGCCCCCCCCACTCAGGTGGCTGACCGCCATAGTGGGTCAAAGTGGAAGACCGCTCCGCTGCTCAGCCCTGGAGCTCTTTCCCCACCCTGGCGGCCAACCGCCAGATAGGGAAAAACTGGCAGCCCGCAGCCCTGCTCAGCCCTTGGTCCCTCCCCCCCACTCAGGCGGCGGACCGCCAGAGTGGGTCAAAGTGGCAGCCCGCCGCGATGCTGAGACCTGGCGCCACCCCCAGCTTAGGCGGCCGACCGCCAGTGTGGGTCAAAGTGGCAGCACGCCGTGGTGCTCAGCCCTGGCGCCATCCCCAGCTTAGGCGGCAGACCGCCAGTGTGGGTCAAAGTGGCAGGACGCCGCGCTGCTCAGCCTTGGTGTCCCTCACCCCACTCAGGCGGCCGACCGCCAGAGTGGGGCAAAGTGGCAGCCCGCCGCGCAGCTCAGCCCTGGGTGCCCCACCCTGACTCAGGTTGCTGATCACCAGTCTGGGTCAAAGTGGCAGCACGCCACGCTGCTCAGCCCTGGCGGCCCTCCACACCCACTCAGGCGTTGGACCGCCAGGATGGGTCAAAGCGGCAGCCCGTCGCGCTGCTCAGCCTTGGGGGCCCCACCCACACTCAGGCGGCCGCCGGTCAGAGTGGGAAAAACTGGCAGCCCGCCGCAATGCTCAGCCCTGGGGCCCTCCCCCCAAATCAGGCGGCCGTCGCCCAGTGTGTGTCAAAGTGGGAGCCCACCATGCTACTCAGTCCTGGGGGACGTCCCCACCCACTCAGCTGGCCGACGGCCAGAGTGTGTCAAAGTGGGAGCCCGCTGCGCTGCTCAGCCCTGGGGGCCCTCCCCACCCACTCAGGCGGCGGACCCCCAGAGTGGGTCAAAGTGTCAGCCCGCCGCGCTGCTCAGCCCTCGAGGCCCCACCCCCTATCAGGCGGCCGATGGTCAGAGTGGGAAAAACTGGCAGCCCGCCGCGCTGCTCACCCCTGGCAGCCCCCCCCAACTCAGGCGGCCGACCGCCAGAGTGGCTCAAAGTGGCAGCCCACCGCACTGCTCAGCCCGGGCGGGCCCCCATCTACTCCGGCGGCTGACAGCCAGACTGGGTCAAAGTGGCAACCCGCCACGCAGCTCAGCCCTGGGGGCCCCGCCCCCCACTAAGGCGGCCGACCGCCAGAGTGGGTCAAAGTGGCAGCCCGCCGCGCTGCTCAGCCCTGGCGGCCACTCCCCCACTCATGTGGTTTCAGTGTTCTGTAATTTAACCTAAGCCTTAACGGTTTAGATGCGTTGTTGTGTCGAGGACAGGCACCGAGGTCAGCTTGCCAGGCTTTGCATATCAGCTCTGCCAGCTGGTTCCTGACATGGGGCCTTGGGGAGGTGATTAACCAGGCTGTGTTGTGGGGACTTCCCCGGTGTGAGCACTGAGAATCCCTTGTCCCAGGACCCCATCAGTGCTGGGCACACAGTAAAGATCGGTCCCCCTAAACCTCAGACAAATGATGTCATCTTTCCCCCAGTGTCTCCCTCTAGGAAATGGCAATGATACTGGTATCTGCCCCCCAGGGCTGCGGGGAGGATTAGTGAGGTCATACAGGGAAAGGGCCGCGACCAGCACCTGGCCTGGGCTAAGTGCTGAAAAAAGTTCATTTCCCTTCCTCCTCTCCCTTCCTCCTCTTTAAAATTGTCTTCACTATTCTTGAACTGATAGAATTTCGTATGAACTTTAGAATCTTCTTGCTGAGTTCTCCATAATACCCTGTGGGAACTTATAATTTGGGGGAAAACTACATCCTCACAACATCGAAGCTTCATGTCAGGGCTCGCCCCGTGGCTGAGTGGTTAAGTTCACGTGCTGCACTTCAGCGGCCCAGGGTTTGCCACTTCCGATCCTGGGCGTGGACCTACACACTGCTCATCAGGCCGTGCTGTGGCAGCATCCCATATAGAAGAACTAGAATGACCTACAACTAGCATATACAACTATGTACTGGGGCTTTGGGAGGAAAAGAAAGGCAAAGATTGTCAACAGATGTTAGCTCAGGGCCAATCTTCCTCACCAAAAAACTTTTAAAAAAAGCTTCATGTCATGAATATGGTCATTTCTTTCTTTATATGTTTCCTTTAATGTTACTCAATGAGTTTTAAATAATTTCCTCTCTAAAATTCTTGCACATCTTTGTAAGATACATTTCGAGGTATCCTAAGTACCTCATAGATTTGTTGTTATTCTGAGTGGGTCACGATCTATTTTAGATTTTAACTTTTAAAAATAGAAAATTTTAGGTTTATGCGGAGGGAGACAGACTGGAATAATGAACACGCGTGTCTGTTACTCAGCTTCTACAAGTTCCAGCTCCCAGCCATTCTTGTTTTATCTGTGGAATTGTATCTTTTTTAAAAGTTCTAGTTGGTGTTATCTTTTCAGTATAAATGAGTGCTATTGATTTCTGTATTTTGATTTTGACTGCAGCAGCCTTGCTCCATTTTTGTTAGTTCTAACAGTTTGAGGATTGGCTTCATAGAGCTTCTAAGAGAACAATCACCTGAAAATGACAGTGAATCTTGTTTTTCCCTTTACAGTTCTTATGCGTTCTACTTCTTCTATTTTTCTTCGTTTGTTGGCTAGCACCTCCACTACAATGATGAGCAAAAGTGGTGATTCCAAGTGTCCTCGGGGCTTCTTTTAACTTTAATGAGAATAACTTTTGCTTTCACCACTGATCAAGATGTTTCCTGCAACATTTTGTTTGATGCGTTTTATCATTTTACCATTTCCCTGTACTGCAAGTTTGGTAAAATGTTTGCTGGTTAAGTTTTCGCACTTTTCCTCCCAATCTGTAGGTGTGAGCACTTGTGCATTTGGTGCTGATTCCCTACCCGCCCGGGTTCCTAGCGTAATGCACTTATGTTAGTGGATTTCATGTCGTTAAGCCATCCTGAATAGTTAAGGTAAATCCTCCATGACTTGGATGCTTTGTAAAAATACACTGTTGGATCCCATTTACTAAGATTTCGTTTCAGATTTTAGCCCAATTATAGGGCAATGTTCATAACAACGTTGGTCTCTAATTTTCCGTTCTCCAACTGTCTTTGTTTAGTTTTCATTTCAAAGCTATACTGTTAGCCTCATAAAGTGAGTTAGGGAGGTTCCTTCTTGGTCTGTTCCTAGGACAGCTTATGGATAAGAGGTGATTGTTTTCCCAACAGTGGTTGGAACTTGTCTAACTATCATTGGATCGTGGTGCTCTTTCATCAGAAACCTGACACTTGATTCACTCTCCTCCATGGTTACAGTGCTATTCATATTTTCTCTTTCTTTATGAAAGAATTTTGTTGCATTTTTCTTTTGTAGATCTCTTTTATCTTTGTTTTCTATGTCATTAAGTGTGTCCCTTTTTTCTGCTTTCCTAGAGTTTATACTATTGTTCTGTTTCCAGTTCTCCTTTCTTCTTTTGAAAGGTTATCTGTGTCATTTTCAATCATCCTTCTCTTCTGTTATATCCACACAAGGGGACATTTTCCCTCCAATTCCTGCTGTCACTGGTGCACACATTTTGTTTTCAGTTTTGTGTTATCCAGTCCAAAATAGTCTATAAACTGTATATGATTTTACGATGTAAATTTATTTAGACACGTTTTGGTTTGGTTTGGTTTGGTTTTTCAGACTGGCACCTGGGCTAACAACTGTTGCCAATCTTTTTTTTTTTTTTCTGCTTTATCTCCCCAACCCTGCCCCCCTGTACACAGTTGTAGATCTTAGTTGCAGGTCGTTCTAGTTGTGGGATGTGGGACACCGCCTCAACGTGGCCTGACGAGCGGTGCCATGTCCGCAACCAGGATCCGAACCCTGGGCCGCCACAGCAGAGCGCGTGAACTTAGCCTCTCGGCCACGGAGCCGGCCCCTAGACACGTTTTGATTGGTGTATATGTATGTGTTTCACTTTCCAAATACTTGGAATAAGGTCAATTATCTTTGTTATTGATCTCTGGTTTTGGTGCACTGCTGTCAAAGAAAGTGATCTGTGTCCTGTTGACTCTCGTATGTTTGAAGTTTTCTTTATGAGCTAATGCATGGTTAATTTTTGTAGAAATTACATGTGTGTTTGAAAATAATGTATATGCACTAAGTATTGAGTCTAGAGTTCTACATATGTCAATTAGATTAAGCTTGTTACCTGATGTCAAATCTTCTATCATGATGAATATTTGTCATTCAATATTTCTGTTTCTAAGAGAGGCTTTAAAAATCTAATGTAATCATGGATTTTCCATTTCTCCTTGTAATCTGTCTGCTTTTTCATTATACATTTTGAGGCTGGCTTGTTGACTCCATTCAACTATGTACAGCTTCAGATTTGCCTAAGAAAACTATTGCTGTGTCGCTTTTACTTGATTAGTACTTCTCTGGTATGTCTTTTCCTGTATCTTTACTTCCAAATTTTCCATGGTGTTATATTTCACATGTGTCTGTTATAAACAAAATAGGCCTGGAGTTTTTAATCTTTATAATTACTGCCTTTTAACTAACTAGTTTTATCCATTCACATTTATTGTGACCTTTAATATTTTTGAATTCTTCTTCCATTTTATTCTCTATTTACCATTGCTCTTTTTAAATAACTTTTCTTTTTTCTATCTCCTATTATATTACTGAAGGACTATTTACGCCTACTTCTCTCCGGCTGTATTAGCTTAGAGGTTAACTATTCTGTCTCCACATTTTCAGTAGCACTGTTAAAGTTTTAACATTTGCACTTCAGGTAACAGATCTAAAGGTAATCAATAATTCTGGCCTCCCCCCAAACCATTCTACAGGCTGAGCATGCTGGAGTGCCTTTATTGCTCCTGCCATTTATCATTATTGTTGGCTACCATTTTAGTTCTACCATTTTGAAACGTATCTCATCAAAAACCACACTGGACTGGTGGTGCTCTCTGTTTTTGTTTCTCATGGCCCAGGCCTGTTTTGATTTATCCCGTGTAGCAAGCTCCTCTTCTCCACCACGGCTTCTGGGAAACCTCTTCTGCCTTCTGGATTCAGTTTGCCTCTCACCTAAGTAGTGTTGCATTGAGGTCTATGAGTAGCAAATTCTGTGTATTTGTCTGCTGGGAGAATGTTTGTTCGCTCTTTCTCGTGAGTGTATACAGAACTCCAGGGGACGGTTATGTTCCTTTGGCGGATATGACCTGCAGGATCCCGGGCTCTGCTGTGACTGCTGAGAAGACTTTAGTTTAAGGATGGTTCTTTCACACTAAACCTGCTTTATTCGCTGATTGCTTTTAAGGTTGTTCTTTGTTTTTTTGTGGTTGTGTAGTTTTATTATGTTATTTGATGTGGATTAATTTTTAATTTATGTATATCTGGCTTTGTGGGGCTTCTTAAATACAACCAATTATGGAAAGTTCTTAGCCATTATCTCTTCAATTGCTGTCTTGTGCTTATTTTCTCTAAGCCTCCTTTGGACTTTTATTATACAAAATTGGACCTTATCATTTAGTCATCCTGTTTTTAATGTCTCTTTGTCTCTTTATCACGTTGCTCTATATTCCAGGTGATGTGTCCAAGTCTAAATGCCATTTCATAGTTCTTTCTTGAGCTGTGACTAAATTGCTGTTTAAACTCTGTATAGACTTACTTTGCATTTTTGAATACCTTTAATTTTTCATTTATAGAATTTTTATTTTTTTCTTTTTCAATTTTGCTAGATATTTTAAAAATAACATCTTTTCATGATCTTCCTTTATGGTTTCTATGTATTCTTCTTGGTCTTTAAAACTTTGGACATACATGATGGGAAGGGAAAATCTATGATAATACAGAAACAATGACCAACCCATCACTAGTGAAAGCTTCTAGTGACGAGACTGTGGACTCCAAGCACCATTTCTCATTAACTGCAACCAGGGCTCCTGGGAGAAATGGCTGACTCTAGGTCTGGGACAAGCAATGTAGCAGGTGAGCCTGAAAATCTTGTCGTATCCAAAGATAGGAAGCCATCAACCATAACTCGAGTCTTGTGAAAAGGTCTTAGGATCTAACCTGACTAGGTTCCCATTAGTCAAAGATGGAGCAATTTGAGCATCAAAACTAATAACAGTGACTTGAAAGACACCAAAATATTTGTACAGTCATGCATCACTTAACGACGGGATACGTTCTGAGAAATCCATCCTTAGCCAGTGTTGCCCTTGTGTGAACATCACTGAGTGTACTTACACTAACTTAGGTGGGATAGCCTCCTTCACACCTAGGCTCTACGGTACGAATCTTTTGGGACCACTGATGTATATGTGGTCTGTCATTGATCCAAACGTCATTATGCCAGGTGTGACTGTATTCAGGAATTGACTAGCATGGATTAAAAAAGGCAAACAGAAAACATCCCTTTGGTGGCTCAGGATGCCAGAGAACCAACATCGTCTGTGGAAAATGGGTTAATGAAAAGAGAGATTCAAGCATTTATCCTGACTTCTGTAAGAACCCTACCTTAGGGTATTCAAACAGTTGACGAGAGAAAGTCTCCTTATAGAAATGGGCCAGGTAATGAATGAAGAAGGATCCAATTCTTTCTACTCCTCTGTTTTTTAATACTCAGCCTTTCCATAATAAGATGGATTTTAAAAGAGTCTAATTCAGACAAATAATGTGCCAAATATAACAAAATGTTAATTATTAAATGGGTTGATGGATGTATTAGGGTAGCTATTACCCTTTTCTCTCTACTTCTCCATGTGCTTGAAAAGGTTTCTACTTAAAACTAAAAAGACTTTCACTGGGAAAAACTGAAGTAGGTGCTCACGCTTCAAAACATGGGAGTCACTGTAGAAAAGACTGACGTACTTGCTGTAACAATTATTGATGAAAGCGTATGTGCAGACACCATATTAGACAAATTCAGATGTGATCACCTTGTTGTTAACACCAGTGTTAATCAGCAGGAAGTGAGGTCCAGGGAGCTGTCGCCCAGAGTCACAGGCTGTGCCTGCGGTCAGTCCCAAGCCGATCTCTACCTGTCCTGTGATCTTCCTGGTTCTGGAACATTTACATTTCAGAATCACATCATTTTTCCGGTTTATTCTTGATCATTCCTATGACTTGGGGATGCTTTCTGTGTTCTAGGATATCAAGTGATAACATTCTGTGCTGTGTGTTTGTTACTTGATTTTTGACTTTAAAATGTGTCATTGGGTTATAACATACATTCAGAAAATTGCGTGAATATGAAGTATGCAGCTGCACAAGTGTCACTTATGTCTTGTGGACAGGTTTCTGGACCCCTCTCTCCCTGGCCCAGTGGGTGAATCTCGCCCGCAAACTGCATAGGCGTTAAGTCAGTCCGATAACACCCACGCTGTGCTGCGCAGGAGCCGTGCAGGCCGTCTTCAGCCTGTGTCACACGACCTTGCGTCCCCACGTCTCATGACTGAAGAAGCCAGTTGGACCTCTGCAGAGCAGGAAGAGGTGAAGGGCAGCTCGCTCTCACCCTCCCCCGCTGCATTGCTTAGAGATTGTGGGAATAGTTAACGACCCTGGTCCTCGTCTCCCTCCACACGTAGATAACGTCAGCGTCTCTGAACTTGTTTGATGTGTGACTGAAGATGCTTGTTTATGTCACCCAGATGCACCGTATCCTTTTTTGACATAGAAGAAACTTGGTCACAAATTTTTTCCCTCTTCTCCTCTTCCCTGCATAGTACACTGACTGCTCACACCCTCAGAGCAGTCCCCTCAGAGCACCCTGTGGAACTGGTTCTCGGGGTCCCACTCCTCACCCCGAGTATTGAATGAACTCCATCACTAATGTCACCAGGACCTTTCACTCAGTCAGCAGCATACAACCTGTGTACCACCGCCCAGGGCAGGATGTAGAATATTTCCCATGCCTCCACCCCTTGTGCCCCTCCCTTGTCACAACCCTCCTCCTGGGAAATGGCTGTGCTGAGGTCTACCACCAGAGATAGAAGTAGGATCCTAGTGGGTGGTCTTTTCTGTCCTGCTCTTTCACTCATCATGATGTCTGGGAGAGTCACACTGTTGCTGCAGGTGGCAGGAGCTTATTGCTTTTTGTTGCTGTGTAGTATTCCATTGTGTAAATATACTCAAGTTACCTATCTATCCTATTTGATGGAAAGTTGAGGTTGTTTCCAGTTCTCCACTATTGTGAGTAGAATGGTGATGAACATTCCCAGGATTTGGAAAGGTACAGGGAGTGTGACGCTGGGGTAAGAATGTGCCAGGAGATAAATGGAAAAGAATACAGAGTCCACAGATAGACTCACAAACATGGGCAACTGATCTTTGTCAAAAGATCAGAGGCAATTTGATGGAGAAAAGTTAGTCTTTTAAACAAATGGTGATGGCACAATCGGGTGACCATATGGAAAAAACTTAACAAAGACGCCAACTTTTCACATGACACAAATATTCACAAAAATTGTTCATGGATGTAAACATAAACTGTGAAACTATCAAAATTCTAGAACTAGCAAAGGAGAAGATATGACCTCAGTTTTCATAATGACCTTTTATCTTCAACATTGAAAGAACGAGTCTTCAAAGAAACATCCAGTTAAGGTGGACTTTGTTAGAATTAAAATTTTCTACTCTGTGACAATCACTGTTAAGAGAAGAAAAAGACAACCCTAGACTGTGCAAAATCTTTGGAAGAAGCCTATTTAAGAAAGGGCTTGTATTAAAATGTACAAAGCATCATAAATTCAACAATAAGAAAACAAACATTCCAATGAAAAATGGGTCAAGATCTGAACAGACACCTCGCTAATGAAGGTGTAAGCATACAATAAGCATGTAAGAAGATGCTCAAAATCACTTATCATTAGAGAGAAGCAAGTTGAAACAAAGTGAGACGCCTTGACACACAAATAGACGAGATCAATTCACGGCTGGGGGGTAGGACAGCACAGACTCTCTGTCGTCACTGCTGCCCATGCCGAGTGGTGCGGCCACTGTGGAAGACACTGGGCACTTTCTTACAGAGCTAAACATCATCTTAACACGTGATCCCTCAACCATCTTCCTAGGCATTTACACAATGTTTTCAAATAGAACGTCAACAAAAAAGCCAGCACACATATATAGACTGCACCTCATTTATACAGGCAGGGAACTTGAATGAACAAAGATAACCTTCCATAATTGAAAGGACACCCAAATGAGGTACATCCATGCAATGTAATGCTATCAGGTGCCAACACTGAAAGAGCTATCAAGATGAAAACACATGGAGGAATCTCAAATTCACCTTTCTAACAGAAAGAAGCATCTGCGAAGGCTGGGTAGAGTACGGTCTCATTGATATGGCATTCTGCAAACACAAAGCTATCAATTTGATCCACAGATCAGCTTCCCAGAGCTGTGCAGGGCTGGGGTCGGGGGAGAGGGATGAAGAGGTCAGGAAATCCGTGTGATGCTTTAATGGCGGATACTTGCCTCTCTGCCTTTGACGAAATCCCCAGATTTTTACAGTGGAAAGAGCAAATCTTGACTTACACAAATTAGTAAAAAGATTTAGGTGGGTGGATCCTTGGATGGCATGCAGATGAGACTAGAGAGTCTAACCGTATTGAGAATGGAAGAAACAAACTCACTGCAAGTGGTGGGGGAAGTGGTGCTGACCTAAGGACCTTTGGAAATGACTGGAATCTGTACAACTACAAGAAAAGACACCGAGCAAGCAGAGAACCCTACTTGATAAAGTTCTTTCTCAACAGTTACTGGTTAATAACTGTGAGGCCCCTATGCATCTAGACCGGGATTGGAGAAAGGACTGAGTGGTCGTCAGACGGCAGGAGCCAGGGTTCCACTACTGCAGGGGCAGGTTTCGGGGAGGGCAGGGCGCGGGCTGGAGGGCTCCATGTGGCCATGCGTTCGACTGGGAAGCCGTGCTCTGAACTGACGTTGACCTTAATCTAAACATGGCTGTTTCCATATAGACACATATACAGCAGACAGTGTACACACGGTAAGGTCAGCACACCAGCCTAACTTAAGCATCCTGCCACCGAGAGGGCCAAGAAGCAAGGACACCCCGGAGCAACCAGCACACTGAGCTCACAGATGCACGTTTTTAATGCCATGGTCTCATACAATGAGCCAGTGCTCCTTGAGGAAAAGGCTGATTCCAGGCTGAGGCTGAGAAGGTGCAAGACAATGCTGCAGAATCCTGTAGAAAAGTAAGGAGGCGTTATATCCCCAACTAAAATACACAGGCGCCATAGTTTTCCATCACATTTATGTCGTAAGAATATTTAAGCATTAAAACCTACCCGGCGGTGTAGTGGCTGAGTCAAATGCTTCATTTCGGCTGCCCAGGATTCACAGGTTCAAATCCTAGGCGCAGACTTATGCCCTGTTCATCAAGCCATGCTGTGGTAGGTGTCCCACAGACAAAAGAGAGGAAGATTGCCACACATGTGAGGGACGCTGGAGGCAGAAAGAGGCAGCGGAGCTCCATCGGGACAAGGAGCGGTCTCATGCCCGCCAGCGTGGCTCTGAGAGTTTGAGAAAGAGGCCCTTTCAGAATCAGTGGGGGCATCACTTGGACATTTGTTCAGTTAAGAAAATGGTCTATTCAGCTGAAACACTTCAAAATCAGAGCGATGTGCATGGAGCAAAGGTAGTTGGTGTTGGTTTCTGGCCCGTGTGCGCTCACGCCCCCATCCATTCGCTGAGTGACTGAGCTTCTCCACATGAGCCGCAGCGGCTCCTGGGCCCTTTGCACTTCAGGTTCCCCATACAATGCACAAGTTAGCATGGGATCTCTGTGCATCCTTCCAGCTCCGTCTGCCTCATTGCTACATTCACATAAGGACACATTCCACTAGGGAACTATTGTTGCCGTCGTTAGGACACGAAAAACGCATCCTGGGCCCTCCTGAGAGGTGCTGCCGGGCCTCACATGCCTCCTGGATGCAGGGTTCAGTGTGGTTGGCATGCCCTCTGTGGGCCATGGTCACACCAAGCCCGTGCTCAGCAGCTTTTCTCACATCCCGGTCCCAGGCCACAGGGCGAGGAAGGGGCAGCAGGCCAGCAGGCACTGGGGCCTGAACCACTCAGCAGGTCAGCACTCCCGTTTGAATCCACGCTTGGGGTGGACACCAGGGAACAAGCACCCTAGGCTCCCCTGGGCTCCTGAGGTGTTTTGGGTGCCCCTTCCCTGCCCCCTTGCTCCATACCCCATGCCCTGGGAGCCCTTCCACCCAGGACATCAGGAGGCTTAGCCCCTCCAGCCTGGCTATGGGACCCCCGAAGCCTCGTGGTCGTGTCCTCCTGGCAGGGAGCCTCTCTTTTTTCTGGAAATGAACTCCAGTCGTGCTGGCTAAGGGCTCCAGCCCTGTTTGTTTGAGGCTCCATCTGTCGCCCAGGCTGCATGCCTGCTGCTCTCTGAGACGGGGCCCCGTTTTCCTTAATGTGCCCTGTTGTTCACCACAAGCTCTCTGGGCCTCCAACTCCTGCCCGCTCCAGGCTGTGTACTGTCTGCTCCCACCCCTCACACCCCTGTTACTGGGCTCTACCTTCTGCTGGGAAACCCACCAGTTGGCTTTGACTGGTCTGTGGACACTCAGCACTGCCCTGGCCTCTGTTCACCTCTGTTTCCATCACGGTGGACACCCAGCTCTGTGTGACAACCTCACATCCTTCCAGCCATCCTCAGCTCCCCACGAGTCCTGGTCCAGCTCCTTCTTTCACACCTCCTACCATCCAGGGTGCTTTTAAACAGCCTCTGAGTACCACAGACAAGCTGCCACTCCCCCAGGCCACCTGCTCTGATGCTAGCCTAGGTCCCTGCATCTCGGCTGCTTCCAGGAGGAGGTGCCTCCTGGGCAAGGCCCTGAGTGACCACCTTAGTGTAGTCATGCTCAGAAACTCAAAACCAGGTCCTGCTTCCTGTGAGCTCGTGAAGATTCTGGAGACATGGTCGGAGAGCTGACGCTGACTTCCCAAATCTGCTCCCAGGCCATTCCAAAATGTCTGCCCCTGAGAGAAGGCCCGACTACCCAGCAGTTGTCCCCTGCAATGGGGTGGGATGGCACTCATGGCACGAGAACTGCGGGGAGCAGGGACGTCTCCCTTGGTCTATTTCACTCTCTTGGCAAAAAGACCACAGACCAGTGAAGAGTTCTGATGATGAAACTTTGCCCAGTTCTGACTCCCACTCTCTGTGGTCAGGAGCAGCCTTGGGGGGATGCTTGTTAAGAAACAGCTAGTGAGACTACACGGCAGAACTTTGTGTCACTGAAGAACGTCGTAGTGTCTCCCACCAGGACCATTTAACTGTGTGACGCTATTCTTCTCTGGCACAAAATGTGCCCCCAATCCAACAAGATTCCAGTTGCTCCTTCGTTTCTGGGCCTGATGGTGGGTGGGATAGAAGGAAATTCATGACTTCAGCCTCTAATCTGGTAGGACAATCAGGCACACACTGAGCTCTCTCTGTCTCTCACGGCCAAGGGGGGGGACCAACTCGGAACTGACCTTGGCCCTGGTCACATCGAGGACAACAGGTTCCCTGCATCAAGATGGAGTCCCTGGGTAAGCCATCTGTCTGAGGGGGCAGAGATGCGGTGGGCAGGCATTCTAGTTGCGGGCAAGAAAAGCGGAGGTGAGGGAGCAAGAGAGCCCAGGCAGGTTTGAGGAGGACAGGCCAGATGGTGTGGGTGACAACGGCCAATTACTCCTCCTTTCTGTGCTTCCTCTACGTTATTAAAAACCTGGGATATTACCCACAACACTCCAAATTATTCTGAGGGCAAAATGAGTGGATACGCACAAAGACTCTTAACCTAGACCTCTTGCCTTCCCCGGCCCTGCTCAGCCCTGGGTCCTGGCGCTTCTCTTGCTCTTGGAGGTAAAGCATGGTCTGCCGTGTAGCCAGTCACGTTCTTGGATGGCTGTGCCCTGTCAGGGAGGCCGTGGGCAACCAGGATGTGTGCTCCGTCCCTGCCGCAGCCTGAAGGCCACGCTGGCAGAGGCCAGGCCCCCTGTGTGTCTGAGGGCCACTGGCAGCCTCCATCCAGAGGGGAGAGCTCTGAACTGCTAAACAAGTCATCTGGGTCTTGCTGTGACTGGGTGTTTCCGTGGGAGCACGTTCACAATACTCGGCGGTGACCCCTGAGCTGCCGATCACCGGGTGGGGACTCTGGGTGAACTCAGTGCAGTGGCTCTTGTCCACCCATACTGCCAGCCCTTCAGGATTTAAACAGGCAAGGCCGTGTCCATGGATGCCCAGAGATCATAGTTGGGTGGCACTCCCCTGGAGGACATCCCTACACCTGCCCCTCTCAACCTCAGCTTTCAAAGCCCCCAACAGAAATGGCTCACACAGCCCAGGAGGTAACCACAGCACAAGACTGCGGATGAGAGCACAGCCATCCCAGGGGCAAAGGTCTATGGGCTCGGGCCCAGCCAGAACGTAGGACAAGTCAGGAATAACATGACTCAGGGTGTGACGGACGGAGCTCCCAGACCAAGGACATCAGCACCACACAGACCCGGAAGTCACCTTGGTCAGCAAGGGACCGAGTGGGGGTTTCGTCTGGCCAGGTACATGGACCCTTATCCCACCTGTCAGAACCCATCCTGGTCCATCAGGCCAGCCAGGGAGGAGTGGCTGTGAGGCACCTGAGGGAGGGTGGGGCCTTGAGGGGACTTCTGACTTGACAAGAGTGAAGAAGGAAGTGCAGGGGCTGGGGTCCTGGGTCCCAGGGAGCAGGAGGGTGTCGGGAACGGGGCCCAGCTGGAGCCTGGACGGCTGCACCACAAGTGTTCCCCTGGAGAGGAGACGAGCAGGGAGAGGACTTCGGAGCCAGGGACAAGTTCCCAGCAGGATTCCAGGCCAGGGAAAGGGTGAGCATGGAGCCCCAGGGGGACACTGAGGAGGGGAGGTCCTGCCTGCCCAAAGTCCCTGCACAAATGACCTTCCCCTGGCCTTGTCCTCTCCACACGCACGGTTTGATCTCCTTACGTGTTTTCCCCACTTAGAGCTGATGCGTTTCCAGAGGCTGAACTAGAAAACTACAAGTTCCCAACATGGGGTCCAGAGACACGTCCACAAGAGACGCAGGAAATGTTTCCTCTCCCTCCAGAGTGTGGACGGGCAGCCCCTCTCCTGGGGCACAGAGTGGGCCTGGCAAGTGGTGGCTTTAGGGCCCCCCACATTTCCGTGGTGGATGCTCGGCCTGAGAAAACACCTCGACCTCCCATCTCAGGGGTCTGAGGGGCTGTCTCTGCTCCTGGCCCAGCTTCACGATGCTGACACGGACCTGTCCTCTGAGGAGAGGCACTTGGCGGTCTCCTTCAGCAGCCAGGGAGGGGCTGCACCTTCCCCCTCTCCCACACACAATAATCGGATGACTGCAAAATGTCTTACTCCAGTGAGGGATCTGAGAGTCTGGACAGCGTTTAAATTAGCACAGAATGTGAAAGAACCACCACTCCCAGGCTCTAAGAGAAACAGGACTTTAATACAACAGTCTGCAAATCTGGCATGAACTATTTACAAGCAGTGATTCTCACCCCTACAGAGATGGAAATTGGCCTCAGGAAGGGGTGGCAGGCGGTGGGGCCCCTGCACCCTGAGTGCCCCAGCTGGGTCCCTGCTGCTAAGGAAGAGGTCATACGACAACGGGACGCTCACTCCCTCCTCAG
The DNA here is from genome assembly GCF_041296235.1 of Equus asinus. Taxonomy (NCBI): domain Eukaryota; kingdom Metazoa; phylum Chordata; class Mammalia; order Perissodactyla; family Equidae; genus Equus; species Equus asinus. Next base: position 61,214,239 of record NC_091794.1, read on the forward strand.
CTTCATGATGGCCATGCTCTCTGGGCCTGGAGAGATTTGCTGGCCAACTAGCACCGGGGCTCCAGCTGGCAGGACAGGCTGTAGCTACAGGATAGAGTGGCACCTGTGAGCCTCCCACAATCCACAGCCCTGGTGTCCCTCCCGGCATCTGCCCAGCAGCTGGAGCCCAGCTTCCCCAGCCATCGCCATGCGACAGGTCAGGGCTGACAAGGGAGTCATGGACTCAGGCTCTCCGGACTGGCCAGCAGGGAGAGTGCACCTGTTCCTCCCCATGTCCTGTCCAGCCTCACCTCTCGTCCTCACTGAGCTGCTCCATGTCCCAGAACCAGGCCCTGAATCGCTCCTGGGGCTCTAGGTTGTAATTCTCTGCAGCCTCCTGGAGCTGCACGATCTCCATCATCACTTTGTGCTCCTGGCACCAGAGGGAGGAGAGGATGCAGACAGAGCCTGCTGGGGATGCTGCAGGGTCTTCAGGGGGTGAGGAGTGGGGCAAGGGGCTGGTCCTGGGTCCTTGCTCACATGGGACCCTCCTTCCCTCCAATTCCACGCAGGACCTACCTGTTCTCAGAGATGGGTAGAAGCCCCTCCCACAGGAAGTTTTGCTTGATGCCCAGCGCTGCCCCCACCCCCCCACTGGATGGGTCTCCTGATTCTCTGTCATCCAACACTCTCAGTAAATGTAAGATGCAGCGGGTGGTGCCCAGGAGAGTTCCGCCCAGGGGCGTCTCTGGTTTCCACGCCCCTCTCCTCCCTGACATGGAAGGCCACAGCTGCTCACCTTTTTCTTTTTCTCGTGGTTGATCTCATTGCCCTGGAAGGCAGACAGCAAAAGTCCATCAGAACGAGCCCCCTAGCTATGACCAGCCCCCGTGCACACCCCTTCTCATGGTGCCCAGCTCCAGGTCCAGGAGGGGGCTGGGCCTGACAGAAAACAGGACCTGGACCCAGGCCAGGCTCTGGGCTCCAGAGAAGGGAGGACATGGGGGCCGACACTCAAAGACCCTGTAGCCCAAGCCCCTCCGATGACGGACAGGGAGGCTGAGTCCTCAGGCAGGCAGGGACAGCTCCATCAGTGTGCTGCCTGACTTGGAGGCTGACTTCTCTCTCGCCTCCAACAAAGCCCATGCAGCTCTGCAGGCGGGCAGCTCTGCTGCTTCGCCAGCCTGGGGACCCGGGACGGGCTCCATGTGGAGCCTTCGTTCCCTCATCCCTAAGAGGGGCACACTGTCCCAGCCCACAGGGGAGCCTGGGAGGCTGTCATGACAGGAAGTTACCACATTCTGACCACTCAAGTCTTGGTACTGGGACTGTGTCTTCCCAAGTCCCAACCTGGTCATCCCCTTCTGGCCCCCGGCCTCACTCACATTTACGTAATCCTCCATGGCAGTGTCCAGCATGATCAGGTCAGTTAGCATGGTGCCCAGGAAGGGGACGATGCCCTGTGCCATTGGGATTAGATGGGATGAGGCCCTGGTCTCAGGTGTCCCCATGACCCTCCCCTGAAAACTCCTCATGCTCAGCCTCCTGGCCCAGCCCAGGGTCCCCACACGGAGCAGCCTCAAACCCTTTATAGCCAGCCCTCAATCCCCACCCCTCACCGTCCAAGAACACCAGACTCCTCCTGGTCACCTCCCAGGGCCTGCTTTTGGCTGGTCACAGGGCCTTTAATCCTTGGCCCCTCCACTCTCCCGACCCATCCTGCTGCAGCTCCCCAGGCCCTCCTCCTGGTCACTTCTAAGGGCGGGTGTCAGGCTCTGCGGCAACAGGAGGAGGGCTGCAGGAGGAAGGCCCCCTCTCTGGATTGGAGCCCCCAGCTGGGAGGGCAGAGTCCCCTCCTCTGACCTTGGAGCGCCTCCCCACAGGCGCACTCACCTGCTGCTGCTGCCTCTTCCGGCCTCTCTGCAGGGTCCTCAGCAGGGTGGCAAACTTGGAGGGCTGCTTCTGCCAGGATTGAGGACAGGGTCAAGGAGGCCATCCTCCCCTCACCCCACTTCTCCTCAGCCCCTCTGACCTCAGCCCTGGACGTCTGAACCAAGTCAGCTGGTACCCATGCTACTCCATCCTCCAGCACACTCTGATTCTAGAACAATCCTAGCTCCAACACTCTCGCTGTGTGACCTTGGGCCGAACGCCTGTCCTCCTTGAGTCAGCCTCCTCATCTGGAAAGTGTGACAACTCACCCTACCTCTCAGGGTCTCCTGAGGACTCAGCGTCAGTGACAGTCTACATGGTTCTGGCTCTCACCCCACCCGGCGTGAAAGGGTGGGGCGGGGCTGAGAGGACACTTCGGTTTCTCTTTCATGTGAAGCCTATGAGGTCCACTCAGGAAAGATCCACTGAGCACCACCAGTTTCCTGGACACTTCCCATAAGCCACCTGGGCACCAGTTACTGCTGACTAGGACCCAGGTGAGTGTTCCTGACAGGGACAGACTAGGAGGGACGGTGGTAGGGCCAGTGGGGAGTCACACATGCACAAACATCTGTCATGCTCCAGCCATTCAGACTCAAGGCTGGGCAGCCCATTTGTCCACCTGGCCTGGGGGAATGCCTGGCAGTGCCCATCCCGAGGGCAGGCAGGGTGCCCTCCTCGTGGAGAAGTGGTGAAGACAGAAGGAGCAGTGGGGGCCTGGCTTCCTAAAGACACACTGAGCTGCTTCAGGGAAGAAACATACGCCCGTCCACCCCATGCACGCAACAGCCTGGAAGAATCTAAGTGCTGACAGCGTGGACCAAAATGGAAGGCAGCCCCTGCTCCACCGGCCAGCTCAGCATCCCCTCCGGGATCAGCCCAGACACCCCCACTTCCTGCCGTAACCGGGGCTTCCCACCCCACAAACACCTCCCCCACCTGCCCATGGACCAAACATACCCCATCTTCCTGTTCATCCAGGGAAGACTGGAATTGTACACAGAAACTCCAAGTGAGAAATGACCGTCCACATCCTGCCCCTTCCCCCTTTCCCACACCCCGCCTCTCCCTCCACATGCCAGCCTCCACTCTACCTTGATGAGCAGCTCCCAGCTAAGGGAGTTGTCCTCATCACAGAGCTTTTTAAATTTTCGGCAGCTCTTCCTGAGGGGGGAAAGGAGGAAGGAGAAACTCAGGAACAATGGGGCAGGGTGCATAAGTGCAAGTCCCTTCTCGATGAGAATCTGGAAAATCCAAACTGCCCGAATGAGGATTTTCGTGGGGGTCCTCTGAGCACTGACGTCACCATGGGACTGCAGAGGGGGCTCTCATGTTGGTCACCTGGGGCTGCCACTCCCTTTTCTATGCAGCAGCTGTATTTTGACCAGTTTGGTTTCCCACTGGGCACAGAGTTCTGTTGCTGTATGGCAAACACTTGAAAATCTCCACTTTGGTTCAACCTACTATGTGACATCCAGGGAACCTGATTCCTGAAGCAGAACTGGGGGCCTAAGTTGCCAGTGAGGATCAGGGACACTGCACACCCACCCAGGCCCTGTGCCCAGGGCTTACTGCCACCCAGGAAGCTCCAGCTGACGAGAGGGCAATGGCAGACACGCGGGAGCTCCCTCCTCCCCCTGGTCCTCCTGTGGAGAGGCCTCCCCACCTGGACACTTTCCCCCAGGTCTTCTTCAGTCTGTGTATGGGCACGCTCTGCAGAGCCGAGAGGACTGCGTGCAGGGAGGAGATGTTCCTCAAGGCTCGGCACTCCTGAGGAGGGAGAGGAGGAGCTGGGAGGGGGAGCAGGAGCCCTGTCTGCTCTGGCTTCAGTCCCCCTCCCTTCCACTCTCCCCTCCTGAGTGGGACAGATGGCCAGGGTGCCAGGGTGGGCACAGGTGGACCAAAGAGTAACACTTCCAGGAGGAGGAATTTCGCTCAAAGTAGGAAGGAGCCAGGGAGGAAGTGAGCATCCCACCCCTGGGACATGCGAGTCAAGGTCAGTGTGCCCTTGACAGGAAGGACCTAGCGACTGTGCAGGGGCTTAGAGTGCAGCCTTCAGTCCTGAGAGCTGATCAAGGAGAAGGGGCAGTTCCACGGCTCTGGAGAGGGTCTCCCCCCGCATACCCTGGCCACCTCGATCCACCGCTCCAGAACCTTGGCCCTGCCCCGGGCCGTCACGTTTGGGTCCCCAAGGCAGGACGTCATGACACACTTTACTACTCTGTTGAACTGCACCACTGTGGCCCAGACGGTGGGTGCCACGTTCTCATGTCCGGGCCGGTTTCTTTTGCCCCAGGTGGAGCCCAGACACTCAGAGGGCTCGACGTTCTTGAACACTTCCTGGGGAGGAGGGGGAGTGTCACTCAGCCCTGCCACAGCCCAGCTTAGTGTCCAAGCAGGAGTCACCGGTCTAAGGAGGGGCTCAGGAAGCTGAGGATGTGTTCTCAGCGTGGTGGGAGCCCCTCGCTTTCATTGTTCTTCCACTGAGAGCACCCAGCACAGGAGGACCCGGGACTCCAGACTGGTGGGGAAAGGACAGGAGCATTTACACACAGCCCACCCCCACAAACTGCAAGCTCCAGAGGGCTGCTCCGCTTGGCTCCTCCCAAGGGGGCATCTCCCTGCATCCTGAGCATCCTTGGTCCCAGGCCCCATTCCGCTGCACATTGCCCTGTGCCAGCTACACCCACGGGCTTTGTCAGGTTGTCTCCCTTTTAGTGAAGTACACGTCTGGTGCATCACAAATGCTGAGGCTGCTGAGCATCCCGAGCAGATGGCTGGGCCGCCTGAGTTCCTGGCTGCACACAGTGAGTTCTCCTCCCCGACCTCTCGGGCCAACCCCCACCAGGCTTCCTCTGTGTTCTACTTCACTCAATGTGCTCAGCCCCTCTGTCCAGCAGGGCCTCTTGGTCCCCATCTCTACAGTGTGAGGGTGGAACACGAAGGCTGGGGAGTTGCCCAGATCCCATGGTTGGGAAGTGGTGGAGCTGGGATTGGGACCCAGGTCACAGGAGCCGCCACAGGGAAAAGCAGGTCTGGGCCAGCTGATGGCATAGGGGTGGCCTGCCCCACCCCGCCCTGAGAGCCCGGGTGCTCACCGCGTCAATGGCCGTCAGCTGTTCTGCCACCTCCCTTGGGGAGAAGGCCATGAGGCTAGGCTTCCCATCGGGCTGCTTCTTCCCGGTCACTCGACAGGGGTGGGAAGCCTCTGGAACCGGAGCTGATTCTGCGGCTGTTACTGGAGCCTGAGGTGGAAATCCCAGCAGACCCCTTGGTCCCGTTGAGTCCAGTTCAGGACCTGGCACTTGGGCTGGGGCTGCTGATGGCACTCGCTCGGGGTCTGGAGCAGCTGAGGGCGCTGCTGCCGGTTCCAGCGCTAGAAGTGACGGCAGAAATAGAACTGGAGTTCCGTCCAGCTCCAGATGTGGCCCCTTTTCTGCCTCTGCACCTGGCAGAAGTGCTGGAGCTGGGGCAGGAGATGGAGAAAGAGAAAGGGTCAGCTACATAAGTTGCTTTCCATGTGCCTTTCCCCAAACAGGAAAGATCCCACTGTCTTTCAATGAATCCCCAGTCGTGACCCACCCACTGGGGTAGTCTTCCAAGCCTACGGTCTCCCTTACCCTCTGTCTCCAACTCAGTGGCCTGGAAAAGGTCCACCTGGATGAGAAGAGGGGTGGCCTGGTGCTTCAGGACTGAGCCAGGCAAGAGGTCCTGGAGATACGCCAACGTCAGGTTGATCCTGGAGTGGCGCAGCATCTGCCACATATCCTGGGAGTTCTCCTGAGGCCGGGGGCCCCAGATGGGAGAGAGGGCACTGGGGAGAGGCATGTGTGAAGAGAGTCACAGGCCTGGCCTGCTGTTCCACACTGTGTTCCCACAGCACCTTCTCTGTGCCTGAGCCCCAGAGGGTGGACCAGCCACTCCAATCCCTGGGTGGCTGTCCTTGCACTGGAAGGCCTGGTCATCAGCCAATCTAACAGAGAGCCTGTGTGAGTCTGGTCTTCCACCTGACACTCTTTTCCCAAAGGGCCTGGACATAGCCTGCCCCATCCTCCACGCTCGAGCATCAGGACTGAGGTTGGAGGCAGATTTGTGACCAGGCTGCTCACCACCTACTGTTCTGGGCCCCAGTGGCGGTGCTTAGGAGAGGTGCCTGTACAGAGGGCAGGGAGAGGGAGAGGGAACTGTGGAAGCGAGGAGTCTCTCAGTGGCCGACTCAGCCCAGCCTCTCCTCTGCTTCCCATGGCGGGACTGGCACCCCATGAACAGGTCTCTTTGATTCATTTCCTCCTGTAGGGAAGACCGCAGACCTCAGGCCTCCCACAGAAACCCCAAGAGGCGTGAGATCCAGGGTCTGCCGGTCCATCCATAGCCACAGTCCCCATGGTCTCCTAGCCCCTTCTGTGGACACAGGAGGCCCTCCCTCTGGACCCAACACCACTCATGGTCTTAGTTGGTCCTTGAAGTCTGTCATCGTGGTCTGACTATGAGAGGATGCGTCCATATCTAGAGGAGGCCAAGAGGGTGTGACATCTAACGTCCTCTGGGCATGAATACTCATGATGCCCAGAAGTGAGCTTCTAGCTCTCAGGCTAGAATTGAGCCCCAGGGAGAGTGTCTGCTTCCTTCATTGGACACCCTTAGTGTGTAGGAAAGGGTACGAGTGTAGTAGGAGCTTAACATATAGTATTGAATGAATGAACCCCATCCAGAGCCTTCCCAGAATTCTGAGTGGGCCTGCGTCTCCTCTGCTGCCCACAGAGACCACTGCTCTGGCCGCACCGAAGACAAGGACCAGGATCAGCTAGATGGACTCGCTAAATTGTCTTGCCAATAGGAAAACAGTTTGCTTTCATGTACTTTTCCACACTCAGGAAGGCCACAGGCCAGCGAGGGGAGAGGCAGGGAGTCTCCTCACTGGCGACGGAAGCTGTAAGCATGAGGACACGCAGCATGAGCAGCAGTCCCTTCTGTGGAGTCCGGCACCAGGCAAGCGTCTGCCGTGCTGTCTCCCGTGATTTCCTTCAGTGACCCTGTGAGGTTTACCCTCTTACCACCCCACTATTCGGATGAGCAAGGTGACGCTCAGAGAGGTGTGGGGACGTTCCCAAGGCACACGTTTATTAGGTAGGAGACTCCCTGCTGTGCTGTGGAGGGGTGGGCACTCACCTCTGGAGCAGCTGGTCCAGGACCTGTGGGGTCGGGTAGAAGGCCTGGTACACACACGGGAAGGTGGTGACGGAGATGGATCTGCCGTGGAAAGATGGTTGCAGGCAGCCTACCACCTTCTGCACTGCGCCTGCCTTGAGGGTCCGCATCGTGCGGGCCTCAGCCACGGACAGGGTGGGTTCCTTGGCATACCACGTGGACAAGGAGGGACACAGAGTCAGTGGAGTCACCATGAACCACCAGGGGCATCAGGGTCTGGAGCTCAGACCAGAACCTCCCAGCACCTCAGGAAGTTGTGCAAGAGGGACGAGAGCCCGCCTTGAAAATGGTTTTGGACTTAAAAGTACAATTTGATTTTTAGGGGAATGACAAACACTCAGTACCTTCAAGGCATTCTGTGACCTGAGGAACAATTGTACCTCTGTGCATTAAGAGCCTGAGGTAAGAGCATTATCCCAGGGAGTCATCAATGAACATCCCCACCACAGACAGGAGCAAAGAGATGATTAGTGACCTTCCGCCAATCTGCGGTTCTATGTCATGGCAGACCTGGAAAACTTAGAGTCTATTCGGACACGCTTAAAATGTGCCCTGCAGTGTTGGCTCAAATGGCAACAGAATTGGGTCATGTCAAGGTCCAACAGCATCGAAAGGCTGAATCACTGTGCAAAATGTCCTCCTCTGTGGAATATGATGAAGTCACTTAAGGCCTCAGCTCCTGACCTGAGCGGCCTACAATGAGTTGCCGTGTTCTGTGCAATGACAAGTAGCAGAGAAATGTATAGGATCCTGTAATCCCACCGCCATCCTCTTTATGTGTAAATCAGCCTAGCAAGTGTGATGATTCGTGAGGCTTGGAGAAGGTCTGCAAGGACAGTGGCCTGAGTGCTACACAGCTTCACAGCCGGGTAGTTACATCAGTCAAAACAGGAGCAAAATGCTAAGGTCCTCATGGCCTCGTGAAAAGTGATAACAACATTAAACATTTCCTCTATGGCTCCAAGAAACGTGAAGAGTGTCTTTCCACCATACCCCACAGCTGGCTCAGGAGGAGAGGAGGCCCAGACTCCTTCAGGAGCAAGGCCGTAGGACACTCCGTTGGGAAAGCCCTGTGAGGGCCCCAGGGGTGTGCTCAGATTCAGACCTGGGTTCCAGGCCCACGCTGAACATCTTGGGGGGGTGGGGGTAAAGACCTTCTGCTCCTGCTCTCACCTCAGACCGGCACAGGATGCTGCTGGTGGCCTGCTGCTCCTGCCCCTTGACTAGGGAGGGAGAGAAGTCGAACCCAACACATAACTCTTCAAACATCTCCTGAGTGGAGTTCTGGAAAGACAATGCCCGGCAGACGGGCCAGGAGGCATCAGGAGCCTGCTGGACATCGCCATAGGGGGACACCCCCATGAGAATTTCTGTTCCCTAGTTCAGGCACAGATGGACATCTGCACAGACATCTGACCAGGGAGGGAACTAGATGAAACTTCTAAGGCTGGGGATTAACACAAGGGCAGAGGAGCTTGATCCCCAGCACCCACCTGCTCAGGTTGCCAGCCTGGGGTATGAATATCACAGACTCACCAGTTTTACAGCACGTAACAAACTGCTCTGATTCGAAGTGTTTTGTGAGATGACAAGGTGCAGAGAAATGTATAGAATCCTGTAATCCACGCCCATGCTCTTTGTGTGTAATCAGCCTAGCAAGTGTGATGATTTGTGAGGCTTGGAGCAGGTCTGCAAGGACAGTGGCCCTGAGTGCTACAGCTTCCCAGCCGGGAAGTTACATCAATCAAAACAGGAGCAAAATGCTAAGGTCCTCATGGCCTCGTGAGAAGTGACAACAACAGTAAACCTTTCCTCTACGATTCCAAGAAACATGTGGAGAGTGTCTTTCCACCCGAGCCCTCAGCTGGCTGGGGAGGAGAGGAGGCCCAGACTCCTTTGGGAGTAAGGCCGTAGGACACTCAGTGGGAAAGCCCTGTGAGGGCACCAGGGGTGTGCTCAGATTCGGGCCTGGGTTCCAGGCCCAACCTGAACATCTTGGGGTGGTGGGCGGGGAGACCCTCTGCTCCTGCTCTCACCTCAGACCGGCACAGGATGCTGCTGGCGGCCTGCTGCTCCTGCCCCTTGACTAGGGAGGGAGAGAAGTCGAACCCATCATGTAGCTCTTCAAAGATCTCCTGCGTGGAGTTCTGGAAACACAGTGCCCGGCAGATGGGCCAGGAGGCATCAGGGGCCTGCCTGCACATCGCCACAGGGGGACACCCCCATGAGGAAATCTGTTCCCTAATTCAGGCACAGAGGGACGTCTGCACAGACATCTGACCAGGGAGGGAACTAGATGAAACTTCTACGGCTCAGGATTAACACAAGGGCAGAGGAGCTTGATCCCAGCACCCAGCTGCTCAGGCTGCCAGCCAAGCCCCGGGGTATGAATATGACAGACTCACCTGGCTGACAGCACATAACACTCTCCTCCTGCCCAGGAGGGACCCACTCCTCACCTGCTGCCTTCCCGCACAGCGCCCACGCGTACACACACACCCCGACACTCACACACAAACCCTCACACAAGGTGCAAGGGCTATGGGGCTGCTCAGGTGGGATCCGAGTTGTGTCCTGCCCTACAGTGGGCTGCCCCACATTACCTTTGGGTACCTCCTGCCAAATTGGCCATGAGGCTTGATCCGATGTCCACAACAACACAACAGTCTCACACTCTGGGCTTTCCTGAGCCTAGAGCCTCTGAAAACTGGTACACAACAAGTAAACATGTTGTACTCTGAAGTGTCTCCAGTCAAATGAACTGGCTAGGGGTCTGTCTCTAGAATTAACTGCCTGGTTACCAGAGTTCTAAATCTGTTGGGGTCTATCGCCAAGGAAGTGAGGTCACTTTTTCAAGATTCCATTACCTGGGCTGCTTCCTGTAATCGGACCTACCCAAACCACCCCCATGTCTTCTTCTTAACTCTACATGAGGAGCTTCCACAGCCCCAGCCACAGCTCCCTGGGAATGTGATGAGGGTCCCAGCTTTGAGGAGGCAGAGCAGAATTCAGACCTCCTTTATCTTACCAGTTCTCTGTCCTGGAAAACTCATTGTGCCTCTCAGGGCCTCCCCAGTCTCCAAACCTGCCCAAGGGGAATCCGCCTAGAATCTACTTGCTAGGGACATCATCAGGTGTATATGAAATAATATCCATACCACCTGTGAGGTGGTGTCAAGTGCAAGTAATGCACAAACAAAGAGATGGAAGAATTACGAGAAGGGATGTAGCATGAACACCACTCAAACCAGGCCTGGGTTCAGCAATGCGCTATTGCAACAGGCACTTCCTCTCTTGGCCTCATTTCAATGTCAGCACAAGGAGAGGGTTGATGAATGAAATCCAGACACTGTCATCCTCTGGATTCAAACCTCTCCATTGTTTCCTCTTCTGTTTAGAAAGAGACCCAAGAGCCTCATCTTGATCTGTGAGGTGGGCAGCCTTCACCATGGCTCCCAGAGATCCCCACCCGTGGTACACACATCCCTCACAGATTCCTGTGTGACCACTGAGTGCTTAGTGACTGGCTCTCGCCAATAGAACACAGCCAATGTGGACGAGTGTCATGTCTAAATTTTAAACACAGAAAGTCTCTCACTTCTTTCTTATTCCCTCTCTTAAGTTCCGTCTCTCTCTCTTTCCCATGTCTCTCTCTCCTGTCCCTGAGCTGTGGAATCAAGCACACACGTTTTGAGCTGCCATACACAGAGGCCCACATGGGAGAGAACCGAGGCAGCACCCAGGCCAACAGACAGAAAGGAACCCATGCTCTGAGTCCAAAGTGCACCTCGACTCCTTTGAGTGAACCTGAGAGGAAATTCTCTGCCAGTCGAGCATCACTTGAGGCCGCGGCCGCGGCCTTGAGGCATCTCGAGCAGAAGAACCAAGCTAATCTATGTCTGATTCCTCAACCACAAAAATTGTGAGATATGAGGCATTTGCCGTTTACAGATGCAAGGCACTGGAACCGTGATTTGAGGCCCCAGGATCTGGCCCTGCCCTCCTCTGCCTCCTCTCTCCCCCCAGGCTCCCTCCAGCCACACTGGCCACCTTTCTCACATCCTCTGGCCAAACCCCCTTCTGCCCATGAGTGTCTACAGCAGGGGTGCCTTCTCCCTGACACGCCGCTCCCAGACTTGTGCAGGGCTGGCTCCCTCTTGTCATTCTGGTCCCAGGAAATGTCACCCGAGTGAGGCCTTTCAGACCCCTACCCGGTGACCCCCGGCCCTCCCTCACAGGGCCCTGAATGTCCCCTCAGCACTGGCTCTTTCCCCTCTCATGTCTTTGCTTTCATGCTTTTGTCCTTGTCCCCTGCAGAGTGTGAGCTCCTGACTGGCAGGGACCACTCAGTCACTTAGACCCACTTAGACCCACCTGAGCACCTGGCACAGGGTGAGTGCTTGATGCACAGTCGCTGAGTGAAGAATTGTGAAACTCGTGTCCCCTCCTCCTGCTCTTCACCAAGTCAGACTGTGGAGAGGAGCGCTAGTACCAGGAGGAGTGAGTTCTCTCTGAGGCGGGGGACAGCCGGAAAGGCCTCTGCACGGCTATTTGCTGCTCCAGCAGCTGAGGCAGGCTGAGTGGGCACCGTGTAAGTTTAAGAAGTCAGCACAGGGACTGGATGCACACAGCCTGCGCAATGACACCACCAGTTCACTTAAAATCCATCACCGAAAACAGAAAAGTAAGTGTTTGCTTGTGATGAGAAGTTTAGCTTCTTGGTTCTTAGCAATTTTGAAATGTACCACACAGCAGTGTTAACTTAGGCAGTGCTGTGTGGCAATTACATCCCAATAGAAGTGACAACAGTGAAAACCCAACCTCATTGGGCACCACTGACGCTGGAGGCTGCCTGCACCCTGGTGGCCAGCACCAGCACTGCAGCCCTGGCAGAAGCCACCAAACAGGAAGTCTCTTTGGGTGTCCTCAAGACAGAGGCTCCCCACTGTCCCAGGGGTAAAGGAGCAGGACCTTCAGGCTTCCAGGCCGTGGGAGGAACCTCAGGAGCCTCCCTCTCCCTCATCTTTCTGTCCCTCCACTTGGGTGTCCTTTTTTCTCAGGAGGCATCCTGACCTCAACCAAGGCAATGATTCTCCTCTCCAGCCAAGTCAGGACCTCGGGAGTCCAACAAGGACTGGTCTTGTCCCTGGACTCTGGCCTTAGTTCACAGTGCTCTGGCATGTTCTTCCTTATCCCAAGTTCTCATCCACCCGAACCCCCAAGCCTCTCTCAGTTCTAAAGGATCTCCAGCAGGTGGGAAAGCATTTTCTCAGGTGCTCAGAGCACAGGGCGTCATCGATGGAGAACCAAGGGCCACAGACCCTTCGTGAGCATCATACGAAACCCAGGGAGTCACCCGCTGGACGCACTCCACTTGACACAGGAGGACACCAAGGTCTTCTCTCCTCTACCCAATGTCTACACAAGAGGAGAACGGCTCATCAGAGTAGCAGGTGCCCACAGAAGTGGACTCCAGCTCCCCAGTCCTGTGCCCTCCAGGCTGGGTCAGGGATGTCCTTGGAACAGGTACACACCGAGAAACCTCAGGGATTCTTCGGTCCGTCTCGGGCCTTCTGGTCATGTAGCCAGGAGGACGGATGCTACTGTTCATGGCAGAGCTGCCTCCAACTGCCTTCTCCTTGGCCTCTTGTCACTTCCCTGCTGTCTGCTCTTTCCTGGGGTCCCTGCATGGTCCACACAGGAGAAATCGGTGTGAGTGTGCCTGTGCATGATTGGATGCGAACAGGAAGATGACCCCCCCATGGACGGGGTGGGCAGGGCTCCCCTAGGACCATGAGGTCCCTGTTTCCAAAGAAAACCCGAAGGGAAGGGGTTGAGCCTTGGCCGAGGAAGCCAGAGCCCTGCTGGATTCTCTGGATTCTGACCCCCTCCTGAGGTCTGGGTCAGACCCTCCAACTTTCTGGGCCTCAGATTCCCAAATGGACAAAGAACACGTTTTGTAAGAGCAAAGTCAAAATGGACCCTCAGCAAATGAAACAAGTACCATGCTTTGACCTCCCCCCACTGCTTATCCTCCAAGGAGACTTCGAACCTACACGGTGTCTATTACTGGGTAAAATCACCCTCAGCACACAAAACTGATAATGGTTAAAATGGCACACGGTCAACTTTATCAGTGACTAAATATTGATGGAAGAAGAAATACATCCGAATATATTTTGATATGACTGATAAGATTCAGGAAAGTTTACTTGCTAGAAAGAATAACACCTAAACAAAACTTAAAATGTCAGAACCTGTAGTCAGTACATTATGATGTAGCTTAAAAGAAATTCAGTCATTTGCATAACAATTGATTGATTCTGAGAAAAAATAGATTCAGTGAATTAATAACAAAATGGATACACTGGAATTGTTTTATGGTGCTTATTTTATAGCAGTCAAGGAATTAATACTACTATATTGCATTTTGAAAGTTGCTAATAGCGTAAATCTTAGAAGTTCTCATCACAAGAAACACATTTGTAACTCTTGATGATAGACGTCAACCAGACTTCTTATAGTGATCATTTCACAATATACACACATATTGAATCATTCTGATGTAGACCTGAAACTGATATAAAACAAACTTAAATTTAATATTAAAAATGTCTTACTATGTTTTCTCTGAAAAATACATGGTCACAAAAATTTTGCAGAGTTTTGTATAATTCTGATTTCAAGGTTCTCTTAGGCCCAGAATGAAAACATTTGTCTGATCAAAGTTGCCTCAGGTACAAGGGCTGAGACAAACACCAGGGTCAGAATGGAAGAGCACGAATGGAAACACTAAATCATCCTCTGCTCATTTCTTTGTATTTGCACTTTTAACAGAAAATCTATTTTTATTGGCTTAAAATGCACATAATGTAAAACTTACCATCTTGACCATTTTTCTGTGTACACGTCATTAAGCACATTAACTTCCTTAAGCGCATCTTCAGTGTGTTGACCACAGTCGTATGGTGGTGCAGCCATCACCACAATCCATCTTCAGAACTCTTGTCGCCCCACAGAACTGAAGCTCTGTCCCCACTCATCGGTCACTCCCCTTCCCCTGCTCCCACCCCTGGCCAACAGCATCCGCTGTCCGTCTCTCTGAATCTCACCATTTCAGGAATGCCATATAAGTGGAGTCACACAAGGCCAGTATTTTTGGGACTGGTTGATTTCATTTAGCATAATTTCCTAAAGGTTCCTCCATGTTGTCTCATATCTCAGAATATCCTTAGTTTTTAAGGATGAATAACATGCAATTGTATATATATATATGCCCATGCTGCTTCTCCATTCATCCCTGGATGGATCCTTGGGTTGTTCCACGTTTCAGCGATCATGAACAATGATGCCGTGAACATGGGTGTTCAAATATGTCTTTGAGACCAACTTTTCAGCTCTGAGGTGTATATATCCTGTAGTAGAATTGTTGGGTCATTTAGTGATTCTATTTTTAATTGTTTTAATGAAATGCCATGCTGATTTCCACAGCAGCTATACCAGTTCACATTCCAGCCACAGTGTACGTGGGTCCAATATCTCCACATCTTTGCCAGCATGCCTTTCTTCACTGTCTGTCTTTTGGGGGTGCCGTCACATGGATGTGAGGTGGTGTCTCATTGAGATTTTGACTTACATTTCCCCAGTGATTAGTCACATTAAGCATCTTTTTAGATGCTTGTTGACCATTTGCGTATCTTCTTGGAGGAAAAGTCTATTCAAGTACTTTGCTCATTTTTGATTTGGGTTGTTTGTTTTTTTGTTCTTGAGTTGAGAAGTTCTATGTCTATTCTGGGGATTCAGCCCTTGTCAGATAGATCATTTGCAAATATGGGCTCCCATGCTGCACGGGTTGTGTTTTTACTCTGTTGATGTTGTCTTCAGAGGCAGAAAAGGTTTTAATATTCATGAATTTTGGTGTGTGTACTCTGTTTTTTATTGCCCATGCCTTGAGTGTCATATCCATGAAATCACTGCCAAGTCCTATTGTGAAACGTTTGTCCCATGTTTTCCTCAAAGTGTTTCAGTTCTTACATTTGGGTCTTGATCCATTGAGAATTAAGTTTTATATCTGGTGTGAGGTCAGAATCCAAGTTTAGATTTTGCATGAAAATATCCACTTTTTCAGGAACCACTGGTTGAAAAGACTGTCTTTTCCACGTTGAACAACCTTGGCCACCTTATTTCTGGGCTCTCTATTCTGTTCCGATGCTCTATGTGTCTGTCTTTATGCCATTACAATGCTGTTTTGATACTGTAGGTTTGCAGCAAGTTTTACATCAGTAAAAAGAGAGTCCTCCAACTTAGTACTTCCTTTCAAGACTATTTTAGACATCTGGGCATACTTGAGATTCCATATGAACTTTAGGATGGGTGTCTTTCAGCACAAAATGTCATTGGGATTTTGATAAGGACTGCATTTAATTGCTTCATCTCTTTGGAGGAAGCTGACATCTTAACAACAAGGAGCCTTCCAATCCACGATCACAGGACGCCTCTCATTTCTGGTAGTGCCGGGTGGTTGTTCAGGTGGAGGGGACAGCACTCTTCCAAGTAGTCACGCAGGGTCCCAGAATTCCTCCACACTGTGCCTTCAGCATTTCCTCAGAACTCATCGACATCTGCATCCAGTCAAGGGAGAGAAAAATGCGTGTCAAATGCATGTGGGAAGTTTTCAAGGACTGGGTGTGGATGTAGCACACGCCTGTGCCACCCTCTCCCCTGGCCAGAACTATGCACGGAACCAGCAGACCCTAACAGTCGGGACTGCAGGCAGAATCAGCGGACCCCACCAAATTTGGGACTGTGGACTAACCAAGGGCTAGAGACTCAGTGTCTCAGGGAACCATATGCCAGCTCAAGCTGCCTGCTACCACTTTGACTGGCACTGTGGACTAACCCAGGGCTGAGACAGATGCTCTGCTAGAGCATCCTGTCAAACTACACTGGCCCGTTAACCTGGGCCTGGAAAGTCACTTAGATCAGGAGCTCAATGCAAGGAGAGTGGAGCTGAGATGCACGAGACACTTACCCACAGCCCTCAGAGACAGCAAAAAAGACGGAGAATCCAAAGGCTTCATGGCTACCAATGCTTGTGTTTCTCATCCCCGAAGCCATGAGAAGTCTCCTTCGAATCCCGCTGCTGCCACCAAGCTGTTAAGAAAGAAAATACAACTGTGTAAGTCTAAAGAACTTCATTGCTTTATTCACCAATTCCTGCGTCCGGAGGCATCCAATCTAGCAGATAGAAAGCAGCTCCAAGGAGCTGTACAGAATGAAAGACTTTGAAAGGCAAAAGGGAGAAGAAAAAGAAGTCACAGCAGGCGGGAAGATCGCTCGGTTATTGCAAGGTTACTTTCCTCAGGGGACAGCAGCAGTCTATGATGTGGAATACCTACCTAGTGCTGATTGGGGGATTCCTAATCCACTGGTTTAAGATTCTGTTTCTGGGAGAGTCGAAAATCTAATGAAGTCAAGACTCAGTTTGGTGAGGTGGGGCTTAGTGTTAAGAGGCTCCTCTTGGGGCCCGCCGTCTGGTTTTGACACATGATTCTGCTGGCCCCCTGCTGGCCCTGGGTACACCCGGGTTTCCCTTCCTGACCATTGTTGGTCACACATCCACTGCACCTGCCTCCAGTTCTCCCCCTTCCACACCGCAATCTCCGCCATGACTCCCTCTGACACTATCACGACTTCTCCCACCACACTGCCCTGCTTTCCACAAGGCCAGCAAGAGGCTCCGTAAGCACCACTTCAGCAGTCCAGTGGGCTGAGCGGGCTGCCCAGCATCGGGACTCAGAAACTGGTGGGCCTGTCACATGGCCTCCAATCACCGGTACCCCAGCTGAAGTGCCTGCCCTGATGAGATACTCAAATTTAGCCAACTCCATCGAACATCTTTGCTGCAAGCTTCCCTTAAAAATGCTCCACCCAATTTCTGCCCCAACTGTTTTTTGAGGAGTCGTTTTGGGGGAGCCTTTGAGGCCACCTTGGTGATTCTGTGCCCGGGCACAAGCAGCTCTTAGCCCACACACCCTTTGGTTGCACCACCTGGAATCGTAGAGCACAGGGAGCCAGTGGATGGGCACCAATCACTGGTTTGACCCCCAAGAGCCGGTGAATATTTCATAGCAGGAACATCTACTTTCGGGTCTTCCTGTGGGCGCACGTCACAAGGCGCTCCCTGGTACCCCGCTCTCCCCCACATCCTCTGATCAGCTTTCCGCAGGCGATGTTCTGCAGTCCATCATTGTCTCCACGGACCTGCCCCTAGAGCTGTACCCCACAGACCAGGAGTCCCTGAGTTTCCTGCCCTGACAGGCTACCACCGACCCAAAGAGATATGTCTGTTCTACTAGGATGACTGGACTGGCATAGGGGAGTGGCCCTAGCCACAGAAAATCAGGTAATTGAGGCCACCCAGAAGTGTGCACAAACAGAACCCAACACGGACAGCAGCTCCATGAGACTCTATTCTACTCCTTGTAGGACAGTCGCCTAAGTCTCTGCCAAATGGTTTTAGGAAACCACCTGGCCTCAGACTATCTCTACTGGCCAAGGAAGGAGGGGTCGGGGCCCTCCCATGGTCTACCACCTGCATGTACATCAACAACTGACAAGTTCAAACCTACCTACACCAGAGGGTCCAAGAGGTGAGAATACTGCCCAGTATTACTGAGATCTCTGAACAGATTCCCAGGGCCCCCAAGACCACTGAGCTATTTTCTTGGCTGGTCTTTTCAAGGTGGAGACCATGACTATGGACTGGATCTCCGACTGTAGCTTGTGTGATTTTCGTACTTGCTACTAGACCCTAATCAGATGTTTACTCTCAGGGCTACACCGTGCCTTACCCCTAATAGCTGCATGAATTACCCTCATTTCAAATTTTCACTGAAGAAAATCTGCTCAACATAAAATACACCATTTTAAGTACTTGAAAGTACACAAGTCAGTGACGTTTAGGACAATGAGAATGTTGTGTGGCTATCACTACTATCTAAGTCCAGAACATTTTTAATACCTTGCAAAGAAACCCAGCCTCGCTGTCTCTGTGCTTTGCCCTAACCCAAGTCCACAGAAAGACCTTATCTGTTTCCTCTCCCTGCAGATTTGCTATTCTGGGCATTTCATTCAAATGGAATCATAGAATCTGTGGCTTTGTGTACCACTTCAATTAGCACACTTTTTAAAGGATCATCCAGGGCCTAGCACGTAGCAGTGCTTTCTTCCTTCTTAGGGCTGTGTTATATCCCATAGTATCAATATGCCACATTTGCTTTATGTGTTCATAATTTGGTGGAAAATTGGGTTTATTTCATTTTTGGGCTACTGTGAATAATGCTGCTTTGAATGTCCATGGACAGGTTTTCCTGCGAACATATGTTTTCCATGTTCTTTTGGAGATGCCTCACAATGGACTGTCCAACTCAAAGGCAATGATTGCTTGAAGATGTTAAGAAATGCAAAGCTGTGCTCTACAGTGGCTGCATCATTTTACGCTCCCACCAGTGATGTATGAGGGCTCCCCTTCTTCCTCATCTTTACCAACACTTGGGATTTTCCTTTATGTTGAATACAGCCTACACATTGAGTTTGAAACAGTAGCACATTGTGGTTTGAATTTCCCTTTCCCTAATCATGAATGACATCGAGCATCTCTCTTGTGCTTATTGGCCATCTGCATATCTTCTGGAGAAATGTCTATTTCAACCATTTGCCTATTTTAATTGTTTTATTTGTCTTTTATTATTGAGTTCTAAGAGATATTTATGTATTCTGAACACTAGATTATACAAGTTGAAAGTCAGCAAATTCAAGACCCAACTTTCAACAATGGATAGAACATCCAGACGGAAAAGAAGGACACGGTAGAAATAAATGACATTAAATACTAAGAACATTTTATTGAAGAGCAGCAGAATACACCTTCTTCTCAAGAGCACACAGAGTATTTTCCAGAAGGGATCACGTTTGAGGTCACAAAACAAATCTTAACAAAATTAAGACGATTGAAATCATACCAAGCATCTGTCCTGAATACAATGACGTGAGACTAGAATTCAATATCGGGAGGAAACCTGGATCATTCCTGAGAGATGGAAATTAAACAGCAGCCTCTTACACAGACATTAGGTCAAAGAGGAAATCAAGAGAGAAATTAAAAAATAGCTCAAGACAAACAAAAAGAATTAAAAACACACCAAAATTATGGGATGCAGCAAAAATAATACTGAGGGAAGTTTGCAGTGATCAACTTGTAATGTCTTAAAGAAGAAGGACCTCAAATTGACAACCTAAGTGACAACACACAGAACTAGGAAAAGGGAAAACTGAATCCAAAGCTAACAGAAGGATGGAAGTCACAAAGGTGAGAACAGAAGAAAGGAAATAGAGGAGAAAGACAAAAGATGAAAAGGAGGAGTCAATGTTTTGAAAAAATAAAATTGACCAACCCTTAGAAGACAGAACGCCTGACAGAAGAAAAGAGAGAACAATCAAGTGAAGTAAATGAGAAGTGAAAGAGGAGGCCTCACAATCGATGCTTCAGCAATACGATCATAGAGACCCTCCATCCTCTTGCTCACTAACACACTGGGTGACCCAGCAGACTGAGTAAGTTCCTAGCAACAACCTACCCAGTCTCACTCAGGAGGAAACAGACAACTGAACAGACCAGTGACAGATACGGAGGCTAAGTCAGTGATCACAAATCTATCATTTAAAGAAAAAGACCTTTCTGATTTCCACTAGACACACTTAAAACTGGTTACACGCCAAGCCAATCTTTATTTGAGTTATTTACTTAATGTTGAAATACAGCTGATAAAAATATTCATAATGCTCTTTTATGTAGAGAGTTTGAAGGTAAAGTTTCTTGAGAAAACTACAGGTTTTTGTACTTGGTACACAGGGAATGAAATTCTAAAGCACGGAGAATGCGCATTTCTCCACATGGTTAGCGCCCCAGTTTTAGCGAATACCTCTGAGAGATGAGCAAATACAATAAAGTGTATGACTAAAGCATCACACTTCACTCAAGACTCATTCTATATAGCCACCCTATCTGCAAATATTTAGTATGTTATTTCTAATACTTCACAGTATCACTGCCATCGATGATAGTAATACTAAATTTCCCTTTGAAAGCATCCTGACTTGCCAATTTCTTTGACTTTCTAATACTAGAACACTTATACAGGTAAACTGAATATGTTAAAAATGAAATGGAAAACAAGGTAAAATTAAGCTAGCATAACAAAATTATTTGACGTACTTGAATATTTGAAGAAGATAAAGTTAGATAAAATTTATTTGAAAAAGTAAGATGTCAACAACTTTAAAAGTAAATAAGGTGTTTGAAAAATGGTTATATGCATTTAAATATAATGTATTTAATATTTATAATTAATTTGAATATTTGTATGATTTAGAGATGCTGCAAGTATACGTTTTTACCAAATGAAATGGGTGTATATTAAAATTACTTCGGCGTCCAAGCCTAGATCAATGGCAAACATTGCTAAAAAGAATAAGCTTCTGAGATTAAGAATTAAATCTAAAAGCGGAAAATTTTTATTATCAAATATAAATTACAAAAGTTGTTTTTAGTCAGATTTTTTAAAGGAAAATTATTTCTCAGCATTGCCGGATCTCATAGCACGCACAAGATGGCAACATTCTACATAATACCCACTTTCTCCAGAGGGGTGTGGAGAACCACATTAGATTTTGGTCAGCTCTGAAGTGGCTGCCACCAGGTTGTTTGTCCTAATTCTCTAATAGTAAATGAACTTGACAAAGATTTCTCTTTTTTTCCACACTTGGACTTGAAAGATTTCATTGTTTGTGGTCAAGTAGATTGATTCAAATAATCTCACAAAGTAAAAGGGTTCATAGCTCAGGGAAGATGCTTTCCGAACATTTCCTGAATTGAGTTTGGATTGTTATCCTCATTAGATCTTTTACTTCTAGTGTTTCTCATACGCCTGCTGCCTCATTAAAACTCATCCTTACAATATGAATCAAGAAATGTGGCCCAAGAAGGATGTGGTTCGTTTTCAAAATAGACAGATAATCTCTGAATTTTTAACTACGAAGACATGCCTTTTATTTTACACACATTGAATAATGCACCTTTCCTGATATAAAATGTTAAGGGCTCTTTAGAGCAAGTAGCAGATTAGAATCCCCTTGACTGTCAACGAGTGGTTCCAGCAACATATCGATTATGACTGGCTGTAAAATAAAATTTGTCCCTAGTTTGTGTTATTATTTACAAAGTACAGTATTTGTTTTTTCGTGTGTGAGTAGAAATTTAAACTTACTTTTTGGATATTGTTGAAATCCTCTCTCTCTTTTTCTCTGTATCTCTTTTATTTATTTTAAATCACTTGTAATTCACGTATAGATTCCATGACACTTCATGCCTGGATAGTATATTTATGCTCTGAGTTTTTCCAACAATGGCTTCATAAATATTTTTAGATAAATGATACAATTTAATTTCACTCGTTGAATTTGGTTGTTATATCTTCTTAGTCACTTTTTGACTCTCAACTTGCTTCAACTTTTTTATTTTGTGACATCAATTTCTTATGAACGAATGACAGTTGTCTTATAGCTTGTCCTGCTTCTGGATTTACTTAATGATTTCTTCTTAATTCCATTTATTTCCTATAATTTAGAAACAAGGTTTAAGGAATTAATTATATTTAGATTAAATATTTTAGCAAATATACTTCATGATGTATCATATCAGAAACACCATAAGTAGCTGCTTTTTCATTTCTTTCAACATCATGTACAAGTTTGTGACAAGGCAAAAATTTTTTTCAGCTTTATTGAGATACAATTGCTAAGGTACATCTTAAAAGGTCTCATCCCCAGAAAAAAAATTGTAGCTACATGAAAATGTGCTTTTAATATCATTTTTAACTAGTGTCTTGTCTTTGAGGAAAGATAATGAAAATGGGCTTCTTTCTTCCCCACATTGAGTAATTCTGTAACATTAGGCTATGTGATAGTCACAAATAAAGGCTTAAAAATGTATTAAATTTTTGCAATTCCTACCTCACTCATGGACTTCATCATGCTTGTTTCATGAGCTTTAACATTTGTGTGACTCAAATATTTCACCAATATCTGAAAGTCAATATACAGCTATTAGCAATAATTTTATCAACAAGCTTTGCTCATGGTATTGGGGTTTTATTCTAATTTGAAATGAAGGTAACCTAAAAGATTTCACAGTTATTAGTCAAGAATATGCTCGATCAGCAATAGCAGTGTGAAAATCAATAAACAGAAACCTCACTGAAAATAGAGTTGAGAGGCCAGAAAGGAGAGCTCTCACATGTATTAACCACTGCAGAGCCCAACAGGAAGAAGACTTCCTCTTCCTGCCCAGTAATAGCCAAGGAGAGACTGTCACAACACAGCCAATGAAAAGCCGCCAAGCTTTGATCTCCCAGTCTCCTCCAATGGGCTTTTTGCTTACAATAGCTCTCCCAACTTTCTTTGCCCCTCTATAACAGGGTTTCTCCTCCCCTTGTTGCTCAGGACTTGCATGTGGCTTGCCATAGTTGCAGACTCCAAATTGCAGTTCTTTGCTGATCCCAGGTGAAGCCATTTTGGCTGGAGAAATAATTGGCTGTCTGTTTCCTTAAGGTCAAGACCAGAAACAATGTTGAAGTCACCATGTAATAGAGCCTTCTAAATACTGACACTGAAATCAAATTGTAAATTAAAGCTCTTGTTTAGTTTATCCCTAACATGTGAATGCGTATACAAATGCAAAAATGAGCAGTTTCTTATAGAAAAATGAAATCTAAAATAAAAGTCTCTCTATATCTTGAATCTAACTTACAATTCCCACTGTGTCATTCTATATCGGTCAAATGTTGCCAAAATAATATTGTGAAACAAACTACCCCAAAATTCTGGATCCTGAAATGGGAATCATTCATTTTTATCTGTGTATTTGTACATAAGTTTATTTAGGGTGGGTTCATCTGGGCTTAGCTCCAAGCTGGAGATTGCCAGTTTCTTTCATCTGTCTCCCATACTCTATGTATCAGCAGGCTAGCAGAGGCATCTTCTTCTTCTTCTTCTTCTTTTATTTTTTGAGGAAGATTAGCCCTGAGCTAACATCTACTGCCAAACCTCCTCTTTTTGCTAGGAAGATTGGCCCTGAACTAACACCTTTGCCCATCTTCCTCTTCTTTATATGTGGGACGCCTGCCACAGCATGATTTGAGAAGTGTGTGTAGGTCCACACCCAGGATCGGAACAGGCAAACCGTGGGCCTCTGAAGTGGAGCACGCGAAGTTAACTGCTATGCCACTGGATGGGCCCCAGAGACATCTTCTTACTGTGGCAATACAAGAACCACATGAAGGGAAGTCCAACTGTGCAAGTCCATTTTAAGCCTCAATTTGCACAATGTCTGCTAGCATCCTTTGAATCAGGGAACCACATGCCCCAGTCCAAAGACAAAGGTTAGAGAATAACCTCTGCCTCTAAAGGGAGAAAATGCAGGGTTATGTGACCAACTGCCTGGATACAGAAAGGAAAGAAGCATTTGTTCCAATTACTCAATTTAGTACACTTCTGATGTATTGTCCACTCTGGACTCATCAAATGTAAGAAGTATTTCCTGAACTTTCTATAAGCTTTCATGCTTTGGGCATTTAATTTCACTTGCCAATGACTTTTCCTAAATTTGTACTCTTTCCCTCTGTGTCTCCCTCTGTATCTGTCTCTCCCTCTTTCTTAGCCTATGAAAACAACATGAAGTGTCTATTCTCAGTGAGTTATTTTTCAAAACATCTAAATTTTTTGGTCTGTGACAGAGAGCAAAGAGAACAGAAAAAATGTGAAAGTCGGTGAGATATTTCGGGGGAAACCTAAACTAACGAGGAGGAAGAGTACACAAAACAACCTTGGTTACCTGTCCCCCTTAGCGAACAAGTGTGAGGAATGTGCCCGTGCAGGGTTTCCTATTGACCGGGTCCCGGCTTCCTTTGCACATGTAGCGCTGTACAGATATCTGCGCTCATGCTCTCCATCAATAGTGTGCACTGTATTGCACTGTAATTACAATGCAATCCACTGCCGGGAACTGCTGAGAGGCTAATTAAGTAATTTCTACAAATTACTTTTAGATGCTTCAAGGAAAGTAGTTTATGGATGTCAATTATAGTATCGAAGTATTTGCTGCTAGTTATTGTCTGAAAAAGATGACTACTCCCATCTTTGTTTAATGTGTTGAATATTGTCCTTAGTTATATAACATGTTGACAATTTTCCCTATTTTCCTTCCTAGAGAAGTAAATAAAGTTTTGTTCAAATTAACTGTGAACATAGAATTTTTCAAACAAATAAATGGAAAATTACCTTAATAGAAATTAATAAAAATAATTAAATAGAAAACAAATCACATGTGATTCTATAGCATCAGAATAATTGTAAAATATCAAAATACTTTATTGAGATGTTAAGGAAACTTCGAGCAGAACTTTGTGTGTCATTAATCATGAAAGACTCTGTTCTTCAAAAGTCGAAGTAATTTTTATTATAATCTTGCTAAGAGAATTCTTTCTGTAAAAACATTTCAACGATGCAATAAATAGACAAAGAATAAATCTATAGAGCTATGCACAGCTAGATACGTGGATAATCCACAGCTTCCTGGATGTGGGAGTAGTTCTACAACTTCATCATTCAGCATTAAAAAAGGAGTATTTTTTAAATATATTTTACAAAACAAAGATACGTGTATGCATCACTTAAAGCGATTAGAAATCTACCAATCTTTTTATTATAGTGGGGGATTCTGTAAACATTTCATAATACTGTAATGAAACGGAAAATGAAAATGACTATGAAAAGTAAGCCAGACGAATTATCACAAAAGGAGGAAAGTCCACACTATTTCTAAAATAACATTACCCCTTTTCATTTAGAAAATAGTAGGGAATGTCTTCATTAAAACAATTAGTAACTTTGAATTTGGGCACGTTTAAAGAAAATTTCCAAGTATTTCAATATTAAGGAATATAATGTATGCAGAATATTCATGTGTGAATTGTGAACAGAAAAAAATCAGCATATAGAAAAAGGACATTTTGTCCTAGACTTATAGTCTCTTTTATTATATGATATTTATATATTTCTGCTTGTATTTTTCTATTGACACTTCTGCCTAGACTTATCTAGACTTACTTTTAACAGTTTCAAGCTGAATATACCTACACTTATAAGTATGATAAAAATGATGTGATAATGTTTCTCATACACTTTAATGCAAAAAGCTTAATTATATTTCACATTATATCTTAAATATATTGACAGGCCAAAAATACAAAAAAAATGTGTTTTCATGACATATTTTGCATCTCATATCTTAAAACATTTTAACTTACATGGATGAATATGAATAAACATCAATTGAAATATTAATTTTATGTACCAAATTCAACTAATTATCACTCTCAGAAGAAGGCGATCTTTCTTTTGCTTTCTTTTTATTGAGGAAGATTCACTCTGAGTTAACATCTGTGCCAATCTTCCTGTATTTTGTGTGTGGGTTGCTGCCACAGCATGGCTGCTGATGAGTGGTGTAGGTCTGTGCCCGGGAATAGAACCCAGGCCACTGAAGCGGAGTGTGCCAAACTCAACCTCCAGGCGGTGGGGCCAGCCCCTAACTCTTTTTTAAGATTGTAAAAATTGTAAGGGAAAACAAACTTTAGAATACACATACACACACACACACGTATTCACAAAATAGTTCATTTAATAAACATTTACTAATTATTAATTAATAAATGAATGGAATAGTTAATAGATTAAAAATTCTCAGAGTTCTCGAATTATAGCCATTTAAATCAGCATAGCCATAGATGTATTTGGAAAAATTAGCTATACCGTTTTTATGATTATACAAATTTAATTAGCACAACTTGCTCATTAAAAAGGTTATCCATAGCATCAGACTTCAGATTCCCCTAAATTGCTATTGTTATTGGCAAATGAAATTAATAAAATAATATAGGGCAAATAAGAAACCTAGATGTTGTTTCTCTCACTGAATTTAATAGACACTGGCAAGTGACCCTAACCTCCAGGCAAATCCCTTACCCTCTCTGCACCTCAGATCCCGCCACTGTAAAATGAGTGGCTGCGCTGAATGAACACCACATTCACTTCGTTCTCTGAGATTTCCTGCACCTCTGAAAAAGACTTCTGAATAGTAGGATGTAAAAACTCTGATGACCTGCTAAACCTTACATTTCTATTTTGTAATATGTTCATTTCCTAAAAATTTGAAACTTTATTTGTACATTTCCATTATGTTTATTTATGGACTTTTCACTAACGGAATTTTGAGCATATATATCTTCCTAGAGCTTAAAACATTTCTCTCAACTTCACCTTCATCTGACTCACTTTTGCAAATAATTAAATGTCTCAAGGTGTCAAAACTAATTTGTTCACAGTAAGATGTAGCTTGGTTGTTCAGGGTTCTGAAAAGGGAAAGGCTAAAAGGGTTGGCAAATGGATTGCACTGTGAAAAAGGAAGAAACTATGCCCTTAAATTGTATATCTTTAAAACTTTCTTGAAAAAAATAGATCACCTCGTTTGTACTTTCCTATGCTGTGTTATAGCTATGAGAATACACAAGTTGTAAGAGCGTTATCCTAGGAAAATAACATGTACTCTTTTTATGTTTTCTGTTACAGTTTTGATCCTTTAGCTTATAGTTGATTAAAAACAAAGTAAGAGAGAATATTTTAACTAAGAATTTGCCCCATTAAATTTCTTAGTCTTGGAATTACACAATTGTCATTATATTAAATGCTGAGAAGCAAATAATATATAGTCTATGCAAAAACAAAAGCAAACAACACTTATAGACATACCTGAATGTGGATATAGGTCCCTAACCATTAAAAAAAAATCACTGGCTTTGGCTTACAAGAGGTGAAGTAAGTAAATCTTGAAAATTGGAAACTAATTCCGCTTTACTGTTCTGAAGTTTTCATATCATAAATCCATGTTTCTAAAATCTATTTCACATGTATTAATTAACTGAAGTTCAGTGTTTATTCTATTTCTTAACTATACCTAATATCACTTTCTTATTTTATTTATATACTAAAATAGTACATTTTTGCTTCAGATTATTGAATGAATTGGACTTTATTAAACCAATTTAATTCTGATGTTTCCTTCTAATCATATTAATATGGACATCCTATTGCTTTTCACTAGTCAAAGTAGAATATCACTACTTTGATCCTTAGACTCAATACACCTATATACAATTAATCTTATGAAGACAGAATTTTTAAGGAGTACTATTTACTTTTTTTTTTCTGCTTTATCTCTCCAAACCCCCCTGTACATAGTTGTATATCTTAGTTGTAGGTCCTTCTCGTTGTGGGATGTGGGACGCCGCCTCAAAGTGGCCTGACGAGTGGAGCCATGTCCGCACCCAGGATCCGAACCCTGGGCCGCTGCAGCGGAGCGCACAAACTTAACCACTCGGCGACGGAGCCGGCCCAGTATGATTTACTTTTGACCGATCTGAGCGTAGAAGTTTGGTACATTAGAGTCAGAGCTTTCTATCCCTTTCAAGTTTCAAAACATAGGATCCCAACACTCAGAGCTACATTAATATTACAAATAGATTGATGATAATAAATTAAGCTACACAATGAGAAGTAGGATTCTAAATATGTCTACTTATTGAGTATTTTAAACAAGCCAGGCACTGTGTTAATTATGTTATAGATATAATTTTTAATTCTCACAAGCCTTCAAGTTAGGTATTTTTCTTCTCTTCCTTTTTCAGTGAAAGTAATTAACTCACCCAAAATCACACAACTGAAGGTTGACCCAGTATTAGAAGTCATGATTTCTCCAACTCCAAGGCATTTTTTGACTTCTTGATTCTACACACTAATACGTGACAACTATAAATAAAAGAATCGTGTCTCCTGCTTTGCTCAAGTGAGCCCGTCTTTCCTCCTGTTGTCTTAGAAAAATAAATATAGAGCTTTCTTCATTATCGGAAAAATCCTGGCTTGGATGAAAAATTATATGGTGTCCCTAAATATAGAAATTATATAAGGGATTTTTACTTTAATATCTAATCAACAAGGCATTTGTGAAAATCATTAATTAGCTCAGTATAATCTGTATTCCAGTAAAGTCTAGCTCCTTTTCTGCGGTTCCTCAGCTGCTGTTTTCTCATTACGACTGTGCAAAGTGCCAGTCTGTTGTGTCAGGAAACTTATTACTGAAATTGTGGTTGTTTATTACGTTGTTCAGTGCACAGTTCTTTAAGCGGCAAATTGTCCTTTGATTTCTGAAGAAGGCTTTGCCAATTCCAGTCTGCCTGTTCTTGGAATCGAAGAGTCGGGGTAAAATTTAGTTCTGTTTAATCAAGCAACGAGTTCTATGGTTGAGCCCATGTGGGTTTTTGTTTGTTTGGATTCTCTATGTAGATACACCTGGGTCAAAGTTCAACATGTTGGCAGGGTAGGAGGTGTATTTTAAATTTTTCCTGGCAATGTCAGTTGAAAAATGGATCTCTCCTCTAGTAGTGCCATAAGATCCTGAAAAACGCCACTAACCCTCACCTGGCCACAGCAGTTAGGGAGCAATTCTGACTAATGACGTGGTCACCTGCTTAGAGCAGGTTATTACACATAAACATCCGTTTCTCGAAGAAGCATCGTGGACCTCTGGCCTTCAATAAAATTTGTAACTCCACATTTCTTTTTAAACTACTTAAGATCTACAATTTCTCTAACTAATGGAAAAAGCAGAATGTAGAGTATGAAGAATAGGTTGTGAGTCATATAGATGCGATTGTTAATCCATGTCCTGCCACTTATTAGGGTGTGACCTCAGATAAATCTCTTAAACACCTTCAGCCTCCAGGTTCTTATCATCATATAAAGATCTGAGTGCATAATACACTATGCTGTCCAAGGAAGAGGTGATTTATAGCTCAGACAAAGCGTTTATCTCAGGGCCTGGAGCCTAGTACTCGCTCAGTAAAATAGAGCTACTATGGTATGATTGTTACATTGCACACTCAGTTTTAAACATCAAGTTTGCAACTACCCAGAGACACAAAATTGTGAAAATCACAACGTAACTTCCACAGTCTAGATAGATGGACTGTAATGCAGAGTGAAAATAGAAACTCAACTATTTTAATTGTAGATGTGAGAACATTTTATAACATTTGAATTCATCCTTAGTATTTATTATCTTCTACTGGTTTCCATACAAAACTATTTTCCTCATTTTCTTAAAAATAGACTCAAATAAATTTTAGGTAAATTAATGCCTTAAACAAAAATCAAGGTATCTGCCTTCTAGTTCCTAGACTGACAATGTGTTCTTTGGGGAAAAAATATCGAATTGATAATTCTTATTCATAAGGAGGAAATGTGTAAAATAATCTGTCCACAACGATAAAGATAAGATTTCTGTTAACTCTTGGAGGAGATGGATTCGTGGCTGCTGAGTTTAATACCTTATGGGGAAAATAGCTGTTAATATTCAGCAACTCTTAGGAATATGCGTTTCTTCCCTAAAATGAAATAAATATGATGGAATATTTACAACAGATAAAAATCAATAACATTTCACCCATGTTATTTCAGAACTAATATGACTCTATGGAAGATCTTCATTCCATAATTTCTTATGTTATAGAAACTTTTTAAAGACTCCTTCACTATATTTTTTTCTCAGTGGTATATTATTTCATGGTGAATACCATTCTAATAATAGTAGTTAAAATTTATGATCCCCATATCAATAATATGATTATGTTTCCAAAGACACAGAGTTTCTTACATGTTTGACAAATAAGTTTTAAAATTTTACTTAATAATTTTGATCTGAGTAAATCATTTTGAAACTTAATACTCATTTTGTAATCTTCACCGTGTCCATGGTGACTTCACAGCAGGCCAAGCCCTTTTTCTAAATGCAGTTAAGCTTGTATCCTTAGCAGATCAAGTACAAATACTTCCACTCTGTTCTCTTAACTTTTAACCCACTATTTTTCAACTCCAACTTAAAATTCTCATTTTTCCCTCCTATTTTTTTCCAGATAAAAGTGGCCTTCTATATCTAATAGAACAAAGGTTTATCTCAGTTCAGGGAAAATAGTTATTCTAATTGCAAGTGCCATAGAATATGTTTTCTGTAAAAGATGAGATTTGGCTACATACACTCACAAATTAGTTCATCATCCTTTTTTGATCTCTCTAATTTATACCAGGTAGTTCAGCTTCTGATTGCTTGCTAATATTCAGGGACACTGAGCATTAATAAGAAACCATATCCTTTAATTTGCATGAAAACATAGATTCCTATAGAAAGAACAGGAACCTGATTTACATTGCTATTCAGGAAGCTTTGGAAATTATCACGTGTGAAGATGTGTTGAAGAGTTAGGCGTGCACTAAAAGAAACACCTAAACATTACTGTGGGACTTTGCCTTTCCAGCCTCAAACCTTGAACTCCATATCATTGGTTGTGTTCTCTGATGAAGCAAGAATGTGTTTGAAATCAAGAACCACTTTCCTGAGGGCAGCAGAGCTACTTCAGGACCCATGACCGCCTGTGCAAGTAGATTATTAGAAGAGGAAGAAATTCAGATAGACAAAGAGAAATATCAGACAGCATTGGTTAAGAGACAATTAGCAGCAGCATCAGCAGCAATCCATGAAGAGAAAAATAATAGTAATGTACAAGAGTAGTATGAGTCCCCTCCACGTTCCTCCATAAAGATCCTTGTTTTCTGAGAGTAATAGAAACGATACTACGGTGGAAGATATTGGATTTGCATGGTAAAGAAACAAGACTACTTCTTTGGGAAAATGTCTGTGTGTACCCTCTGCCCATTTTTTGATCAGTTTGTTTCTTTTTTTGTCATTGAGTGGTATGAGTTCTTTGTATATTTTGGAAATCAACCCCTTGATTTGCAAATATATTCTCCTGGTTGGTGGGCTGTCTTTTCATTTTGTTCATGGTTTCTTTTGCTTGCAGAAGGTTTTTAGTCTGACATAGTCCCATTTGTTTATTTTCTCTTTTATTTCCCAGGTCTGAGTAGACACGGTATTCAAAAAGATGCTGCTAAGACTGATGTCAAACAGTGTACTGCCTATATTTTCTTCTAGGAGTTTTATGGTTTCAGATCTTACATTGAAGTCTTTAATCCATTTTGAGTTAATTTTTGTGTATGGTGTAAGATAATGGTCTACTTTCATTCTTTTCCATGGGACTGTCCAGTTTTCCCAACACCGTTTATTGAAGAGACTTTCCTTTCTCTATTGTATGTTCTCAGCTCCTTTGTCAAAGATTAGCTGCCCATAGATGTGTGGTTTTATTTCTGGGCTTTCAAATCTATTCTATTGATCTATGTGTCTGTTTTTGTGCCAGCACCATGCTGTTTTGATTACTATAGCTTTGCAGTATTCTTTGAAGTCAGGGATTGTGATGCCTCCACTTTGGTTCTGACTGTGATTGCATTGAATCTGTAGATTGCTTTCACTAATATGGACTTTTTTTTTTGGAGTAAGATTAGCTCTGAGCTAATGTCTGCTGCCAATCCTCCTCTTTTTGCTGAGGAAGACCAGCCCTGAGCTAAGATCCGTGCCCACCTTCCTCGACTTTATATGTGAGATGCCTAACACAGTATGGCCAAGCAGTGCCATGTCCATACCCGGGATCCCAACTGGCAAACCCTGGGCTGCCAAAGCAGAACATGTGCACTTAACCACTGCACCCCCTGGCCAGCCCCTGAGCATTGAAACTATGTGTATTCTTCCAATCCATAACATTGAATATCTTTCCATTTCTTTATTTCTGCTCCAAAGGATATGAACAGACATTTTTCCAAAGAAGATATCCAGATGGCCAACAGACACATGAAAAAATGTTGAACATCACTAATTATTGGGGAAATGAAAATCAAAAGTATGAGATATCACCTTACGCTGATCAGAACGGCTATAATTACCAAAACAAAATGTAAAAAATCTTGGAGAGGATGCGGAGCAAAAGGAATACTCATATACTCCTGGTCGGAATGCAAACTGGTGTAGCCACTATGGAAAACAGTATGAAGAATTCTCAAAAAGTTAAAAATAGAATACCAAACAACCTACCTATCCCGCTACAGGATGTTTATCCAAAGAACTTGAAGTCAACAATTCAAAGAGGTTTATAAATCCCTATGTTCACTGCAGCATTATTCACAATAGCCAAGACATGGAAGCAAGCCACACAGAGAAAAACCAATACTGCATGATTTCCCTCGCATGTGGAAGACAAACAAACATATGGACAAAGAGAACACATCAGTGGTTACCAGAGGAGAAGGGTTGGAGGGCTGGAAAAAACGGGTAAACAGGCACATATGTATAGTGACAGATAAAAACTAGACTATTAGTGGTGAGCATGATGCAGTCTATACAGAAACTGATAAGCAATAATGTACCATGAAATTACACAATGTTATAACCCCCACTATGACCTCAATAAAATAATTGAAAAGAAACAAAAGAGTGCTGATGTTCAGAGAAGTGTCTTTATGTGTATCTACTCACCAGCAAGTGAAGTATTCCTTCACTTCCAAGTTTTAATTCTAACTTAATTTAAAGTACTAACAATTTCTATTAGCAAACAAAGGGTTCTTCCATTTATTAAATTCTGAATATGTGCTATGAATTCTTTGGTGAATTTATGGCTAAATTTTTATTTTTATCGTTATACCAATCTAAAGGCAATTAAAATTGCTATCACTCCCTCAGAGGAGGAACTAACTTTTTTCTCGTGTCACACAATCCTTGAGATGTAGAGCCAGGATTAATTGTTGCGGATGAGATACTAAAGCACAGGTTTCCACGATCCCATGGAAGAAATATTCCCATGATATTCCTTTTGTTGTTAAAAAAAACGATATCAAATGTAAAAATGTAAATAGGCTTACATAATTTAAATATCATATTAAAATGTACAATTTGTCTCTAAATAGAAAATATTTTTCTGGGGCAATTTAAACCAGAAAAGGAGAACAGGAGGAAATAAAGGCAATGGTGAAAGATAGCTCTCACCGGCTTTTAACATTCATTTTTATTAATTTAATCCTGAATGTGTACATAGGGTATTCTAGATAAGAGACAGATTTCTCATGAAATGCCTCCCAGTAAGTAATATGTCTGTTGGTGCCCGTTGCCCTAGTCCTTACCCCTAGAGCAACCTGATGAGAGCCAGGTCAGTTATCCTAATGAGTAGCTGGACACTTCATAGGCAAGATATGGGGGAAAATGACACACTTCTGCTTATAAAGGGGAAGGGGGCAGTTGTTCCCTCCTGAAATATAATGGGCCTGAATCCTAACTGAACCCTTTGGCATGTAAATAATCTCTCCGGGAGTCAGACAGCCTCATGGTTTTGGCTTTTACCAACTAGAGGTGTCTCCAACCCTTGCGTCTTATTTCTCCTTGAAACGACAGTCCCTAGGGAGATGTCTTAGTGGTCCACCCTGACTAATTTAGGTGCCCATCTTAGGGTGTAACCATTTGGCTTTGGGAGATAAGAGAACTTTTAAACAAATGGATATGGATTTAATCCTTATAGTACTTGGATGTTTCTTAGAGAAGTGAAAGCAAATGTTCTCCCATTTTACAGCGCGTGTTTCTGTGGCTCAGGAGACTAGGCCTTTTACAGGAGCACAGAGAATTTGCCAGCAGCAGCAGAACTGTTTTTGGAAATGAGCAAGTGGCAAAGTGTTGAGAAGGGAAAAGATCTTTTGAAGACCTGTGGTAAAGCATTGTTGGCTATATGATTTGGGGAAACTTTATAACCGGCACGACATTCTCCTCTACTCTTAATAATTGTTGGAAAATTTTCTCTTGTAAACTAAGCAAGATCAGGCTTAGGTTAATTTACTCAGGTGGAGAAGCATGCTTTCTCTTGTTCACTGTACGATGTGTGAGAAAGTAGAGCGGCCCTCTCCTCTTTTCCCCTTAGTGGGCCAATGAAAATGCCCCAGTGCATCCCCAGTTTATGAGTACTCAAGGCTACTAATTCTCAGTCTGCCAAACATTCATCACATATCTAAAATGCATGAAGTGTGTGAGGTTCCAATTTTTGAAGGTATCTGAATAATTAAAGTTTCATTATTCCAAAGATCATATAGTGAAATGTGTTGATAGGTTAACAGATTACTTAGGAATAAAGTGCCAAAGGCACTGTCACGATGTTCTCTTCTGAAGGCCATGCCCACAGCCAGCTCTGTGCCACAACACCGTCTAAATCGCTATACTGGGATGGGTTTAGGTACCTACCACATCATAGGTCAAGAGTGCTAACCACTGACTCGTGGATCTGAAGCTTCTTATTACAAAGCTAATGCATTGTACAGATTGCA
The DNA here is from genome assembly GCF_041296235.1 of Equus asinus. Lineage (NCBI taxonomy): Eukaryota > Metazoa > Chordata > Mammalia > Perissodactyla > Equidae > Equus > Equus asinus. The sequence continues at coordinate 61,248,829 of NC_091794.1, forward strand.
TCATGCCGCATGGGTCTAAGAAAAAGCACAGTGCTTATTGTTTTGCTCAAGATTTTGTGGAAAATCGTAATGCTGGATTTTGTCCAAACTTTAATTCTTTGTGAATCTTCTTTCCGTAAAATTGTCCACTTTGTAAAATGAATCTAGAATCTGAAATACAGGGCCTTAATATCATTGTCTTTGAACTTCCTTTTCTCAGCATTATCCTTGCAATTAGAGAAAAAAATGATTATTTTATTGACAACCTCTAATAAAGCTCCTTTTATTGCCCCTTTTTTTTCTGCGCAAAAAACTGCCTGCATTTTATCTGCCCCAGCACTATAAAGTATTCTGCAGGATCATTTCTCATTCTTCATAAACCGGCAGCATGCCCCAAATCAACAGTGACTGGAGTTGCTTGTCTCTAGGTCAGTTTGCTCAAACAGTTAGAACTTGTTTGTCATAAATCAGTTGAGTCCACACGCAGAGATTGATATTAATGCTTTGTTAAGAGATTTTCAGTATGGTTATTTTATACATTGCTGGTTTTGTTTGCAAAATTTAACCAGTGAAAATTGCTCCTCAAGACTCAGAAGCAGGCAACGCCACAAAGTTTACTGTCCTAAGTGGAAGTAATTGCACTCAAATTGACCCAACCTGGAATAGGAAAACATTTAGTTACAGTAATGTTCCTTTCCCTTCTCCTCCCACATGATGATCAAGGCCTTGATGCTTACCACATCAAAAATATTAAGGAAAGGCCTGTGATCTTTTCTATTGGTGTCATCCATTTTCCTTGTGCCAAGCTCAGAGCTTAGTCATGCAGATATTTGTCATATCTTCCAAGGTCAACTCACATTGTGTTCTGTCTCCAGGTCTCATGCAGCCTGTAAGAGATTTTCCATTTCTCATGGTCTTTGTTTGAACTTCTCAGTGACATTCCACACTGGCATCTCTACATTGGTTTGTTCCGAGGGCTTACATACTCATTTTGTAGAGAAGTGTCCCCTCTGCTTGAGCACAATATTAAGAAAATATTGTGAAAGTAAAAATACAACATTCAAAATGGTTGAAATCCAGATACAGTAGTGTTTACAAGGTAAAATAAAGCCATATATGATAATATTGGAGAAGACAAATGTCATAAAATCAATGGTCTGACATTCCTGGTTAAAACACTTTAAAAAGGGGGGGAAATTATACAAAAGGTAAACAAATAAAAGAAACTAATAAAGAACAGGAATCAATGGAATAGAAAATAGAAAAACAATGAAGAAAATTAATAAAATGAAAAACTGATTATTTAAAAATATCAATAAGAGGGATGAACTTCTAATTAGGCTAATACAAATATGAGCAAAGGCAAAAATTAATAGTATGGAGAATGGAGGAGGGAACTTCCATAGTTATTAAGACATTAAAAAGATAATAAAGAGATGGTATTAAATTTTATGCCAGAAAATTTGACTACTTGGATGAAATATGCAAACTATTTGAAAGATACAAATGACCCATGAAGAAATAGAAAATCTGAATATCTCTATATGCATGAAAAATAATAAAAAATTTTTTGTTGAGTAAGCAACTTCCCACAAAGAAACTTCTAACGTCTGAAGAAAGACAAATATAATTCTTAAACAGACTCAGAAAATAAACTTGCCTTGTTAGAAACGTTAAGAAGTTCTTCAGAAAGAAGGAAAATGCTGTGAGTCAGAAAATGGGTCTTTCAATAGACGAACGGATGGAAAAACTGCGGTACATGCACACACTGGGATATTTTCATAGAAAAAAATAAATGAGCTATCAAGCCACAAAAAACACCATGGAGGAACTTTAAATTTATATTTCCCAGGGTAAGAAGTCGGACTGAAAAGTCTACATATTATATCACTCCACTTAAATGGCATTTTGGAAAAGGCAAAACTACAGAGACATTAAAAAGATCCGTGGTTGCCAGTGGTTTTGGGGAGAGGGGAGGAGGGATGAATATGTGGAAAACAAGGACTTTTAGGGCAGAAAAATTACTCTGCACACTATTGTAATCGTGGATACACAATATTATGCATTTGTCAAAATCCATACAACCGTACAGCACAAAGCATGAATCCTAACAAAATTAATTTTAGTTACTGATAAAGTGTCAATATTGGTTGTTCTTCACTTGTAACAAATGCACCATACTGAAAGAAAATGTTAATCACACGGGAAACTGTGGGTTTGGGAAGGAAGTACACGGGGACTCTCTGTACCATCCACTCTCATTTTAAATCTTTACAAAAGTAACTGACCAAGTTAATATGGAGGAAAAGAACTATCTTGACCTCCTTTACGCAATATCAGATCAAATCAGTCGTTGATAAACTTTGTTTTAGCCTGGTTAAAACAGAGTAGTACAGCTTGAAAAAATTGTGTGTTATTCCAGGGACGCAAGGTTTGTTTAATATATGAAAATTAATGCACTTCACTATATTAAAATAATATATAAGAAAAGACATGATCATTTTAATAGAGGCAAAGAAACCATGTGAAAAAACTTTTAAAAATTCATGGAAAACCTCTCAGCAAACTAAGAAGAGAAAGACAAATGCTCAGTGGTGAAAAAATAATAATAATGATTTCTACCTAAAATCTTAAACAATGCCAGTCTATACTTGTCACCATTCCTTTTCAACTTTGACCAGATATCAGTGTAAAAAGATGAGAAAGAAGAAACGGAACATAAAATTCGAAAGGAACAAGTCGAACTCTGTTTTTCTAGAGATGATGTGATCATCTATATAGATAATCCAAAGGAATCCAAACAATGAATACTAGAAACAATAAGTAATTTTATTAAGTAGCAAGACACAAAGTTAATACACAAAAGTCAAATTTACTGCTATACCTCTCAATGGGCAGGTAGAAAATAAAATAAAAAGTAACATCATTTACAAAAGCATAAAATTAAAATTCTAGGAGTAATTTAATTGGCAATTTATAAGATGTGTCCACTGGAAGTTAAAAGTAAAAGACTCAGAGAAATTAAAGATAGAGTAAAGAAATAAATATACAATTCTATCAACTGGAATACTTGACATAAAGATGGCAATTCTTCCCTGAGTTCATCTATAGATTAAATGTAAGCCTAATTGAAATGGAAATTCTAGCAGGATCTTTAAAATATATAAGAAACTGAATCTAAAACATATTTGCTAAGTCAGAGGTCCCAGAATATACAAAATGATTCGATTAAAGGAAAATACTTGAGGACATATATTTCCTGTGTTTAATAGTTACTATTAAGCTATATGGAACAAAACAGTGTGCTGCTGGCATATGGATTCATGGATGAAGGAGTTGAACAAGCTACAAAGTCTGGAAATACATCCCCTCTTACGTGATAAATTGGCATTCTACAAAGATACTAAGATTTGTATGATAAAATGAAAATGACTGTTAATATCAAATATCTGGCAGTTTTTATAATGTTAAACAAACACCAGATGACCCCACAATCCCACTCTAGGTATTTAACCTAGTGAAATGAAAACCTACGTCCACACAAAATCTGTTCGCAAATGTTTATACCAGTGTTTTCTCACAGTTGCCCCAAACTGGAAACAACCCAAATGTCCTTCAACCAGTAAGTAGATAAAGAAACGATGGTGCAGTCGTACCATTGGATACCATGCAACATTAAGAAGGAACCAACTGTTAATGCTCACAAATACTTGGATGAATCTCAAAGGTAATAAGCAAAGTGAAAGAAGCCAGACTCAGAAAGCTGCACACCATGTGAATCCGTTTATGTGGAAACAGAGAAGGCAAAACTACAGGATGGAGAAGAGACCAGTAACTTCAGGGTTAGAGATGGGGAAGGCATTTGACTATAAAGAGCAGCTCAATGATATTCTGGAAGACGACAAACTGTTCTGTATCTTGAGTGTGGTGGTAGTTTACACAATCATATGCATTTGTCAATTCTCACAGGGCTGTGCCTCTCAAGAGAGTGAATTTCACTTTAGGTAAATTACAGATAATTTTTTACAAGCAAAGAATAATGCACATTTCTGCCTATTTTCTTTCTTGGTGTGTCTTCTTTGCACCTTCCTCCCCAGTTTCTGTTGTCAAGAGAAGGCAAAGGTAATATATACGATTGTAACCTGTGGTGTCTTGCCATGAGAAAACATGTCATATACAAACTGGAACTAGGCAGCATTAAGGTTCTTTCCAAAATGATGGGCAGGGTTTAGGTCAAACAAGATTTAGCAATGAAGAGATCCATTACTGCCTCTAGGCCTGAAAGAACAAAGGAGGGAGCAGTCTCCGGACTTGGAAAGAAAGTCATCTGGTGAGGGCTGCCTGGGGCCCTCAGTCCAGGGAAGCACCCTACCTGCAGTGCCCAGCCCAGGGACCAGAGGGAAGAAATATCCTGAGGGCCCTCTTCTTCCTGCAGGTGGCTGACGCTTGCAAAACTTAACCAGAAACTGTGAAGCAAGAGTTCCCACCAGTGCGGTCCAAGCAGGTCAGCCTCACTGGGCACAGAGCCAGGCAGAAAATGGGGACATATATCTGGATGGGCAAATGGAGGCCATCCAGCAAAACCATAGCATTTCCAATAAGGAACTGAAGGAATAGAATCCATATTATTAAAAAAAAAAAAAAAAAGCTGAAACACCTACTGTTAGTTATCCCATCTTTTGTAGCTCCTAAGAAGCTCCTGTTATTTCAGGATTATATATTCACACTAGCCTTTGTATTACTAGGAAATCGTGTGTAACGATGCATACTACAACATTATTTTTCAAATAAAAGTGAAATTTTGTAAATATATACTAAAATGATCAAATATAGATAAATTATCTAACTTTTTTTTTGCTGAAAGCTATTCAAGGAAATTCCTTGTACTTGTTACAAAACAGACTATTCTTTTAGATATTTTTTCAGACATAAATTTGTATCTAACAATAGATATTGGGTTTCGCTTGTCTTTTCTCCTTTTAGTCTGTCACTTTTTATCCTATATCCAGAAACTCTGAACATCTCATCAAATCCCATAGCTTCAACCGTAATCTGTGAGTGTGTAACGAACACATCTTCCCCACTCGCCTTCACCTCCTTGCATTCTCCAGTCATAATGTCCTTCATTGGATGACATTTCCACCTAAGTACTGAAGTCACATTCTCATCAAAACAGTTCAATACAAAGCTCATCACACCCTCTTCTCCATGAAGAGACATTCTTTTTCCTTCATCCCATGAAGAGACAACCTTCTTTCTAGCTTCTCTTTTCATTAATATTCCATAAATAGGGCATGGGGTATTTATCTATGGCACCTTTTCAGAAAGATTGTTGTGAAGAATAAAAAGATAAAGAATGTGAAATATTCTGCTAAAACGTTAAATAAAAATGTTTTGAGATTTTATATTCCATATTTTCAATGTATAATAAAGATTGGCGTGGATTAGGAAAACTAGATTTATTTTTCAGACACACTCAGTGTCTTCAGTGATCTATTTTTATGTTATTCATGTTTAAGACGTTTCAGAATTTAAATTTCCAACATTTGGCGTTTACTTGAAAACATATGTACTGTCTATAGTAATTTGCTCACTAATAGGTTGGGTACCTTTTTATACATATGTCACATTTCTAAAATTTATTTGGCCACTTCCTATGTTAGAGGCTTGCTAAATTTATCTCAACATTTTTAATAAGCACATGCTTATTTGCAGAATATCAGCATCCATATAAATTGCTTACAAAATATGGCTCTGTAAGTATTTTATATTAAAACATAAATATAGGTGATACCTTTGTTAATGATTCAAATAATATCCAGTGATATTATAAATTTGATATTTTCACATTTAATTGATTTTTTTTACATTTTAAGATTACGTGCTGTAAAAATGTCACATTCTATTTATTCAGGTGACTTTTGATTTCTCCATCTTGATTCAATGACAGATGCTGTCAATGTTTTCTACATTTGGTCACTAAAAAATATGTTTTGTTTGAATTACCAATGCTTCTACTTTTAACGTGACTATCCTAATTTAGCAGCTAGCAGAATAGTTTCCACATTTTCAATTTATTGTGCCCAGTGCACTAGATTCATTTATGAATACCTTTGTTAATGTCAGCTCCAGCTGAAAATTCTCAGAGGCTCAGTATAGTTTTCAGATTAAAATTGAAGCTCCTTCCATTAGTTCTTTTTTTATGGCTGAAAATATCTTCTTTTTTTTCATTTTCCATTCTTTTAATTTCAACTTGTATCTTTTTTTATTGTGGTAACACTGTTTTATAAAATTATATAAATTTCAGGTGTACATCATTGTCTTCTGATTTCTGTGTAGATCACATCATGCTCATCACCCAAAGACTAATTACAATCCATCCCCACACACATGTGCAAATCACTACTTTCACCTCCTCCCTGTCCCCCTGCCCTCTGCTAACCACCAATCCAATCTCTGTCTCTATGCGTTTGTTGGTTTTTTATTTTGTTTTGTTTTCCCAGTAATCTTACTGAGATCACAATGGTTTATAACATTGTGTAATTTAGGGTGTACAATATTATTTATCAATTTCTGAATACACTTCATCGTGCTCATTCTCAGCGGTCTAATTTTTATCCATCGCCATACATATGTACCCCTCTGTCCCTTTCGCCCACCCAGCAACCTCCTTCCCCTCTGGTAACCACTAATCTGTTCTCTTTATCCACGTGTTTGTTATCTTCCACATATGAGTATTTGTCTTTCCCTGTCTGGCTTATTCCACTTAACATCATACCCTCAAGGTCCATCCCTGTTGTTGGAAATGGGACAATTTTGCCTTTTTTATGGCTGCATAGTATACTATTGTGTGTATATATATACCACATCCTCTTCATCCATTCATCTGTAGAAGGGCACTTGGGTTGCTTCCACATCTTGGCTACTGTTAACAAACTTGCAATGAACATAGGGGTTCATAAATCTCTTTGGATCATTGACTTCAGATTCTTTGGATAAATACCCAGTAGTGGGATAGCTGGATGGTATTGTATTTCTATTTTTAATTTTTTTAGAAATCTCCATACAGTTTTCCATAGTGGCTGCACCAGTTTACATTCCCACCAGCAGTGTAGGAGAAGTCCCTTTTCTCCACAACCTCTTCAACATTTGTTGTTTTTTGTCTTGGTAACTATAGGCATTCTGACTGGTGTAAGGTGATGTCTCATTATAGTTTTGATTTGCATTTCCCTAATAATTAGTGATGTTGAACATTGTTTCACGTGTCTGTGGGCCATCTGTATATCTTCTCGTATTTTCAACCTAAATGTCCATTCTGGCTTTTTCTGCCCCTTCTGTCTAATAATAAGAAGGAGGAGGAGGAGGGAGAGGAGGGGGAGGGGAAGGGAGGGGGAGGGAGAGGGGAAGGGAGGGGGAGGGGGAGGGGAGGAAAAGAAGAAAGAGCGTCAGTTCACTTGAACTGCACATTGATCACCAAGTGCATTATTTCATGGCCTCAGCTTTGTGGTTTTTTGAATTGCTGTTTCTTCGAATACGTACTTCCACACTTTCTATACCTATGAAAACCCATTTTATACTACAAGGTCAAATGATACCATGTCCCCTAATAAATTCAATTTTCCTTCTTCGAAAAACCGGGATCATTTTCTACTACTGTGCATCTCATCATATATAACCAACTCTGGAAGAGCCTCCATAACAGCTTATTGCCTAATAAAGCTTAAATTCCTTCAATGCAAAGTTTTTTCTATTTACATATTAAGACAAACCTAAATACACCCACACGTAGCTATTTAACACACCTTGATTTGATTTGACGATACATCACCATCTAGACTATCATTTAAATGTGTATTTGTTAGGATCCTACTCTCTCATATTGCTTCTTCTTGAAAAATACTGCTCTTTCAGATGACTGAGCTACAGAGTGATGGTAATGACTCATACATTCTCCTGAAAGTCTTAACCATGGAATCCTCTTGATTCTCTATGCTTTTCACATTCAACTTTAAATGAAATTTGACAATTATACCTTTCTTTTTTGTAACAAGCCTTTTTATTTTTAGTCCACTCCGCCAGAGTGGGAAAAAGTGGCAGCTCGCCGCACTGCTCAGCCCTGGGGGCACCCCCCCCAACTGAGGCGCCCGACCGCCAGCTTGGGTCAAAGTGGCAGCCTGCCGCGCTGCTCAGCCCTGGGGGCCCTACCCACCCGCTCGGGCGGCCGACGGCCAGAGTGGGTCAAATTTGCAGAACGCCACGATGCTCAGCCCTGGGGGACCTCCCCACCCACTCAGGCGGCCGACAGCAAGACTGGGTCAAAGTGGCAGCCCGCCGCACTCCTCAGCCCTGGGCACCCCCATCCACTCAGGCGGTTGAGCGACAGAGTGGGTCAAAGTGGGAGTCTGCCACGCTGCTCAGCCCTGGCGGCCACCACCCCACTCAGGTGGCCAACAGCCAGAGAGGGTCAAAGTGGCACCCCGCCGCACTAGTCAGCCCTGGCGGCCCTCCCCCCCCACTCAGGCGGCCGACCGCCAGAGTGGGTCAAAGTGGCAGCCCGTCGCCGTGCTCAGCCCTGGGGGCCCCACCCCAAATCAGGCGGCCCACCGACAGAGTGGGAAAAAGTGGTAGCCCGCCGCGCTGCTCAGCCCTGGCAGCCCCAACCCACTCAGGCGGCCGACCACCAGGCTGGGTCAAAGTGGCAGCCCACCACGCTGCTCAGCCCTGGGGGCCCCACCCCCACTTAGGCGGTCGACGGCCAGAGTGGGTCAAAGTGGCATCCCACAGTGCTGCTCTGGGGTCCCTCCCCCCAGTCAGGCGGCCGACCGACAGAGTGGGTGAAAGTGGAAGCCCGCTGCGCTGCTCAGCCCTGGGGACCCCCGCCCACTCAGGCGGCTGACCACCAGAGTGGCCCATAGTGGCATCCCGCAGGGTTGCTCAGCCCTGGGGACCCCGCCCCCCCACAGGAGGCCATCCACCAGAGTGGGAAAAACTGGCACCCCGCCACGCTGCTCACCCCTGGCGGCCCCCTCCACTCAGGTGGCCGACCGCCAGAGTGGGTCAAAGTGGCAGCCCGCCGTGCTGCTCAGCCCTGGGGGCCGCCCCCCCTACTCAGGCGGCCGACGGACACAGTGGGTCAAAGTGGCAGCCTGCCGTGCTGCTCTGCCCGGGGCCCCACCCCCTCCAACTCAGGCGGCCGAAGGCGAGAGTGGGTCAAAGTGGCAGCCCGCCACTCTGCTCAGCCCTGGCGGCAACCCCCCACTCAGGCGACCGACCAGCACAGTGGGACAAAGTGGCAGACTCCCCGCTAGTAAGCCCTGGGGGCCCTCCCCCCCCACACACACTCAGGCGGCGGACTGCCAGAGTGCGTCAAAGTGGCAGCCCGCCGCCCTGCTCAGCCCTGGAGGCCACCCCCCACTCAGGTGGCCAAACGCCAGAGTGGGGCAAAGTGGCAGCCCGGCGCGCTGCTCAGCCCTGGCGGCCCCACCACACACACTCAGGCTGCTGACCACCAGTGTGGGAAAAAGTGGCAGCCCGCCGCGCTGCTCAGCCCTGGAGGCCGCCGCCCCCACTCAGGCGGACGACCGACAGAGTGGGTCCAAGTGGTAGCCCGCCGGGCTGCTCAGACCTGGAGGCCCCACCCCCTATCAGGCGGCTGAGGCTCAGAGTGGGAAAAACTGACATCCCGCCGCGCTGCTCACCCCTGGGGGCCCCCCCAAACTCAGGTGGCCGACCGCCAGAGTGGGTCAAAGTGGCAGCTAGCCGCGCTGCTCAGCCCTGGGGGCCGCACCCCCACTCAGGCGGCCGACCGCCAGAGTGAGTCAAAGTGGCAGCTCGCCGCGCTGCTCAGCCCTGGGGGCCCTCCCCACCCACTCAGGCGGCCGACCGCCAGACTGGGTCAAAGTGGCAGCCCGCCGCGCTGCTCAGCCCTGGGGGCCCCCACTCAAGCTGCAGACTGTGTAAATGGCAGCCCCTGTGGCTGGGAAGTGCTTTGCATCTACAGAAGCCTCTGGAACTCGGGCTATGTTCTATATATTATACAGAATCCAGCACAAAATGTTCCTCCAAGAACCCATGCAAAAGTCGCCCATCCTATTCCGCTGTCTCCCTTCTAGAGGGAACCACTATTCCGATTCCCCTGGGGTTTTTGGGGGGGTTTTTTTGATGCCTCTTTGTTGTTAAAATCCCACAGGTAGATTTTCTTAACACTGTATTTTTAATATTATTTTAGAACATTATCAAAAGTATAAACTGTACATTTTCTGTTTTGATTTGTTTTCAATGAATATTATGTTTCTAGATTTTACAGCTTTGTTGAGGTATAAGTGATATAGAAAGAACGGCACATATTTAATGCGTACAATTTGTTTAATTTAGATGTATGATAATAGCGCAATCAATGTAATAGCCATATTCAACAACTTCCAGAGCTTCCCTCTGTCCCTTTGTGGGCTTTTTGTTTTGTTTTGTGTGTGACATTTATTTTCTTGGTGGTGAGAACACTTACCATGAGATCGGTTACCCTCTTAACAAATATTGCAGTGTTCTGTGCTCCCATACCATATTGTTAACTATAGACCCTGTGTTGGGCATATCTCTAGAATCCATTCATCTAGTACAACTGAAACTTTGTATTCACTGAATAATAACTCCCCGTTTCCCCCCCAAAGCCTCTGGCAACCTCTATTGTATTTTCTATTTCTATGAGTTTAAGTATTTTAGACATTTCACTTAAGTAGATTCATGTAATATCTGTCCTTCTCTGACTGGCTCCAGGGTCATCCATATTGTCACAAATTTCAAGATTTTATTCTTTTTCAAGACTGAATAATATGCTGTTGTACGTATACACCACATTTTCTTTATCTCTTCATAGGATGATGAGTTATTTTTATATCTTGGCTATTGTGTATAGTGCTGCAATGAACACGAGAATGCAGATATCTCTTCGAGATACTAGTTTCATTTCCCTGGTACATATACCAGAGATGAGATTTATAGATGATACGGTATTCTATTTTGAATCTTCTGAGTAATCTCGATGCTGCTTTCCATAGCAGTTGCACGTTACATTCATACCAACAGTATATGGGGATTATAATTTCTCCACAACCTTGCCAACCCATTATCCTTTGTTTTTTTTTTTATAAAAAACATTCTAACAGGTGTGAGGTGATATCTCATTTTAGTCCTGATTTGCCCTTTCCTGGTAATGAGTCATATTAAGCATCTTTTCATATACCTGTTCATTTGTCTTCTTTGAAGAAATATCTATTCAAGTTTTTTGCCTATTTCTTAATTGAACATTTTTTGTTTTTGCTATTGAGTTGTAGGATTTCCTTGTATATTTTGGAAATACATGATTTCCAAATTTTTTTTTTCTGTTTTGTAGGTTGCTCTTTCATTCTGTTGATTGTTTCCTTTGCTCTGAAGAAGCTTTTCAGTTTGATATAGTCCCATTTGTCTATTTTTGCTTTTGTTTTCTGGGCTTTTGGTGTTATATCCAAATAATCTTTGCCAAGACTTATGTCAAGAAGATTTGCCCTGCTTCTCCTAGTTGAACAGTTTCATGGTTTATGTTTAAAGCTTTAATTCATGTTGAGTTGATGTTTGTGTATGACGTACAGTAGGGAAGGCCTAGCCAGCGCAATTAAGCAAGAAAAAGAAATAAAGAGAATCCAAATTGGAAAGGAAGAAGTAAAATTATTTGTTTGAAGATGACGTGATCTTATATGTAGAAAGCCCTGAGGACTGTACAAAATTAATACAAAAACATTATTAGAATAAGTGCGCTCAGTAACGTTGCAGGGCACAAAATCAACATACGAATGCCAGTTGCTTTTATATACACGAACAATGAGCCATCTGAAAAAGATGCTTTTAAAAATCCAATTTACAATAGCATCAAAAATAATAAAATACTGAGGAATAAATTTAACCAAGGGGGTGAAAAATATGTACGCTGAAAATGATAAGTTAATGATGAAAGAAATTTAAGAAGCCACAAATACATGGAAAGGTATCTCATGTTAATGAATTCGAAGACTTAATATTGTCAAAATGTCTATAGTAGCCAAAGCAATCTACACATTCAGTGCTATCACCATCAAAATCCCAGTGGCATTCTTTACAGAAATAGAAAAGGCAATTCTAAAATCTTGGCAGACCTACAAAAGACCCAGAACAGTCAAAGCAATCTTGAGAAAAAAGAACAAAGCTGGAGGCATCACAATTCCTGATTTGAAAATATATTGCAAAACTAAGTAATTAAAACCATACGGTACTTGCATAAAGACAGACGTTATAGACTGATGAACAGAATAGAGAGCCTAGTAATAAACCCATGGATATGAGGTTAGCTAATCTTTGACAAGGGTGCCAAGAACACACGATGGGGCAAAGACAGTCTCTTCAATAAATGAAGTTGGGAAAACTGGATAGCCACATGTAAAAATTTTGTTTCTAGAGTTGTTCAGTATTATATATATATATGCATAAACCAAGATTTTCATATCCATTCTTTTTTTTAATAGAAATCAGTGGTGTTGTCTCTATTCCTCACAATGGTGTTATGAATATTCTTATAAAAGTCTCTTGGTACCTTTGTACAAAAGATCTCTTAAGTAATTCCATAACACAGAATTATTGTGTTGAAGAATAGGCAAATGTTTAGCTGTAAAAAATAGTGCCAGACTATTTTCTTGAAGTTAAATTCCACCTCCCCAGCAGTGGGTAAGAATTATCTTTTAGGCTTATCTTTGATAAAACGTTATTTTCAAGATTTTAAAATATTTTCTATGCATTTCCTATCAGACTGATTTGTTTTTATTAGTTTACAGAAGTTACTTATAATTTATGGATGATAATTCTTTATTTGCCTCTCTGTTATTTACTTTTCAATTGCTTTGTAAACATAGATTCTTGAAACATTTGAGAAATTTTTTGCTAGCTACGTGTGACCAACTTTGCTTAAAATTTTCCATTTTTTGGGATTAATACTCCTTGTACTGTATTTGTTTCATTCAGTATTTTATGCATGTCTAAAATATTCAAGCTTGTTCCATTTGTTGTTCAAGTGATCTCTATTTATATGTAAAGTATTTATTCAGGCTTGACTGACCTATCAATAAACTGTGGTGGTATTTGCAATCTGCGGTGTGTAAATGTCAACCACTCTTTTGTTTTTTCAACTCTGTAGTTACTTCACATGTTAGGTACATAGTAATTTATAGTCAATTATATTCATGATGTATTGTATCATTTAATGATAGTTTTATTTTTTTCTTAGAATTTATTTTGTGGGATGCTGATATAGCCACCCATATCAGAATGTTTGTGTTGTGCCATCAAAATGTTTTGTCCTGGGGCACAGTGGTTAAGTTCCCACATTCCACTTCAGCAGCCCGGGGTTCCTTGGTTTGAATCTTGGGTGTGGACCTATATACTGCTTGTCGAGCCATGCTGTTGCAGGCATCCCACATGAAGTAGAGGAAGATGGGCACGGATGTTAGTTCAGGGCCAGTCCTCCTCTGTGAAAAGAGAAGGATCTGTGGCAGGTGTTAGCCCAGGGCTAATCTTCCTCAAAATTAAAATTAAAAAATAAATAAATAAATAAAGTTTTGTTCTATGGGCTAGAAGACACACCTTACACACACCCGTGCGACTGACTCCAGGCCCAGCCTTTAACCACAGTGCAGATATTTGTACCTGCTCCCAGGAGAGCTCAGTCCTCACTGAGCACTTAGTGCGGATCACCACTAATGTTTGTTTTACAAATTTACATTAATTTTTGGCCACCTGTAATTGCTCCAAATTTCTTTTAGCCCAGCCACACAAGAAAAATGACTCTTCAGGCTGCACTTAATGTTTTTGCTGCGGGAACAACACTCTTCTCCATGCAGACCTCCAGACCTTTACTTGGCTGCTCAGTGCTGCTTTCTTTGCCCCTTTTTATGTATACTATGGCTGGCTCACTCTCTACACCTCTAGAGTCTTTTCACTTAGGTTGAAGTTTGAAAATTCAGTGTCTTAGTTTTGCTAAAACAGATCTGTGTTTATGTTTCCCACTCTCATTGCTCTGGCATGATTTTCAAGAAGAGAGTGATAATGCCGCCTTTTTTGTTGTTGTTGAGGAAGATTCATTCTGACCTAACATCTGCGCCAATCTTCCTCTGTTTTGAACGTGGGTTGCCGCCACGGCATGACTGCTGATGAGTGGTGTGTGTCCATGTGCAGGAATCGAACCTGGGAACCTGGGCAGCCAAATCAGAGCACTCTGAACTTTACCACTACCTCGTGGGGGAGTCCCCCAACTTTATGTTGTAGTAGTAAAAGTCAAAACCCTGGCTATTTCCTGTTCCTTTCAACAATTGTGCCAATTCCCAAGAACTGAGCAAGTGCTTAAAAAAATGACAAAACTATGGGGGTTAAAACCTATTGGGAATTATATATACCTTGCCATTCCCCCAAAATAATGGCTGGCATCTCTACAATGTAGTCTGGAATTCACAAATTAATTTAAGACAATGCATAAAATCTAACTATAAAAGATGCTATCTTAATAGATAATTTGATTGAAAGGATATTAGGGTTAAATACGAAAGCTCTGGAGGGCTGAGATTTATTGAGGAAACTTTAAAAAAATCCTATGATTTTAATGTTCAGTAAGTTTGATCCATTTTAACAATATTTTCCTTCTGTAGAAAGAATCCCAGATCTACATTGACCCTCAAAAACTGCTCAGTGTCTAATTTTAGCCATGTATTAGGTGTAGGGGAGGAATACGAATTATTGTGAGCACTCTGAGGGGAAATGTTTTTCTGAACATTCAACTCATGAGAAGAAATCACAGAAAAAGAAGAAATGTAATGATATACATATTTCAATTTATAATATAAAATTTGATGTATGTTATATTTTATGAACATGACGTGCTTCTCTATTAGATTTTCAGTTTTTAACCATTATGTGATTATATCTTTTTGCCCTCATTTCCAATCATCCTGCAACTCATCCTGTGTAATAATATATACGGCATCATCTTAAAATAAAGGATCCATATTCATGGCTAATCTAGATATATTTACAATACACTGATATGGTGTAATATGAAAATGGAGCATTGTATATTTTCTCATGGGGATTTACCAAAGCCATATTTTGTCAGAAAGACGTTTTTTAAAACTTTAATTATATTGAACATTTTGGAAGAAAGTATAGTAGAATTTATTTCTATGTTATGTTCTAAAATCCTCCTCTGAAGCAAAAATAATATATTCAAAATGAAGGAACTCATGAGTATTACTGTATGATTTTAAAAAGTAACACATGGATACATGCATAATGTATGCATTTATGCAAAATTTTCTATATCAAGTAATTGAATATGATTATGTTAAATAAATATATTATTCAATATTCTCCATACATATTGCTAAGTTTAAGAAAACCTCAAAAAGTATAAATATGTGTTCATATTATACGTAGTATTTATTTCATGTATTGACAAATAAATATGTGAAATATTTATATAAATGTGTCAAATAGTATTTTCTACATGGATTTATATTAAGTAAAAAATAGTTTCCCATAGTTTTTACTTCTGAATATGATCACGTATAAAGTCTTCGCTAAAATTTCACAAGCAGTGCTTTGTAATATTCATGCCAAGTTGTATCTTTCTTACTCCTCTGCTGTTACTAGTTCTTGAAGGGTACAAAACAATATGCACCAAGAGTGTAAAAATGTGAGTGTTGCCAGTAATCCTTCTAGTAGGCAGTTTATAGGAGACAGAAAATAAAAGCATTCATCAGCTGTATTGTTTTGGCAATGTTCCCACATTTTTAGTGGCATACAATATTTGTTCGTATGAATCGCAGTGAATTCCACTCCCTGGATGTTTGCAATTGCACTTTTCATGTGAGTTACTGAGCTTGCACAGAATTAAATGTCAAACGAAATCAGCCCAAGTGTTTTATAGCATGAAATAAACCTAAGCAGGGCTCAGGGAATTCTTGATATAGTAATCCAGTTTCAATGAGTGAATCCAGGGTAAAATTTAAATGCACACTTCTATTCTATAAGAAAACACTGGGCTTAATAACATCAGATTAAAGAATATTTCCTTGTTATTATTTATTGAGTACTCCTTGGATCTCAAAGTAGATATGTGTCTACTTGACTTACAAAAATAATGTATTTTTAAATATTCTTCATATATTTGCAATAAATCAAATTTAATTATGTAATTCAAATTAATTTTGTTTTTGTATTTTAAGCATTTCATGCTTCTGAATCAATTTTTGTTATTTGATTTATCATTTAACTCAAAACTAGAAAGTATTTCATAGGTGGAATATATGTAAAATTTTTATTAAAATATTAAAATAAAATATTCCCCAATCCATGTATAATTATTTAAATTTAATGAATTTATTTACATGCCTTTTCTTTGGAAAAAGATGAGGCTTGTTCAATGAAGTGTTTACGATATTAGTTTTTTTACTCAACTACCTCAGTTTGAAGATTGTTCCATAGACAGACTGAGAGATACATACTGTTGGAAACAACTAATACAAGATAATATATTTTTGACATACTTGGAGGAAAACAATCATGTAAAAAATTGTATTGCTTATCTATCACTGTTTAACAAATTTTCCCCAAATTTAACGGGTTAGGACAACATACATTTATTTTATTCTGTTTCTATGACTCAGAAATTTCAGGATGACTAAACTGATTTCTTCATCTCAAGGTCTCTCACAAGGCTGCAGTGTCTGCTGGGTTTCACCTGGGGACCATTCACTTCCAAGTTCACTCCTGTGGTTGTTGGAAGAACTCAGTTCTTCATGGGCTCTTGCACTGAGGAGCTGTGTTTATTATTTTTTTTAAGGATGCTTTTTTTGGTGAGGAAGACTGGCCCTGAGCTATCACCTATTGCCAATCATCCTCTTTTTTTTTCTCTCCCCAAAGCCCCAGTATATAGTTGTATATCACAGCTGTAAATTCTTCCAGTTCTTCGATGTGGGATGTCACCATAGCATGGCTTGATGAGCAGTGAGTAGGTCCAGGCCCAGGATCCCAACCAGTGGAACCCTGGGCCTCTGAAGTGGAGCAGCACCATAGCCGCTCAGTCGGCTGGAGGAGCTCTGGAACAGAGACTCTCAGTTCCTCATGGCTGTTGGCCTGAAGCTGCCTTCATTTACCTGCCACCTGTGCCTCTCCATGGGGCAGCTCACCACATGGCTGCTGGCTTCATCAGAATGAACAAGTAGGAACCAGAAATGGCATCATCAAGATGGAAATCACAATCTTTTGTAATCCAGCCTTATCCCGTTACTTTTTGTCTTATTCTTCTTGTTAGAAGTAAATCATTAGACTGAGCCAACACACAAAAGGAGGGGATCATACGAGAGCATAAGATTTTAAAATTCATATAAAATAGATTGTGGAAAAATGCACTTTAACTTTTGTCTTCTATAATTAAAAAACATATGCCCAAATAAATGTGACATAAGCAGAACCAGTAGCAATACTGGAAATGTTACATAAATTTTCAAATCTAGGTTAAAATAAACAGGGAAAACACAATTTTCATAGTAAAATTAAGTATGTCAAGGAAACAGAGTGGTAGCGTTGAAACAAATAAAAACTATTTCGGCACATAAACCATACCAAAGAGAAATAATAATAATTTAAATAATCTAACCTTGCTTTTAGAAATAAAAAGGCATTCAGATTGAGTTAGGTCACAAAATAAATTTATACAGAATTTTTCAAAATAGCACAGAAAATTTAAAGGAAAATTAACTTATAAAGCTACTATAGGGAATGCAAAAGAGAAGATAGGTATCAAAACACAACCACCCTAATAAACCATTAGTTTATGTGACTAAATGAAGGGCACTTTTTATAAACATCTTTTAATTGACATTGAAGCTATTGTTAACTTAAGGGATCAAATATACAGCACATGAAAGAATCGCCTTGTTAAATAGACAGACGGAAACCGGCCCCTGTAATCTATCACTCACACACTAGGTGTCTGTAGGAAACGTTCACCGTTATATCTAAATTGGATGTATTATAATTAATTAATAAGATAACATATTTAAGTGCTTAACAGAGCACCTGATACAAAATTATAACTCATTAATTGAGAATTATAATAAAATTAAGCAATTCTATTACACAAAACAATAAGTGGTATATAAAAGATAAATGCTTAGAAATAATAGAAGAAATTAAAAGATACATTTATTGGGAAACTTTTAACAGTTTAAAAAAGGACAATAAGAAATGATTCGGAAAACATAAGGGCTACTTGATAGATAACATTATTTCACGAATGTGACCAAATTAGATTATATAGGTGGACATGAGGAATACAACAGCAATCTTCCTGTAGTGAACACACTCTACCTTGGCTACCCATGACCCTCACTTCCTGGTATTCACCATCTGAATAATCCTCTCCCCTTGAGAGTGGACAGGATCTGTGACTTTCTTCTGGTCAACAGAATATGGGAAGGATGACATTGCTTAGAAGATGTAATTAAGATCCCAAATGAATTGATTTTATGTTAATCAAAATATCCTAGTTGAGTCTGACTTAATCGAAAAACGTTAGAAGAGGAACTGGACCCTCTGAGAAGAGAGTCTCCCTTGTTGGCTCTAAAGAATTCCACCACCATGTTCTGAGAGGGCCTGCAGAAAGGGCCATGAGACGTGGAACTGCTGGTGGCCTCTAGGAGCTGACAGCAGCGGCCAGTGAAAGCTAGCAAAAAACAGACCCCTCAGTTCCATGGTAGCAAGGAGATCAATTCCACCGACAGCTTGAGGGAGCTTGGAAGCAGATTTTTTTTCCCTTTCAAGCCTCTGATGATACCACAGCTCAACCTGTACCTGATTCCAGCCTTTTAAGACTCTGACTGAGGACCCCAGACTCCTGATCCCCAGAAATTTTGAGCTAATAAATGTGAGATAATAAATGTTTGCTGTTTTTCGCTGTTAAAATTGTGATAACTTGTTAGATAATACACTTTTAAAAATTAGGCAAATGAGCAACTGAATTCTCTATGACATATTAAACCTAGGAGAAATTTTTTTAAAAGATAAAAGTTTTAAATAAAGGAAGCAAAGCAGAAATTTTCTTAAAAATTTCTAAAATTATCCCATTAAGAATCAAAAGCAAACCCAATTTACTTCATTTAAAGGAAAGATAAAATTTCAAATATGTTAAGAACTTTTTCTGGGGCAGCCTTGAGGGCCTAATGGATAAAGTTTGGCGCTCTCAGCCCTTTGGCCACCCGGGTTCATTTCTGGGTCGTGGAGCCACACCACCCGCCTTTCAGTTGTCATGCTGTGGTGGCAGCACACATTGAAGAAATAGAAGAACTTACAACGAGGATGTACACCATGAACTGGGAGACTTTGGGGAGGGAAAACAATGAGGAAGATTGATTGTCCCTGCAAAAAATAAGAACTTTTTCTGTTTGATTTGCTCCCTTAGACCCAAATGCTAGCATAGTGCCTACCACGTACTAGAATCGTACTTCTCTATTACCTTTCAACAGCGTCGGTCAGATCATGAGACTTCACCAGATCAATGAAAAGAGAGCATAAGCGATATTTCTCTCTCAGAAGTTTTGAGGGCCAGCATATGTCTCACCAAATTCCCTTTTCCTTCTTTGGAGAATACGGGTGCATGTGTCAAAGTGGAAACTCTGCTGCTACCTAGTTATCTAAGATGAGCAGAGCTTGCATGACAGGAAGTATGACTAAGAATACAATATTGGCTATATGATGTCATGAAGGTTTAGGTTTATTTGTTACTGCAGCAGACTGATTTGTAAAAATGATGCTTGAAGTAGGTGCTACTGTGACAAAAGCAAAATGCAGAAACACAGCAATGGTTAAAGAGTCCGTTGATTTAAAGGGTTGGATGGAATTAATACTGAAGTCTAGAAGGAGAATGATAAATATTATACAGCGACAGAACAGTTGGTGCAACTGTCCTTGTGATCAGGTGGAATGTGCTAATGTTCTACTGAACTTTTATTTATAGAAGATGTTAGAAAACATAATCTCAGTATGGATAGATGAGTGACCAATGGTTTCAACAGAGTAAGTACTATTTTAAAAAAAGCGATGCCACCAAGATAAAATATATAGCAAATTTGAAGAAGAATGGAAAAAGAACAGAGAGAGGCTAGAAATGCAGAGACTTGCAGGGTTGGAAAACACAAATTGTTCTCAACTCTCGAAGAAGCAAAAACAAACTAAGGAGACCTACAGAGGCCAATGAAAATTTAGAATTGTGTGAATGATCAAATCAAAGAATTCCTTACTAAATTGTATGAACAAATTAAAGTGGTAATATTAAATCACATCAATTAGACAAAAATAGCTCATGGAAAAGAGGCCAAAGGTACAACTCTCCTACCAAAGCCTAATAAACTCACATTAACCACATGAGATAAAGAGGGAGAAAGAGAGTGGGCAGGGTCTGGGGTCAGAAAGCAAAATAATAATAATAATAATTAATAGTAATAAACCAGATACGAGACATTATGCAGGAAATGAACTGTGTATTACGGTCTTATACTCACAGCTATGTAGCACATGGAGTTCACCGAATTCAAACAGATAAGAAGCTAATTGAGTTAAGGTTGTTTGTACTGTCATAAGCATCACTGCCCTGTACTAAATGACAATAAAAGACTCTAGTGCCTGCACACATCAACATGCACAAAGCGGGCTGAGAAAGCTGCTCAGCCCCTGGGCGTAGTTCTGGATACCAAATTCCAGAGTGGGCAGGGATCAGACTGTAAAGGAAGGGTCACACAGAAGGTGAGGCCACTGGTGGTGGAGAAAAATACACAAAGTTGCTTGAAAAGAGCTTTGTCATCCCCTGGTTAGGAGGCCTACTAACAAAAGCCAAATGGGATTTGAGCATCATTCCAAAGTTCTACCAGAATAACAGTTACAATGCAAAACAAAGACAAAACTGTAATTATAGATCATATATATTTTGATCTTTGCCTATCTGAAAAGATCTCTTCTACACTCTGCCCCATTTGCTCCAATGTGGAATCTAAATGTCACAATACTTTTCCATTAAAGACCTTGTGATTTTTTTCCCATGGTCTTCTAGAGCTCAATGTTCTGGAGGAGCTTTCTAACACTAACCTGATTCTCTTTCCTCTGTAACCATCTCCCTGAATTAGGTAACTCACAGGCTTCCTATTTATCCTTAGAATATGTGACTTTCACTGAGTAATATTTTGTTTTGTTTTCTTTTCAATACTGTCCATTATGCAGTGGCCTTTTTGGTATTAACGATTAACCATTTCTTTATTTCAGTTTTCACCATTAGTTTGATTTTTTTATACCTCCCTATCCACCCCATTTTGTGCTCCTGGAAGTATTATTCTACGGATTTGGATGTTCTAGATCCCGTGTGTCATGTCTTAGCCCTCAGTATTTTAATCTCTTCTTTGCGTGTTTGTTCTGCATTCCAGTGGAATATCTAATATTTATCTTCCAAATCACAGTCAGTATTCCATATTATCCACTCAGTTTCTCTGTTGGCTTTTTCCCCATTATTTTTACCACCATACCTTTTGTTTCCCAAAATACTCTTTCTTGCCAAGCTTATTTATTGATTCCTTCCTGAAAAAAGTGCTTAAAGTTGTTTTTATTGCAAAGTCCTATCTGTTTTCTGCATTCAGCTTTTTTATCAACAGCTGGTTGTCCTAACGAATCCACTCATTTTACATCTATTTTGAAAATTTTCTGTTTCTCCTCGTATGTCTGATTATTATTTTTTCAAATCTGTCATTTTTAGGAAAAGAATGTCTAGATTGACATAGAATGATGGATTGTTCAGCATCCTTCATGAATCATCTCATTGCTCAGTATTCTGAGGAATACATTTTCTATTTCAGTTGGTCCCTCTGTATGCTGAAAAAAAATCGAGAAGAAATCTTATTTCTATCTCCCTAAATCCTTTCACAGGAAAATAAATAGAACATGCTTAATATAAGGCAATTAATAACTATTACTAAACCCATTAATTACTGGTGACAAAGTGAGCAAATCTGTTGCAGTAAACATCTAGTGTGCTGATGTCACCCTCTTGTCCCTAAGGCAGGATCCTCTCATTTTCTTGGCATTTTTCTCTGGGACAATTGGAGCTATCAATTAGAAGGTTATCAGTTAGAAGGTTAATTCCACATCCTGGACCATACATTCTGACATTATTTTGTGTTTCTGTCAAATGTGTTTGCTCCAAGAGAACAAAAATGGCACACTAATTCTAAAGGATATCATCAAAATGAACAGAATGTTCAATAAGGCAATCCCACCCCTATTGGTCTGTGTCCCAATACTTATCTTCCAAAGCAAGTGCTTTCTTCTCATATGACTGATCAACCTTAGCGTCTCTTCAGTTATGCAGGCCTAAATTATTATCAGGCTGCCTTCTATGACTTAGTGAAAAAGAAGTTAATAAATGTTACTGGGGTTATACGATGTGTAAAGCTTTTACATGTCCTTTTTAAAAGCTCATTAACTTTTCAAAAAACTAAAATGAATAAATAGATGTTCTTCCTATTTCAGCATCCACCCAAGCACAAATTTGTGACAAAGATCACTTCCACATCCCTCCTGGTAATCCAATCCCACATTAATGAATTGTCAGGGGCTTTGTCTAGTGGAATTTTTATGTGTGTGTTGGTTGAGTGAGGTGTTTGACATGAGAGTTTGGGTCTGTTTAGAAGTCTTCCAATAGATGGTAAACTTCTTCAATCAGGAGATTGCCTATGAATTCCCTTAAATGGCATGATCCCTTTTAAGTTGCTTTTCACACCAAATGAAGCCTGAGTGCATAGCCTGTGGTTAACTATTCAGTGTGTTGGTCCCTGGAGGAAACCTTAAAAGTCCTGTACTTCATCTCCTCGTCTGTTCCCCAGGCAGCGCCATCTTCCAGACTCTGAGGTGTTAGGGTTGTTTGAGTCCGCTTAGAGTCGTAGTTCTTGGGATTCAATAAGAAAGGAAATACCACATCATTCAGGATGTTTTCCAAATATGTTAAATCATTTTTGTCTTCCAAGTTTTATTAATGGCACCCAAATGCTTGCTGTGGTAAATCCCTTCTTCTCTTTGTCTCTGCTGCCAACCTTGACAGATTTCAGTGCCATATCCCTCAGTTCATTTTTAATAGTCCCTGGCAACTCCGATTGTACAAGTCAACTTGTGTGGGAATGACTAGCTCAGAATCTGAATCCCTTCACTTTCTACCTTATTACCCAGCTTGCCTTGTTTCCAGTCCCTTCTGTTCTGAGCTTTGATTGTTTTCAGGGCTCAGTTTAGAAAATCTGCTCACTTATTCCTCCAGGTTTTCCCCTTTTGCCTGCTTTGAATCAAAGGCTATTCTGCACTGATCAGCTTTGCCCTCCATCTGTTCCCGTCTGCTTCATATCTCCCAGAAATTCCTCAAAATTCCGCTGTATTGAGACAACCTCTCTTATGTCCCAGGGATGCTAAAATTTTTTAAAAATTATTTCCAAGTACCTTTTTGAGAAGAGGAAGAAAACATACGTGCTAAATAGTCTATTTTTAACAAAGATAATTGAATTTACCCATGAAGTCCCCTTGCCTGTCTGTATTTTCATTTATCTTCTGTTCTACTTTGTCTTCATGTTTGCTCCATAGTTTTTACATAAGACGGTGATGAGAAATCTCAAATACTCATGTTCGTAATTTTCCCTGATAAAAACGTCTTCACGATTCCCAAATATTCAAAGGTATTCCATTGGAAAACATGAAAATTTTCAATTGACTTTGGTCCCTCTGTACTTTTAATTTGATTCTATCTAGAAATAAGATAAGCTTTTCTTAATCAATATTCCTGTTTACAGATTATGCTTTATGAGGTAGATTTCCACTTGATTAAATTCTTACGCTAATCTGCTTCACGTTAATATAAGGAAGTAAATTTAGAAGCCAATAAAGTGTTTCTCATGATGACTACTTGTGTATATTTAGATTATTTGAAAGATTTCTAGGTTTTCTATCAAGTCATTTCAGAAGCCTATCTTTGTGTGTGTGTGTGTACATGTGTGTGTCTGCCTGTGCACGTGAAAACAGCTGTTCTGCTAATCAGGGAAGCAAAGGCTGCAGAAGTGGATTCAGTGATGAGACATCCCTTTGCATCGGACCAAATCTAATCCAGAGTATAACTTATCTAAGCTATCAACTCTTCAAAAGACTGTGACTTCTGAGCACTCCCAGCTTTGTATGTGATTCCTGTAGACAATACAACTGATTATAAGTTAGAACTTACAACAAAGACTATGTCATCATATGCCTTCTTTTCACTGTTAACAGTGTCTTCATTAATTATTGGTTACATCTTTATCATTCTATTGCATCTGTCATTGCTGTCATTTTGATGCCCTAGAATAAACTTTAATTTTTGCATTTGATTTCATGGAGATGACAAACATCGATATATTGCCAAATTTCCTTTACATGACTTATGCACAATATTTCAAAATAGCTTTAGTACCTGCAGTGAAATTTACCAAAGTTATCTTTCTTCTCTTCTTTTTTTTTTTTTAATCTTTTCATTGGGCTTCTTATCCCCTTATGTTGAAACATAAGAAGATAACTTGTCTGAAAGCATTGTTTCTTGTTTTTCTATTTACTTTAGTAGAAGATTATTCCACTATGAGTTCTGATATAATGTTACCACTGAATTCAAGTAGCACAATTTCTGTTAAGGTGACAGTATATTGTACTTCACTGTAAATGCTTAAAAAGATTTATATTTTCTAGGCCAAAACCAAATTTTGTTTTAATTTTAAAATAATTGTTAATTTGCAAAGTAGTCAATAATAAATATCATATTTTTCACCCAGATTTGACTTTCGCTTGAAGTGTTCTTGGATTGTTATTTCAGGTTAGTAGATTTGGCTAAATTCCCTAAGGCTTTGTCAGCTGCAAGTGTTTTAATGAGTGTTAAGAGACAATTGTTGGAAGACAGATTGAAACATCATTCAATCAATCAAGAACATTATTCAATATGTATTTATTTTACTAAGTTATTACTAAACTTTCAAGAAATTATTATATCTTCTCACATAGTGGTTTTAACATGTAATAGATGAGTTACTTGGAATTGAAAAATACGATATATTGATGATTTGCTTTTGGCCAAACCCAAGCCATGTTACAAGTGAGAAACCTTCCTGTTAAACAGAAATTCCTTTTCGGTACCACTCAAATATGTTATTTGAAATGTTCTATTTAGCTATCTACTCATCAGTGGCTAAGAGCAAGAACTGTGTTTTCAGAATATGGGTCCTGTCAATTCATTTTGTAATCTGTGAACTTGGGGAAATTACTTAAACCTTCTTGTTATCAGCAGCATAAGACAGGAATCATAAATTTACCTTTTTAAATGGATGGGGTAAATAGACAATTTAGGTACAACTCTTAGAGTGGTACCAGGCATAATCATACGTGCTGAATAAGTGTTACCTTCTATTGTTCTATCTGCCTATATAACTATCCTTCTGGGTTCTTGTCTAGCTACATTGATTTTGTAAAATCTTTTATAAGTTATGTTGTGATATCAAACAAGCTAGTTGCTTAAAATACATAATATCCACTCATTTCTCATTTACGTAATGTCCACTGTGGTTAGGGCAACCCGCTATAGATGCTATCCCCTATGTGGGCATATTATTTTAGGTTGCTTTGATCTGGGGCACCACTGTATGAATCCATGTAATGAACTCATAAGATCACAGTGGCATGGCAAGATATCTTAACTGCTTTCATCTAGAAATGGCATTCATACTTCAGATCACAGTTCATTAGTCAATGAAGTCATCTGGCTATGTCACACGTCAAGGTGACTAGAAGCTTCAGTCCTCTGACGTGCCCAGGTGGGAAAGAGAATTAGAAATATTGAAGAGCAGTAACAATATGGACCACTTTATCTACTGATTCTTTACCTTTCTACGTAGAAATTAGAAGTGCCATACATACTGAATCTTCCTCACTCAATTTGAGAGGAAGAAACTAAAATCTGGAAGGGAGAACTATTTAGAGTAACGTGATATGCAACTGACAGTACTAAGACTCATAAAAGGGATCTCCTTATCTTTAGTTGTCCATATTCTTTCCACTACAAAAAACACACAATAATTTCAATTGAATCCAGTGGGTAATAAATAACTATTTGGAGTCCGCAGAAATAGTAGAGCTTTAAAATGATCAAAACTACACGAAAGTTTTGGCAATAAGTATGGAGAAGAAAAGATGGCCACAAAGAAAACTACAAATCTTATCTGAAATATCCAAGTAAGGAAAGCGTGGTAGCCAGTGTGAAAAATAGAATTCTCCAACGAGGTCTGATTCAGTCCAGGGCGTCTCTTCCCTGGGTGCTCGGTCTTGGCTGTAGGTGTAGTGATTGCTTCTTATACCTGCTCTTTCTGTAACTTTACAGTTCTCTTTACATCTTACCAGCCAATTCCCTACCACTTTAATCTGTTCTTGTGGAGAATCATTCTTTGTATTAAACTTTCCCTTCTCAAATTTTGTGTGACTCTCTGTCATGATTAGACTCTGACTAATACACAGCAAAACCTAAATCAAATATATAGCTCTGCTTAGGCCAAATGCTTTCAAATGTCTGAAGATACTCTCCTGTTTAATAGGTACATGAATAATAAACCCTCATATAAGAATTAAAGATAATATTATATACTTTAAAGCTTAATGTAAGTGCTTAATAAATGTTTCTTGAAGCTGAATCAGGAATTAAACCTGAATCTGAATGAGGTAATATGTATCTAGAAGGGTACTGAACCCAGATTATCAGAAGTTAAGGAAGCCAGATTCAAGAGATTTGTTAACTAAAGAATAGGAATGTTTGAGATATAGAATTGTCAGCTAGATTAAATAATTTTACATTTTTACTTGGTTGTATTATAGTTGAGAACAGCAAACAATGGAATGCAGAAAGATCCAATAACAAAAGAGACTCTGAAGATGCCAGAAGAGTGTAAGTGTGAGAAGGAATGTTCTCTGGGTAATATCTATGATTATAAAGGTCACATTAATTAATGTGATATATTTTATGCAAATACAATTTAAATAAATGGAAAATTGTGATAAGAAAGATATTAACGTAAATACTAAGCTATATATCAACATTGTGCCTTTTCAAAGCAAAATTCAGTTTATGATTCTGGGAAAATTAGAGGCATAATATATTAACAATTTGCTATTAATTGCCTAATGGAATTCCAAGAAATAGTAATGAAAGCTAATATTGTTATATATTCAAATTTTATCATAATTTTTGTAGTATTAATATTTAAAGAACAATAACTTTAATTGAATATTTGTTACACTAAGGAAGGAGATTGTTAGCCATTCTCATAAATTTTCGGGTTAGCATTTTGTGAGTACTCATGTACTTCTTATAGACTGGATTTGGTTATGAATATATGTGTGAAAATCAGTGTTTGAAAACATCACTATAGCTTTTTGCTCTAAATTTGCACAGCAGCTTAGAGAGGAATAAGTGCATGAGATATCTGCAATTTTAGACCTTCTGCACTTCAAATTATTGCACAGCAAAAACTCCTATAGGAGCTGGAGAAACATAATTATTTCACAGTTGATGTAACTTAAAAACAGTTGAAGAAATTCAGCTCCCATTTCTCAGCAAACTGAAAAATGAACCTTCTTGTGGCACCAATTCTAATATTCATGTCTCCAGAACGGTATTTTTTACGTCATTGTTAAGAACTAACCTGAGTTACGTCTCTGGGAATTTATTAAGAAATAAAGCAAAAGGGTAAACAATGACAATTAATAACCAATACTACCTCTGAAAGTTGCATTAAAAACAGGATATTTTTATGATAATCAATACATTATTTTTCTGCTTATTTTTATGGTAAAGTTATTTTGCTTATATTTTACACTAGAGATAGCAATAACTTGCTCCTCACTTACAGTTCCTTCTTAGCAGAAACACTGCCTTCCTGAAGTACTCCATCACACTATCGCCTTCACCACTGTAGAGTGCTAACTCGGCCACTCTGAACTAATTAGCTTTCACTTCCCAAATGTGAATTTTGTCTGCAAAGATCCAAGCTCAAAAGTTGATGCACACTCACAGCCTAACATCCTATATTGGGCTGTCATAACAGGTATTCCCACATAGGGGAAGATGCCTGGAATTCAGTTGTTTGGGGTGGTAAGTAAAACAGTGTGTAGGAAGACCCAGAGGAGAGAAATGGAGGAAACATCAGCTGTACTCATCTAGCGGTAAAGTTTTCTGCAGACACATTTTTGGAATAGCACTTATAATTTCCTTCTTGAGGCATTATTTCTGAATGAGTTTTAGTTCTTCGGAACCAAATAATCACAAAATAATCTGAATATAAGACATGTTTTAAAAATGCTTTAGGGACCTCAGCAATTTGATATTCTTTCTTAAAGAAATCTATTAGGAAAAATAGAAAGAGTTTAATACATATACGATTTGCATATTTGTAACATATGCATTCTAACAATGAATGCTACAGGGTTCAATACCCTTCATTTTCATTCACATCTGTGATGCATTTTCACATTTGCCCTCCCCTACAGATTTCGCTTAACACATAGACTAGGACAGGAAATAAGAACAAATCCTTACGTAGAAATGTTTTATGTAAATTGAAGACCCCAAAAGACAAAGAAAAATATCCTAAAACACCTTAATGCTTCCTTAAGCCTTTCTTCATAAGCTGATCTAATCATAATTTTCCCTGTCACAGTTCATGGTAACACCTAACACCACCCTTCCAGATTCAGAGGACCAAAGTAGACAAAACAAAACAAAACAGGAAAGCAGAACTATGCCTGCCTTGTCTCCTTACCCTCTTACTGCAACATCACAGAATCCATCAATCAGATAAATCAATAAGACAATTTCCATATTCAGTTTGATTACTCCTCAATTACTTTGATTACTCACTTCCACAATTACCATTCTGTTTCAATCCTATTATTTCTCCCTAAAATACTTACAATAGCCCCCTATTTGGTCAATCTTCTTCCTCACCTTTATCTTTTCTAAATATAATAGTAGATTGGTTCCACTGAAATGTGTCAGGTCATACTACTGCTCTGCACAAAACTGTCTAATGATTTATCATCAAATTTTCATTTAAAACTAAGTATTTTTTAAACTGTTTGCAAGGTCTGACATGATCTAGCCTTGTCATTTATCATCTTGGATCTGGGACTTGAAAAATAATAAATTTCATGTGGCTTTAGATATAACTGTAAATTTCCTCATATCTAAAATATATATAATATTTCAATATTTTTAATTTAACTTAGGGTTCATTGGGTCATGTTATATTAATTTCTATCAAATTCCGTACTGTACTATATATTTAAAAGAATTCAAAATTAAAATAAATTTTAAATGCAAAATGCTACCTTTAACTTTGGTTGATGGAAAAATAAATCAACAATGTTGTTTTAAAACCAAGTATATATTTTATTAAAAGAAAATTGAGGGCTCAGCCCACTGGCGTAGTGGTTAAGTTCCTGTGCGTTGCTTTGGCGGCCCCAGGTTCACTGGTTCAGATCCCTGGTGTGGACCTACACCCTGCTTATCAAGCCATGCTGTAGCAGGCATCCCACTTATAAAGTAGAGGAAGATGGACACAGAGGTTAGCTCAGGGCCAGTCTTCCTCAAAAAAAAAAAAAGGAGGGGGGAGGAAATTGAAGTATTCATACAAATAGGGAAATTAAATTTAAGTACAATGAAAAGCGCAAAACCAAGAGGGTAAAACCTGAAGAGGATCTTATAGGAAAGCGCTAAAACTTATGAGTGTTATAATAAAATTAATTGGCAACCACTGTGGGCAATAAAGCAAAGTAAAGGACCATTCCTTCACTTTGATGGTTCCCGTAAAGGGAAACATTTCTTTACACGGCACTTAACCAACGTTGTGGGTTATTGAGTTAAATGTTTTGGCTGAAATTCAGGGAAAGATAATTTCCTAATCGTTAATAACTCTGGATTTCTAGGAGCTAAGATGAGGGTGATGAAGTTTCATGCTTCAGGTAAGTAGCAATTTTACATTGACTACAAATTCATATTCGACTTCTCCTATGTCCCAGATTCTCTAATTCAAATGCAGTGAATATATGAAGTTTGTTTTCATTACCCTCATAGTCATTCTTCTTTCCTTACCTCCTCTCTCACTCACACAATCATTTTTGTTGGGTTATTCATGCTAAACTAATCCTATGGAACTATTTCCACTTTTGATACAGTGACGTGTACTATGGTAATTTCTTCTTCTAACCACATTAACCACTACTTGAGATTGAAAGTACAGGGATTGTACTGGTATGATTCTTCTTCAGAGAGAAATACTTTATTATAATGTGCTACTTTGGAGAAACTAAATTTATCATGGGTAAGATTCATTGAAAAGTTCACAGACTATAAAATCAAACATCTGTGTTTGACACTTAAATCTGCCTCCTTCATTTTGCATGTTTTCAGGGAATATCTAGATTTACTAAACTTCCATTTACTAGTCTATAAAATAGACACTGGTCTGATCAGGGGGTTGTAGCTTCTGGTTCACGTATCTAAGTTGCTAGACACATGCTAGGAATTCAATAAGTGGTGTAAATCATTGGATATGTATCTTTTATTTTCTTTCTCCAATAATACTTTTACTTAAACATCAAAAGCTCTTTTCTGTTATGTTCCAAATAATAAGGAAATATGTTCTTTTAGTAGTGAGGAAGAAAATAATTGATGTAAAATAGGAATAAATATGCTGTTGGCTTTTAAGATGTACTATTTCAGTGACTAGTGGAGGATTACTGACAGATACTAAGGGAACTCATCGGGTCTTTCCTTGGGCTGTGCCATCATATCCAAATATTTCCACTAGTAGTAGCAGTTTCTGCTTATGTGGGTAACAGCAAACACACAGAGTTTGGTAGCAATTGTGTCTTGACAGTGATTTTTTGTGTGACCTTTGATGAATTATTTGAACTTTTTATATGTCAAGTCTTATCACACATGAATGAGAATTGTACTACCTATCTTAAGAATTGCTGTAAGAATTTAAAGAGGCAATGCATTGGGCCCATTTCCCAAAAATAAAGTAGTTTAATTTTGTTTGTTTACTTCTTTTTCATTTTGAAGCAATCATCTTCAATTAGCTACATCCCTCCCTCAGTAATTCTATTCTTTGTGATTTATTTTTCTCATTTGAAGTCTTGATATATGATGCCACTTGCTCTATCTTACTTTTAAAAACCACAACTGAGATTATGTCTACATTATCAGGATACAGAAATTGGACATAACTAATAGATATTCAACAGGTTACTACACATGGTTGTTTTATTGTCTTAGAATTACTGGCTTCCTTGCATTCTCTTGGAGAAATATTAAACACTTTTCGATAAATGCATCTCTTCTGGTATTTCCAGGAATGCGGTCTCTTGTGTTCCTATATTAGAAGCACTTAGATCATACTCTCAATGAATATCTTTACACTTTATGGCATTTGCTTTATAGCTCATATTTGGAATCATTGTTTTCTTTATTCTTTTCTTTTTACAAAATGACTTAGCAACTATGGACTTCTTCTACTCAAACACTCTTATAAAAGAACTTTTGGTGAATTTCAGTTTTTTATTTCTGTTGGTGTTATTTTGGTTTTCTTTTTTTAGTGAGAAAGCCTGGTCCTGAGCTAATGTCTATGCCAATCTTCCTCTATTTTGTATGTGGGATGCCATCACAGCATGGCTTGAGGAGCGGTGCGTAGGTTCCCACCCAGGATCCAAACCTGCAAACACCAGGCTGCGGAAGTGGAGCACGTGAACTCAACCAGCACGACACTGCACTGGCCCCTTATTTCTGTTGGTTTTAATTACTCTCGTTAAATTGATGTCCAAAATCTCTCAGGGCAAGTTTTCTAAATGCCAAATAATCAAATTTTCAGTGAATTCATGTGTAAACATGCCCTCCAAATGTTGAATATTCAGATCATCTTATATAATACGGAAAATGACTCAGAAAATTTCATTTATCTCTTAGTAAAGTGTTAAAACATAACATTAATTAAAATTGTAACTAACATTTATTGCATGATGAATCTTTTTCAGACTATGGTTTATGTATATTTATACGTATAATCCTCATAACAACTCTATAATGTAGTCACTGGTGTCATCTTAATTTTACAGATGAAGAATCTGAGACCTGAAAAGATTAAATAATATGTTCAATATGATGAGTTTCTTAGGTGACAAATCAGGAATCTGATCCAAGATCATGTTTCCAGAGCCAATAGTCTAAATCATCAGACATTTTTGTTCCTAGTAAGGGTGAAGAAGTTTTAATATTTTAAAATTTGCTGAGTTATTTTGTGTTATGGTAACACAATATAAATATAAATGTTCAGAGTGAACATTAAAATATTTTAAATTCATATTCAGCTGTGTAGCCAGATAAAACTAATTAAAACATTTATTTTAGCCTTTCAGCCTTCTTATTAATAATGATGAGCACCACTTGCTGAGTATGTATAATATGAAAGCCACTGACTGAAGACCTTTACATATATTGTCTCATTTAATATACATACATGCCATATATGATATAGGTAACACTGTTTCTTCCTATATTGTAAAATACTGAAAAAGTATCAAGATTAAAAATATGACACCTGATGAATCTTATTAAGACCAAAATTTTACTGTCATATCTGGATTATTTTACCTTAAACTTTTGCATATAGATATATATGTATGTGTCTATGTGTTCATATTTCTTCTGTTTGTATGTACTTTAGCAACTCTCCATTTGCCTAACACATTTAAACATATAAAACACTGAAAACACTTCTTTATACCAAATGAATATATTTACAAGCACTGTCTTTTGCAAAGCTTCTCTCATTAACAAGTGAATGCAAGAAGTATGGATGATGGATAACTATCTCAAAAGCTATTAATCATGAAAACACAGCATAT
Organism: Equus asinus; assembly: GCF_041296235.1. NCBI lineage: Eukaryota > Metazoa > Chordata > Mammalia > Perissodactyla > Equidae > Equus > Equus asinus. The sequence goes on from NC_091794.1 coordinate 61,281,901, forward strand.
AACAAAGTAAGTGTTCAATCATCATGCTTAAAACAGTAACCCAATTCTAAGAAACAGTATTTGAGTTCCATCAAGATTGGATTCAAATTCCTGATTTCACACCAACCTCTTTGTCGACAGATCATCCTCTCAATTGCCAATTTATCCAGAATCCTTCTCCACGGCTTCTAGTTTTCCAAGATAGTTTGTGCCTACAGGGGGTCCACCCACCCACCATCTGCCATGTCAAATTTTCTCTATTCATTACTTAAGAAAAACAACTTGTACAATTAAAAACAAAGTGTTCTGTTCAAATTAGGATATCTTGACACATGGTGTTTGCTTGGATTTACAAATATGAGATCCTATGGTACCCATATTCTAGAATTTGAATAAAAATTAAAATTCAAAGTAAATTATCTTAAAACCACATAAATCAAATGTACAAAAATTTAAGAAAAATAGTGAGGAGAAAACATAAGTCCATATAAGGCATGATCAAGTGGAGATTTGAAATGTTCTTGAAAAATAAATATAATGTATAAGCTTTTTTTAAATCGAGGAACACACTTCTTGACCATTTTTACAAGTGCGATCTAGATTTTTACACAGCAATTCAAGTAAAGTTTTATTTTAGACACCACACATAGAGACATTTAAAAAATTCAAAACATTAAGGTATTTGACCCAGCAAAACACTTTGACATTGGAAGGCCACAGTTTCTTGGTTTCTCAGATTGAGAAGAAAACTCTTGGTATCATTTAAACATTAGAATCTAAGAATATTTGACTCCAGACCAGAACCCAAGAACAGTTGGCTACCGAATACAAAGGCATATAAGAACCCTCCTTGAATGTTCACTCTCAAAGCTGGAATGAGACTGATATTCCACATGTCAGATTCTTGCTTGGTAGCAATTTTGAGCAAGACTCCTGCTGGAGTGACGCCCAAGGAAATAAACAAAACAGAATCCCCGCCCTCTAGTGTATCAAACGTAAATGACTGCAACCCTAATCAGGCCATGAGGGTCATGCTGCTCAGTGGAGAAACAAAATATGATGAGGTTAGGGAGTTCAAGATACTGATTCTAGTGGAGAATATGGGGTTATCTTTAATTGATGATGTCTTATTTTAATTGGGATTTTACGAATAAATGAATTTATAATGGACCAAGGGAGGCAGAAAGGGAAAGGAAGCATGTGCCCCAAGGAAAGAACAACAGGATTGTAGGGACAGAGTAAGATTTCAGAATCCATTGAAAGACTAGCCAGTTGACCAATGTGGCACATATGAGGGAAGTTGGAAGAAACATAACTTGAAAAGGATTTTAAAGGATATAATATTAAATGAGAAAATGAGGAAGCTATTTTAGCATAAGTTGATGTTGACTTTGCTCATCTGCTGAGGGGAAGAAGCCATGGAAAGGAAAACATTGACATCGATAGGAAGAGGAGAGATGATTGATGGTACAACATCACTGAAAAAGAAGTAATAGTGTTGAAAAGAAATCACTCCGGCTGCTGGTGAAAACCACAGATAAAGAATCTGGATTTTATAACACCTCCAAAATTTGAAAATGAGATGCATTTATTGACCTAAATTAATTAATTATATCTACAATATAATTATTAAATGGTTCCCAGTGGAGAAACATTTGAGAACTTTTAAAACATTTGTTTGATAAATTATAATTAGAACAGGTTTTAAAACCTAGCTTTATGCTTAATTAAGAAACAAATTTCCAGACATCAAGGAGATTCTTATATTTAACAACTTATCTAGGGAAAATGTGCTTTCCCCCCAAAAGAGCAGTCCAGTATTCTTTCTTGGTGATCTCTTCTTATACAGCACAACACTCTTATTTTAGGGAGCTATCTTGATAAAGACATGCATTTATTATCAGAATGCACGTTATAAAAGTAAGAACTGGCAATGAGTTAATTGATAGAGGCAGGACAAGTCATTCTCTACATGCTTGTTTTGAGAGTCAACTAAAATAATGTATAAGCAAATGATCTGTAATATGCAACAGAAAATTATTAGGTATATCACTGCTTTTTTTCCACCATACCGTTGCCTGTTTGCCACAGGAGTACTTCCTCCTTTTTAGACCAGTTAGATAAATTTACCCTCTACAAAGACCACTCTTATAAACAAAAGAGTATTTATGTTTATATAATACATCAGAGATAGACACCAGATAGTTTCTATCTTCGTGGTCTGGGAGGAGTCTCTCCCTCTCCCCAGTGAGTGTTGCCATCCTGACTAGGGGAATCTGTACACAAAGAATGCAATCTTCCTCTTCTGTTCGGGCATGGTTGCCAGGGACACATCACTGTAGAAATCACATCTTTCTTCACCCTGTCCCCACACACTCCAGTTTGCTTGAAAAATGGTTTATTCATTGGACATTGTCACATCTATAACGATGCTATAATTTTTGTTTGAAAATTTAGGTATTCCAATCTCTCAAAGCCAACCTCTATTTTATTGAAACAGAAACACATCTCTCATTTGACTTTCTGTGAAATAATAAGGCATATAATTTTAGCTCTTGACTAATTTCCTAGACTAGAAGCATAATCTGTTTGGTTTATCTTGCTTCAATGCAAAAATAGTGTTAAAATAATTATTCTGACATTTTAATGTCTCCTAAAGATGTTAGGGATGGTAAAATTAGTAAGAAAACTGCTGTTCAGTAATAGCTGAGATTGATGAAATAGGAAGCATTTTTAAATTTGTTTTTCTTACATATATTTCAGAACTTGTAAATTCCTATGCCATAGTTTTTCTGGAGTAATAAGGCAAGAATTATCTTCTCCCAGCTTTAAAAAAGAATTCTGTGTTTTAGATACTTGTTCACACAATTTTAAAAAATTAATCATGGCCTTCAAAATGTTGCTGTTCTGACTGCTCCCTGGCCCTCCTGCCTCGTCTTGTACCATCTCCCCCCTCGCTCTATGAACTCAAGACACGCTGACCTCCTTTCAGCGCTGCATACGCTCGTGCTGCCAGAGAGCTTTGCAACCCTGTATCCTCTGTTTGGAGATCTTTTTAATCCCGGCTTTATTCATTTTACTTTTCTATGACCAATTTCTATTTCTTTAGGGAGTCCTTTCAGAAATTCCCTAAGTCCTATCTCCTAAAACATGGTTTCATGATATTGTGTGCTTATATTTCAGGGTGTTTGTTCCAGTGAAGATTTTGCATTTACTTGTGAGGTTTTTTAATTAATGTCTGTGTCCTCACATGTTACTCACCCCTACAACTACCTGAATCCAAACAGTTGTGTTAATGAATGGGGAGCACCATGTTTTTGTTCCTATCAGTTTCGGGACGTATCAGGTACTGTGTAATTACAAATGTATATCGAAATTGGGAAACAAAAATTTTCAGTTATAAGCTTTGGTAAAGCACAGCTGTTTTAATTTGAAAATAAAAATCACGATTAAATTAATTAGTAGGTCTCCTTTAAGATATTCAGGACAAGTCCTCTAATATTTCAACAGAATGCTTGCAGCTGGCCAATAGTTCTGAGCACTCGTAACGTGCAGAACATTGAGGCATTTTCAAAAAGGCAAGGCAAGTTAATAAACAATTTTTTAATGATTTTTCTAAGTACCTCTCATTACAACATAGATGCTGTTTACAAAATTAAAAACACAAATTATACAAAGCTTTTTAAACAAAACGATTGAATGCTACAAAGAAAATACCAACGACTAAATTCCTGTGATGAAAATCAGGGATTACACCACAGTACATAGCTATACTTACCAGTTTTCATTTATTTCCATGCAGTGATTCTCAGCCAAGTTTTAAAAGCCATCATGAAATTATGTAATCTGAAATAAAATTCTAAATATATTTGATTAGTGTTGTATCATTAAAATGTCAACCATTTTAAGATCAATTTTTCATCCTGATTTGAAGAGTGGTTTAAAAATATTTGTTGAAACCATTATGCATGCTGCATCTACATATGCAAATATAGTCTAAAGATTCTGTTCATTTTCCTAAACACACTGTAGCTATAATCTGAGTGGTCACTGGAGTAAACACAGGCTTTGACATTACATAAAACCTACCATTTTCAAGCCTTCTAGAATCAACGAATACTTGACACTCTAGAAATATCTCTTTCATCAGCTGCATGCTGGAAGGGACAGCGTTACAATCTAGAGTGTGGATTCCTTTATGTGAAGACACGATTAGAACCTGTTAATAAAGGGCTGCTAGGGTCTTTTAATATGAAGGAGTCAACATTTAAATTCAAGGTTATACTCTGGTTTTATTGTTCCTCCCAGACAAGCAGGTTCTGGAGCCTCTACTTCAGGTTAATTACAGAAATATTTGTCCTGCCCCATTGTAAGTAGGAGAGAAACAGCCAAGGACAGGACCACGGGGCTCAGGGAGTTGAGAAAATGAGGTGAGCCGCCGATAGCAAGGTAGACATACTCTTTACTTACCTTGGCCTACATACGGTGGGAGTGCAGCTGTTTTCCTTGTGGCCGTTTTTATATGACCCTAGACAAAAGTGGCATACAGCCAGCAGATGTTGACATTATGAAGGTTACATAAGGTGTTCATATACATGGTGGCGCATACGCTGCCTGCAGTAACATGCTGAGTCACATCTGCCCGGAAGCTGCTCCCATCTAATTGTCCACAGCGCCTCCATATTTTTCTTTCACTCTACACCCATTAGAGTGCAGCAGTCACGGGCTTGTAGGCGGTGTGTGCACGTGCACACAGCACGACGTCTTAAAGCTACATTTTACAACAACAATACAATGATCAGTAAGTAGCCACCAAGAGACAAGCTACACCCACCAGCGTGGCGAGAACCCACTGCCGCAGGGAGGACAGCTTAGGGCCACCCTCAAGTATATTGTCCTATCAAGTTAGTCAGGAGATAAGGCCATTCATGACTACCATAGACCCAGAAGCTGCCCAAGGGTACTATATCTGTGGGGGCCACCCCCACACAGGGAGGGACGTTTCACCAATATTTGGGCCAGGTCATTCGTGTAACCTTTTGACACAGCCCCTGGGGTATCCACCTTGTTGTCGTATTCTCCCTCTTGTTGTTCTATGTACAAGGGCACAGGTGTGTGGAGCACAACAGCCTCCCCGGATAACGGCCCACGGCCGTCTCAGAGGCTTGGGGTTGGCCAGGGCTGCTTATGTCCACATTGTCAGCGTATCTGTTGAGGCACCTGGCACCTCTGAGCATGAGATGGTCTCTAGGAATACAGCCAGGTCTCGTTTCTTTCCGAAGCGGGGTGGATGCGCCATGGCAAGCCTTCTACTGCTCCGGTGGGCAGTTCCGTGTACACCCAACAGTTAGATACATTGGCAAGCTTCGTACAGGTGTATGCCCCTTCTACAATACTGTTCGCTGTACTTTATCTATGGGCAAAAGGACAAGGCAGTGATAGGAGCCAACAAAGATAAATCACGTTCTTTAAGCGAAATGCATGCTAGTCCCTTTTCTTGGGGCAAGAGGGTGGCTACCAACAGGGGCCTTCCCGGCCATTGATATTACACTTTTCGTGTCCGTAGAGATGCCGCAAGCGTGGGCTCCACATGGAGGAGTAGAGGGGAACTCATTATCGGCCGCAAAGAAATCACATGCATTTCCTTTAGGATAGAACCAGCACTGGTCTGTGGCAGCCTGACAGTTACCCAAGGGGGCCAACTGCTAGTCACCCACGGGGTGATATGTAAGTCTCGCTGCTTTTCAAGTCCCCATGGAGCTAAAAGCACCAACCATCTACAGTGGGGGCTTTCATATTTTATGACCATTTTTATTCTTGTACTTGTCTCATGTTGAGGCACATTGGGGCCGGCCCACTGTTGGACTTCTTGTCCTGTAAAATGTGTCCCCTTGTCGTTTTTTACAACCAAGGGTCAACCAAAAAGACCATAAAGAGTACCTGTAGGGCCTGAATTGTCTGTCTCTGATCTGTGGCCATACAGGGCCTTGTAAAGAGTTAACCAGTGGCCGTATCAACAGCCATAAAGGCGTACACAGTGCCTTTGGTCTTTGGTAATGGTCCGATGTAGTCCACTTGCCATTGGACCAAGGGCGCATGCCCTCTACTAGTACCTTCAGTATACCAAGCATTCTCTAGGACAGGGACTTTTCTTTAGCATAGGGTGTGGGCTCTATTTCTAGAGGAGACTTTGGGGCCTTTTCTTCCACAGCGAGGAACTCAGCTGGCCCCAACACTTGTTATAACTCTATATTCAGGGGGCTGGAGCTCACTGAACTCTTTTGTTTGAGCCATCCCTGTACAGGGTATGTAGTTCTGAGCTTTACAGGGGCCATCCGTGTGATGGCCTCACATGCTACCAGGGCAGCATAGGCAGCTGTCAACTGTTTCTTTAGTAGAGAATATCATATTTTTGCCCTTTTCTAAAGTTGGGACCAAAACCCAGCAGGGACTCATATCCTGTCCTGTCACTACAACAAGCCTCAGCCAAAACCCTCTTGGGTAACACAGACACTCAATTTATATGGCCGTCCTGGATCAGCCACTTGCAGAGCCTGTACCTGCTGCACCGCATGCTTGGTGACCTTAAATGCTTGGTTTGCAGTGCGTGTCCAGTCTCAAGGGGCCCGCTCTTTCTCCATAGCATACCGGGGTCTCACCACCTGGACTAAAAGAGAGATAAACACTTGCTAATATCCCAACAAGTCCTGGTCTCTGGACTTTGGTGTCATTCACAGCCCAACCACATGTTGCCAGATGTCTCTGCAGGGAGTTGGTAGCCTGTTTGAGATCTGTAAGAGAGTCAGAGTTTAACACAACATCAATGTAGTGAAATACAAGCACTGTATCACTATGAACTCAGGCAGCCAAGTCCTGGGTGATAAATCTATGACAAATAGTGGGGCTGTGCAAGTATCCTTGTGGAAAAACATGAAAAGTCCACTGCCTGCCATCCCAGGTGAAGGCAAACTGATCTTGACTCTCAGTGGCAACATCAATGGAAAAGAAGGCATTAGTAAGGTCTACAGCATAGTGGTACTGTCCCAATCGGACTGTCAGCTGATCCATGAGGTCATGCATTGAGGGCACAGCAGCATGTAATGGAGGAGTCACTTTATTTAATTCCCAGTAGTCCACAGTGATACTCCATGTGCCATCAGGCTTCTTCATGGGCCGAACCAGGGCATTATAAGGACCGTGGGTGGATTGTACCATCCCAACCTCTTTTAACTTTGCAGTAGTCTGTGTGATCTCCTCATGTCCACCAGGACAACAGTCTCAACCACACGCACCTGTAGGTGGAATTCACCCATGGTCATCTGTAGGCACAGTCTTTTCAAGACGTCCACCCCCAGAACATACTCAAGCATGGGAGACATACACTGTGTACACTCGGGGTGGTAAACGGCCAATGCCAAAGGACAGAGACACTGGCTTTACTTTCACCTACCGTCTCTATTGCCATCAACATATGCCAGCTTCTCTGGAAACTTAACCGGGTTGCCGTAAATCAGACTGTAATCAGCTCCAGTATCTACCAATACCAGCACAGACTGTACATTGCTGGGGGACCAGTAAATCCCAAGTTCCACGGGAGTCCTATGGTCCTTTGGGAATCCCCTAAGCTGAGCACCTCAGCCATCCCCCTAGTCAAAGAGGTATATGAGTTCCTCACCTGAGGGCTTCAGAAATCCTGAAGGCTTGCCTGGTGACTCTTGCCAGGATTTTTCCCCACTCCTGCTGTCTTCTAGAACTGTTTCTCAGGGTTTAACCAGTGCCTCAGTGCCATCAGGACGGTGTTTGGTTGCCTGTCTATTTTCGTCTGATCAATGCCTGCAGCTAACAGGTCAATCTACATCTGCATGCAGTCTCTTGCTTGGGCCTGTTCTCTGCCGAGCCTGCTCTAGGCTTGGGGGCCTCCCCCGCAGTGAGACATGCACGGTTTTCTCCTTCCTTGGGCATTCTACGTTCCCCAAAGTGGCCATTGTAGTGGCTACTTCATGTATCTGGCCCAAAAGAATCAGACGGGATCTCGTTCCCAACACGCGGATAACTTGGACCAGTTCCACATAGGTCTGCCATGGGCTTACAGTCTCCGGGAGCTCCCCGGCATTCTTTCACACTGTCCCAGGCGGCAGCCGTCACCCACTCCGTCATGGAGTAATTTCCCTGCCCTTGGGTTAGCCAGCGGCTGTAGCAGCTGCCGAAGGGATCTGCCCCCTCATCCCATAGCGGCAGGAGCCAGGCTGGTATGGGCTCCCCCAGCCGCTGCCTGTGCAAGTTCCGCAGTTCCTTTGGCGTATAGGTGGTATACGCCATGAACTCTGTCACCATCAGGGCTCCTTGGGCAACATCGCCTGGACCCAAGGGCTGCTCATGCTTTACCTTTGGCTGGATTACTGGCGAAGCGTGGAGAGGGCGTGCTTCCTCTACGTCCCAGTCCTCAGCGTCCTCTGCCGATTGCTGCGAGGTGGCATTTCTAGCTCCTCTTCCAACTGCCGCACCCGTGCCTCCAGGGTGTCCTCCTCGGCTAGGAGTTCCCTGATGCCGGCTGCATCCCACAAGGCAGAATCCATGTTCCGGCTTAAGGCTGTCAAAAACAGCCGGCCCGCCAGCCCCATGGCAGGTCAGGCGTTCTCTGGCACCTGCTCCCATGGGCATGCAGAGCCATCTCAGTGCTGACCAGGGTGCCCTCCACGGACTCCCATCCTTCCACAGGGGTGGCCACATGTCTGTCCCGGCAGCCTCAGGAGCCATAGGTCCATACACCTCAGAATCCTTTTGACTATGCCAAGTGTATGCAGGAGAGAAACAGCAGATGAAGGGACCATGTGGCTCGGTGCTCGAGGAGTTGAAAAAAAGGTCTGAGCACCCGAGGGCAAGGTAGACATACATTTTATTCACTTTGGCCAAGAGAGAGTGGGAGCGCAGCAGTTCCCCTTGTGGCTGCTTTTATATGACCACTAGACAAAAGTGGCCTACAGCCAGCAGATGTTTACATTATGTAGGTTACATAAGGTGTTCATATACATGGTGGCGCATACGCTGCCTGCAGCAACATGCTGAGTCACATCTGCCCGGAGCCTGCTCCGGTCTAATTGTCCACAGTGCCTCCATATTTTTTCTTCACCCATAGAATTTGCCACTATGAGATGGATTTCAGTTCACGGACAGAAGGATACGAGGTGAGAAAAAGATTGTCTCTATTCTCCACTCTCTCCAAAAATGTGTGCCTCTTCCTTTGAACCTTATCTAGAGACTGTCAGTTATGCCAAAATGTAGGAATTTTTCACAATGCCTCACGCCCAATGTTTTGCTAAAGAAAATGCCTTTTTTAATTGTACAGGTACGTTGGCTCTCCATTTGGTTTTGGTGTTCTCTTCTCCAGGCTACTCAATCACTGAGGGACAGTATAGACCTCCAAAATATATTGTCTGTTCTACTGCAACAATCTTCTTCTTTTTCTTTTCTTTTCTTTTTTTTTTTTTGAGGAAGATTAGCCCTGAGCTAACTACTGCCAGTCCTCCTCTTTTTGCTGAGGAAGACTGACTCTGAGCTAACATCCGTGCCCATTTTCCTCTACTTTATATGTGGGATGCCTACCACAGCATAGCATGCCAAGTGGTGCCATGTCTGCACCTGAGATCTGAACCATGAACCCCGGGCCGTGGAGAAGCAGAACATGCGAACTTCACCGCTGCACCACCAGGCTGGTCCCTGCAACAATCTTTTAGGCAGAAGCCCTCTTTTATGTTTTGCTACAATCACTACCACCTCATTTTCACACTATTAAGTAAAATGATTTCTAAACGTAATTTTACTCATTTCTGCTTCCTATTTCCACCTCTTCAGTTCTTCCCCCTCTGCTTTCTTTATAAAAGCAACTTCTGGAACATGATATTCCTCCGGATACACAGGGTCTATCATAATTATTTTCCTTTCTCTCTTGTTTTATCCTAAATACCCAATTAATACTAAAGTTCAATTAATAATCAATATCAAAAATATCTCCTTGCCATATTTGCATGCACATTATATTTAAAATAATTAAAGATAGCACTCCAAGAATTAATGTAAGTATCAAAAATCACTGTATAAATGTCTCCTTAAAACTATCTACTTGGGGGCCTGCCCCGTGGCCGAGTGGTGAAGTCTGTGCGCTCCACTTCCACAGCACAGGGTTTCCCAGTTCGGATCCTGAACGCAGACCTACACACCACTCACCACGCCATGCAGTGGTGGAATCCCACATAGAAGAACTAGAATGACCTACAACTAGCACATACAGCTAGGTACTGGGGCTCCGGGGGAACCAAACAAAGAAGACTGGCAACGGATGTTAGCTCAGGGCCAATCTTCCTCACCAAAAAAAAATTAAAAAGCCTACTTAAAAACAAAAAGGAAGGCTCAACCTCCTGTTCTCTTAAAAAAAAGAAATTATCTACTTAACATCTTATCCTCATTAGAATTTAGGTACACATTTTTTACTACTTGATCACAGAATAGTAGCCTATGGTAGGTGCTCATTCATATTGATTAAGTTAATAAATCAGTGCATAGATTAATTAGTTAATTTAACAGTATGGGTAAAATGTCCTCATAGGAACTAGAGATTTATGTATGGGAGAACAGCTTATGCTTTACAAATGAAATTCTTTTATTTTTAAGTTTTTTCTACCTATTCTTTATTATTATACCAAAGTTTGTTAGCTTTCATAAACTCATTTAGCGAAGGAAACTGATGGTCTCTGATATTACTAGGGTAGACACTAATTTCAGTATCGATGAATGTTATATCACCTTATTTCTTGCAGTATGTATGCTTCCTTTTATGACAGCCTCATCCTTCCGATTTTTGAGGACAAACACTTGGCATCCTCTCTGCCTCCTCTTTTTCTCTCATGCCTCTGATATAATCACTCAGTTCTGTTCTCTCTGTTATTAAGTTTCTCAGCACTCAACTGCTGGCCCCCTGGATGAAGACACCGCCTCTCTTGCCTGTGTTATTGCAATAATCTGTAACTCAATCTCTCCTTTCCATGTAGTCTACTCTTGAGATAAGAGCCCGAGTGGTCCTCTTAAAACATAGCTGACATCATGTCATTCTATAGCTCAGTCCTCCTCCCGGGGCTCTCAGTCGCTCTCACAATGCAGGCAGATTCCTGACAGTGGCTGGCAGAGGCCAGCAGAAACTAGCTTTTTGCTCCCTCCTGATCTTATCTCCCAGTACTCTTCATCGTTCCTGATGCTACTCCAATGACACAGGTCCCCTTGCAATGACATAAACATACAAAACATGCTCCACTCAGGCTTTTTGCATTTTTCCATTTTAAATTACTAGATATTCTTTCAATGAGAATTATAAAAAACCCAAATACATTTTTTTGTAAACTGTCTTTTTAAGAAAATTGTTTTCCTTTAATTATATACACTACTGAATAAGATGTCTTCTTTTGAAAAACTAATAAATAAAAGAACAAGTTTTAAACATATATGATTTGTCCAAGATATTTGAAAAAGGAAAAACGAAGCCTGATTTTCTTTGGTAAGTTTTTAAATCAGAATTTATTCTCTCCCTTTTTAAAGAGTAACTCTAACGTTGTGAGTCACATGGGACAAAGAGAGAGAACACCTTGTAGGTGCTGTAATAGCTCTAATAATTCTGGTGTTATCTTTCTTTTCTGGAATTCATATCTACACAAAATAGCTGAATTTATAATATTTCTAATGAATTGATTAATGGGGAAAAGAAAATATTTATTGAACATGTACATAAATAAACTTTACCATAAACAATTATGCCTATCAAAAAGACAGTAACTTTAAAAAGTTACCCCAAAAGTGAGGGAAAACATTAATTACAGAAAATAAAGTGGAATTTAATGAAAAAACAGAATTAATAAAATTTAGTGAATACATGCCCCCCTCTTCAAGTTTTTATTTAAATGTCATCCACTCAGTGAAGACTTTCCTATCTCCTTATTTAAAAGGTGCATCAGGTCCACACCTGGGACTATGTAATTTATTACCCTGCTTTATTTCTCATATTCTTTGTTGTATATATGGCTTTTACTTATTTAGTATGTTTTTTTCTTCATGATGTGTTTTTTCTCTCTAATTCAGTGGTCATGGAATTTGACTCTCCCTCCTGATGGGTGAAGGCCAAGGTCAGGTGCAGAAGAGCATGTCTGGGGAATATCATGGTGGCCACAGCCAGACAGGCATGAGTGTAATTAAGTGAAATGAAATAATTTGAGTTCCAACATGGAAAAATCTACATTTTATGGATAGACATACGCACCCCAGCAGCTGTTGGTCTAGTGCTGGTAGAATAGAGAGAAATTCAAAGTAATGTGGGAGGTATTCCAAGATCTCTAAATCGCTGTAACAATCCTGGTATTGTGGAAAAAGAGTCTGAAAGATGACCTGGCATTACTGGTCATTATAGCTATCAACAGTAGATATAATAAATAACCCTCTGTAAAGTCAGCCAGAAAATAAAAATGAGCTAAAAGGTCAGCATTCTCTCCTGGTAGCATGGGATTTCAGAGGAGAATTTGAAAGCTGTGCAGGTGTTTTAACAAAACAGAAACAGAACCTCCAGACAATGGTATTTCTTCTAGCAAAGAAAACTCAGGGCAGTATTTTTGAAAATGATGTCTGCTAAAGGTACTTTCTATTTCCTCTGCTCCAAGTATCTGACTCATGAGTTTGCAAGAATTTGAAGGTTATATTTAATACAAATTTTTCTATGTAAATGTTTACTGTGTTCTGGAATAAAGTTATAGAATGCAGTGCACGGCTGTGGGGATGCAACAGTGGTAATCAGAAGACGGAATAATTTCCTAAACGGTAGACATCGTCTCTCAGATATGACAAGTAAACAAAGAGATGGCTTCTATGAGTCACTTTGGACTAAAAATAAAAAGGATTCGTACAAAAAAGAAAGGTATAATTGTCAAATTTCATTTAAAGTTGAATGTCAAAAGCATAGAGAATCAAGATGATTCCGTGATTAGGACTTTCAGGAGAATGTATGAGTCATTACCATCACTGTGTAGCTCAGTCATCTGAAAGAGCAGTATTTTTCAAGAAGAAGCAATATGAGAGAGCAGGATCCTAACAAATACACATTTAAATGATAGTCTAGATGGTGATGTATCGTCAAATCAAATCAAGGTGTGTTAAATAGCTACGTGTGGGTTTATTTAGGTTTGTCTTAATATGTAAATAGAAAAAACTTTGCATTGAAGGAATTTAAGCTTTATTAGGCAATAAGCTGTTATGGAGGCTCTTCCAGAGTTGGTTACATATGATGAGATGCACAGTAGTAGAAAATGATCCCGCTTTTTCGAAGAAGGAAAATTGAATTTATTAGGGGACATGGTATCATTTGACCTTGTAGTATAAAATGGGTTTTCATAGGTATAGAAAGTGTGGAAGTACGTATTCCAAGAAACAGCAATTCAAAAAACCACAAAGCTGAGGCCATGAAATAATGCACTTGGTGATCAATGTGCAGTTCAAGTGAACTGACGCTCTTTCTTCTTTTACTCCCCTCCCCCTCCCCTCCCCTCCCCCTCCTCCCCCTCTTCCTCCTCCTCCTCCTCCTTCTTATTATTAGACAGAAGGGGCAGAAAAAGCCAGAATGGACATTTAGGTTGAAAATACGAGAAGATATACAGATGGCCCACAGACACGTGAAACAATGTTCAACATCACTAATTATTAGGGAAATGCAAATCAAAACTATAATGAGACATCACCTTACACCAGTCAGAATGCCTATAGTTACCAAGACAAAAAACAACAAATGTTGAAGAGGTTGTGGAGAAAAGGGACTTCTCCTACACTGCTGGTGGGAATGTAAACTGGTGCAGCCACTATGGAAAACTGTATGGAGATTTCTAAAAAAATTAAAAATAGAAATACAATACCATCCAGCTATCCCACTACTGGGTATTTATCCAAAGAATCTGAAGTCAATGATCCAAAGAGATTTATGAACCCCTATGTTCATTGCAAGTTTGTTAACAGTAGCCAAGATGTGGAAGCAACCCAAGTGCCCTTCTACAGATGAATGGATGAAGAGGATGTGGTATATATATATACACAATAGTATACTATGCAGCCATAAAAAAGGCAAAATTGTCCCATTTCCAACAACAGGGATGGACCTTGAGGGTATGATGTTAAGTGGAATAAGCCAGACAGGGAAAGACAAATACTCATATGTGGAAGATAACAAACACGTGGATAAAGAGAACAGATTAGTGGTTACCAGAGGGGAAGGAGGTTGCTGGGTGGGCGAAAGGGACAGAGGGGTACATATGTATGGCGATGGATAAAAATTAGACCGCTGAGAATGAGCACGATGAAGTGTATTCAGAAATTGATAAATAATATTGTACACCCTAAATTACACAATGTTATAAACCATTGTGATCTCAGTAAGATTACTGGGAAAACAAAACAAAATAAAAAACCAACAAACGCATAGAGACAGAGATTGGATTGGTGGTTAGCAGAGGGCAGGGGGACAGGGAGGAGGTGAAAGTAGTGATTTGCACATGTGTGTGGGGATGGATTGTAATTAGTCTTTGGGTGATGAGCATGATGTGATCTACACAGAAATCAGAAGACAATGATGTACACCTGAAATTTATATAATTTTATAAAACAGTGTTACCACAATAAAAAAAGATACAAGTTGAAATTAAAAGAATGGAAAATGAAAAAAAAGAAGATATTTTCAGCCATAAAAAAAGAACTAATGGAAGGAGCTTCAATTTTAATCTGAAAACTATACTGAGCCTCTGAGAATTTTCAGCTGGAGCTGACATTAACAAAGGTATTCATAAATGAATCTAGTGCACTGGGCACAATAAATTGAAAATGTGGAAACTATTCTGCTAGCTGCTAAATTAGGATAGTCACGTTAAAAGTAGAAGCATTGGTAATTCAAACAAAACATATTTTTTAGTGACCAAATGTAGAAAACATTGACAGCATCTGTCATTGAATCAAGATGGAGAAATCAAAAGTCACTTGAATAAATAGAATGTGACATTTTTACAGCACGTAATCTTAAAATGTAAAAAAAATCAATTAAATGTGAAAATATCAAATTTATAATATCACTGGATATTATTTGAATCATTAACAAAGGTATCACCTATATTTATGTTTTAATATAAAATACTTACAGAGCCATATTTTGTAAGCAATTTATATGGATGCTGATATTCTGCAAATAAGCATGTGCTTATTAAAAATGTTGAGATAAATTTAGCAAGCCTCTAACATAGGAAGTGGCCAAATAAATTTTAGAAATGTGACATATGTATAAAAAGGTACCCAACCTATTAGTGAGCAAATTACTATAGACAGTACATATGTTTTCAAGTAAACGCCAAATGTTGGAAATTTAAATTCTGAAACGTCTTAAACATGAATAACATAAAAATAGATCACTGAAGACACTGAGTGTGTCTGAAAAATAAATCTAGTTTTCCTAATCCACGCCAATCTTTATTATACATTGAAAATATGGAATCTAAAATCTCAAAACATTTTTATTTAACGTTTTAGCAGAATATTTCACATTCTTTATCTTTTTATTCTTCACAACAATCTTTCTGAAAAGGTGCCATAGATAAATACCCCATGCCCTATTTATGGAATATTAATGAAAAGAGAAGCTAGAAAGAAGGTTGTCTCTTCATGGGATGAAGGAAAAAGAATGTCTCTTCATGGAGAAGAGGGTGTGATGAGCTTTGTATTGAACTGTTTTGATGAGAATGTGACTTCAGTACTTAGGTGGAAATGTCATCCAATGAAGGACATTATGACTGGAGAATGCAAGGAGGTGAAGGCGAGTGGGGAAGATGTGTTCGTTACACACTCACAGATTACGGTTGAAGCTATGGGATTTGATGAGATGTCCAGAGTTTCTGGATATAGGATAAAAAGTGACAGACTAAAAGGAGAAAAGACAAGCGAAACCCAATATCTATTGTTAGATACAAATTTATGTCTGAAAAAATATCTAAAAGAATAGTCTGTTTTGTAACAAGTACAAGGAATTTCCTTGAATAGCTTTCAGCAAAAAAAAAGTTAGATAATTTATCTATATTTGATCATTTTAGTATATATTTACAAAATTTCACTTTTATTTGAAAAATAATGTTGTAGTATGCATCGTTACACACGATTTCCTAGTAATACAAAGGCTAGTGTGAATATATAATCCTGAAATAACAGGAGCTTCTTAGGAGCTACAAAAGATGGGATAACTAACAGTAGGTGTTTCAGCTTTTTTTTTTTTTTTTTAATAATATGGATTCTATTCCTTCAGTTCCTTATTGGAAATGCTATGGTTTTGCTGGATGGCCTCCATTTGCCCATCCAGATATATGTCCCCATTTTCTGCCTGGCTCTGTGCCCAGTGAGGCTGACCTGCTTGGACCGCACTGGTGGGAACTCTTGCTTCACAGTTTCTGGTTAAGTTTTGCAAGCGTCAGCCACCTGCAGGAAGAAGAGGGCCCTCAGGATATTTCTTCCCTCTGGTCCCTGGGCTGGGCACTGCAGGTAGGGTGCTTCCCTGGACTGAGGGCCCCAGGCAGCCCTCACCAGATGACTTTCTTTCCAAGTCCGGAGACTGCTCCCTCCTTTGTTCTTTCAGGCCTAGAGGCAGTAATGGATCTCTTCATTGCTAAATCTTGTTTGACCTAAACCCTGCCCATCATTTTGGAAAGAACCTTAATGCTGCCTAGTTCCAGTTTGTATATGACATGTTTTCTCATGGCAAGACACCACAGGTTACAATCGTATATATTACCTTTGCCTTCTCTTGACAACAGAAACTGGGGAGGAAGGTGCAAAGAAGACACACCAAGAAAGAAAATAGGCAGAAATGTGCATTATTCTTTGCTTGTAAAAAATTATCTGTAATTTACCTAAAGTGAAATTCACTCTCTTGAGAGGCACAGCCCTGTGAGAATTGACAAATGCATATGATTGTGTAAACTACCACCACACTCAAGATACAGAACAGTTTGTCGTCTTCCAGAATATCATTGAGCTGCTCTTTATAGTCAAATGCCTTCCCCATCTCTAACCCTGAAGTTACTGGTCTCTTCTCCATCCTGTAGTTTTGCCTTCTCTGTTTCCACATAAACGGATTCACATGGTGTGCAGCTTTCTGAGTCTGGCTTCTTTCACTTTGCTTATTACCTTTGAGATTCATCCAAGTATTTGTGAGCATTAACAGTTGGTTCCTTCTTAATGTTGCATGGTATCCAATGGTACGACTGCACCATCGTTTCTTTATCTACTTACTGGTTGAAGGACATTTGGGTTGTTTCCAGTTTGGGGCAACTGTGAGAAAACACTGGTATAAACATTTGCGAACAGATTTTGTGTGGACGTAGGTTTTCATTTCACTAGGTTAAATACCTAGAGTGGGATTGTGGGGTCATCTGGTGTTTGTTTAACATTATAAAAACTGCCAAATATTTGATATTAACAGTCATTTTCATTTTACCATACAAATCTTAGTATCTTTGTAGAATGCCAATTTATCACGTAAGAGGGGATGTATTTCCAGACTTTCTAGCTTGTTCAACTCCTTCATCCATGAATCCATATGCCAGCAGCACACTGTTTTGTTCCATATAGCTTAATAGTAACTATTAAACACAGGAAATATATGTCCTCAAGTATTTTCCTTTAATCGAATCATTTTGTATATTCTAGGACCTCTGACTTAGCAAATATGTTTTAGATTCAGTTTCTTATATATTTTAAAGATCCTGCTAGAATTTCCATTTCAATTAGGCTTACATTTAATCTATAGATGAACTCAGGGAAGAATTGCCATCTTTATGTCAAGTATTCCAGTTGATAGAATTGTATATTTATTTCTTTACTCTATCTTTAATTTCTCTGAGTCTTTTACTTTTAACTTCCAGTGGACACATCTTATAAATTGCCAATTAAATTACTCCTAGAATTTTAATTTTATGCTTTTGTAAATGATGTTACTTTTTATTTTATTTTCTACCTGCCCATTGAGAGGTATAGCAGTAAATTTGACTTTTGTGTATTAACTTTGTGTCTTGCTACTTAATAAAATTACTTATTGTTTCTAGTATTCATTGTTTGGATTCCTTTGGATTATCTATATAGATGATCACATCATCTCTAGAAAAACAGAGTTCGACTTGTTCCTTTCGAATTTTATGTTCCGTTTCTTCTTTCTCATCTTTTTACACTGATATCTGGTCAAAGTTGAAAAGGAATGGTGACAAGTATAGACTGGCATTGTTTAAGATTTTAGGTAGAAATCATTATTATTATTTTTTCACCACTGAGCATTTGTCTTTCTCTTCTTAGTTTGCTGAGAGGTTTTCCATGAATTTTTAAAAGTTTTTTCACATGGTTTCTTTGCCTCTATTAAAATGATCATGTCTTTTCTTATATATTATTTTAATATAGTGAAGTGCATTAATTTTCATATATTAAACAAACCTTGCGTCCCTGGAATAACACACAATTTTTTCAAGCTGTACTACTCTGTTTTAACCAGGCTAAAACAAAGTTTATCAACGACTGATTTGATCTGATATTGCGTAAAGGAGGTCAAGATAGTTCTTTTCCTCCATATTAACTTGGTCAGTTACTTTTGTAAAGATTTAAAATGAGAGTGGATGGTACAGAGAGTCCCCGTGTACTTCCTTCCCAAACCCACAGTTTCCCGTGTGATTAACATTTTCTTTCAGTATGGTGCATTTGTTACAAGTGAAGAACAACCAATATTGACACTTTATCAGTAACTAAAATTAATTTTGTTAGGATTCATGCTTTGTGCTGTACGGTTGTATGGATTTTGACAAATGCATAATATTGTGTATCCACGATTACAATAGTGTGCAGAGTAATTTTTCTGCCCTAAAAGTCCTTGTTTTCCACATATTCATCCCTCCTCCCCTCTCCCCAAAACCACTGGCAACCACGGATCTTTTTAATGTCTCTGTAGTTTTGCCTTTTCCAAAATGCCATTTAAGTGGAGTGATATAATATGTAGACTTTTCAGTCCGACTTCTTACCCTGGGAAATATAAATTTAAAGTTCCTCCATGGTGTTTTTTGTGGCTTGATAGCTCATTTATTTTTTTCTATGAAAATATCCCAGTGTGTGCATGTACCGCAGTTTTTTCATCCGTTCGTCTATTGAAAGACCCATTTTCTGACTCACAGCATTTTCCTTCTTTCTGAAGAACTTCTTAACGTTTCTAACAAGGCAAGTTTATTTTCTGAGTCTGTTTAAGAATTATATTTGTCTTTCTTCAGACGTTAGAAGTTTCTTTGTGGGAAGTTGCTTACTCAACAAAAAATTTTTTATTATTTTTCATGCATATAGAGATATTCAGATTTTCTATTTCTTCATGGGTCATTTGTATCTTTCAAATAGTTTGCATATTTCATCCAAGTAGTCAAATTTTCTGGCATAAAATTTAATACCATCTCTTTATTATCTTTTTAATGTCTTAATAACTATGGAAGTTCCCTCCTCCGTTCTCCATACTATTAATTTTTGCCTTTGCTCATATTTGTATTAGCCTAATTAGAAGTTCATCCCTCTTATTGATATTTTTAAATAATCAGTTTTTCATTTTATTAATTTTCTTCATTGTTTTTCTATTTTCTATTCCATTGATTCCTGTTCTTTATTAGTTTCTTTTATTTGTTTACCTTTTGTATAATTTCCCCCCCTTTTTAAAGTATTTTAACCAGGAATGTCAGACCATTGATTTTATGACATTTGTCTTCTCCAATATTATCATATATGGCTTTATTTTACCTTGTAAACACTACTGTATCTGGATTTCAACCATTTTGAATGTTGTATTTTTACCATTACACCTGTTGAAATATTAAGAAAATATTGTGAGAAACTTTCACAATATTTTCTTAATATTGTGCTCAAGCAGAGGGGACACTTCTCTACAAAATGAATATGTAAGCCCTCGGAACAAACCAATGTAGAGATGCCAGTGTGGAATGTCACTGAGAAGTTCAAACAAGGACCATGAGAAATGGAAAATCTCTTACAGGCTGCATGAGACCTGGAGACAGAACACAATGTGAGTTGACCTTGGAAGATATGACAAATATCTGCATGACTAAGCTCTGAGCTTGGCACAAGGAAAATGGATGACACCAATAGAAAAGATCACAGGCCTTTCCTTAATATTTTTGATGTGGTAAGCATCAAGGCCTTGATCATCATGTGGGAGGAGAAGGGAAAGGAACATTACTGTAACTAAATGTTTTCCTATTCCAGGTTGGGTCAATTTGAGTGCAATTACTTCCACTTAGGACAGTAAACTTTGTGGCGTTGCCTGCTTCTGAGTCTTGAGGAGCAATTTTCACTGGTTAAATTTTGCAAACAAAACCAGCAATGTATAAAATAACCATACTGAAAATCTCTTAACAAAGCATTAATATCAATCTCTGCGTGTGGACTCAACTGATTTATGACAAACAAGTTCTAACTGTTTGAGCAAACTGACCTAGAGACAAGCAACTCCAGTCACTGTTGATTTGGGGCATGCTGCCGGTTTATGAAGAATGAGAAATGATCCTGCAGAATACTTTATAGTGCTGGGGCAGATAAAATGCAGGCAGTTTTTTGCGCAGAAAAAAAAGGGGCAATAAAAGGAGCTTTATTAGAGGTTGTCAATAAAATAATCATTTTTTTCTCTAATTGCAAGGATAATGCTGAGAAAAGGAAGTTCAAAGACAATGATATTAAGGCCCTGTATTTCAGATTCTAGATTCATTTTACAAAGTGGACAATTTTACGGAAAGAAGATTCACAAAGAATTAAAGTTTGGACAAAATCCAGCATTACGATTTTCCACAAAATCTTGAGCAAAACAATAAGCACTGTGCTTTTTCTTAGACCCATGCGGCATGATGCAATCTGTACAATGCATTAGCTTTGTAATAAGAAGCTTCAGATCCACGAGTCAGTGGTTAGCACTCTTGACCTATGATGTGGTAGGTACCTAAACCCATCCCAGTATAGCGATTTAGACGGTGTTGTGGCACAGAGCTGGCTGTGGGCATGGCCTTCAGAAGAGAACATCGTGACAGTGCCTTTGGCACTTTATTCCTAAGTAATCTGTTAACCTATCAACACATTTCACTATATGATCTTTGGAATAATGAAACTTTAATTATTCAGATACCTTCAAAAATTGGAACCTCACACACTTCATGCATTTTAGATATGTGATGAATGTTTGGCAGACTGAGAATTAGTAGCCTTGAGTACTCGTAAACTGGGGATGCACTGGGGCATTTTCATTGGCCCACTAAGGGGAAAAGAGGAGAGGGCCGCTCTACTTTCTCACACATCGTACAGTGAACAAGAGAAAGCATGCTTCTCCACCTGAGTAAATTAACCTAAGCCTGATCTTGCTTAGTTTACAAGAGAAAATTTTCCAACAATTGTTAAGAGTAGAGGAGAATGTCGTGCCAGTTATAAAGTTTCCCCAAATCATATAGCCAACAATGCTTTACCACAGGTCTTCAAAAGATCTTTTCCCTTCTCAACACTTTGCCACTTGCTCATTTCCAAAAACAGTTCTGCTGCTGCTGGCAAATTCTCTGTGCTCCTGTAAAAGGCCTAGTCTCCTGAGCCACAGAAACACGCGCTGTAAAATGGGAGAACATTTGCTTTCACTTCTCTAAGAAACATCCATGTACTATAAGGATTAAATCCATATCCATTTGTTTAAAAGTTCTCTTATCTCCCAAAGCCAAATGGTTACACCCTAAGATGGGCACCTAAGTTAGTCAGGGTGGACCACTAAGACATCTCCCTAGGGACTGTCGTTTCAAGGAGAAATAAGACGCAAGGGTTGGAGACACCTCTAGTTGGTAAAAGCCAAAACCATGAGGCTGTCTGACTCCCGGAGAGATTATTTACATGCCAAAGGGTTCAGTTAGGATTCAGGCCCATTATATTTCAGGAGGGAACAACTGCCCCCTTCCCCTTTATAAGCAGAAGTGTGTCATTTTCCCCCATATCTTGCCTATGAAGTGTCCAGCTACTCATTAGGATAACTGACCTGGCTCTCATCAGGTTGCTCTAGGGGTAAGGACTAGGGCAACGGGCACCAACAGACATATTACTTACTGGGAGGCATTTCATGAGAAATCTGTCTCTTATCTAGAATACCCTATGTACACATTCAGGATTAAATTAATAAAAATGAATGTTAAAAGCCGGTGAGAGCTATCTTTCACCATTGCCTTTATTTCCTCCTGTTCTCCTTTTCTGGTTTAAATTGCCCCAGAAAAATATTTTCTATTTAGAGACAAATTGTACATTTTAATATGATATTTAAATTATGTAAGCCTATTTACATTTTTACATTTGATATCTTTTTTTTAACAACAAAAGGAATATCATGGGAATATTTCTTCCATGGGATCGTGGAAACCTGTGCTTTAGTATCTCATCCGCAACAATTAATCCTGGCTCTACATCTCAAGGATTGTGTGACACGAGAAAAGAGTTAGTTCCTCCTCTGAGGGAGTGATAGCAATTTTAATTGCCTTTAGATTGGTATAACGATAAAAATAAAAATTTAGCCATAAATTCACCAAAGAATTCATAGCACATATTCAGAATTTAATAAATGGAAGAACCCTTTGTTTGCTAATAGAAATTGTTAGTACTTTAAATTAAGTTAGAATTAAAACTTGGAAGTGAAGGAATACTTCACTTGCTGGTGAGTAGATACACATAAAGACACTTCTCTGAACATCAGCACTCTTTTGTTTCTTTTCAATTATTTTATTGAGGTCATAGTGGGGGTTATAACATTGTGTAATTTCATGGTACATTATTGCTTATCAGTTTCTGTATAGACTGCATCATGCTCACCACTAATAGTCTAGTTTTTATCTGTCACTATACATATGTGCCTGTTTACCCGTTTTTTCCAGCCCTCCAACCCTTCTCCTCTGGTAACCACTGATGTGTTCTCTTTGTCCATATGTTTGTTTGTCTTCCACATGCGAGGGAAATCATGCAGTATTGGTTTTTCTCTGTGTGGCTTGCTTCCATGTCTTGGCTATTGTGAATAATGCTGCAGTGAACATAGGGATTTATAAACCTCTTTGAATTGTTGACTTCAAGTTCTTTGGATAAACATCCTGTAGCAGGATAGGTAGGTTGTTTGGTATTCTATTTTTAACTTTTTGAGAATTCTTCATACTGTTTTCCATAGTGGCTACACCAGTTTGCATTCCGACCGGGAGTATATGAGTATTCCTTTTGCTCCGCATCCTCTCCAAGATTTTTTACATTTTGTTTTGGTAATTATAGCCGTTCTGATCAGCGTAAGGTGATATCTCATAGTTTTGATTTTCATTTCCCCAATAATTAGTGATGTTCAACATTTTTTCATGTGTCTGTTGGCCATCTGGATATCTTCTTTGGAAAAATGTCTGTTCATATCCTTTGGAGCAGAAATAAAGAAATGGAAAGATATTCAATGTTATGGATTGGAAGAATACACATAGTTTCAATGCTCAGGGGCTGGCCAGGGGGTGCAGTGGTTAAGTGCACATGTTCTGCTTTGGCAGCCCAGGGTTTGCCAGTTGGGATCCCGGGTATGGACATGGCACTGCTTGGCCATACTGTGTTAGGCATCTCACATATAAAGTCGAGGAAGGTGGGCACGGATCTTAGCTCAGGGCTGGTCTTCCTCAGCAAAAAGAGGAGGATTGGCAGCAGACATTAGCTCAGAGCTAATCTTACTCCAAAAAAAAAAGTCCATATTAGTGAAAGCAATCTACAGATTCAATGCAATCACAGTCAGAACCAAAGTGGAGGCATCACAATCCCTGACTTCAAAGAATACTGCAAAGCTATAGTAATCAAAACAGCATGGTGCTGGCACAAAAACAGACACATAGATCAATAGAATAGATTTGAAAGCCCAGAAATAAAACCACACATCTATGGGCAGCTAATCTTTGACAAAGGAGCTGAGAACATACAATAGAGAAAGGAAAGTCTCTTCAATAAACGGTGTTGGGAAAACTGGACAGTCCCATGCAAAAGAATGAAAGTAGACCATTATCTTACACCATACACAAAAATTAACTCAAAATGGATTAAAGACTTCAATGTAAGATCTGAAACCATAAAACTCCTAGAAGAAAATATAGGCAGTACACTGTTTGACATCAGTCTTAGCAGCATCTTTTTGAATACCGTGTCTACTCAGACCTGGGAAATAAAAGAGAAAATAAACAAATGGGACTATGTCAGACTAAAAACCTTCTGCAAGCAAAAGAAACCATGAACAAAATGAAAAGACAGCCCACCAACCAGGAGAATATATTTGCAAATCAAGGGGTTGATTTCCAAAATATACAAAGAACTCATACCACTCAATGACAAAAAAAGAAACAAACTGATCAAAAAATGGGCAGAGGGTACACACAGACATTTTCCCAAAGAAGTAGTCTTGTTTCTTTACCATGCAAATCCAATATCTTCCACCGTAGTATCGTTTCTATTACTCTCAGAAAACAAGGATCTTTATGGAGGAACGTGGAGGGGACTCATACTACTCTTGTACATTACTATTATTTTTCTCTTCATGGATTGCTGCTGATGCTGCTGCTAATTGTCTCTTAACCAATGCTGTCTGATATTTCTCTTTGTCTATCTGAATTTCTTCCTCTTCTAATAATCTACTTGCACAGGCGGTCATGGGTCCTGAAGTAGCTCTGCTGCCCTCAGGAAAGTGGTTCTTGATTTCAAACACATTCTTGCTTCATCAGAGAACACAACCAATGATATGGAGTTCAAGGTTTGAGGCTGGAAAGGCAAAGTCCCACAGTAATGTTTAGGTGTTTCTTTTAGTGCACGCCTAACTCTTCAACACATCTTCACACGTGATAATTTCCAAAGCTTCCTGAATAGCAATGTAAATCAGGTTCCTGTTCTTTCTATAGGAATCTATGTTTTCATGCAAATTAAAGGATATGGTTTCTTATTAATGCTCAGTGTCCCTGAATATTAGCAAGCAATCAGAAGCTGAACTACCTGGTATAAATTAGAGAGATCAAAAAAGGATGATGAACTAATTTGTGAGTGTATGTAGCCAAATCTCATCTTTTACAGAAAACATATTCTATGGCACTTGCAATTAGAATAACTATTTTCCCTGAACTGAGATAAACCTTTGTTCTATTAGATATAGAAGGCCACTTTTATCTGGAAAAAATAGGAGGGAAAAATGAGAATTTTAAGTTGGAGTTGAAAAATAGTGGGTTAAAAGTTAAGAGAACAGAGTGGAAGTATTTGTACTTGATCTGCTAAGGATACAAGCTTAACTGCATTTAGAAAAAGGGCTTGGCCTGCTGTGAAGTCACCATGGACACGGTGAAGATTACAAAATGAGTATTAAGTTTCAAAATGATTTACTCAGATCAAAATTATTAAGTAAAATTTTAAAACTTATTTGTCAAACATGTAAGAAACTCTGTGTCTTTGGAAACATAATCATATTATTGATATGGGGATCATAAATTTTAACTACTATTATTAGAATGGTATTCACCATGAAATAATATACCACTGAGAAAAAAATATAGTGAAGGAGTCTTTAAAAAGTTTCTATAACATAAGAAATTATGGAATGAAGATCTTCCATAGAGTCATATTAGTTCTGAAATAACATGGGTGAAATGTTATTGATTTTTATCTGTTGTAAATATTCCATCATATTTATTTCATTTTAGGGAAGAAACGCATATTCCTAAGAGTTGCTGAATATTAACAGCTATTTTCCCCATAAGGTATTAAACTCAGCAGCCACGAATCCATCTCCTCCAAGAGTTAACAGAAATCTTATCTTTATCGTTGTGGACAGATTATTTTACACATTTCCTCCTTATGAATAAGAATTATCAATTCGATATTTTTTCCCCAAAGAACACATTGTCAGTCTAGGAACTAGAAGGCAGATACCTTGATTTTTGTTTAAGGCATTAATTTACCTAAAATTTATTTGAGTCTATTTTTAAGAAAATGAGGAAAATAGTTTTGTATGGAAACCAGTAGAAGATAATAAATACTAAGGATGAATTCAAATGTTATAAAATGTTCTCACATCTACAATTAAAATAGTTGAGTTTGTATTTTCACTCTGCATTACAGTCCATCTATCTAGACTGTGGAAGTTACGTTGTGATTTTCACAATTTTGTGTCTCTGGGTAGTTGCAAACTTGATGTTTAAAACTGAGTGTGCAATGTAACAATCATACCATAGTAGCTCTATTTTACTGAGCGAGTACTAGGCTCCAGGCCCTGAGATAAACGCTTTGTCTGAGCTATAAATCACCTCTTCCTTGGACAGCATAGTGTATTATGCACTCAGATCTTTATATGATGATAAGAACCTGGAGGCTGAAGGTGTTTAAGAGATTTATCTGAGGTCACACCCTAATAAGTGGCAGGACATGGATTAACAATCGCATCTATATGACTCACAACCTATTCTTCATACTCTACATTCTGCTTTTTCCATTAGTTAGAGAAATTGTAGATCTTAAGTAGTTTAAAAAGAAATGTGGAGTTACAAATTTTATTGAAGGCCAGAGGTCCACGATGCTTCTTCGAGAAACGGATGTTTATGTGTAATAACCTGCTCTAAGCAGGTGACCACGTCATTAGTCAGAATTGCTCCCTAACTGCTGTGGCCAGGTGAGGGTTAGTGGCGTTTTTCAGGATCTTATGGCACTACTAGAGGAGAGATCCATTTTTCAACTGACATTGCCAGGAAAAATTTAAAATACACCTCCTACCCTGCCAACATGTTGAACTTTGACCCAGGTGTATCTACATAGAGAATCCAAACAAACAAAAACCCACATGGGCTCAACCATAGAACTCGTTGCTTGATTAAACAGAACTAAATTTTACCCCGACTCTTCGATTCCAAGAACAGGCAGACTGGAATTGGCAAAGCCTTCTTCAGAAATCAAAGGACAATTTGCCGCTTAAAGAACTGTGCACTGAACAACGTAATAAACAACCACAATTTCAGTAATAAGTTTCCTGACACAACAGACTGGCACTTTGCACAGTCGTAATGAGAAAACAGCAGCTGAGGAACCGCAGAAAAGGAGCTAGACTTTACTGGAATACAGATTATACTGAGCTAATTAATGATTTTCACAAATGCCTTGTTGATTAGATATTAAAGTAAAAATCCCTTATATAATTTCTATATTTAGGGACACCATATAATTTTTCATCCAAGCCAGGATTTTTCCGATAATGAAGAAAGCTCTATATTTATTTTTCTAAGACAACAGGAGGAAAGACGGGCTCACTTGAGCAAAGCAGGAGACACGATTCTTTTATTTATAGTTGTCACGTATTAGTGTGTAGAATCAAGAAGTCAAAAAATGCCTTGGAGTTGGAGAAATCATGACTTCTAATACTGGGTCAACCTTCAGTTGTGTGATTTTGGGTGAGTTAATTACTTTCACTGAAAAAGGAAGAGAAGAAAAATACCTAACTTGAAGGCTTGTGAGAATTAAAAATTATATCTATAACATAATTAACACAGTGCCTGGCTTGTTTAAAATACTCAATAAGTAGACATATTTAGAATCCTACTTCTCATTGTGTAGCTTAATTTATTATCATCAATCTATTTGTAATATTAATGTAGCTCTGAGTGTTGGGATCCTATGTTTTGAAACTTGAAAGGGATAGAAAGCTCTGACTCTAATGTACCAAACTTCTACGCTCAGATCGGTCAAAAGTAAATCATACTGGGCCGGCTCCGTCGCCGAGTGGTTAAGTTTGTGCGCTCCGCTGCAGCGGCCCAGGGTTCGGATCCTGGGTGCGGACATGGCTCCACTCGTCAGGCCACTTTGAGGCGGCGTCCCACATCCCACAACGAGAAGGACCTACAACTAAGATATACAACTATGTACAGGGGGGTTTGGAGAGATAAAGCAGAAAAAAAAAAGTAAATAGTACTCCTTAAAAATTCTGTCTTCATAAGATTAATTGTATATAGGTGTATTGAGTCTAAGGATCAAAGTAGTGATATTCTACTTTGACTAGTGAAAAGCAATAGGATGTCCATATTAATATGATTAGAAGGAAACATCAGAATTAAATTGGTTTAATAAAGTCCAATTCATTCAATAATCTGAAGCAAAAATGTACTATTTTAGTATATAAATAAAATAAGAAAGTGATATTATGTATAGTTAAGAAATAGAATAAACACTGAACTTCAGTTAATTAATACATGTGAAATAGATTTTAGAAACATGGATTTATGATATGAAAACTTCAGAACAGTAAAGTGGAATTAGTTTCCAATTTTCAAGATTTACTTCACCTCTTGGAAGCCAAAGCCAGTGATTTTTTTTTAATGGTTAGGGACCTATATCCACATTCAGGTATGTCTATAAGTGTTGTTTGCTTTTGTTTTTGCATAGACTATATATTATTTGCTTCTCAGCATTTAATATAATGACAATTGTGTAATTCCAAGACTAAGAAATTTAATGGGGCAAATTCTTAGTTAAAATATTCTCTCTTACTTTGTTTTTAATCAACTATAAGCTAAAGGATCAAAACTGTAACAGAAAACATAAAAAGAGTACATGTTATTTTCCTAGGATAACGCTCTTACAACTTGTGTATTCTCATAGCTATAACACAGCATAGGAAAGTACAAACGAGGTGATCTATTTTTTTCAAGAAAGTTTTAAAGATATACAATTTAAGGGCATAGTTTCTTCCTTTTTCACAGTGCAATCCATTTGCCAACCCTTTTAGCCTTTCCCTTTTCAGAACCCTGAACAACCAAGCTACATCTTACTGTGAACAAATTAGTTTTGACACCTTGAGACATTTAATTATTTGCAAAAGTGAGTCAGATGAAGGTGAAGTTGAGAGAAATGTTTTAAGCTCTAGGAAGATATATATGCTCAAAATTCCGTTAGTGAAAAGTCCATAAATAAACATAATGGAAATGTACAAATAAAGTTTCAAATTTTTAGGAAATGAACATATTACAAAATAGAAATGTAAGGTTTAGCAGGTCATCAGAGTTTTTACATCCTACTATTCAGAAGTCTTTTTCAGAGGTGCAGGAAATCTCAGAGAACGAAGTGAATGTGGTGTTCATTCAGCGCAGCCACTCATTTTACAGTGGCGGGATCTGAGGTGCAGAGAGGGTAAGGGATTTGCCTGGAGGTTAGGGTCACTTGCCAGTGTCTATTAAATTCAGTGAGAGAAACAACATCTAGGTTTCTTATTTGCCCTATATTATTTTATTAATTTCATTTGCCAATAACAATAGCAATTTAGGGGAATCTGAAGTCTGATGCTATGGATAACCTTTTTAATGAGCAAGTTGTGCTAATTAAATTTGTATAATCATAAAAACGGTATAGCTAATTTTTCCAAATACATCTATGGCTATGCTGATTTAAATGGCTATAATTCGAGAACTCTGAGAATTTTTAATCTATTAACTATTCCATTCATTTATTAATTAATAATTAGTAAATGTTTATTAAATGAACTATTTTGTGAATACGTGTGTGTGTGTGTGTATGTGTATTCTAAAGTTTGTTTTCCCTTACAATTTTTACAATCTTAAAAAAGAGTTAGGGGCTGGCCCCACCGCCTGGAGGTTGAGTTTGGCACACTCCGCTTCAGTGGCCTGGGTTCTATTCCCGGGCACAGACCTACACCACTCATCAGCAGCCATGCTGTGGCAGCAACCCACACACAAAATACAGGAAGACTGCCACAGATGTCAACTCAGAGTGAATCTTCCTCAATAAAAAGAAAGCAAAAGAAAGATCGCCTTCTTCTGAGAGTGATAATTAGTTGAATTTGGTACATAAAATTAATATTTCAATTGATGTTTATTCATATTCATCCATGTAAGTTAAAATGTTTTAAGATATGAGATGCAAAATATGTCATGAAAACACATTTTTTTTGTATTTTTGGCCTGTCAATATATTTAAGATATAATGTGAAATATAATTAAGCTTTTTGCATTAAAGTGTATGAGAAACATTATCACATCATTTTTATCATACTTATAAGTGTAGGTATATTCAGCTTGAAACTGTTAAAAGTAAGTCTAGATAAGTCTAGGCAGAAGTGTCAATAGAAAAATACAAGCAGAAATATATAAATATCATATAATAAAAGAGACTATAAGTCTAGGACAAAATGTCCTTTTTCTATATGCTGATTTTTTTCTGTTCACAATTCACACATGAATATTCTGCATACATTATATTCCTTAATATTGAAATACTTGGAAATTTTCTTTAAACGTGCCCAAATTCAAAGTTACTAATTGTTTTAATGAAGACATTCCCTACTATTTTCTAAATGAAAAGGGGTAATGTTATTTTAGAAATAGTGTGGACTTTCCTCCTTTTGTGATAATTCGTCTGGCTTACTTTTCATAGTCATTTTCATTTTCCGTTTCATTACAGTATTATGAAATGTTTACAGAATCCCCCACTATAATAAAAAGATTGGTAGATTTCTAATCGCTTTAAGTGATGCATACACGTATCTTTGTTTTGTAAAATATATTTAAAAAATACTCCTTTTTTAATGCTGAATGATGAAGTTGTAGAACTACTCCCACATCCAGGAAGCTGTGGATTATCCACGTATCTAGCTGTGCATAGCTCTATAGATTTATTCTTTGTCTATTTATTGCATCGTTGAAATGTTTTTACAGAAAGAATTCTCTTAGCAAGATTATAATAAAAATTACTTCGACTTTTGAAGAACAGAGTCTTTCATGATTAATGACACACAAAGTTCTGCTCGAAGTTTCCTTAACATCTCAATAAAGTATTTTGATATTTTACAATTATTCTGATGCTATAGAATCACATGTGATTTGTTTTCTATTTAATTATTTTTATTAATTTCTATTAAGGTAATTTTCCATTTATTTGTTTGAAAAATTCTATGTTCACAGTTAATTTGAACAAAACTTTATTTACTTCTCTAGGAAGGAAAATAGGGAAAATTGTCAACATGTTATATAACTAAGGACAATATTCAACACATTAAACAAAGATGGGAGTAGTCATCTTTTTCAGACAATAACTAGCAGCAAATACTTCGATACTATAATTGACATCCATAAACTACTTTCCTTGAAGCATCTAAAAGTAATTTGTAGAAATTACTTAATTAGCCTCTCAGCAGTTCCCGGCAGTGGATTGCATTGTAATTACAGTGCAATACAGTGCACACTATTGATGGAGAGCATGAGCGCAGATATCTGTACAGCGCTACATGTGCAAAGGAAGCCGGGACCCGGTCAATAGGAAACCCTGCACGGGCACATTCCTCACACTTGTTCGCTAAGGGGGACAGGTAACCAAGGTTGTTTTGTGTACTCTTCCTCCTCGTTAGTTTAGGTTTCCCCCGAAATATCTCACCGACTTTCACATTTTTTCTGTTCTCTTTGCTCTCTGTCACAGACCAAAAAATTTAGATGTTTTGAAAAATAACTCACTGAGAATAGACACTTCATGTTGTTTTCATAGGCTAAGAAAGAGGGAGAGACAGATACAGAGGGAGACACAGAGGGAAAGAGTACAAATTTAGGAAAAGTCATTGGCAAGTGAAATTAAATGCCCAAAGCATGAAAGCTTATAGAAAGTTCAGGAAATACTTCTTACATTTGATGAGTCCAGAGTGGACAATACATCGGAAGTGTACTAAATTGAGTAATTGGAACAAATGCTTCTTTCCTTTCTGTATCCAGGCAGTTGGTCACATAACCCTGCATTTTCTCCCTTTAGAGGCAGAGGTTATTTCTCTAACCTTTGTCTTTGGACTGGGGCATGTGGTTCCCTGATTCAAAGGATGCTAGCAGACATTGTGCAAATTGAGGCTTAAAATGGACTTGCACAGTTGGACTTCCCTTCATGTGGTTCTTGTATTGCCACAGTAAGAAGATGTCTCCGGGGCCCATCCAGTGGCATAGCAGTTAACTTCGCATGCTCCGCTTCAGAGGCCCACGGTTTGCCTGTTCCGATCCTGGGTGTGGACCTACAAACACTTATCAAATCATGCTGTGGCAGGCATCCCACATATAAAGTAGAGGAAGATGGGCAAAGGTGTTAGTTCAGGGCCAATCTTCCTAGCAAAAAGAGGAGGTTTCGCGGTAGATGTTAGCTCAGGGCTAATCTTCCTCAAAAAAAAAAAAAAGAAGAAGAAGAAGAAGAAGATGCCTCTGCTAGCCTGCTGATACATAGAGTATGGGAGACAGATGAAAGAAACTGGCAATCTCCAGCTTGGAGCTAAGCCCAGATGAGCCCACCCTAAATAAACTTACGTACAATTGCACAGATGAAAATGAATGATTCTCATTTCAGGATCCAGAATTTTGGGGTAGTTTGTTTCACAATATTATTTTGGCAACATTTGACCGATATAGAATGACACAGTGGGAATTGTAAGTTAGATTCAAGATATAGAGAGACTTTTATTTTAGACTTCATTTTTCTATAAGACACTGCTCATTTTTGCATTTGTATACGTATTCACATGTTAGGGATAAACTAAACAAGAGCTTTAATTTACAATTTGATTTCAGTGTCAGTATTTAGAAGGCTCTATTACATGGTGACTTCAACATTGTTTCTGGTCTTGACCTTAAAGACACAGACAGCCAATTATTTCTCCAGCCAAAATGGCTTCACCTGGGATCAGCAAAGAACTGCAATTTGGAGTGTGCAACTATGGCGAGCCACATGCAAGTCCTGAGCAACAAGGGGAGGAGAAACCCTGTTATAGAGGGGCAAAGAAAGTTGGGAGAGCTATTGTAAGCAAAAAGCCCATTGGAGGAGACTGGGAGATCAAAGTGTGGTGGCTTTTCGTTGGCCGTGTTGTGACAGTCTCTCCTTGGCTATTACTGGGCAGGAAGAGGAAGTCTTCTTCCTGTTGGGCTCTGCAGTGGTTAATACATGTGAGAGCTCTCCTTTCTGGCCTCTCAACTCTATTTTCAGTGAGGTTTCTGTTTATTGATTTTCACACTGCTATTGCTGATCGAGCATATTCTTGACTAATAACTGTGAAATCTTTTAGGTTACCTTCATTTCAAATTAGAATAAAACCCCAATACCATGAGCAAAGCTTGTTGATAAAATTATTGCTAATAGCTGTATATTGACTTTCAGATATTGGTGAAATATTTGAGTCACACAAATGTTAAAGCTCATGAAACAAGCATGATGAAGTCCATGAGTGAGGTAGGAATTGCAAAAATTTAATACTTTTTTAAGCCTTTATTTGTGACTATCACATAGCCTAATGTTACAGAATTACTCAATGTGGGGAAGAAAGAAGCCCATTTTCATTATCTTTCCTCAAAGACAAGACACTAGTTATAAATGATATTAAAAGCACATTTTCATGTAGCTACAATTTTTTTTCTGGGGATGAGACCTTTTAAGATGTACCTTAGCAATTGTATCTCAATAAAGCTGAAAAAAATTTTTGCCTTGTCACAAACTTGCACATGATGTTGAAAGAAATGAAAAAGCAGCTACTTATGGTGTTTCTGATATGATACATCATGAAGTATATTTGCTAAAATAGTTAATCTAAATATAATTAATTCCTTAAACCTTGTTTCTAAATTATAGGAAATAAATGGAATTAAGAAGAAATCATTAAGTAAATCCAGAAGCAGGACAAGCTATAAGACAACTGTCATTCGTTCATAAGAAATTGATGTCACAAAATAAAAAAGTTGAAGCAAGTTGAGAGTCAAAAAGTGACTAAGAAGATATAACAACCAAATTCAACGAGTGAAATTAAATTGTATCATTTATCTAAAAATATTTATGAAGCCATTGTTGGAAAAACTCAGAGCATAAATATACTATCCAGGCATGAAGTGTCATGGAATCTATACGTGAATTACAAGTGATTTAAAATAAATAAAAGAGATACAGAGAAAAAGAGAGAGAGGATTTCAACAATATCCAAAAAGTAAGTTTAAATTTCTACTCACACACGAAAAAACAAATACTGTACTTTGTAAATAATAACACAAACTAGGGACAAATTTTATTTTACAGCCAGTCATAATCGATATGTTGCTGGAACCACTCGTTGACAGTCAAGGGAATTCTAATCTGCTACTTGCTCTAAAGTGCCCTTAACATTTTATATCAGGAAAGGTGCATTATTCAATGTGTGTAAAATAAAAGGCATGTCTTCGTAGTTAAAAATTCAGAGATTATCTGTCTATTTTGAAAACGAACCACATCCTTCTTGGGCCACATTTCTTGATTCATATTGTAAGGATGAGTTTTAATGAGGCAGCAGGCGTATGAGAAACACTAGAAGTAAAAGATCTAATGAGGATAACAATCCAAACTCAATTCAGGAAATGTTCGGAAAGCATCTTCCCTGAGCTATGAACCCTTTTACTTTGTGAGATTATTTGAATCAATCTACTTGACCACAAACAATGAAATCTTCAAAGTCCAAGTGTGGAAAAAAAGAGAAATCTTTGTCAAGTTCATTTACTATTAGAGAATTAGGACAAACAACCTGGTGGCAGCCACTTCAGAGCTGACCAAAACCTAATGTGGTTCTCCACACCCCTCTGGAGAAAGTGGGTATTATGTAGAATGTTGCCATCTTGTGCGTGCTATGAGATCCGGCAATGCTGAGAAATAATTTTCCTTTAAAAAATCTGACTAAAAACAACTTTTGTAATTTATATTTGATAATAAAAATTTTCCGCTTTTAGATTTAATTCTTAATCTCAGAAGCTTATTCTTTTTAGCAATGTTTGCCATTGATCTAGGCTTGGACGCCGAAGTAATTTTAATATACACCCATTTCATTTGGTAAAAACGTATACTTGCAGCATCTCTAAATCATACAAATATAAAATTAATTATAAATATTAAATACATTATATTTAAATGCATATAACCATTTTTCAAGCACCTTATTTACTTTTAAAGTTGTTGACATCTTACTTTTTCAAATAAATTTTATCTAACTTTATCTTCTTCAAATATTCAAGTACGTCAAATAATTTTGTTATGCTAGCTTAATTTTACCTTGTTTTCCATTTCATTTTTAACATATTCAGTTTACCTGTATAAGTGTTCTAGTATTAGAAAGTCAAAGAAATTGGCAAGTCAGGATGCTTTCAAAGGGAAATTTAGTATTACTATCATCGATGGCAGTGATACTGTGAAGTATTAGAAATAACATACTAAATATTTGCAGATAGGGTGGCTATATAGAATGAGTCTTGAGTGAAGTGTGATGCTTTAGTCATACACTTTATTGTATTTGCTCATCTCTCAGAGGTATTCGCTAAAACTGGGGCGCTAATCATGTGAAGAAATGCGCATTCTCCGTGCTTTAGAATTTCATTCCCTGTGTACCAAGTACAAAAACCTGTAGTTTTCTCAAGAAACTTTACCTTCAAACTCTCTACATAAAAGAGCATTATGAATATTTTTATCAGCTGTATTTCAACATTAAGTAAATAACTCAAATAAAGATTGGCTTGGCATGTAACTGGTTTTAAGTGTGTCTAGTGGAAATTAGAAAGGTCTTTTTCTTTAAATGATAGATTTGTGATCACTGACTTAGCCTCCGTATCTGTCATTGGTCTGTTCAGTTGTCTGTTTCCTCCTGAGTGAGACTGGGTAGGTTGTTGCTAGGAACTTACTCAGTCTGCTGGGTCACCCAGTGTGTTAGTGAGCAAGAGGATGGAGGGTCTCTATGATCGTATTTCTGAAGCATCGATTGTGAGGCCTCCTCTTTCACTTCTCATTTACTTTACTTGATTGTTCTTTCTTTTCTTCTGTCAGGCGTTCTGTCTTCTAAGGGTTGGTCAATTTTATTTTTTCAAAACATTGACTCCTCCTTTTCATCTTTTGTCTTTCTCCTCTATTTCCTTTCTTCTGTTCTCACCTTTGTGACTTCCATCCTTCTGTTAGCTTTGGATTCAGTTTTCCCTTTTCCTAGTTCTGTGTGTTGTCACTTAGGTTGTCAATTTGAGGTCCTTCTTCTTTAAGACATTACAAGTTGATCACTGCAAACTTCCCTCAGTATTATTTTTGCTGCATCCCATAATTTTGGTGTGTTTTTAATTCTTTTTGTTTGTCTTGAGCTATTTTTTAATTTCTCTCTTGATTTCCTCTTTGACCTAATGTCTGTGTAAGAGGCTGCTGTTTAATTTCCATCTCTCAGGAATGATGCAGGTTTCTTCCCGATATTGATTTCTAGTCTCACGCCATTGTGTTCAGGACAGATGCTTGGTATGATTTCAATCGTCTTAATTTTGTTAAGATTTGTTTTGTGACCTCAAACGTGATCCCTTCTGGAAAATACTCTGTGTGCTCTTGAGAAGAAGGTGTATTCTGCTGCTCTTCAATAAAATGTTCTTAGTATTTAATGTCATTTATTTCTAGGGTGTCCTTCTTTTCCGTCTGGATGTTCTATCCATTGTTGAAAGCTGGGTCTTGAATTCGCCGACTTTCAACTTGTATAATCTAGTGTTCAGAATACATAAATATCTCTTAGAACTCAATAATAAAAGACAAAACAATTAAAATAGGCAAATGGTTGAAATAGACATTTCTCCAGAAGATATGCGGATGGCCAATAAGCACAAGAGAGATGCTAGATGTCATTCATGATTAGGGAAAGGGAAATTGAAACCACAATGTGCTACTGTTTCCAACTCAATGTGTAGGCTGTATTCAACATAAAGGAAAATCCCAAGTGTTGGTAAAGATGTGGAAGAAGGGGAGCCCTCATACATCACTGGTGGGAACGTAAAATGATGCAGCCACTGTAGAGCACAGCTTTGCATTTCTTAACATCTTCAAGCAATCATTGCCTTTGAGTTGGACAGTCCATTGTGAGGCATCTCCAAAAGAACATGGAAAACATATGTTTGCAGGAAAACCTGTCCATGGACATTCAAAGCAGCATTATTCACGGTAGCCCAAAAATGAAATAAACCCAATTTTCCAC
Organism: Equus asinus; assembly: GCF_041296235.1. NCBI lineage: Eukaryota > Metazoa > Chordata > Mammalia > Perissodactyla > Equidae > Equus > Equus asinus. Next base: position 61,319,030 of record NC_091794.1, read on the forward strand.
CAAATTATGAACACATAAAGCAAATGTGGCATATTGATACTATGGGATATAACACAGCCCTAAAAAGGAAGAAAGCACTGCTACGTGCTAGGCCCTGGATGATCCTTAAAAAAGTGTGCTAATTGAAGTGGTACACAAAGCCACAGATTCTATGATTCCATTTGAATGAAATGCCCAGAATAGCAAATCTGCAGGGAGAGGAAACAGATAAGGTCTTTCTGTGGACTTGGGTTAGGGCAAAGCACAGAGACAGCGAGGCTGGGTTTCTTTGCAAGGTATTAAAAATGTTCTGGACTTAGATAGTAGTGATAGCCACACAACATTCTCATTGTCCTAAACGTCACTGACTTGTGTACTTTCAAGTACTTAAAATGGTGTATTTTATGTTGAGCAGATTTTCTTCAGTGAAAATTTGAAATTAGGGTAATTCATGCAGCTATTAGGGGTAAGGCACGGTGTAGCCCTGAGAGTAAACATCTGATTAGGGTCTAGTAGCAAGTACGAAAATCACACAAGCTACAGTCTGAGATCCAGTCCATAGTCATGGTCTCCACCTTGAAAAGACCAGCCAAGAAAATAGCTCAGTGGTCTTGGGGGCCCTGGGAATCTGTTCAGAGATCTCAGTAATACTGGGCAGTATTCTCACCTCTTGGACCCTCTGGTGTAGGTAGGTTTGAACTTGTCAGTTGTTGATGTACATGCAGGTGGTAGACCATGGGAGGGCCCCGACCCCTCCTTCCTTGGCCAGTAGAGATAGTCTGAGGCCAGGTGGTTTCCTAAAACCATTTGGCAGAGACTTAGGCGACTGTCCTACAAGGAGTAGAATAGAGTCTCATGGAGCTGCTGTCCGTGTTGGGTTCTGTTTGTGCACACTTCTGGGTGGCCTCAATTACCTGATTTTCTGTGGCTAGGGCCCGTCCTCTATGCCAGTCCAGTCATCCTAGTAGAACAGACATATCTCTTTGGGTCGGTGGTAGCCTGTCAGGGCAGGAAACTCAGGGACTCCTGGTCTGTGGGGTACAGCTCTAGGGGCAGGTCCGTGGAGACAATGATGTACTGCAGAACATCGCCTGGGGAAAGCTGGTCAGAGGATGTGGGGGAGAGCGGGGTACCAGGGAGCGCCTTGTGACGTGCGCCCACAGGAAGACCCGAAAGTGGATGTTCCTGCTATGAAATATTCACCGGCTCTTGGGGGTCAAACCAGTGATTGGTGCCCATCCACTGGCTCCCTGTGCTCTACGATTCCAGGTGGTGCAACCAAAGGGTGTGTGGGCTAAGAGCTGCTTGTGCCCGGGCACAGAATCACCAAGGTGGCCTCAAAGGCTCCCCCAAAACGACTCCTCAAAAAACAGTTGGGGCAGAAATTGGGTGGAGCATTTTTAAGGGAAGCTTGCAGCAAAGATGTTGTTCGATGGAGTTGGCTAAATTTGAGTATCTCATCAGGGCAGGCACTTCAGCTGGGGTACCGGTGATTGGAGGCCATGTGACAGGCCCACCAGTTTCTGAGTCCCGATGCTGGGCAGCCCGCTCAGCCCACTGGACTGCTGAAGTGGTGCTTACGGAGCCTCTTGCTGGCCTTGTGGAAAGCAGGGCAGTGTGGTGGGAGAAGTCGTGATAGTGTCAGAGGGAGTCATGGCGGGGATTGCGGTGTGGAAGGGGGAGAACTGGAGGCAGGTGCAGTGGATGTGTGACCAACAATGGTCAGGAAGGGAAACCCGGGTGTACCCGGGGCCAGCAGGGGGCCAGCAGAGTCATGTGTCAAAACCAGACGGCGGGCCCCAAGAGGAGCCTCTTACGCTAAGCCCCACGTCACCAAACTGAGTCTTGACTTCATTAGATTTTCGACTCTCCCGGAAACAGAATCTTAACCCACTGGATCAGGAATCCCCCAATCAGCACTAGATAGGTATTCCACATCATAGACTCCTGCAGTCCCGTGTGGAAAGTAACCTTGCAATAAGCCAGCCACCTTCCCGCCTGCTGTGACGTCTTTTCCTTCTCTCTTCTTCCTTTCAAAGTCTTTCATTCCGTACAGCTCCTTGGAGCTCCTTTCTATCTGCTAGATTGGATGCCTCTGGGTGCAGGAATTGGTGAATAAAGCAACGAAGTTCTTTAGACTTACACGGTTGCATTTTGTTTCTTAACGGCTTGGTGGCAGCAGTGGGATTGGAAGGAGACTTCTCATGGCTTCGTGGATGAGAAACACAGCGTTGGTGGCCATGAAGCCTTTGGATTCTACGTCTTTTTTCCTGTTTCTGAGGGCCATGGGTAAGCGTCTTGTGTATCTCAGATCCGCTGTCCTTGCATTGAGCTCCTGATCTAACTGTCTTTCCAGGCGCAGTTTAACGGGCCAGTCTGGTCTGACAGGATGCTCTAGCAGAGCATCTGTCTCAGCCCTGGGTTAGTCCACAGTGCCAGTCAGAGTCTTAGCAGGCAGCTGGAGTTGGCAGATGGTTCCCTGGGACGCTGAGTCTCTAGCCCTTGGTTAGTCCACAGTCCCAAATTTGGTGGGGTCCGCTGATTCTGCCTGTAGTGCCGACTGTTAGGGTCTGCTGGTTCCGTGCGTAGTTCTGGCCAGGGGAGAGGGTGGCACAGACGTGTGCCATATCCACACGCGGTCCTTGAAAACTTCCCACATGCATTTGACACGCATTTTTCTCTCCTTTGACTGGATGCAGATGTCGATAAGTTCTGAGGAAATGGCAAAGGCACAGTGTGGAGGAATTCTGGGACCCTGCGTGACTACTTGGAAGAGTGCTGTCCCCTCCACCTGAACACCACCCGGCACTACCAGAAATGAGAGGTGTCCTGTGATCGTGGATTGGAAGCCTCCATGTTGTTAAGATGTCAACTTCTTCAAAGAAATGAACCAATTAAATGCAGTCCTTATCAAAATCCCAATGACATTTTGTGCTGAAAAACACCCATCCTAAAACTCGTATGGAATCTCAAGTATGCCCAGATGTCTAAAATAGTCTTGAAAGGAAGTACTAATTTGGAGGACTCTCTTTTTACTGATTTAAAACTTGCTACAAACCTACAATATCAAAACAGCATTGTAATGGCGTAAAGACAGACACATAGACAATCGGAACAGAATAGAGAGCCCAGAAATAAGATTGCCAAGGTTATTCAACAGCGGGAAAACAGTCTTCTCAACAAGTGGTTCCTGAAAAAGTGGATATCTTCATGCAAAAAATAAACTTGGATTCTTGCCTCACACCAGATATAAAACTTAATTCTCAATGGATCATGATCCAAATGTAAGAGCTGAAACTCTTTGAAGAAAACATAGGAGAAAACTTTCCACAATAGGATTTGGCAATGATTTCATGGATATGACACTCAAGGCATGGGCAATAAAAAACAGAGTACACATGCCAAAATTCATGAATATTAAAACTTTTCTGCCTCTGAAGACAATATCAACAGAGTAAAAACACAACCCATGCAGCATGGGAGGCCATATTTGCAAATGATCTATCTGACAAGGGCTGAATATACAGAATAGACATAGAACTTCTAAAATTAACAACAACAAAACAAACAACCCAAATCAAAAACGAGCCAGGTACTTGAATAGACTTTTCCTCCAAGAAGATACGCAAATGGTCAACAAGCATATAAAAAGATGCTTAACGTGACTAATCACTGGGGAAATGTAAGTCAAAATCTCAATGAGACACCACCTCACATCCATGTGACGGCACTCCAAAAAATAGACAGTGAAGAAAGGACTCAAACAAATGTTGGCAAAGATGTGGAGAAATTGGACGCAGGTACACTGTGGCTGGAATGTAAAATGGTATAGTTGCTGTGGAAATCAGCATGGCAGTTCCATAAAACAATTAAAAAATAGAATCACTAAATGTCCCCTCAATTGTACTTTGGGATATATACACAGCACAGCTGAAAGCTTGGTCTCAAAGACATATTTGAACACCCATCTTCATGGCATCATTGTTCATGATCGCTGAAATGTGGAACAACCCAAGGATCCATCCAGGGGTGAATGGAGAAGCAACATGGGCATATCGACACACAACTGCATATTATTCATCCTCAAAAACTAAGGATATTCTGAGATATGATACAACATGGATGAACCTTTAGGACAATCAACCAGTCCCAAAAATACAGGCCTTGTGTGACTCCACTTACATGAAATTCCTGAAATGGCCAGATTCAGAGAGATGGACAGCAGATGCAGTGGCCAGGGGTGGGAGCAGAGGAATGGGAGTGACCGATGAGTGGGGACGAGGCTTCAGTTCTGTGGGGTGACAAGAGTTGTGAAGATGCATTGTGCTGATGGCTGCACCACCATATGACTTTGGTCAACACACTGAAGATGCGCTTAATGAAATTAATGTGCTTAATGATGTGTACACAGAAAAATGGTCAAGACGGTAAGTTTTACATTGTGTGTATTTTAAGCGAATAAAAATAGATTTTCTGTTAAAAGTGCAAATACAAAGAAATGAGCAGAGTATGATTTAGTGTTGCCATTCGTGCTCTTCCATTCTGACCCTGGTGTTTGTCTCAGCCCTTGTACCTGAGACAACTTTGATCAGACAAATGCTTTCATTCTGGGCCTAATACAACCTTGAAATCAGAATTAAACAAATCTCTTCAAAATTTTTGTTACAATGTATTTTTCAGAGAAAAAATAATAAGAAGACATTTTTAATATTAAATTTAAGTTTGTTTTATATTAGTTTCAGGTCTACAACAGAATGATTCAATATGTGTGTATATTGTGAAATGATCACTATAAGAAGTCTGGTTGACATCTATCATCAAGAGTTACAAATGTTTTTCTCGTAACGAGAACATCTAAGATTTACGCTATTAGCAACTGTCAAAATGCAATATAGTATTATTAATTCCTTGGCTGCTATAAAATAAGCACCATAAAACAATTCCAGTGTATCCATTTTATTATTAATTCACTGAATCTATTTTTTCTCAGAATCAATTAATTTTTAGGCAAATGACTGAATTTGTTTTAATCTACATCATAATATACTGATACAGGTTCTGACATTTTAAGTTTTGTTTAGGTGTTATTATTTCTAGCAAGCTAACTTTCCTGAATCTTATCAGTCATATCAAAATATATTCGGATGTATTTCTTCTTCCGTCAATAGTTAGTCAATGATAAAGTTGACCGTGTGCCATTTTAACCATTATCAGTTTTGTATGCTGAGGGTGATTTTACCCAGTAATAGACACCGTGTAGGTTTGAAGTCTCCTTGGAGGATAAGCAGTGGGGGGAGGTCAAAGCATGGTACTTGTTTCATTTGCTGAGGGTCCATTTTGACTTTGCTCTTACAAAACGTGTTCTTTGTCCATTTGGGAATCTGAAGCCCAGAAAGTTGGAGGGACTGGCCCAGACCTCAGGAGGGGGTCAGAATCCAGAAGATCAGGCAGGGCTCTGGCTTCCTTGGCCAGGGCTCAACCCCTTCCCTTTGGGTTTTCTTCGGAAACAGGGACCTCATGGTTCTAGGGGAGCCCTGCCCACCCCTGTACACGTGGGGTCATCTTCCTATTCGCATCCAATCATGCACAGGCACACTCACACCGATTTCTCCTGTGTGGACCATGCAGGGACCCCAGGAAAGAGCAGATACCAGGGAAGTGACAAGAGGCCGAGGAGAAGGCGGTCGGAGGCAGCTCTGCCATGAACAGTAGCATCCATCCTCCTGGCTACATGCCCAGAAGGCCCGAGACAGACCAAAGAATCCCTAAGGTTTCTAGGTGTGTACCTGTTCCAAGGACATCCCTGGCCCAGCCTGGAGGGCACAGGACTGGGGAGCTGGAGTCCACTTCTGTGGGCACCTGCTACTCTGATGAGCCGTTCTCCTCTTGTGTAGACATTGGGTAGAGGAGAGAAGACCTTGGTGTCCTCCTGTGTCAAGTGGAGTGCGTCCAGCGGGTGACTCCCTGGGTTCCGTATGATGCTCACGAAGGGTCTATGGCCCTTGGTTCTCCATCGATGACGCCCTGTGCTCTGAGCACCTGAGAAAATGCTTTCCCACCTGCTGGAGATCCTTTAGAACTGAGAGAGGTTTGGGGGTTCGGGTGGATGAGAACTTGGGATAAGGAAGAACATGCCAGAGCACTGTGAACTAAGGCCAGAGTCCAGGGACAAGACCAGTCCTTGTTGGACTCCCGAGGTCCTCACTTGGCTGGAGAGGAGAATCATTGCCTTGGTTGAGGTCAGGATGCCTCCTGAGAAAACAGGACACCCAAGTGTAGGAACAGAAAGATGAGGGAGAGGGAGGCTCCTGAGGTTCCTCCCACGGCCTGGAAGCCTGCAGCTCCTGCTCCTTTACCCCTGGGACAGTGGGGAGCCTCTGCCTTGAGGACACCCAAAGAGACTTCCTGTGTGGTGGCTTCTGCCAGGGCTGCAGGGCTGGTGCTGGCCACCAGGGGGCAGGCAGCCTCCAGCGTCAGCGGTGCCCAATGAGGTTGGGTTTTCACTGTTGTCACTTCTATTGGGATGTAATTGCCACACAGCACTGCCTAAGTTAACACTGCTGTGTGGTACATTTCAAAATTGCTAAGAACCAAGAAGCTAAACTTCTCATCACAAGCAAACACTTACTTTTCTGTTTTCGGTGACGGATGTTAAGTGAACTGGTGGTGTCATTGCGCAGGCTGTGTGCATCCAGTCCCTGTGCTGACTTCTTAAACTTACACGGCACCCACTCAGCCTGCCTCAGCTGCTGGAGCAGCGAATAGCCGTGCAGAGGCCTTTTCGGCTGTCCCCCGCCTCAGAGAGAACTCACTCCTCCTGGTACTAGCGGTCCTCTCCACAGTCTGACTTGGTGAAGAGCAGGAGGAGGGGACACGAGTTTCACAATTCTTCACTCAGCCACTGTGCACCGAGCACTCACCCTGTGCCAGGTGCTCAGGTGGGTCTAAGTGCAGGGCTGACAGTGACTGAGTGGTCCCTGCCGGTCAGGAGCTCACAGTCTGGAGGGGACAAGGACAAAAGCATGAAAGCAAAGACATGAGAGGGGAAAGAGCCAGTGCTGAGGGGACATTCAGGGGCCTGTGAGGGAGGGCTGGGGGTCACCGGGTAGGGGTCTGAAAGGCCTCACTGGGGTGACATTTCCTGGGACCAGAATGACAAGAGGGAGCCAGCCCTGCACAAGTCTGGGAGTGGCGTGTCAGGGAGAAGGCACCCCTGCTGTAGACACTCATGGGCAGAAGGGGGTTTGGCCAGAGGATGTGAGAAAGGTGGCCAGTGTGGCTGGAGGGAGCCTGGGGGGAGAGAGGAGGCGGAGGAGGGCAGGGCCAGATCCTGGGGCCTGAAATCACGGTTCCAGTGCCTTGCATCTGTAAACGGCAAATGCCTCATGTCTCACAATTTTTGTGGTTGAGGAATCAGACATAGATTAGCTTGGTTCTTCTGCTCGAGATGCCTCAAGGCCGCGGCCGCGGCCTCAAGTGATGCTCGACTGGCAGAGAATTTCCTCTCAGGTTCACTCAAAGGAGTCGAGGTGCACTTTGAACTCAGAGCATGGGTTCCTTTCTGTCTGTTGGCCTGGGCGCTGCCTCGGTTCTCTCCCATGTGGGCTTCTGTGTATGGCAGCTAAAAACGTGTGTGCTTGATTCCACAGCTCAGGGACAGGAGAGAGAGAGAGACACGGGAAAGAGAGAGAGACGGAACTTAAGAGAGGGAATAAGAAAGAAGTGAGAGACTTTCTGTGTTTAAAATTTAGACATGACACTCGTCCACATTGGCTGTGTTCTATTGGCGAGAGCCAGTCACTAAGCACTCAGTGGTCACACAGGAATCTGTGAGGGATGTGTGTACCACGGGTGGGGATCTCTGGGAGCCACGGTGAAGGCTGCCCACCTCACAGATCAAGATGAGGCTCTTGGGTCTCTTTCTAAACAGAAGAGGAAACAATGGAGAGGTTTGAATCCAGAGGATGACAGTGTCTGGATTTCATTCATCAACCCTCTCCTTGTGCTGACATTGAAATGAGGCCAAGAGAGGAAGTGCCTGTTGCAATAGCGCATTGCTGAACCCAGGCCTGGTTTGAGTGGTGTTCATGCTACATCCCTTCTCGTAATTCTTCCATCTCTTTGTTTGTGCATTACTTGCACTTGACACCACCTCACAGGTGGTATGGATATTATTTCATATACACCTGATGATGTCCCTAGCAAGTAGATTCTAGGCGGATTCCCCTTGGGCAGGTTTGGAGACTGGGGAGGCCCTGAGAGGCACAATGAGTTTTCCAGGACAGAGAACTGGTAAGATAAAGGAGGTCTGAATTCTGCTCTGCCTCCTCAAAGCTGGGACCCTCATCACATTCCCAGGGAGCTGTGGCTGGGGCTGTGGAAGCTCCTCATGTAGAGTTAAGAAGAAGACATGGGGGTGGTTTGGGTAGGTCCGATTACAGGAAGCAGCCCAGGTAATGGAATCTTGAAAAAGTGACCTCACTTCCTTGGCGATAGACCCCAACAGATTTAGAACTCTGGTAACCAGGCAGTTAATTCTAGAGACAGACCCCTAGCCAGTTCATTTGACTGGAGACACTTCAGAGTACAACATGTTTACTTGTTGTGTACCAGTTTTCAGAGGCTCTAGGCTCAGGAAAGCCCAGAGTGTGAGACTGTTGTGTTGTTGTGGACATCGGATCAAGCCTCATGGCCAATTTGGCAGGAGGTACCCAAAGGTAATGTGGGGCAGCCCAGGGCAGCCCACTGTAGGGCAGGACACAACTCGGATCCCACCTGAGCAGCCCCATAGCCCTTGCACCTTGTGTGAGGGTTTGTGTGTGAGTGTCGGGGTGTGTGTGTACGCGTGGGCGCTGTGCGGGAAGGCAGCAGGTGAGGAGTGGGTCCCTCCTGGGCAGGAGGAGAGTGTTATGTGCTGTCAGCCAGGTGAGTCTGTCATATTCATACCCCGGGGCTTGGCTGGCAGCCTGAGCAGCTGGGTGCTGGGATCAAGCTCCTCTGCCCTTGTGTTAGTCCTGAGCCGTAGAAGTTTCATCTAGTTCCCTCCCTGGTCAGATGTCTGTGCAGACGTCCCTCTGTGCCTGAACTAGGGAACAGAAATTCTCATGGGGGTGTCCCCCTGTGGCGATGTGCAGGCAGGCCCCTGATGCCTCCTGGCCCGTCTGCCGGGCACTGTGTTTCCAGAACTCCACGCAGGAGATCTTTGAAGAGCTACATGATGGGTTCGACTTCTCTCCCTCCCTAGTCAAGGGGCAGGAGCAGCAGGCCGCCAGCAGCATCCTGTGCTGGTCTGAGGTGAGAGCAGGAGCAGAGGGTCTCCCCGCCCACCACCCCAAGATGTTCAGGTTGGGCCTGGAACCCAGGTCCGAATCTGAGCACACCCCTGGTGCCCTCACAGGGCTTTCCCACTGAGTGTCCTACGGCCTTACTCCCAAAGGAGTCTGGGCCTCCTCTCCTCCCCAGCCAGCTGAGGGCTCGGGTGGAAAGACACTCTCCACATGTTTCTTGGAATCGTAGAGGAAAGGTTTACTGTTGTTGTCACTTCTCACGAGGCCATGAGGACCTTAGCATTTTGCTCCTGTTTTGATTGATGTAACTTCCCGGCTGGGAAGCTGTAGCACTCAGCGCCACTGTCCTTGCAGACCTGCTCCAAGCCTCACAAATCATCACACTTGCTAGGCTGATTACACACAAAGAGCATGGGCGTGGATTACAGGATTCTATACATTTCTCTGCACCTTGTCACCTCACAAAACACTTCGAATCAGAGCAGTTTGTTACGTGCTGTAAAACTGGTGAGTCTGTGATATTCATACCCCAGGCTGGCAACCTGAGCAGGTGGGTGCTGGGGATCAAGCTCCTCTGCCCTTGTGTTAATCCCCAGCCTTAGAAGTTTCATCTAGTTCCCTCCCTGGTCAGATGTCTGTGCAGATGTCCATCTGTGCCTGAACTAGGGAACAGAAATTCTCATGGGGGTGTCCCCCTATGGCGATGTGCAGCAGGCTCCTGATGCCTCCTGGCCCGTCTGCCGGTCATTGTCTTTCCAGAACTCCACTCAGGAGATGTTTGAAGAGTTATGTGTTGGGTTCGACTTCTCTCCCTCCCTAGTCAAGGGGCAGGAGCAGCAGGCCACCAGCAGCATCCTGTGCCGGTCTGAGGTGAGAGCAGGAGCAGAAGGTCTTTACCCCCACCCCCCCCAAGATGTTCAGCGTGGGCCTGGAACCCAGGTCTGAATCTGAGCACACCCCTGGGGCCCTCACAGGGCTTTCCCAACGGAGTGTCCTACGGCCTTGCTCCTGAAGGAGTCTGGGCCTCCTCTCCTCCCGAGCCAGCTGTGGGGTAGGGTGGAAAGACACTCTTCACGTTTCTTGGAATCATAGAGGAAATGTTTAATGTTGTTATCACTTTTCACGAGGCCATGAGGACCTTAGCATTTTGCTCCTGTTTTGACTGATGTAACTACCCGGCTGTGAAGCTGTGTAGCACTCAGGCCACTGTCCTTGCAGACCTTCTCCAAGCCTCACGAATCATCACACTTGCTAGGCTGATTTACACATAAAGAGGATGGCGGTGGGATTACAGGATCCTATACATTTCTCTGCTACTTGTCATTGCACAGAACACGGCAACTCATTGTAGGCCGCTCAGGTCAGGAGCTGAGGCCTTAAGTGACTTCATCATATTCCACAGAGGAGGACATTTTGCACAGTGATTCAGCCTTTCGATGCTGTTGGACCTTGACATGACCCAATTCTGTTGCCATTTGAGCCAACACTGCAGGGCACATTTTAAGCGTGTCCGAATAGACTCTAAGTTTTCCAGGTCTGCCATGACATAGAACCGCAGATTGGCGGAAGGTCACTAATCATCTCTTTGCTCCTGTCTGTGGTGGGGATGTTCATTGATGACTCCCTGGGATAATGCTCTTACCTCAGGCTCTTAATGCACAGAGGTACAATTGTTCCTCAGGTCACAGAATGCCTTGAAGGTACTGAGTGTTTGTCATTCCCCTAAAAATCAAATTGTACTTTTAAGTCCAAAACCATTTTCAAGGCGGGCTCTCGTCCCTCTTGCACAACTTCCTGAGGCGCTGGGAGGTTCTGGTCTGAGCTCCAGACCCTGATGCCCCTGGTGGTTCATGGTGACTCCACTGACTCTGTGTCCCTCCTTGTCCACGTGGTATGCCAAGGAACCCACCCTGTCCGTGGCTGAGGCCCGCACGATGCGGACCCTCAAGGCAGGCGCAGTGCAGAAGGTGGTAGGCTGCCTGCAACCATCTTTCCACGGCAGATCCATCTCCGTCACCACCTTCCCGTGTGTGTACCAGGCCTTCTACCCGACCCCACAGGTCCTGGACCAGCTGCTCCAGAGGTGAGTGTCCACCCCTCCACAGCACAGCAGGGAGTCTCCTACCTAATAAACGTGTGCCTTGGGAACGTCCCCACACCTCTCTGAGTGTCACCTTGCTCATCCGAATAGTGGGGTGGTAAGAGGGTAAACCTCACAGGGTCACTGAAGGAAATCACGGGAGACAGCACGGCAGACGCTTGCCTGGTGCCGGACTCCACAGAAGGGACTGCTGCTCATGCTGCGTGTCCTCATGCTTACAGCTTCCGTCGCCAGTGAGGAGACTCCCTGCCTCTCCCCTCGCTGGCCTGTGGCCTTCCTGAGTGTGGAAAAGTACATGAAAGCAAACTGTTTTCCTATTGGCAAGATAATTTAGCGAGTCCATCTAGCTGATCCTGGTCCTTGTCTTCGGTGCGGCCAGAGCAGTGGTCTCTGTGGGCAGCAGAGGAGACGCAGGCCCACTCAGAATTCTGGGAAGGCTCTGGATGGGGTTCATTCATTCAATACTATATGTTAAGCTCCTACTACACTCGTACCCTTTCCTACACACTAAGGGTGTCCACTGAAGGAAGCAGACACTCTCCCTGGGGCTCAATTCTAGCCTGAGAGCTAGAAGCTCACTTCTGGGCATCATGAGTATTCATGCCCAGAGGACGTTAGATGTCACACCCTCTTGGCCTCCTCTAGATATGGACGCATCCTCTCATAGTCAGACCACGATGACAGACTTCAAGGACCAACTAAGACCATGAGTGGTGTTGGGTCCAGAGGGAGGGCCTCCTGTGTCCACAGAAGGGGCTAGGAGACCATGGGGACTGTGGCTATGGATGGACTGGCAGACCCTGGATCTCACGCCTCTTGGGGTTTCTGTGGGGGGCCTGAGGTCTGCGGTCTTCCCTACAGGAGGAAATGAATCAAAGAGACCTGTTCATGGGGTGCCAGTCCCGCCATGGGAAGCAGAGGAGAGGCTGGGCTGAGTCGGCCACTGAGAGACTCCTCGCTTCCACAGTTCCCTCTCCCTCTCCCTGCCCTCTGCACAGGCACCTCTCCTAAGCACCGCCACTGGGGCCCAGAACAGTAGCTGGTGAGCAGCCTGGTCACAAATCTGCCTCCAACCTCAGTCCTGATGCTCCAGCGTGGAGGATGGGGCAGGCTATGTCCAGGCCCTTTGGGAAAAGAGTGTCAGGTGGAAGACCAGACTCACACAGGCTCTCTGTTAGATTGGCTGATGACCAGGCCTTCCAGTGCAAGGACAGCCACCCAGGGATTGGAGTGGCTGGTCCACCCTCTGGGGCTCAGGCACAGAGAAGGTGCTGTGGGAACACAGTGTGGAACAGCAGGCCAGGCCTGTGACTCTCTTCACACATGCCTCTCTCCAGTGCCCTCTCTCCCATCTGGGGCCCCCGGCCTCAGGAGAACTCCCAGGATATGTGGCAGATGCTGCGCCACTCCAGGATCAATCTGACGTTGGCGTATCTCCAGGACCTCTTGCCTGGCTCAGTCCTGAAGCACCAGGCCACCCCTCTTCTCATCCAGGTGGACCTTTTCCAGGCCACTGAGTTGGAGACAGAGGGTAAGGGAGACCGTAGGCTTGGAAGACTACCCCAGTGGGTGGGTCACGACTGGGGATTCATTGAAAGACAGTGGGATCTTTCCTGTTTGGGGAAAGGCACATGGAAAGCAACTTATGTAGCTGACCCTTTCTCTTTCTCCATCTCCTGCCCCAGCTCCAGCGCTTCTGCCAGGTGCAGAGGCAGAAAAGGGGCCACATCTGGAGCTGGACGGAACTCCAGTTCTATTTCTGCCGTCACTTCTAGCGCTGGAACCGGCAGCAGCGCCCTCAGCTGCTCCAGACCCCGAGCGAGTGCCATCAGCAGCCCCAGCCCAAGTGCCAGGTCCTGAACTGGACTCAACGGGACCAAGGGGTCTGCTGGGATTTCCACCTCAGGCTCCAGTAACAGCCGCAGAATCAGCTCCGGTTCCAGAGGCTTCCCACCCCTGTCGAGTGACCGGGAAGAAGCAGCCCGATGGGAAGCCTAGCCTCATGGCCTTCTCCCCAAGGGAGGTGGCAGAACAGCTGACGGCCATTGACGCGGTGAGCACCCGGGCTCTCAGGGCGGGGTGGGGCAGGCCACCCCTATGCCATCAGCTGGCCCAGACCTGCTTTTCCCTGTGGCGGCTCCTGTGACCTGGGTCCCAATCCCAGCTCCACCACTTCCCAACCATGGGATCTGGGCAACTCCCCAGCCTTCGTGTTCCACCCTCACACTGTAGAGATGGGGACCAAGAGGCCCTGCTGGACAGAGGGGCTGAGCACATTGAGTGAAGTAGAACACAGAGGAAGCCTGGTGGGGCTTGGCCCGAGAGGTCGGGGAGGAGAACTCACTGTGTGCAGCCAGGAACTCAGGCGGCCCAGCCATCTGCTCGGGATGCTCAGCAGCCTCAGCATTTGTGATGCACCAGACGTGTACTTCACTAAAAGGGAGACAACCTGACAAAGCCCGTGGGTGTAGCTGGCACAGGGCAATGTGCAGCGGAATGGGGCCTGGGACCAAGGATGCTCAGGATGCAGGGAGATGCCCCCTTGGGAGGAGCCAAGCGGAGCAGCCCTCTGGAGCTTGCAGTTTGTGGGGGTGGGCTGTGTGTAAATGCTCCTGTCCTTTCCCCACCAGTCTGGAGTCCCGGGTCCTCCTGTGCTGGGTGCTCTCAGTGGAAGAACAATGAAAGCGAGGGGCTCCCACCACGCTGAGAACACATCCTCAGCTTCCTGAGCCCCTCCTTAGACCGGTGACTCCTGCTTGGACACTAAGCTGGGCTGTGGCAGGGCTGAGTGACACTCCCCCTCCTCCCCAGGAAGTGTTCAAGAACGTCGAGCCCTCTGAGTGTCTGGGCTCCACCTGGGGCAAAAGAAACCGGCCCGGACATGAGAACGTGGCACCCACCGTCTGGGCCACAGTGGTGCAGTTCAACAGAGTAGTAAAGTGTGTCATGACGTCCTGCCTTGGGGACCCAAACGTGACGGCCCGGGACAGGGCCAAGGTTCTGGAGCGGTGGATCGAGGTGGCCAGGGTATGCGGGGGGAGACCCTCTCCAGAGCCGTGGAACTGCCCCTTCTCCTTGATCAGCTCTCAGGACTGAAGGCTGCACTCTAAGCCCCTGCACAGTCGCTAGGTCCTTCCTGTCAAGGGCACACTGACCTTGACTCGCATGTCCCAGGGGTGGGATGCTCACTTCCTCCCTGGCTCCTTCCTACTTTGAGCGAAATTCCTCCTCCTGGAAGTGTTACTCTTTGGTCCACCTGTGCCCACCCTGGCACCCTGGCCATCTGTCCCACTCAGGAGGGGAGAGTGGAAGGGAGGGGGACTGAAGCCAGAGCAGACAGGGCTCCTGCTCCCCCTCCCAGTTCCTCCTCTCCCTCCTCAGGAGTGCCGAGCCTTGAGGAACATCTCCTCCCTGCACGCAGTCCTCTCGGCTCTGCAGAGCGTGCCCATACACAGACTGAAGAAGACCTGGGGGAAAGTGTCCAGGTGGGGAGGCCTCTCCACAGGAGGACCAGGGGGAGGAGGGAGCTCCCACGTGTCTGCCATTGCCCTCTCGTCGGCTGGAGCTTCCTGGGTGGCCGTAAGCCCTGGGCACAGGGCCTGGGTGGGTGTGCAGTGTCCCTGATCCTCACTGGCAACTTAGGCCCCCAGTTCTGCTTCAGGAATCAGGTTCCCTGGATGTCACATAGTAGGTTGAACCAAAGTGGAGATTTTCAAGTGTTTGCCATACAGCAACAGAACTCTGTGCCCAGTGGGAAACCAAACTGGTCAAAATACAGCTGCTGCATAGAAAAGGGAGTGGCAGCCCCAGGTGACCAACATGAGAGCCCCCTCTGCAGTCCCATGGTGACGTCAGTGCTCAGAGGACCCCCACGAAAATCCTCATTCGGGCAGTTTGGATTTTCCAGATTCTCATCGAGAAGGGACTTGCACTCCTGAGTTTCTCCTTCCTCCTTTCCCCCCTCAGGAAGAGCTGCCGAAAATTTAAAAAGCTCTGTGATGAGGACAACTCCCTTAGCTGGGAGCTGCTCATCAAGGTAGAGTGGAGGCTGGCATGTGGAGGGAGAGGTGGGGTGTGGGGAAGGGGGAAGGGGCAGGATGTGGACGGTCATTTCTCACTTGGAGTTTCTGTGTACAATTCCAGTCTTCCCTGGATGAACAGGAAGATGGGGTATGTTTGGTCCATGGGCAGGTGGGGGAGGTGTTTGTGGGGTGGGAAGCCCCGGTCATGGCAGGAAGTGGGGGGTGTCTGGGCTGATCCCGGAGGGGATGCTGAGCTGGCCGGTGGAGCAGGGGCTGCCTTCCATTTTGGTCCACGCTGTCAGCACTTAGATTCTTCCAGGCTGTTGCGTGCATGGGGTGGACAGGCGTATGTTTCTTCCCTGAAGCAGCTCAGTGTGTCTTTAGGAAGCCAGGCCCCCACTGCTCCTTCTGTCTTCACCACTTCTCCACGAGGAGGGCACCCTGCCTGCCCTCGGGATGGGCACTGCCAGGCATTCCCCCAGGCCAGGTGGACAAATGGGCTGCCCAGCTTTGAGTCTGAATGGCTGGAGCATGACAGATGTTTGTGCATGTGTGACTCCCCAGAGGCCCTACCACCGTCCCTGCTAGTCTGTCCCTGTCAGGAACACTCACCTGGGTCCTAGTCAGCAGTAACTGGTGCCCAGGTGGCTTATGGGAAGTGTCCAGGAAACTGGTGGTGCTCAGTGGATCTTTCCTGAATGGACCTCATAGGCTTCACATGAAAGAGAAACCGAAGTGTCCTCTCAGCCCCGCCCCACCCTTTCACGCCAGGTGGGGTGAGAGCCAGAACCATGTAGACCGTCACTGACGCTGAGTCCTCAGGAGACCCTGCGAGGTAGGGGGAGTTGTCACACTTTCCAGATGAGGAGGCTGACTCAAGGAAGACAGGCGTTCGGCCCAAGGTCACACAGCGAGAGTGTTGGAGCTAGGATTGTTCTAGAATCAGAGTGTGCTGGAGGATGGAGTAGCATGGGTACCAGCTGACTTGGTTCAGACGTCCAGGGCTGAGGTCAGAGGGGCTGAGAAGTGGGGTGAGGGGAGGATGGCCTCCTTGACCCTGTCCTCAATCCTGGCAGAAGCAGCCCTCCAAGTTTGCCACCCTGCTGAGGACCCTGCAGAGAGGCCGGAAGAGGCAGCAGCAGCAGGTGAGTGTGCCTGTGGGGAGGCGCTCCAAGGTCAGAGGAGGGGACTCTGCCCTCCCAGCTGGGGGCTCCAATCCAGAGAGGGGACTTTCCTCCTGCAGCCCTCCTCCTGTTGCCGCAGAGCCTGACACCCGCCCTTAGAAGTGACCAGGAGGAGGGCCTGGGGAGCTGCAGCAGGATGGGTCGGGAGAGTGGAGGGGCCAAGGATTAAAGGCCCTGTGACCAGCCAAAAGCAGGCCCTGGGAGGTGACCAGGAGGAGTCTGGTGTTCTTGGAGGGTGAGGGGTGGGGATTGAGGGCCGGCTATAAAGGGTTTGAGGCTGCTCCGTGTGGGGACCCTGGGCTGGGCCAGGAGGCTGAGCATGAGGAGTTTTCAGGGGAGGGTCATGGGGACACCTGAGACCAGGGCCTCATCCCATCTAATCCCAATGGCACAGGGCATCGTCCCCTTCCTGGGCACCATGCTAACTGACCTGATCATGCTGGACACTGCCATGGAGGATTACGTAAATGTGAGTGAGGCCGGGGGCCAGAAGGGGATGACCAGGTTGGGACTTGGGAAGACACAGTCCCAGTACCAAGACCTGAGTGGTCAGAATGTGGTAACTTCCTGTCATGACAGCCTCCCAGGCTCCCCTGTGGGCTGGGGCAGTGTGCCCCTCTTAGGGATGAGGGAACGAAGGCTCCACGTGGAGCCCGTCCCGGGTCCCCAGGCTGGCGAAGCAGCAGAGCTGCCCGCCTGCAGAGCTGCATGGGCTTTGTTGGAGGCGAGAGAGAAGTCAGCCTCCAAGTCAGGCAGCACACTGATGGAGCTGTCCCTGCCTGCCTGAGGACTCAGCCTCCCTGTCCGTCATCGGAGGGGCTTGGGCTACAGGGTCTTTGAGTGTCGGCCCCCATGTCCTCCCTTCTCTGGAGCCCAGAGCCTGGCCTGGGTCCAAGTCCTGTTTTCTGTCAGGCCCAGCCCCCTCCTGGACCTGGAGCTGGGCACCATGAGAAGGGGTGTGCACGGGGGCTGGTCATAGCTAGGGGGCTCGTTCTGATGGACTTTTGCTGTCTGCCTTCCAGGGCAATGAGATCAACCACGAGAAAAAGAAAAAGGTGAGCAGCTGTGGCCTTCCATGTCAGGGAGGAGAGGGGCGTGGAAACCAGAGACGCCCCTGGGCGGAACTCTCCTGGGCACCACCCGCTGCATCTTACATTTACTGAGAGTGTTGGATGACAGAGAATCAGGAGACCCATCCAGTGGGGGGGTGGGGGCAGCGGTGGGCATCAAGCAAAACTTCCTGCGGGAGGGGCTTCTACCCATCTCTGAGAACAGGTAGGTCCTGCGTGGAATTGGAGGGAAGGAGGGTCCCATGTGAGCAAGGACCCAGGACCAGCCCCTTGCCCCACTCCTCACCCCCTGAAGACCCTGCAGCATCCCCAGCAGGCTCTGTCTGCATCCTCTCCTCCCTCTGGTGCCAGGAGCACAAAGTGATGATGGAGATCGTGCAGCTCCAGGAGGCTGCAGAGAATTACAACCTAGAGCCCCAGGAGCGATTCAGGGCCTGGTTCTGGGACATGCAGCAGCTCAGTGAGGACGAGAGGTGAGGCTGGACAGGACATGGGGAGGAAGAGGTGCACTCTCCCTGCTGGCCAGTCCAGAGAGCCTGAGTCCATGACTCCCTTGTCAGCCCTGACCTGTCGCATGGCGATGGCTGGGGAAGCTGGGCTCCAGCTGCTGGGCAGATGCCGGGAGGGACACCAGGGCTGTGGATTGTGGGAGGCTCACAGATGCCACTCTATCCTGTAGCTACAGCCTGTCCTGCCAGCTGGAGCCCCGGTGCTAGTTGGCCAGCAAATCTCTCCAGGCCCAGAGAGCATGGCCATCATGAAGCTGAGGAGGGAGTGAGCGTCCCGTTGTCGTATGACCTCTTCCTTAGCAGCAGGGACCCAGCTGGGGCACTCAGGGTGCAGGGGCCCCACCGCCTGCCACCCCTTCCTGAGGCCAATTTCCATCTCTGTAGGGGTGAGAATCACTGCTTGTAAATAGTTCATGCCAGATTTGCATACCGTTGTATTAAAGTCCTGTTTCTCTTAGAGCCTGGGAGTGGTGGTTCTTTCACATTCTGTGCTAATTTAAACGCTGTCCAGACTCTCAGATCCCTCACTGGAGTAAGACATTTTGCAGTCATCCGATTACTGTGTGTGGGAGAGGGGGAAGGTGCAGCCCCTCCCTGGCTGCTGAAGGAGACCGCCAAGTGCCTCTCCTCAGAGGACAGGTCCGTGTCAGCATCGTGAAGCTGGGCCAGGAGCAGAGACAGCCCCTCAGACCCCTGAGATGGGAGGTCGAGGTATTTTCTCAGGCCGAGCATCCACCACGGAAATGTGGGGGGCCCTAAAGCCACCACTTGCCAGGCCCACTCTGTGCCCCAGGAGAGGGGCTGCCCGTCCACACTCTGGAGGGAGAGGAAACATTTCCTGCGTCTCTTGTGGACGTGTCTCTGGACCCCATGTTGGGAACTTGTAGTTTTTTAGTTCAGCCTCTGGAAACGCATCAGCTCTAAGTGGGGAAAACACGTAAGGAGATCAAACCGTGCGTGTGGAGAGGACAAGGCCAGGGGAAGGTCATTTGTGCAGGGACTTTGGGCAGGCAGGACCTCCCCTCCCCAGTGTCTCCCTGGGGCTCCATGCTCACCCTTTCCCTGGCCTGGAATCCTGCTGGGAACTTGTCCCCGGCTCCGAAGTCCTCTCCCTGCTCGTCTCCTCTCCAGGGGAACACTTGTGGTGCAGCCGTCCAGGCTCCAGCTGGGCCCCGTTCCCGACACCCTCCTGCTCCCTGGGACCCAGGACCCCAGCCCCTGCACTTCCTTCTTCAGTCTTGTCAAGTCAGAAGTCCCCTCAAGGCCCCACCCTCCCTCAGGTGCCTCACAGCCACTCCTTCCTGGCTGGCCTGATGGACCAGGATGGGTTCTGACAGGCGGGATAAGGGTCCATGTACCTGGCCAGACGAAACCCCCACTCGGTCCCTTGCTGACCAAGATGACTTCCGGGTCTGTGTGGTGCTGACGTCCTTGGTCTGGGAGATGCATCCGTCACACCCTGAGTCATGTTATTCCTGACTTGTCCTACGTTCTGGCTGGGCCCGAGCCCATAGACCTTTGCCCCTGGGATGGCTGTGCTCTCATCCGCAGTCTTGTGCTGTGGTTACCTCCTGGGCTGTGTGAGCCATTTCTGTTGGGGGCTTTGAAAGCTGAGGCTGAGAGGGGCAGGTGTAGGGATGTCCTCCAGGGGAATGCCACCCAACTATGATCTCTGGGCATCCATGGACACGACCTTGCCTGTTTAAATCCTGAAGGGCTGGCAGTATGGGTGGACAAGAGCCACTGCGCTGAGTTCACCCAGAGTCCCCACCCGGTGATCGGCAGCTCAGGGGTCACCGCTGAGTATTGTGAACGTGCTCCCACGGAAACACCCAGTCACAGCAAGACCCAGATGACTTGTTTAGCGGTTCAGAGCTCTCCCCTCTGGATGGAGGCTGCCAGTGGCCCTCAGACACACAGGGGGCCTGGCCTCTGCCAGCGTGGCCTTCAGGCTGCGGCAGGGACGGAACACACATCCTGGTTGCCCACGGCCTCCCTGACAGGGCACAGCCATCCAAGAACGTGACTGGCTACACGGCAGACCATCCTTTACCTCCAAGAGCAAGAGAAGCGCCAGGACCCAGGGCTGAGCAGGGCCGGGGAAGGCAAGAGGTCTAGGTTAAGAGTCTTTGTGCGTATCCACTCATTTTGCCCTCAGAATAATTTGGAGTGTTGTGGGTAATATCCCAGGTTTTTAATAATGTAGAGGAAGCACAGAAAGGAGGAGTAATTGGCCGTTGTCACCCACACCATCTGGCCTGTCCTCCTCAAACCTGCCTGGGCTCTCTTGCTCCCTCACCTCCGCTCTTCTTGCCCGCACCTAGAATGCCTGCCCACCGCATCTCTGCCCCCTCAGACAGATGGCTTACCCAGGGACTCCATCTTGATGCAGGGAACCTGTTGTCTTCGATGTGACCAGGGCCAAGGTCAGTTCCGAGTTGGTCCCCCTCCCTTGGCCGTGAGAGACAGAGAGAGCTCAGTGTGTGCCTGATTGTCCTACCAGATTAGAGGCTGAAGTCATGAATTTCCTTCTATCCCACCCACCATCAGGCCCAGAAATGAAGGAGCAACTGGAATCTTGTTGGATTGGGGGCACATTTTGTGCCAGAGAAGAATAGCGTCACACAGTTAAAGGGTCCTGGTGGGAGACTTTACGACGTTCTTCAGTGACACAAAGTTCTGCCGTGTAGTCTCACTAGCTGTTTCTTAACAAGCATCCCCCCAAGGCTGCTCCTGACCACAGAGAGTGGGAGTCAGAACTGGGCAAAGTTTCATCATCAGAACTCTTCACTGGTCTGTGGTCTTTTAGCCAAGAGAGTGAAATAGACCAAGGGAGACGTCCCTGCTCCCCGCAGTTCTCGTGCCATGAGTGCCATCCCACCCCATTGCAGGGGACAACTGCTGGGTAGTCGGGCTTCTCTCAGGGGCAGACATTTTGGAATGGCCTGGGAGCAGATTTGGGAAGTCAGCGTCAGCTCTCTGACCATGTCTCCAGAATCTTCATGAGCTCACAGGAAGCAGGACCTGGTTTTGAGTTTCTGAGCATGACTACACTAAGGTGGTCACTCAGGGCCTTGCCCAGGAGGCACCTCCTCCTGGAAGCAGCCGAGATGCAGGGACCTAGGCTAGCATCAGAGCAGGCGGCCTGGGGGAGTGGCAGCTTGTCTGTGGTACTCAGAGGCTGTTTAAAAGCATCCTGGTTGGTAGGAGGTGTGAAAGAAGGAGCTGGACCAGGACTCGTGGGGAGCTGAGGATGGCTGGAAGGATGTGAGGTTGTCACACAGAGCTGGGTGTCCACCGTGATGGAAACAGAGGTGAACAGAGGCCAGGGCAGTGCTGAGTGTCCACAGACCAGTCAAAGCCAACTGGTGGGTTTCCCAGCAGAAGGTGGAGCCCAGTAACAGGGGTGTGAGGGGTGGGAGCAGACAGTACACAGCCTGGAGCGGGCAGGAGTTGGAGGCCCAGAGAGCTTGTGGTGAACAACAGGGCACGTTAAGGAAAACGGGGCCCCGTCTCAGAGAGCAGCAGGCATGCAGCCTGGGCGACGGATGAAGCCTCAAACAAACAGGGCTGGAGCCCTCAGCCAGCACGACTGGAGTTCATTTCCAGAAAAAAAGAGAGGCTCCCTGCCAGGAGGACACGACCACGAGGCTTCGGGGGTCCCATAGCCAGGCTGGAGGGGCTAAGCCTCCTGATGTCCTTGGTGGAAGGGCTCCCAGGGCATGGGGTATGGAGCAAGGGGGCAGGGAAGGGGCACCCGAAACACCTCAGGAGCCCAGGGGAGCCTAGGGTGCTTGTTCCCTGGTGTCCACCGCAAGCGTGGATTCAAACGGGAGTGCTGACCTGCTGAGTGGTTCAGGCCCCAGTGCCTGCTGGCCTGCTGCCCCTTCCTCGCCCTGTGGCCTGGGACCGGGATGTGAGAAAAGCTGCTGAGCACGGGCTTGGTGTGACCATGGCCCACAGACGGCATGCCAACCACACTGAACCCTGCATCCAGGAGGCATGTGAGGCCCGGCAGCACCTCTCAGGAGGGCCCAGGATGCGTTTTTCGTGTCCTAACGACGGCAACAATAGTTCCCTAGTGGAATGTGTCCTTATGTGAATGTAGCAATGAAGCAGACGGAGCTGGAAGGATGCACAGAGATCCCATGCTAACCTGTGCATTGTATGGGGAACCTGAAGTGCAAAGGGCCCAGGAGCCGCTGCGGCTCATGTGGAGAAGCTCAGTCACTCAGCGAATGGATGGGGGCGTGAGCGCACACGGGCCAGAAACCAACACCAGCTACCTTTGCTCCATGCACATCACTCTGATTTTGAAGTGTTTCAGCTGAATAGACCATTTTCTTAACTAAACAAATGTCCAACTGATGCCCCCACTGATTCTGAAGGGGCCTGTTTCTCAAACTCTCAGAGCCACGCTGGCGGGCATGAGACCGCTCCTTGTCCCGATGGAGCTCCGCTGCCTCTTTCTGCCTCCAGCGTCCCTCACATGTGTGGCAATCTTCCTCTCTTTTGTCTGTGGGACACCTACCACAGCATGGCTTAATGAACAGGGCATAATTCTGCGCCTAGGATTGGAACCTGTGAATCCTGGGCAGCCGAAATGAAGCATTTGACTCAGCCACTACACCGCCGGGTAGGTTTTAATGCTTAAATATTCTTACGACATAAATGTGATGGAAAACTATGGCGCCTGTGTATTTTAGTTGGGGATATAACGCCTCCTTACTTTTCTACAGGATTCTGCAGCATTGTCTTGCGCCTTCTCAGCCTCAGCCTGGAATCAGCCTTTTCCTCAAGGAGCACTGGCTCCTTGTATGAGACCATGGCATTAAAAACGTGCATCTGTGAGCTCAGTGTGCTGGTTGCTCCGGGGTGTCCTTGCTTCTTGGCCCTCTCGGTGGCAGGATGCTTAAGTTAGGCTGGTGTGCTGACCTTACCGTGTGTACACTGTCTGCTGTATATGTGTCTATATGGAAACAGCCATGTTTAGATTAAGGTCAACGTCAGTTCAGAGCACGGCTTCCCAGTCGAACGCATGGCCACATGGAGCCCTCCAGCCCGCGCCCTGCCCTCCCCGAAACCTGCCCCTGCAGTAGTGGAACCCTGGCTCCTGCCGTCTGACGACCACTCAGTCCTTTCTCCAATCCCGGTCTAGATGCATAGGGGCCTCACAGTTATTAACCAGTAACTGTTGAGAAAGAACTTTATCAAGTAGGGTTCTCTGCTTGCTCGGTGTCTTTTCCTGTAGTTGTACAGATTCCAGTCATTTCCAAAGGTCCTTAGGTCAGCACCACTTCCCCCACCACTTGCAGTGAGTTTGTTTCTTCCATTCTCAATACGGTTAGACTCTCTAGTCTCATCTGCATTCCATACAAGGATCCACCCACCTAAATCATTTTACTAATTTGTGTAAGTCAAGATTTGCTCTTTCCACTGTAAAAATCTGGGGATTTCATCAAAGGCAGAGAGGCAAGTATCCGCCATTAAAGCATCACACGGATTTCCTGACCTCTTCATCCCTCTCCCCCGACCCCAGCCCTGCACAGCTCTGGGAAGCTGATCTGTGGATCAAATTGATAGCTTTGTGTTTGCAGAATGCCATATCAATGAGACCGTACTCTACCCAGCCTTCGCAGATGCTTCTTTCTGTTAGAAAGGTGAATTTGAGATTCCTCCATGTGTTTTCATCTTGATAGCTCTTTCAGTGTTGGCACCTGATAGCATTGCATTGCATGGATGTACCTCATTTGGGTGTCCTTTCATTTATGGAAGGTTATCTTTGTTCATTCAAGTTCCCTGCCTGTATAAATGAGGTGCAGTCTATATATGTGTGCTGGCTTTTTTGTTGATGTTCTATTTGAAAACAGTGTGTAAATGCCTAGGAAGATGGTTGAGGGATCACGTGTTAAGATGATGTTTAGCTCTGTAAGAAAGTGCCCAAGTGTCTTCCACAGTGGCTGCACCACTCGGCATGGGCAGCAGTGACGACAGAGAGTCTGTGCTGTCCTACCCCCCAGCCATAAATTGATCTCGTCTATTTGTGTGTCAAGGCGTCTCACTTTGTTTCAACTTGCTTCTCTCTAATGATAAGTGATTTTGAGCATCTTCTTACATGCTTATTGTATGCTTATACCTTCATTAGCGAGGTGTCTGTTCAGATCTTCACCCATTTTTCATTGGAATGTTTGTTTTCTTATTGTTGAATTTATGATGCTTTGTACATTTTAATACAAGCCCTTTCTTAAATAGGCTTCTTCCAAAGATTTTGCACAGTCTAGGGTTGTCTTTTTCTTCTCTTAACAGTGATTGTCACAGAGTAGAAAATTTTAATTCTAACAAAGTCCACCTTAACTGGATGTTTCTTTGAAGACTCGTTCTTTCAATGTTGAAGATAAAAGGTCATTATGAAAACTGAGGTCATATCTTCTCCTTTGCTAGTTCTAGAATTTTGATAGTTTCACAGTTTATGTTTACATCCATGAACAATTTTTGTGAATATTTGTGTCATGTGAAAAGTTGGCGTCTTTGTTAAGTTTTTTCCATATGGTCACCCGATTGTGCCATCACCATTTGTTTAAAAGACTAACTTTTCTCCATCAAATTGCCTCTGATCTTTTGACAAAGATCAGTTGCCCATGTTTGTGAGTCTATCTGTGGACTCTGTATTCTTTTCCATTTATCTCCTGGCACATTCTTACCCCAGCATCACACTCCCTGTACCTTTCCAAATCCTGGGAATGTTCATCACCATTCTACTCACAATAGTGGAGAACTGGAAACAACCTCAACTTTCCATCAAATAGGATAGATAGGTAACTTGAGTATATTTACACAATGGAATACTACACAGCAACAAAAAGCAATAAGCTCCTGCCACCTGCAGCAACAGTGTGACTCTCCCAGACATCATGATGAGTGAAAGAGCAGGACAGAAAAGACCACCCACTAGGATCCTACTTCTATCTCTGGTGGTAGACCTCAGCATAGCCATTTCCCAGGAGGAGGGTTGTGACAAGGGAGGGGCACAAGGGATGGAGGCATGGGAAATATTCTACATCCTGCCCCGGGAGGTGGTACACAGGTTGCATAGTGTCAACTGAGAGAAAGCTGCAGGTGATATTGGTGACGGAGTTCATTCAATACTCGGGGTGAGGAGTGGGACCCTGAGAACCAGTTCCACAGGGTGCTCTGAGGGGACTGCTCCGAGGGTGTGAGCAGTCAGTGTACTGTGCAGGGAAGAGGAGAAGAGGGAAAAAATTTGTGACCAAGTTTCATCTATGTCAAAAAAGGATACGGTGCATCTGGGTGACATAAACAAGCATCTTCAGTCACACATCAAACAAGTTCAGAGACGCTGACGTTATCTACGTGTGGAGGGAGACGAGGACCAGGGTCCTTAACTATTCCCACAATCTCTAAGCAATGCAGCAGGGGAGGGTGAGAGCGAGCTGCCCTTCACCTCTTCCTGCTCTGCAGAGGTCCAACTGGCTTCTTCAGTCATGAGACGTGGGGACGCAAGGTCGTGTGACACAGGCTGAAGACGGCCTGCACGGCTCCTGCGCAGCACAGCGTGGGTGTTATCGGACTGACTTAACACCTATGCAGTTTGCGGGCGAGATTCACCCACTGGGCCAGGGAGAGGGGGTCCAGAAACCTGTCCACAAGACATAAGTGACACTTGTGCAGCTGCATACTTCATATTCACGCAATTTTCTGAATGTATGTTATAACCCAATGACACATTTTAAAGTCAAAAATCAAGTAACAAACACACAGCACAGAATGTTATCACTTGATATCCTAGAACACAGAAAGCATCCCCAAGTCATAGGAATGATCAAGAATAAACCGGAAAAATGATGTGATTCTGAAATGTAAATGTTCCAGAACCAGGAAGATCACAGGACAGGTAGAGATCGGCTTGGGACTGACCGCAGGCACAGCCTGTGACTCTGGGCGACAGCTCCCTGGACCTCGCTTCCTGCTGATTAACACTGGTGTTAACAACAAGGTGATCACATCTGAATTTGTCTAATATGGTGTCTGCACATACACTTTCATCAATAATTGTTACAGCAAGTACGTCAGTCTTTTCTACAGTGACTCCCATGTTTTGAAGCGTGAGCACCTACTTCAGTTTTTCCCAGTGAAAGTCTTTTTAGTTTTAAGTAGAAACCTTTTCAAGCACATGGAGAAGTAGAGAGAAAAGGGTAATAGCTACCCTAATACATCCATCAACCCATTTAATAATTAACATTTTGTTATATTTGGCACATTATTTGTCTGAATTAGACTCTTTTAACATCCATCTTATTATGGAAAGGCTGAGTATTAAAAAACAGAGGAGTAGAAAGAATTGGATCCTTCTTCATTCATTACCTGGCCCATTTCTATAAGGAGACTTTCTCTCGTCAACTGTTTGAATACCCTAAGGTAGGGTTCTTACAGAAGTCAGGATAAATGCTTGAATCTCTCTTTTCATTAACCCATTTTGCACAGACGATGTTGGTTCTCTGGCATCCTGAGCCACCAAAGGGATGTTTTCTGTTTGCCTTTTTTAATCCATGCTAGTCAATTCCTGAATACAGTCACACCTGGCATAATGACGTTTGGATCAATGACAGACCACATATACATCAGTGGTCCCAAAAGATTCGTACCGTAGAGCCTAGGTGTGAAGGAGGCTATCCCACCTAAGTTAGTGTAAGTACACTCAGTGATGTTCACACAAGGGCAACACTGGCTAAGGATGGATTTCTCAGAACGTATCCCGTCGTTAAGTGATGCATGACTGTACAAATATTTTGGTGTCTTTCAAGTCACTGTTATTAGTTTTGATGCTCAAATTGCTCCATCTTTGACTAATGGGAGCCTAGTCAGGTTAGATCCTAAGACCTCTTCACAAGACTCGAGTTATGGTTGATGGCTTCCTATCTTTGGATACGACAAGATTTTCAGGCTCACCTGCTACATTGCTTGTCCCAGACCTAGAGTCAGCCATTTCTCCCAGGAGCCCTGGTTGCAGTTAATGAGAAATGGTGCTTGGAGTCCACAGTCTCGTCACTAGAAGCTTTCACTAGTGATGGGTTGGTCATTGTTTCTGTATTATCATAGATTTTCTCTTCCCATCATGTATGTCCAAAGTTTTAAAGACCAAGAAGAATACATAGAAACCATAAAGGAAGATCATGAAAAGATGTTATTTTTAAAATATCTAGCAAAATTGAAAAAGAAAAAAATAAAAATTCTATAAATGAAAAATTAAAGGTATTCAAAAATGCAAAGAAAGTCTACACAGAGTTTAAACAGCAATTTAGTCACAGCTCAAGAAAGAACTGTGAAATGGCATTTAGACTTGGACACATCACCTGGAATATAGAGCAACGTGATAAAGAGACAAAGAGACGTTAAAAACAGGATGACTAAATGATAAGGTCCAATTTTGTATAATAAAAGTCCAAAGGAGGCTTAGAGAAAATAAGCACAAGACAGCAATTGAAGAGATAATGGCTAAGAACTTTCCATAATTGGTTGTATTTAAGAAGCCCCACAAAGCCAGATATACATAAATTAAAAATTAATCCACATCAAATAACATAATAAAACTACACAACCACAAAAAAACAAAGAACAACCTTAAAAGCAATCAGCGAATAAAGCAGGTTTAGTGTGAAAGAACCATCCTTAAACTAAAGTCTTCTCAGCAGTCACAGCAGAGCCCGGGATCCTGCAGGTCATATCCGCCAAAGGAACATAACCGTCCCCTGGAGTTCTGTATACACTCACGAGAAAGAGCGAACAAACATTCTCCCAGCAGACAAATACACAGAATTTGCTACTCATAGACCTCAATGCAACACTACTTAGGTGAGAGGCAAACTGAATCCAGAAGGCAGAAGAGGTTTCCCAGAAGCCGTGGTGGAGAAGAGGAGCTTGCTACACGGGATAAATCAAAACAGGCCTGGGCCATGAGAAACAAAAACAGAGAGCACCACCAGTCCAGTGTGGTTTTTGATGAGATACGTTTCAAAATGGTAGAACTAAAATGGTAGCCAACAATAATGATAAATGGCAGGAGCAATAAAGGCACTCCAGCATGCTCAGCCTGTAGAATGGTTTGGGGGGAGGCCAGAATTATTGATTACCTTTAGATCTGTTACCTGAAGTGCAAATGTTAAAACTTTAACAGTGCTACTGAAAATGTGGAGACAGAATAGTTAACCTCTAAGCTAATACAGCCGGAGAGAAGTAGGCGTAAATAGTCCTTCAGTAATATAATAGGAGATAGAAAAAAGAAAAGTTATTTAAAAAGAGCAATGGTAAATAGAGAATAAAATGGAAGAAGAATTCAAAAATATTAAAGGTCACAATAAATGTGAATGGATAAAACTAGTTAGTTAAAAGGCAGTAATTATAAAGATTAAAAACTCCAGGCCTATTTTGTTTATAACAGACACATGTGAAATATAACACCATGGAAAATTTGGAAGTAAAGATACAGGAAAAGACATACCAGAGAAGTACTAATCAAGTAAAAGCGACACAGCAATAGTTTTCTTAGGCAAATCTGAAGCTGTACATAGTTGAATGGAGTCAACAAGCCAGCCTCAAAATGTATAATGAAAAAGCAGACAGATTACAAGGAGAAATGGAAAATCCATGATTACATTAGATTTTTAAAGCCTCTCTTAGAAACAGAAATATTGAATGACAAATATTCATCATGATAGAAGATTTGACATCAGGTAACAAGCTTAATCTAATTGACATATGTAGAACTCTAGACTCAATACTTAGTGCATATACATTATTTTCAAACACACATGTAATTTCTACAAAAATTAACCATGCATTAGCTCATAAAGAAAACTT
Source organism: Equus asinus (assembly GCF_041296235.1). Taxonomy (NCBI): domain Eukaryota; kingdom Metazoa; phylum Chordata; class Mammalia; order Perissodactyla; family Equidae; genus Equus; species Equus asinus. The sequence goes on from NC_091794.1 coordinate 61,348,057, forward strand.
CAAACATACGAGAGTCAACAGGACACAGATCACTTTCTTTGACAGCAGTGCACCAAAACCAGAGATCAATAACAAAGATAATTGACCTTATTCCAAGTATTTGGAAAGTGAAACACATACATATACACCAATCAAAACGTGTCTAGGGGCCGGCTCCGTGGCCGAGAGGCTAAGTTCACGCGCTCTGCTGTGGCGGCCCAGGGTTCGGATCCTGGTTGCGGACATGGCACCGCTCGTCAGGCCACGTTGAGGCGGTGTCCCACATCCCACAACTAGAACGACCTGCAACTAAGATCTACAACTGTGTACAGGGGGGCAGGGTTGGGGAGATAAAGCAGAAAAAAAAAAAAAAGATTGGCAACAGTTGTTAGCCCAGGTGCCAGTCTGAAAAACCAAACCAAACCAAACCAAAACGTGTCTAAATAAATTTACATCGTAAAATCATATACAGTTTATAGACTATTTTGGACTGGATAACACAAAACTGAAAACAAAATGTGTGCACCAGTGACAGCAGGAATTGGAGGGAAAATGTCCCCTTGTGTGGATATAACAGAAGAGAAGGATGATTGAAAATGACACAGATAACCTTTCAAAAGAAGAAAGGAGAACTGGAAACAGAACAATAGTATAAACTCTAGGAAAGCAGAAAAAAGGGACACACTTAATGACATAGAAAACAAAGATAAAAGAGATCTACAAAAGAAAAATGCAACAAAATTCTTTCATAAAGAAAGAGAAAATATGAATAGCACTGTAACCATGGAGGAGAGTGAATCAAGTGTCAGGTTTCTGATGAAAGAGCACCACGATCCAATGATAGTTAGACAAGTTCCAACCACTGTTGGGAAAACAATCACCTCTTATCCATAAGCTGTCCTAGGAACAGACCAAGAAGGAACCTCCCTAACTCACTTTATGAGGCTAACAGTATAGCTTTGAAATGAAAACTAAACAAAGACAGTTGGAGAACGGAAAATTAGAGACCAACGTTGTTATGAACATTGCCCTATAATTGGGCTAAAATCTGAAACGAAATCTTAGTAAATGGGATCCAACAGTGTATTTTTACAAAGCATCCAAGTCATGGAGGATTTACCTTAACTATTCAGGATGGCTTAACGACATGAAATCCACTAACATAAGTGCATTACGCTAGGAACCCGGGCGGGTAGGGAATCAGCACCAAATGCACAAGTGCTCACACCTACAGATTGGGAGGAAAAGTGCGAAAACTTAACCAGCAAACATTTTACCAAACTTGCAGTACAGGGAAATGGTAAAATGATAAAACGCATCAAACAAAATGTTGCAGGAAACATCTTGATCAGTGGTGAAAGCAAAAGTTATTCTCATTAAAGTTAAAAGAAGCCCCGAGGACACTTGGAATCACCACTTTTGCTCATCATTGTAGTGGAGGTGCTAGCCAACAAACGAAGAAAAATAGAAGAAGTAGAACGCATAAGAACTGTAAAGGGAAAAACAAGATTCACTGTCATTTTCAGGTGATTGTTCTCTTAGAAGCTCTATGAAGCCAATCCTCAAACTGTTAGAACTAACAAAAATGGAGCAAGGCTGCTGCAGTCAAAATCAAAATACAGAAATCAATAGCACTCATTTATACTGAAAAGATAACACCAACTAGAACTTTTAAAAAAGATACAATTCCACAGATAAAACAAGAATGGCTGGGAGCTGGAACTTGTAGAAGCTGAGTAACAGACACGCGTGTTCATTATTCCAGTCTGTCTCCCTCCGCATAAACCTAAAATTTTCTATTTTTAAAAGTTAAAATCTAAAATAGATCGTGACCCACTCAGAATAACAACAAATCTATGAGGTACTTAGGATACCTCGAAATGTATCTTACAAAGATGTGCAAGAATTTTAGAGAGGAAATTATTTAAAACTCATTGAGTAACATTAAAGGAAACATATAAAGAAAGAAATGACCATATTCATGACATGAAGCTTTTTTTAAAAGTTTTTTGGTGAGGAAGATTGGCCCTGAGCTAACATCTGTTGACAATCTTTGCCTTTCTTTTCCTCCCAAAGCCCCAGTACATAGTTGTATATGCTAGTTGTAGGTCATTCTAGTTCTTCTATATGGGATGCTGCCACAGCACGGCCTGATGAGCAGTGTGTAGGTCCACGCCCAGGATCGGAAGTGGCAAACCCTGGGCCGCTGAAGTGCAGCACGTGAACTTAACCACTCAGCCACGGGGCGAGCCCTGACATGAAGCTTCGATGTTGTGAGGATGTAGTTTTCCCCCAAATTATAAGTTCCCACAGGGTATTATGGAGAACTCAGCAAGAAGATTCTAAAGTTCATACGAAATTCTATCAGTTCAAGAATAGTGAAGACAATTTTAAAGAGGAGGAAGGGAGAGGAGGAAGGGAAATGAACTTTTTTCAGCACTTAGCCCAGGCCAGGTGCTGGTCGCGGCCCTTTCCCTGTATGACCTCACTAATCCTCCCCGCAGCCCTGGGGGGCAGATACCAGTATCATTGCCATTTCCTAGAGGGAGACACTGGGGGAAAGATGACATCATTTGCCTGAGGTTTAGGGGGACCGATCTTTACTGTGTGCCCAGCACTGATGGGGTCCTGGGACATGGGATTCTCAGTGCTCACACCGGGGAAGTCCCCACAACACAGCCTGGTTAATCACCTCCCCAAGGCCCCATGTCAGGAACCAGCTGGCAGAGCTGATATGCAAAGCCTGGCAAGCTGACCTCGGTGCCTGTCCTCGACACAACAACGCATCTAAACCGTTAAGGCTTAGGTTAAATTACAGAACACTGAAACCACATGAGTGGGGGAGTGGCCGCCAGGGCTGAGCAGCGCGGCGGGCTGCCTCTTTGACCCACTGTGTCTGTCGTCCGCCTTAGTAGGCGTGTGGCCCCCAGGGCTGAGCAGCGCGGCGGGCTGCCAGTTTTTCCCTATCTGGCGTTGGGCCGACGGAGTGGGGGTGGGGCCCCCAGGGCTGAGCAGCGCGGCGGGCTGCCACTTTTTCCCACTCTGGGGGTCGGCCGCCTGAGTGGGATAGAGGGCCCCCAGGGCTGAGCAGCGTGGCGGGCTGCCAATTTGATGCACTCTGACCATCGGCCGCCTGATAGGGGGTGCGGCCTCGAGGGCTGAGCAGCGCGGCGGGCTGCCACTTTGACCCACACTGGCCGTCGGCCGCCTGAGTGGTGGAGAGGGCCCCAGTGCTGAGCAGCATGGCGGGCTGCCACTTTGACCCACTCTGGCGTCGGCCGCCTGAGTGTGGGGAGGGCCCCAGGGCTGAGCATCGCGGCGTGCTCCCACTTTGACACACTCTGGCCGTCGGCCAGCTGAGTGGGTGGGGAGGTCCCCCAGGACTGAGCAGCGCGGTGGGCTCCCACTTTGACACACTCTGGCGACGGCCGCCTGATTAGGGGGTGGGGCCCCCAGGGCTGAGCAGCCTGGCGGGCTGCCACTTTGACCCACTCTGGCCTTCGGCCGCCTGAGTGGGGGGAGGGACCCAGGGCTGAGCAGCGCGGCGGGCTGCCACTTTGAGCCACTCTGGCGGTCCGTCGCCTGAGTGTGGGTGGGGAGGGGCCGCCAGGGCTGAGCAGCGCGGCCTGCCACTTTGACCCATTCTGGCGGTCGGCCGCCTGAGTGTGCGTGGGGCCCCCAGGGCTGAGCAGCACGATGGGCTGCCACTTTGACCCAGCCTGGCGGTCCAACGCCTGAGTGGGTGTGGAGGGCCGCCAGGGCTGAGCAGCGCGGTGGGCTGCCACGTTGACCCACTCTGGCGGTTGGCCCTCTGAGTGGTGGTAGGGCCCCCAGGGCTGAGCAGCGCTGCGGGCTGCCACTTTGACCCAGTCTGGTGATCAGCAACTTGAGTCAGGGTGGGGCACCCAGGGCTGAGCTGCGCGGCGGTCTGCCACTTTGACCCACTCTGGTGGTCGGCCGCCTGAGTGGGGAAAACAGCCCCAGGGCTGAGCAGCGCGACGGGCTGCCACTTTGACCCACTCTGGCGGTCGGCCGCCTAAGCTGGGGGTGGCGCCAGGGCTGAGCAGCACGGTGGGCTGCCACGTTGACCCACTCTGGCCTTCGGCCGCCTGAGTGGGGGGAGGGCCCCAGGGCTGAGCAGCGCGGCAGGTTGCCACTTTGACCCACTATGGTGGGCGGCCGCATGAGTGGGGGTGGGGCCCCCAGGGCTGAGCAGCGCGGCGGGCTGCCACTTTGACCCACCAAAGCGGTCGGCCTCCTGAGTGGGTGGTGATGGACCCCAGGACTGACCAGCGCGGCGGGCTGCACTTTGACCCACACTGGCGGTCGGCCGCCTGAGTGTGGATAGGGCCCCCAGGGCTGAGCAGCGCGGCGGGCTGCCACTTTCACCCACTCTGGCCGTCGACTGCCTGAGTGGGGGTTTGGCCCCAGGGCTGAGCAGCCCGGCGGGCTGCCACTTTTACCCAGTTTTCAGATTTCAGCTAGTGTTCAGATGGTGATTTCCTCTTCCACTAATCCAGTTTATTTCAGTGAATTCACCTTAGTGAGTTGCTTCCATTCTCCAAGACTAATATATTTCAAAACCAGTTTGCCTCAACCTAATGCATTACGTTTCCCCCAAATAAGAGCTCCTACTCTTGATAATTTTTTTTGGTTTAATTTATGACAATCTTAAATAAATTCTAGTGAAGTAGCAGATATTATAGCCAAACCACTCTAATATCTTAAAACGGTATTTATGAAAATGCGCATTTTGTGGCATCAGTTTAAAGAGTGGAGATGGTGTGTGTGTGTATGTGTGTATATGTAAATTCATATATACTGTATGCATGCATATATGTATGTGTGTACGCATATTAAATACTATTTACTATTTTACAGTTTACACTGTTTAAATATATAGATGCACATATTGCCTCTATTGCTTTCTTCTTTCTACTATCTTCCAAAACCCAAACCCTTCTTTCTTCAGGGTTCAAGAAATCAAGACGTCGTTTGAAAAAGAAAATAAGGCTGATTTTTATTGAACATATATGGTGTGCCAAGTTGATTAACCGTTGGTAAACATTAGGATCACTGGATCGATTTTAGCTTTTCAGTTTCTCTTTTGAACAACTCTGTTTTCAAGGATCCATATTTCATGACTTTTATTCTTTGAGTCCTTCCAAAGAACAAAAATAGCCTTTACCTTTTTTCGTAGAATATAATTCATACTCCCTTGCGATTATCATTTTGGTCCATTGGATTCTGTAAAGAATCTAAAATGAATTATGAGATCATGATTTTATTTTCTCTGTATTTGCAACATTTTTCTAATTCATCATCTTAAGAATTCTTCCATCATTATCATGATTACTCGTCAGTTATTCCAACTAAGCTGAAAAAAGATAAGTAATAAGAAAACAAAAGAGTGGTGAAATCACTTAGGAGGAGGACACAAGAGTGGAATAAATTGTTATTTTTCTGTGTTTTTATTGTGTTATCCAACTATTGCATCATCTTTTAAGAAAGTGTTAGAAATACTAGGGGCAGCATCTCTGTAGTTTGCTTTCAGATCCACTCAATATGAGAATTAGAAGTTTTTATTTTCCAACCATGATGACAAAGAGAAGAAATTTCACATTCCATCGCCATAAGGTGAATACGATCAGAAGAATGAATGAATGTAAAGGAAAAGATTGCAGCACTTAGTCTCTAACGGTACGATGAAATTTTCATATTAATTAAATCAGACTATGTGTCTTCAGATGACGATATTTTAAATAAATTTTCTCAAACTTAAGAATTGATCCCTAAACAATGTATTTCCAAGAAAAAAAAAATGGAAATACAGTATTCTCCTCCAGTTAGTCCTTCAAAGGAAAGTAATTCACGCAACAGTTTGAAATAAAAATCTGGACAGTCCCACATTGTTAAAAGATGAAAGTATTCTTTCATCTCCAGTGATGTTTATGGACAAAAACTTACTGATTAAAATAGTTTTACTATATTTAAAATGTATTAATATTTAATAAAGTTGATTTCAGTAAGTCTTTATGATTATATTTGTAAATTCCTTGTAGAATGACATAAAATTACATGAAGTTAAAATGTGCCCAGAGGGTAAACAGCAATAACTATTTGCCCTGTAATCTGAGGGTTAGATATCCCATCTCAATTCATTTTCACAAGAATTCTCAAGGAATCATTATCCCTTCACCTCCACTTTGAGTTAACTCGTCTAAGACGACAGCATAAGACAGCATTAAAGGCAAAATTTAAGCTCCAATTTCCTAATCTTGAATCACACATTGCTTCTCTTACACCGTGGTACTCGCTTCAAAGGAGAAAAAACACTTACCTATGTCCTCTGATAACTCCGAGGACCTCTTTCGAAAGAAGTCGGACAGAGATGATATTTAATATTCAAAGGAATAATGGAAATTGAAATCTGCATTTCTTTATCACTTTCACATTGTGGATATTTATTTACTGAACACTTTCCATAACCTTGTGATAATGTGTAGTATTCAGACAAGCAAAAGGAGAAGCCCATGTTATGCTTGTCCTCAAAATAATCTTCTTAGTTAGGACACTATACCTTAATTTCCCGGAAAAGTTATAAGACTTTGTAGAGCAGTTCCCAGGAATGGTCCAGATTGAACCCTGTAGAATGTTAGGCAACAAGTAGATTCAAGTGCCTTAAAAATCATCTAGTGAAGCATCCGAGAATGTAATTCCCCTTATGGAGGAAAAATATTACATGGTACTATTAGATTTTGATGAATAGAAGATAGAAGGTAACCAGCTGGTTTAAATTATGTTGTAAATCTAGTAAACTAAAGGAATAAATATATTAGTACATTGCTTTCATATTATAGGTTTTGTGCAGATGTTTGCTGAATAAACTATTCACTAATTTAGAAAGAGATCACTGATCAGCAATGATGGTTAATTTTTTGTGACAACTCAACTGGACTAAGGGATGCCCAGGGAACTGGTAAAACGTTATTTGTGGGTGTGTCTATGAAGGTGTCTCTGGAAGATATTAGCATTTGAATCAGTAGGCTGAGTGAAAAAGATCATCCTCACCAATGTGGGTAGGCATCATTGTATACCTTGGGGGCCTGAAGAGAACAAAAAGGTAGCGGAGGGCAAATTCGTTCTCTGTTGAGGTGGGACATCTGTCTTCTGCTCTTGAATTTCAGCACCCCTGGTTTTTGAGCCTTTGGACTAAGATTGGGACTTACATCATTGCCTCTCCAGTTCCTCAGCTCTTCAAATTTGGACTAGAACTACACCACCAGTTTTCCTGGGCTTCCCATTTGCAGGCTACAGATCATGGAACTTCTCAGCCTCCATAATCACATGAGCCAATCCCTCATAATAAATCTCTTTCTGTACACCTCTATCTCTGTCTCTGCCTCTGTCTCTATCTCTATATCCTGCTGGTTCTGTTTCCCTGGAGAACCCTGCCTAACACAGCTAGCATTCCCTTTTACTTATGGAAATCTCAGACAAGAGATTAGTCATTTAATATTAATATACATTGTGCACATTACATATACAACTATCTATCTAAATATCTATTTTCAAACAAATTTTATTTGTAATTCTAAAAAGAACAGACTTTATAAAATGCTTATTCCTATTTTTAAAATATTTGCCTGGAGGAAGATACTATTAGTATTTTCATTGGTACGTTATTGTTATTATTTTAGTGTTCTTGAGTTTATCTGAAATTACAAAAAAAAGGGAAAGGTGTTTAGTAGTAGGTTGTCTGTGGTGGATTGATGAGTATGTTTAGAATACTTCTGAAGAATACAGATTGATAAAACCCACACTGTATGACTCTTTCTTTCAGGACATGAAAAGGCTATGCAAATTTTTAAAGGCTGTAGTGCAGAATATTTGATTGTTTAAGAAAATATCTTGTAAAACTCTGTATTTACTTTTTAAAATATATATATTTTACAAATCACATATATGGATATATATCAGAGTTAGCACTATCCTGATTCTAACGTGGTATACCTAGATCTTACTGTTCAAAGTCAAATGGCTTGTATCCATCTCTAAACCCATTTCTAGGTATTCTGAGCATTAATAGCATATTAATAATTAGGTAAACATACCAATGTAACTGCCATACTCTGTATCTGCCATTCTTTAAAGCTTTTCAAAATTTATTGATTTACCAAAGGAATATCTAGTTATAATGATGCTACTGATGATAATAGCTAGCATTTATTTTTTACAATATACTCAGCACTTTGTTATGTGCATAGTTTTCCAGTATAAGATTCACAGCATTATAGAAATGTTGATGAGGGTTTAGATTTCAGTATTAAATAGAGGGTCAGGGTAGGACCCAGTAATCCTAGTGAATTCTCAAGATAATATTCTAGGCGGAGAGAACAGGGTGGGAGCACAAGTCCTGAAGTAGATGTGTGCCTGGCTGCGTGGTGTGTTTGAGGAACAGAAAGGAAGTGCGAGTAATGAAAACAGAATCAATACAAAGAAGAGTGATGGCAGAAGAGATCAGATAGGCAATGGGGGCAAATCATCATGCACTTCAGTAGTAGGGCGAGGAAACATCCCACTTGTCCTGGCCAACTTATTTTTATGTCTACTCTTCTGTCATAATTGCTATAAGTCCTTCTTTCACTCTCTAATCTGGGTTGGATCATAAATTATGTGATCACTCTACTGATAAGCATTGCAGATATCTTGGCTTTTATGCTGAATATAGAGTAGCCATACAGAGTTTTAAGCAAAAGAGTGGTGTAATCTGATTTATGTTCTAAAAGATTCACTTTGGCAGCTGTGTTTTCAGGGTCTAAGCTCTTGGGCATTAGGAAGAACTCGTAGAAGGCTGTTATGGAAATCCAGGCGAGAGGTGATGGTGGCTCAGGCTAGAGCAGGAGAAGTAGAAATGGGAAGAAGTGGTTGGAGTTCAACATATTTTAAGGTAGAGCTGGCGTGATTTTATGATGGTTTAGATGTAGTGTTTTAAAAATAAATAAAGGATTCTAGGGTAAAACAAAGATTTTTTTTGGCCAGAGAAACTAAAAGGAAGAATTTTCCATCAACTGAAATAGTTAAGGCTGCAGATAGATAAGATTTTTGTGAGATCATCCTGAGTTTATACTTGGACATATTAAATTTAAGATCTCTAAGAGACAACCAGGTGGTGATGAATATACGTTTTAAGTACGAGAACCTAAGTATGGGAATTCACAAAAGAATTGTGGATTAGAGATACAAATTTGACAGCTGTGAGTACACAGGTAGTATTTAAGCCATGAGGATGAATGAGATCAGCAAGGACTAGGCTTAAGGCCTCTGCAAGTTTAAAAGCCCAAGAGAAGAGGATGCAGCCACAGAAACCGAGAAGCAACTCTAACGATAGGGGAGAAAATCCCACAGAGTATTCAGTCCTGAAAGTCAAGTGAAAAAAGTAGAAGAAGGAGAAAGGAGTTGTGTCAGATGCTTCTAATAAATCAAATAAAACCAGGATGCAAATAGATCACTAAATTTAAGAAGCTGTATATCATGAGTGACATTGATGAAATCAGATTCGTTGGAGTGATGAGAGGTCAAGAGCCTGATTGGATGGAATTAAGAGAGAAGGAGGGGAGAGAAGTTGGAGACCTGGAGTCCATTACCAGAAAAATAGAGCAGACCAATTAAAGAAAGAAAATCTTAATAGTAATAGTAATGCAGGTCGCAGTGAGGACGGTTCCAACCATTTACTCAGTCCCTTGGTTCTTTTTTCATTTCCACCGTTTGTTAGGTGTTTAACATTAAGTAAGACAATAACTTCTCTAAACCTAAATTTACAGTAAAACGTAGACACTATTATCACCCACCTCAGCGTGTTGATAGGGTTGGTGGTGTTCAATAGAGTGGTGTTCAATAGAGTTTATTAGAGTGAGGTCGTCTATTGAAAACGTCTAAAACATATAAATAATGAAAAGAAGTCATTGTTATTTCTGTTTTTCTTATCATTACTTATACTGCTACTACTGCCCCTGCTATTACTATTTTCTTCAATTACTGTTCAGTTTTTACTTAACAAGGAGTGGTAAGTAGTGCCCTGACCCTGCTTGCTCCTTACATTTTTGTACTTCTCTCATTCTTCCTCCTGTCACCACCCTGCCAACATCTCCTTCTCTGAGAACTGTAACAAGCATACAAAGAAAACAAAATTTTCTTGCTTAATTTTAGGAAGGCACTAGGTATTTTTATATTCTTCTTCAAAGTACATCCATATGGTAAAGAATTCTCTTTATTAATAATATTTCTCCTATTTTATATTACAAGTGCCTGCCAGGGTGAGGCTGAAGCAGAAAGACAGACATGAAGGAGGTGTGTGTGTTAGCTATGTCTCTGACGTTCCACATTCCCTGACTCAAGATCTGTTCATATGCCGCATGCTCTGCTGAAAATGTCCACCTCTTTCTTCTCTTCACTAATTATCACTTGCTTTACTCCAAGGTTCCACACTCAAATGCCTTCCAAACTAGAATTCAAATTGTCCCTAGCCCACATAAATATTTCAAGTGTACTGAACATCTAAACAATCTGTGTTTTTTAAAAAGGTGCTACAGTGAGTGTGGGAAAGAGAAACAGTCAAATCCTTTGTGGCCAATCTCCCTCCCCCCCTCTCCTCTTTTCCAGGCCCTTCACAAGGCATGCTGACATTCCTGTCATTGGAATGGGTGAGAATGCTTAGAAATATGGTTCATTTTCACAAATTACAAATCTTACTATTTCATCTCACTTACATAAATTTTAATCAGAATTGTATATATTTATCATCATCTTTGGTGCTTCTACTGGACGGAATTCCTAGACTGTAAGATATATTTTCTTTATGATGAGATTCCAAGTAATAACATTCTATTTGGAATATAGTTAATATTTACATTTTTAACTAAGTTGAACCAAATTCTGTTTCATCGCAACTTTGATATAAATATTTCCTATATTTTGACATAATGACATAATTATTTATACATAGTTGTTATGCCTGTTACTGTGACTTCTATTCTTACTCTATGACAGCGTAAAATATTTCTCATCAATTGTTTTATCAATATGTAGGATGAGGAATTCGTCCTTGACTTATAGCCGTGAAAGAAGCCTCAGATTCTCTATATTAGTGAAACTTAATGAAGAAAGGATGATAATGTTGCTTAATTTTCACTATATACACTTCTTTGGTTACAAGTTCTGATAGTTGTTTCGATTGTTGCATATTGTTATGGAGCTACATGCAAATATGTATAAGAGAGTATTTTACATGGTAATGTGATGTTGAGTTCCAATATATGAAATATAAGATGTTTAAAAATCTCAATGTACTGGAAGATTGCTAAAGGTGAGAGATGTAACTATTGTCATACAAACAAGAACAAAACCAAAGGGCCCACTCCATTGTAATTTAATTGGAGATTGTAAAAGTGGATTTCACTAGTATCTGTGTCTGTGGCTCCTGTGAAGTGTTTACATTCCCCAAACAGTATAGAACACCAGCAGCAAACATAAGATGGCCATCTGGCCTAAATTGGAACAGGGATATTACTCTGCCATGTTCAATGGCAGTTTCCGTGAGATGTTCATGTTTCCTCCCGCTCTTTACCTCCAGCACCAAAGGAGATTGACCTTAAGGAGGATGGGACTAAAAAGTGTCACAAAATCAGGTTTTGCCTTTTATCTCCCAAATCACTATCGCCATTAAACTAGAGGGATGTTTTAAGTCTGCATTTGAGACTGGGAAAGATATGAAATGTAAATTGAATTTGAGATCAAAGTCTTAAATCAGACTTGACTTTTCATAAACAAAAGTGACGAGAGTCTGGAACATCTTATAGTGCCAGAAAGTATGGAAGAACTCACAAAACAACAAAATGAAGGAATATGTCAAAGGGACACAGGAGCTAACTGAAATAACAAATTGGCACAATTTGAACAACCACATAAATAATGCATTATTGGATTATAATCTAAAGTACAAAATAAATATCCATTGGTGCATAGTGATACAAATAAATGATTGAATAAATAAATTAGTGGGAGAGAATAGATAGATCCCCATTGGAGAGGAATCCAAATAATTTCTATAAATACTTCCTCCTCCAGGAAGGAGGGCATAACTCTCCGCTCCTTCAGTGTGGGCTGATTACAGTGACTTACTTCAAAGAGTACACTACAGAAAAGGGGGAAAACAGTAACTTTACAGTATAGAAACCTAACCAACACTCTCTTAGTCAAGTGTTCAAGGTTAAGATCAATAGTCGTAAGACATACTTTTGATATGATATGAAGAGAATGGCAATTTACCTCTGTGGTTGGCCTCCCCAAAACCCATTACCCTATTACCTTAGTCAAAAAATGAGAATTATATCAGAAAAATTCTAGGAGATATTTTTCAAAATATCTGACCAGTATTACTCAAAGCTCTCAAGGATATTCTGTAAACTGTCACAGTCTGCAACTAAATGTGATGTGACTACAGCGATATGACAACTAAATGGATGGAATCTTGTAACAGAAAAAGGACATTAGAGAAAAACTAAGGGAATATGAATAAAGTGTGGACTTTGGTTAATTATATACCACTATTGGTTTATTAATTGTGACATATATACCATGCTAATGTAAGATATAAATAATAGGAAAACTAGATGTGGGGTGTATGTGAGTTCTCTACACCATGTTGACAAATTTTCTGTAAATCTACATCTATCCTAAAATTGTAATAAGTTTATTAAAAAATTCAGAAGAATAGGGTATGTTAAAAGAACACATTAGCCAACCTGAAAGAGCACCCGGTAAACAAAGCTGGGTCAATTTGAGGAATGAATAAATAATGCAGTATTGGATTATAACCAAAAATAGAAAATACATATTCATGAGTCCATACTAACATAAATAAATGATTAAATAAATAAATACATGAGGAGAAGCAGCAAATCTTCCTGACAGAAGAACCACATTAATATGTGGATACATCTCCTCTTTCAGGAGGTAGAAGTTAATCACCTTCTAGGCCCTGCTTGAGGGAGGGCTACACGTAGTGACTTGCTTCCAAAGAATATACCATAGAAAGGTCGATTAGTAATTTTCGCGTGGATGAACTTGGCAAACACTACCTTAACTAAGTGATGAAGGTTAAAATCCCCAATGAAATCTTGTTGATATCATGTAGCACCCAATATGATGTAATGAGAAGAGTACTGTGTGTTATTTTTTCCAAAAACCATATACTAGTCTAACCATAAAAAAAAAAAAGAAAAAATCAGACAATCCCCAGTTGGGTACATTCTACATAATTGGTCAATGTTTCTAAACACTGTCAAAGTCACAGAAGATTAGGAAAGACTAAGAAACTTTCACAGACTGGGAAGATATTGAGAACTAACTATAATGTGGTACCCTACATTTGAATCTGGAACAAAAAGAGAAAATTAATGGGAAAACTAGTGACATCCAAATAAAGTCTAGAGTTAGTTAATACTAATGTACCGATGCCAGTTTCTTTGTTTTTGCAATTGTTCCATGGCACTGTAAGACGTTAACAGTGGAAGAAATTGAGTATGGAGTATTTGGGAACTCACTGAACTATCCTGCAACTTTTCTGTAATTCTTGAAGTATTCCAAAATAAAAAAAGCTTATTTATAAGGAAAGATATGTGACATTATTTTATAAATAGTATACGTGGTGCTACTAGTATCACTAGTTCTTGAGATGGTGTTCTACTGGAACAAAAATCTAAAACTTGTGGAATTAGCTTTGAAATGGAGTGGTGGGGAAAGCTCCCAAGGACACTATTGGTGAAAGCTGGAAGGACAGTGATCTTGCTATTGAATATAAGAGGAACGTGAAATAACATTTGCCAGTACTGTTGCTTGAGATGTTCTGGAAAATAGAAATGGTATCTAATTAACTCACAGATATGGCCTACAAGGTTTCCAGGAAGAATGCTGCAGCTACTAGCTGACTTCTCTGAGCTTCTTATGAAAAAGTACAAAGCTTTGAGAAGAGCCAAAATGAACTCTCAGTCTTCAGGTGGAATTTAAAGGAAAAATAAAAGAGCAGGACTGTGTTTGAAAATAAAACTTTCTCATTCCAAGTCTTTAAACAACAATAAGTTACCAAAGTAATAAAAGGCTTCAGGTAAAAGATTCAACTCAGTGGGACTTTAAATCCAGTAAAGTGGTCTCTGAGTCAAAAATGTCAACGGTGGATCTTGTAAGACCCTTTGCTAAGACCTCAGAAAGATTTATGGCCCTGTCTCACAGACCCATGCAGCTAGATGAAGAGCTTCTGAGCAGCAGAAGAGTGTTGTCCAATGGCAGCCTAAAACATGATGTAGGGTAGAGAAGGGCCTTCCTTAGAAAGAAATCTGGGCTTGTCTCACACTTCGAAGGTCTCATTGAATTGAATATAAATTGCAGAAAAGAAACTCACAAATTTTCAAAAGATTAATCCACTTGAACTGAAAGGGACAGAGAGAGTTTAAAACAAAGAGTGGTCTCTACGCCCTTAACTTCCCAGAACCGTGACCCAGACTGAGAAAGCTATGCAGCTGCAACTTTGGAATATTTCTAATGGCAAAGGGCAGAGCCAAGAACTTAGAGAGGGAAACGAAGAGCCATAGAAAACCATTCCCAGAGTGCGGCACTGAGCGCTAATCAAGCAACTGGCAATACACACCCAGAGATTTCAGAATCGCTACGAACTAATGATTTCTCTCTGCCTCCCATTCTCCTCCTTTTTGAATGAAAGTGCCCATTACCTTTTTCCTATATCTGTCATTTTATTTGGGTATATGGAGGGCACAAAACTTTTCATGTTACTTCATGTTTTTTTTAGACCAATAGAAACCACATCTAAAAACAACCCCCACATCTGCATCTCCTGAAACAAATGAAAATACTCCAGATTTGAGTATGATGACTAATGAGATAAAGCTTTATGTCTTATAGGGTATTTTAAAGGTGAGTGTTATGTAAATAATTATGGATAGAGGGTAGACTATTGCAGATTAAAGAGAACTATAAATTCTTTGTCACTCCCCTCAGAAACCTGTAGTCTGTTTCTCTACCCCCTTGAATCTGAACTGTGTAACCAGAACTGTGAGTGTTTCATAGAACATAGCGGAAGTGACTCTGTGCTGGTTTCAGCCCTAATTTCTTAGAAGACTGTCAAGTTCTGTGTCCTCTCTCTTGATATCTATCCTGCTATGAAGTGGAAAAAAGCCCAGATAACCATGTGGAAGAAAATTTAAGCCTTAGTTGATAGTCCCGGCTGAGTTTCCAGCCAACAATCAGCCACGATGAATTACTGGATATCTTCTAGCCCCAATTAAGTTGTTTCACATAGATTAGAGATATGCTGTTCTGGCTGAACACTACTCAAATAAAAAAACTAAAAACTCAAGAGCAAAGAATTTGTTGTTTTAAAAAACTTCGCATTTAGGGTAGTTTGTATGCAGCAGTAATAATGAAAATACTAGGTCTCACGTCTTTCTCTTTCATGACAATGCCAGCAAACTTAATGTAGGTTAGAGTAAATTAGATTGAAAACATTATCTTTCTAGTAGCATTATTAAAATACATAACACGTGAATGACTGAAATAATTTCAGCATTCACTATATGTTGCACATAAATGTTTCCCCCTTTATTAAATTGAGGTTTTTTAAAACAAAATTATTTTCATTCATTTGATATTTATTTCAATGTAACAGTCTTCCAAGTTTACTCTACACTGGAATATAATGATTTTTGTATACTATATCCATATTGGTGCTTAAAAATGAAAATTTAGATTTACACATGATTATCATTAAATTATTGCGACAAAAATAACCTTGAGATAAAGCCTTACATAATGAATTTTAATTTTAAAGGGGTTCTTGTTACTTGAACTAAACGGTATTCTCTGACAATTTACACAATTGCGTTTATTTGCCATTAATTTAATCTCACTACTGTCATAAGTTCTTTATTTTTACATATAGTATGCCATCTAGTGACAAAAAATTAAATATAGCAAACATACTCTTTTAAGTCATCTTGAAAAAAACTGTACACTATGCACTTGCTTCATCTGGTACAGAAAATAAATTATGTCTTTGCTTTTTCTTTTTAAAATTATTTTCCACTTTGGAAAACCATTTAAAATGTCATCACCTTTAAGATACTCCATGTCATATACATCCAATATACCCACGTCTGTTAAAATCCAATTCCACTGTAAGGAAAATAAAGTGATGCTAAATTTACTCTGTCAAATAATAATATTTTTGTATTCTAATCTGGATAAAAGTCTTGTCATTTATATTTACTATTCTGTTTCTTTTATAAAATAGAGCTCAGTAGCTTGTTTATTTACCAATTAAAAATATCTAACACCTCTTCTCTCTATAGAAGTCTCTACAAACGCTCACAAAACAGATTTTTTTCAGATGAGTATATCCTTAATGTTAATACATACACTGGGTATTTGTGTTCCAAAAATAAAACATTGTTTCCATGTGTCTCATATACTGTCCACCTGAGCCATTTCAGAGACACAGGTATTGAGACTCAGAAAGAGTAAGTGACTTGTCTCTAATAATAAGTGGTATAACTAGTACTTGAAAAGAAGCCTTCTCATGCAAAAATCAAAATTAAAATTCTACTTGGCTAAGAAAATCTCAAATATAGAACACAGTATATCATATTTGACAGAGATGGTGGCTAAGGGTTTTTTTCCTTATAATTCTAAGTTCCTCCTTTATTTTTATAGGCAAATGCTTTACCATCTTTCAGATAAGGGGTACAAAATATGGATATTCCAATATGGATATCCCATAGCTATTTCCCCCAAATTACCCCTTGGCAAGGAGCTAGAAGATTAAGCAATTTAGAGCAGAATTTGTAAAACTGTTTTTTCAGTTACTTTAAGATTCTAACAAAATTTGTGGGAATTTTCTCCTAAAAAGAATCACTCTTGTAAAGCCCAGCAAAGTGATCATTAGGGATATTGCATGAGGGAGCCTTTCCCTTACGGATTGCCTCCGTTTATTTGCCACTAGCAAGCTTCTACAACATTTTTTCCCTTTTTTAACATTTTTGACAAGTTTTCTTTAAACGTGATCATGTTCCCCCCAAAAATATGTAGCAGCTGAGAATTCTGCTCTCTCTACATATTAATGTACCAAAGGAAATATCTTGAAATACACATATATATGTATATAGGTATATACGTATATACAAATTAACATTGAACTCATCCTTTGTGTTCTTAAATATCTTAAAGAATTCATTAATTATATGCATGAATGGATTTTTTTGCAAGATAGTGAAGAATAGAAAATTACTTAGCTTTTGAATATAAAGCTTAGAAAAAAATTATTTCCTATATTCCTATTCTTTGCGTTTATCGTATCAAGAGCTAAGCTTTGAGGACCTGATCATAGACAGAGTTTAGCATAAGGGAATTCCCAACCAGACAGTGAAAGAAAAGAAGGAAACACCACCTGTCCTGGTCCCAGGATTTTATGGAAGTAAGCCACATATATAAAAGCAAGAATCTAGGCAGATGTCTTAATCTGACTTGTGCAAATTTCAAACCTGTAATAAAAGTATTTTATATGTCTTCAGACACTGGATATCTGAGATTTATGAAGGAGATACTCCACACAATGCTCTTCTCCCATGTCGGTGGGTTCCAGTAAAGAAAAGAGAGAGGATCAGCTTTGTTATCTGGGAAGAGGGATTAGCTGACACTCTTGAATATCTTTCATCTCCTTTCAGCATAGTGAGACCCAGAAATCTCCACGTGCTTTTTAGAGTCAATAGACGTAACCATACTGAGAGCCAAGAAGACCTCAATAAATGTGCTAGGGCTCAAAAGGTAAAAGTCACTGTTGAAATGGAGGCTGAAGGCAACCCAGGCAAGAATCCAAGTGCAGAACCTGGCAGACATTGAGAGATAAGGGCCAAGGGATGATGAGGCAGCAGCAAAGATTGCTAATAAGGACTACCAGCCTAAATTAATGTAAAAAGAGATGAGATCCAACATAAGGAAGCCGTAAACATGAGACACATCTACCAGCTGCACACCCAGGGATGGGATTGAGCCAAACCCTCTTTGGAGTACACCAGCCCAGGAGAACCTAGAGGCCACCTTATGCATCTGAAGATTCTCTATTTTCTTCATTGCCACATTCTCTTTCTATCTTAACAGTCTGAAGATTCTCTGTTTTCTTCATTGCCACATTCTCTTTCTATCTTAACAGCCTTTTTCAACTCTTCCACTCCATGAACACAGGACCAGGTAAAGGGAACACATAGGAAAAACACCGAAATTTCCTTGCATTTTCCAAGCAGAGATTGTGTATAAAACATTAAAATAAATCCAGTGGATTCTGTTGACTCTTTCAAAGTCCCCCAAAACTCCCATCCTATGCCTGCTACAGAAAACTACTTACGTGTAGAGAATTCACAGCAAATAACAGATTAGTTAGAAAGAAATGAAGACACTAAACTTTTTCTTAATATCTGCTGTGGACTTTCTGTTTATGTTGCCCCAAAATTCATATGTTGAAACTTAATCCTCACTGTGAGGGTATTTGGAGGTGCCGGCTTTCAGAAGTAGTTAGCAATGCACTTAGTGCCCTCATCAAAGAGGCACCAGCGTGCTCCACCACGTGAGGTCACAGCAAGAAAACAGCCATCGAAGGAGCTGGGCCCTCACAAAACCCCGAATTGCCAACTCCTTCATCTTGGACTTCCTGGCACCCAGAACTGTGAGAAATAAATTTCTGTTGGTTATAAGCTGCTCAGTTTATGGCATTTTGTTATAGTGACCTGAATGGACTAAGACAATGTCAGAATGCCGAATAAATTTTCAGATTTCACTAGATACCTAATTACTATATTATGCGGTTCTTACGAGGAAAAGTGGAATAAGAATATGCATGGAACTCTCTTTCTCTGCTACCAATACATATGATAAGATGATAGAGATTGCATCAATATAAGGTTTGATTAGTATACTTCCATTTTGTTCCTTTGATAGTCTCTAATTTTCAACTGGACCTTAGTCTGTGAGAATATGCAAATATATGTGGCTACTGAACAATTATGGTAAGGAACTTGTGAAGATGAAGTTATGACATAAAGCTACGAATAATTTAGTCTTATTATTTACAGAAATTATGAAACAATGACTTTTTTTAATAGTCACATTTTTACAGGTGTCTGGTGATATTTCATTGTGGGTTTTTTTTTCAGGAAGATTAGCCCTGAGCTAACATCCACTGCCAACCCTCCTCTTTTTTGCTGAGGAAGACTGGCCCTGAGCTAACATCCGTGCCCATCTTCCCCTACTTTATATGTGGGACACCTACACAGCATGGCTTTGCCAAGCAGTGCCATGTCCGCACCCGGGATCCGAGCCAGTGAACCCCAGGCCGCTGAAGTGGAATGTGTGCACTTAACTGCTGCACCACCGGGCCGGCCCCTCATTGTGGTTTTAATTTGCCTTTCTCTGATGCTTAGTGACATTGAGCACGTTTTCAGATACCTGTTGCCCATTTGTATGTCTTTTTTGGATAAATGTCTATTCAAGTCCTTTGCCCACTTTTAGTGAGAATATTGTTTTTATTATTATTGCTACTGAGTTATAGGAGCTCCTTATATATTTTGGATATTAATCCTTTATCAGATATATAGTTTGCAAATATTTTCTCACATTCTATAGCTTGCCTTTCATTTTGTTGGCTATTAACTTTGCTGTGCAGAAGCTTTTTAGTTTGATATAGCCCCACATCTGTTTTTGCTTTTTGATTTCATATCCAAAAAGTAATTGCTAAGCCAAATGTCAAGAAGCTTTCCCCCCGTGTTTTCTTCTAGTTTTACAGCTCCAAGATTTTTGTTTAAGTCTTCGATCCATTTTGAGTTGATTTTTGTGTATTGTGAAAGTTAAGGTTCCAATTTCGTTCTTTTTCATATAGATGTCCAGTGTTCCTGCCAGCATTTGTTGAAAAAACTATCCTTTCCCCATTGTGTATTCTTATTACCCATGTGGGCTCTCTTTTCTGTTCTATTGGTCTATATGTCTATCTTCATGCCAATACCATACTGTTTTAGTGTGTTGGCAAGGATGTGGAGAAATTGTAACCCTTGTACACTCTTGGTGAGAATAGAAATGGGACAGCCACCATGGAAACGAGTGTGGTGGGCCCTCAAAAGATTAAAAATAGAACTACCGTGTGATCCGGAAATCCCATTTCTGGGTATATGTCCAAAAGAATTGAAATCAGGATCTCAGAGGGATACCTGGACTCTTGTGTGATTGTGTGATTGCAGCATTATTCATAACACCCAAGATATGGAAGCAACATGAATGCCCATCAATGGATGAATGGATTAAGAAAACGTGGCATATACACACAATGGAATATTTTTCAGCCTTAAAAAAGAAGGAAATGCTGCCATATGGGACAAAAGGGATGATCCTGGAGGACATTATGCTAAGTGAAATAAACCAGCCACAGAAGAACAAGTAAGTACATTATTCCACTTACATGAGTTATCTAAAATAGTCAAACTCAAAGAAGCAGAGAGAAGAATGGTAGTTGCCAGAGGTTGGGGGAGGGGGAAATTGGAGCTGTTATTCAATAGGTGTAAAGTTTTCGTTACACAAGATGAAGACGTTCTAGAGATTTGCTCTACAACATGGCGATCATGGTTAACAATACTGTATTGTACACACGACAATTTATTAAGTAGATAGATCTCATATTAACTGTTGTTGCTACAATAAGAAAATTACACAATTGGGTACTAGCTAAACTTCAATAAGTATCTAAATTGATGTCCACAGCTCCAATAAATTTTCTTCCCACAAAATGCTCAAGAAACATCAGTAAAAATAAGTTTTAAGGGTACTCTTCCACTCGGTCTAAATTAGGACATTCATGACTTAATGATAATTCATTTGTAGATTTTCCAAAATGTCATTTTGAGGTGTGTTTTCCTTATGCTGATTATCATAAGATAAAGATTTTCTATAGGCAAACTACTGTTTAAGTACTTTATATACGTTAAATAAAAACTATCATGAAGTAGATACTATTATAAGGCCAGTTTCAAAAGTGAAGTAACTGATGCACGGAGGGTTAGTTAAGCAGCTTGCCCGAGGTTACATTGCTAACACACAGAAGATCCACACGGTGTGGCTTCAAATTCCGTGTTATTTAAAATTATGTTACATTGCCTCTGCCATTATATTTTGAAATATAACTCTTGCTGTCACTTCCTCAACAGTTAGCTAGTATCCTACTCTTCACAACCACCCCAAATTTTAGGGTATTATGGTTATACTTCTCCGGAAATGTAGTGCAACATGCAGCTCAGTCTAAACAAAACAATCAAAATCTCATCTCCTGAGAATCATTACTTATTCAGGCATGATGCATGACAAAGTTGAGAAAATGAAACATGAGAAGATATTTTGAGAGAACTTCTGAAAAGAAGTTTCCTCAGTTTTTAAGAGTTTCCCAAAGCAAAGCTGTATTTCTTCCCTTAGTAAGATTGCCAGGTTTAGCAAGTAAAATACAGGATGACCAGTTAAATTTGAATTTTAGATAAACAATGAATAATTTTTCATAAGACATACTTAGACCAAAAAAAAAAAATGCTGTTCATCAGAAATTCAAATTTAACTGGGTGCTCTGAATTTCATCTGGCAATCTTACTCTTTAGTTCATTACAGAATAATGAAGATCTGGGAACTCTTGGCAGACATCTTGTAATCATAACGGTAAGTCAGTCTTCAGACGAAATGTCAGCTAGTAAAAGAGAGAGGTGGAAACAAACAAGATAACGATGACATACTTTAACTGTTGAAACAAAACAAGCCCGAAGCCAACCTTACTTCATATTTTTCACTAACACGGCCAATATATTCCATTAGTGTTTTAGCTAGGCTAACTTGAGCACTATGTTACTATAATAAAATATACCTACTGTGATACACACAAAAGAATTATCATGGATTGTGATTGATCTAATAAAGTTGTTCTGTTCTCCTGAACATGCTTCAGCTATTCAAAGTTTACACTCTCCACACATGCAAAGAGAAGTGACATGGGATCTACAGACAGGTTACATCATATAATATAATTCCTTTGCTTTATTTGGCTCCTAAAACTTGAAAGTTCAAGACAGAAGGCCAAAGGGGTAATAAGAACTCTATTTTATATCATGCAGGGAACATCACGAATCAGTACCAAGGCCAGCAATATTCAAACATCATATCTTGCTGTTAGAATAGTGTACAATTTGTTCCATCACTGCACATGACTGATGTTGTGTTTTGGTTGTTGTCATTGCTCTTTCCCTCAAATCACCTCTTGGCTCTGTATCTCTATGTTGTGTTAGATCTATTATTCAACTGCTATCTTTATTATCAGCTCATTATCTCACTGATGGCGTGATGTTTCCCTGGTGACGCTGGAATGGGCCTGCATAAAGATGTTCACACACTTGGGTTTTGGTTAGAATTAGAAAAACTTGACACCAGTATCCCCCAGAAACAGTGATAACCACTCTTTTATATCTGTGAGATGTGTTTCAGTGGAGGAATGTTAGAGATAATAGAGATGAATACTTAGTAATAAGTAGCTTGAGTAAGGAAACTCGGGTGAATATTTATTTTATTCAAATAGCCAGCTTTGTCTTTATATATTTTCAAAGTAGACAGCATAAAAAAAGACTAGCAAAAAAGTGTAACCAATCACATATCTTTTCTTCAAATGCAATCCTATTTTTCTCTTGTATTTACTAATATATATATATGTATATAGATATGTATATTGTCCCACTATCAGCCCATTTATTATCTTTCCCCTATAGGAATTCATATCTTATTGTCTTTCCCCTATAGGAATTCATATTAGTTGGCTGTTTTCAGGAACACTTCTCTAAAACTAGATTTAAACCCTGACAATCTCCTCTACTCTATATCGAATGACCTAAAAATCAAATTTTATTTTGAACTTGTTATCACTCAATACTGACTTACTCCTAGGTCATTTTCGTAGTATTTGTATTTTCCTCTTCAGCTTCTCCTTTACGTTAGTGAACGTATATTCACCAAATGCTTATATATCTGGTTACTCTTTCAATTGTGAAAAATAACATATTGCCATGGACTTTCTTTACACAGAATCTGAAAAGAATTCTTGTACATTTGTGGTAGATT
Organism: Equus asinus; assembly: GCF_041296235.1. Classification (NCBI taxonomy): domain Eukaryota; kingdom Metazoa; phylum Chordata; class Mammalia; order Perissodactyla; family Equidae; genus Equus; species Equus asinus. The sequence goes on from NC_091794.1 coordinate 61,371,286, forward strand.
TTATTATTCTTTTTTTCCTCTCATAAGAGTATATGTCATCAGTATTAAGGTACATCAAATAATCCAAAACCTGAGATTAAATGGTTAGTAAATATACTTGAGCTAGACAAGCACAGAGCTATTGCCAACAAAAAGAACATAGTAAAATCCAATTCAGTTCTTAGAAGCAATACAAATGAGCATTTTACAAGGGTAAATAAATAATGAGATGTACCCATATATTCATTTTTTAAAATTTTCCTACAAAGGAAACTTACTAACATTAAATATGTACCCCAGAGTACTGTGTGCATATGTATGTAGGTATCCACATACACACTATGCACCACACACCTACACACACATATATATGCGTACATACACACTTTATATATATACCTAACAGACAAATATATATATGTACACATGAATGAAAATATATACATATAAATTTATTATTAGTTTCGAGGCAGATGTGCTAACATCTGCTACTAATCCTCCTCTTTTTGCTGATGAAGACTGGCCCTGAGCTAACATCCATGCCCATCTTCTTCTACTTTATATGTGGGACGCCTACCACAGCGTGGCTTGCCAAGCAGTGCCACGTCCACACCCAGGATCCCAACCGGTGAACCCCGGGCTGCCAAAGCGGAACGTGTGAACTTCACCGCTGTGCCATCAGGTCTGTCCTATATATCTAAATTTGATGCATAGTATTATGTTGAAAATTATTAACCTAGCATCAATTTTATCATGAGAAAGGTGTTGAAAGCAACATTTTATTGGAAACTAGTTGAAAAATTATGAAAACTTCAGGAAGAACAGCCACTGCAATGATGAAAATGATGACCTTTAAGATTCATTTAAAAGAACAGCCTTAGTTTAGGCTTGTTTGAAAATATATATATATCAGAAAGGGCATATTGTTTGGTGAGATATTCTTCAGTGATATCTGCTTTTTTTCAGAGGAAAAATGTTAAATAGACTCTAATTCATAAAGACAAAACTGTGTCATGGGAATTAGGAATATTTATCTTGCTGCTCCCCATATGAACTTTCTGAATATTCCAGGAAGACAGAAACTTTTAGAAAGAAGAATGACAACTAAAAATAAAACAAATTAATATATATATGTGTGTTAATATATATTATATATATATGTACATATAAAGTAGGTAAGAAAAGGATGAATAAACCATTAATATATGTCAAAGAGAGAACACTGCCTTAAAGATCTTGCCACAAAGGAAGTATGGCTGCATATTATTGTGAATTTAAAAAAAATAATAATGAAGCAATTATCTTTATAGAAGCGAATGAGTGGCTCACAGAAAAAATCTAGGAAAGGAATAACAAAATGAAATAGAATAATTCAAGAACAAATGTTGAAGGGTAAAATAAGGCCATCACAGAAAGGAAGGTCAAATCAGAAGTATGAGTAACAGAATAATCACTAATGAAAATAAGGCAAGTGCTGGAATAGTAGAGCCAAGGAGAGCATACACAATTAAGGTGAAATGAACAAAATATTAACATGAGTAGAAAGAAAATGGTAAACTGGCAAAGGGATATCAGCATGCACATTATTGGCACCTTTTAAGGAAAGAACTGTAATAATTAAACCAAAAATATAACCAGATATAAAAATCTAAGAAGCCTGAATTAAAAAGTTGAAAATGCACAATGTGTTCCAAGAAAAATAGAGGAGCAACTTCTGTGAAAATTAAATATTTATACATCTTTCATTCCGTCAATTCTTTTCTTAAGAACTGTCTGCTAGAAATAAAATGAATATATATAAAGATAAATTATAAGTATATTTTTGAAATATTGCAGTCAAAGTGACTAGAATCAAAGTGACTATTAATCAATAAGGAATAGCACAAATTTTTGTGTTTCAAATATTTGAAAATGATAAATTAGCTCTACACCAGATAACGTTTAGAGATCTTCACCAGATATTGCTGAAGGGGAAAAGCTTGATTTAAAATAGTTTGCAATATCTTATTTTTATAGAAGTAACAATAAACTAAGAAATGAACATGCTCTATATGTGTAGGATTTTTCCCCTTTACTCTTCCCTCTGTTTTGTATATTTTCTAGAATGAACCTCTACTTTTGATAAAGATAAAAAGTTATGTTTGAACACATAATAACTTTCAATTTTTGTGCATGCATACACATTTATAGAGAAATATACTAACCAATTTTCTTTGTATTATTAAATATACCTACTTTTAGCAAGAAATTCGAGTTCTTTTCTTAAAATATCTCTTTAAAAAATAAAAATTCTAAGAAGTACTGCATTGAGGAACTATATTCTCTGAAGGCAGAGATCCAAATTTGGATAATCCCTCAGTGTATGATAGGGAACTTTTACTACTTATTCTCAACACTAAACAGTTTCTACTCATTAATAAAGTGAAATTGAAAGTTATTCCAGTACTTTGTGAAAGTACAAGTAATGTATAAGCAAAAGAGGAGAATAAAAATTTGGAAAAATCATTTAATATCAGTAATACCAGATTAATCTGGTTTTAGTTTTTTAAAACCTTTGTGATGTTAAAAGACAGTTAAATAGAAGCTGAAATCTTTTCAGAAAGATTCAGAGTTAGTGGGATTCTGAAGTACACCTGTTGGAATGAACAAGGCTTTTTAGTGGAGGTGACATCCTAAAGTTGAAAGTCTGCATTTGACTTCAGTTCACCTTTCATTATTTTCTCCCTAGTTACTTTTTAACTAACCTAATGAAACAATCTATAAACAAGGAGCATTTATAAAGCATGGGTAATTAACATAGGTCATGGGTTAATAGCAAGAAATAACCATCATTTAAATATTTACTTCTGTTGTAAAGGCAGGAAGATCAGGGAAATGAAAATCAAAACTACACTAAGATATCACCTTACACCTGTTAGAATATCCAAAACCAAGAGTGACAAATGTTGCAGAGGCTGTGGAGAAAAAGGAACCCTCATATACTTTTGGTGGGAATGCAAACGGGTGCAGCCACTATGGAAAACATTATGGAGATTTCTCAAAAAGTTAAGAATAGAAATACCTTATGACCCAGCCATGCCACTACTGGGTATCTATCCAAAGAACTTGAAATCAGCAATTCCAAAAGTCCCATTCACCCCTATGTTCACCGCAGCATTATTCACAATAGCCAAGTCATGGAACCAACCTAAGTGCCAAGCAACTGATGGCTGGATAAAGAAGATATGATATATATATATACAATGGAATACTACTCAGCCATAAAAAAGAACAAAGTCGTCCCATTCACAACAACATGGATAGACCTTGAGAGTATTATGTGGAGTGAAATAAGCCAGACAGAGAAGGACGAACTCTGTATGACTCCACTTATAGGTGGTAGTTAACATAAAGACAAAGAGAACTGATCGGTGGTTACCAGGGGAAAGGGGGGGTGGGGGGAGGGCACTAAGGGTGAAGTGGTGTACCTACAACATGACTAACAATAATGCACAACTGAAATTTCACAAGGTTGTTAACTATCATAATCTTAATAAAAAAACTTAGGAATCATTACTCTGGTCATTTTCCTCATTTTATAAATGACTCACAGGGGCCACACCCATGGCCGAGTGGTTGAAGTTCCACGTGCTCTGCTTCAGCAGCCCAGGCTCAGGGGTTTGGATGCTGGGTGTAGACCCACACCACTCGTCAGCCATGCTGTGGTGGCGACCCACATACGAAATAGAGGAAGACTGGCACAGATGTTAGCTCAGGGCTAATATTCCTCAAGCAAAAAGAGGAAGCTTGGCAACAGATGTTAGATTAGGGTGAATCTTCATTGGCAAAAAAGAAATTAAAAAAAAGACCCATTTATAGTGTATCTACAAGCACACATATGAGATGGATCCCTGTCCTCACCCTCACTAGAGTCCTTTGCAAGAAGCTGGCAAGAAACTTGGTTTCCTGCCAAATGTGCCGTGATTAGGATAAAAATAAAACACAGGAGACAGCAGAGCACAGGTAACTGGAAGGCTGACAGTTTTGTTTTCGTTTTTAGGCAAGAAAAACTATTTAAAGATGAAGAAATAGGGCAGAAAAAAATCCACTGACATGCTCCTATGAAAGAAACAGGATGACCTTCTAAAAGAAAACAATGTCTAGGTCAATGTTGCCTGACACCTAAGACTGTTTTCCCTTAAAAATAATCTTTGGGGTCCATTGCCAGTAACATGAGGGCCAAAATCACCTGCAGGTCCTCCCACAGGGCGACACACTTAGAAATAAGGATTAAAAAACAGCAGCCTGTTAAACATACAGCTGAGTTTGCAAGTAACTGAAGAAACTCCTAGGGGTCCACGCCCACAGCATTTAGCGGAGGTGGAGTTCAGCAGCTCTGAGGCTGTGCCGCGGTGGCTTGGTCATCTCCCTAGTGAGGTGCTTAGGTTCTGGTGGCCACGTGGAGGCAGGAGACAGAGCCTTGGACCTCAGTAGGGCCGGGGGTTGGAATCGAGACCCCTGCAGAAAGTCGGAGCCTTCACAGGCCCACAGCTTCAGTGAGGGCGAGCTAGACGAGAACCGGCTCAGGAGCGTGGAGACAGCCTGGGCCTGGGGAGTCGGAGGGAAAGGTCCCCCATGAGGACGGGGAGCTCCAAGCCTGCTTGCACGCGGGCCTGGGCCTCAGGATGTGTCTCTCCTGCAAGGTCCAGTGATCCTCCAGGTCAAAGTCAGCATGAAGGACCCCTCGCTGTTGGTCTCCCTTGAATCCCGCCAGAAGCAACAAAGACGGCTCCAGAGAGACATCTTTCCCGCAGGATCCCCACAGGAAAAGCCGCCCTGAGCACGATGCACAAGAAAAACTCACAGAGCACACAAGAGCACCACCACAAGCCCCTGTGAGAACCAGCAGCCGCATTCGATGCCAGCCCTTCAGACGGTAGAATCACCTGACCCACAGGCTAAAAACGGCCGTGTTAAAACGATTAAAGGCGTGGTGAAAACAGGAGGAAAGAACAGACTTTTGTTTTTAAAAAGACCAAGTAGTTTTGAAAGAGAATTCCAGAAATAAAAAAATGTTTCATATTAAAAACTCAATGGACAGGTTAAACCGCAGATTGAGCACAGCTAAGGAGAAAAGTGGTGAAATGGAATACGGACACAGAACACAGCACAGAGAGAGAAACAGAAATAGGAAAGAGAGGGAAAGAGACACAGAGAGCTAAGGGAAAAAAGTCACCTTCACAGAAGCAGTGGGGAGAGTGTTCCCGGACAGATGGAGTGCGATGCGAATGCTCAGCTCAGGAAGTGAGTCCTGAGCAGGAAGAACACAGCTGCCTTCACACCCAAGGCACTTAGGTGAGTCACCAGAACACCAGCACAAGTGACCACAGGAGAACACAGCGTCTCCTGTGTGCTCAACGCTTTACTCAAAGATCATCCTTTCAATATGTTGGCCTATTTCCTTCCAGTCTTTCATCTATGCATGTTTAGTACACATACAAAAATTTCAGGGGAAAATCAGATTGATACAGTACATATAATTTTGTATGTACTTTTTTTACTCAGCGTTTTCCCATGAGCATTTTCCCAGGTCATTATGCAGCAGCAGCGGAACTGCATCAATAAGAGCGAAGACTTGAGTTGTGGTTACCAACGTGGGATGTGAAGTCAAGCGTTCTGTGTCTGAGTCCCAGCTCACGACTCACCAGCTGTGTGACCTTGGGTAAGTTACTGGTCCTCTCTCTGCTCCCATTTTCTCATCTGTAAGTTAGTGTGAGTTGCTATTTACTAAGCTATCTGCCAGGCACTGTGCTAAAGACTTGAATAATCCCATTTGATTTTCACAAAACCCCTATGGATTACATGTGTTATTGGCATTATTTTACAGACGAGAGACTGGGCCTTAGAAAGAATGTGAAGTGATTCGCCCCAAATCACACGGCCGCTGATGGTGCTTCGACTTGAATTGAGATGTGTCTGCAAAACCTGCGCCCTTGATGCCACACTCTTCTTCCATATGTTTGAACAGCCTCAGAGTACGCACAGACCGTGAAGCTGACCACGAGGGGCCCCGAGTGCTGCTCATCTCCACTTATTTCCTTATTTATGTGCTTTGTCCATGTTTCTTTAGACATGTTCATTTTTCTAATTTCTATGTTGTATAGTTATATATTACATTATGTTATACATTGCGGTATATGTATTATATGTTATGTGTGTACATATGCATATATGTTATATATAATATATGTTATATATAATATATTGTCTATTAGGTTTTATATAGTTATATAGTATAGATATTAGCCAGTTTTATCAGGAATATGTTTAATAAACTTTGATTTTAGAACAGCTCTGGAGTTGCAGAAAAGTTGGGAGATAGTAGAGAGCGCTGTCACATGCCCCACACCCAGTTTCCCCGCTGTGAACACCTTCCGTGGGATGGTACGTTTGCCGGTGGTAGTGAACCAGTACTGACGCGCTATTGCGAGCTGCAGTCCACACGTCACTCTGTTTCCTTGTTCCCACCTAAGTCCCTCGTCCCAGGGTCCCACCCAGGATGCACCGCACGGTTAGCCGCCAGGGCTCCCTGGGCTCCTCTGGCTGAGGCGGGTTTTGCCTAGCATTCATTTTTGCAAATCCTCCTTCCAATTTATAATCTCCCTTTCTCATTTGTGTGTGCTGTTTCCTGATGTATATGAAAAATAAACTCTATATTCGAATGGATCAGTGTTTTGTTCTGTGGTATCTTCTGCTGGATTTATTCTTAGAACGTTCTTTCCTACATCAGAATGGCAGAAATGTTTACCTATAGAAATTCTCACTGTTTCACATTTTCACTTTTTATGTATATCTAATTCACCAAACCATACGGGATTTCTTTTGGAATATGGTATGAGGGGGGTCTGATTTGCTCTTTTCCAAATAGTTACCATTCCTCTGAGCACCACCTCTTACAGAGTCCTTCCTTGGCCCCTTGATGTGTGATCCTCTGTTCCCTGTGAACGTTTGCTCTTCTGAGCTGCCCGCTCTTTCCCACGGCTACGCCGACCACTCACCCCAGTGTGCTCAGGACTGTATCAGTTTTAGCGCTGGCAGCCCCTGGGCACCCTCAGTCCCGGGCAAACTGGGACAGTTGGTCACCCACCCACCACCCAGCCTTGCACCACTGCCATGCTGTACTGCTTACTGTTGTGCGCCTGTTGTGCTCCCCCAAAATGGGCTGTTTCTCTTTCATGAAATACAGAATATTTCATCAAATTGCAGCATAAGAATCCTACGGGAGCTGCAATCCAGGGAAAAATAATTTGAGAGCAGACAGTGTTGCAGTATCGAGTCTCCTCCTGGGAACACGCAATGCCTCTGTCCAGCCTTCTTTATGTTTCTCAGTAAGACGCAAAGTTCTCTACACACAGGCCTCTACATCCACCTCATTCCCGGGCAACCTAAAAGTTTACACTGCTATATTAAATGGCAACTTTTCCCCCATTATATTTGCTAAATAGTTTTTAAAATATTCCATGTATATTCACACAGTTTTTCCTAGATGCACCAGTGTGAATATGCACGTGCTTTATTGATCAACCACAGCCTTTTTTTCTTTTGCTTTTTCTGGGTTACCCTAAGTCTTCTCCACTTCTACCCCCGCCCCACATCTCAACAACCTAGTACGTATCTTTTTATTTTCCCCATACAGAGATACACCTAGACAGACAGATGGATAGACAGATAGACACATAAAGTAGTTACGTTTTTTTGATCATTGTTTGGAAAGATGAGACATTATTATATACATCTTTAAAATCTTCAATACCTCTCACCAGATTGCTTACCATGGCTGTAATACTAAATATTTCTCCCATCAATGTGTGAGAGTGCCTGCACAGGAAAAAACACTCTTCCTCCCGCGGGCCTCCTGACTCTCACTCCACTGCCACACAGCACTCCTGACGCCAGATGTGTGGGTGCTCTGCTGGGAGCCGTGGCTACATCATTTGATCGGCTGTTTGACAGGGTCCAGCCGATTAACGCCGAGGGGTGCAGGGTCGCCCCTTGGTGAAGAATAACTGGCCAGCCCCTCACATAGTTCTGAAACCTGTGCTGCTTCTAATTGCCCTTCATTCCTTTTCCTTTCTTAACCTCCAGTTTTCACTCCTTTGGGTGGCTGCTTGGGAGGCACTACCTCCTGGGAATATTAGATATAGTAAGAGAATGTGACCACCTGCAGGTAACTTTCAAGATATTTTTCAGTTAATTATTGGAGGAGCACACAGTCCCATTTGAGACAATCAGAAAGGAATCCTGCCCAGGTAAGATGTCGAATTAGGTTTATGGCCTCTGTCTGCTTAATGTTTCCTTCTCCCTCCAGTTCTTTGTCTAAATATATATGCATCGTGCTTCTAAGTTGGTTGGTTAATTGGATGATCAACAAGTATCTACATATTATTCTGGACCTTCTGCTTTCTGTTAAAATGTTATAGAGGTTTTCTCCTAAAAGCAATAAATAATAAATGATTGATGAGTAGAATGGCCGAGGGGTGCAAGAAGGCCCCTCGGCGAAGAATGGCCGGCCGACACCCCTGATATTTTCTGAATTATATGCACGCTTTCTAGTAAGGTTATGTTTATACTTATTTCTGTTTTTTATTCCTGAAGATATATAGTTTAGCTTAGCTTTTCAGCCCTTTACTTTACTAACAAACTGATACTTTCTCCGGCAGTGTGCTTAAAGGACTGTTAGCTCTACAATCTAAAAGACAAAGGAATGCTTCCACCCCTAAAGGGCGCGGAAAAAGTAAAGATGTTTAACTGCCCGCTGAGAATGCAGATAGCCCTGGGGATAAGACACCCTGGAGTCGCCTTTTGTTCCCATTAACCATCTACACTAATGGCGTAAATGATTGAGGGAGGCAGGGATGGCTCCACCAGGATGCAACCAGATGGACTGCTGTCCTGTCCGGAGGCCTGGACCTTCTCTCTTTGATTTAACTTTGCCATGAATTACAACAGGTGTCTAGGTACCTATCTCCTTTAGCTTAGAGACAACAAACACTAGTTAATTGCGGAGAAGACTACCATTAACCTTATGCTCTATAGAATAGAATGCTAATAAATATTCTTGTGCTCGTTTTTTACTTCCTTATCTCTCTGAGAATATTTGTAGAACCATTTCTGTACTAATCCTGAAAAATATATAAACGACACTTGTGCACAGTAAAGGTGGACTTGCTAACACCAACCCAAGTCTCACGTCCTCTTTATTTCCCCCTCCCTCAGGTTTTCGCCGACGCCGTCTCTCCCGCGGGAACCTGGACTCTGCCGAGGCTGGACCCCGGCAGTGCTCCACACACCAAGCCATCCTCCAACCCCAGCTGGGCTTCCCCAATTCAACTCCGTTCTAACGCTGACTACTTAGAGTGGGCACCACAGCTCACAAGTTAAGGGCTCTGTCCCACAAGACTGGCCCCACTGCAGACGCTAGTTGAAAAGGGCCAGGTTGTCACCTGCACTTCTGACTGACCAGCTATCAACTGGGGCACCCATGACCCCCTCCCTGGGTGTGACAATTTGCTAGAATGGCTCACAGAACTCAGGGAACACTTACATTTACGGGTTTATTAAAGGGCATAATAAAGGATGTGGATAAAGAGCCAGATGAAGACATTTATAGGGCGAGGTCAGGAAGGGCCCTGAGCATAGGAGCTTCTGTCCCCGTGGGTTTGGGATGTGCCACCCTCCTGGTGTGTAAACGTGTTCACCAACTCAGAAGCTCTCCAAACCCTGTACTAGTGGGATTTTTATGGAGGCGTCATCACATAGGTCTGATGGACACTAATTCCATTTCCTGACCCTCTGCCCTTCCTGGAGGATGGGGTAGGACTGAAAGTGCCAAACTTCTCATCACCCCTTGGCCTTTCTGGTGATGAGCTCAGATCCTGAAGTTATTCAGGAACCCACGAAGAGTCACCTCGTTAGAACAAGTGATGCTCTTATCACCCAGGAAATTACAAAGGATTCAGGAGCTCTGTGTCAGGACCCAGGCTCAAAGAACAAATGCTAGAACAGAAGATGCTACTGGTGCTTCCATCATTTAGGAGGGCACAAGGTTTCAGGAGCTCTGTGCCAGGAACTGGGAGCAGAGGCCAAAATAGATATTTCCTATTATTTCAGAGTACTTTTTTCCCACACACCCAGCAGCAATAACTTTTGCCAGCAAGAGTCCATCATAAAAGATTTCCTGGATAAAATATGGTGCATTGGAGCAATGGAACCCCATGCAGCTGTCAAAGGAAATGAGGAAGGTTTCCATATACTGCTATGGACTGATCTCCAGGACACACCAGGACGGGAACGAGCAAGGTTCAGGACAGTGTTACAGGAGGTACTTTTCACAAAACAAAGGGGCAATATAAGACCAGATATGACTACTTGTTTATGTTTTCAAAATAAACAATGGAAGTAGAAACTAAGACCTAATAAACATGGTTACCTCTAAGAAGAAGGAACAGGTGGTTGGGGGTCAGGAGGGGAAGCTAGACTTCTCCGAATGTGTTTCATCATTTTCACTTTGGAATTATTTTCATAGTTATAAAAATTACACCCAAAAATTCCTAAAACATGAAAACAAATACAACAAATGACTCTTAAATATAAGTCAGCTGTTGGCAGGAGCAACAGAGAGAATTATTCCAGGTTTCTTAAGGCACAGTAATTGCACAAAACTGGTAGGAGATACCCCAAAGACAAAAGGAATCCAAAAGAAATTGTAAATGACATTCAATAATCATATTTGTTAGTAATAATACTGGAATTGTTATTTTTAAACTGTAAGATATATATCGTAGAAGAAAGTAAAGAAATAACTATGTTAATGCAATTAGCAACTGAGATTTCAGCATAAAAGAGAGATGAATATAAAATTAAGGAAGTTGAGAACAAACTCTTTAGTCTTAATGTTGAAGTGGAAATATCAGAATAAATTGATTTATATTTCTCTTTCTAAAAATACACTTTTAATGTTTACAGTGGAATAAGTCTCTCCTCTTTTCTGGAGCTTCTGGGTACGTGGTCTTCACTAGAAAGAGTACAAGGCGAAGTTTTCATATATGTATACTTTGCGAAATTATTACCAGAATCAAGCTCATTAACATATCCACACCTCACACAGTTATGATTTTTTTGTGCTGAGAACACTGAAGATTCACTCTCAGCAAATTTCAAGCACACAATTCAGGATTGTGAGCTGCAGTCACCATGCTGGGCATTAGGTCACCAGCACGTGTTCATCCTACAGCCCTGGAACTTTGTACCCTTTGACCCACGTCTCCCCATTTCCCGCCAACCCCCCTAGACCCAGCCACCACTCTACTCTGCTTTTATGAGTATGACTACTTTAGATTCCACACATAAGTGAAATCAGGCAGTAGATCTATTTCTGTGTCTGGCTTGTGAGTTGTTTTTTCAGCTCTTGTAAATGTAATGTTTGTCTCATTTCCCTTTCTAGGTGTATACAGCTATAACACAGAAAATTATTCATTGTTGTGTGTTCATGTTGGATCTAAACTGGCTCATTCATTATACATTTTGGTTACTAAAATCTCCTGGGTTGTCTACGTATATAAACATATGTTAACCAAAAGAGATGGATCATTTAATCTCATCTTTCATACTATACATACAGATACTCTTCTCTGACTTCATTCTCTAGAACAGCATGGCCCATGGAGTTTTCTGATGATGGAAATGTTCTACAGCTGTGCTAACACAGTAGCCACTAGGCACACGTAGCTGTAGGGCACTTTCAGTGTGCCTAGTGAGACTGAGAAACCTTTAAATTTTATTGAAGTTTAATTACTTTAGATGTAAATAGCGACATGTGACTAATAGCTACCCTATTGAACAGGTCAGATCTAGAATATCTGAAACAATGTCAAATAATAATGAAATCGTAGGAAAGTCTGTATAGTCCCGGCTTTACTCAAAATAGTTTGAGTCTTTTGCTACTTAGCGTACCCTTTGCTGTCAGTTTTTTGGAAACCGAGTATTACATTGAGGTATTTTTTTTTCTATTTCTATTTTACTTAGACTTTCTATTAGAAATTCTGGCTAAAGTTTACCAAACTACTTTTCTCTATTTATTTATGTAATCGTGGGACTTTCTCCTTCATTTTCGTGACACAATGGATTACGATGATAGATTTTCTAATATCTGACTAGCCTCATTGCTGAAATAAGCCATATTTGGTCATAGTCTAACTTGATTCATGTGATTTTAAAATAAAAATTAAAAAGTGACGTTTAACTGGAAATTACGTTCCAGCTTCTTCAGCAGCACCTGGCTCTTTCCGTTTCTTCCCCATGGGTGACAAGGGAGGACTCTGCTCTCCCTGTTGGGCAGAGACCACCCTCACTGCAGAGCCCGGACTTAGGCTAGGCAGTTCTTATAAAAATGCTTAGGAGGACCAAGTTAACTACAAATTCCATGTGCCACAAACACTTTTTTCTAGTGTTTCAATACAAATAAAAATGGCTAATTAGTTCAATTCTACTGGGTAACTCCTAGGAATAAAGTAAGGAGCAGCAAAGCGCATGTAGAACATACAAATTAAAGAAAAATTTATTTTCTCTTTATTGCAGAGGTACCAATTTAAGCAATGTCAGATGGCAGGCTTTATATATGGGGAAATATTCATTGAAATATACAGTATTTTCCAAATACTCTAAAAAGTAAAATATCTCCTAAATAAAGAAAGAGGTCAGGGAAATAAAAGATCATTCTCAGCAGAAGTAAAACATTATCACCTAGAACTAATTTGGGAGTATCCACATTAGAAACAGGAATGAGAAAGATAAAGGAGCACTTATGACAATACTAAGAGGAGTCCCGGATAAAGCATCTTCAACCTGTGTACCTGACTCCCACTCAGTCCACCCAGGGCTTGTGAGGACAAAGGCACAGGCTTAAAAACCGGCAGCCTCTCCACTTCCTATGGCAAAGAAGACATGAAGTCCATGGTTAAGTGAGGGAGGCGACTATAGACAAAACCTGGCGTGTCTGTAATATTCTTTACATAGACTACACTTCTGAAAGTTCAGTCCAGCCCATGTAAAGCATCAGAGCTCTTAAACAGAAATACGTGCTGTATACACCCTGAACCCTTACCAAACTCCAGTTTAGCGCTACCTGTTTTCCTGATGGAATAAATCCCACAGCAGCTATAAAACAAAGAAGTTCTTACTGATGCCCTGGTGGTTTTTATCATCATTCCAGTGAGCCAAGAGTGAGGTTTTTTTTTTTAGGTAGATAGTTTCTAATATGTTATGACCCACTAATGAAAGCAGAAAAGCCACAAGGTACAGACCATATGAAAAAGTTCATAAAGAAGCTCAAGGCAAGAGAGGAGACAAAAAATAAGGACATTAGAGGAATCTGATGCCCTGTCATGTACAGTGGCCACTACAGTAGAGACTAGACACACAGCCAGAACGCTAGCCAGGTTAACATGACACCTCAAGCTAAAGGCCTATTTGCCTCAGTTTCTATTATCTGGTACATCATGTCCACCTTTCAAAAAAAACAAGACATGCTAGAGACAAGAGAGAATACAGTCAGAAGAGACAGAGCAAGCATCAGAACCCTGCTCAGATATGGCAGAGATTTTGGAATTATCAGACTTAGAATTTAAAATTACTGTGATTAATATGCTAAGGACAATAATGGAAGAAACGGACAACATGCAACAACAGATGAGGAACGTAAGAAGAGAGAGGAAGTGGTAAGAAAGAAACACAAGAAAATGCTGTAAACCAGAAACACTGTAAGAGAGTGAAGAATGCCTTTGATGGACAAGGCTGAGGAAAGGATCTTGGAATCTGCACATACACCAATAGAAACTTTCCTAACTGAAATGCAAAAAGAGAGAATGGGGGTGTGTGGGGGGAAATAGGATATTGAAAATTTTGGACAATTACAAAAGTAATACCTATCCACAATGGAAATAACAGAAGGAAAAGAAAAAGAGAGAGGAGAAGAAAAATATGTGAAGTAACAATAGCTGAGAACTTTCCCAAAGGGATGACAGATGCCAAAACACAGATCCAGGGAGCTCAGAGATCACCACAAATAACCAATACCAAAACATCTACATCTAGGCATATACTCAAACTGCAGAAACCCAAAGGCACAGAGACTCTTGAAAGAGCCAAGAGGAGCTAAAGCCTTTAGTGCAAAAAGGGTAAGAATTACAGTGCCCTTCTCATTAGAAGACATGCAGGAGAAGAGGAGAATTCTACATCCAGTGAAGCCATCCTTCAAAAGGAAAGAGGAACTGAAGAGTTTCTCAAACAAACTGAGGGATCTGCTTGCCAGCAGACATGCCATACACAAAATATTAAAAGAAGTGCTTCAGCAGGAAGAAATAGAGAATCGGAATAAACCAATCACAAGTAAAGAAATCAAAACAGCAATCCAAAACCTCCCCAAAAATAAAAGCCCAGGACCAGACGGCTTCTCTGGAGAATTCTACCAAACATTCAAAGAAGATTTAATACCTATCTTTCTCAAACTACTCCAGAAAATTGAGGAAGGTGGAGCATTCCCTAACACATTCTATGAAGCCAACATCACCCTGATCCCAAAACCTAACAAGGACAACACAAAGAAGGAAAACTACATACCAATATCACTGATGAACATAGATGCAAGAATCCTCGACGAAAGTTTGGCAAACCAAATACAGCAATACATTAAAAAGATTATAAACCATCATCAAGTGGGATTTATACCAGGGACACAGGGATGGTTCAACATCCGCAAGTCAATCAACGTGATGCACTACATTAACAAAATGAGAAACAAAAACCACATGATCATCTCAAGAGATGCAGAGAAAGCATTCGACAAGATCCTACACCCATTTATGACAAAAACTCTCAATAAAATGGGTATAGAAGGAAAGTACCTCAACATAACAAAGGCCATATATGACAAACCCACAGCTAACATCATACTCAATGGGCAAAAACCGAAAGCCATCCCTCTGAGAACGGGAACAAGACAAGGGTGCCCACTCTCACCACTCTTATTCAACATAGTACTGGAGGTTTTGGCCAGAGCAAGTCAGCAGGAAAAAGAAATAAAAGGAATCCAAACAGGCAATGAAGAAGTGAAACTCTCGCTGTTTGCAGACGACATGATCTTATATATAGAAAACCCCAAAGAATCCATGGGAAAACTATTAGAAATAATCAACAGCTACAGCAAGTTGCAGGATACAAAAATCAACATTCATAAATCAGTAGCATTTCTAGACTCCAACAACGAAATAACAGAAAAGGAACGCAAGAACTCAATCCCATTCACAATAGCAACAAAAAGAATAAAATACCTTGGGGTAAATGTAACCAAGGAAGTGAAAGACCTATACAACAAAAACTACAAGGCTTCCCTGAAAGAAATGAATGACGACATAAAGAAATGGAAAGACATTCCATGCGCATGGATTGGAAGAATAAACATAGTTAAAATGTCCATACTACCTAAAGCAATCTACAGATTCAATGCTATCCCAATCAGAATCCCAATGACATTCTTTACAGAAATTGAACAAAGAATCCTAAAATTCATACGGGGCAACAAAAGACCCTGAATTGCTAAAGCAATCCTGAGAAAGAAGAACAAAGCTGGAGGCATCACAATCCCTGACTTCAAAGCATACTACAAAGCTACAGTAGTCAAAACAGCATGGTACTGGTGCAAAAAACACGTGCACAGATCAACGGAGTAGACTTGAAAGCCCAGAAATAGAACCACACATCTATGGACAACTAACCTTTGACAAAGGAACTGAGGGCCTACAATGGAGAAAGAAAGTCTCTTCAACAAACGGTGCTGGGAAAACTGGACAGCCACATGTGAAAGAAGGAAAATTGGCCATTCTTTTTCACCGTTCCCAAAAATAAACTCAAAATGGATCAAAGACCTAAAGATTAGACCTGAAACACTAAGTCTTCTAGAAGAAAATATAGGCAGTACACTCTTTGACATCAGTATCAAAAGGATCTTTTCAGACACCATAACTCCTCAGACAAGGGAAACAATAGAAAGAATAAACAAATGGGACTTCATCAGACTAAAGAACTTCTTCAAGGCAAGGGAAACCTGGATTGAAAAAAACAAGCAGCCCACGAGTTGGGAAAAAATATTTACAAGTTATTTATCTGACAAAGGGTTAATCTCCATAATATATAAAGAACTCAAACAGCTCAACAACAAAAAATCAAACAACCCAATCAAAACATGGGCAGGGGACATGAACAGACATTTCTCCAAAGAAGATATATGGATGGCCAATAGACACATGAAAAGATGCTCACCATCACTAGTCATCAGGGAAATGCAAATCAAAACTACACTAAGATATCATCTTACACCTGTTAGAATGGCAAAAATAACCAACACAAAAAGTGATGAATGTTGGAGAGGTTGTGGAGAAAAAGGAACTCTCATACACTGCGGGTGGGAATGCAAACTAGTGCAGCCACTATGGAAAACAGTATGGAGATTTCTCAAAAAATTAAAAATATAAATACCTTACGACCCAGACATCCCACTACTGGGTATCTAGCCAAAGAACTTGAAATCAGCAATTCCAAAAGCACCATGCACCCCTATGTTCATCGCAGCATTATTTACAATAGGCAAGATGTGGAAGCAACCTAAACATCCATCAACCTCGTAGATGATTGGATAAAGAAGATTATGGTATATATACACAATGGAATACTACTCAGCTATAAAAAAGATAAAATCGTCTCGTTCACAACAACATGGATGGACCTTGAAGGTATTATGTTAAGTGAAATAAGCCAGATAGAGAAAGTCAAACTCTGTATGACTCCACTCATACGTGGAAGTGAACATAGAGACAAAGAGAACTGATTGGTGATTACCAAGGGAAAGGGGGGGTGGGGAGAGGGCACAAAGGGTGAAGCGGAGCACCTACAACATGACTAACAATAATGCACAACTGAAATTTCACAAGCTTGTAAACTATCATCATCTTAATAAAAAGTAAAAAAAAAAGAAAAAAAAGAAGGGCTTCAGGGAGAAGGAAAATGATATAGGTCAGAAACTCGACTCTATATAAAGTAAAGAAGAGCATTGGTGAAGGAATCAATGAAGGTAGATAAATCTTTTCTTTTTCTTATTCTTAATTGACCTAATAGGTAAAAGTTTGTTCAAATTAATAGTAATGATGTGATTACAGCATAGGCATGAGTGAAATGAACGACAACAATTTTATAAGGAATGCAGGAGCGGAATTGCGAATATCCTGTTACATGGGACTTGCACGACCCATGGAGTAGTATAGCGTTATTTCAAAGTGGACCCAGGTTAGTTGTAAACATATAGTGCAAAGTGTAAGACGAACACTAAAAACGTTTTAGAAAGAACTATAATTGATACTCTAAGAAAGGAGACAAAATGAAATAAAATTAAATGTTCAGTTTAAAGCAGAGAAGGAGAAAAGAAGAAAAGAAGGAAGTAGAAAGCCATTACAAACGTGACAGATATTAATTCAAATGCAGCAATAACCAGACTAAATGTGAATGGTCTGAGTATACCATTATGAGATGGAGACTGTCAGAGAACACAAAATAAACTATATGTTCCGCATAAGAAACCCACTTTAAGGATATACACAAATTACAAGGGATAGACAAAGATATATCCTGCTAACACAAATTAAAAGAAACCTCGAATACCTATATTATTTCAGACAAAGCAGACATTAGGACAAGAAAAATGATCAGGGATAAGGTATTCCATAATAACAAAGGTGTCAATACTCCAACACGTAATAATCCTTACTATCTAAGTACCTAACAACAGTGCATCAAAGTGTGTGAGACAAAAACTGATAGAACTGCAAGGAGAAATAGACAATTCCGCCATCATAGTTGGAGACTTCAGCATCACTCTGTTAGCAATGAACAGATCCAGCAGGCAGAAAATCAGTAACAACACAGTTGACCTCAACAGCACCATCAATCAACCAGATTTCAGTGATATCTATAGAGTCACGAAGACCCCAAATAATAGCTAAGGCAATCCTGAGAAAGAAGAACAAGTCTGGAGGCATCACGCTTCCTTATTTCAAACTACACCACAAAGCTATGGTAATCAAAACAGTATAATACCCGCATTAAAACACACCCAGAAACCAATGGAACAGAATCAAGAGCCCTCAGCGAAACCCATGCATATATGGTAAACTAATCCTTCACAAGGAAACCAAGAATACTCTACGGGGAAAGAATAATTTCTTCTGTCAGTGGTGTTGTGAAAACCGGCTAACCGCAGACAAAAGAAGGAAATTGGACCCCCAACTTAGACCACTCCCAAAAATTAACTCCAAATGGATGAAAGACTTAAATGTAGGACTTGAAACCATAAAGTTCCTAAAGGAAACATAAGAGAAAAGCTCCTTCACATGGGTCACGGCAATGACGTTTTGGATATGACCCCAAAAGGAAAGACAAGAAAAGCAAAAATAAACAAATGAGACTACAACTATCTAAAAACTTACACACAGCAAAATAAATAATCAACAAAATGAAAAGGCAGCTTGTAAAATGGGAGAAAATATTAGCAAGTCATCTTCTGAGTTTGTAAATAACTCATACTACTCAATAACAAGAAAACAAAAACAAAACAATCTGAGTAAGAAACGGATAGAAGGGCTTAACAGACGTTTTGCCAAGACGTACAAACGTCCAACAGGTACATGAAAAGATGCTCAACATCATTAGTCGTTAGGGAAATGTGAATCAAAACCACAATGAAATAATACCTCACACCTGTTAGAATGGCTATACTTGAAAACTGGTGTGGACAAGGATGTGGGGAAAAGGAGATCCTTCTGCACTGCTGCTAGGAATATATATTAGTACAGCCATGATGTAAAACAGTTTAGAAGTTCCTCAAAACATTAGAAGGAGTTACCCAGTTTCCCAGTACCATTTGTTGATGAGACTATGCTTTCCGCCATTACGTGTTCTTGGCTCCATTATCAAAAATTACATGACCTCACATGCAGAGGTTTATTTCTAGGCTACCTATTCTGCTCCCTTGTTCTCTAGGCCACTATCCCATTGGCATAATTTACTATAGCTTTGTAATATAGTTTGAAGTCAGCAAGTGTGATGCCTCCAGATTTATTCCTTCTCAAAATTGCTTTGGCTGTTTGGGGTCTTTTGTGGTCCCATCCAATTTTAGAATTGTTTTTTCTGTATCTATGAAAAAGTGCCATTGAAATTTTGATAGGGATTGCACTGAATCTGGAGATGGCTTTGGGATTGTGGACATTTTAATAGTATTCATTCTTCCAGTCCATGAACACAGGATATCTCTCCACGTGTTTTTATCTTTTTCAATTTCTTTCACCAAAGTCTGGTAGTTTTCATTGTACAGTTCTTTCAATTCCTTGCTTAAATGTATTCCTAAAAATTTTATTGTTTTTGATGCTATTGTGAATGGGAAAAGGATAGTCTTTTCAATGAGTAGTGGTGGAAACGTTGCATACTCATAGGCAGAAAAATGAAATTGGACCCCTAAATTGCACCACTCACAATATTACCTCAAAGTGGACTAGAGACTTAACCCTAAGTCCTGAATCCTAAAACTCCTGGGAGAATACATGAAGAAGCTCCTGACTCAGGTCTTGGCAATTGCGTTTTGGATATGACATCGATAGCACAAGCTACAAAAGCAAAATCAACAATTGGAACTATAAAGCTATATAGCTGTAAACTATAACTATAAAGCTTCTTCACAGCATAATCACAATCAAGAAAATGTAAAAACAACGTATGGAATGGAGAAACAATTCACAGACTGTAGAGTGGAGAAGGGGTTAGTACCCGAAATATAAAAGGAACTCATACATCTCAACAGCAAAAAACCCAAAATAATCCGATTTAAATATGGGCAGAGGATCTGAATAGATATTTTTCCAAAGAAGAAATCCTAATGGCCAACAGGTACATTAAAAAAATACTCAACATCGCTAATCATTAGGGAAATGCAAATCAAAACAACGTTGAGCTATCACCTCACACCTGTTCAAATAGTTGTCATCAAGAAGACAAGTGGTAAGTGTTGGCCACATTGTGGAGAATAAAGAAGCTTTGTGCACTGTTGGTGAGGATGTTGATTGGTTCAAATACTATAGAAAATAATACGGACAATCCTCAAAAACTAAAAGTTGAACTACCGTATGCTCCAGTAATCCCACTTCCTGTTATACATCCAAAGGAAGCGAAAACAGGATATGGAAAAGATATCTGCAGTCACATGTTTATTGCAGCGAGTAATATAGCCAAGCTATGGAAACAACCCAAGTGTCCATCAACGGATGAATGGATAAAGCAATGAGGTGTATGCACACACAAGGGAATGTTCTTCAGCCATGAGAAAGAAGGCTATCCTGCTAATTGCAACAACATGGGTGGACTTTGAGGGCATTAGACTTAGTGAGATAAGCCAGATAGAGAAAGACAAATATCCTATGACATCATCATATATGGAATCTCACATGTTGAATTCATAGAAACAGAGAGTAGAATGGTGGTTACCAGGGGCAGAGGGGTGGGGGAATTGGGGAGATGTTGTTAAAGGGTAAAAACGTGCAACTAGAAAAGGAATAAGTTCTCAAGATCCAGTGCATAGCACAGTGATTACAGGCAAAAACACTAGCTTATATACTTCAAAATTCTTAAGAGATCTGTTCTTAAATGTTCTCACCACAAAAGAAGTTACAATCATGTGATGTGATACAAGTGTTATCTACAGCTATGATGGTAATCATATGAAATATATAAATGGATCAATCAACACACTGTACACCTTTAAGAAATTACAAGCAGAACTACCGTGTAATCCAGCAAACCCATTCTGGGTATATATCCGAAGGAAACGAAATCAGAATCTTGAAGAGATTTCTGCACTCGCATGTTCACTGCAGCATTCTTCCCAATAGCCAAGACCTGGAAACATACGAAGTGTCCAGCAACACATGAATGAGAAAGACCATGAGGTATATACAGAAAAGGAAATATTATACAGCCATAAAAAAGAAGGAAATCCTACCATTTGTGACAAGGAAGGATCTGGAGGGCATTATGCTGGGTGAAATAAGTCAGACAGAGAAAGACCAATACTGTAAAATCTCATTTATATGTGTAATCTAAAAGAGCCAAACTCGGAGAAACAGAGAACAGAATGGTTTTTGCCAGGGGCTGGTGGTGGGAGTCTAACAGCTAGATCTGAAGTTAGCATGAGGGAAGCCAGCTTAGGAAAGGAAGCAATTCTGTAACCAGGACCCTGACGCACTAGTCTCTGGGAATACCTTCTCGCCTGCACGCAGCCTAGGTGATTAAGCACCTCTCCCTGGTGCAAAATACATCACCTGCTCATTCTGAGACTCTTGCTTATGTACATCCTCCAGCTGTGACAAGACAACTTTGTTCTCTGAGTTCCCCAGGAACATGACAACCTCCAGAAAGAAAAATCCTGCACTGCTACCCGTCATGAATGACAGACCAAAGAGATAACTCGGCGCCTTGCAGTTTGTCACACCGGATGGTCGACATCCCTAAACCCTCTCTTTCCCTGCCCATCTCCCCTCCATAAACTGCCTCAAGGTTCTGTAGGATTGGAAGGTGGTTCTTTCGGACACTAGTCCGCCATCTTCCGATTATGCTAGCTAACTGCATAAATTTTCCTTTCTCAACCACAGGCCTGTGTGCAATTGACTGGCATGAGATTGTGGTGAGCAGAAGGCGCCCCTTTTGCTTAGTTACAGAGGAAATGAGGAGATGGTCAAAGGCTACAAATTTCCAGTTACATGAGTAAGCTCTAGTGAATCTAATGGACAGGATGGTGACTATAGTTAACACACTACATTGTATACTTGAAAGTTGCTAAGGGAGTAGCTCTGAAATGTTCTCCCCACAAATAAATGGTAATTATGGGAGGTGATGGAGGTGTTAACTAACCTTATCATTTCACAGTGGTAATCATTTCACAATATACATGTGTATCAAATCATCGCATTGTACACCTTAAACTCAAACAATGTTATATTACATCAACTATATGTCAATAAAACTGTGAAGTAAAAAGAATTTCAAGATGACAACAATGGAGCAGGAAATCAAGGAAGGGCTTTTCTGCACGAAGGACCTTGTGTGACAGCACAGGTGTCACACCTGTGAATCTGGCAAAAACGCATCTAAAATCTGAGCACTTGTCGCCATCTCCACTGCTGACAACCTGGCCTGTGCTCCCACCAGGGTTACTACTGGTGCCCCAATGGTCATCAAGATCAAATGCAACCAGCCACCGTCCCACGAAAACTAACGACATTTAGCAAATGCTGAAATATGTGTACACATATGTATAAAACATGTTAGTTTATAATACATACCTGAAAATCACATATTATCTTATTAGAATTAGATGTAATGTAAAATGAAATTGGGAAATACCCCAGGCTGAAAGCAGAAGTGTCCTGGTGCAAAGAGACCACAGATCTGTACGCAGTTCCCATGACGGGATGACTGTGTGCAGCAAGTGGAAACTGTCCAGGGAGCTCTCAGCGAAAACTCCTGATCCAGATGAAGACGCGCCGAGTACAAGGCCGCACCCCTTGCCCACGGCCGCCGTGAGAAAGGAACTGAAATCTGCGAGAGAGACGCAGAAACATACTTTCTGATTTACACAATAAACAACAAGAAAATAAAGGAGTGAGCAAGGAAGAAGCTACAGATAAAAATATCAATTCTGCTGGGAAAGACGTTTATAATAAAAATAAGGTATAGATATCTTACTTTTACCTTTTGAATGGACATATACAAACTTAAAGAAGATGTCTTCAGATTTTACATTTTTAAAGGAGAAAATCCGTTTGCAATGAATGTATCTAATTTACAAAACTGTCATTGTCTTAGGTCTTTAATACGATGAAGCTTTAAGTTTAGTATATTTCATGTTAAATGCTTTAAGCAGCATGCAATGCTGTTATTTTAAAAATCACCATTGTGCTTGGATTGTCGAAAACTGATTCATGGTATAGTCTTATCAGATTCTTACCAACAATTTGGTCGGGGCCTGGATTCATTATCGTTGTTTAACAATACTGGCCACATTGGAATCCTGCAAAAATGTTTCAACGAGCTCATATTTAAAAATATTTAAGATTGTAGCTCTGTTATGAGAAAATGCCAATCATGGTAATATTCTCATTTGAAAGCAAGATAAGCAAAGAAGTGTATTTTAAATATATTATAGATAAATTTGTCTTCCTTTAAAGCCAGGAAAGTAAAACTGTAATAACTCCTCACTCTGATATACTTAAAATATTGAAACAACGTGTATTAATACGTCATCTTTACCTTTGCAATATTTTTTTAGCTACTTTCTCGTTACAGGAAAAATTAGCCATCAACAATTCATGTAGTGCGTGTGTATCTGTACACTTTTTCCCTTTCGCCCAGGAATTCTGTAGTCTCCAGACGTGTCCTGTGTTCCCAGCTCCTTCCCCGGGAAGGCCCGACATCTCGCACATCCTTTCACGAGGGCACCTGTGTGTCTGAATCTGTGCACGATTCATCCCACAAACCCCGCGAGCCTGTGACACAGCACAGCGGGCTGTGATTGCCCCATGAGCCCCGTAAAGGACGATCCTGTGCACA